>NC_064614.1:102117500-103367500 GCF_023898315.1 Schistocerca nitens | reverse complement strand
GCGTGGAGAAATTTTGGCGGCCCAATAACAGAAGAAAACCCAGGTGTATCGTTATGAAAATTCCGTGTGGAATAATCAACGGCGCGAGAGTGTGCCAGTGTTAGGAGAAAGGAGTGCGCCCACGAGTAGTAGATCAGCTGTCGGATGTTGAATGTCGGATAACACGTCCGTCATCGAGCGAGGGGATGCAGAGAGGGATGGGGTCTGGTTAAGGCAGTTCGGTCGCTTAAACGACGAACTAAGAGATTATAGGGGCCTGTATGGGAGAAGTGTTTATGGGGAGCGCGTGCAGGATTTTCCGCGCCTCGTCCCGCAGGAAGATAGTGTTTGTGAAGTGATAGAAAGTTCTGGCCTAACCGGCAGACTTTACCAGAAATAGTTGATGTTAATGGGGAGCACGAACAAGATTCGACGTGTTTCATACCGCAGGAGTTGGATGTTGAAGTAGTAACGGAAAGTTCTGGCCCTGACCGGCAGACTTTCCCGAAAGTTATAGTGTTAGAAGTGGCCGACCCATCCGACGCAAAACTCCAGTTTAAACATTGCGAAAGAATTGAGGAGAAAGATTACGAGAATTTAGTGATAGCCGGACACGATTGGTAGAAAAGCACGTAGATTACAGCGTGTATGAGGTTAGAGCTGATGAGATCAATCTGACCAAAGAGGAATCAACGAAGGTGACAATTAGTTAATTGATAGCAAAGCAACACTCACTAGTTGACGAGTTACAGGAAAAGGTTTCGGTATTGGAGGCGAAGCTACAGACTAAACCTCAGGACAAACGTGTTGAAATTAAAACTGTATGTGAACAGAGGCTGAAAAAGCCGCCAGATAAACCGGATTTAGGATCAAAGCTGGATGTTTTTTTCTGGAATGACCTGGATATGGACGAGGATTTATTGTGGGAAAATAAAGAAACAGTCGAGGACAAGTGTAGACAGATAGTAGTGTCTGTTAATATGCACGGCCTACAACTAAACGTGTTGGTTGACACCGGTGCAGAATTGAGTGCTGTATCTGGGAAAATATTTGAGTTACTGAAAGACAGACCTGGTATCGTAGTTATACCAGTAACAGGGGTGAAAATTATCGTTGCTACTGGGAAGGCCAGTAAACCGGTCACAAAACAGATTTTTGTCAACTTCGAGATATGTGGGGCACGATTTGAACAAGAGTTTGTCGTCGTGCCAGACTTAACTACGGAAGTAATTATCGAGTTAGATTGGCTATTAAAGTACCGTGCAGTGATTAATTGCGAAAGCAAAACTTTGACATGTACATCACAAGATAAAAGAACAGTAGTTTTGACGAGGCAGGAGACGGCGTGCATAGGCAAAACCAGCCTATACACATTGACGTAGTGTAACAATCCGATTTTATGGTATCCCGCTCGATCGGGATCTGATAGTAGCCCAAATAATAATTAATTGATGTGACCGTGTACCTAATGGGGCTGGCAATCGGAATGGACTGCTACAGAGTTGTTACATTCCATTTTGTCTTTCTCAGATGCTGTAATAATGAAATGTCTGGTACCGAGAAGAACACAACACAGCTTCACTAATCAAGACCTATATTCGTCTCAAAAACACAAGAAAAAGGAGACAGCCACTGCCTTTGTCATACATAATTAATTATGGCTAATCTCAGCACAGGCTTCTTCTTCATTATTCATAATCGTCACACGCTAAATACAATCACTGCAATCCAACACTGCAATCCAACACTGCAATCCAAATGATGCCGGCGCGGTAGACGCGAAACCACAAATATCGGCACAGAAATATCACTGATCACTCTCGTAATTATACTTTTTTACTTTCGCGTATTATTCTAACACAAAGGGGTTAAACCGCGGCGATGGCCACTCCCTTTGTCGGTAAGCCTTGTATTACAGCAAAAGGCCTCCACACGGCACGGCCCGCAACCCGGAACTCACTGACTCAACTCTCACTCGCTCTCGCAACCCGACACTATCGATTGTTTGCCCTTTCGACCTGTGCCGAGAGCAAACTTATAGAAAGGGCCTACGGACCCCTTACATCTCCACCCTCGAAAACTTCTTTGGAGCCACAGGCGTAAAAGAATCGGTAAGGGAATTAAACATTGCTACATTTGAACAAAACACACATCGTAAATAATTAATGAAATTACAATTCACCAAAATAATCCCTCGACTCCGGTAGTGGGCTGCTTCCACAATAATTTCTGCAAAAGGTTATTACATCTCATAAACATGCCATTGTCCAAATTTCAATTTTTTATATCAAACAGCAATAGTCCTCTATAGTCCAGTATTGAATGAAACACACAACATACAATCAAAAATTATTACTTGAACACTTACATATGAACTATTACGCTACAAATTAGTTGTTACAGGTTTTATAACCATTCTCAGGTAATCGTCGATATGAAATATGCAATTCTAATTGCAATACATCAGAAAATACAATGCAAATAAAGATTTCCCCTTTTCAAATGTCCGTTTTACAACTAAATGTCCTAAATATATCTTAGCAGGGTTATTCGGGTCCTTGTAGGCCTCACTCTTGACCGGACCTCACCTGGAGTGTCCTTCAGTTTTCCGGTCCCTCCACCTCTTCCTCTATAATCAGACGAATGATTAAAATGATTCCTTGGGTCATTACTTCCCTCTCGGCTTTGATCATTAGCTTGACTGTGTTCCTGTGATCGAACAGATACCAACTGTTCCAGTATTTCCAGCAAGGCCTCCCTATCTTTAATTAGGCTCCTGGATACAGTTTCTTGCATTCTCCTGCTCATTCTTCTTTTTATCGCTGATATCATTTCGTCATCACTCAGGGGTTGTTCCAAGGTCTCGTTCAATTCCCACAAATGTTCGGCAAACTCTCTCAACGTTCCTCTCCATGTAGCAAGTGACTTGCGGTGGAGCAGGTCCTCAATTGCTGCACACTGATGACTTTTGGACCAGTATTTCTTCAAGAATTCCTCTTCAAACTGATCATAACTAGTAGTCCCTTCTTTCTTCCTGACTCCCCAAGTGAAGGCCTCACCTTCCATTCTATCTATTGCAAATTGGATCTTGTCCGAGTCTTTAAGATGTGCTGGGAAAACTCCTTTTAACCATTTCATAAATATCATTTGGTGCAACCCTCCTTTTGGTCTAAATTTCTGCCCTGTATTATTTTGGACGTACCGATTATCACTGCTCATCAAGGTAACGACTCTACCTTCCCCAACGGTTAAAGTGGCATTGCTAATTCGTTTATCAATTTCGTCTGTCTTGCTCTCCAATTGCTGCACTCCCTGTTGTAATTGTCTGACCTCCATTGCAACCCTCTTGTTATCCTCTTCTCGTTGCATGGCTATAGCATTTCTCAGATTGACAGCTAGTTGGTTTTGCCTATCTCCTATCCCCTTAACCGCATCATTGTATTGTTTCTGCATCTGCGTCACCTCAGCGATTCGATGATTGCAATTTGTCTCCACTTCGTTGATTCTTTCTTCCAATTCGGCTTTCGTTTCTTCAATATCGTCTTCTATCTTTTTTGTTAACTTTCCTTCCATCTTCTCCACATCTCCCTGGACTTGGTCTATGCTCTTCTGTAACTTCCTCTCTCTCTCATCGATGTCCATCTTCAGTCGTTCTTGTAACTCTTGCATTTCCCTCTTCAGATTACATTCCATCTTCATTTGTGATGTTTTGATCTCTTGTAAACCTTTCTCTAATGATTCTCGGGCTATTCTTCCCTCTTCTCTAGTTTCTTGTAAACCTTTCTCTAATGATGCATTAGTTTCTTGTAAACCTTTTAGTGATTCTCTTGTTTCTTGTGACCACTTCTCTAATGATTCTTGGAGTATTTGTCCCCTTTCTCTAGTTGCCCTAACCTCCTTTAGCAAGTCTGCCAATACCGACCACATATCGGCACCCTCTGAAACCGACTTATTTCTCGTCGTTTGTCCCAGTGTCTCGGGATAATTAGTTGAATGTGCTAATGGGCTATCCAATGACACTCCATAATCACTGATTCCTGAAACATCTCTGTCTTCCTGTCCTATCCCTTTGCTTTCAACTACTGCCTCACAAACCTGCTTATCTTCAGTAGACATTTTTGGTTTATTTTTAATGCACAGGCAAGCAATATAAAATAACCTCTAGTAACCCAAAACACTCCTAATTACCATGAAACTAATCAAACGGTACCTGCAGTATTGTCAGTTAATCCAAAATTGATACAATACGTATGAATACCGAACATAACAACTCTCAAAACCTAATAACTTCAAATATCAATTCTCACATACACACCTTATGTGAAATGTTCTAAATAAGAGAAATCACACCATTCATTAAATTTATAAATGTAAAATCCCCAAAAACAATCAGCATATCTGTATGATTACCATTTAGGCAACGCAGTATGCATAAATAAGTGTGCTATATTTCAGAGTATGTTTCACAAACTTTTCGGAAATTACTGTAATTGGGCACTTTTCCTAATGCGAAATTCCGTTTACAAACGTTTATTTACCGCGAAGACTGCACACTACAACTTAATGTTATGTCAACCAGTCATCTTCACTCACCAACTGACGTTACCACGAGTCGCGATGTTTTGACGTTTGAAGTGGGCGTGGCGCTGTACTGCCGCCGGAGCCACGTGAAGTCATGCTGAAGATCTGCGGCGAGACGTCGTAGTTCTCCGTCGGCCGCTCCGTGGCGCTGCAGGTGGGCGTAGTTTGTAGTTCGGCCGCTAGATGCTGGGTCGGCGCTCGGTGTCTCGAAGTCGCGCTGAAGATCTGTGGCGAGACGTCGTAGTTCTCAGCCGGCCGCTCCGTGGCGCCGCAAGCAGGCGTAGTTTGTAGTTTGGCCGCTAGATGCCGGGTCGGCGCTCGGTGTCTCGAAGTCGCTGAAGATCGTCGGTGTAGTGCGTGTGTGCTTGACCTACTCCTTGCACAGGTAGTTGGGATGACGTGTGAAATCACCTCGCAGATCGAAGCTCTTTGGCGCAACTGCTACACAGGTCTGCGTGACGTCACTCAACAATTGCGTCGCCACACAAATTGTCGTCCGCATAACAGGTTATAGGTCCACATGAAGCTGTCCGATTTTCACTATTTAAAAAGCAATTTCAGTCAAAATACTACCACTAAACACTTCTTAAAGGCTTTCGTGACGATTTCTTAGTTCGTTTTGCTATAGTAATGTTCACACGAGTCTTTCTATAGTGTCCTCTTTTCACAGTTTTTCGCGCGGATTTACGCATTTGCACATTATAACACAGTTTATGGACACTACTATTCTTATCTATTATGGCAAGAAAGGAAAGTTTAGTCACAATCGTAAGGTATTACTACTTCGTACTGTTCAAAACGCACTGTTTCTTGTCGCGATTTAAACTTCATGCTCTGCTCTGATCCAACATTGAAAAAATATTTTCTCGCGTTAAGCAAGATAAAATTACCTATTGTTCTTTACGATTCGTCCGAAAATTGCACTTGTCCTTTCACAATAAGCCAAGGGTGTAACACTCCGATTTTATGTGTATCCCGCTCGATCGGGATCTGATAGCAGCCCAAATAATAATTAATTGATGTGACCGTGTACCGAATGGGGCTGGCAATCGGAATGGACTGCTACGGAGTTGTTACATTCCATTTTGTCTTTCTCAGATGCTGTAATAATGAAATGTCTGGTACCAAGAAGAACAACAACACAGCTTCACTAATCAAGACCTATATTCGTCTCAAAAACACAAGAAAAAGGAGACAGCCACTGCCTTCATCATACATAATTAATTACGGCTAATCTCAGCACAGGCTTATTCTTTATTATTCATAATCGTCACACGCTAAATACAATCACTGCAATCCAACACTGCAATCCAAATGATGCCGGCGCGGTAGACGCGAAACCACAAATATCGGCACAGAAATATCACTGATCACTCTCGTAATTATACTTTTTTGCTTTCGCGTATTATTCTAACACAAAGGGGTTAAACCGCGGCGATGGCCACTCCCTTTGTCGGTAAGCCTTGTATTACAGCAAAAGGCCTCCACACGGCACGGCCCGCAACCCGGAACTCACTGACTCAACTCTCACTCGCTCTCGCAACCCGACACTATCGATTGTTTGCCCTTTCGACCTGTGCCGAGAGCAAACTTATAGTAAGGGCCTACCGACCCCTTACAGTAGGCATGAATTTGAACCACTGTAACGTGAGGAATCTCAGCACTGACAATAGAGTAGAAAGTGACTTGGAAAGTATTGTAGACTGTGTGTCAAACGTAACACACGAACCAAGACGAGGCCTCTATGAAGTGATAATGAAGAATAAGAGTGTGTTTTCAGACAAACCGGGACTAGTGGAAGAGATAATCAAATTCCCTCCACGGATTGACATTAGTATTGGTGTGAAAAAAGATCGTTTGCGAGAAATTATGAAGCTAAAAGCCG
The DNA here is from genome assembly GCF_023898315.1 of Schistocerca nitens. Classification (NCBI taxonomy): domain Eukaryota; kingdom Metazoa; phylum Arthropoda; class Insecta; order Orthoptera; family Acrididae; genus Schistocerca; species Schistocerca nitens. The sequence continues at coordinate 103,361,055 of NC_064614.1, read as the reverse complement.
ATGCTCGCATACGTCGTCATGACCATAAAGCGCGTTTTGCTAAGTTTGCAATCGAGACTTAGTACTTGTAAAAGCTCATGAGAAATCGAGCGAGATAGACAATGAAATCTCTAAATTTAAGTTTGTTTATAATAGACCATATAAAGTCATTGGTATACCTCACACAAATGCTTATTGCTTAGAGTATCCAAGCTCTGGAAAACTATTAGGTATACAGAACATTGTAGACTTGAAATTGTACCAACCTAGGATTGATTAATACCACAGAATGGGTAATTTGTACATTATGTAAATATAGAGTGTAAGATTTAAACTATTTGCTAGATGTCCATGCTTTGCCTGACCAAGAGGACATTAAAGAAGTTGTAATTAATAAGTAATTAATTTTTACTAAATGATTTAAGAGGAATTGATTAATAATCAATTGAAAAATCCAAGCTGCTATTTTAAGTTTTCAGCTGAGTCACAGTAGATTAAAGAATGTAAATATGATTTTGTAACTAGCTGTAAGATTTCATAAATATGTGAGTTACTAGTCATTGCCGATGTACTTAGACGCTGTTTTAAGTTTCAGGCTAGTACATGCGTGTGATGATGTACAGTGTTGAGTTATCCACTGTGATAGTGTTAATGGACTCCTTGAGATTACTCGGGAGTGAGATTTTCCGAAAGAATTCAGTGCAACGTACGTTCCGTAAATGCCTTTGCACAGGCGAGTGAGATCAAGTGTGCCGCACAGGCGGGCGCAACAGTACTGGCGAGGCGGTGCCGCTGTCAGCTCTTGTGCCGCTCTCGGCATTCTTTGTACTTGCGGGTACGAAAGGCGAAATAGTTTTTCTTCACGGACAGCAGATGTGAAATAATTCTGCTGTCAATATTTATGTTTTTTTCAATCTGCTGAATATTATTTTCTTGTTTAGCGTTAAGTGGACTCTCATGTCGAGAATATTAGCTATGAAAAGGTTACATAAAAATGTGTATTCTATGTAATTAATTATTAATTTGCGTATATCTGTTTTTTATGACCATGTACTCTGGTTAATTTTGTAAATAGAATTCCATTTCATGATACTGTTAGGAATTTTGACGATTTTAGAATAGCTAAACCATTTTCTGTGTTTTCTATGAATTTTGATATGTTGTCAACCCGTTTTCTTTTGTGTAAGATGACAGAGTGGAATAAGATTATGACTGTATTCACTCAACTGTTATGGTCTAAAAATTGGTTTATTGTTAATTAGCCTACTGCTAAATTTTCTTGATGTTTTGAACATATGCATTTCCGCTGTTTTTTTCCTTTTTGGGACACTTTCTGAGTCTGTTTAGGTTACACGAACATCCTCAGACAATGTGCGGCATGTGTAACGCTGGATATGCGTATCCTCCTATTTCCATCTATTGCACTGCATTTTTTTTCTTATTTTGTCACCTGAAGATATAACATTTCTGTGTCTTTGTATATTGTAATTGTTTTAGTATTTGTATATATACGCATTTATGTCGATTTATAATAGGTTTGTTTTGTGAATATTATTTGTATTTATACGCTGGGTCTGGCCTAGGGAAAACCATGTTATTGAACGAATACATCGATAGGTCGTGTGGAGAACCAAAAGTGTTTAGGATCTTTGGTAGTGTGAACTCGGCCGCATGGAGCGCGGGCAGAGCGAGAGTCTGGCTGGAGTAGTGTAGTGGAGCAGGTGTGTTGTGTGACGCTCCCGCGAGTTGCCGCGCTTTCTGGGTTGGGCAGCAAGTAATTGCGCTCGACTTGCTATGATAGTTTCTGACACGGTGTCGCGGACGAGAAGCATTAGCTGGCGCACATCAACAGCCCGTTTCGCCTGTTGACCGTGTCGAGAAGAAGGCGCGCCAACATCCAGCTTCTGCAACAGCGACGGCCGACAATGAGTGACTGTCGCCACCTCCTCGATCGACGACTTCAAACCCTCAATCAACCAACAAGGAAGACTAAAAGCACATAAAGTTTCAGAACTGCATGGCAGACCTCAGCTTTTAAAATTGTTGCATCACAAAATTACAGCAACTTAGCATGAACCTTTGTTGCTCATATTCCCAATTGCATTGCCAAGCAGGGTCCCTTCCTTTTCCGAAATGAACCCGAGTGTCGTTGAAATTCAAACGCCAGCATTAAAGTAACATCATTCCATTTCACTGCTTTAATTTCAATGTTCAGTTAAAGTATTCATAGCTGGCTACAATATTTAAATTACACAAGCACAAATTAAGAGTGCGAGTTTTGTTAGCATATTTTAGCTTACCTGTGACTGCAGCTCAGCTTGGTACATACTAAATTTTACTATTGTTAATTGTTCAGAATCATTTAGTTCAAGTTCAAAGTTAAATCTCTTGTTTCTAAATTGTGTGGATTCGAGTAGCTTTTGAAATGATTGTTGGGGTAGCCCAAGACTAACCGTATTTTATTGAATTTCGATGTGCTTCAGAAAGAAAGCTCACTATTAACTTCAGTCACTAAATTAACTTTCGATTTTCCGGTTTTATTAATTCTTTTGCTAAATTAGGTCAGAGTGTTGCGAAATTTATTACTTCTGACAAACTTTCAGTTTTCACACTACACGTGTCAACCTTCAGTTGCCACGCTTCTAGTGCTAATTATATGTGTAATAACCTTTCTTATTCAGTTACTATAGTAATTGTCCTTAGGACTGGCGACCGTAATTTCCCCCAAATCTCAAATATCTAATAGCTGCTAGTTAATTGTTAACGTAACGACCGCACATTTACTTTCTTTATTAACTTTACCCCTTTTCAAAATTAATTTCCACCAGTTTCATTTGAATTTTTCCTTTCATTTAGATGTAGCCGTTTCCTCCCTCTTTACCGACAAATTAACTTCGGTGACGATTGCTTTTCCCAAATTTCCATTAGGTACACGCGGTTTAATCTTTCACTGTCATTAAGGTCGATAAGCGAGGGGGAGGTTACACGTGGCGACCTGGTGACAGGACAATCTTCGGATTTGAGGTTGTTCTTGACACGAATTTTGCATTGTGCAAATCTCGTAACAAAGTACTGGTTACGAACAGGTCGTTACGTCAGCGAGATTAAGTAGTGGGAGGAATCCTAATTAGATTTGAGATTTGTCATTTATATTGAAAAATATTAAAATGAGTGAAGGCAACAATTACCAAAATTAGGTAGACTTGGATACGGAACAATCGGTCGGACAGTGGGAAACACGCACTGTGGAACCCGTTGTTCAGGGGCAGGCGGCTAGCATGAAAGACGCGACCGCCGAAACGCAAAAAAGAGCAGAAATGGAATTCCAAACTTTAGAAAATGTTTCGGAATCGGAAGCGAAAATCAAATCTGTACCCCTTGATGTCGAATAAGGGGGAACATATATAGAGAAACCAGCTACGCAAGTAAAACGGTTGTTTCCGGGAATTTAACTGATTTATTGAATGTTTTGATTAATGAAATCAAGAGTCAATCGGCAGAAATTAAAGCTCAGGCTGCCAAGCAAGGAGCTCAGTCTGCCAAGCAAGAAGCTCAGTCTACCAAGCAAGAAGCTCAGTATGAAAAAATTGAACGGAAGCTAGACTAAATTAACTTTCGATTTTTCGGTTTTATTAATTCTTTTGCTAAATTACGTCAGAGTGTTGCGAAATTTATTACTTCTGACAAACTTTCAGTTTTCACACTACACGTGTCAACCTTCAGTTGCCACGCTTCTAGTGCTAATTATATGTGTAATAACCTTTCTTTTTCAGTTACTATAGTAATTGTCCTTAGGACTGGCGACCGTAATTTCCCCAAATCTCAAATACCTAATTACCGCTAGTTAATTGTTAACGTAACGGCCGCACATTTACTTTCTTTATTAACTTTACTCCTTTTCAAAATTAATTTCCACCAGTTTCATTTGCATTTTTCCTTTCATTTAGATGTAACCATTTCCTCCCTGTTTATCGACAAATTAACTTCGGTGACGATTGCTTTTCCCAAACTTCCATTAGGTACACGCGGTTTAACCTTTTACTGTCATTAAGATCGATAAGTGAGGGGGAGGTTACAAACAGGCTCTGCTAACGGTATACTACGCCTTGAACATAGCTGGCAATGGGTTCTACACAAAGCTAGTGACTACTCTGAAGGACAGTAACAGGTGCAAATATGTAATTCTTTCGTATTTGTTGTGAATAAATAGTTGCCGCTATTTAAGTTCCAACCCTCAAACTGGTAAAAATATAGGCCTAACAATCAACAAATAAAAAATTAAAATTCTAACAGTATTTCATTGTAATTTTATTTTATTCCTTATAATTTGTTAGCAGCTCTGTCGATAAAAGCCCTATAAAGTTTATGGTTACTTGTTAACAGCTATACAGGGTGTTTTAGAAGTGACGCTCAATATTCAGGGATATGACAGGAACGATAATTTGAAACAAATAAGTCAAGTAAACATGGGCTCTAAAAAGCATACCTTAAAAGGTATGCGCCATTCTTGATCTTCGATACTGTGAAAGAAATCTCTTTTATTGATAGCTCCTTGCTTTCCATAATTTGGGAAGTGGTTGTATGGACAAAAACAAAAAAAAGAGGTTCAGTAAACATGTGCTTATAAATGCATACTTTAAAAGTGATGAGCACTTGTTCATTAGAAGAGCTGTGTTTCAAAGTAGTGAAGATGAACAAGCACTCATAGCATGTGGACGTCAAAATCAAACATTCTCCGAAATTGTGCGATGATTTTTTTACGAATCAGAATGTTTGGACACCACCCAGGAGAGCCATAAAAATATGTATTAGTGTTTTCATTGCAGATGTCGTCCACAAATATGAAAATGTTATGCCGGCCGCGGTGGTCTAGCGGTTCTAGGCGCTCAGTCCGTAACCGCGCGACTGCTACTGTCGCAGGTTCGACTCCTGCCTCAGGCATGGATGTGTGTGATGTCCTTGGGTTAGTTAGGTTTAAGTAGTTCTAAGTTCTAGGGGACTGATGACCACAGATGTTAAGTCCCATAGTGCTCAGAGCCATTTGAACCATTTTTTTTGAAAATGTTATGTTGATCTCTTGCGGCTTCGGGAAACCCTCCGCCATTCAAACAGAAACAAACGTGCCGTTACGCGAGTTTCCGCTTCATAGAGCAGTTCACACAAGAATTCATCTGCTATCGACTTTCTACCAAAGAACGCAAGAGGCGAAGCCGTTGGCAAAGTGCGCTATAGATATCAACAATCGACGTAACATTTCCGCAATTTTAGCTAAAATATATGAACAACGAGATTGTAACAATATTTATTTATTTATTATTTGTTGCTTATTTGGCCCGGCCAGGAACAACACATACCAAAAATTTCACAAAAAAGTTTACAATCATAACAGTCACAATAATATTAACAATGATAATAGTAACAATAGTAGTAGTCGACACCAATAATAATAATAAAAATAATAATGATAATGATAATAATACTAATAATAACAGTAATACTGAATGGCGTTAGGAATTATATACCTTATTTTAGTACATCTGAGCTATCAGGAGTGAAAAGAATATAGATGAAGGAGAAGATAGAAATGACAGTGCCAGTAGAAGATGGAAAACAATAAAATGCAAATAGGCAATCCTGCTGAAAAAGGGGGGGGGGGGAGTTGTGAGGTAGAGGGAATTTGCGAGACTTAGCAGCGGATCTGAACATGGAATAGATGGCTTTTGTGATAGAAGGTGGGCGATTATCTGTCTTTTGAGGCTTGGAAGGGATTTGATACATGGTGCAAGTCTGTTCCAGAGTCGGATTCCTGATACGGAGAAAGATTTAGAGAATAGGGCAGTACCGTGTGCAGATACGCAGAGGATTTTACTGTGTTGAGAGAGGGTGTTTCTGCTGTGCTGTTCAGATAGTAGTGTAAAAGTTGACGATACATAAGGGGAGTGCAGTGAAGGAGAAGACGACAGAGTAAGCATAGGGTATGATAGGCCCCACGTGTATTGGCACGTAGCCTTGATAACTGTTTGTAGGCAGGAGTGATATGATCGAAAAAGCGAATGTCACAAATATAACGTGTAAAAGCATTCATCACCAGTTCCGACCTGCGTGAACTTTCGTATGGAAGTCCATGGAGAATACCATCACCATAGTCGACTATAGGGAGGACAAGTGACTCTACAAGCTCGTTTTTAAGCTCGAAAGGAAACACGTTTTCACATTTCTGTAGTGAATGAAGTGACGATGACACCTTCTTTTAGATTGCAATTGTGTGTTCAGTCCAGTCTAGGTGATAGTCCAGAATTATTCCAAGGTTTGCAGGATAAGGAAAGATTATTTCGGTGCCGTTTGGAATTAATGGTGGAAGAGATTCTCTGTAGTGAGGGATAATGAGTCGTTTATGAACTGCTAAGATCGCTTGGTTTTTAGAGAGTTAAGTTTCAAGCCTAAGTTCTGTACCCGTCTAAAATAACAAGGAAAGTAAATTAGTATTTAAATGCTGAATGGATGTGCACAAGTTTATTGGGTTTTCAGATAGATGTAGCTGGAGATGAACAGCGTATAATTGATATTTACAGTGGGAGAGAACAGTTGAGACGCCATTATCGTATAATGAGAATAGTAATGGACCCAATACTGATCCTTGGGACTCCTGATACTACATTCCCCCACTGTGACCTTTTTGTTCCATTCATTACTCATGTAAGGTAAGAGTAAAAGCATTCTACTGCACTTCACGAAAAGTATAGGATTTTGAGTTTAGCAAGTAAAAGTATAAATCAATAGTGTCGAATGCTTTGCAGAAACCTAAAAAGCACTTAATACTTGCCTAATGTACATAGTAGTCGACGGATGTTTGTGCATGGCTTGTTTTAAATCGTTAGTCACTTTTATAAGAGCAATTGTTGTGCTGCGATTTTTCCGGAAACAAGACTAACATTCATCTAAAAGGTTATGTGATGTTACATAATCATTGAACGATCAGTGAACTACATATTTTAAAGCCTTGGGTAGTTCTGGGAGAATGCAAATGGGTATTCCAAACTTTTGTTTAAGCATGCGTCAGACATATGAGTTCTCGGCAGGTCGTTGCATGATTTCCCTAACCGTATCTTGTACCTTGGTTATGTGATGTTACATAATCATTGAACGATCAGTGAACTACATATTTTAAAGCCTTGGGTAGTTCTGGGAGAATGCAAATGGGTATTCCAAAGTCAAAGTATCAGTAAAGTCGGACATGAATGGAGCGTCCAATAACAGTGCAGTGCGCACTTATGAAACCTGTAATCGAAAGGTAAAGAGAACTCGAGTGTTACTGGGATGTTTAAGAAATAATCTGCGTTTAATGAAAGACAGGGTCGGGGATCCAGGTGGATTAGTGTCTCAAATTCAGGAACAGCAACTTTTGAGCACTGTTTAAAGAAGTGCAGTAGTTAAAATATATCTTGACTGAAAGCATACATGAGCGCAGTAAACATACTTATTCTTCAACTGAACCTAGAAGTTGTCCCTTATGAGACGTGATAAAAATTAGCTACCTGATACAGATTTTATTAACGTCGTTGTACTCAGAGAGTCGCGTTAAAATACGAGGACTCGGAGATATGGTTTTAGTCTAGGTGGAAATCAGTCTTTAGAAATGAATCGTATTCAATGTAGTGTGAAATTATTAATAAGCTCTAAACAGTATTTGAATTAGTGAAGTTCGGTGGCAGGAGGAAGAAGACTTCTGGTCAGGTGAATACAGGGCTATAAATACAAAATCAAATAGGGGTAATGCAGGAGTAGGTTTAATAATGATTTAAAAAAAAAATAAGAGTGTGGGTAAGCTAAAAAAAACAGCATAGTGAGCGCATTATTGTGGCCAAGATAGACACGAAGCCCACGCCTACTACAGTAGTACAAGTTTATATGCCAACTAGCTCTGCAGATGATGAAGAAATTGATGAAATGTATGATGAGATATAAGAAATTATTCAGGTAGTGAAGGGAGACGAAAATTTAATAGTCATCGGTGACTGGAAAAGGAAGAGAAGGAAACGTAGTAGGTGAATATGGATTAGGGCTAAGAAATGCAAGAGGAAGCCGCCTGGTAGAATTTCGAACAGAGCATAAGTCAATCGTGGCTAACGCTTGGTTCAAGAATCATGAAAGAAGGTTGTAACATGGAAGAACCCTGGAGATACTAGAAGGTATCAGATAGATTATATAATGATAAGACGGAGAGTTAGGAACCAGACTTTAAATTGTAAGACGTTTCCAGGGGCAGATGTGGACTCTGACCAGAATCTATTGGTTACGAACTGTAGAGTAAAACTGAAGAAACTGCAAAAAGGTGGGAATTTAAGGAGATGGGACCTAGATAAACTGAAAGAACCACAGGTTGTACACAGTTTCAGGGGGAGCATAAGGGAACAATTGACAGGAATGGGGGAAGGAAATACAGTAGAAGAAGAATGGGTAGCTCTGAGGAATGAAATAGTGAAGGCAGCAGACGATCAAGTAGGTAAAAAGACGAGGGCTAGTAGAGATCCTTGGGTAACAGAAGAGATACTGAATTTAATTGATGAAAGGAGAAAATACAAAAATGTAGTAAATGAAGCAGGCAAAAAGGAATAGAAACGTCTCAAAAATAAGATCGACAGGAAGTGCAAAATGGCTATGCAGGGATGGCTAGAGGACAAATGTAAGGATGTAGAGGCTTATCTCACTAGGGGTAAGATAGATACTACCTACAGGAAAATTACCTGGAGAAAAACGAACCACTTGCATGAATATCAAGAGCTCAGATGGAAACCCAGTTCTAAGCAAAGAAGGGAAAGCAGAAAGGTGGAAGGATTATATAGAGGGTCTATATAGGGGCGATGTTCTTGAGGACAGTATTATGGAAATGGAAGAGGAGGTAGATGAAAATGAAATGAGAGATATGATACTGCGTGAAGAGTTTGACAGAACACTGAAAGATCTAAGTAGACAACATTCTATTAGAACTACTGATAGCCTTGGGAGAGCCAGTCCTGACAAAACTCTACCATCTGGTGAGCAAGATGTATGAGACAGGCGGAATACCCTCAGACTTCAAGAAGAATATAATAATTCCAATCCCAAAGAACGCAGGTGTTCACACATGTGAAAATTACCGAACTATTAGTTTAATAAGTCACAGCTGCAAAATACTAACGCGAATTCTTTACAGACCTCAGGGAAGATCAGTTTGGATTCCGTAGAAATGTTGGAATACGTGAGGCAATACTGACCCTGAGACTTATCTTAGAAGAAAGGTTAAGGAAAGGAAAACCTACGTTTCTAGCATTTGTAGACTTAGAGAAAGCTTTTGACAATGTTTACTGGAATACTCTCTTTCAAATTCTGAAGGTGGTAGGGGTAAAATACAGGGAGCGAAAGGCTATTTACAATTTGTACAGAATGCAGATGGCAGTTATAAGAATCGAGGGACATGAAAGGGAAGCAGTGGTTGGGGCGGGAGTGAGACCGGGTTGTAGCCTCTCCCCGATGCTACTCAATCTGTATATTGAGCAAGCAGTAAAGGAAACAAAAGCAAAATTCGGAGTAGGTATTAAAATCCATGGAGAAGAAATAAAAACTTTGAGGTTCGCTGATAACATTGTAATTCTGTCAGAGACAGCAAAGGACTTGGAAGAGCAGTTGAAAGGAATGGACAGTGGTCTGAAAGGAGGGTATAAGATGAACATCAACAAAAGCAAAACAAGGATAATGGAATGTAGTCGAATTAAGTCGGGTGATTGTGAGGGAATTAGGTTAGGAAATGAGACACTTAAAGTAGTAAAGGAGTTTTGCTATTTAGGGAGCAAAATAACTGATGATGGTCGAAGTACAGAGGATATAAAATGTAGACTGGGAATGGCAAGGAAAGCGTTTCTGAAGAAGAGAAATTTGTTAACATCGAGTATAGATTTAAGTGTCAGGAACTATTTGTATGGAGTGTAGCCATGTATGGAAGTGAAACATGGACGATAAATAGTTTAGACAAGAAGAGAATAGAAGCTTTCGAAATGTGGTGCTACAGAAGAATGCTGAAGGTTAGATGGGTAGATCACATAACTAATGAGGAGGCATTGGATAGAATCGGGGAGAAGAGGAGTTTGTGGCACAACTTGAACAGAAGAAGGGATCGGTTCGTAAGACATGTTCTGAGGCATCAAGGGATCACCAATTTAGTACTGGAGGGCAGCGTGGAGGGTAAAAATCGTAGAGGGGGATCATGAGATGAATACACTAAACAGATTCAGAAGGATGTAGGCTGCAGTAGGTACTGGGAGATGCAGCTTGCACAGGATAGAATAGCATTGAGAGCTGCATCAAACCAGTCTCAGGACTGAAGACCACAACAACAACAGTATTTAACTGAAGTGCGTCATTACTTATCAATGTAAGTTATGTATCATTTTCCGATACCAGTGAAGATGCATAGCAGTAATAACATATGCCAAGGAGTAACTCGAAAACGCCGTCTCAAAGGTGCAAGTATTAGTGTGTATATGCTAAGTAGGTCGCGCATGTGTCTTTTATTCATTTTATACTACTCTTCTGAACTCTTAATATGAAAATTATCACAAATTTATTGAGGAAGATCACATTATACTACAAACAGGTTTTGAAGAGTGATTGTGAAATATGTGATAGCATGTTCCATCCCCAGTGTTATCAATCATTTCCTAAAGTGCTCTTCCGGCCAATGAAAACTGCGTTCGATGAAACACTGTTATTCTGCTGTTGCTAGTACGATGTGTTGGACATATTTACACTATTCGGAAAGAGTTACGACCGTGGAAATCCGTACCGTTAAACTAACAGATTTATTGAACAAACAGAAGCACCTGGCTCTCAGGAAGTTACCACTCATGCGGTAGACTGCTGTGTACTGTACGCGCCACCTGCGACCACGCTCTATGAAGGTACACAGCGCTGTATTAGTTTGCAGCTTAAATGCTTATTTAGCTAATGGCTCCACAGAGTTTGTGACTCGACAAAACAAATGCAGACGTTTACTAGAACTCTGAACTATATATAATATTCTCCCAAGGTGCAACCATTTCCTGATTTTTCCCCTTGTACTCATAAGCCGCAGTTCTGGTAACACATAAATACATCCAGATAAGCCTTCCTTACACTTAAATCTGTATTCGATGTTAACGAATTCCTCTTCTTCAGAAACGCTTCCCTTGCCATAGTCAGTCTACATTTCATATCCTCTCTACTCCGAACATCGTCAGTTACTTTTCTCCCCAAATAGCAAAACTCATTTACTACTTTAATTGTCTGATTTCCTAATCTAATACCCTCAGCATCGCCTGATTTAATTCGACTACATTCCATTGTTCTCATTTTGCTTTTGTTGATGTTTATCTTATATCCTCCTTTCAAGACACATTTCATTCCTTTCAGCTGCTGTTCTAGGTCCTTAGTGTCTCTGACGGCATTAAAATGTAGTCAGCAAACCTCAAAGTTTTTATGTTTTCTCCATGGATTTTAATTCCTACTCCAAATTTTTCTTTTGTTTCCTTTGCTGCTTGCTCAATACAAAGTTTAAATAACGTCGGGGATAGGCTACAACCCTGTCTCACTCCCTTCTCAACCACTGCTTCCCTTTCATGCGTCTCGACTCTTATGACAGCCACCTGGTTCCGTACAAATTGTAAATAGCCTTTGGCTCCCTGTATTTTAGCCGTGCCACCTGGTAAACATAGGATGTAAATTCATCACGTAAGCACTAAGAACACTTTTTTGAGTGGAAGAGATGTGTTTAACAATAGCGAAGATGAAAAAAATGTCCATAAGTAAGGTGTGCCCCTTAGAGTCCATGCTTTCTCGACTTACGAACTTGTCGTGTTCGATACTACCAGTTCTCGAAGTATGGAAAGCAAAGAGCTTGCAGTAGAAACTTGCTTCGCAGTATAAAGATAAAGAACTACTCTCCCCCCCCCCCTCTCTCACTCCATTGCATCTTCTTATCTCTCTATCTCCATTTCCTCCTCTTCCCCCCCTCTCTGACCATCACCTTCTCTATCCTTTATCTCCCCATTTCCCCCTTCCTTGCTCTGTTCATCTTCTACTCCCCCATATGTGAGTCCATTTCCTCCTTCCCTCACCCTCTCTGTTCATCTCTTCCTCCCCCTACTCCCTCCACAGTATCCCCCCACACCAATAGGAGTTGCTGGACCTTAAATTTCCCGGCATAAACATGTCATGTATATTTCATACTTATTTAATATACTTCACACATATCTGGACGTATTTTTCACGTATCTCTAGGGAATTGCACTCTGTAGTTCCATCAGTTCAATGGTTATGACCTCATATCTCCTGAACTATACCTCGCACGCACAATCAGCGGACTTGTGCGGAAACTCTCTGCAGAATGCTAGTAGTAAGGAAATGATAAATTGAAACGTCATGCCTGATGCAACAGTTTTACTCCATGAACAGCAAGAATGTAGTAAGCTATAAGCTTTTTTCTTTCATTTTGTGGTGGTTGTCATCAAGCGAAAGTTTCGTGAACATCTAAAATTATGTGTAAAGTTTATTTCAAGTCACTAAGTGTTCTCATTCTTAAATGCGGGATGAAGAAATTCTGGGTATCTGCACTTTTTTCACCCCTACTCTCATCCCGTTGCTAGATAGGTAATTCCCAACCCCATGGCGATTCTTCCCAGACAACAAGTGATATGTGTACCAAGTTTGGTTGAAATTGGTCCAATAGCTTAGAATGAGAGGTGGAAAGTACGTACAGATATAGATTTTTGTTCATGTGGTCTTAAGTCCGAAGACAGGTTTGATGCAACTCTTCAAGTAGTCGAATAAAATCAGGTGATCCTGAAGGTATTAGATTAGCGAATGAGATACTTACAGTAATAAATGAGTTTTGCTATTTGGGGAGTAAAAGAACTGACGATTTTCGGAGTGGAGAGGATATAAAATGTAGGCTGACTATGGCAAGGAAAGCGTGTCAGAAGAAGAGAAATTTGTTAACATCGAATATAGATTTTGTTGTGGCGTAACAAGCTAGCTACGCCACACTGAGAAGTAGCCGAAAGGGCACGCGTCAACTCACGCCGTCTTGCGTTAAGTCTGAAACAGGATACTTTCTGAATGCTATAAAGAAAAGAACGGAGCTTCTCGTATACTTAACTTTTATTCACTTCTGCGGTACATCGCTCTTGATAATACAAGTGAGACTCTCTCCAGATATGGTTAACTGCGCCTTGCTAGGTCGTAGCCATGGACTTAGCTGAAGGCTATTCTAACTGTCTCTCGGCAATTGAGAGAAAGGCTTCGTACGTGTAGTCGCTAGCAATGTCGTCCGTACAACTGGGTGAGTGCTAGTCCATCTCTCTAGACCTGCCGTGTGGTGGCGCTCGGTCTACGATCACACAGTGGCGACACGCGGGTCCGACATGTACTAATGGACCGCGGCCGATTTAAAGCTACCACCTAGCAATTGTGGTGTTTAGCGGTGACACCACAGATTTAATTGTCATTGAGTCTTGTCTGAAAGTATTTATATGAAGTGTAGCCACGTATAGAAGTGAAACAGAATGTGTCTATCAACCGATCCCTTCGTCCTCAGATTGTCACAGATTTCTTTTCTTCCCAATTCTGTTCAGTACCTCCTCATTACCTCCAGATACTTCAGAAACGCTTTTCTTGCCATTGTCAGTCAACATTTTACGTTCTCTCTAATTCGGCCGCCATCAGTTATTTTGCTGCCCAAATAGCAAAACCCGTCTACGACTCTAAGTGTCTTGTTTCCTAATCTAATTCCCCCAGAATCACCTGACTTAATTCGGCTACATTCCATTACCCTTGTCTTGCTTTTGTTGTTGATCTTTCATATCTTCCTTTCAAAACACTGTACATTCCATGTATCTGACTTTCAAGGCCTTTGCTGTCGCTGACAGAGTTACAGTGTCATCGGCAAACCTCAAAGTTTTTATTTCTTCTCCCTGACCTGTAATTCCTACTCCAAATTTTTCTTTACTTTCCTTTGGTGGTTGCTCAATGTAAAGGCTGAATAACATTGGGGGTGTGCTACAACCCTGGCTCGCTCTCTTCTCAAACGCAGCTTCCCTTTAATGCCCCTCGACTCTTATAACTGCCATCTGATTTCCGAACAAGTTGTAAATATCCTTTCACTCCCTGTATTTTACCCCCGCCACCTTCAGAATTTCAAAGACAGTATTTAAGTAAACATTGCCAAATGCTTTCTCTAAGTCAACAAATGTTATAAACGTGGGCTTATCTTTCCTTGCCTTATTCTCCAAAGTAAGTCGTAGAGTCTGTATCGCTTCGCGTGCTCCTACATTTCTGAGAATCCAAACTCATATTCCCAGTGGTCAGCTACCAGTTTTTTATTCTTCTGTAAAGAATTCATATTAGCATTTTGCAACCATGACTTATTAAACTGGTAGTTCGGTAATTTTCATACCTGTCAGCAACTGCCTTCTTTGGAATTGGTGTTATCATATTATTCTTGATACCTGAGGGTACTTCGCCTGCCTCATATATCTTGCACAACAGATGGAAGTGTTTTGTCACGGCTGGCTCTCCCAAGGCTATCAGTAGTTCTGACGGATTGTCTTCTACTCCCTGGACCTTGTTTCGACTTCAGTCATTCAGTGCTCTTTCACATTCTTCTCGCAGTATCATATCTCCCATCTCATCCTCATCAGCGTCCTCTTCCCTTTCTATTATATTCATTGAAGTTCGTCACCCCTGTGTAGACCTTCTACATGTTCCTTCCATCTTTCAGCTTTCTGTCCTTTGGTTAGGACTAATTTTCCATCTGAGCTCTCGATATTCACAGAGCTGCCTCTCTTTTCTCCAAATGCCTGTTTAATATCACTATAGATGGTATCTATCTTTCCACTAGTGAAACATCACTCTAAATCTACACATTTGTCCTCAAGTCATTCTGGCTTAGCCATTATGCAGTTCCTGTCAATCTCATTTTTTAGTCGTTTGTATTCCTTTCCACCTGCTTCATTTGTTGTATTTTTAAATTTTCTCCTTCAGTCAGTTAAATTCTGTATCTCCTTTGTTATCTAAGGATGTCTACTAGGCCTGGTCTTTTACCTATTTGATCGTCTGCTCCCTTGATTATTTCATCTCTTAAAGCTACACATTCGCTTTCTACTGTGTTCCGTTCCCCTGTTCTGGTCATCCGTTGCCTGATGTTCGCTATGAAAGTTTCAACAACCTCCGGTTCTATTAACGTCATCCAGATCCTTCTCCTAAATTTTGCAGTTAACCATATCTTCCCCTGGAAACATCTTACAATTTAAAATCAGGATCCTAAATCTCTGTCTTACCATTAAATAATTAATTAGAAACCTGGTGTCTCCAGGTCTCTTCCACGTATACAAACTTCTTTCATGATTCTTAATCCAAGTGTCTGCAATGATCAAACTTTTCTCTGTGCAAAATTCTACCTGGCGGCTTCCTCTTTCCCCCAGTCGATATTGGCCTACTATTTTTCCTTGTCTTCCTTTCTCTGCTATTTAATACCAGTACCCATCACAACTAAATTTTCGTCTTCGACTTCTATCTGAATAATTTATTTTATCTGCACATAGATTTCTTGAGTGATGGTCTGTAGAGCTAGATGGTGTGTAACCTTGTACTAAATATCGTAGGTGTTGGGTCAGTGTTGTGTTCCTAATAGCTTACCAGCATTCCTATTTTCTTATTCATTATTAAATCTACTTCTGCGTTACACTTACTTGATTTTGTATTAATAGCCCTGTACTCACCTGAACAGTAGTCTAGTTCCTCCTGCCACAGAATTTTGCTAATTGCCACTATATTCAACGTCAACCTATCCATTTCCCTTTTTAAATTTTCTGATCTACCTGCGCCATTAAGGGATATAACACTCCACGCTCCGATGAGTAAAATGGTAGTTTTGTTTCTCCTGATGAGCACATCCACCTGAGTAGTCCCCGCCAGGAGATCTGAACTGGGACCTATTTTACTTCCGGAATATTTTACCGAAGGGCATGCCATCATCATTTAACCACACAGTAGATCTGCGTGCCCTCGGAAAAAATTACGGCTGTAGTTTTCTCTTGCCTTCAACGCAGCAGCAGCTGTTTTGGTTGATGTTACGAGGCCAGATGTTGGCCCTACAGCTACTGACAAGGCTGCTGCCCATCTTCAGGCACCACACATTTGTTTGGTCATTTAACAGATACCCTGCTACCCGTTGTGGCTGAACTTGCGGTACGATGATGTGTATCACTAAGGTACGCAAGCCTGTTATTTGGGGGGGGGGGGGGGGAGGGGGCGTGGGAAGCGGAGGTTGTAATACGTATGTATGGATTTCAGTTAATGGCATGAACTGTCAATGGAATAGTGGGATAAGGGATCATAGGTGGTCCAGAATAAACTGGCTAGAAAGAAAATCCTTGTAGCATAGAGAGGAGAAAGTTTACTCAAGAACTTCACACTTATTCAAATGGTTCAACTGGCTCTGAGCACTATGGGACTGAACTTCTGAGGACATCAGTTCCCTAGAACTTAGAACTTCTTAAACCTAACTAACCTAAGGACATCACACACATCCATGCCCGAGGCAGGATTCGAACCTGAGACCGTAGCGGTCGCGCGTTTCCAGACTGTAGCGCGTAGAACCTCTCGGCCACTCTGGCCGGCTCACACTTATTAAATATTGTAATTCCCCTTTAAGTTGGGCTTGTGAATGGCTGTATAAAGGTCGTTAATGTTTCACGTTAATTGGACAATTTTGAAAGCAGAAACTCTGGTAAGGCAGAAGATTGTGTCCACTGCCCACTGCGAGGTAGAATACGCCTGGTGGCACTGTGCAGGCACTTGAGGCAGTACACAAGCAGAGCAGTGGGGAAAATTCTAGCGAGACACGGGCGGTACTAGCAGAAGACACTGATATAAGTGACATTGACAGTAGGCAGATTGTTATGGCTCGGCACTCGGGAACTAGCATCTCGGAAGTGACAAGGCTGGTCCTCAGTCCGCGCACTACTGGGTGTATATGTGTGTGAATTTTACTCGCGCTCTACTGTGAAATTGTAAGTCCCTTTACAAATTTTAAGCCAAACGAATGTGGAGAAAACGGCTAAAAATGATGGCACACAGTGAGGGGTAAACACACCAAATGACACTCACTCATATGAACGGTGTCCATCCCAACATTAAATTTACCATCGAGATGGAGAAGGCTGGAGAGCTAGCGTTCTTGGATGTTTTAGTTGAGCGGAAGTCGGGAGGCCGTCTTGGTCATTCAGTGTACAGGAAACGTACGCACACTGATTGATACTTGAGCACCGACAGTTTTCACCTCCTTACAGACAAGAAGGCGGTTCTGAACTCATTAATATACAGGATACAGAGAAGAAATTATTTAGGACAATGACTACCAACAGTCTGAATTGGAGCACCTCAGACACACGTTCAGACAGAATTGTTACAGCAAGAGAAACACTACAAACGCTTTCAGGTGTCACGGAAGATGAACGCCTTGTGAATCGGCAGAAGAGACCAAGCCGGCTGCTTTGCTGTGATACTGTGGGGCAAGGAGCAGCATGTCAGGACGTGTGATGCAGAAACATGGACTGAGACCATTGTTTCGGCCCGCCCCCAAGATAAGAGATATGTTGTGCCCTGTGAAATATGATCTAGGTCTTCGTGTGCCCGGTGTGTATGGTGTCCCTTGAAATTCGGCAGCATCTATATAGGTCGACCAATTAGCACAATTGCAGCACAAGCGACATATTAAACAGAGAGAGCTTGACAAGTTGGCCATAGCTGAGCATTTCCTGCAAAACTGACGCAAAATACAGCTTGAAAACATGAGTGTCTTGGCCCGTGCGTCTGCATACTGGGATTCCGTTATAAAACAGGCGGCTGAGTTTGGAGTGAATACCAGCAGCTTTAACAGAGACCAGGGGTATGCACTTATTAGACGCTTGTTGGGAGGCGGGAGCGGCAGTTTCAGTCGCGCTAATCGCGCGACTTGTCACTCAGTTCCGCTCAAGGCCCACAGGCAAAACAGGTCATGTCGCGTAAATCACAGGACGTGACACTGCAGATCTTATGAGTGTCTGCAGCCGCCTCTGTCGGGTAGCAAGTACATATTTCAGACGAGTTTAATGACTCCCGAGTGTGCGTTTAAATTCAGGCAAGCTCTTCGCAGCACACGACAAAGTTAAGACCTTTAGTCGGCGGTTTCAATTACGTATTGATTTCCCGTGGGCCCTGCACGGATACGAGCGTTCGCGAAGTGTGATGGGCAAGCCACATAGTGTCGCTTAACAAGTTGGCGGCAGGGCCCCTATTTCCTGTGTGTCCCGGTCCCGTGAAGGGCCGGAGTGGCTGTGAGCAACCCAACATGCCTTCTGCACAAGCGTCGTTTCGGCCAGAGGCCTCAATTGTGGCTATATAAGCGGAAAAACGTGTCAGTCCCGGACCTTCTCCACCTATGTGATTGCCGCCGACCTCAACATCCACAGCCATGACCCTGCCACCATTTGGCGGTGGAATCAGTTCCTTGCCATCCTCCATTGTGACCTTGTTTCACTGCCACAACACACCCATCCTGAAGGTAACTACACCCCAGATTCATCCTCGCTTCCCCCAACCTCCTTGGTCGTATTGCCATGGACATCCTCGATCCCAGTGGCAGTGACCCCCTCCCCATCTTTCTCACTGTCCGCCCCGCCCTTGCCCCCCCCCCCCCTTCAGCTCCCCACCCAGATGCCACTCAGAAGTCCATCCACAACTATCGCCACGCCGACTGGGATGCCTACTGGGAGCCTATTGCCTCACAGGTCGACAGCCACCCCCTCACCCTTCACCATCCCTCTGACATCACTGTTGCCTCTTCCTTCCTTCAGAAGACCATCACTCATGCTGTGGAGGTCCACATTCTTACCAAATTCATCCACTCTCACCACCCTACACTTCCTCCACAGGTTGTCCTTTTTCTTTGTGAGTTCCACAGGCACTACTGCTCCTTCCTCCACACCTGGGACCAGGATACACTCATCCGCCACCTTCAATTACCGCGACACATCTGGAACCTCCTTGCAGAAAAACGCTAGGACTGGCGCCAGACATGCACACACCTCAACTCCACCCTCCCTGCAAACTCCTCCAATTTCAGGCCAGCCTCCCAACATTTTAACCTATTCTCCATGACAAACGCCTCTTCCCTGTCAACCTCCGTAAGGCTAACCATTTTGCTTCACACTTATCTGAGGTCCTCTCCATTCCTGATTATCCCCATTTTGATTACTCCATTAACCCCACCGTCCTAGCCCACACTGATAACTCTGTCACACCCCTTGCCCCAAGTATCCAGTACTTGGATCAGTTACCTCCCTCAGAAATCAACAATCCCATCACCACACACAATATCACACTCGTCCTCCACTCCAAATGCAACACTTCTCTTGGTCACGATGGTGTCACCTACTGCCACCTGAAGGAACCCCCCATCCATCTGGGCTTTCCTTGCTACCCTGTACAATGTCCTCCTCTCCACTGCCTTTTACCCTGACCTTTGGAAGACTTCCCACGTCCTGCTATCCCCTAAACCAAACAAACCCCCCTCTGACACCCCTTCCTATTGTCCCATCTGACTCACCTCTGTATCAGTAAGGTCTTTGAGTCCATCCTCTCCTGCCGTATTCATAGCCACTTTAACCAGCACCACCTCCTTCTCCTTATCCAGTGTGGCTTCCAGCCTTCCTTCTCAGCTGGTGACCAGCTCCTTAACCTTACCGATCTTCTTTCTCTCCAACATAACTCCCGTCCATCCGCTATCTTTGTTTCCCTTGACCTCCAGAATGCTTATGACCATGTCTGGCACCCGAAGTTCCTCTTCAAACTTCAGACCTATGCTCTCCCTGTTAATTTCGCTCATCTCGGCGATTCTTTCCTCTCCCATCGTCCCTCCAATGTCACTCCACTGGCTCTGTCCTCTCCCCTCTCCTCTATCGCCTGTATACTGCCAATATGCTGAAACCTCCCTCACCGGTCCATCTCCTTTGCTGATGACACTACCTTCCTAACCCTTTATCATACCCTTCAACGGTCCCAATGTTCCCTCCAAACCCACCTTTACCAGTTCACTACTTGGTGCAACCAGTGGTTCCTTCGTATCAACCTCTCCCATGACCCAGGCAATCATCATAGGCTGCACCACCTGCTCCGCCCGTCTCCATGATTTTATCTAACCATTGTCTTATGCACCTCACTCCTAAATACATGGACCTCACCCTTGACCGCCACTTCACCTGGACTCCCTGCCACCTTAAGATCCAACACAGAGCCCACAACAGACTCTGCCTCCTGAAAATCCTGTCTGGCCAGACATGGGGGTTGCATCCTTCCACCATCCTTCACACTTACAAATCCTTGATCCGCCCCATCCTTTGTTATGGCAGTGTTGCTTGGATTTCTGCCCCTCCAAGATTCTCTAAAGCACTCCAAATCCTAGAGCACCATGCACTCTGCCTCGCATTCCGTATCCACCTTCCATCTCCTATGTACATCCTCTATGACCTCATCCCCTTCCCCCACCTCCTTCTTTTCCTTGAACACATCCACATCATATATATCGTCCTCCAACTCGATACCCCCTCCCCCTAGTGCCCCCCTTCCTCTCCACCTCCAGTCTGTTGCCACATCTTTTCTATTGTGTCCTGCACCTCCTTTCCCAATGCAGCTTCCAGCACCTACCCCTATCAGATGATGAGCTTTGCCCTGACATCTACTTGTCCTACCAAATCTAACCCCACCTTCCTCCCCTATACTCCTCAGGGCCCCCACTCCCCTCCCCTTCCTTCCCCTAAGCCATTTTCCCCTACCTATACCCCCTCCCACTCCTGTACCCACCTTCTGTGTCTCTGCACTCCGTTCTACCTTGTCTTCCCTCTTCATCTCCCACCTTACCCATCTCCTACCTCTTGGTGCGCCTCCTGCCACCCCCCCCTCCCTTTTGCACTTCTTCCTGCCTCCACCAGCCTCCACTGCACCTTCGTCCCCTCTTTTTCCCTTCTTCCCAGTCTCCAGTCCCAGCATTTATATTCCTCGTGAGGGTTCCGTCATTTCCAGTGATTTTTTTTAAGTGTTTCGCTCAGTGTGATTTTTATACTGTGTCGGACTTTACAGTTGTTTGACTCCAGTGATTTTAGGTGCACAACAAATTGCCAGCTGTATTCTTTTAACTTTATGTCGACTTTTTAACTGTCCCCCAGTGCATGTCCCTGCATTAGTGTTTATTTTAACTCCCATCATCTCCATTTGCTGCGTTCTTATGTACCCATTTTATACCCCTTTTATATAAGAGTTCCCCTTTCATGCATCTTTGTAAAGCCATTTGGCTGAAGAGCGACGGGCTGTGCTGCTGCCAGCCCTCCCTTACCCATATGGGGCAGGGGCATAAGTTACAATAAAAAGGAGAAACAAGTCCTGGCAGTCACTGGTTTTACTCTTGGCAACGATGGCGGAGATAGCCATTGAAAGCTCGAGAATTTTATTCGAATTGATGCAATCTGAAAATCGAGATTTTGTTCAGGATGACCCCCTTTATCACAAGGGCAGAATCGTGCTGCAGTGATCTGAGGAGCGTGACTGTTATTTAAACTTGATTTCTTGGGCATCAAACTCGTCTGATCTGTATGCAGTGGAATACATTTTTGGACGCTATCGGCAACCAGCTCCACGTCCACAAACCGCCGGCTTGTAATTTAGTCGAATAGCAGGAATGGCGGTTGTCGTGATATTTGGCTCACAAGCGTACTTCTTATAGCATTTCATTTCATAAAGTGGTCAATGGCATATTTGGGAAAGGGGTAAATAGTGCCCCACAATAAAAAGGCGTGAAAGAAAATCTTTGACACCTGGAATACTATATGAATTCCAAAAAATATTTATGGCACCTATACATTAAGTTTGACCTATAGAAACAGTTTGTGAAAGTTTAATCCGTATCGGTGGAAAAAACATTTCTCATCAATTAAAACTGAAATTAAAGTGAGATGTGTTTGTCAAATCTTGAATTCGAAAAACGATGTTCGATTAAAATTTTGATTCAAAACCTGAGTGTATGTGAAAAGACGACCTGAATATCATCCAAGGAAGTTGTTGTAAAGGATCTGGATTACTACTTGCCTGACACACTGGACAAAGGACTGCAGTCAACTCGCACCTGGGTATCCCAAACCTGCTCTGAAAGCCACAAAAGACAGGTGTGGCTTTCAAGTGCTGTGCTTCGCCCAGGAAGAAGTGTGCCGTATAAGAAGTAACTGACAGCTGAGTGACCCTCCGAGTTTTGAGGACCTAAAACGCTTGGCCGTTAAGAAAAAGCGGGCTTGTTGCTAAGATGCAGACTTGTCGATGACACAGAAATACACTGAGCAACCTAGACAAATTCTCAACGGTTTTATAAAGAAATTTCGGCTTGTAAGCCGCTAGTGAACGAGCCAGAAACGGTGGCACAGCCTGCAATGGCAGAGGGTATGGGAACGCCTATAGGGCGTCGGATTTTATTGACATATTACATGGAGTGATTAGGTTGGTTGGTTGTTCGGGGAAGGAGACCAGACAGCGTGGTCATCGGTCTCATTGGAGTAGGGAAGGATGGGGAAGGAAGTCGGCCGTGCCCTTTCAGAGGAACCATCCCAGCATGTGCCTGGAGTGATTTAGGGAAATCACGAAAAACCTAAATCAGGATGGCCGGACGCGGGATTGAACCGTCGTCCTCCCGAATGCGAGTCCAGTGTTGGAGTGATTAGAACAAACGTTGTATTCTAATTAGAGATCTATAAGGCGTCTGATTTTATTGACGTCTTACACGGAGTGATTAGAACAGATTGCGGTAAGAGACCGAGTACAAGTTCTTTAGAACATTGACATATGCAGGCCATGAGGATTTGAAAAAAAAAAAAAAAAGACAGGCATTGTATCTTCTGAAAAGACTAGGCAGGAGTCCATTCAGGTGTTACGTGGACCAGTGCGGAATGGCGGAAGCTTGTATGACTCTAAATAGAAACAGGGCATTCGTGTGGAGATGAGCCCTATTACTGGACAGGATACAGCGATCCTTCTACCGTTCTTTTGCAATTGCGAAGCTGTTAGTTTAGTGTAAAGTGCTAGGGGGGGGGGGGGGGGCTGAGATTTCGCCGTGAGTGGAGAGGACATGCCGGTGTGTGTGCCGTGTCGCGTGCAATAGAGTGGCACTTGGAGTCCGATTGACTATCGAGTACATGTACCAGCGCTTCTCTGTGAGCTGTATATTTGTCACTCTGTAAGCAGAGTGAGGAAATTAAGAAGCTCTAAGAACAGTTGCACATTAGAAGTGCCTTTTTACTCTCGCTTGCATGTAGTGAGACACTGTCTTTATCTGGCCAGTGGACATGCAGCTGATGTCACTCGCATACGGCACGATACCAGAGCAGTTGACACAGTGAAGTGTTAAGGACAATCTTAGTCCAAGTGTGTAGGCGGGTTTGAGAGCTGCAGGGAGTGTCTACCAACGGTGCGGGACCCGTAATCAGACAGTCAGCTGCAGTGGCTTTCACTGTCGATTTAGATATGGTAATACCGCAGCTCGGCAGAATAAAGGGCCTTAATTCAATAAATGCTATGAGTTCCATGGCACTATACTATATTCAAAAGCTGTCCGATTTACTTGAGAGTTGGTTACTTTTCTTGCTATAATTCGACGACATCCTTTTTGTTGGCATTTAGTCAGATCGCGTTGCACAATTCATTTAAGAGGGCGACAGATGCAGCACGGATTAATACCAGGCCATACTCAGTGAGACAGTATAAAAAAAATGGTTCAAATGGCTCTGAGCACTATGGGACTTAACACCTGTGGTCATCATGTAACGCCGGAAATGCATATCCTTCAATTTCCATCTATTGTACTATAAATTTTTTTCCTTATTTTGTTAGCTGAAGATACGACATTTCTGTGTCTTTATATATTGTAATTGTTTTACTATATATATATATATATATATATATATATATATATATATATATATATATATATATATGTCGATGTATAATTGGTTTGTTTCGTAAATATTATTTACATTTTTACGCTGGGTCTGGACTAGGGAAAACTGCTATCGAACGATTACATCGATAGGTTGTGTGGAGAACCAAAGTGTTTAGGATCTTTGGTAGTGTTAACTCTGCCACATGGAGCGCGGGCAGAGGGAGTCTGGATGGAGTAGGGTGGTGGAGCAGGTGCGTCGTGTGACGCTGTCGCGAGTTGCCGCGATTTCGTGGTTTGGCAGCATGTAATTGCGCTCGACTCGCTATGATAGTTTCTGACACGGTGTCGCGGACGGGAAGCATTAGCTGGCGCACATCAAGAGCCCATTTCGTCTGGTGACCATGTCGAGAAGAAGGCGCGCCAACATCCAGCTTCTGCAACAGCGACGGTCGACAATGAATGACTGTCGCCACCTCCTCGATCGACGACTTCAAACCTTCAATCAACCAACAAGGAAGACTGGAAGCACGTAAAGTTTTAGAACAGTGTGGCAGACCTGAGCTTTCAAACGGTTAAATTTTTCTCACTAAATTACAGCAACGTAGCATGAACCTTTGTTGCTCATTGTCCCAATTGCATTACCAAGCAGGGTCCCTTCCTTTTCCGGAATGAACCCGAGTGTCGTTGAATTTCAAACGCCAGCATTAAAGTAATATCATTCCATTTCACTGCTTTAATTTCAATGTTCAGTTAAAGTATTCATAGCTGGCTACAATATTTAGATTACACAAACACAAATTAAGAGTGCGAGTTTTGTTACCATATTTTAGCTTACCTGTGACTGCAGCTCAGCTTGGTACGTACTAAATTTTACTATTGTTAATTGTTCAGAACCATTTAATTCAAGTTCAAAGTTAGATCTCTTATTTCTAAATTGCGTAGATTCAAGTAGCTTTTGAAATGATTGTTGAGGTAGCCCAAGACTAACCTTATTTTATTGAATTTCGTAGTGCTTCAGAAACAAAGTTCACTATTAATTTCAGTCACTAAATTAACTTTCAGTTTTCCAGATTTATTAATTGTTTTGCTAAATTAAGTCAGAGTGTAGCGAAATTTATTACTTCTGACAAACATTCAGTTTTCACAAAACATGCGTCAACCTTCAGTTGCCACGCTTTTAGTGCTAATTATATGTGCATTAATCTTTCATTTTCAGTTATTGTAGTAGTTGTCCATAGGACTGGCGACCGTAATTTTCCCCAAATCTCAAATATCTAATTAACGCCAATTAATTGTTAACGTAACGACCGCCTATTTACTTTCTTTATTAATTTTACCCTTTTCTCAAAATTAATTTCCACCAATTTCATTTGCATTTTTCCTTTCATTTAGATGTAACCCTTTCCTCCCTATTTACCAACAAATTAACTTCGGTGACGATTGCTTTTCCAAAATTTCCATTAGGTGCACGCGGTTTAATTTTTCACTGTCATTAAGGTCGATAAGTGAGGGGGAGGATACAATGAGCCCCCTAGAACTTAGAACTACTTAAACCTAACTAACCTAAGGACATCACACACATCCATGCCCGAGGCAGGATTCGAACCTGCGACCGTAGCGGTCACGCAGTTCAAGACTGAAGCGCCTAGAACCGCACGACCACACCGGCCGGCGAGAGTCAGTTAAAGTCAGGCGCTACTCTTGTCAATCAAAACTTTTAAATGAATCAAAAAATTGGTTTTGACAGTAATTTTTGTACATATTTCTACATAAATTCATTTTTGTTTAATAATTTCCCAGCCCCATTCCACACCACCAGAATTGCCGTTTCACGTGATACCTGCCTTCCAGAGACCTTTGGAAGCGTTGGCAGACTGCACCTAAACTGAGAGGGGTAGGCAGACAGTGGATCTTCCACTGGATGACGTCTCAGAAAGTACCAACCACTTACGAGACGATACTGTGGCATATTTAGCGCACTGAACGACAGAGTTGGGCAAAGTGCAGAAAACTGTGAGGAGTGGCTTCCTCGAGACCATTGTAAATTCTCATTCGGAATCTATTATGGTTCAGTGGGATATCACCCGGAATGCATGATGTGAACCTCGTATTCCGATATGATTCGAAGGGAATTCTCAAGCCTCTTTGTGAGTTCTTTCTGAGATTACTGGAGAGTGGCATTAGAGATCCTTTCAGGAGATACTCATGTGATATGCTAAGTGACTCGTACGTTGCATCACATAAAGCGTTGTGACTTTGCTTTCTGACTTCACGTTCTATATCGACAGCTGGTAAATACACTCGTAGCAGTCAACGCGTGTTGCGTTACTGGGCTTTGTTCACTCGGTTCATCGACAGTATTTTTCCCGGGAAAATCAAACCAGAGTAACAAACGAATTTATGCTTGCCAGTGCGAGAGCGGAAGCGTGTGCAAAGTGTCCCTCGTCGCGATCCGCTGTCGTCAGACGGCTGGTGGTGTAACCACTCGCACTTTTTTGGTAAATGAAATAAAGTTTACGTTAGCTTCTTCTTTCATTCAGTAACGGTTTTCAAGAAAATTGTTGAAAATTTTCAGTATAAACTTAATACAAAAGTAATGGAAAAAGGCATAAAACAGAAAAGCTTAGGAGGCTATAGCTTGCTTGCTTTCTTTGAGTCTTTCGTAGTATATAAGGCAGGGACAGTGATTGTACACGCTCTCTTTTTATTTCTGCTCTCTTCGGTGTTATACACACGCTATTCTGAATACGCTCTGTAGGTGATGATAATATTCTTTAATTAATTATTAAATTTAATGTAACGAATGAGAAAAAACAAGGCAAGATCGTTTAAGTCACCCACACTGCGCCATATAACATTATCAATCTATATTCCGGTTCGCAACTGACGGCACGAACCCTTCAAAAATTGACAATTGACAATTTCTCTTGTCTTCCGTTACATTGTTTGTGGTCAGTCACAGTGACCTTCTTTTGTCGTGTGAAACTGTGATTAGTATTTTCCGATTATTTCAAAAAGTGAATTTTTGACAGAATTTTTTTTAAATATTGATGTTTTAACAGAATCTTGATGTAATTGAGTGGCCGGGGTGAAATGGTGAGAAACATTCGTAAGGGAAGGATGGACTCCACGACTCTGGGGTCTCGAGAAAATTTAATCGAACTCGGTTCGGATATCAAGACGACACCAGCAGCATGTGTGGAAGATATGACCGTGGCAGAACAGGCTGGTGGGGAGGAATCTTCGTCTTTAATAGGTCTCAGTGACGACGCGTCTATATGCGTCTTGGCTCTGAGCACTATGGGACTTAACATCTATGGTCATCAGTCCCCTAGAACTTAGAACTACTTAAACCTAACTAACCTAAGGACAGCACACAACA
Organism: Schistocerca nitens; assembly: GCF_023898315.1. Taxonomy (NCBI): domain Eukaryota; kingdom Metazoa; phylum Arthropoda; class Insecta; order Orthoptera; family Acrididae; genus Schistocerca; species Schistocerca nitens. Next base: position 103,333,669 of record NC_064614.1, on the reverse strand, counting down.
CCCAGTCATCACGAGGCAGAGAAAATCCCTGACCCCACCGGGAATCGAACCCGGGAACCCGGGCGTGGGAAGCGAGAACGCTACCGCACGACCACGAGATGCGGACATATATGCGTCTCGTTGGGTTTACTTAATAATGCGCAGAGCAAGTCCTAAGTAGGAGTAGGTTCGGTGATCATTTTTCCCAATTCTTAAGAAAATTAGAAGAGAGACAGTGAGCTTGATAATTAAAAAAAATGTGGTTCTCGAAGCCGAAAGTTAGCTAATACTCGCAGAGCCGGAATAAGAGTTTCCTTGCCGAATTTAACTACGACAAGCGACTAAAGATGCTGAATGGGAGCGTATAATGGTAGCGAAAGAGGCTGAATGGAATCAAAAACAAGTACAGCAGAATAAGAAATTTGTAGATGTAGTTGAACGACGAGTGTTTGCTAAAGAAGCCGAGAGAGATAAAAAAACTCAGAGAAAGAGATAAATATAACTTAGCCGATTTAGAGCAAGAAGGAAGAAGGAAGGAAGATTGGGATTAAGATCCTATCGACATGGAGGTCGTTAGAGAGGAAGCACAAGCTCGGATTGTGTCAATAATGGGGAAGGAGATCAGCCGTGCCCTTTCAAAGGAACCATCTCGACATTTGCCTAGAGCGATTTAGGGAAATCACGGAACATCTAAATCTCGATGTCCGGTAGCGGATTTGAATCATCGTCCTCCCGAATGCGGGTCCAGTGTGCTAAGCACTGTGCCACCTCACTCGGTGATTTAGCGCAGATCAGATCCGATTTAAACGAGTTAACATGAAATATGGAGGCCTTCCTGATTTAATCAATCATCTTAAGGGCGATGCACAGGCTGTTGAAACAACATAGTGTAGAGTTGAGGCAACTGTAGTCGATTTGAACACCAAATTTAAGAATTTGGGGATGCCTAAAAAACCCGTTGACGAGTACCTCGTCAACCAGTCGAAAAAATGGGAAGACTAGATGTCAGACTGGGTACTAAATACATCAGCAAATATAAATGAGCGAGTTAGGGTGGAAATTTCTTCTGCTATACAAGAAACGGCAAAGGAAGGGAAGACAGATATTGATGGTTTAGCTGAAAAGTACAAGGAAAAATTTCAGCAAATAAAAGACAAAGTGACAGAGAGCAATTAATACTGTGTTAGACAAAACTAGCCGGCCGCGGTGGCCGTACGGTTTTAGCGCTTCAGTCCGGAACCGCGTGACTGCTACGGTCGCAGGTTCGAATCCTGCCTCGGGCATGGGTGTGTGGGATGTGCTTAGGTTAGTTAGGTTTAAGTAGTTCTAAGTTGTAGGGGATTGATGACCTAAGATGTTAAGTCCCATAGTGCTTAGAGCCATTTGAACCATTTAGACAAAACTGAGGGTGATGCGATCGGAGACGCTAAGCTCGAAAGAGATACCGAAGCCAAAGCTTCCAGGTATACCAGGAAAAATAGTCCTGTTTTCGTGAACAGGAATGTGTATATGCTCTAATCGGAATTAAAACTTCGATCCCATTAATTTCAAGTTGGAGCAGAGCATAACGAAAAGTAGGCAATTCCAAATCTATTCTGCTGAAAAGGACGTGCCACATTCCCTAGATTTTATTAAGAGCTTTCAGAACATTTTTTCCAAAATCGAGGACACAGCATCACAAGATTCAGTTCATAGTGTCCCAAGTCACAGAGACGCTGACCCATGAGTAAATGCAGTTTCTTGCGAGGAGTTGGAATGGATCTCAAAATATTGGTCATCTACCAAATAGGAGAGACTCCGTAAGGAGGTACGCACATCAAAAAAAGTTTTGCATCAACCCGGTCCCCAGAACTTCTGAAGATAGACGTTGATTGTGGATATTACATCATAGACACAGTCCCTTGACCCGTTCAGAAATGTCACTACACCCGCCCAAAGATGTAAACAACGACGCTTGAGCAGCGCCTATTACACGGAGTGGGTCTGACAGCCGATCAGTTCCAGTTTTAAGTAGGCTGTTTAGGTTTTTTGATGGTAACGCCACGTAGCGCTATGAAAATCACTGACTGTGCTGTGTGAAGTCTGTGGCTGGTTGACATTGTTGGAATAGTCGCTATTGTAGTGGTGGGCAGCTGGATGTGAACAGCGCGTAGCGTTGCACAGTTGGAGGTGAGCCGCCAGCAGTGGTGGATGTGGAGAGAGAGATGGCACAATTTTAAGAGCGGACGATCTGGACGTGTGTTCCCCCAGAAACAGTAAATTTGTAATATTGGATATCATATATATATATATATATATATATATATATATATATATATATATATATATATATATATCAGCTGTTTGAAAATCAAATAATGTAAGGGGTTTATCAGCACAGTAATTCATTAATATTTCTAAGGGTATGTTTCACAGTCATTCCACCAGCTAGGAGGTACACGCCTCGTATTCTCTGTAGTTCAACCATGCCTAGACGGTCAATGCCGCGGTTCGATCGCGTCCGCATTGTTACTTAATGCCAGGAAGGGCTCTCAACAAGGGAAGTGTTAGGCGTCTCGGAGTGAACCAAAGAGATGTTATTCGGACATGGAGAAGATACAGAGAGACAGGAACTGTCGATGACATGCCTCGCTCAGGCCGCGCAAGGGCTAATACTGCAGTGGATGACCGCTACCTACGGATTATGGCTCGGAAGAACCCTGGCAATAACGCCACCATGTTAAATAATGCTTTTCGTGCAGCCACAGGACATTGTGTTACGACTCAAACTGCGCGAAGTAGGGTGCATGGTGCGCAACTTCACTCCCGACGTCCATGGCGAGGTCCATCTTTGCAACAACGACACCATTCAGCACGGTACAGATGGCACCCAACAACATGCCGAACGGACCGCTCAGGATTGGCATCATGTTCTCTTCTTCGATGAGTGTTGCATATGCCTTCAACCAGACAACCGTCGAAGACGTGTTTGGAGGCAACCCGGTCGCCCGCATCTCGTGGTCGTGCGGTAGCGTTCTCGCTTCCCACGCCCGGGTTCCCGGGTTCGATTCCCGGCGGGGTCAGGGATTTTCTCTGCCTCGTGATGGCTGGGTGTTGTGTGCTGTCCTTAGGTTAGTTAGGTTTAAGTAGTTCTAGGGGACTTATGACCACAGCAGTTGAGTCCCATAGTGCTCAGAGCCATTTGAACCATTTTTGAGGCAACCCGGTCAGGGTGAACGCCTTAGACACAATGCCCAGCGAGTGCAGCAAGGTGTGGAGGTTCCCTGCTGCTTTGGAGTGGCGTTGTGTGGGGCTGACGTACGCCGCTGGTGGTCGTGTAAGGCACCTTAACGGCTGCACGATACATTAATGCAATCCTCCGACCGATAGTGCAACCATATCGGCAGCATCTTGGCGATGCATTCGTCTTCATGGACGACAATTCGCGCCCCCATCGTGCGCCTCTTGTGAATGACTTCCTTCAGGATAACGACATCGCTCGACTAGAGCAGCCAGCACGTTATCCAAACATGAACCCTATCGAACATGCCTGGGACAGATTGAAAATGCCGGCCGCGGTGGTCTCGCGGTTCTAGGCGCGCAGTCCGGAAACGTGCGACTGCTACGGTCGCAGGTTCGAATCCTGCCTCGGGCATGGATGTGTGTGATGTCCTTAGGTTAGTTAGGTTTAAGTAGTTCTAAGTTCTAGGGGACTAATGACCACAGCAGTTGAGTCTCATAGTGCTCAGAGCCATTTGACCCATTTTTTTTGACATATTGAAAAGGGCTGCTTATGGACCACCACTCTGAGGGATCTACGCCGAATCGCCTATGAGTAGTGGGACAATCTGGACCAACAGTGCCGACGAACACAGGCATACATCAAATGCAAGAGGATGTGGTACTGGGTATTATAGGTACCGGTGTGTACAGCAAAGTGGACCACTACCTCTAGAGGTAAAGGTGGATAAATGGGCCCCCACTTTGTTTTTTTTATATAACACCTTTTATTTTTAGTAAAATCACCTGAAATCAACATAAAGCATTTCTCTAGTATGCCCTGCAAATAGTTACGACATGTTTTGGCTCAACTTCTTAATAGTTAAAACAAAATTTTATTTTTCCTGATAGTCTGCATTTTGTTGCGTCAAGAATCTGTGCTGGTAATATGGGCCCCAAGGTAGCTTGAAATAAAAAGAAACAAAAATTTGAAAAAATAATTTTATTTAATTTTTGTGTATGATGAAAGAAAGATTCACACTGAACATTGTTAATTAGTCCACTGGTGGGATGATTTTCACAGCATACGCCTAGTCTATTCACAATAGTCACACATATAAGCATCTTTTTACACGTTACAAGTGATCCTCTTTCAGCTGCAGATAATGCATCAACTTGCCTTTTTCCCCTCAGGCCGATGACACGAGAAATTTTTCTTTGAGCGACACTAAGACCTGAGTCGTCTGCCGGCTGGGGTGGTCGAGCGGTTCTAGGCGCTACAGTCTGGAACCGCGCGACCGCTACGGTCGCAGGTTCGAATCCTGCCTCGGGCATGGATGTGTGTGATGTCCTTAGGTTAGTTAGGTTTAAGTAGTTCTAAGTTCTAGGGCACTGGTGACCTCAGCAGTTAAGTCCCATAGTGCTCAGAGCCATTTTTTGATTCGTCTACATTAAAAACTCTGTCTGCAGGATATTTGTAGTTACTGAACGCAGCTTCAAGTAAACTGAAGAAATTGTCGACAGCTTGTCTATTAAACTCATTAGCACGTGAAATCGAAGTTGCGGATGGCTTCAAAATAGACAGAATATTTTTGTGCCGTGACATAAAATGGTCAAACCAAGTTCGACCAGAAACTTCGCCCTTTACAAATCGATGAGGGATTAGTAATAACATGTTAGAAATTTGAGTTTTATTCAAATAAACACTAACCTTTCAAACTTTTGATGACAGCGAAAAAATTCACAGCACAACTACTCACAAACCTTGACAGCTACTACGTCTGCACACTCTACAGTGAAGTTTGGCAACTAGTTCTAGTAGCTCATGTGCTCTCCGCTAGAATTCATGGCCTGTACTTCCAAATATGTAGGGGGCCCATAATACCAGCAGGGACCCATTTTTCCACCTTTGCCTCTAAAGGTCTCTCAGTATGGTGGTACAACATGCAATGTGTGGTTTTCATGAGTGATATAGAGGGCGGAAATGATACTACTTTGATCTCTATTCCAATTTTCTGTACAGGTTCCGGAACTCTCGGAACAGAGGTGATGCAAAACTTTTTTAATGTGTGTATTTATCGGAAATTGCACAAAAAAGTGTAAAATGAAAATATCGGCACTCGATATTACCATTCGTAATCGATATATCAAAATATTGATGGTAAAACGTCGTCAGTATGTACCGATATTTTCAATGAACGTTATCGATACATCGATATTTAATGAACATCGATAGTACATTCTGGCAACGGCCTTGCCGCAGTGGATACGCCGGTTCCCGTGAGATCACCGCAGTTAAGCGCTGTTGGGCGTGGCCGGCACTTGGATAGGTGACCATCCAGCCGCCATGCGCTGTTGCCATTTTTCGGGGTGCACTAAGCCTCGTGATGCCAATTGAGGAGCTACTCGACCGACTATTAGCGGCTTCGGTGAAGGATACCATCTTAACGACTGGGAGAGCAGTGTGCTGAACTCATGCCCCTCCTACCCACATCTTCCTTTGAGGATGACGCGGCGGTCGGATGGTACCGGTAGTCCACTCGTGGCCTGAAGACGGAGTGCCTAGTACATTCTACACATCCTGTAACATAGAATTCATTCAGGCTAGTATTTACTGATGCCAATCTTTCTGGCTGCTGCAATGCTCAGAAGTGCCGGTTGACGAGCAAAAGCTGTCAGCGTTCAGTTTCTGGATCCTCGATACAATGCTTAGTTTAGAGAGCAATAAAATATTATCGTAAGACTAAATTCTGATTGTTTAGCTTTAGGAATCCATTACCGTGGAACGTTTGATGGCGGTGGAGAACAATCGTGTTGCGACGACTCCGCGCCGCGGGTTCTGTAGAGGAACTCAAAGTTCTACCGCCGCTGGGTGCTCTCCATCGTGTACGCAGAGCAGTTAGCTAGCTGTCAGATGGGCTTTGCGCAGTGCCTCTGTTTGCTCAGCTAAGTTATTCGCCCAAACGGAAGCAGAAGCTCGCGTCAGATCCGCGTCCATCCGTTATCGAATTAATGCGCATTAGTGAGCAATCCTTCTTCGCTATCGCCCGTGGCTTTACGGCCTAAACGGTGGATTTCACATATGCAGAGTAAATATCCTGGCCATCATCTGCCCTAACGGGATCCGCTTGCTGCGTGCCGTCCTGTAATAAGATAGCACCATCACGGTGGAAAATTAATTTTAGTGTATGGCACACGACACTTCAAGTGAAGGAATCGTTATCTTGCTCAAATTTAAATAGAATCCGTCTGTCCGTCGGCTGTGAATGTTTTAACACGTCATTTATTTTAAAGATGAGAGATTTTCTGCCCTAACTATTCCAGTGACAGGTATTTTAAAAACTGGAATCAGCTCTTTTAAGGCCAGGTTCTCATTCAAATGACCAAAAAATAGGCAAAGTTTGGAGCTTTTTCTGAATATAAAGAATCTGTTTGGGGATTATGACTGACGATACTTTGCACTTTGTTCTACATTTTCAATGCAAAAAAATGATGCCCGTAATTATTTTTGACTATGGGCGTGTGAGATTGAAGTACGCAGACTGCGTACAGTGTAGCCCCTCCGGAGTTATGTTAAATCAAAAAGGGATAACATAAGTCGATACTTCGATGAATTTGTGGCATCTTATACCCAACCACAATGAAATAACCTTAAATTTAACGATATGGTGCTAATTCGAACTTTGAGTTCGATTTTTGGAGGTTTGTTTCACTCTTTATGGCTTTACAAGAAAATAGTTCACATTAACATTTTTCACATGTTGTAGGTATAAGCTCCCAATGTGTCAGTGGTAGAAATTAATAGGCTGAACCGTTTTTATTTTATGACGTACGCAGTTCCGAAAAATCGTTTATCGGGAGAAACCTGTTTGAAGTTTAAGGAAAACTTCTATATGTATTATTAGTTCAATTTGCATAAAAAGTACATGTATTTTTGGTGTCGCTAAAAACAAATCTGAAGTTCGATTTTCATAATTTAAAATGGCTAATCCAATATGGAGGACCAAACTATATGTTTCGACCAATTTTGATCAAAATTTGAACAAAATGTTTTGATTACTTACGTTTAGCCTGCAATTCCAGAATCCTCTGTCAACCTGTCCTATAACTCGAATTGTTCCTGGAGATCATTTCCCTCATTCCTCTTGGCGAGAAAAGCCGATCCGGATGAGCAGGATATGCCGAGTTCGGAGGCCTGCACACGTTGTTCGTCAGCTTTTTCGGCGAATACGGTATGTTTGCATGCGTACACCAGTATAAATCATTTTGTGAACATTCTTCACGACACGACAAGATTTCTACCAGAGCCGAGCGTCTCCGGCAAAGAGAAGCCCACGGCGGCCGTGACATTGCTTCAAACTGATAAAAAAACCTTTCCTTCACAACATTCTAGACACTTATACCTTTCTAAAATGCGATAAAATATCGAGTTTTTTTATCATTTTGATTGAGAACCTGGCCTTAAGCTCTGTCTCTGGGACAGTGGCCTTTAGTTGGTGCAGATAGTTCGTTATTATTAATACTTTCATCTTTGCTCAGTATCAAGTTTATATTCTCAAATTATACTAGTTGGAATCAAATAATGAATTTGTATTTCATAACAACTTCAGTACTGGAGCACACAATTGAATTCAGCAGTCGAAAATCTTGGAAGGAAGGTTACCAGTGAATCTGAATATAATACAAAAAATGAGAAGACAGGTTCTTAATGAAGTAAAAGTTTTGGAGAAGGGAGAGCCGTGTGATACAATGAGGCTCTATCGAATATGATTTATGTTTTAATTTTTTAAAATGCGGTAAAAAAGTCTCGAATGCAACATTTATTTATTATAGATGGCAGCCAGTTTCGGTCTGTAGTTTAGACCATCTTCAGGCCATTGGGGTGGACGGAGCAAGATCCGTAAGAACACGGACGTCAACTGAAGTTGACCCTGCAACTTATCTTAGAAGAAAAGTTAAAGGAAGTCAAACCTACATCTATTTCTTTTGTAGATTTAGAGAAAGCTTTTGACCATGTTGACTGGAACAGACTCTGAAATTCAGAGAGTCGCATCCTATCCCAGATGTTATTCTAGTACCTTGAGCAAAGAGTGAAGGAAACCAATAAAATTTCAGGAAGGAATTAAAGTTTATGGACAGGAATAAAAACTTTTGTGTTTGTCGGTGACACTAATTCTGTCACTGTCACGGACAGCAAAAGATTTCGAAGTGCAGGTGAATGGAATGGACAGTGTCCCCAAAGGAGGACAAAAATGGTATTTATATTGTTGATATTTGTATTATTCTGCCTGCTTCACAACTGAAAAATTATTTACGTCATTGACTCTGTTATGGAACTTCTCGTAGTTAGTTTGCCCGACACGCTGTTTTTATAATAAAAGACACCACCAACCTACAATTATCCAGACATACAGTTGTACATTGTTTTACTTTAGTAAAACTGCAATGCTGAGGCAATTGTTGTTAATTCCGTTAAGCGGGAATCAATAAAATTTACTTTCATCACGTTGTAATAGTATGGTTAAATATTAGAAAAACTGCTTACTATTACTGCTTCAAAAGAAGAACCGCTAATCAAGAGAAATCTCCTACATTTAAATTTATTTTTGTTATTTGTCGAAGATAGTGAATAGTAAGGCCGTTATAACTAAGAACAATGGCGTTGATCTCTGCACCAATGCTCCCCTATAAAATTTGCATAAATTATTTAAGTCACTCACTTCATGACTATAGGATCTGTTACAGTAAAACATTAGCGATACTTTTAAGTACTATTCGATTATGTTTAGTCTAAATATTACACGTTTTCGTGCCTAGTCACAAAATGGCTTATTACACAACCAAGAAACAAAAGGGAAGTGTGTGTGTGAGTGATCCTTCGTCAAAAGGAACAGGGATTACAGTAACAATCACAGATCATATTGGTTGATTACATAGTCTTTTCCATTTTTCTGACATAATATTTATTTCGTTACGACGTCAGGTTGGTTAAATTTGCGAAATTCTTCATTTCCTTTTTACGTTATGTTGCGTACCGCCATGGTAATTTAATGCAGTCGAATTAAATCTGGCAGTGCGCAGGGTATTAGATTAGGAAATGGGGCACTAAAGTGGTACATGAGTTTTGTTATTTTGGCAGTAAAATAACTAATCATGGCCGTAGCAAAGAATAATGGCAAGGAAAGTGTTTCTCTGAAGAAGAGAAATTTGTTGTAATTAAATATAAAATTGTTAGAAAGTCTTTTCTGAGGACATTTGTCTGGAATGTAACCTTGCGCGGAAGTGAAACGGAGACGGTAAGCAGTTCATACAAGAACAGCATAGAATTTTTTAAAGTGTAGTGCTACAGAAAAATGTTGAAGTTTAGGTGGGTAGAAGGCGTAGCTAATGAGGAGGAAGTGGAGAGAAAAGGCATTTGTGGCATAGTTCAAATGAATATGGGTTGCAGTAATTCGGAGATAAGTAGGCTCGGACAGGATAGAGCAGCTTGTAGACCGCAGTGAACCAGTCCACGGACTGAGGACAACAACGACAGCAACAACTATCTTTAATTCGGAAATCTGTGTGTAATGTTGTATAAGACGATCCCGGCTTTATTTATTGCTACTGACTTGAGCTCAATTTAAGTAAACTCGGTCTAAGCTGCATTTTCTGGAGTCGTCTCAGTGTAGGTCTTCTTTTCCATGCGCTACATGTTTCACGTATGCAACCTTCCCTATTCTCTTTCTCTCAGGCTACGACAGAAAATGTGTTTATCCGTTTCCTTTTTTCGGTAAAATGTGTTTGTAACATTCCTTCGAGCAGTCTGTTGCTAACAAAACTGTCTTTTGAAATTACCTGCAGTGAAGCAGGGACCAGGAAGAGGAGCGCTGGACCGACGGTCTCTCTGGCCTTCCCTTGCGGCACGTCCATCGAGCATGATCTGACCCGCGGGTGCGCCAGCTCAAGCGGAACGGCCACGCCCACCTCCTGCGCTGCGCAGTTGTCTCCGCTCCTTCCCCCACTTCCAGTCTTCCCGTCGCCTTTTGTTTCCTTTCCCTTCCGGGTCTTAAGTGGCGCCGGATGGCGGTAATTTTAATTGGAGACGCCTGAATGCTCCAGAAAGGATAACCTCCGCTATAGTTGTACTTCGGCGACTAATGATGTTACTGCAGCGGCAGATGCTCTGTAAGGTGGTTTCTTTCCTGCGCTAGCCCCGTCGTCCAGTAGAGTACGCTTTGTCGTCAAGGTTATTATTTTCTAACCTTTGATATGCTGTACTATGATGTCAGACCAGCTGTGTAATTGGACTGAAGAGTTTATGGTTAACAGAACACAGCATGTCATTCTTAACGGACACAAGTCTTCAGACGTGAAAGTACATTAAGGCATGCTCCAAGGGAACGATATAGGACTATTAATTATCACAGTATATATAAATGGCGTACTGGATAACTTCGGATGTACCATGCGACTTTTGGAGGATGATGCTATTGTTTACCAGAAAAGTCGCAACACTAGAAATCTGAAACTAAATGCAGGAAGACCTGCAGTGGAACGAATCCTGGTGCAGGCATTGGTAGTTGACTCTCAGCACTAAGAACGGTAACGGACTACGCATTATTTCACCGTAATTTATTGCCTCTTGGTGATGAACGATATTTTTTGTCTTTCGGTCTGAAGGGAAAACGAACAGCGACGGTGGTTTATGGACTCTCAAGCTCATGTGTTTATGGGAGAAACTCGAAAACTCAAGGTTTATTCCACGCGCTCCTAACACCAGACATTGCGATTTGTTAATCGCCATCGCGAATGCAAGGCGAACTGGAACCTGGACAAGCCTTAGATTGAAACGGCAAGTCGTTTGGAATCAGTGGTATTCTTGTAATAACAATATCCTCCCATTTAAACCTTCCTATAGTTATCATTCCTTCAATTACGTTGTTCATCAGCTTCTGAACAGCGGATATTCCACTGTGTAGTTTCGATTAGTTCAGATTGTGCAGCACGATCATCACCAAGCCGTCCAAGATCTTGGAACTGTACGGTGGCGTTCCTGGAAAAACCAGTTAATTCAAGAATTCGGTTGTATAAGTGACGACTTCATCTGGATCTGTAACGCAGTCTGTCTAATTAAAGCAATGAAATTGGCCAGAGATTTGACTGAATTTTCATCTTCGAATCGTCTACGTCCTTACTTTTTCCTCCCACTATGTCTAGAGTTTTCATGTCTCTCTATTGAGTCGATGACGTGTGTACTTTATCAGCAGCTGTGGATCTTGAAATGACCGGCGACGCTTGGCGAAAATCTCGGGCCAGTAGAATCATCGTACCTCCCAAGACATCCAGATTATTGCGAAAATATCTCAATGTTCCATTGAGCTCCCCCAATGTTCGCACGCTCTCGTACATTCGCACCATGTGATTATTTTTCAATTCTATAGTACTTTCGCCACTGCTGAATTTTGGGCAATGTTGAACGTCGGTTCATCCATCGTTCGCAATTTAAATGCCAGTTTGAGCACTCCTTGCGATCCCAGATGATGTACGGTCAGCTCTATTGGACTTCGTTCGCGAATCCAAGGCAAAATTATTGAAATGAGAAACGGTTTGCGAGTTTCGCCATTGTATCATGGAAGCTGATGCCTCTTTATCCGCATACGTGGAGTTTTGCTGCTGATTCAAAAGTGGGACATATGTTCGTGCTGACTAACTCAAAGCATCTCGATAGTACTGCTGTACTCGTTCAATTTCTCGCCTGAATGCATCCTAGATGGGACGATTCGGCGATGGTATTTCCGATTTGTGCAAAATATTGCCGGACATCACCAGGCACAAATCTTCTACAGATATACCAACTGCTCGTTGTGGATATCAGCGTGAAATTCAAATTCGATATTCGCTATTGTTCAAAGTACTCGATGAAGAATGTCTTCAGCCACACTGTTTTGGTATTTGTTCCACAAATGAAGTGGATTCGATGGTGCCAGTCCTTCTGGTGGCGGTGTCAGTTGTAGTAATTTGATCTTTCCAATCGCACAAGATACTCCTGGCGGCCCAAGACGAAACCTCAAAGTATTGCATTGTTGACAAACATTGCTCATTGTTCCGAAGTGACCAATACATTCACGGTGTAATCCACTATTGGATAGTACCTGAACGTCATACATTTGAGTTCGAATCGTCACGTATGGTCACCTGTTTTGACGACGTTCCCAATTATTTTGCAAGTAAAGTCCAACGTAGCTGGTTGAGCTCGGCTGTATACGTTGTTCCGGAGCCATAATGGATCCACCTGAGAAGTTCTTATTCGTTTTGCCTCCAAACACTCTCTACGCTCTTCATCAGACTCACTGACTCGACGATCTTGTAGTTTGTAGTTGGTCCGCGTTGGGCGTGCGCCGACCGGTATTTCGACGCCTGAGTGGTGGCATTTTTTTTCAAAGAACTTAATCACGAACTGAAATGAACTGAATGTCTGCAAGGCACCAAATTACCAAAAATTGACATCAATTCAATATTTGCAGCACACCAAAGGTTTGATCACAACCGGTAACAAGCTGCAATATCGTTTTCAACACGTTTTCGCAAAACATCGATATTCAATAGGGAATTTGTTGTTGCTATGAAAACATGGGACAGCAGAACAGCCCAACTGAACGTCACAGTTTTATTCTGATATGAAAACATGAAACCAGAACTGTCAAACAGACCGTGACGTTTCTTCCATTGAGGTTTCATACAGAAATAGTATCCAAATTTCCAACTTTTCCAATGGATTTTTGCAAACATTTTCCTTCATACAAACCCTTTCCTGACAATTACAAACACACACACACACACACACACACACACACACACATACAATGTCAGCCAAATACGTCGAGCCGTTCTCAGGCAGTGATCCTTCATACATGATTCATTTTTATTTACATAGATTCTTTTTCACTGCAGACCTGAAAATACTCTTCCATTAAGTGATAATCCTGAGAGTATTTTACCCCAATTCCAACCGATTTTGGGAGCGATTTATTTTCTATTGAGGTTTGTTTTGCAACGATAAATAAAAATGTATTTTAGAGGAAAGAGGTACATGCATCAATGGTCTGTACATGGAGTTCCTTTGCAGCTTGCCATAACATAATCTACCCTAACCTAACCTAACCTAACGCGTTAACGCCTACATTTATACTCCTCAAGCCACCCAACGGTGTGTGGCGGAGGGCTCTTTACGTGCCACTGTGATTACCTCCCTTTCCAGCCGGCCGCGGTGGCCTGGCGGTTCTGGCGCTGCAGTCCGGAACCGCGGGACTGCTACGGTCGCAGGTTCGAATCCTGCCTCGGGCATGGGTGTGTGTGATGTCCTTAGGTTAGTTAGGTTTAAGTAGTTCTAAGTTCTAGGGGACTTATGACCTAAAATGTTGAGTCCCATTTGAACCATTTGAACCTCCCTTTCCTGTTTCAGTTGCGTATGGTTCGCGGGAAGAACGACTGTCCGAAAGCCCACGTGCGTGCTCGAATCTCTCTAATTTAACATTCGTGATCTCCTCGGGAGGTATACGTAGGGGGAAGCAAGATATTCTATACCTCATCCAGTAACGCACACTCTCGAAACCTGGACAGCAAGCTACACCGCGATGCAGAGCGCCTCTCTTGCAGAGTCTGCCACTTGAGTTTGCTAAACATCTCCGTAACGCTATCACGCTTTCCAAATAACCCTTGACGAAACGCGCCGCTCTTCTTTGGATCTTCTCTGTCTCCTCTCTCAACCTGACCTGGTACGGATCCCACACTGATGAGCAATACTCAAGTATAGGTCGAACGAGTGTTTTGTAAGCCACCTCCTTTGTTGATGGACTACATTTTCTTAGGACTCTCCCAATGAATCTCAAACTGGCACCCGCCTTACTAACAATTAATTTTATATGATCATTCCACTTCAAATCGTTCCGTACGGATACTCCCAGATATTTTACAGAAGTAACTGCTACCAATGTTTGTTCCACGATCATACAATAAAGGATCCTTCTTCCTATGTATTCGTAATACATTATATTTGTCTGTGTTAAGGGTCAGTTGCCACTCCCTGCACCAAGTGCCTATCCGCTGCAGATCTTCCTGAATTTCGCTGCAATTTTCTGATACTGCACCTTCTCTGTATACTACAGCGAAAAGCCGCATGGAACTTCCGACACTATCTACTAGGTCATTTATGTATATTATGAAAAGCAATGGTCCCATAATACTCCCCTGTGGCACGCCAGAGGTTGGTTTAACGTCTGTAGACGTCTCTTCATTGAGAACAACATGCTGTGCTCTGTTTGCTAAAACAGCCACACAGATGGTCTGATATTCCGTAGGCTCTTACTTTTTTTATCAGGCGACGGTGCGGAACTTATAAAATAAATAAAATAAAATATAATAAATAAATAAAATATTTCAATTATTCACTATTTGTGATGTATATGATTGTGATTGGTTGTAATTGACATTTCCTTATCTGGAACGTGGACGTTTAATTATTCGGAATCAGACGCTTGACAATGGCTATTTGGTAAAGGCAGTGTTACTCGTAGTTGACCGTGAAATAAAACTGAAATAATCGGACTTCGTAATTAAATCGTTTCCAAAGACTGCTTCGGTAGGTACGGACTCATAATCTAATCTCAATATTACAATGATTTGCCAGCCATGCCAATACGTCGTACAGAGGTGATTGTCTACTGAACATAAAAAAGTTACATAGTTAAATCAGATATATTCAATGAAATTGCCTACAGTTCATAATCCTACTTACTTTTACAAATACAAATTCTTTTCAGAATCGAGTGCCTAGTGTGGTTGCAACTCGCAGTATTCTTCTATAACATGAAAATATGGCGGTGTGCCAGACAATAAAATAAAATACGTGCTTCTCGCACCACTTCTACCAGAGCTCTCCATTCTTAATCAAACATAAGAGTAACGTAATTATGCTTTTGTTTTATCAGCGACACAGCGCTGCAGTTGTGTGCCATAGGCTTTATTTATTTGTCACTGATTATTTATTTAATTAATATTTCGCGTTTCCGCGGAAACTCACGCTCGGCATGCAAATGTGCTTTTATATTGCCCCCTGAATTGCGAGGCGAAAGGACACACCTGCAGGCGAGCAATTCACCTAAAGGCACAAGAAAATCTAAGTTATCTACAACTATTTACATGATTTACATTACACACATTATACACATTATGTACAAAATTTGAATCACGCGGGTGCGCCGTAAAAGTTCTTATGTTGGCAGATAGAGTGCGCGCATGCGCAGAAGCGTCTGTGTGACTCCGGCACTGCCGTTATATTGTACAGTTAGATCACGCGGCACAGTATTGCAGTTCATATTGTTCGTGTGCGCGCGTTTCTAAATCGTTGCACAAAGAAAATATTCAAGCAAGATTTCATATGAAGACTACATTCTATGACAGGTAACTTAGTTTTAAATTTACAATATTTGTTATAACACAATACAACATAGATTGTTGAATGTTTCTTAGTTACATAGTATTGTTTTGAAATACTTCAAAGAAAAATGTCCGTATGTTTCAGGTGCGTTGACCTATACACATCGTGACGTTATTTCAGTTCATATTCACCTGCTGCACAATAATTTTTTACAGGTTAGTGTCGTCGTGGTAAAGTTTTTTGATCACAGTAACATCGTTGTATAACAACGTGATTAATACATAAGCGTGTCCATTTCCCATTTCCATTATAGTCGTTGTGCTACAGTTCGTTGTGACAAAAGCATTGTTTATTACAGATCTGACGTGACCCGTCGAGTAATTGGTCCACCTGCAGTTCGTTTTTTATATTCCGTGGAAGCTTGGTTGCAGAACCTCGGACGGCACATAGCTGGCGTCGATCCTTGGACAGTCCAGGTAAGAGTGTCCATCACATTTCGAGAACATTTCATTCCCTGAAGTTCCAACCAAAATTCTTCCACCCGTCGTGTTGTTTTCTGGACAGGCACTTTGTGTCCATTTAATCCAGTTAACATCTTGAAGTTAGGTACTGTAGTAATGTCACTAGACGATGCACGAATTATGCACTTCACATTTTGAGTCTTTTTTTTTTTTTTTTTTTTTAATATAGCTCACCTAAATGTTCGTAGTTATTAATCAAAGAAATGGTTCATCGCGTTTACATAGGTACGATGCATAATGAATGGCATTAACCGTTTCTTTCACATAGGTTTCTGCGTGGTTGCAGAGTTAGTAATGTTCGTTAATGTCCGTGAACAGT
Source organism: Schistocerca nitens (assembly GCF_023898315.1). Classification (NCBI taxonomy): domain Eukaryota; kingdom Metazoa; phylum Arthropoda; class Insecta; order Orthoptera; family Acrididae; genus Schistocerca; species Schistocerca nitens. Next base: position 103,317,234 of record NC_064614.1, on the reverse strand, counting down.
GGTTCACTATGCAATGTCTTTTTGGCACTCGTTTTGTTCCAATTTTTTACATAGTAACAGTTACATTATACATCATTGAAAGAAAAATAAACATGAGTAATCATACATATACACGTCACATATTTTCTTAGCATAAACATAATTCAGTTGCACATAAACATGTTTACATCATCATTACATAGCTATGGGTTATTACATTGTGTCACATTTGATTACATGAATTGCAGATATTGACGTCCTCTTTATCGGTTTTGCTGGAATTTTATCGATGTTTATTTTATGATGTTATCTGAAATTAAGATTGGTTAGACACAACATTCATTACATCAGTAGGCAAGACCAGGCATTTTCACTACTCAATAAATATTCAAAATAATAAGAGACGGAAAACTGTTCGATTCCTCGCGTTTTGTGCGTGTGTGTATAGTGTCTGTGTGGCCTTGACTACTGATAGATGCTTTTCGTGTTGAGAGATGTGTGTCTAATCTATTTTTCGAAGTAAAAGATCGCTTCACAGATGACGTCTGTCGGTTCGTCAGGTGTCATACCAAGTCAGTGGTACCTACAGTAACAAATGTTTCGTGAAAAATTAATATATCATTCACTGCTACGTAAACATAAATTTTATTTTAATATTCCGTCTTCCAGGTGGTGGCGCGCGCTGAAAGAAGAGTTCTTCTGCCTTCAACTGCGTCACTGGAACCGCTGAAATGAAAATTTCTATACTACTTATTATCTGTGTTGTAGCAACAGAGTTTTTCGAGTTGCTTAGCAATGTTTTGATGGGTATGACTTTGACATTATTCCGCATGAAATGCTCTAAGATCTCGGTGTGCGTATAGCCCAATAATTTTGTTAGTTCTACGATGTTGTAACAGATACGCACCAGGATGCGGTATGTTAATAATTATATAAGGTCCTTCATATAGCAGACGCCACTTAGCGTTGCGTCGTTTTAGTGCTACAGATTTATGATGAGTACGAAGTAGTATAAGCATTCCTACCTCGAATTTTTGTTTTCTTTTTATTGTGTTTCTGTGATGTTTGTTTCGTATCTGTGCGTGATGTGTCAGCGTAGTCAAAACTTCTTTTATTTTCTGTTCTGGTGTGATTTCCTTGTCTGACAACTTAGGTAATGGTTCTATCCACTGATCGTTCTGTTTGCAATTGAACATGATCTCGTTAGGTGTGTAATTTGTATCGTAAATATTTAAGTTATTGTGTACGTCTTCGAAAAGACTTAGGTAGGACACCCAATTAGTATGTTTTGATGAAATATAGGTCCTCATGAATCGGTTTAATTCTCGGAAAAGTCTCTCAGTCGCGTTACATTGTGGACTAAACCTCGAAATAAATGTACTTTTAATGTTATTGTCCTTCAAGAAATTTCTCCATTTGTACCCAGAGTAGTATGCTGCATTATCTGACAGAATTGCTTTAGGTTTTCCCACGTGTGTCAGGTAATCACTTGAGAATCTTCGTATTATAGCACTTGCAGTGGCGGATTTTAAAGCATAAAGTTTTACATGTTTAGAAAATATATCGTAAAAAGCTAAGATATATTTGACGCCTCCAGAGCTTGCTGGATGCGGTCCACTGATGTCAGTACACAGAATTTCCAGGGGTTTACTGGGTAAAATAGAATGTAAATCTGTTTTTTGTGGATAAATTCTGAGGTTTTGATTTTTGACATATGACACATGTTTTCAGTTCCCTGTAAATTTTTCTTCTCATATTGCTAAAATAACAGTATGTGCTGATCTTTGCTAAACACTTTTTCGTCCCATAATGACCCCAAACTAAGTGTGTGTGCCAAATCAGATTACGTTCAGACTCTTTGGGAATGCATACACACCAGTTAGTAGCATTTGGATGTCGGCGATAAAATAACACATCATTGTGTAACTTGTAATACTTAGTCAAAGGATGATTGTGTTTTTCTACCAGTAATGTTATTATCTTATACCAGTGAGGATCAGATTTTTGTAATTCAGCCATGTTTCTGCACATATCAATATAATATTGGTGATACTGCTTATCTTGCATTAAGAGAATCCTTAGTCATTTACATTTTCCAAGTCACTGTTGGTATCATTCATACCTTGTGGAAGTCTAGACAAAGCGTCTGCAATGGTGTTGTCCTTACCTCTTATGCATTTAATTTCAAAAGAGTAGTTCTGAAGTGTAACTGCCCATCGTGATAGTCTAGGATGTACAAGTTTACAAGTTAACAAAAATGTCAGGGCCTGGTGGTCAGTGTAAATTACTGTATGTTTTCCAAATAAATAATAATTGAATTTCTAGAATGCCCATACTATGGAAAGTGTTTCTAACTCAGTAGTGGAGTATGTACGCTCACATTCAGATAAAGTACGACTCGCAAACCCAATAATTCTTATCTGTTCCTTTTCTTTATTCTTTACAACTTGAAATAAGCAACATCCCAAGCCAGTACGTGAAGCGTCACAAGTCATACAAAAATCTAAATTGAAATCTGGATGGCTCAATAAGTTTGCATTCACTAAGGCATGTTTAATTGTATTAAAGTCATTCTGGCACTGTTCTGACCAGATCCAAACTTGATTCCTTCTGAGTAGATTTAGCAGATGTTTACTGTTCAAAAGTGGTTGTGGCAAAAAACGTCTGAAAAATGAACATAGCCCAAGGAATGATTTTAACTGCTTTTTAGTTCGAGGGCTAGGAAAGTTTCTGATAGCATCTAATTTACTGGGATCAGGACGTATGCCCTGTGAATTAATGATATGTCCTAATATTTTATCTCACTGCAACCAAACTTTGATTTTCTAAGATTGGCTGTGACTCCAGCTTGTGCAAATTTTTCTAAAATTCTTTGAAGTGTGTCAACGTGTTCATTCCAAGACTGTGTAGCTATCAGTATATCATCTACATAGTGTGTGACTGTCTCAACGAAATCGTCGCCAAGCACGGTATCCAGGGCTGTAATGAATACCCCAGAACTGACATTCAGTCCGAAAGGTAGAACACAAAACTGATAGGTTCGCCCCCCGAACATAAATGCAGTATATTTCCGAGAATCAGGAGTGATACCCACCTGCCAAAATGAATTAGCGAGATCTATTGTGGAAAAATATTTTGCATCTAGAAATTTCTGTAATTGCTCTTCTAAATTTTCGGGTTTTGTGTGAACTGGTAAAATTATTTCATTAATTGCTCGTGCGTCTAACACTAACCTAATGCTTCCATTTGATTTTTTGACAACAAGTAGAGGACTACAGTAAGGTGAGGTGGATGGTTCAATGACCTTCCAGTCTAACATTTGTTTTAATTCTTGCCACACACCAGGTCGTTGAGATAACGGTACGTTATATGTCTTGTGGTAGAAGATCTTGTGAGGCTTAACTTCAATCTTGTACACATACGTGTTGATAACACCTATTCGTTTGGTAAAAACTTGTAAATATTTGGATAACACTTCCTGTAGTTTTATACGTTCATGTGCACTGAGAGCTGTAGCTTCATTTATCTTATGATCAAGCAATGTTTTCAAGTCCATTAGCTCTGTGTCAGATGAGTGTGTGTGCGTGTCTTGAATGTCATTGTCAAGTACTAACTGAACCTTGTACCCTGTACAGTGTTTGTCATGCTTTAGAGTTCTCCTGTCCAAATCAATAATAATTACACTGCCTTTATCCTTTAAAATACATTTACCTTCGGAGAAGTCTATAATGCAGTCCTTCTCGCTCATAATATCTATTCCTAATATGCAATTTGTCACAAGGTTTTGTACAACCAGGAATGGCCATTGTACGGTTCCATTACCTATTTTAATGTTTACAAAAACTTGCTTCGTAACCCTACATGACTTATTACCTAGTGCAGTAGTTATTTTACAGTTTTGGGCAGGAAACTCAGGCACGGGTTCCAATTCACACATCTTTTTATAGAAATTAAAAGACAAAACGCTCACAGCTACACCTGTATCTAGGATAATAGTAGTTGGAATCCCACCTACTACACCAGTAGTAGATGCTAAAACAATTTCATTTGTGTTTGAACGACATTGTGTACTATCTTGCAAAAGTTCATCTGATATATTGTTATTGTGGTTGTATCTTATAAATAAAACAGGTAATTTTTTTTAGAGTTATTCGGCATATCATTATTCTGTTGTTCAAGTGTGGTGTCAAATAACTGATTAACATTGAAGTCGCCCCCCAAGAATTCTTCAGCCACGACCTGGGGCATAGAAGTGACTGTTTCTAGTTTGTCGGATTAGCATTTGTACTAGGTACTGACACAGATTGAGGTTGTGTATCAGGTGTCATTTCTATTATATTCACATTCGGATATTGCCTATTGTTATCTCCAAACTTTTGCGGTTGTTGTTGCTGTTGCGCATTATAACTTACCTGTCGGTCGTAAGGTATGCTCCAATTTTGTCCTGGTGGCTGCTGTGGTAAAGCAGTGTTTGAATGAAAGTATTGATCGCTACGAGTCCAGCCATGATGCTGTCTTGGCTCGTAGTTATTATTATTTCTATTTCTGTTTGTGTTTTTGTTGTTCCCTTTGTATCCGTTGTTACCGTTGTAGTTATTACCGCGGTGCCTTTTGTATGGATTGCCGGATGAAGTGTTATTACTGTTGTAACTATTGTTTGTATTGGAATACGCGTGTTGATTTTGATTTCCGTATTGAGACGGCATGTGAGTTTGCTGTTTTTGCTGTACCGCGTATCCAACTGTGGGCGCGCCAGAATTGAGTTGGCAAGCCTGCATGTTTTGCATTCCACTAGTGTAAACATTGTGGCTGCTGTTTTGCCGCGCGAAGCGCTGATCTTCAAGTAACATGTCAACCGAATCTAAAGCTGTTAAGAAATAATCTGAATCGTCATCCGGGATATGTAGGAGTTTTTCTTTAATGTTGAAAGGCAATTTGGCCTTCAACGCACGGAGTATATCGCGTGTTGCGACTGGTTCGTCTAAAAAGTGTCCCATGTTCAAGTATTTTTCAAAATATCTGCGTAAGTTGCCATTTTTACTGTTAAAAATTTCAGGTTCTAGAATTTGTCTTCTGAGTCGCTCCTGGACGGATTGCGACCAGAATTTGTTCAGAAAAGCACGCTCAAACTCACTGTACGTGGTACATACGTCAGGTTGACTGTATGCCCAGACAGCTGCATCGCCTTGGATGTAACCGACAATATATGAAATCTTTTTCCGGTCACTCCAAGTGCGTGGAAATGCGTTACTAAAAGATTTAAGAAAAATCACCGGATGAATGGTTCGTTTTTCTGGGATAAAAATCTGAAATTGCCTGTGTTTCATTAAGCTTTCTTCTTCCTTCGCATTGTGATATGGATTTATTCCACTGTAATTACTGCTATGTTCAGCTGGCGAGTAATTACGATAATGTTGCTGTGGTTTACCATGATAATAGCTTGTGTTTGTGTTTGCACATCGTGGTATGTATTGTAGTCGTGGTGTGTTTTGTTCTTGTGTGTTTGTCGTGTGCGGTATGTGTGTGTCATACTCGAATGTATATTGGTTCCTGAACTGTGCATTTTGACTGATATTTTCGTTACATTCAGTCTGTGGTCGATCGGTGAATTCTCTCATGGGTGCAGTGACGGATTGTACTGCATCACTGATCAGCTGTTTGTTATTAGTCATGTATTCCGCTACGGAGTCGTGCACAATTGTTGGTAAATTTTCACGTAAGCATCTATCAAAATGTTTGTCTTTGTTCACTACCCAATCATGAAATTCTTTATTAATGTTTTGAAAATGAGCTGTGGCATCAGATTGTAAGATGTCAGTCAGGTGTTGTTCAACATTGTCAAATTTATTCTGCACGTCAGTAATTCGTCTTTCAAGGTTGTCGTGCACTAAAGGATATGTTTGAATTTGTTCAGTAAGAACTTCACACGTGACATTAAGGTTTTTTACTTGTGTCTGTAAAAGTGCTACGTCAGTTGTAGTCTTTTCTTGTCTCGTATTAAGCTGGGAAAATTTAGTACTGAGTTCATTCATCTGTTTGGTCAGTGTGGCGTCTATAAGTTCCACACGTTTACATAAAGTGTCATTACCTGTCTTGAGTGCTATGAGGTCAGATTTAATTTCGTCATTTTGTGTCTTTAAGGTTGCCATGTTCTCCGCGTTCTGTTTCATTAACATTTGTAACATGTCGGCAATGTTTACCATTTGCAAGGTCTGTGCCCCCGCCGCGTCATTAGACGTGACGTCATGCATTAACATGGGCTCTGACTGAGACTTTGAAATTTTTGTGGTGGACGGGCTATTGTCAAAATTTCCGTCAACACTTGCGTCAATGTTTGATAAATCGTCACTACCGGTTGCTGTCGTAAAGTCATTTTCTAACATTTGTCTCTCGTCCGAGTCGGATTGTGTCTGAATAGTACGTCTTTGCTGTTCCATTTTTGCGTATTGATTTCTAGTTATTACCATGCCACACGTGATATATGTTTCAAGAAAATATTTGACACTGATTTTAAAATAAGATGCAGTTGAGCATGAATCGCTCGTAGCAACAATGGCTGTCCGTTAATTTAAAAATATAAACTGAATTTGAGATTATTGGTAATGGCTGCTGGCCATGTTACATCATATCGTACAGAAGTCGGCCATATTGTACACTCGTGTATTGGTATTGTTGCATACGTTATTGTTTCGGGAAAAGTACTGAGAATGGAATTTATTACTGAAAACTGTTATGCGCGAAAGAAACACTACAGAATTTACTGAAAAGCTAATACACTGAATTTATATGTCTGGTCAAGCCTGCTAATGCAAAGATGCTGCGTCTTACCTTATTTTGCTGGAAGTTTCATTGCGTCTTCCGGCAAAACTTTAGAATTGGAAAATATCTTCAGATTTTTGTTATCTCTCATACATTCACGTCCAGGTCCAGAAAGTTGATTTTTGACATGAAACAAAAAGAACAATGTAACAAATGACAAAATAACAAGTCCGACACGCAGTCGCCAATATAAAATAAATAAAATAAAATAAAATAAAATATTAATTATGTATATTAGTGATGTATATGATTGTGATTGGTTGTAATTGACATTTCCTTATCTGGAACGTGGACGTTTAATTATTCGGAATCAGACGCTTGACAATGGCTATTTGGTAAAGGCAATGTTACTCGTAGTTGACCGTGAAATAAAACTGAAATAATCGGACTTCGTAATTAAATCGTTTCCAAAGACTGCTTCGGTAGGTACGGACTCATAATCTAATCTCAATATTACAATGATTTGCCAGCCATGCCAATACGTCGTACAGAGGTGATTGTCTACTGAACATAAAAAAGTTACATAGTTAGTTAAATCAGATATATTCAATGAAATTGCCTACAGTTCATAATCCCACTTACTTTTACAAATACAAATTCTTTTCAGAATCGAGTGCCTAGTGTGGTTGCAACTCGCAGTATTCTTCTATAACATGAAAATATGGCGGTGTGCCAGACAATAAAATAAAATACGTGCTTCTCGCACCACTTCTACCAGAGCTCTCCGTTCTTAATCAAACATAAGAGTAACGTAATTATGCTTTTGTTTTATCAGCGACACAGCGCTGCAGTTGTGTGCCATAGGCTTTATTTATTTGTCACTGATTATTTATTTAATTAATATTTCGCGTTTCCGCGGAAACTCACGCTCGGCATGCAAATGTGCCTTTATAAACTGTATCGAACGCCTTCCGGAAGTCAAGGAAAATGGCATCTACCTGGAAGCCTGTATCTAATATTTTCTGGGTCTCATGAACAAATAAAGCGAGTTGGGTCTCACACGATCGCTATTTCCGGAATCCATGTTGATTCCTTCAGAGTAGATTCTGGGTTTCCAGAAATTACATGATACGCGAGAAGAGAACATGTTCTAAAATTCTACAACAGATCGATGTCAGAGATATAGGCCTATAGTTTTGCGCATCTGCTCGACGACCCTTCTCGGAAAGTGGAATTACCTGAGCTCTTTTCCAATCATTTGGAACCTTCTGTTCCTCTAGAGACTTGCGGTACACGGCTGTTAGAAGGGGGGCAAGTTCTTTCGCGTAGTGTGTGCAGATGGTTCAAATGGCTCTGAGCACTATGGGACTCAACTGCTGTGGTCATTAGTCCCCTAGAACTGAGAACTACTTAAACCTAACGAACCTAAGGACATCACACACATCCATGCCCGAGGCAGGATTCGAACTTGCGACCGTAGCAGTCGCACGGTTCCGGACTGCGCGCCTAGAACCGCGAGACCACCGCGGCCGGCAGTCTGTGCAGAATCGAATTGGTATCCCATCAGGTCCAGTGGACTTTCATCTGTTGAGTGATTTCAGTTGCTTTTCTATTCCTTGGACACATATTTCGATGTCAGCCATTTTAACGGTTGCGTTTTGAGTTAATTCCATTATCAGACTGTAATGGTTTGTACTGAACCCGTAAGTTATTCACTCATGGGGCCAATTCATTAAAATATTCCGCTTAGTTGGACACGGAGCCCTTCTGTTATCGAACAACAACCACACAGAAGCAGAGAGAAGGTAGACGGTACCCTTGCAAAACGCCTATGACGAGTCTTTGGAGAAGATAGAAAATTACATAGAAAGTGATAGCCTCTGCAGGGAGAAAGCGGTATACAAACTCAAGGTGCAACTTAAGAAAACAGGAAGAGATAATGCTTGACTGCAAGTAACTGACTAAGGTATTCCGACTGACGATCACCGGATGCTATGGAGAGAAATGAGGAGCGAGCAGTTACGAGCAACAGAAAAATGGTTCAAATGGCTCTGAGCACTATACGACTTAACTTCTGAGGTCATCAGTCGCCTAGAACTTTGAACTATTTAAACCTAACTAACCGAAGGACATCACACACATCCATGCCCGAGGCAGGATTCGAACCTGCGTCCTTAGCGGTCGCTCGGCTCCAGACTGTAGCGCCTAGAACCGCACGGACACTCCGACCGGCTACGAGCAACATCTGCAAAGAACGCAGCCAAATTTAGGTAACCATGAACGATCTACGGAAAGTTATAAGAAAAATGAAGGGTAGAACAGCCATGGAACCAGATGACATTAACAGAGTGCTACTAAAATATGCAGGACATTGCTGGAACTAAACTTCTTGAAAATAGTGAACAGTTGCTGAAGAAAGGTAACACCACACACCTAGGTAATAGCTGAAGTAATAACACTTTGTAAGAAAGTAGATCGAAATAACGGCAACATCGGGCGTGGAATAAATCTTCTTAATAACTGTTGCAAATTATATGCATGAATAATAAGCAATCGCATTACAAACTTAACCAAATCATTAATATTAGAAGATCACAAAAGGTTTAGAACGGGAAGTTCTTGTGGTAATGCTACAATGCAGCATAGGAAAAAAAAAAGAGTTTAATATGAAAACATATATTGCATGTATAGACTACGACATACATTTCGACCGCGTCATCCGACATATTTACGGAGTATTTGAGGAGCACGATGATACTCCAAACTGTTAGTACACGTTATTTCAAGCCTGTAACATGTAATAAAAAATCAGAATAAACATGTACAGAGACAGGACTGTAACCATAAACATTAACAGAGGTGTGAGATAAGGGCGTAGCTTATCGCCCACAACTTTTAATATCTATCACAAGGACTAGAAAATTAGGGAATCATTACAATTTTTACTGACGACCAGACAGATTTAAAAGAGAGTTGAGACAATCTGAGAAGAACCATGCGCTGCTTAGTCCAAATATCATAGGTGTAGAGTTTTGATGTACCTCACATAAAGACTAACATTGACTTTCAAAGGAGTATATCCTTTCATACCTAAGTAGTGCTCATTGAGCATAGTTTGGAACAGCTTTCACATTTCAACTTTTTCGGCCGCGAAGTACATTACGAGCCTGAAAATGTTCATCAATTACGTAAGTATCAGATCATGTGTAGTAAAATACAAAGAACACTCTCAATATTGTGAATGGGACCCTTCTGTGGGAAGTATACAGCAACCGGAGTGCGTATGAAAAAGTTTATGACGGAATGACCGGATGATTCATCAGTACCAGGATCATCATACATAAACGGTAATGCACGCTGGGATAAGTGGAGAAATCAGCCGTGGCGCAGCACGCACTGTATGAGACCGCCCACGCAATAAAATTGGAGGATAAGCCGGCTCTCGCTGCAGAGATTAGCTACTACGGCCGTTGTTTCAAGGAACCCGCCGAATTTCTTAGCCATGACAATAGTTTTCACAAGAAAGAACAAAGCCTCGTGATAAACGGAACAAGGATTCCTGTGCTGCAGCGAACGACCCTTGCATGTAGCCAGGGAAGAACCAGATGGGTAATGACCTGGGAAGACCCTCACAAGCGGACCATCAGACCTGCCAATGACGGATTTTGGTGCGTCTTAGGTATCCTGGATACATTGCTAGCGGATTTTCATAAGCTTGACCCTAGTTCCCGAGAAAATCGATCTTGAAGTTTTAATTCTTAGAGCATCACACATTTTAATAAGGATTACTGCCTTGAACCAATTACAGATAAGGCAAATAATGGGAAAGCAATATGAAAATAATAGTAGAGGGACAACCTTCGCGTCAAGACACGCTGCATTGTTGCCAAATTTATGGCATGATAATGACAATGAATTTTATATATGTTAATAAATAATAATGAATAATAATAAACAAAAGTAAAGTTTTGCAACCATTATCGTGTTGGAAGTTGAATTTGGAGGGAATTTTCTAGTGTAGTCAGGTCAATGGCGGCGATGACGTCATCCAAGATGGCGGCATTTAGACTTGGCAACATCGCATGAAGTCATCAAAGATGGCGGCTATTGGCGAGAGAATAGTCCAATTGTGTTACGTCCACTAACATAACCTCAAAAAAAAAATGGCTGGAAGTTTGAATTTTGACGGGAAAATAGGCCAATTGTTCTACGTCCACTAACCTAAGCCTCCAGAAGAATAAATGGCGGCAAGTTTGAATTCCAACACGATAATTCATACGTACTTGTCTTTATTATTATTGATTATCATTTATTAACATTCATTAACATACATTGTCATTTATTATCATTGATTACCATTAATTATTATTTATTATCATTTATTATTATTTATTATTATTGACCTGACTACACTAGAAAATTCCCTCCAAATTCAACTTCCAACACGCTAATGGTTGCAAAACTTTACTTTTGTTTATTATTATTCATTATTATTTATTAACATACATAACATTCATTGTCATTATCATTCATTATCATTTATTATCATTCAATCTCATTTATTATTATTATTATTACTTATTATTATAGGCCTACATCCACTGGAAAATTGCGCCAAATTCAAATTTCAACACGATAATGTCTCGAAAACTGTATTTCTATGTATTATTATCATTTATTATTTATTCAAGATGACCGATTTTCTCGGCGACAAAGACATTTTCCTTATATCCATAACAAAAATCTGTCATATGTTCAGATCCCAACACCATAATTGATCACATATACGTACTTCCTCCCTCACTTATCTTTTTTCACCGGTCGCCTATCATAATTGTGTCAAATAATAAACTGCTCTTATACACTCCTGGAAATGGAAAAAAGAACACATTGACACCGGTGTGTCAGACCCACCATACTTGCTCCGGACACTGCGAGAGGGCTGTACAAGCAATGATCACACGCACGGCACAGCGGACACACCAGGAACCGCGGTGTTGGCCGTCGAATGGCGCTAGCTGCGCAGCATTTGTGCACCGCCGCCGTCAGTGTCAGCCAGTTTGCCGTGGCATACGGAGCTCCATCGCAGTCTTTAACACTGGTAGCATGCCGCGACAGCGTGGACGTGAACCGTATGTGCAGTTGACGGACTTTGAGCGAGGGCGTATAGTGGGCATGCGGGAGGCCGGGTGGACGTACCGCCGAATTGCTCAACACGTGGGGCGTGAGGTCTCCACAGTACATCGATGTTGTCGCCAGTGGTCGGCGGAAGGTGCACGTGCCCGTCGACCTGGGACCGGACCGCAGCGACGCACGGATGCACGCCAAGACCGTAGGATCCTACGCAGTGCCGTAGGGGACCGCACCGCCACTTCCCAGCAAATTAGGGACACTGTTGCTCCTGGGGTATCGGCGAGGACCATTCGCAACCGTCTCCATGAAGCTGGGCTACGGTCCCGCACACCGTTAGGCCGTCTTCCGCTCACGCCCCAACATCGTGCAGCCCGCCTCCAGTGGTGTCGCGACAGGCGTGAATGGAGGGACGAATGGAGACGTGTCGTCTTCAGCGATGAGAGTCGCTTCTGCCTTGGTGCCAATGATGGTCGTATGCGTGTTTGGCGCCGTGCAGGTGAGCGCCACAATCAGGACTGCATACGACCGAGGCACACAGGGCCAACACCCGGCATCATGGTGTGGGGAGCGATCTCCTACATTGGCCGTACACCACTGGTGATCGTCGAGGGGACACTGAATAGTGCACGGTACATCCAAACCGTCATCGAACCCATCGTTCTACCATTCCTAGACCGGCAAGGGAACTTGCTGTTCCAACAGGACAATGCACGTCCGCATGTATCCTGTGCCACCCAACGTGCTCTAGAAGGTGTAAGTCAACTACCCTGGCCAGCAAGATCTCCGGATCTGTCCCCCATTGAGCATGTTTGGGACTGGATGAAGCGTCGTCTCACGAGGTCTGCACTTCCAGCACAAACGCTGGTCCAACTGAGGCGCCAGGTGGAAATGGCATGGCAAGCCGTTCCACAGGACTACATCCAGCATCTCTACGATCGTCTCCATGGGAGAATAGCAGCCTGCATTGCTGCGAAAGGTGGATATACACTGTACTAGTGCCGACATTGTGCATGCTCTGTTGCCTGTGTCTACGTGCCTGTGGTTCTGTCAGTGTGATCATGTGATGTATCTGACCCCAGGAATGTGTCAATAAAGTTTCCCCTTCCTGGGACAATGAATTCACGGTGTTCTTATTTCAATTTCCAGGAGTGTAGTAACGTAAGTCACGTCCTTTGATTTTGCAGGGGGGAAGGGACTGAAGACTTTATTTCAAACAGTGCGGTCATCACTTGTTCTCCAACACAGTCAGCACACACATCTTTCATATCGCAGTGCAGTCACCACGACGTCCGCACTCCAACTGAATTAGTTCAGTTCCTCGCCACCCCTTGGCCAGCGCGCCGAGACACTGCCGACGCCTGTCACTTGAGGTGGCCGGCCACTCACGGTGGAATGGCGGTACGCTGGGAGCGAGCCCAGCGATTGTTCCCACGTCGTAAACATGTTTTCGCTGGACACGCTGGAACTTGCCAAGTTTGACATCACAGCGGCCCCTTGTCCGCTCACCACGTGCATTCGTCGCCTCTGCAAGTTTCCCGTCATAATTGTTTGCCTCGGAGGTGAATCACACATTGGTCGGCTGTTCCCTGCTACACTTTTGGCGCCAAAGTTGCTTTCCTGGGCACATTCAAACCTGTAGATGCCGACCGCTCACCATCCACCACGTGTCCCTGTCCGAGTGAGAACGCAGTGATACACTTTTGGCGGCAAAGTTTTCTCGACAGTGGAAACCGCCATGACTATATAACAGCACGTTTAGACAGCACTAGAACGCCCGCTAATTGACTCGCTCTCGCACGCGCGTAATAACTGTACAATCTCTGTGCCGCTGCCCCACTTACGTCACACACCAAAAATACACGCGACGGACATAGCCTTCTGTAAATACCTGGAAAATGACTCCGTATTTCAGACATTACGGTCATGCAGGTGTGTCCCAACTGACTTCTCCATACTCACACAGCGAAACTCCAGAGCTCCATCGGCAGCTCCCTGGCCGGCTGACGTCAAGCGACCAGCGGTGCCCGCACACCCCCACGGCTAGCGCGCCAGGTAGGTGGCTAGCGGCGCCTCAGGGTCCAGCCACAAACGGTCAACCGCACTCGCCTCAGAGTCCGACTAAGTAAACATCTTTCCGCGCCCGCGAGCACTAAACGCTGGACAGGATGGAACATGTAAACCGCGTGCCAGACAAAGGAATCGTTAGGCGCCTGAGTTTGACCGACAGTGGAATCCACCACGACCGTATAACAGCGCGTTTGCTCTTCGCGAGAACGCTCGTTAATTCACTCTCACCACCCCGCTATATTAAATAATTGAATTTACAATTTCATGTATGGATGCAAACGTGTTCAACTCCCTAATTTCAACTACTCTTCGAGGACCAGACCGCCACCTCCTCCTCCTAGGAACCAGCGCCAAGTTTGAAATCTGCCTGTAAACAAAGCTCACTTGCGCTTCCGCCACCAACCTAAGAAAATTGTTTCAAACTAAGCCACCAGCACTGAACCTCTTCCTACAAGTTTCTGTTAAATGGACTCACCCTGCACTAGGTCCATGGATGGAGGGACAAACTTACTTTATTTAGGAATGGAGTATATGTATCACACTGACATGTCCCACATCATACAGACCTGCAAAACACTCCTACACAACTCATATATAATGTTCTACACACTCGCTTGCTAATTGTAAAGAGTCAAAAATAACTCAGCACAGTCTACAGACATGCGAACCGCTCGTAAATAATGCAAAACATTTACCTCCACATAGCCAAACAACTGCTAATTTTCGGAAATAATTTCAGTGCATACGCTGATGGAAGGAGGAACGAGTGTACTTTATTTATTTGCGACATATCTTTTTGAAACTTTTACTTCTCATAGGTTTCGATATGTAAGGCTGACATAAGGCAGTTTCTGAATTCCAGTGGTGCACTACACTTGGCAACGCAACTACACCCATCAAGATATTCATTCCAATCCAGACCCGTAACTCCTCTACAGATAAATTTGTCCAGTTATTTGTCTACTCACCCACATTCTGACCAGATTGCAATTATTGCCCAAAAACAGCTCAGACTGCGCTGTGCTGCTCGGGGAAGTAAGGAAGGGCTGCACTCTATTTATTCGGAGGCCTTTTATTTAGTCATGGAGTATATTTGTCACAAAACACCCGCACTGATCCGACTGTGGTCATCTGAGACAGGCCACAAACACGTAAACAACTCCTAATTTCACCACACAACAGCAAACAGCTCTTAAATAATGCAGTACACAATATCAGCAGATGATTTCTGTACTCTTAAGCTCTCCAAATAAAGCACCGCACAGTGCACAGACATGCTCGCAAAATAGCGCAACAGACGCGCCCAAACACCACCAGCTGCCAAACCGAACAAAAGTCTCTGCTTGGCCTCCCCCAAACATGATCTCAGCACAGTCGCATTCGCACCTGTCACTGGTGAAATTGATATCGCCTATGCGCCTCAGATTACGCTCCAAGGCTGGCTGCGCGCGCGTGCGGTCGGCGGGGAAGGGGGTTCCAGAGTCTCCAGCCAAGTTCAGCTTCCGAGCGCTGGTTTCAGCCGACACATGTGAAAGCTGCATTGTTCTTCTCATGTACACCGCCGGCGTCTCAGGTCTGGACCTGCCTTCACGTCTCTTGTCAGAATAGCTCATAGCTCGTTAACACACAGTATTAACGTGGCCTGAAAAACATTTACTACTCGCATGCAACCGAGATGGTGACGGACAACCAATCACTCTGATCTGCGCTGCAGGCGCGTGTAATCATTGAGAACACTCTATTTTTTATTTTCGAACAACTTATTTAACCATACACTATATCTACCATGCTATCACAAAACACCAATCCCAGATGTGCCTGGGCCATGTTGCACAGCCCACAGACACGCACCCAATCATAATTTCAGAACACACTATAGCAAACTGCTACTAAATAATACATCACACAGATGTGTAGATACGCTCAGTACTCGTAAACTATCCTAATAACGCATAGCAGAGCCTGCAGATCCGCTCGCAAAATAACTCAGCAGACCTGCACAGGAACCCCCACTCTGCAACCCGCCCACAGGATCGTGAAGTCACCCATCCGTCTGATTTCAGACCTCGCACAGCCCCTGCTTGGCTTCCGCAAGCGTGAGTTGGCGCGGTCAACGCGCTCGTCAGCGATCGAAGCACACACATACGTCCGTCCAGGACCGCGATCCCGAGCCACGACCACCGAACGCGGGTGAAAGACAACTTTATATCAACGTAGCATAATTCCAAAGCGCAGCCTCCATACACTAGACACATCATAGCAGGACATGTCTTTACCTCCTATGACACTGTAGCACACTGCGCATTGCTCCTCACACGACATTACACGGCCCTTTAACTAAACATAACTACAAATCCCTCCTCTCGCTTCGTCGCGTGACCAGCCATCTAAAAACCTTCTCAACATTATTCTTACTTTACAACATTTAAAAAAAAAAAGATCTAATTTACACCTCCCACCGCACCTAACCTCACACCCGTCCCACCATCAACATACTCAAACGTCCTCAACCCTATCTTGACACTCATATATCACCCCACAAACCATGCCCATCAATCAATTTACCATTCTCATCCCCTCTTTTCGAATTACAAACGTAGCCTCTATCTAAACACCAATCAACTCATCTTTCTCGCACTTTCAACAGTAAAATTAATTTTACACACACCCAGAAATACCAAACGCAATTAAAGAGTCAAACTTTTATACAGAGCATCAAGCACATACTACACTCACACCAATATTCAAAGCCTGGTCCATATTTACCACCTCCACCTTCAATTAAATATTATTACATTGCCGCAACATTCTGCAAGCGCTCGATATGTACCTATTTTTCCACTGTTGTCACTAGTGGTCGAATATCCCTGTCTATAGATTGCATAAATTTCCACATAAAAAAAATCTCGCCCCGCCGTTTAGAGACTCCTAAATGCGAACACATAGCATCATTCAACCATCACTTGCTCTTATCTAATAACTCATCCATCAGGTCTGGGGGCAAGGTCATCCCTCTCTTTCTTTCTTACAGCAGCAGACAGCTATTTTTTTTTTACAGTGGTGGCTTAATTGCGCCATCAACTTAACATCACCATTCGCGAAACATAATTTCAAATACATAAACACACTTACTCAATTACACAGCTGTCCTGCTGAGGACATGACCTTCAATATTGCAGTTCTTAATCCAATAACCACCGAAACCAGTACTAAATGCTCAAACTAATCCCATAGCGCCTTACAAAGCGAGTGTCCGAGCGCCGCCGGCGGCATGTCAAAGCCACATAGCTGTCCATCTAAACAGCCATCCACTCAGCCCCAGGACCAGAATACTGAAGTGGGCTCTCCCTATACCTGCTCTCCAGCTATTGTCTAACGACATACAGGGCACAAATGGAGTCCTGAATAGCGCAGATCTGTATCTCCATCTTGCATCTCCAACAGGACATGTAAAGAGTGTCTCCCCCAGCCAGCGAACCCCACATCAATCACCCATCGCTGACAATTTCCACTCGCATATATAAAGCCATATTCACTCCTGCCAATACTCACTTAATAATAAAAAAGCATTCTCCCTTTCTAAGCATAGATGAGTGTGCATTTATCTTCATCCATCTGATCTCTGCAGTTTAATTTGGAGAAAGATATATGTATTACATTGTGCAACCTGTCTATAAACACAACGATCTCAGTTACTACAACAGGACCTTGTTTTGACCATTCGCCGGAAATGCGCGCAATGTTGTACGCCTCAAACTAGGTACAAGTACAACAGATCCTCAACACCCTATCATCTTTATCCTCTACCATCAAACAGTGGAAAAGTCACAAAGGCACCAATACGATCCACCTCCAGCGCGGACAAACGGAATTCACAATACTCTCCCCGAATAACTCAGAGTGCAACCATCCAAGAATTCCTAACAGCTCACCAAATACAACACCTCAAACTACAGATTCCTGTATGAACAAAATCATATTAAATATACACACACACTTCAGAAACCCCTTTAAAGTTTGAACACCCATACTCTAAGCGAATGAGAAGCTGCCTCTGGCCCTTGTTCAAACAGTTTTTGCACACTGCCGAGCATTTCGTCTTTCTGCCGCGACTTCGATGTAATTGTCTGATTCTAAACAGACATTAACACGGACCGATGCATGGCCTCTCACAGGAAACTATACCTTGCACCTTATAAGTCATATTCTTACAGTCGATAGCATAACACTGAATGATTTTAAATAAAGGATACCCACAACACAAGGAAAATAGAAGAGCCTGCTGGCGTTGTAGTGACTTCCCTCGAAAGTGATTGAACACCTCTACATTTAAACTCATATGTCGCAGTAACCGAATAGTTTATAGCTCTGCATTCCATTTCTAGTGATTGGTCGTTTTTGCACACAAGTCAGGATCACCGTTTTCGGAGTTAGCAACCCTGGAAGTTGTGGTCCATCAACCAAAATTTCTCCCACAACTTAAGCAAGCATTGTCAGTCAATCATTATTTCGTACCCAATGCACAGATGCGATGGATAAGACACCACCGATCTACTGTAATATTATCCATCACAGCTGATATCGCGAAAAATTTTACAGGAAGTCCAACACTGGCCAATCATGTGATAGCTTGTTTTCTTAATTTCAGTATCACAGCTAAACCATACATCCTCTACTTTGCACGTATCATTGCGACCATTCATAGATGACTGCTCAGCACGTCCATTCGCACTTAATTCTCGAACACATAAAGATAATCAGATTATACCAGACAACGCTATACGTATTTCTAAGACCTCGCGCATAGTACTCGATCAGTCTCTCTGTGTATGGCGGTCCCAGAGCTATCTAGTCCTCTTACGTTAAAAGACCATCCTCACCTCGGCATTGACCTACCTGCCCCGCAACATCGCTATCCAATGCCTTGGAGCGTAATCTAAGGCGCATAGGCGATATCGATTTCTCCGGTGATAGGTGCGAATGCGACTGTGTTGAGGTCATGTTTGGGGGAGGCCAAGCAAAGACTTTTGGTTGGTTTGGCAGCTGGTGGTGTTTGGGCGCGTCTGTTGCACTATTTTGCGAGCATGTCTGTGCAATGTGCGGTGCTTTATTTGGAGAGTTTAAGAGTACAGAACTCGTCTGCTGATATTGTGTACTGCATTATTTAAGAGCTGTTTGCTATTGTGTGGTGAAATTAGGAGTTGTTTACGTGTTTGTGGCCTGTCTCAGATGACCACAGTCGGATCAGTGCGGGTGTTTTGTGACAAATATACTCCATGACAAAATAAAAAGGCTCCAAATAAATAGAGTGCAGCCCTTCCTTACTTCCCCGAGCAGCACAGCGCAGTCTGAGCTGTTTTTGGGCAACAATGGCAATCTGGTCAGAATGTGGGTGAGTAGACAAATAACAGGACAAATTTATCTGTAGAGGAGTTACAGGTCTGGATTGGAATGAATATCTTGATGGGTGTGGTTGTGTTGCCAAGTGTAGTGCACTACTGGAGTTCAGAAACTGCCTTATGTCAGCCTTACATATCGAAACCTATGAGAAGTAAAAGTTTCAAAAAGATATGTCGCAAATAAATAAAGTACACTCGTTCCTTCTTCCATCAGCCTATGCACTGAAATTATTTCCGAAAATTAGCAGTTGTTTGGCTACGTGGAGGTAAATGTTTTGCATTATTTACGAGCGGTTCTCATGTCTGTACGCTGTGCTATGAGCTATTTTTAACTGTTTACAATTAGCAAGCGTGTGTGTAGAACATTATGAGTTATGTAGGAGTGTTTTGCAGGTCTGTATGATGTGGGACATGTCAGTCTGATACATATACTCCATTCCTAAATAAAGTAAGTTTGTCCCTCCATCCATGGACCTAGTGCAGGGTGAGTCCATTTAACAGAAACTTGTAGGAAGAGGTTCAGTGCTGGTGGCTTAGTTTGAAACAATTTTCGTAGGTTGGTGGCGGAAGCGCAAGTGAGCTTTGTTTACAGGCAGATTTCAAACTTGGCGCTGGTTCCTAGGAGGAGGAGGTGGCGGTCTGGTCCTCGAAAAGTAGTTGAAATTAGGTTGTTGAAGACGTTTTCATCCATATATGAAATTGTAAATTCAATTATTTAAGATAGCGGGGTGGCGAGAGTGAATTAGGGAGCGTTCTCGCGACGAGCAAACGCGCTGTTATAGGGTCATGGTGGATTCCACAGTCGGTCAAACTCAGGCGCCAAACGATTCCTTTGTCTGGCACGCGGTCGACAGGTTCCATCCTGTCAAGCGTTAAGTTCTCGGGGGCGCGGAAAGATGTTTACATAGTCGGACTCTGAGGCGAATGCGGCTGACCGTTTGTGGCTGGACCCTGAGGCGCCGCTCGAAGCCTACCTGCCGCGCTGGCCGTGGGGGTGTGCGGGCACTGCTGGTCGCTTGACGTCAGCCGGCGAGGGAACTGAAGCAGGCTCAACCGGCCGCGCGTACGTCAGCTGCGCTCTGGAGTTTCGCTGTGTGAGCATGGAGAAGTCAGTTGGGACACACCTGCATGACCGTAATGTCTGAAATAAAGAATCATTTTCCAGGTATTTACAGAAGGCTATTTCCGTCGCATGTGACGTAAGCGGAGTGGCGGCACAGCGATTGTACACTTATTACGTGCGTGCGAGACCGTGTCAATTAGCGGGCGTTCTAGTGCGGTCCAAACGTGCTGTTACATATTCATGGCGGATTCCACTGTCGAGCAAACTTTGCCGCCAAAAGTGTAGCACTGCGTTCTCGCTCGCACAGGGACACGTGGTGGACGGTGGGCGGTCGGCATTGGCAGGCTTGAATGTGCCCAGGAAAACAACTTTGGCGCCAAAAGAGTAGCAGGGAACAGCCGACTATTGTGTGATTCAGGTCCGAGGCAAACAATTATGGCGGGAAACTTGCGGAGGCGACGAATACACGTGGTGAGCTGACAAGGGGCTGCTGTGATGTCAAACTTGGCAAGTTCCAGCTTGTCCAGCGAGAACATCTTTACGACGTGGGAGCGATTGCTGGGCTCGCCCCTAGCATACCGCCAGTCCACCGCGAGTGGTCGGCCGCCTCAAGTGACAGGCGTCGGCAGGCGCTGGCCAGGGGGTGGCGAGGATTTGAACTAATTCAGTTGGAGCGCGGACGTCGTGGCGACTGCTCTGCGATACGAAGGATGTTTGTGCTGACTGTGTTGGAGAGCAAGTGATGACTGCACTGCTTGAAATAAAGTCTTCAGTCCCTTACCCCTGCAAAATCAAAGGACGTGACTTATGTTACTATAAGAGCAGTTTATTACTTGACTCGTTTATGATAGGGTACCAGTGAAAAACGATAAGTGAGGGAGAAATTTCGTACGTGTGATCAATTATGGTGTTGGGATTTGAACTTGTAATAGATTTTTGTTATGGATGTAAGGAAAATGGCTTTGTCGGCAAGCAAATCGGACATCTTGAATAAATAATAAATGATAATAATACATAGAAGTACAGTTTTCGAGACATTATCGTGTTGAAATTTGAATTTGGCTCAATTTTCTAGTGGATGTAGGCCTATAATAAATAATAATAATAATAATAATAATAATAATAATAATAAATAAGAATGAATGATAATAAATAATAATGAATGATAATAAATAACAATGAATGATAATGAATGTTAATAAATAATAATGAATAATAATAAACAAAAGTAAGGTTTTGCAGCCATTGTCGTGTTGGAATTTGAATTTGGAGGGAATTTTCTAGTGGAGGCAAGTCAATAATAATAAAAAATGATAAATGATAATAAATAATAATAAATGATAATGAATGATAATAAATGACAATGAATGATAATGAATGTTAATAAATGATAATCAATAATAATAAAGACAAGTACGGTCTTTGCATGCATTATCGTGTTGGAATTCAAACTTGCCGCCATTTTTTCTTCTGGAGGCTTAGGTTAGTGGACGTAGAACAATTGGCCTATTTTCCCGTCAAAATTCGAACTTCCCGCCATTTTTTTGAGGTTATGTTAGTGGACGTAGCACAATTGGACTATTCCCCCGCCAAAAGCCGCCATCTTGGATGACGTCATGCGATGTTGCCAAGTCTACATGCCGCCTTCTTTGATGACGTCTTCGCCGACATCTTGAAAAAATTTGGCAACAACGCAGCATGTCTTGCCGTGAAGGTGTTCCCTCAATTGATAATGTGGATGTGCACCAGCTTTTTGTAGACTTTAAACAGGTCTATGATAGTGTTAAAAGGAAAAAGCTGTATGACACCTTAATGGGGATGTAATTCCCAAGGAAACTTATGAGACTGGTACAAATGACCCTCACCAGCACAAAATATCAGGTAAAAGTTGAAGGAAAACGTTCTAAAGAAATATGAGATCAACCAAGGGTTAAGACAGCCCACCCAGTTAGCAATGCGGTCTAATGCATGGCTTTCCGGATTGGGAAGGAGCACCTGGTCCCCGAATCCGCCCGGCGGACTTGTGTCGAGGTCCGGTGAGCCGGCCAGTATGTGGATGGTTTTTAGGCGGTTTTCCATGTGCCTTGGCGAATGCAGGCTGGTTCCCCGTATTCCACCTCAGCTACTCTATGTTGGCGCAAACAAGTAATACACGTACGTGTACACCACCCTTATTGTACCACGCAAACATAGGGGTTACACTCGTTGGTGTTTGACGTTCCGAGGGGGAGGGGGGGAGGGGCTGAGGGGAAGGGGGTCCACCGGGTGCCGAACCACACAATTACTCTGAAAGAGTGGTTCGATGTGGGGTGGCGGAGGGGTGAAGTGGACTGCGGTAATTGTCGTGGGGTTGTGAATCACCGTGGCTGCGGCAGGGAGAGAGCCTCTCCGTCGTTTCTAGGCTCACAGTTAACATGCAGTACAATACAAGGGTTAAGACGGGGTGATGTACTATCCACGCTACTCTTCAACATAGTGTTGGAGAGAATGATGCGAAGGGTGGAGACTGATAACCGAGGTGGCACTTTGTTTAACCGTATGCACCAAAATATAGCTTATGCCGATGATGTGTGTATGCTGTCTAGAAGTTTGAAATAAATGGAAGAAAGATTTGGCTGTCTGGAAAAGGAGACAGAACCGTTGGGACTTAAACAATACAAAACAGGAAAAATGCTGTTGTTAAAGAGAAATATATTAAGTTGAACAGAGGCAATTATGAGAGATGTGAGAACTTCCAATACCTGGCAGTGCTGGTTACGGTGGATAGCAGAATAAGAGAAGGAATAAAATCTAGGATTGCTGCAGGCAATAGAGCTTACTGGGCCCTGATCAGGATCCTTCAGTCACGTAGCTTGAGCAGAAAATCGAAGGTGACTGTCTATCGAACAGTCATAAGATCGGTGGTAATGTATGGCTCAGAAACATCGACAATGACTCTAGCAGAAGAAGAGCTCTTGAGAAGATGGAAGAGGACAATATTAAGTAAGATTTTTGGAGCCTTGTATGAGGAGGGGAAGTGGAGGATAAGGAGAAACACGGAATTGGAAGAACTGTATAGAAATCCGGACGTGGCGACTGAGATTAAGTATAACAGATTGAGATGGATGGGCCATGTAGAGCGAATGTCGGAGGATCGAGCTGTCAAAAAGATTTACACGGGAAGTTCAGGTGACAAAAGGAGAAAAGGGAGACCCCGCAAACGATAGCTGGAGGATTTGGAAAATTATTTGAGAATGATTGGACTCAGGAGATGGAGGAAACGATAGGAAAATCGTCAGGATTGGGCTTTGATCATCAGAGAAGCCAAGGCCACATACGGGCTGTAGCGCAAAGGAGTAAGTAAGTAAATACTGCCTTCCAGGCATACGAATTTTTCAGTAGCGGTACCGGAAAACACGGTTCGTTTAAAGTTCCTCGAACAACTTTGATACGAACCGCGAGTGATGGATTATTCATGTGGAACCAGATACATTTAGTTTTTTGATGCAAAATCATGGAATGCATTTTCATGAAATCTCTCTAAGCGATTTCTGTATGAGTCTGCAGCAAGCCGGGCAATATTTGAAATTTCTTCGTGAACATTTTAACCTGCCTGTAAAAAGAGGCAGCACACGGTTGGCATATCGGAGTACATGAGGGTAGGATAATTTTACGCTGCAATGCATGAATGTAGCTCATCTACAAAGATTTCATCGAAAGGTATCTTTTCACTCGGTCCTCCCCGTTGCTTGTTGTTGTGGTCTTCAGTACGGGGACTGGTTCGCTGCAGCTCTCCATGCTACTCTGTCCCGTGCATGCCTCTTAATCTCCAAGTAACTACTGTGAATTACATCTTTCTGAATCTGATTACTGTATTCAGCTCTGGATCTCCCTCTTCGAGTCGTAGCCTCCATACTTCCTTCCATTACTAAACTGGTGATCCCTTGAGGTTTCATAATGTGTCCTATCAACCTATCAATTCTTCTATTCAGGTTGTACCACAAATTCCTCTTCTCCCTAATTTTTTCAGTATCTCATTATTAATAACATGATCAACCCTTTAATATTCAGCTTTCTTCCGTAGAACCACATTTCAAATGCTTCTATTCTCGTCTTGCCCAAACCGTTTCTCGCCCATGTTTCAATTCCATACGTGGCTACATTCCATACGAATACTTTGAGGAAAGTCTTCCAAACACTTAAATCAAAATTCGATGTTAATAAATTTTGTCTTCCACAGTCTACATTTCATAACCTCTATACTTCCGCCATCATCAGCTATTTTAGTGCCCAAATAACAAAGCTCATCTACTACTTTCATAGTCTCGTTTCCTAATCTAATTCCCTCAGCATCACCTGATTTTATTACACTACATTCCATTATCGGTGTTTTGCTTTTATTGAGGATCATCTTATATCCTCTTTTCTCGACACTGTCCATTCAATTCAACTGCTTCTCTGAGTCCTTTGCATCTCTGACAGCATTACAGTGTCATCGCAAACGTCAAAGTTTTCAGTTCTTCTCCATGAACTTTAACTTCTACTCCAAATTTTTCATTGGTTTCCTTAGCTGCTTGCTCAATGTACAACTGAATAAAGTAGGGGACTCGTTACGACCTTGTCTCCCTCCCTTCTCAAGCACTTCTTCCTTTTCATGCCCTCCCCTACCCCGTACACTTATAACTTCCGTCTGCTCTCTGTGTGATTTGTAAATAGCCTTTCAAATGGTTCAAATGGCTCTAAGCACTGTGTGACTTAACATCTGAGATCATCAGTCCTCTAGACGTAGAAATAATTAAACCTAACTAATGTTAAGACATCACACATATCCATGCCCGAGGCAGGATTCGAACCTGCGAGCGTAGCAGCAGCGCAATTCCGGGTTGAAGCATCTAGACCCGCTTGGCCACAGCGGCCGGCTCCAGATTGTTCTTCAGAGCAATAGCTAACAATTGTAACCTTGTGACATGACACATCGTCATTCAGAAAAATTCCGTGAATGTTTGCGAACATAAAGTCCATGTATGGCTACATATAGTCTTCAAGTAGACAAACAAAATGATTTCCAGTCAATGATAGGTTCCGCTTGACCACGGGATCCACTACATTGCATGTAAACACAGCCCACACCATTATGAAGCCACCACCAGCTTGCACAGTGCTTCATTGACAACTTGGGCCCATAGCGTCGTAGGGTCTGCGCCATACTCGAAACCTACCATAGTCCAAGCCTACTATCAGCACTTACAAACACTGATCGGGACTCGTCTGACCACGCCGTGTTTTACCAGTCTTCTAGAGTCCCGCCGATATGGTCACGAGCCAAAGAGAGGCGCTGCACGTGACGTCGTGCTGTTAGAAAAGACACTCGCGTCCGTCTTCTGCTGTCAAAGCCTGTTAACGCCAAATATCGCCACAATGCCCTAGCAGATACTCGCACGTCTGACACTGAATTAGTTGGTTAATTCTCGCAATGTTATTTGTCTGTGAGCACTGACAACTCTCGGCAAACACCACTACCCTTGGTCATTAAGTCAAGGCCGTCGACCACTTCGTTGTCTGTAGTGAAAGGTAACGCCTGAAATTTGATATTCTCGGCACACTCTTGACACTGTGGATATAGGAATGTTAAATTCCCTAACAAATGGCTCTGAGCACTATGGGACTCAATTTCAGAGGTCATTAGTCCCCTAGAACTTAGAACTAGTTAAACCTAACTAACCTAAAGACATCACAAACATCCACGCCCGAGGCAGGATTCGAACCTGCGACCGTAGCGGTCCTGCGGTTCCAGACTGCAGCGCCTTTAACCGCACGGCCACTGCGGCCGGCTAAATTCCCTAACAATTTCCGAAATGGAATGTCCCATGCGTCTAGCTCAAATTACCTTTTTCGCATTGAATGTGTGCAAATTCCAGTCGAGTGACCATAATCACGTCGGACTCCTTTTCACATGAATCACCTGCGAAAAGATGATAGCTCTGCTAATGCACTGTCCTTTTATATATTGTGTAAGCCATGCTACTGCTGTTTGTACATGTGCTTATTGGCATCCCTTCATTTTTGTCACCTGGTTGTATATATGTCAGTCTTATCTAATATCTCATTGTCCAACCAGGAGTCATGGACGAAATTTAAGCCTAATTAGAAGGGAACTAGATCGAAACGTTTCCTTCAAAATACACTCCTGGAAATGGAAAAAAGAACACATTGACACCGGTGTGTCAGACCCACCATACTTGCTCCGGACACTGCGAGAGGGCTGTACAAGCAATGATCACACGCACGGCACAGCGGACACACCAGGAACCGCGGTGTTGGCCGTCGAATGGCGCTAGCTGCGCAGCATTTGTGCACCGCCGCCGTCAGTGTCAGCCAGTTTGCCGTGGCATACGGAGCTCCATCGCAGTCTTTAACACTGGTAGCATTCCGCGACAGCGTGGACGTGAACCGTATGTGCAGTTGACGGACTTTGAGCGAGGGCGTATAGTGGGCATGCGGGAGGCCGGGTGGACGTACCGCCGAATTGCTCAACACGTGGGGCGTGAGGTCTCCACAGTACATCGATGTTGTCGCCAGTGGTCGGCGGAAGGTGCACGTGCCCGTCGACCTGGGACCGGACCACAGCGACGCACGGATGCACGCCAAGACCGTAGGATCCTACGCAGTGCCGTAGGGGACCGCACCGCCACTTCCCAGCAAATTAGGGACACTGTTGCTCCTGGGGTATCGGCGTGGACCATTCGCAACCGTCTCCATGAAGCTGGGCTACGGTCCCGCACACCGTTAGGCCGTCTTCCGCTCACGCCCCAACACCGTGCAGCCCGCCTCCAGTGGTGTCGCGACAGGCGTGAATGGAGGGACGAATGGAGACGTGTCGTCTTCAGCGATGAGAGTCGCTTCTGCCTTGGTGCCAATGATGGTCGTATGCGTGTTTGGCGCCGTGCAGGTGAGCGCCACAATCAGGACTGCATACGACCGAGGCACACAGGACCAACACCCGGCATCATGGTGTGGGGAGCGATCTCCTACACTGGCCGTACACCACTGGTGATCGTCGAGGGGACACTGAATAGTGCACGGTACATCCAAACCGTCATCGAACCCATCGTTCTACCATTCCTAGACCGGCAAGGGAACTTGCTGTTCCAACAGGACAATGCACGTCCGCATGTATCCCGTGCCACCCAACGTGCTCTAGAAGGTGTAAGTCAACTACCCTGGCCAGCAAGATCTCCGGATCTGTCCCCCAGTGAGCATGTTTGGGACTGGATGAAGCGTCGTCTCACGCGGTCTGCACGTCCAGCACGAACGCTGGTCCAACTGAGGCGCCAGGTGGAAATGGCATAGCAAGCCGTTCCACAGGACTACATCCAGCATCTCTACGATCGTCTCCATGGGAGAATAGCAGCCTGCATTGCTGCGAAAGGTGGATATACACTGTACTAGTGCCGACATTGTGCATGCTCTGTTGCCTGTGTCTATGTGCCTGTGGTTCTGTCAGTGTGATCATGTGATGTATCTGACCCCAGGAATGTGTCAATAAAGTTTCCCCTTCCTGGGACAATGAATTCACGGTGTTCTTATTTCAATTTCCAGGAGTGTATATTAATACTAATTCGGAGAATATTTCATAGTGTAGCGGCTCGTAATCACATATTTGAAACTGTATCGCAAACGAGTGCTTTGCAGATCCATGTTTACCGGAAGATTTTTCTCTCTATTATCGTATACGTTTACCCGTTTCAGTTTTCTTCTTTACGTCATGATACATCAAGCATACAGAATTTAACGTGTCATCGAGGCCGAAGTCATTAGACACAGAGCAGTAGTACAAAATGGTTCAAATGGCTCTACGCAATATGGGACTTAACATCTGAGTTCATCAGTCCCCTAGACTTAGAACTACTTAAACCTAACTAACCTGAGGACATCACACACATCCATGCCCGAGGCAGGATTCGAACCTGCGACCGCAACACCAGCGCGGCTCCGGACTGAAGCGCCGAGAACCGCTCGGCCACATGAACAGTAGTACAACTGTGTAACGATAGGTTAAGAAATGTACTGCTTCATCGTTTAAGATACTGACTGTCCCAGCTGAAATGACTATAGGAAATCATAATCAATATGGCCAACCTCGGATCTGAAGTACTAGCATCATGCATATGGTTTGAGTGTGTTAACCCTTAAACGCAAGATGTTTTATTTCAAGCTGTAAAAATTAACACCTTTAGTTTATAGTGCCTACATTACGAAATAAATATTGAAAATTTTTTTAAATTAAATTAACAAAGCATTATTGTTGACAATCGCTACAAACACAAAAACAGACCTAATTTCAAATCTTTCGTAAAGACACTCGAATTAATAGTCTACACCATATCGGTTGGTAGGACATGTTTTGAGGAATCAAGGGATCACAAATTTAGCATTGGAGGGCAGTGTGGAGGGTAAAAATCGTAGAGGGAGACCAAGAGATCAATACACTAAGCAGATTCAGAAGGATGTAGGTTGCAGTAGGTACTGGGAGATGAAGAAACTTGCACAGGATAGAGTAGCATGGAGAGCTGCATCAAACCAGTCTCAGGACTGAAGACCACAACAACAACAACAACCATATCTGAAACTTCCTGGCAGATTAACACTGTGTGCCCGACCGAGGCTCGAACTCGGGACCTTTGCCTTTCGCGGGCAAGTACTCTACCGTCTGAGCTACCGAAGCACGACTCACGCCCGGTACTCACAGCTTTACTTCTGCCAGTACCTCGTCTCCTACCTTCCAAACTTGGCTAAGCCATGTCTCCGCTGTATCCTTTCTTTCAGGAGTGCTAGTTCTTCAAGGTTCGCAGGAGAGCTTCTGTAAAGTTTGGAAGGTAGGAGACGACGTACAGGCAGAAGTAAAGCTGTGAGTACCGGGCCTGAGTCGTGCTTCGGTAGCTCAGACGGTAGAGCACTTGCCCGCGAAAGGCAAAGGTCCCGAGTTCGAGTCTCGGTCGGCACACAGTTTTAATCTGCCAGGAAGTTTCATAGCAGCACACTCTCCGCTGCAGAGTGAAAATCTCATTCTGTCTACACCATATCTACTTACGTTTTCAAAATAAAAAAGTAATTTTCAAATCCACAAATCAGTGCACAAACACCAAAAAAAGTCTCTACTTTCCATCAAAACACACACACGGTAGTACATAGACACAGCTGATTGTGGAACTGGTTCCGTTCATCCTGCCATTTACGATCGCTATGAAGAACTACTAGCAGCTTAGCAGCTGCTGTAGAGTGTATACACTTAACTACATAACGAATTTGATACAAAATGTTGCTCAGTGTAGGATACATAGAAGAAATGAAGTCTGTAGCTGATCAGGTACACTATGCATTAAAGGGTTAAATACTGAAACGGCTGGGTCAACCAATTACGTGGATCCTCATGCAGTGACACTAGCGTAAGTGGGGATTTTTTTATTGGGAGTGTGAAAGAATATCCAGATAGTCCAGGGACACGATTGACGACGGCATTAAATCACAGCATGTCAGTCCTGTCATTAGCAATAAGAAAGCGAGGTAGTTGAAGGAAGCTGGATGGAGGAAAAATCGGTGATGTTAACTGTCCTTCAAAAGGAAGTGAGACTGGGTAACGAGAGAGAATAAAGCACTTTCTTGGTCCGTTAACCAAAATATAGCTGGACAAGGTGGCAGTAAAGAAGCCCTTCCTTGGCGCCGGTAGCTGCGGAGTCACGAACAACAAATAGCAGTAAAGATCGCCACAGACTGCAGGGTGCTGGCTTGCCGTCACGGCCGTCTCCATGACAACGGCGAGAGCGCCGGACGGCTGACGGATATCTCCCTGGAGATTTGCGCCACGGCCCCCGGGCCGGTCGAAGGTTCAGCTCGTAAATCAGAGTACGAGTCAGCAAAGTCAGCGCAAGTGTCTGCTCTCTGGCGAAACTGCATTGCAGGGGCATACACTCTGATCAGTCAGCTTGCCATGCGGCTTCAGTTATTCTGTCTTGTGCATATATACAATCACATCGCTGTGAGGTGTGTTACCTTTTTCGATTGCGTAAGTACCATCATCAAGCCCACAGGAGAAACATACGATATTTGAACAAGTGAATGAAACTTTTTATAATGTTATTAACTGGTGCAGTTGTTATGCAAGCGGCATTTGGGATAAAATTTGAGCTTTGACAATCGGGTTGCCTATATGCACTGGCAGTGGCATACACATGACATAAAGCGCCACCCATCTACTAAGCCCTCCCCCTTCTTAAAATCCTAACCTTCCTCCAGATTCCACTCCCTCCCCTGTTCCTTATCTAAGTCACAACCATTTCTTGGAAGTAGGCAATCAGACAGTTTCTAAGCCAACACACATATTTAGCTTTCCCAGTCATGGATCAGTATTTTACTAATGTCATTTCTCAAGTCGTCCCTAATCTACACCCCGTTTATGGAAATTGTCCAATCAGAGAACTTTTTATGGCAAGAGTGGGAGACGGTCCATCATTTTCGTCAAGTGGTTATGGCAACTGTGTAATGGTCCATTATGCACTTTGAGACTTGGTTTGTCTACACACAATCAAGTTCTTGCAAAGAGCAGAATGCAGTCTCTCACGAACCATGGCATTTCACGCAGGTTATCACGTGATGTAAATAGACAATAGATTACACATGCATGAAGGGGATAGAGTATTCAGCCGAATGAGATTTTCACTCTGCTGCGGAGTGTGCCCTGATATGAAACTTCTTGGCAGATTAAAGCTGTGTGCCGCACCGAGACTCGAACTCGGGACCTTTGCCTTTCGCGGGCAAGTGCTCACAGCTTCACTTTTGCCAATACCTCTTCTCCTACCTTCCAGACTTCACAGAAGCTCTTCTGCGAATCGGTTAAAGCACCTTCACGCGAAAGGCAAAGGTCCCGAGTTCGAGTCTCGGTCCAGCATACAGTTTCAATCTGCCAGGAAGCTTCAATACATTGTCATAAACATCTAAAACACGCAGGTTACAATTACATTCTCATAACACATCTACAACAAGTACATTACATTTTTATTCTCGTAATACATCTACTACAGATAGGTGGCAGCTTCAGTACATTATACACTGGTGTGCAAAACGTAACGACCAAAGTAACTTTCGCACGAGGGGTCACTGCCAAACAACTAGGATCATACATAGAAAGAATTGGTATACGTACAGTGAAGCGCGGAAGAAACTGGTATAGGCATGCGTATTCAAATACAAGGATATGTAAACATGCAGAATACGGCACTGGGTTTGAAACACCTATGTAAGACAACAAGTGTCTGGAGCAGTTGTTGGATGGTAACTGCTGCTACAATGGCAGGTTATCAAGATTGAAGTGAGTCTGAACGTGGTGTTATAGTCGGCGCACGAGTGATGGGGCACAGCGTCTCCATGGTAGCGATGAAGTGGGGGTTTTCCCGTACGACCATTTCACGAGTGTACCGTGAATATCAGGAATTCGGTAAAACATCAAATCTCTTACATCGCTGCGGCCGGAAAAAAATCCTGCTAGGAGGGAACCGACAACGATGGAAGAAAATCGTTCAACGTGACAAAAGTGCAACCCTTCCGCAAATTGCTGCAGATTTCAATGCAGAGCCATCGACAAGTGTCAGAGTGCGAAACATTCGACAGAACATCATCGATATGGGCTTTCGGACCCGCAGGCCCACTCGTATACCATTGATACACTCCTGGAAATTGAAATAAGAACACCGTGAATTCATTTTCCCAGGAAGGGGAAACTTTATTGACACATTCCTGGGGTCAGATACATCACATGATCACACTGACAGAACCACAGGCACATAGACACAGGCAACAGAGCATGCACAATGTCGGCACTAGTACAGTGTATATCCACCTTTCGCAGCAATGCAGGCTGCTATTCTCCCATGGAGACGATCGTAGAGATGCTGGATGTAGTCCTGTGGAACGGCTTGCCATGCCATTTCCACCTGGCGCCTCAGTTGGACCAGCGTTCGTGCTGGACGTGCAGACCGCGTGAGACGACGCTTCATCCAGTCCCAAACATGCTCAATGGGGGACAGATCCGGAGATCTTGCTGGCCAGGGTAGTTGACTTACACCTTCTAGAGCACGTTGGGTGGCACGGGATACATGCGGACGTGCATTGTCCTGTTGGAACAGCAAGTTCCCTTGCCGGTCTAGGAATGGTAGAACGATGGGTTCGATGACGGTTTGGATGTACCGTGCACTATTCAGTGTCCCCTCGACGATCACCAGTGGTGTACGGCCAGTGTAGGAGATCGCTCCCCACACCATGATGCCGGGTGTTGGGCCTGTGTGCCTCGGTCGTATGCAGTCCTGATTGTGGAGCTCACCTGCACGGCGCCAAACACGCATACGACCATCATTGGCACCAAGGCAGAAGCGACTCTCATCGCTGAAGACGACACGTCTCCATTCGTCCCTCCATTCACGCCTGTCGCGACACCACTGGAGGCGGGCTGCACGATGTTGGGGCGTGAGCAGAAGACGGCCTAACGGTGTGCGGGACCGTAGCCCAGCTTCATGGAGACGGTTGCGAATGGTCCTCGCTGATACCCCAGGAGCAACAGTGTCCCTAATTTGCTGGGAAGTGGCGGTGCGGTCCCCTACGGCACTGCGTAGGATCCTACGGTCTTGGCGTGCATCCGTGCGTCGCTGCGGTCCGGTCCCAGGTCGACGGGCACGTGCACCTTCCGCCGACCACTGGCGACAACATCGATGTACTGTGGAGACCTCACGCCCCACGTGTTGAGCAATTCGGCGGTACGTCCACCCGGCCTCCCGCATGCCCACTATACGCCCTCGCTCAAAGTCCGTCAACTGCACATACGGTTCACGTCCACGCTGTCGCGGCATGCTACCAGTGTTAAAGACTGCGATGGAGCTCCGTATGCCACGGCAAACTGGCTGACACTAACGGCGGCGGTGCACAAATGCTGCGCAGCTAGTGCCATTCGACGGCCAACACCGCGGTTCCTGGTGTGTCCGCTGTGCCGTGCGTGTGATCATTGCTTGTACAGCCCTCTCGCAGTGTCCGGAGCAAGTATGGTGGGTCTGACACACCGGCGTCAATGTGTTCTTTTTTCCATTTCCAGGAGTGTAACTGCACGACACATAGCTTCACAACTCGCCTGGGCCAATCAACACCAACATTGGACTGCTGATGGCTGGGAATATGTTGCATGGTCGGACGCGTCTCTTTCAAATTGTATCGAGCGGATGGACATATACGGTTCTGGAGGCAACTTCATGAACCCATGGACTCTGCGTGTCAGCAGGGGACTGGTCAAGCTGGTGGAGGCTCTGTAATGGTGTGGGGCGTATGCAGTAGGAGCGGTATGCGACTCGTGATACGTCTAGATACGACTCTGACAGGTGACACGTACTTAAGCACCCTGTCTGACAATCTGCATCCATTCATGTACACTGTGCATTCCGAACGGACTTGGACAATTCCAGCAGAACAATGCGACACCCCACACGTCCAGAATTGCTACAGAGTGGCTCCAGGAACAGTCTTTTGAGTTTAAACACTTCCGCTGGCCACCAAACTCCCCAGACGTGAACGTCATTGAGCATATCTGGGATGCCTTGCAACGTGCTGTTCAGAAGAGATCAGCACCACCTCGTACTCTTACGGATTTATGACAGCCCTGCAGCATTCATCGTGTCAGTTCCCTGCAGCACTACTTCAGACATTAGTGGAGACCATGCCACGTGGTGTTTCGGCATGCGTTTGGGGGCCCTACACGGTATTAGGCAGGTGTATCAGTTTCTTTGGCTCTCCAGTTTATTAAAGAATGCAACTGAAAGAAATAAGCAGTAGTATGAGAGGAAAGATACTTTTATTCAAGGACAATTGTTACACTGAAGTATTAGAGATTCATGATATTCCCCAGGACATTACAATCGTCAGGACATGTCTCGTAATAGGGTATGTGAGCACCATGGGACGGCAACGCGCGTCCTGCCAGGTGCTCTCCTACCAACCCACAAGGGTGGTAAGGAGTTCTTGTGAAAGGGAGTTCCATTCCTCCCCAAGCGCGGCTGACAACTGCTGGATGTCGTTGGTGCTTGTGAACGTGCTGCAGTACGTCTACCCAGCGCATCCCACACGTACTCAGTAGGGTTTTAGTCTGGACACCAGGCAGGCGTTCCAAGAGCCCCACCTGCGATGCTCCATGCGGTCGCGTATTGGCATCCATAAAAATGGAACGAGGGCCGAATGGAACCGCGAACAGAGGCACATGGGAAAGGAGTACGGAGTCACAATAACGTTGGCTGGTGAGTGAGATGTTTTCAAAGATTTGGAGGTCAGTGTGCTCATGCAACGTTTAGCCGTCCCACGACATAACACCTGGACCAACGAAATGATGATGTTTGACGATGTTACGTGTACCCACCTATCGACATACCAGTGTGCGTCCAGCATTGACTAAAACATTTGGTGGTCCAGGAGTTACGGTGTGGAGCATAGGTATACTAACCTACAAATCTATAAAAGCTTGTGTTCCTAATTATTGTGACTGTGCCGTCTGTACATGACGACATACTTAGTAAACTTCATTACTCACTCTCTGTGATTACGCCACTTTTGCTCCCCTTAAGAGGGCTCTGAGGGTCATGAGGGGCATACGATTCACCTCGGACGATTTCCAGCTGTACATGGGGAACAGGTTAACATCGCAGCCCTGGGAATTTTATGAGACAGCCATTCACCGCCTGTGTCACAGTGGGACAAGTGTCTCAACAGCCTGGGTCAATACTTCTAACAAACAGGTACTGGGCTATTTCATCCTCCGTTTACCGTTAACTTAAGAAAATGTTTCGCCAGACGTATGTGGCTTTATTAGTGAATCAACGGTGATTGAAGTTTATTTCTCCTTTTAGAGTGTTGTAACGACAACTGGACTTTTGGGCTTTTCTCTCATTAATTTCAAAGGCTGAACTTGCAAACTCGTTCCTATTTCCACTGTCACTTCTTTTCAACTTTTAGGAGCCAATTTTTCTTGGGCTGCAATATGTTTTTGTATACACTTCAAATTAAATCGGTGAAACTATGTTCTATGGGTAACTTCACGCAAATGCTACTATTGGTGCTTTCGTTTTGCACTCACTTATGTGTTGTACATGGAGATGGAAGGCTTTCAGTCACAAAAGAAGTGAAAAGAGCCAATAAAAGCGAAACATCCCTGATGTTCTACGAGTAAAGCGAAATGGCTCTGGTGAAAAAGTTTCTCATTTTCTTAATCTTCCGTACGCTTAAGACGTGAAAACCGAATAAAGTTTGTTAAAATATTATCGTCTTTCCGAATATGTGTCTTTTAGCTTCCGGAAGTTTTTGCGAAGTGACCGTGTGATGTCACTCGGGAAGTCAACTGTTAGATCTCCAGATTTGGATTTCCCATGACTTCTCTACGCTGTGTAAAGCAGATGCCAGGAGAGTTAACTTGAAAAAGAGTCGACCGGTTTCGTTCTACACTGCTCCCCAATCAAACTTGTGCCCCGTCTCTATTGAATTCGCCACTAACGGGATGTTAAACTGTAAGCTTCCTTCTTTTTACAAAATAAAACAAATCTTTAACGGAATGGAAATAATTTCATTCCGCAAATATAATAAGTGTGACCCATTTGCAACCAAGCTTCAGAGCTGATTTTGTTGGGTTCATGATATAGGGAGTGAAAATTATTTAACTTGACAAACTCTGGGAGGATCCGCAGAACACCGAAACAAAGTTTTTCTCTAATGTCTTATTTTTCTGTGAGAAATTTTTTTAACCGGAAAATGTATTTTCTTTGTATGAAAATTAATAAAGCTAAAAAAGTCTGGAAGGTTGCATGGGACAATGAAAACACTTTTTGAAGTGCCTTTTGCTGAGAGTACAAAAAGTAACACAAAGAAGTATTAATTCATTATCACAAAGAGAGAAGAACATGAACACACGATAATTATTTCACTTACGGAACACAACACTTGTAAACAGAGATTACGCCGGTGGATTATTTATGTTCTGACTAACACGGCCAGAGGCAGCAGGAGTGTCGTAATTCTTACCGCTAGTGCTACTATCCGGGCAATCAGATCCTCTCCTGATTCAACAGTTTTTTTTTTTTTTACATAGAACTGCACAATCTCTTGCCACACAAAGAAGTCCAGAGGACTCAAATGAGACAGTAGACTACTCCACGGTACTGGACCACCACTGCCAATCCACTTTTCTGGAAACTGTCGGTTGAACAATCGACTTACAGGGCGACTGAAATATGCCACCAACCCGTCGTGCTGTGTTGTAGCAAGTGGCGCGTCGTCCCGTGACTCTGGCATTGCTTTGGCGAGGAAACTGTAATAATGGCTGTGTTGATTGGCTCCGGTTGAAGATATCACCAAATTACACGACTGGCCTTTAAAATTGCTACACCAAGAATAAATGCAGATGATAAACGGGTATTCATTGGTCGAATATATTATACAAGAACTGACATGTGATTTTCACGCAATTTGGGTGCATAGATCCTGAGAAATCAGTACCCAGAACAACCACCTCTGCCGTAATAACGGCCTTGATACGCCTGGACATT
The DNA here is from genome assembly GCF_023898315.1 of Schistocerca nitens. Classification (NCBI taxonomy): domain Eukaryota; kingdom Metazoa; phylum Arthropoda; class Insecta; order Orthoptera; family Acrididae; genus Schistocerca; species Schistocerca nitens. The sequence continues at coordinate 103,280,236 of NC_064614.1, read as the reverse complement.
GCGTCAAACAGAGCTTGGATGGCGCGTACAGGTACAGCTGCCCATGCAGCTTCAATATGATACCACAGTTCATCAAGAGTAGTGACTGGCGTATTGTGACGAGCCAGTTGCTCGGCCACCATTGCCCAGACGTTTTCAATTGGTGAGAGATCTGGAGAATGCGCTGGCCAGGGCAGCAGTTGAACATTTTCTGTATCCAGAAAGGCCCGTACAGGACCTGCAACATGCGGTCGTGCATTATCCTGCTGAAATGTAGGGTTTCGCAGGAATCGAATGAAGGGTAGAGCCATGGGTCGTAACACATCTGAAACGTAACGTCCACTGTTCAAAGTGCCGTCAATGCGAACAAGAGGTGACCGAGGCGTGTAACCAATGGCATCCCATACCATCACGCCGGGTGATACGCCATTCGTGCACCCAGGTTCGTCGTTGAGTACACCATCGCAGGCGCTCCTGTCTGTGATGCACCGTCAAGGGTAACTGCAGCCATGGTCTCCGAGCTGATAGCTCATGCTGCTGCTAACGTCGTCGAACTGTTCGTGCAGATGGTTGTTGTCTTGCAAATGACCCCATCTGTTGACTCAGGGATCGAGACGTGGCTGCACGAACCGTTACAGCCATGCGGATAAGAGGCCGTTGGGATCCAGCACGGCGTTCCGTATTACCTTCCTGAACCCACCGATTCCATATTCTGCTAACAGTCATTGGATCTCGACCAACGCGAGCAACAATGTCGCGATGAGATAAACCGCAACCTCGATAGGCTAGAATCGTGATGGTATGCATTTATCCTCCTTACACGAGGCATCACAACAACGTTTCACCAGGCAACGCCGGTCAACTGCCGTTTGTGTATGAGAAATCGGTTGGAAACGTTCCTCATGTCAGCACGTTGTAGGTGTCGCCACCGGCGCCAACCTTGTGTGAATGCTCTGAAAAGCTAATCATTTGCTTATCACAGTTTCTTCTTCCTGTCGGTTAAATTTCGCTTCTGTAGCACGTCATTTTCATGGTGTAGCAATTTTAATGGACAGTAGTGTAAACAATCGCCAACAAAACCTGCCCACACATTCGTTTAGAACCGCAAATGCTCAGCGCGAGTAAACGTGGCATGTGGATTATCCTCACTCAGTACATGGAAATTGTGTATCTTGAAGACTCTCATTAGACTGGAACGTTGCTTCATCTGTAAACAGCCCCGCGCACGGAAATGTAGCATACATTTAACACTGTTATAATGCCAAAGCAAATCATTCTACAATATTTAACTCACCTACTTCCTAGTTTAAGAAATAAATAAACATTGTTCCTTTTGACAATAACACGCAGTCGGAGATCCAACATAAACACTACACTAAAATATAGCAGCATGTTTAGTCTGGCATAAATACAGTTCTGAAATTAATTTAAACTTTCATATAGCCGTCAAGTGTTAATACTGTTATGATAACGACGAACGAGTCGTCGCAAATGTTGACTGGTGGCCAATTCTGAATAGAAACAAACAAATCTCTTATTTGCATTTACAGCAGGTTTGTCAGTGAAATCGATAAGGTGCTAGCTGCATGGTCTGGGTCTACAACGACTAAAATAATTAGAAGTCGTTGGTAAAAAATAATAGTATATTGCACTTAACAGGTTGTACAGTATTCTTCTTGGCTGCATACATATAACTATAAACAGATAGCTATTGAAGCCTTACTTAGGCCATACGTTACTAAGCGCCTTGTTAGAGGTTGCTTCCTGAAGGCTATGCTGCTTCACTACTTGACGTCCCGAGCAAGAGTGGACGAGAGCTCGCTAGAAACTTGATACAAGCTGCGGAGCGGCGCTAGCAGCGTTGGTCTCGACTTGCGGTTCCAACGATACTAATATGAAACGCATTCGATAACTGCAACCCCTAACAAGTGTGGTATCGAACGTTGATACCACAAATACAATATTTATTATTTCTCATTCACTTATTTTGTTCCTGTGTACGACACAATAATTACATAATATCGTTTAAGTAACATTTCCTAACGAACTGGTGGCTACACTTGTAGTTAATGCACATTTAATGCTAAATGCATACAATGCAACGTTTACCCTTTGTAACTTTGCTAGTTTCAAATCGATGTATATATTATAATATCCCTCAGAGAGAATTTCTTTGACAGTTTCGTTGTAGATATCGCCATCTTTGTGTACATTTCCCATGTGACAATAACATTTTCTTCCGTGTGTGTGTGTGTGTGTGTGTGTGTGTGCGTGTGTGTGAGTGTGCTTCTTTAGCAATGTATTTATGGGTTCAAAATGGTTTAAATGGCTCTGAGCACTATGGGACTTAACATCTGTGGTCATCAGTCCCCTAGAACTTAGAACTACTTAAACCTAACTAACCTAAGGACATCACACACATCCATGCCCGAGGCAGGATTCGAACCTGCGACCGTAGCGGTCGCGTGGTTCCAGACTGTAGCGCTTAGAACCGCTCGGCCACCCGGGCCGGCAATGTACTTATGTACAAACCATGTCAGTGCTTCGTAAGCCCGTCATTATTTCGTGAATACAGGACAACAACATTCCAACACAGTTACACCGGATGGATTTTCTACGAAAGTGAAATATATCTACAACTACTAAGTCTTAATTAGCTATTTACATTGTGTTTGATCGTTATGAATGATAGTTATATTTAAATAGGTCGGTCCTGATATCTTTTTTTCCAGTATGATGTTTTCACTCTGCAGCGGAGTGTGCGCTGATATTAAACTTCCTGGCAGATTAAAACTGTGTCCCGGACCGAGAACAACTCGGGACCTTTGCCTTTCCTGGGCAAGTGCTCTACCATCTGAGCTGTCCAGGAAGGTAGGAGACGAGGTACTGGCAGAATTGAAGCTGTGAGGGCGGGCCGTTAGCCGTGTGTTTGTAGCTCAGATGACAGAGCACTTAACCGGTTATAGCTCTAGTTACGTAAGCAATATCATTAGTGGCTGGTCGCCGTCTTCTTCTTTGAAAGAATAAATCTACGATATATTTCCTACACAGCCCTGGTCCCTTTATTTCAGTTTTCGACAGAGTAGCGTTGTCTTTATGACTTTTTATTTTTATCACTAGGTAACTCTAGCAATAACGAATATAACTAGATCGGACTAATTTTTGTAATTTCCAACTGCTATCTTCTCTATTCTTCCTGCTAGGTATCTTTGGACTGACATCTACACATTCATGACCATCTCCGGGCCCCATAGACAGCAAATATATGCACTGAAGCTCTCGCTGACAGCGACGTAGTCAAACGTTGGAGCCCACACACCCTCTTCTGTGGCAGCGCTTTGCGCTATTATCCAGTGCTTTTGCGCCGTCGCTGAGAGAGGTACACGAGCGCGGTCGGTGCTTACCGATTCCTTTGAGAGAGCTGGTTGCGAGAGATATGCGGATACGCCCCAGCTGACGTGGGGGAGGCCATCAATCATGCTCGCTGTGCGGCTTCAGACACGAATGTGCAGGCGGGCATAGGGACCAAAGCGTCGGTGTGCTGAACGCAAGAGAGGAAGTACAAACAGATACAGCAAAGGCTTTGACCACCGCATTCTGTCCTGTACCAAAGCGGCAGTATGTTATACGGGCGCTGAAATGACAGGATATGTTGCTACCTTTGACGAATCACCGTCGTCGTTGCCAGATAAACCTGTAATGAGCCATCACAAGTAACCCGTTCGGCCGAAGAAACAGGTACAGTTAAACTACAAACTTCCTCAGTAGAATCAATCGAGTAACGCGCTACACTACAACCTACAACGTAGCGGTACCATCATAGCGATTTGATTCGAATAATGTTATATTTACGTTTTTGCTAAGGTCATGATGAGAATAATATCTTCTGCGAATTAAATTCAGTACTTACTTCCTAATCCTGATGGACGTTGTAAGGGGTCCGTAGGCCCTTACTATAAGTTTGCACTCGGCACTGGTCGACAGGGCGAACAATCGATAGTGTCGGGTTGCGAGAGCGAGTGAGAGTTGAGTCAGTGAGTTCCGGGTTGCGGGCCGAGCCGTGCGGAGGCCTGTTGATGTAATGCAAGGCTGTACCGACAAAGGGAGTGGCCATCGCCGCGGTTTAACCCCTTTGTTTTAGAATAATACGGGAAAGTGAAAAAGTATAATTACGAGAGTGATCAGTGATATTTCTGTGCCGATATTTGTGGTTTCGTGTCTACCGCGCCGGCATCATTTGGATTGCAGTGTTGGATTGCAGTGCTGGATTGCAGTGATTGTATTTAGCGTGTGACGATTGTGAATAACGAAGAAGCCTGTGCTGAGATTAGCCGTAATTAAACATGTATCACGAAGGCAGTGGCTGTCTCCTTTTCTTGTGTTTTTGAGACGAATATAGGATCTTGATTAATGAAGCTGTGTTGGCGTTCTTCTTGTCACCAGACATTTCATTATTACAGCATTTGAGAAGGACAAAATGGAATGTAGCAACTCCGTAGCAGTCAAATCCGATTGCCAGCCCCATTAGGTACACGGTCACATCAATTAATTATTATTTGGGCTGCTATCAGATCCCGATCGAGCGGGATACATAAAAACGGAGTGTTACACCCTTGGCTTACCGTGGAAGGACTAGTGCAATTTTCGGACGAATCGTAAAGAATAATAGTGTCATCGAGACAGAGCATAAACTTTGAAATCGCGACAAGAAACAGTGCATTTTTGAACAATACGAAGTAATAATATCTTACGATTGTGACTAAACTGTTTCTTCTTCCCATATTAGATAAGAATAATAGTGTCAATAAACTGTGTTATAATGTGCAAATGCGTAAATCCGCGCGAAAAACTGTGAAAAGTGAACACTAAAGAAAGACACGTGTGAACATCACTATAGCAAAACGAACCAAGAATTCGTCACGAAAGCCTTAAAGAAGTGTTTAGTGGTAGTATTTTGACTGAAATTGCTTTTTGAATAGTGAAAATCGGACAGCTTCTTGTGGACCCGTAAACTGTTATGCGGACGACAATTTATTGTGGCGACGCAATTGTTGAGTGACGTCACGCAGACCCGTGTAGCAGTTGCGCCAAAGAGCTTCGATCCACGAGGTGATTTCACACGTCATCCCGACTACCTGTGCAAGGAGTAGTGCAAGCACAGACGCACTACACCGACGGTCTTCAGCGCGACTTCGAGACACCGAGCGCCGACCCAGCATCTAGCGGCCGAACTACAAACTACGCCCACCTGCAGCGCCACGGAGCGGCCGACGGAGGAGAACTACGACGTCTCGCCGCAGATCTTCAGCGTGACTTCACGCGGCTCTGGCGGCAGTACAGCGCCACGCCCACTTCAAACGTCAAAACATCGCGACTCGTGGTAACGTCAGTTGGTGAGTGAAGACGACTGGTTGACATAACATTAAGTTGTAGTGTGCAGTCTTCGCGGTAAATAAACGTTTGTAAACGGAATTTCGCATTAGGAAAAGTGCCCAATTACAGTAATTTCCGAAAAGTTTGCGAAACATACTCTGAAATATAGCATACTTATTTATGCATACTGCGTTGTCTAAATGGTAATTATACAGATATGCTCATTGTTTTTGGGGATTTTACATTTATAGATTTAATGAATGGTGTGATTTATCTTATTTAGAACATTTTACATAAGCTGTGTATGTGATAATTGATATTTGAAGTTATTAGGTTTTGAGTTGTTATGTTTGGTATTCATACGTATTGTATCAATTTTGGGATTAACTGAAAATACTGCAGGTACTGTTTGATTAGTTTCATGATAATTAGGAGTGTTTTGGGTTACTAGAGGTTATTTCATATTACTTGCCTGTGCATCAAAAATAAACCAAACATGTCTACTGAAGATAAGCAGGTTTGTGAGGCAGTAGTTGAAAGGAAAGGGATAGGACAGGAAGACAGAGATGATTCAGGAATCAGTGGTTGTGGATTGTCATTAGATAGCCCATTAGCACATTCAACTAGTTATCCTGAGACACCGGGACAAACGACGAGAAATAAGTCAGTTTCAGAGGGTGCCGATATGTGGTCAGTGTTGGCAGACTTGCTAAAGGAGGTTAAGGAAACTAGAGAAGAGGGAAGAATATCCCGAGAATCAGTAGAGAAAAGTTTACAAGAAGCTAGAGAAAGGGACGAAATATTCCGCAAATCATTAAAGTAAGATTTACAAGAAACTATAGCACAAGAGATCAAAACATCGCAGATGAAGATGGAATGTAATCTGAAGAAGGAAATACAGGAGTTACAAGAACGACTGAAGATGGACATCGACGAGAGAGAGAGGAAGCTACAGAAGAGCGTAGACCAAGTCCAGGGAGACGTGGAGAAAATGGAAGAAAAGTTGACAAAAAAGATAGAAGACGATGTTGAAGAAACTAAAGCCGAATTGGGAGAAAGGATCGCCAAGGTGACGCAGATGCAGAAACAATGCAATGATGCGGTTAAGGGGATAGGAGATAGGCAAAACCAACTGGCTGTCAATCTGAGAAATGCTATAGCCGTGCAACGAGAAGAGGATAACAACAGGGTTGCAATGGAGGTCAGGCAATTACATCAGGGAGTGCAGCAATTGGAGAGCAAGACAGAAGAAATTGATAAACGAATTAGCAGTGCCACTTTAACCGTTGGGGAAGGTAGAGTCGTTACCTTAATGAGCAGTGATAATCGGTACGTCCAAAATAATACAGGGTAGAAATTAAGACCGAAAGGAGGGTTGCACCCAATGATATTTATGAAATGGTTAAAAGGAGTTTTCCCAGCACATCTTAAAGACTCAGACAAGATTCAATTTGCAATAGATAGAATGGAAGGTGAGGCCTTCACTTGGGGAGTCAGGTAAAAGGAAGGGGCTACTAGTTACGATCAGTTTGAAGAGGAATTCTTGAATAAATACTGGTCCAAAAGTCATCAGTGTGCAGCAATTGAGGACCTACTCCACCGCAAGTCACTTAGTACATGGAGAGGAACATTGAGAGAGTTTTCCGAACATTTGTGGGATTTGAACGAGACCTTGGAGCAACCCCTGAGTGATGACGTAATGATATCAGCGATAAAAAGAAGAATGAGCCGGAGAATGCAAGAAACTGTATCCGGGAGCCTAATTAAAGATAGGGAGGCCTTGATGGAAATACTGGAACAGTTGGAATCTGTTCGATCACAGGAACACAATCAAGCTAATGATCAAAACCGAGGGGGTAGTAATGACCCAAGGAATCATTTTGGTAATTCGTCTAATTATAGAGGAAGAGGTGGTGGCCATAGGTACAGGAACCATGGTGGTGAACGGCAATGGAGGAACGATTGGAGAAGGAGTGAAGAACCAAGAGATCATGAAAGAGGATGGGATAGGCGAATGAATGACACAGTGCGTATAGAAGAGGCGGAGGGACCGGAAAACTGAATGACACTCCAGATGAGGTCCGGTCAGGAGTGAGAGCTACAAGGACCAGGGTAAACTTACTAAGACACGACAATGGTGGAGATCTAAGATCTACTGGAGGAAAGAAGTGGGATTCCCAAAGAACCCATGCTACCCATGATAGGGATCAAGCTATGTGGACTGAATATCGAGGCAATAGTCGATGCAGGAAGTGAAGCATGTGCAGTATCCAAAAGGTTATACGAACAGATACTAAAAGCAAATATCAGCTTGCCTAGTTTCCCCGGTGAGTGGAGTGAGAATTGTGAACGCATTGGGTGCAAGGAGTAAACCTATTAAAGAACAAGTGTTGATTACATTCGAGATAGAGGGAGAAGAATACGAAGCAACATTTTTGGTGGTGGCTGGATTGAACACATCAATTATTTTAGGGATAGATTGGTTGAATGAAGTTGATCCAGTAGTGAGTTTTGATGAAGGTACTATGAAGGTCAAAGGAAGAAAGGGAGAAGAGAAGAGGTTAAAGTTTGCTGAGGGGAGTGCAATCGAAGAAGAGGAGGAATTCAGAAGGATAAATTTATGTCATGAAGAGGAACCCACCATGGGATACAGGAAAGAGGAACTAGGAGAGGAAGTGTTGATATACCTTGAGGGATTAGCACGAGAGGATAGACATAAAGAGGATAAGATCAGTAAAAAGTTGGAGGAGATGACACACCTAGATGAGAGGTCTAAGAAGAAATTAGCCACAGTATTATACAGGCGTTGTAAAGTATTTTCTCAATGGCCAGGTATCATGAAAGGAGTGGAGTGTAAGCTAAAGATAAAGAACCATAAACCGTTCAATATAAAACAGTATTCCATTCCCCAGGCGAAACGAAGAGCAGTAGATGAAGAGATACAGAGGATGATGGACCTTGGTGTTATAGAAAGGGCCAACAGTCAATATAACAACCCCCTATTTGTTGTTGATAAAGGGATGGAAAGGTGAGGATAGTTTTGGATGCACGGACAGTGAACAAAATCATCGAGCCGGAGCGGGACAAACCTGAGACTATAGAAGAACTGATTCAAAAATTCCGAGGAGCAAAGGTGCTTAGTAGTATCGACTTAACTGCTGGTTACTGGCAAATACCATTGGCCACAGAGTCCCGCCAGTATACAGTATTTACTTATGGAGGAAGATGCTATCAATTTAGAGTGTTGCCATTTGGGCTTAATGTGTCAGTGTCTGAATTCATAAGAGCGATGGATAAGATACTAGGCGAGGAGTTACTTAAAAAGATCACCGTCTATGTGGATGACCTCTTGATAGCAAGCGAATCATGGGAAGAACATTTGAATAGATCGGATGCAATCTTGGCAGCTATTGAAACCGCAGGGGTAACTGTAAACCTGGACAAGTCGGAATTTGGCAAATCCAAGATAAAATTCCTGGGCCATATAATATCTGAGGAGGGTATCTATCCTGATCCTAGTAAAATGGAGGCTATTAGAAATTTTCCGACCCCCCATAGTAAGAAGCAGTTGCGAGCATTCTTTGGGTTTTGTGAGTTTTATAGAAAATTTGTCAAAGGATCTGTACTTAATGCCCCGAGTATGAGGGAATTGACCAAGGCGAGGATGACGTGGCATTGGAGTGCAGAGTGCCAAACCGAGTTTGAGAATATCAAGGAAGCACTATATAGTGCAGATATATTGTACCACCCGGATTTTTCCAAGGATTTTTATTTAGGAGCAGACAGCTCTGACTATGGACATTTGCACCGAATAGAGAGGAGCGGAAATGGTGAAAGTGTAAGAACAATAGCGTTCGGTAGCAGAAGTTTAAATGCTCGGGAGAGGAAATATTCGATTACTGAAAGGGAGGCATTGGCAATTGTGTGGGGGTTTAAGCGTTTCCGGTATTATTTAGCCGGGAGGCATGTGAAAGTAGTGACTGACCATAAGGCCCTTACATTTCTGACCACAAGCAAGTTGAGGCAAAGCAGACTAACGCGATGGGCCCTGGCATTACAGGACTATGACTTTGAGATAATTTATGAACCAGGAGCAACACATATAATACCTGATGCTTTGTCAAGATTGCCAGCTGGCTCGAGAGGAATGTTGGTGGAGAGGCCAGAAGGAGAAGGAGTTAGAATTAACCTGATGAAGGGAGTACAGTATGAAGAATTCATAAGGAAGTTCCTAAAGAATGTGCGCAGGGAACAGAACGAGGACGTGAAATTAAAGACAATTAAAACCAAATACAGGTGTGCAGGAGAGGAAAGAATTCGCACATTTTATTATATTCATAATGGGATACTTTATAAAAGAAACAAGGAGAGTGAGGAGAACTGGAAACTCTGTGTGCCTGAGCATGTGGTAGAAAAATTAATTTGGTATACGCACTATAGTAGTGCGCATTATGGACCGAAGAAGTGTCTGGAAAAGTTGAAGTTAGATTGTGCATTCAACAACATGGGAAGGCATATACGTAAGGTACTGAGTACATGTGACACCTGTCAAAAATCTAAAACGACTACAGTACAGCACAAAGGATATATGCATCCAATTGTACTAACAGAAATTAAGGACATAGTTGCAGTGGATCTCTTTGGGCCACTTCGTGCCTCACGAGGGAATTACACACAAATCTTAGTAGTGGAAGAACTGGTTTCCAAGTACATAAGATTTTACCCGTTGAAGAAAGCTACTAGTAGAGCCATCATTAACCATTTTGAGAAAGACTATTTTCAAAAGGTGTGTATTCCTAAGCGAATTTTGAGTGATAATGGGTCGCAATTTAGGTCAAAGGAGTGGACAGAGATGCTAAATGAGCACAGAATAGAGAAAATTGCCATTTCTAGGTATAGGCCAGCTTCTAACCCAGCAGAACGAACAATGAAGGAATTGAATCGTTTATGCTGAACATACTGTCATAGGAAGCATGGTTCATGGAAAGAATATCTGGAAGAATTTGAGCGGGTCAGGAATCACCTCCCACAGGATTCTACAGGGTTTGCACCATGTGAAGTATTGCTCAATCAAGAACCCGACAGTATTTTTCGTGAGTTGGTAGTCTACCCACCAGGAAGTTCATTGACTTGGGAAAGGAAATTGGAGCTAGTGGAATTAAGTATGAAGGAGAAAGCTAGAAAAAGACAGGAAAGACACGACAAGCTAGAGAAACCGATAACTTACCGAGTGGGAGACTTGGTACTAGTAAAGGTTCATGCAAAATCAAAGAAAATAAACTCTGAAATACATAAATTTAACCACGTTTATAAGGGACCGTACAGGATTATGAAAATTGGTCATCCTAACACTGTGGAGTTGGAATATGCACGGACAAGGAGAGTGCATGGTAAGGAACATGGAAAACATAAAAAGGTACTACTCACACGAGAACAGTGATAACCCAGATGAGGAAGGGGAACTCGATTAGGGCAAATGTCTGAAATGAGAGTGTTCAAGCTCCTTGATGTAGTTGAGTAGGACATGTTTAGAACATTTAGTTGTTAAACGGACATTTGAAAAAGGAAAATGTTTATTTACATTGTGTTTTCTGATGTATTATAATTAGAATTGCATATTTCATATCGACGATTACTTGAGAATGGGTATAAAACCTGTAACAACTAATTTGTAGTATAATAATTCATATGTCATGTGTTTAAGTAATAATTTTTGATTGTATGTTGTGTGTTTCATTCAATATTGGACTATAAAGGACTATTGCTGTTTGATATAAAAGTTGTAATTTGGACAATGCCATGTTTATGAGATGTAATAACCTTTTGTAGAAATTATTGTGGAGGCAGCCCACTACCGGAGTCGAGGGCTTATTTTGGTGATTTGTAATTTCTTTAATTATTTACACTGTGTGTTTTGTTCAAATGTAGCAATGTTTAATTCCCTTGCCGATTCTTTTACGCCTGTGGCTCCAAAGAAGTTTTCGAGGGCGGGGATGTAAGGGGTCCGTAGGCCCTTACTATAAGTTTGCACTCGGCACAGGTCGACAGGGCGAACAATCGATAGTGTCGGGTTGCGAGAGCGAGTGAGAGTTGAGTCAGTCAGTTCCGGGTTGGGGGCCGAGCCGTGCGGAGGCCGGTTGCTGTGATACAAGGCTGTACCGACAAAGGGAGTGGCCATCGCCGCGGTTTAACCCCTTTGTTTTAGAATAATACGGGAAAGTGAAAAAGTATAATTACGAGAGTGATCAGTGATATTTCTGTGCCGATATTTGTGGTTTCGTGTCTACTGCGCCGGCATCATTTGGATTGCAGTGTTGGATTGCAGTGCTGGATTGCAGTGATTGTATTTAGCGTGTGACGATTGTGAATAACGAAGAAGCCTGTGCTGAGATTAGCCGTAACTAAACATGTATCACGAAGGCAGTGGGTGTCTCCTTTTCTTGTGTTTTTGAGACGAATATAGGATCTTGATTAATGAAGCTGTGTTGGCGTTCTTCTTGTCACCAGACATTTCATTATTACAGCATTTGAGAAGGACAAAATGGAATGTAGCAACTCCGTAGCAGTCAAATCCGATTGCCAGCCCCATTAGGTACACGGTCACATCAATTAATTATTATTTGGGCTGCTGTCAGATCCCGATCGAGCGGGATACATAAAAACGGAGTGTTACAACGTCAAATACTCGATTAGAATATACTGGCGGGAAGCAATACCCTCAAGTAGGACCTACTGTGTTTAGTGGCACTAGGGTACTATACACTGATCAGCTAGAACATTATGACTAACAGCGTAATGGCCGGTATGTCCACCCTTGGAACGGATAACAGCGGCGACGCGTCGTGGCATGGAAGCAATGCGGCCTTGGTAGGTCACTGGAGGAAGCTGACACCACATCTGCTCTGAAAAGTCACCTAATGCCCGTAAATTTCGGGGGAGGGGGGGGGGGCTATGAGGTCTGACTCCACGTCCAATCTCATCCCTGATGTATTCGATCGGGTTCAGATCTGGCGAGCTGAGGGACCAGCACATCAATTGGAACTCGCCACTGTGTTCCTCGAATCACTCCAACAGGCTCCTGACCTTTGGACATGCCGCATTATCTTGTTGAAAAATATCACTGCCGTCGAGAAACATGATCGTCATGAAAGAGTGTATGTGGTCTGCAACTGTTGTAAGATACTCGTTGGCCAACTTGACCTATGGATGGCCATGTGAATGTTCCCCAGAACATTACGGGTGTCAAGGAGCTGTTCCATGCAAGACGACGAATCAGCCCTCGCATCAGTATGTTGAAGAAAGTATCGGGATTCATCAGACCATGCAACACGCCAACATTCAGAGCCGATGGTCATGTTTCCATTTCAGTCGTAGTTGCCGATGTCGTGGTGTTAGCATTGGCACATGTATGGCTCATCGGCTGTGGAGCTCTGTCGTTAGGAGTGTTCGGTGCCCTGTGTGTTCAGACACACTTGTACTCTGTCCAGCATTAAAGTCTGATATTAGTCCCACCACAGTTCGCCGCCTATCCGGTTTAGCAGCCTGCCCATCCTACGACGTCCCACATCTGTAATGAGGGATGGCCGCGCAAACTCACGACATCTGGACGTGGTTTCACCTTGGTTTCGCCACGTTTTGGAGACAATCACCACAGCATTCATCGAGCAACCGACAAGTCGTGCAGTTTCCGAAATGCTCGTGCCGTGCCTCCAGGTCATCACAATCTGCTGTCTGTCAAACTCAAATAGATCGTGCGCCTTGCCCATTCTACACGTGGACAGCACGCCTACTGACACTACATACACCGTACATGAGTCTGACCAGCGGCCATTCCTTGCCAGCTGACGCTGCTATCACCTAGACGCGTTTATATAGTGGGTAGGTCTGTGGTGTGGTCATAATGTTTTGGCTGATCAGGATATGTGCATAATGATAGGGTGTGGTGTTACTGTTTCATTTGCCACGGTCATCTACAACGTGATGGTGCTCAGGAGATTCGTCTGTATGTCCTGTTTTGACTCTGCAGGAAGTAACCGAGCTTAGAGATGAACAGTGTTTGCAACATTCATTCTTGAATACAGGCCTGCCCCGCCGATGAATACGTACTTCTGCTGTACAGCTACAGCCATTTGAACGAGTTCGAACTGCGGCCATTCAGAAATGTGGTTGGATGTATCAACGGATTACTGAACATGTTGGGGGAGGGGGGCATCTGTCACCACTCGTGGTCACATTTTGTGTTTATAAAGAGTAGCCGGCCGCTGTGACCGAGCGGTTCTAGGTGCTTCAGTCCGGAACCGCGCTGCTGCTACGGTCGCAGGCTCGAATCCTGCCGCGGACATGGATGTGTGTGATGTCCTTACGTTTGTTAGGTTTAAGTATTTCTAAGCCTAGGGGACTGATGACCTCAGATGTTAAGTCCCATAATGCTTGAGCCATTTGAACCATTTTATGCAGAATAAAGTAACGTGTGCCCACTACGTTGCGCAGGCTGTTATCACCTTGATACAGTCATTTCTCCTACAGGAAGGTGGCGACCATTTTCAGGAAGACACTGCATGTCCACATATGACTCCTGCTACGACCCTGGCCAGCAACATCACCACTTCTCTCGTCAAACGAACGCGTATGAGACGATGAAATGGGAACCTACTCGTCCTCCAAGGCAAGCAAGAACCATTGCCGACTGCAACAAAAGGTGAAAGATGTTATGATACTTTGCATGCAAGAGGGCCGCCTGCATTGTCGCCAGAGGGGGGAACACTGTGTGCTGATGCGACAGTTTGGACACCTTTACTGCGATATGTGTTTTTCATTTGGTCTGCACTTGTTATCATATACAATGATGACTAATCCATCACTTCACTTGTTAGTAAAATGATCTTGTCTTTGAGGCAAACTGAGAAGCTATTTGATTGATCAATAGCGGCTCCGGTCTCGTAAACTGGCGTAGGACCGGGAGAGCGGTGTGCTGACCACATGCCCCTCCATATCCGCATCCAGTGAACCTGTGGGCTGAGGATGAAACGGCGGCCGGGCGGTATCGTTGGGCCTTCATTGCCTGTTCGGGCGGAGTTTAGTTTATCTTCGGGGTCAGATCAATGTGGATGCAAACATAGCAACTGAGATGCTTTAGAAGGTAAAGGCAACCTCAGTGGCGCGAGCCCGAGGGCGGGCCATAGTGGACCGGGGTAAGCCGAGCGTGGCTCGTGTTCGTGCCATCTCTTATTTCACACCCTGTTTTTACCGTATTGCCGCCTCGTTAATTTTCATTTAATGGTGTCACTGAGTTGCTGCCTTGCCTGCGCGTGAGCGACAGCAGCAGCGCTTGTCGATATATGCCCTGCCGTATTATCTTTGCTGGACTGCTATTACTTCCTGGTCGTCGTGTCTCGTCCATGGAGTGGGAACGCGCCAGGACTGGGCAATGAAGTCAGCTGGAACGCGCCAGCAGTGGAGATCGGAACTGGCAGTCGGGACGCGGCAGAAATTTGGTCGGGTTGGAGCGGCAGTGAGGTTCGGATAGCCATGACTCTCCCGACTGTTGCCGGCACACATGGCTGGGGGCGGTCTTGGTTGATCGTCGGTTGGTCGTCTTACCGGATGACGTGTATTTGCTCGCCTATCGCTTATGGGTTGGCGGTGTGTGTCTCAACTCGTGGTTCGTGCTGGTGATTGCACAGTCACTGCTTTTGCATTGGTCGCGTTCTTTGTCCAAGTGTTTCTGAAATTGTGGGCAGCCTGTGATGTTCACTGCCTATGAATGGTCATGTGGCCGCTCGTTCAGCAAGGTCCGAGCACGCACACGGGGGGAGGGGTTTATTAGTGATTGGGAGCTCCAACGTTAGGCGGGTGATGGAGCCCCTTAGGGAAATAGCGGAAAGGTCGGGGAAGAAGGCCAGTGTTCACTCTGTCTGCTTGCCGGGGGGTCTCATCCGAGATGTGGAGGAGGCCCTGCCGGCGGCGATAGAGAGCACTGGGTGCACCCGACTGCAAATTGTTGCTCATGTCAGCACCAATGACTCCTGCTGTCTGGGTTCAGAGGTCATCTTCAGTTCATACAGGCGGTTGGCAGAGTTGGTGAAGGCGGAAAGCCTCGCTCGCGGGGTGGAATCTGAGTTACCTATTTGTAGTATCGTTCCCAGAACCGATCTCTGGTTTGGAGCCGAGTGGAAGTCTTAAACCAGAGGCTCAGACGATTCTGCGGAGATCTGGGGTGCAAATTTCTCGACCTCCGATATCGGGTGCAGAAATGTAGGGTCCCCTGAATAGGTCAGGCGTGCACTACACGCAGGAAGCGGCTACAAGGGTAGCGGAGTACGTGTGGAGTGCACATGTGGGTTTTTTAGGTTAGAGAATTCCCTCCTTAGGCCCGACAAGACGCCTCCTGCGACGCGGCAAGTAGGAGTAGGCAAAATGCAACAGGGAATAACAATATTAATGTGCTAATAGTAAACTGCAGGACCATCTATAGAAAGGTCCCAGAACTGCTCTCATTAATGAACGGTCACAATGACCACATAGTACTAGGCACAGAAAGTTGGCTGAAACCAGACGTAAACAGTAATGAAATCTTAAACTCAGATTGGAATGTATACCGCAGAGACAGGCTGGACAGTGAAGGGGGAGGCGTGTTTATAGCGATAAGAAGTGCAATACTATCGAAGGAAATTGACGGAGATCCAAAATGTGAAATAATTTGGGTGAAGGTCACAGTTAAAGCAGGCTCAGACATGGTAATTGGATGTCTCTATAGGCTCCCTGGCTCAGCAGCTGCTGTGGCTGAGCAACTGAACGATAATTTGGAAAATATTTCGAGTAGATTTCCCCACCATGTTATAGTTCTGGGTGGGGATTTTAATTTGCCGGATATAGACTGGGAGACTCAAACGTTCATAACGGGTGGCAGGGACAAAGAATCCAGTGAAATTTTTTTAAGTGCTTTATCTGAAAACTACCTTGAGCAGTTAAACAGAGAACCGACTAGTGGCGATAAGATATTAGTCCTTCTAGTGACAAACAGACCCGAACTACACGAAACAGTTAACGCAGAACAGGGAATCAGCGATCACAAAGCGGTTACTGCATCGATGATTTCAGCCGTAAATAGTAATATTAAAAAAGGTAGGAAGATTTTTCTGCTTAGCAAAAGTGACAAAAAGCAGATTTCAGAGTACCTGACGGCTCAACACAAAAGTTTTCTCTCAAGTACAGATAGTGTTGAGGATCAGTGGACAAAGTTCAAAACCATCGTACAATATGCGTTAGATGAGTATGTGCCAAGCAAGATCGTAAGAGATGGAAAAGAGCCACCGTGGTACAACAACCGAGTTAGAAAAATGCTGCGGAAGCAAAGGGCACTTCACAGCAAACACAAAAATTGCCAAAGCCTTGCAGACAAACAAAAATTACGCGAAGCGAAATTTAGTGTGAAGAGGGCTATGCGAGAGGCGTTCAATGAATTCGAAAGTAAAGTTCTATGTACTGACTTGGCAGAAAATCCTAAGAAATTTTGGTCTTATGTCAAAGCGGTAGGTGGATCAAAACAAAATGGTCAGACACTCTGTGACCAAAATGGTACTGAAACAGAGGATGACAGACTAAAGGCCGAAGTACTAGTCTTTTTCCATAGCTGTTTCACAGAGGAAGTTCCTGCACTGTAGTTCCCTCTCTAGATTGTCGCACAGATGACAACATGGTAGATATGGAAATAGACGACAGAGGGATAGAGAAAAAATTAAAATCACTCAAAAGAGGAAAGGCTGCTGGACCTGATGGGATACCAGTTCGATTTTACACAGAGTACGCGAAGGAACTTGCCCCCCTTCTTGCAGCGGTGTACCGTAGGTCTCTAGAAGAGCGTAGCGTTCCAGAGGATTGGAAAAGGCCACAGGTCATCCCCGTTTCCAAGAAGGGAGTCGAACAGATGTGCAGAACTATAGACCTATATCTCCAACTTCGATCAGTTGTAGAGGTTTGGAACACGTATTATGTTCGAGTGTAATGACTTTTCTGGATACTAGAAATCTACTCTGTAGGAATCAGCATGCGTTTCGAAAAAGACGATAGTGTGAAACCCAGCTCGCGCTATTCGTCCACGAGACTCAGAGGGCCATAGACACGGGTTCCCAGGTAGATGCCCTGTTTATTGACTTCCTCAAGGCGTTCGATACAGTTCCCCACAGTCGTTTAATGAACAAAGTAAGAGCATATGGACTATCGGACCAATTGTGTGATTGGATTATTGAAGAGTTCCTAGACAACAGAACGCAGCATGTCATTCTGAATGGAGAGAAGTCTTCCGAAGTACGAGTGATTTCAGGTGTGCCGCAGGGGAGTGTCGTAGGACCGTTGCTATTCACAATATACATAAATGACCTTGTGGATGACATCTGAAGTTCACTGAGGCTTTTTGCGGATGATGCTGTGGTATATGGAGAGATTGTAACAATGGAAAATTGTACTGAAATGCAGGGCGATCTGCAGCGAATTGACGCATGGTGCAGGGAGTGGCAATTGACTCTCAATGTAGACAAGTGTAATGTGTTTCGAATACATAGAAAGAAAGATCCTTATCATTTAGCTACAATATAGCAGGTCAGCAACTGGAAGCAGTTAATTCCATAAATTATCTGGGAGTGATTTAAAATGGAATGATCATATAAAGTTGATGGTCGGTAAAGCAGATTCATTGGAAGAATCCTAAGGAAATTCAATCCGAAAACAAAGGAAGTAGGTTACAGTACGCTTGTTCGCCCACTGCCTGAATACTGCTCAGCAGTGTGGGATCCGTACCAGATAAGGTTGATAGAAGAGATAGAGAAGATCCAACGGAGAGCAGCGCGCTTCGTTACAGGATCATTTAGTAATCGCGAAAGCGTTACGGAGATGATAGATAAACTCCTGTGGAAGACTCTGCAGGAGAGATGCTCAGTAACTCGGTACGAGCTTTTTTTGAAGTTTCGAGAACATACCTTCACCGAGGAGTCAAGCAGTATATTGTTCTCTCCTACGTATATCTCGCGAAGAGAGCATGTGGATAAAATCAGAGAGATTAGAGCCCACACAGAGGCATACCGACAATCCTTATTTCCACGAACAATACGAGACTGGAATAGAAGGGAGAACCGAAAGAGGTACTCAAGGTACCTTGCGGAGTATGGATGTAGATGTAGATGTAGATATTTCGCCGGCGATCGCTTATGGATTGGCTGTGTGTTCCAACTCGTGATTCGTCCTTGTTTTGCTCAGTCACTGCCATTAGCATTGTCTAGTTCTTCGAGCAAGTGTTCGTGAAACTGTATGTAGTTTACGTGGTTTGACTGACAAGTTTTTTAAAGGTTATCGGCGTACTGGCTCTGAATTGGTCGGTTGGGTTGGAGTAGCGAGGAAGGACAGGAAAGCCATCACTCGCCCGACGATTGCCGACATACACGTTTGAGTGGCAACGACCTTGCTTGACCGTTTGGTCGGTCGCCTGATTATATGACGTGTATTTGGGTTGTCCACTGCTTATGGGTTGTCTGTGATCCGTTCTGGTTGTTGTTCCAGTCTCCGCTGTTAGCTTCGTTTGAGTTTTGGTGCAAGTGTGGAGCGGAACTGATCTTGATCATTGGTCTGTTTACTGTCTGTCGGTTGGGTTCCCAGCGGATCGACAATGGTTGGCCCGACTGCCTGTCTCACCTAAGTGAGTGTGGGTGTTTGAATTACAGGCCGACCCTCGAACATCTGAGCGCCCCTATTTGTACTGCCCTATTTTTTAAAATTTGTTCTTGTTGTTAGTACTTGTATGGCTTCTAGCTGATTTTTTTTAAAAATTAGCGTTGTTTTTGCTCTTAAGGCCTTCAGCCTTGTTTAAAGAAATGTTTCACGCAAGACCTTGGCATTTTAGAGGTTTTAATGTATTATAAGTTTTGGGCCTTCAGTCGATTTTGAGCATGAGTTGTTTCTAAGGCCTTCAGCCTAAATTAAAAAACTGTTTCACGTAAGGCCTTTGGTATTTAAAAAAATTAATGTTATAGAGTTTTAAGTGTTAGGCCTTCAGCCGATTCGAATTTAACTTGTTTACTTCAGCCTAAAGAACTGTTTTAAGATAAAGCTTGCTTGTAGTCCTGTCCTGCGGGATTAGCAGGGCGTCTTACGGGGGCTGTCACTGAAGGACTGGAACGAGGTAAGATCCCTCCTGCTACTCGGGACTGAGCACGGGACCTACAGAGCGTGCTCTACCCCCTAGAACACGGTCCGCGATTGCTATGAATCCGGCCCACCGAAGAAACTCGTCGGATAGAGACAGGCGCTCGCATTGCTCTCATCCCACGACGCATTTTCGGGCACTTACGCAGCTGCTACCTTACTGGCCGAGCAGTCCGTAAAATTTTTGTGGATTCTGCAGTCATGGGTTCGAGCGGTTTCGGCCATTTCGTGCATTGCTAACAACATAGGAGTCGTGACAATTATCTGCGATGGTACAGATGTCATACAGAATTTGAAGGGCCGTCACACATTCAACCCGGTTGTCGCTACGTCATTATAATGAGCGTCTGAAGGAGTACTGTCGTGTTATCAATACTTGAAATATTGACCGACAGTACTGACGTGAACAAAAATATTATCATCACTACGCGTACGTATTCAGCGTTTGAGGGTGAGCGTTATCGATTTGACAGTTCGCTATTTAGTTCGCATTTTCCAGTTTGACTTCTGTATAATCCATGCGGTATACATTGTCCAGTCACATTATGCCAATTTTCTGACCGCTGCGAGTTGTGCAGGAAGAGAGTCACTGAGGTCGTGGAACGTACCGACAGGGATGTGCAGCCACACCAGAGCTCCAGCGCTGTGGCCGGCTACACTACGTTTCTCTGCTGACTATCCATGGCGCGAACACCCCCCTATCAACCTGGGCCCACAGAGTTTCTGCTGTGCTTAAATTCTGGGAATCTGGTGGCCAGCTGAGTACAATAAATTCACCCTCCCCACTCTTCGAACCAGATAAGTACACTGCGAGCGGTAAGAAATGTTGCATTGTTCTGCTGGTATATGCTGAGGAAAAACAAACTGCATGTAGGCGTGGACATCATCCCCAAGCATGTATGCATACTCGTGTTGATCCATTTCGCCTACCGGAATGACAAGATCACCAAGAGTATGCCACGAGTACATTCCTCAGACCATACCTGTTGCGCGGTGTTAGGTTTCAGACGTTCCAAGCCAAATGTCCGAAGGAGAATAGACATTATTGATCTGAGAATGCCACCTAAGGCCACTCAGTGAACGTCCAGTTTCGGTATTGGCGTGCAAATTCCAACCTTTGTCGCAGCAGTCAGCATGGGTGCATGTCCAAGATGCCACTCCAGGCGGGTGTAAAATGAATGTGCGCAACGGAAAATAATAAACGCTAAAATGAAGGTTTGATCCTGTCTGACTAGCCGCTGAGGCAGATCTTAGAATCTCTTACTTCTGTTTAAGATATAAATTACAATGTAAAGATAAATGAATGATGAAGGCAACTAATACTACTAAATGATAAATGTTTTTGCTCAATAAATTTTTATTATAGATTAAAATCAACCCTTTAAGTACAAAAGTCTATATTTCCTAACTAAAACTGCAGATCAATTGCCTACTCTGCCCTTTCTTATGGCCACGAGATCTAACATAAATAACTAGAAGTGACTGACATCATCTACATACCAAACACTAGAAGACACTATTTTCAAAATGACCAACAGTGGTGTGGAACCTCAGTGGAAGTAAACTAACGTGATCACAGCTGTTTAACCTTTATAGCCCCTAATAAACCGAAGTAATTAGCGATATCACCCTATGTACTGCGTCTGGTGCGTCGGAGTGCTGGTTCTCATACACGTCTGCATCGGTGGAAGAACTCCAGCCACAAAACAAAGTTCCTTGAAACACTAGGATGGCAGAAGGCGGTCCTCTGACTAACATACTCTAATACTATCTCCTCCCCTCTGTGTTCTACAGACGGGAAACCCGAACTCCCAGCCACAAGGACGTTGTTCAGATAACGTCTCAACGTAAACACAAGCAGAAGAAGTGCTCTCAGTTACTGAACGCTGCGTGCTCAACGACGACTTCCAAACTGGAGGTGAAGTCCACAGTCGTATAGGTTCGCAATAGTACAGTGCCTAACTGTTCTAGCTATAACGTCTAACGAGAGCAGAGACAGCAAGTCCGTCTGTACCAACAAAAGCTGATACCGAGCGACCGTCACATACAGGCGGGCAAAAACGGAAGACCACACGTCTTCACCGCTGGCTTTCCAGCAATACTCGGCTCCCCACCCTCGTAAAACCCAAAACGAATCATATTCCCGAAACCACGGAATATTCTCCCTCCCTACAGATTCTTCCGAACGTCGACCAACCATATTTTAGTCTTTTGTCGTCCAGCGCGGAAAGTTTGCGAGGAAAAACCTATACTCGTACAATGGTACGCTTCAGAGAAAACATCCTTGGAAATACCCCAGCCTGCATGGTTTCCGAGGTGCCGCTTCTTCGTTCCTCTCACCTGCGTCCAAGATTTGCACAGTTACTGGTTAACCTTCCCGTCCTGCTACAATAGCAGCCGGCTCCAGAGCTCAGGTGCCACGACGTCCGTCTAGCTATTTCCTTTTTTTAAGTAGGACCAACACCTGTATGGGCCTTCCACGCAGAGCTTGAGTTCAGCCTGCCGGCTGGCCGAAGTGGCCGTGCGGTTAAAGGCGCTGCAGTCTGGAACCGCAAGACCGCTACGGTCGCAGGTTCGAATTCTGCCTCGGGCATGGATGTTTGTGATGTCCTTAGGTTAGTTAGGTTTAACTAGTTCTAAGTTCTAGGGGACTAATGACCTCAGCAGTTGAGTCCCATAGTACTCAGAGCCATTTGAACCATTCAGCCTGCCGTTTCATCTCCAATGGCGTTCCAACCTCTACTAGTAAAGGCAATCATTCATTACGCCATTCTGATAATAAAGACACGCTGTCACCTTTCATGCAATAAGCGTTAGCAATTACTTGCAAGGTGTACGTGACAATGGCAGTCTCCTTTAAACATTCATATATACGATGTACAACCTATCAAATGAACCTAATTGTGGTTGTAGTTCACGGCAAAGTATATGGATGAGTGCTTGTAAGGTGCGAAATTATAGCCACCTTACACATGGAACAGGCGCCTATTGCAGAGTCCCACACACAGCAACGTTCACCGAACAGTCGTTGAGGAGACACGTTTGGTAGCCACCTGGCTTATCTTGGCGGTCAGTTGCTCAATAGTTGCACGTCTATTCGCGCATACACATCACCCTTGTCCTACGGTCCGTGGTGCACCACGCTTCTCACTGCTGGTTTCGGATAGCGACATTGAGTCATACATGGTGTTCCTTAACGAAAGCGGCATACAAAATGTTCACAACCTTAGCAGTTTCGGAAATGCCTCCATCCTTGGCACGAAAGCCAATGATCATGGCCTTTTGGGAATCTGATAGATTAGATTAGACGTACTTTTATAAAAAATAAACAATTTTTTCAGCCTTCAGTTGCAAGGTAATTTTTACTCGTTTACCTAGGTTTCGATTCCAGTAATGGAATCTTCTTCAGAACCTATAAATTAAACCACATACGGACATATATTACTCACTGAAATGCATCATCAGTCTAATGATTGAATAATAAAGAAATCGTGATACTTACAAAAAATTAAATTATTTTGAGAGCCAAACACTGGCTATGTCACAGATTAAAGATTAAAACAATAAAGACGCATAATCATAAGATTATGTCTGTCAAAATTAAAACCATTAAGGCGAACGTAGACGAAGCTACGCCGGCCAGAAATAAGGACCAACTGTGGGCGGCACGGAAACTAGGCGTCGCGAGCAGTTCCGCGGCGAGGCTCGGCCGCGGCCAAGCGCTTGCGCGAGCGCAAGCGCAAGCGCAGGCGCGAGAGACAAACTGTCTCAAAATTATTTAGAGCAGATATACATATAAACAAAATGTGACTGAAAGCCGTCTTACAAATGGACAAACCTATCTATTGGTATGGCAACATTAAACAATTTACCTGAGAACAAACTACAAAGCCAAGGTATAAAAATTTTTTTACATTTAAATATTATAGTAAGAGGGCGAAGCCCCGCTACAGTAACTAAAAAATTAGTGTCGAAACCATGCGTGCTAAGCATAAATGTCTTTAACATAAAAACGCCTTAGCAACTATGTGTCATTACCAAGCATATTACGAAATACAAAGACACACATGTACAATCGCACTATAATAAAGGGTCAAAGCAGATAGGGAAACAGCATCGGCCATTCGAAGCGGAATGTGGGTCAACTCCACTGGAGTAAAGGTTGAAATCCTTCGAAATAACTTCTATTTTTTAGTTGCAACTGATCATTAAGTAAGTTGTCTCTATCAATAATAAGATGTTTAAAAATTTGCAATTCTTCGAGGGTGTCTAGCCTGCATCCCTTGACTTCATTATGCAAAAGCTCTGCGTCTTTTAGAGGCTTGGGAGCATGCGCCTTTTGGACCAGATGTTCAGCAAATGTAGATCCTCGTGTTACATCACCGCTTTTTGTCTTCAGATGCTCTTTAAATCTAACAGACAGGGCCCTTCCTGTCTGGCCAATGTAATAAGGAGGACATTCAGCACACGTGATCTTATACACACCTGACAGCGATGATTTATCAGTACCTTTATCCAGAGAATGTACTAAATTCTTTTTGAGGTTGTTGGTGGTAGAGTATGAAACTTTACACCCTAGTTTTTTTAATAAACGACCTACCTTATGGGATATGTTACCTATAAAGGGAACTGATATGTATTTCGTTGTTTGGCTCTCAAAACAATTTAATTTTTTGTAAGTATCACGATTTCTTAATTATTCAATCATTAGACTGATGATGCATATCAGTGAGTAATATATGTCCGTATGTGGTTTAAATTATAGGTTCTGAAGAAGATTCCATTACTGGAATCGAAACCTAGGTAAACGAGTAAAAATTACCTTGAAACTTGTAACCTCCCCCTCACTTATCGACCTTAATGACAGTGAAAAATTAAACCGCGTGTACCTAATGGAAATTTTGGAAAAGCAATCGTCACCGAAGTTAATTTGTCGGTAAAGAGGGAGGAAAGGGTTACATCTAAATGAAAGGAAAAATGCAAATGAAACTGGCGGAAATTAAATTTGAAAAGGGGTAAAGTTAATAAAGAAAGTAAATGTGCGGCCGTTACGTTAACAATTAACTAGCGGTAATTATATATTTGAGATTTGGGGGAAATTACGGTCGCCAGTCCTAAGGACAATTACTATAGTAACTGAAATGAAAGGTTATTACAAATATAATTAGCACTAGAAGCGTGGCAACTGAAGGTTGACACGTGTAGTGTGAAAACTGAAAGTTTGTCAGAAGTAATAAATTTCGCTACACTCTGACTTAATTTAGCAAAAGAATTAATAAAACCGGAAAATTGAAAGTTAATTTAGTGAGAAATTAATAGTGAGCTTTGTTTCTGAAGCACATCGAAATTCAGTAAAATACGGCTAGTCTTGGGCTACCTCAACAATCATTTCAAAAGCTACTTGAATCTACGCAATTTAGAAATAAGAGATTTAACTTCGAACTTGAATAAAATGGTTCTGAACAATTAACAATAGTAAAATTTAGTACGTACCAAGCTGAGCTGCAGTCACAGGTAAGCTAAAATATGCTAACAAAACTCGCACTCTTAATTTGTGCTCGTGTAATCTAAATATTGTAGCCAGTTATGAATAATTTAACTGAACTTTGAAATTAAGGCAGTGAAATTGAATTGTATTATTTTAATGCTGGCGTTTGAATTTCATCGACACTCCGGTTCATTTCGGAAAAGGAAGGGACCCTGCTTGGTAATGCAATTGGGACAATGAGCAACAAAGGTTCATGCTACGTTGCTGTAATTTTGTGATTTGAACAGTTTTAAAAGCTGAGATCTGCCATACAGTTCTAAAACTTTACGTGCTTCCAGTCTTCCTTGTTGGTTGATTGAAGGTTTGAAGTCGTCGACCGAGGAGGTGGCGACAGTCACTCATTGTTGGCCGTCGCTGTTGCAGAAGCTGGATGTTGGCGCGCCTTCTTCTCGACATGGTCACCTGACGAAATGGGCTCTTGATGTGCGCCAGCTAATGCTTCCCGTCTGCGACACCGTGTCAGGAACTATCATAGCAAGTCGAGCGCAATTACATGCTGCCAAACCCCGAAAGCGCGGCAACTCGCGGCAGCGTCACACAACACACCTGCTCCACCGCCCTACTCCACCCAGACTCCCTCTGCCCGCGCTCCACGCGGCAGAGTAAACACTCCCAAAGATCCTAAACACTTTCGTTCTTCACCCGACCTATCGATGTATTCGTCCGATAGCATAGTTTTCCCAAGGCAAGACCCAGCGTAAAATACAAATAATATTTACAAAACAAACCAATTATACATCGACATAAATGCATAAATATATATATATACAAATAGTAAAACAATTACAATATATAAAAACACAGAAATGTCATATCTTGAGGTAACAAAACAAGGGAAAAAATTATAGTACAATACATGGAAATAGGAGGATATGCATTTCCGGCGTTACACGTGCCCCACATTATCTGAGGATGTTCGTGTAACCTAAACAGACTCAGAAAATGTCCCAAAAAGGAAACTGCGGAAATGCATATGCTCAAAACATCAACAAAATTTAGCATTCGTCTAATTAAGCATAAATCAATTTTTAGACCATAATAATTGTGTGGAGATACTCCTAATCTTAATCCACTCTGTCATCTTACACAAGAGAAAACAGGTTGACAACATATTAAAATTCATAGAGAACATAGAAAATGGTTTAGCTATTCTAAAATCATCAAAATTCCTAACAGTATCAAGAAATGGAATTCTATTTACAAAATTAACCAGAGTACATGGTCATAAAAATAGGTATATTAAAATACGCAAATTACTATATACGAGGGCTATTCCGAAAGTAAGGTCCGATAGGTCGCGAAATGGAAATCACGGTAAAAATCAAAAATGTTTTATTTGCAACAGTTAGATACACCTTGCAGCTACTTATCTCCATAGTCGCCGACCCGACTTAGACGTGTATCGTAGCGTTGTACCAACTTTCCCATACCCTCGCTATAGAAGGCAGCCGCCAGTGCTCTCCGCCAATTCTCTACGCTGGCCTACAGCTCGTTGTCTTGTGCCGAAATGTTGTCTTCATAACCAGCGGTTCATGTGACCTGAGCTGAAACTCAGAGGGAGACAATTACGGGCTGTATTGTGGGTAATCTCACATTTCCATTTGAAAACGATGCAGGAGCATCTTCATTGTCCCTGCAGAATGCGGCTGAGAATTGTCTTGAAGACGAAACAGCACGACAGTTATGTAATGTTAGCTGCATAGCTTCAGGGGAAATTTCTCACCAGGCCCCCGTACTTGGCAGCAGACACTATTTTCTAGACATCTTTACGCACTCACTGCGAGCTCAGAAATGAGAAGAGCGATGTGATGCTAACTGGGGTTATACTAGAGACACTACCCAACACATCTGTGCAAAGCTTTATCGGATTTTCATAGTCGTTTCCATTTCGTGACCGATCGGACCTTACTTTCGGAATAGCCCTCGTAATTACATAGAATACACATTTTATATAACCTTTTCATAATTAAAATTCTCGACATGAGAGTCCCGCTAAACAAGAAAATAATATACAGCAGATCGAAAAAAAAAACAAAAATATTGACAGCAGAATTGTTTCACATCAGCTATCCAGGAAGAAAAACAATTCCGCCTTCCGTACCCGCACGTACAAAGAATGCCGACCGGCACAAGAGCCGACAGCGGCTCCGCCTCGCCAGTATTGTTGCGCCCACCTGTGCGGCACGCTTGATCTCACTTGCCTGTGAAACGGCATTTCCAGAACGTCCGTTTCACTGAATTCTTTCGGAAAAACTCACTCCCGAGTAATCTCAAGGAGTCCATTAACAGTATCACAGTGGATAACTCAACACTGTCCATCATCACAAGCATGTACTAGCCTGAAACTTAAAACAGCGTCTAAGTACATCGGCAATGACAAGTAAAACACATATTCATGAAATCTTACAGCTAGTTACAAAATCATTTTTACATTGCTTAATCTACTGTGACTCAGCTGAAAACTTAAACTAGCAGCTTGGATTTTTCAATTGATAAATAATCACTCTCTCTTAAATCATTTGGTCAAAATTAATTACTTATTAATTAAAATTTCTTTAATGTCCTCTTGGTCAGGCAAAAGCATGGCAATCTAGCAAACCTTAAATCTTACACTCTATATTTACATACTGTACAAATTACCCATTGTGTGGTATTAATCGATCCTAGGTTGGTACAATTTCAAGTCTACAGTATTCCGTATACCTAATCGTTTTCCAGAGCTTGGATACTCTAAGC
This sequence comes from Schistocerca nitens, assembly GCF_023898315.1. NCBI lineage: Eukaryota > Metazoa > Arthropoda > Insecta > Orthoptera > Acrididae > Schistocerca > Schistocerca nitens. Next base: position 103,252,407 of record NC_064614.1, on the reverse strand, counting down.
AATAAGCATTTGTGTGAGGTATACCAATGACTTTATATGGTCCATTATAAACAAATTTAAATTTAGAGATTTCATTGTCTATCTCGCTTGATTTCTCATGAGCTTTTACAAGTACTAAGTCTCCGATTGCAAACTTAGCAAAACGCGCTTTAGCGTCATGACGACGTATGCGAGCATCGGCTTTTAGCTTCATTACTTCTCGCAAACGATCTTTTTTCACACCAATACTAATGTCAATCCGTGGAGGGAATTTGATTATCTCTTCCACTAAACTTTTACTTCTGCCATCCAACAGGATTTCCTCTGGAGAAAATCCCGTCGATTCATGTCTCAAAGTGTTCATAATTCTCTCAAATACTGCTACATATTTGCCCCATGCCCTATGGTTGTGGTGGCAATAGGTACGGCAAAGTCGGCCTAGCTCGCGCATATACCTCTCAGCGGGATTTTCCAATTCACTTTCTACACTATTGTCAATGCCGAGATTCCTCACGTTACAGTAGCTCAAATTCCTACCTACGTCAATGGCATCCGGCCAGTTAACAATGTGTATAGGCTGGTATTGCCTATGCACACCGTCTCCTGCCTCGTCAAAACTAACTACTATTGTTTTATCTTGTGACGTACATGTCAAAGTTTTGCTTTCGCAATTAATCACTACACGGTACTTTAATAGCCAATCTAACCTGATAATTACTTCCGTAGATAAGTCTGTCACGACGACAAACTCTTGTTCAAATCGTGCCCCACATATCTCAAAGTTGACAAAAATCTGTTTTGTGACCGGTTTACTGGCCTTCCCAGTAGCACCGATAATTTTCACTCCTGTTACTGGCATAACTATGATGCCAGGTCTGTCTTTCAGTAACTCAAATATTTTCCCAGATACAGCACTCAATTCTGCACCGGTGTCAATCAACACGTTTAGTTGTAGGTCGTGCATATTAACAGACACTACTATCTGTCTACACTTGTCCTCGACTGTTTCTTTATTTTCCCACAGTAAATCCTCGTCTATATCCAGGTCATTCCGCAAAAAACCATCCGGCTTTGATCCTAAATCCGGCTTATCTGGCGGCTTTTTCAGCCTCTGTTCACATCCAGTTTTAATTTCGTTTGTCCTGAGGCTTAGTCTGTAGCTTCGCCTCCAATACCGAAACCTTTTCCTGTAACTCGTCAACTAGTGAGTGTTGCTTTGCTATCAATTCACTAATTGTCACCTTCGTTGATTCCTCTTTGGCCAGATTGATCTCATCTGCCAATCTACCTGGAGGAATGTGCCCAGTAGTATCTGCAATTACTTCCTCTAGATCTGCGCAACCCACACTGCTATCGTCTGACCGTATAATGTCAGCTCTAACCTCATACACGCTGTAATCTATGTGCTTTTCTACCAATCGTGTCCGGCTATCACTAAAATTCTCGTAATCTTTCTCCTTAATACTTTCGCAATGTTTAAACTGGAGGTTTGCGTCGGATGGGTCGGCCACTTCTAACACTATAACTTTCGGTAAAGTCTGCCGGTCAGGGCCAGAACTTTCCGTTACTACTTCAACATCCAACTCCTGCGGGACGAAACACGACGAATCTTGCTCGTGCTCCCCATTAACATCAACTATTTCTGGTAAAGTCTGCCGGTTAGGGCCAGAACTTCCTATCACTTCACAAACACTATCTTCCTGCGGGACGAGACACGGAAAATCCTGCCCACGCTCCCCATAAACACTTCCCCCGTTCAGGCCCCTATAATCTCTTAGTTCGTCGTATAAGCGACCGAACTGCCTTAACCAGACCTCATCCCTCTCCGCATCCCCTCGCTCGATGACGGACGTGTTATCCGACATCTGATCTTCTCTCAACAATTGCGAATTATTCTTAAACTCAATCTCCAGTTCCGCTGTGGGTGTTACAGCTGCCATTTTATAATCGATTTGCGGATCACTACTTAAATTGTTCTCACTGACAGTGAATGTATTTTCTACTGCAGTGTCCACAGCTGATCTTCTACTTGTGGGCGCACTCCTTCCTCCTAACACTGGCACACTCTCCCGCCGTTGAATATTCCATACGGAATTTTCATAACGACGACACCTGGGTTTTCTCCTGTTATTGGGCCTCCAAAATTTCTCCACGCCCGGTTGGCCCCTCAACGGCGCGGCTAATGGTTTCCCTGTCTCGTCCCAGCAGATCTGCTCCCCGGATGCTGCTGAGGCGGCTGATCACACCCTCTGGCGTTATTACTATTCTGCGAAGCCCGTATCACGCTAGTATGATACTGGTTTCCGTCATTCCTGTTATTATTTCTAAGTACTAGGGGACTGATGACCTCAGATGTTAAGTCCCATAGAGCTCAGAGTCATTTGAACGTTTTTGTGCAATAACAAAAGTCAACTTGGGAGGCATCGGATAAGTAAACCCTATTCGAGGAAGCGGATATTTCACGTATCTCCGAGGTAGATGATTATTTTGTCCTAATTTTCTTTTATTTAAAAAACAGTAAATTGAATTATAATTAGTAAGGAGAGTCTATGATAATAATGCTGGTTGTGTCTTCACTGAGACAAAAGCGATACCAGTTTTAATATTGGGACAGGAACGTCAACAGGTCAAGAGGAGGAGTTACAATTCGTCGCTACTCAGCGCGGGACACAAAGAAGAGCGGACGAGGAAACGAAGGAAAACAATGCGCTGTCAGGGCGGCGACATCTGCGGCCGACAGCGGCCGCAGTGCCGCATCCGCGGAACAAAAGAGCGCCCGACACAAGGGAACAAGTGGCGGAGGAAGCGCGCTGATGAAAGACCCCGGCCTGGCCAGGCCCTGGAAAAATACTGTCCTCGGTCAACAGCACAGCGGAACACAGGGCGGCGGGCGGTGCGAGAGCGCGGGCCAGCCGCCGATCGAAGCACGCCGGATTAACTCCGCCACGGCCGCAAGGGAGGGAGTCGTCACTGGCAAAGAGTGCGGGCGCCGCAACTGATTCTCCTGGCAGACCCTCCTTTTTGAGGCTAATTGAGACTTGAGTTACACGGGTTTTGCAAGTGGAGCTTGCATGACTTTCCTACTTCGCCTTACCATATCAAAGGGGCAGCTGCTATCTGGTACTTGTTACCACAACAAGTAGAACATGCTGGACAAGTGTCCACATATGACAATGACTTATATCGCGTCCAGTCCCTAAAAATATACACTACTGGCCATTAAAATTGCTACACCACGAAGATGACGTGCTACAGACGCGAAATTTAACCGACAGGAAGAAGATGCTGTGATATGCGAGTGATTAGCTTTTCAGAGCATTATTTAATAAAATTGCAGCCAAATAGCCATATACAGTTACTTTGCTTAACATTTTACATTTACATTTTACATTTTTGCATATTCATTTATCGATTTCACTCTTTTACTGCACAGTTCTATGTGATATCGTTCACAGGCTTCGTTACACAGTTCACATACACATGTTGCGGTTGGGTCGTGATAAGTTTTGTTTTTGCAGATTAGATGATGAAAGCCGTGAATAGAAAGTCTAGTTACGACATGTCGCTGTTCGAAGTTTGGTGCTGTCCATGAGCGGTTCGTCATTGCTTCGGTGCCATAAAACTCCGGCCATATTTTTTCTCGTTTGTCCTCCATGATCTTCAGTTGCTTTCTGGAAGCCCTGGTGTGTGGCATCATATATCGAAGTCTGATGTCTTCAATTAGGAATGTCTCTCTCGCTAGCAGGTACACTAGTCTAGATCTTGTTGTCTTTGAGAGACCTAGTGCTCTTTTTAGATAGGTCGATTTTACCTTTTCTAGTGTTTCCAGATTTTTTTCTGTCAGGTGGTCCCATATAACCTCCATCCCATAGGCCAGGATTGGTAAGATTTTTGTGTTGAATAATTTCATGGCTGTTTCTAGACTGAGTAGGCGGATGTTTTTGATGTCCTGTATTGCTATTATTGCTTGGGCTGCGCGTTCTGTTGTATGTTTTGTGAAGCATTTGGCTGTTGGTTGCAATGTCACTCCTAGGTATTTAAAGTCTGATGAGATTTTTATTTTTTGTCCTCTGATACTGATTTCCGCATTCTTGGGTGTTTTTCCTCCTTTTCTGAAAATTACCATTTCTGTCTTTGTTATGTTTATGTGTAGTTTGTGTTCACTGCACCAACTGTCTATTTTCTCAATGATTCTCTGCAGCTTCTGTATATCTGTTGATCCTACGGCTATGTCGTCAGCGTATGCATATACATACACATCTTCTTCATTTTCTCCAATTCGGAGTACTTCTTCAGTGGCAAGAATGTACAGCAAAGGGCTCATTGGGTCACCCTGTAAGACTCCATTTGATTGCAGAATGGGGTTCGAAAAAGAGAGGTTGTCTGATATTGTAACTAAGTTGTATTCGAGGATTGACTTGACTATTCTTGCCCATACGCTATCTTCTCCCATTGTGTTTTCCAGTTTTCGGACTATGAGCTCTCTTTCCAATAGGTCAAAGGCTTTGGTAAAGTCTATGAACACTGTGTAGAACATTTGTTTCTTTTGTAGCGCATCATGGATGTTGTTTAGAAGAAGCCCGACTGCCGTAAGTGTTGATCTTCCAGATCTGAAACCCATTTGTCGTTCTGGGAGATGACTGTCCACAGAGGCTTGGATTTTTTGTGTTATTATCTTTGAAAACGTCTTGAATTGAGTATTTTCCAGTGCTATACCTCTGTACTTGTTTGGGTCCATTGGGTCTCCTCTACCTTTGTAGAGAACTTTTAATGTCGAGTGTCTCCATTGTGTCGGAATTCTTCCAAGTTCCAGGCATTTGTTAAACAGTTTGGTCCATATGTGTTGGAGGGCCTCTTTTGCATCTTTTATATGTTCATTATATATATTATCAGGTCCTGCTGCTTTCTTGTTCTTCAGTGCTTTTATTACTTCTTTCACGTCATCTTCATTTAGGGGTTCCCATGTATTGTCTTTTTCCTTAGTTTGATGTTGTTTCTCTTTCTTTGGGGGTGTTTTGAGTCCTCGTTTGTTCAGTATCTCACTGAAGTGGTCTTCCCATTCCTTCAGGTCTATATTTGGTGTATGAGCCATTTTTCTTGGTCTTACTGCTATGTATGGGTCTTTCTCTGCTTCATCCGCTTCTCTTTTTGCCTCTCTTTCTATGTATTCTTTTTTCTTCTCTTCTATTAGTTTTTTGTAGATTCTTCTCTCTTCTGCGTACAGTTTGTGTGCTTCCTCGTCATGCTGGTTTCTTAGTCTGTGGAGGGTTCTTAGAACAGTGTTCCTTTTGCTGTAGCATTCAGCATCGAACCATCTTTTGGCCGTCCTTGTTTTGGGGATTGTTTGTATCACTGAATTTTTTAGGATGTCCTCTATTTGGTCTGTTGCTTTTTCAAGGTCTCCTTCCTCTATGAAAGTTTCTATTTGCGTTAATTGTTCTTGCTGGTTTGTTAATTTTTCTATATCAATTTTTCTTTGTGTGATTTGGTGGGTCTTTCTTGCTGGCGGTGACGTGACGATATTTATTTTTATCTTCATTGGAATGTGCTTTCGTATAGGAGTAATGGAGTCATGCCATATTGGTTGAATACTTCCTTCTATGTCTCCTCTTGTTAATGCGATATCAATGGTGCTCTTCCCATTGTGGCATATGTATGTAGGTATCTGTCTATCGTTAAGTAGGGTGAAACCATCTTCTTCTAGGGTTTCAACGACTAGTTTTGTTTTATAGTTTTCTGTGTCTATTCTGCAGTTGAGATCGCCTGCAATAATGACGGGTTTGCTGTTGCATTGTTTGATGAGTGTGACTATTTCGTCAATTATTTCTACAGCATTTGTGAGCGGTTTAAAATAGGCTGCAATTATATTTATGTTTGCCGCTTCTATTAGCATACTATTTTCTTGTTTTATGATTTTTTTGGTGGGCGTCATCCAGGGTTTCAGTAGGATAGATATTCCTCCCATGGGTCGTCCTCTTTCTCCCTTCTTTGCCATTAGGTGATAATTATAGAAATCTTTATGTTGCCAGCTGTCTATCAGGAAGGTTTCTGTTAGAATTGCAAGGTCCGAGTTTTGCAGAATGTCTGTTGGTGTTAGGTTAAGAGCACTTTTTACTCCCTCTGTATTCCACAAGACTGCTTTTATTTCTTGCTCTTCTGGTTTTCTTCTTAGTTTAGTTGAGCTCTGCTCCCTCTTCCAGTGATCGTCTTGGGAAACGAAATCGACGTACTTTTATGTTTTCTGGCCAGAATTCTGGTTCTTGTGTGACTTGTAGCTTTTCAAACGGAATGCCTACTTTGAAGGCTTTTTTGTCGCCCAGTGTGCGCAGTTCTTCACATTCTAGTTGTCCCAGTATTCCGTTCTTGTTAAGGTATTTCACTACTGTAGCAGTTGTGGTGGTTCTCTTTAAGTTACCGATGTATAGCCATGCTGTTGTTTCTGCTGCTTGCATTTCTTCGTCTTTTTTGGTACCCCTTATGGTTTTATAATTACTCTGGTTTCTTCTGTACCAGCTCCTCCCTGCCACAGTACTCCAAGTTGGTTCCTCTAGTTCATTAACCTGATTTCGGGTTTTATTATGTAGCTCATCTGCATTGACTGGTAGCTGATTTTGTTGCTGGAGCAGAGGATTTCTGTATATTGACGTTCCTTCTGGTTTAACTCTGTTGTTGTATTTAGTTTGTATGTTGTTTCCATCAGATTTGGTTTTCTCTGCGTCTAGGTGGCTTTCCTTTTCTAGAGTTTTCTTTATTTGCTCTTGTATTAATATCCCTAGTTGGTTTTTTAGGAAATCAGTTATCTCCTCCACTTTATGCCTCAGTTCTCCCATTTCCGTCTTATTTCCGTCTTTTTTTGCTTTTTCCAGAAAGCTACCCACACCGATGTCTCTGTTGAAGTTCTTCTCAGATCCTGTAGGTGTCTCTTCCGTCTGTCTCTGTCTGCTATGTGCTGTTTCCTGCGTTTCACCAATAGATGTCGCCACGTGACTAGCAGTCCACTGTCCGCTATGTGCTGTTTCCTGTGTTTCGCCAATAGATGTCGCTAGGTGCCCAGCAGGCCACTGTCCGCTATGAGCTGTTTCCTGAGTTTCTCCAATAGATGTCGCTAGTTGTCCACCAGTGCAGCTGTCTTCTCCTGCGCTCGTCTCTTGTTGGATGTTCCTAACCTCTCTTATAGGATTCCTATTTTCCACCTTATTTGCTTTTGTTTCGTTTTTCAAATATTGTAAACATTTTCTTATTTCACTCACCGCCTCTAGTAAGTCGTTCTTCATTTCCTTCTTCATATATCCTCCTTCTTCTGCCACTTTTCCGATCATCACAAGAGCGTTCTCAATACGATACACTGCACTGTCCGCCATCTTTTCAGAGCATTCACACAAGGTTGGCGCCGGTGGCGACACCTACAACGTGCTGACTTGAGGAAAGTTTCCAACCGATTTCTCATACACAAACAGCAGTTGACCGGCGTTGCCTGGTGAAACGTTTTTGTGATGCCTCGTGTAAGGAGGAGAAATGCGTACCATCACGTTTCCGACTTTGATAAAGGTCGGATTGTAGCCTATCGCGATTGCGGTTTATCGTATCGCGACATTGTTGCTCGCGTTGGTCGACATCCAACGACTCTTAGGAGAATATGGAATCGGTGGGTTTAGGAGGATACTGCTCGTATCACTAGCAGTCGAGATGACATGCATCTTATCCGCATGGCTGTAACGGATCGTGCAGCCACGTCTCGAGCCCTAACAAAAAAAAAAAAAAAAAAAAAAAAATATATATATATGGTTCAAATGGCTCTGAGCACTATGGGACTCAACTGCTGTGGTCATAAGTCCCCTAGAACTTAGAACTACTTAAACCTAACTAACCTAAGGACAGCACACAACACCCAGCCATCACGAGGCAGAGAAAATCCCTGACCTCGCCGGGAATCGAACCCGGGAACCCGGGCGTGGGAAGCGAGAACGCTACCGCATGACCACGAGATGCGGGCCCTGAGTCAACAGATGGAGACGTTTGCAAGACAGCAACCATCTGCACGAACAGTTCGACGAAGTTTGCAGCAGCATGGACTATCAGCTCGGAGACCATGGCTGCGGTTACCCTTGACGCTGCATCACATAGAGGAGAACCTGCGATGGTGTACTCAACGACGAACCTGAGTGCACGAATGGCAAAACGTCATTTTCGGATGAATCCAGCTTCTGTTCACAGCATCATGATGGTTGCATCCATGTTTGGCGACATCGCGGGGAACGCACATTGGAAGCATGTATTTGTCATCGCCATACTGACGTATCACCCAGCGAGATGGTATGGAGTGCCATTGACTACATGTCTAGGTCACCTCTTGTTCGCATTGACGACACTTTGAACAGTGGACGTTATATTTAAGATGTGTTACGACCTGTGGCTCTACCCTTCATTCGATTCCTGCGAAACACTACATTTCAGCAAGATAATGTACGACCGCATGTTGAAGGTCCTGTAGGGGCCATTGCTACGGTCGCAGGTTCGAATCCTGACTCGGGCATGGATGTGTCTGATGTCCTTAGGTTAGTTAGGTTTAAGTAGTTATAGGGGACTGATGAAGATGAAATGGGAGATAAGATACTGCGTGAAGAGTTTGACAGAGCATTGAAAGACCTGAGTCGAAACAAAGCCCCGGGAGTAGACAACATTCCATTAGAACTACTGATGGCCTTGGGAGAGCCAGTCATGACAAAAAACTACCATCTAGTGAGCAAGATGTTTGAGACAGGCGAAATACCCACAGACTTCAAGAAGAATATAATAATTCCAATCCCAAAGAAAGCAGGTGTTGACAGATGTGAAAATCACCGAACTATCAGTTTAATAAGTCACAGCTGCAAAATACTAACGCGAATTCTTTACAGACGAATGGAAAAACTAGTAGAAGCGGACCTCGGGGAAGATCAGTTTGGATTCCGTAGAAATGTTGGAACACGTGAGGCAATACTAACCTTACGACTTATCTTAGAAGAAAGATTTAGAAAAGGCAAACCTACGTTTCTAGCATTTGTAGACTTAGAGAAAGCTTTTGACAAGGTTAACTGGAATACTCTCTTTCAAATTCTGAAGGTGGCAGGGGTAAAATACAGGGAGCGAAAGGCTATTTACGATTTGTACAGAAAGCAGATGGCAGTTATAAGAGTCGAGGGGCATGAAAGGGAAGCAGTGGTTGGGAAAGGAGTGAGACAGGGTTGTAGCCTCTCCCCCATGTTATTCAATCTGTATATTGAGCAAGCAGTAAAGGAAACTTAAGAAAAATTCGGAGTAGGTATTAAAATCCATGGAGAAGAAATAAAAACTTTGAGGTTCGCCGATAACATTGTAATTCTGTCAGAGAGAGCAAAGGACTTGGAAGAGCAGTTGAACGGAATGGATGGTGTCTTGAAGGGAGGATATAAGATGAACATCAACAAAAGCAAAACGAGGATAATGGAATGTAGTCAAATTAAATCGGGTGATGCTGAGGGGATTAGATTAGGAAATGAGACACTTAAAGTAGTAAAGGAGTTTTGCTATTTAGGGAGTAAAATAACTGATGATGGTCGAAGTAGAGAGGATATAAAATGTAGACTGGCAATGACAAGGGAATCGTTTCTGAAGAAGAGAAATTTGTTAGCATCTAGCACAGATTTAAGTGTCAGGAAGTCGTTTCTGAAAGTATTTGTATGGAGTATAGCCACGTATGGAAGTGAAACATGGACGATAAATAATGTAGATAAAAAGAGAACAGAAGCTTTCGAAATGTGGTGCTACAGAAGAATGCTGAAGATAAGGTGGGTAGATCACGTAACTAATGAGGAGGTATTGAATAGGATTGGGGAGAAGAGACGTTTGTGGCACAACTTGACTAGAAGAAGGGATCGGTTGGTAGGACATGTTTTGAGACATAAAGGGATCACAAATTTAGCATTGGAGGGCAGCGTGGAGGGTAAAAATCGTAGAGGGAGACCAAGAGATCAATACACTAAGCAGATTCAGAAGGATTTAGGTTGCAGTAGGTACTGGGAGATGAAGAAGCTTGCACAGGATAGAGTAGCATGGAGAGCTTGAAAGGTGGCTACACTGAGCCACAGCGCCAGAGATCGCGCTAGAGAGTATTGTTCCGCCGCCTCCACTGGCAGTGATTATTGAAATGTCGTAGTGGGCAGTGCTTGGGGAGAGCTCGTGGTAGTCAGTACATGTTAAGAACTCGTAGCAGAGAGTGTTTGTTGAGATGTGCTAGTAGGGAGTGCTTGCTGAGATGTGATACTGAAAAGTTCTTGTTGAGATGTGGTAATAGCGAGTCGGTGTGGAGATATATTGTAATGATTAGAGTGATTTTGGTCAATATATGAAGGTAACGAAACTTGATTTATTTTTCATTATTTAATGTCGTAAATAATGCTTCATTACAGGTTCAGTCAACAAAGCATCTGGCTTGTGTTCTGAGATTAGAGTGTAATTCTGGTTTCCTTGAGTAATTATGGTATTTCTATTTTCTTTAATTAATTCAGTATAAATGATATTCAAAATTTCTTGTGTTGTTGAAGAAGAACCGTGCCAGATGCGTACGTTGAGTCATACTTCCACACACAGAACAGTTATACTTGTGCTTTGGTTTCGTAGGTTTTATAGTTGCTGGGGACTTAATTAATTAATTGTGTTAATGAAAATTTCCATTTCATTCCTTGTTATTGTTCTATGCAGTCAGATAGCGTAATAATACTAGTCAGGGCCAACCATTTACGAGACTTCGTAATCGGACATACAGCTACTGAAGCAAAAAATTAAAATTATTTGCATTCTATTTTAATTAAGCCCCCATGCACGTGGCGACCGCTGCTTCGGATCGTCCCTTGGAATTTTTCTGATTGTAAAAATAGTAGACAGTAGTATTGTTGTAGTAATTTGTAGTTTAGTAATTGTAGTCTATTTTGCATGTGTAGATTTGGTAATTGGGATTCTTCTAATGGTATTTTGCAAAATTTAATTTCTGCTGTCTTGTCTATGGGTTTGACAATTTAGTGCAATTATTTCAATTGTTCGATTAATCGTGTTTGAGGGAAGCATTTCGTGTGAATGGTATTGTTGGAGATAAAGTGTCATTGTGTGTAATTTTGGTACAGTGACGAGTTTTGTATGTTTTGTAAATGATTACGCGATCAATGAAAAAGGCAAAAATGATGAATAGTGAGAATTACGAAATTGTTAACATGGCGAACTCGCCAACAGAGGAAAACAGTATCATGAATAATGAAGTTTAAAATAATTTAATAAGTAGGGAAAATAGTCCGGAAACAGTTCAAAATTTTTCACAATCGAAAAATTCTCAGAATACGAGATTAACGACAGAAGAGATGGAGCAGTTGATGGGCGCTATATTAAATTTGGGATCACAAATAAGAAGATTTAACACGGAGATGGAAACTTTGACAATACAGTTAGGCTCACAAATAGAAACATTTGGAACCGAGATGAAAGCTGAGATGGGAACAATTAGAACTGAGATGAAAGCAATGACAACACGGTTTTGCTCAAAAATAGGAACAATTGAAACCGAGATAAAAACAGTGGGATCACAGTTACGATCTGAAATTAGAACGGAGATGGAAGCAATGACAACACGGTTATGCTCACGGATAGGGACATGTTTCAAAAATACGAATGATGAATCAAAGAAAGAAATTAGAGAAGAAGTACAACCGATTTTGAAGGCTCACAATAATAGTTTAATTTCAACAGGAATTAGACAAGAGGAACAGGACAGGGAACAGGAAGAAAAAGATCGCGTGATAGTACAAAAATTTTCAGAGTTAAATTTACAACGTGCACACGATAAGGAGGAAATATTTGAGAGAATCGAGGAATCCGTAACAAATGACTTAACGCAACAGTGTGAACAGTCAACTACTAAATGTGACAATACCGAAACCCGAGTTGCGACACTTACGGAAGACGTAAACTTATCGGAAGGAGTTGAGATTTCAGATAAATTGACAAGTCTTAGTTTACATGGGGACAGAGATACGGATGATATAGCTCCATTACCATTTGCAGAGACCGAAGAGTATCAAGGAAAATTTAATGAACGCGTTAAAAGGGAATGTGAGGCATTATGAAAGCAAGTCAAACAAATTGAAAGCGAAATCGTAGGAAAATACAGCAAAAGAAATTTGGAATCACAGTTAGCGGAGGGGTTTGAAGAAAATAATTTGTTTCATTTACGGGATGCAACAAGAGAGCGCCAGACGCGCGAACTTGACAATAATCAACATTGGGACTGGGACAGACGCGGTAGGTCTTTGTCGCCACGAGGCGAAAACGTTGACTATAAACACTTCTTGACTGTTCGGAAGATTAAGATCTTTCGCAATTCTAAGAACGACATACATCCATGTTCATGGTTAGCTCAATTTCTGTACGCACTTCCGCCAAATTTGCCACTAAGTCACAAACTGAAATTTCTGTGCAGCTATTAAAGTCCTCAGGGGATTCACTACACTAAGTGAATATGTGCCGTAGCGCTCACAGGGCCCCGAGCTGTAGTGGTGCTATTTCCCTTTTAGTTTTCTGCACCGCTGCCTACTCTTTCACTATTCTTTGCATCTATAAAAACAATTCTTCTACTATCAATCTATCTAGACAGTAGGTAACGAATAACCGGATTTGACTGTTTTACCCAAAAGTGACTTTGGAAATTACCGTTTGGACTTACTATATTTTCTGCAGCATTCATTCGTAATTTAAATGAAATTTTACCTGTTTATCTTCGTGACAATATTACTTCATATGTTGACGATATTCTTATTGCTAAACATTCTTGGAGTGAGCACAACAAAATTTTGGATTCATTATTACGTATTTTTGCAAGAGTTGGCATTACAGTGAACTTGGAAAAATCTGAATTTGGTCGTTCTCAGGTGAAATTTCTCGGTCACATTATTTCTACAGAAGGTATTCTTCCTGATTCAGAGAAACTAGACCCTATTCGTAATTATGCTGTTCCTACCACAAAACGTGATGTTCGTAGTTTCCTTGGTGTCTGTAATTTTCTTAGACGCTTTGTTAGATTGGACAATTTGGCCACACCTCGTTTATGTGAACTATCTGGAAAAAATTCTAATTGGTGTTGGGATGAGGAAGCTCAGTCAGAATTTGAACAACTTCGTGATGATTTAGTTGCTGCTCCACTTCTTTCACATCCGGATTTATCTAAAGATTTTTGTTTGGCGACGGACTCATCATATAAAGGCCTAGGTGCACATTTATTTCAAGAGATAGAAGAAAACGGCGTTGTAGTACAGGAGACTATTGCATTTGGAAGTCGTGTTCTCTCTAAATCCGAAAAGAATTATTCGATTACGGAACTTGAAGCTTTGGCTGTTGTTTGGGCTTTCACAAAATTTCGCACATTTTTGTTCGGTAGACATACTAAGGTTTACACTGATCATCGAGCTTTGGAATTTCTTATGTCGACAAAATTAACTCATGGCAGATTGTCACGATGGGCGTTGTACCTACAGGAATTTGATTTTAGTATTGTTTACATACAGGGATCTTCAAATATTGTTGCTGATGCTTTATCACGTGCACCTATGGGTTTGAAACAAAGTGTTGAAGAGGACTGCAAAGAAAACCATTGTTGTTTGATGTACATTCAAGGTGTTGCGTTTGAGAACTTTATTTCGTCTTCGCTCCAGGACATCGCTAAGGAGCAAAATAAGGATCCAATCTGGGAGGACATTAAGGAGAAGTGGAGGAGAAAGGAAAGCGTAGCGATCAGACAGTATTATTTAGTTCGCAATGACATTCTTTTTAAACGAAAATCGCTCGACAACTCTGTTTGGTTAGTTTGTATTCCTGATGAGTGGGTCAATAAATTGATTTGGTACACACATTTCAGTTATGCGCACTTTGGTCCCAGAAAATGCTTTCATAAATTACGAGAAAATTGCTACTTCAGTAATATGGAAAAACGTATTCGATCTGTTCTTGCCAAATGCAAGTTATGTCAAAAGGCTAAGCCGCCAACTGTTTCTCACAGAGCACGGTTGTTTCCTATCATTCCAGCGAAATTAAAGGACATGGCTGCAGTCGATTTGTTCGGTCCAGTGGTTCGTTCTACTAATGGTTTTGCGTACATTTTCGTAGCAGTGGAATTGACATCAAAATATGTGTGTTTTACACCTTTACGCAAAGCAACAGCTCGTTCAATATCTAATGCTTTCATCAAACATTTTCTTAAAGAAGTGGGTCATGTTGATAAGGTTATATCAGATAATGGATCACAGTTTCGCTCTAAAATTTGGCTTCGTACTCTACGGCGTCGTAAGATTAAACCAATTTTTATTTCACTTTTTCACCCTCAATCTAATGCTTCAGAGAGATGGATGAAGGAAATCAATAAATTGTGTCGTCTTTATTGACATCAGAATCACAGAACTTGGGATCAGTATCTTCATATTTTTCAAAACATTCTGAATGAACTTCCTAATGACTCAACTTCTTTACCGCCTCTATTGATATTAAAAAATAAAGTACCAACAAATCGCATTTCTGAAATCGTTCCTTTTCCGCCTTCACGGAAACTGCGGCATTCTGAAGTTGTCAACCTGGCTCTACGAAATATTGCGTCTGCGGCTGCAAGAAGAGAGAAATCAGCTAAACGTCCTGGTCGTTTAAAAATTTTGTCAGTTGGTCAAAAGGTGTTAATTAAGCCTCACTGTTTGTCTCATAAAGGAAAAGGCTTATGTCGCAAATTTTTTCTGCTTTATAACGGTCCATATAGAATTCGCAAAATTATTCATGATAATACTGTTGAAGTAGAAACTCTTAAATGTCGGCGCTCTAAGGGAATACATCATATATCGAACGTAAAAATTTTTGTGGAATGACATATTTTTGAGACATCAACAGTAATACGTAAACATGCGGAGAGTACAAGGATACCGCGCCGTGTTCCGGCGGCGGCAGATACTCAAAGCAACAGTGAAGTCTGCGCGCCGCACAAAGCTGTCGTTGACCGCAAACAATCACCTTCTACGTCATGCGTCTACAGCTGATCGAGCGCTCAGTGCGAATGCACTGACAGCCATAAACAAATACACAGTCTAGATTCTCCGAATAAATTCTGTATAAAGCTATGGTGACTTTATAAATTATGTTATTAACGTTCAGTATTTTTCAGGATACGGTTGTGTAAAATATTTAAGACCTTCAGGTAAATTCTGTGCGTGTCCGACGTTAAGACGACTTGCTATGGAGAAAATTTCAGGAAGAATGTAATTTCCAAGAAAAAAAAGTAATAAACAAAAAAAGGTAACGATTAATTGAGTTTATTTTTCAGGTAACATATTTCCACTTAGGTACGTATTTTAGATGTAATTTGCTGCTCGCGATTACGTGATTCATACTTTGTGCTAAATTTCATGTTCTATGAAATTACTTGGGAAGCGATGTGCTTGTGTTTATTTGCTGATTTTGACAATTATTGATTAATGAACAGGGTTGTTACTTATGTATATTATGCATCGCTTGGCTGCTATGCTTTTTCACTGATGTTATATTTTTTTATTATGTGCCTGCTGTGCTTATTTATTTAAATTTTAATTGTCACCTGATTAATTGTGCTGATATGGTTACGTATGTAAGTTTTACTTTGTGATTTATCTGCTTGCGCCTTCATGTTTACTTATTAAGATTACATATGAACATTTATTTGCTTATGCTGATATGATGCTAATGACTTGTTTATTACGTAAGATATATGTTTGCTGCCGTGCGTATGGATTGCATATTTACACATTTCTGTTTGTTGTCACAACTACTCTTCAATTTAGAATATAGCAATGCTGATATACTGTGTACGTACATAGAGTTTAGGTTACACTGTGGTATTAATTATAGATTGTTCGCTTGGCAGAGCCTCGTTGTATGAATTGTGCTGTATCCATTTGTTGACATTCTGTTTTCTACTGGTATATTTACTCGCTATTGCATGTTTTGCTTACGCTCAGTGCCTGATATTTTTAAGATAAGAAAATGAACTGCTATAATGCTACGAACGACATTAGTACAAGAAACTTCATAGAAGTCACATGAGATGGAGGTTTTATGGAAGCTGTATAAATTTATGCTAATAGGAAGGAAGCTAACGACATGACATACCAACACTAGGTTAGACCATTGACAGTTATTACACTGCATTTTTCGTGAGTAATTGAAATAGGAAGTGACACTTGACACAAGAAATACTCCACATGTTTGCTTCTGTTTGCCATAATTCTTGAAGTGGTGTACACACTGTGAAATATTGTGATCATTCACACTTCGTAATCGTACTTACTTACTGAAAGTTATTCAAACTAAAGGCTGTTAGAGGTCATGTATGCATTTCTTTTATTTAATGATGGACAAGGAACCAAAATGTATCTTATAATTTATAATGAGTAGAAAATTTGGGTCAGATGGATTACACAGAGGTTGTGTGTGGACACTGTGTCTTCGGATTGTATTGGATGCTGAATTGAAGTTTGCACTAGGATTTTGTCTGTAATTGTTCGAGGAGACTGACTAGAGGAAAGAGTTGTTATGGAAGTGAAATGATATTGGTGCTGAGGTTTATATGTATCGACGTATTATTGAGGTATTGAGATTATGTGAAGTTGATGATTATTGGAGTTTCGTGGACAAGAGGTAAGGTAAATGAGGTATTATTGAAGTATTGAGATTATGTAATGCTGATGATTATTGGAGTTTGGTGGATAAGAGGTGAAGTAAGTGAGGAGCATATTTTTTTTGTTGGTCTATATGGAACAAGGTGGATAAAGATGGCAGACTAGAACACTAAAGTAGCAGAAAGATTGTCTACACACACACTTTGTTAAATCACTAAGCAGTATATACTTTTTTTTTGGAGAGAGGAAGTAATTGCATATCTTGGCTCACTGACAGTTGTTCAGCAACCGTACAATTTGATCTGGCTTGGCAAACATTGGTCTTGACATGATGACTATGACGTTGACTAACTATTATTGACTGTTATACATTGCTGCCACTACTACTTGATACACATGATGAACATAAAATTTTGACAGAATTGCATTTACACAGTTAACACTATTCAACTACACAGTAGTACTAAATGTGGATGAAAGATGAGTTAGTGTGTTTTGTGTGTTTTCCTTTTATAATCCCAGAGAAGTGATCCCAACCTATCTCCTAAATATTATTTTACTTGTTGTTGTGGCTTGCACTGACACCCATAAATATTATAGGTTTACTGGTATTTGTGTATTGTAATAGTTAATAGGACAATTATCTGATATCATTTGTGTGTTTGTTATGATTTGTATGTTTAGTGTAAAAGCATTGTATGTGTATTCAAACTATTGTTCATGCCTGAACTGTCTGATTAGTGATGGTGCTGCACTTTTCGACATGATGTGTGACATTTAGTCATGTTTAATTTCTGCTGATGAACAGTGTGATTAGTGAAAGTGACTATTATGGACTGCGGTCAGCACCTGTTCAACATTGCTGGGTGCCACTGATGGACTGTTTCTACTGAAAAGATGTCACCTGTTGCTGTCTGCACCTGCTCAACATTGCTGGGTGCCACTGATGGACTGCTTCTACTGAAATGATGTCACTTGTTGGTGTCTGCACCTGCTCAACATTGCTGGTGCCACTAATGGAACTGCTTATACTGAAATGGTGTTACTTGTTGATGTCTGCACCTGCTCAACATTGCTGGGTGCCACTGATGGACTGCTTCTACCGAAAAGATGTCACCTGTTGATGTCGGCACCTGCTCAACATTGCTGGGTGCCACTGATGGACTGCTTCTAATGAAATGGTGTTACTTGTTGGTGTCTGCACCTGCTCAACATTGCTGGGTGCCACTGATGGACTGCTTCTACTGAAAAGATGTCACCTGTTGCTGTGTGCACCTGCTCAACATTGCTGGTGCCACTAATGGAACTGCTTATACTGAAATGGTGTTACTTGCTGGTGTCTGCACCTATTCAACATTACTGGGTGCCACTGATGGACTGTTTCTACTGAAAAAATGTCACTTGTTGGTATTTGCACCTGTTGACCATTGCTGGGTGCTACTGCTGGAACTATCAACTACTTGTTTTTTTTTTAAATCAAAAGCGTTTATGTGAATATTTGTATAAACTGATTTTTTGTGTATTACTGTTTGTGAAAAGTTATGAGACTCTTACCTGCACATATTCGTCATTGCTGACGCTATTGATTGAACTGTTTAACCACATAATACTTGTGTAAACTGTTATGTAAAATCACATGTGTGAAAGAATTTGTATTGCTTACTGTATTTTATATATTAGGTTATTGAAAGGTCAGTGCAAAGCCAAAATTTTATCTAGTTATATGATATTTACGCATTAATATTATCTTTTATTTTTGTCTGTATTTTTTTTTGACGAATTTGGTGCTATTTTCACCACCAATGCTGGCAAAAATACCATCAAATTCTAGCCCGTGGAGGAAGGGCATATGAAAGGTGGCTACACTGAGCCACAGCGCCAGAGATCGCGCTAGAGAGTATTGTTCCGCCGCCTCTACTGGCAGTGATTATTGAGATGTCGTAGTGGGCAGTGCTTGGGGAGAGCTCGTGGTAGTCAGTACTTGTTAAGAACTCGTAGCAGAGAGTGTTTGTTGAGATGTGCTAGTAGGGAGTGCTTGCTGAGATGTGATACTGAAAAGTTCTTGTTGAGATGTGGTATTAGCGAGTCGGTGTGGAGATATATTTTAATGATTAGAGTGATTTTGGTCAATATATGAAGGTAACGAAACTTGATTTATTTTTCATTATTTAATGTCGTAAATAATGCTTCATTACAGGTTCAGTCAACAAAGCATCTGGCTTGTGTTCTGGGATTAGAGTGTAATTCTGGTTTTCTTGAGTAATTATGGTATTTCTATTTTCTTTAATTAATTCAGTATAAATGATATTCAAAATTTCTTGTGTTGTTGAAGAAGAACCGTGCCAGATGCGTACGTTGAGTCATACTTCCACACACAGAACAGTTATACTTGTGCTTTGGTTTCGTAGGTTTTATAGTTGCTGGGGACTTAATTAATTGTGTTAATGAAAATTTCCATTTCATTCCTTGTTATTGTTCTATGCAGTCAGATAGCGTAATAATACTAGTCAGGGCCAACCGTTTACGAGACTTCGTAATCGGACATACAGCTACTGAAGCAAAAAATTAAAATTATTTGCATTCTATTTTAATTAAGCCCCCATGCAAGCTGCATCAAACGACTCTCAGGACTGAAGACCACAACAACAACAACAGGGGACTGATGACCTCAGAAGTTAAGTCCCATAGTGCTCAGAGCCATTTTAACCATTTGTACGGGCCTTTCTGGATGCAGAAAATGTTCGAGTGCTGCCTTGGCCAGCTAATTCTCCACATCTCTCACCAATTGAAAACGTCTGGTCAATGGTGGCCAATCAACTGGCTCGTCACAATACGCCAGTCACTACTCTTGATGAACTGTGGTATCGTGTTGAAGCTGCATGCTGCTGTACCCGTACACGCCATCCAAGCTCTGTTTGACTCAATGCCCAGGCGTATCAAGCCCGTTATTACGGTCAGAGGTGGTCGTTCTGGGTACTGATTTCTCATGATCTATGCACCCAAATTTCGTGAAAAAGTAATCACATGTCAGTTCTAGTATAATATATTTGTCCAATGGATACCCGTTTATCATCTGCATTTCTTATTGGTGTAGCAATTTTAATGGCCAGTAGTGTAGTATAACAACATTTAGTACAAACTTTAATTCAGTTAACCCCATCTATCATAACTAATCTTGAGCTCCCTTCACCCTGGAAAAACGGAAAGCAACTTTTCAGTTTATGAAGAAAAATAAAGCTTCCGGGCTGTATGATTGAACCATGACGAAATGTCACGGTTGGTTCTCTGCGTTGCCTCCTTGTCTGTAGCGCGTTCCTTTTGAAATTTCCGCTTCACGCTCTGCTGTTTTCTTACCCTAGCCAGAGGGTGCTGGGGCGTTGCTGCGGCTAGAGAACCTATATAGGGAGAGAGTGGCCATAGGTGAAGTTGTCCGTGGTGGTTGATTAGCTTTGGCGCCATTTTTCTGCCAAACGTCTCTCGCGCTTTCTATGTTGGCCGTGCTTTTGAGTTGAATTGAAGTTCAGAGGACTTTTGGAAACGATTAAAAGGTATCTGAATGTGGTGTGCGTACTGTAAGACCATCGGTACACACACCATCAGAATATTTGACTTGTCGCTCTAACGAGTGTCAGCAATATGTCTCGTGGTCTTATCGTGGCGTGTTTATCTTCTGCCGTTAGGTCAGACGTTAGAAATGCCACTTGCACGCTTAGAGTAGCAGATTGACGGTGACCAACTTTAAACAGAACTTGATTAATTTTCACACACATTTATTAAACTAATAAAAAACATAGACATTACGTAACTTGATTCTGGATGCTGTTTACAACTGACAATCTGAAGTTCCCTTGGTCTTGGTACGTTAATCTTATTCTCACATATCTCTGATACTTGACAGTGTCTATTCATTTATTTTCATGGCTATGTACAGGAATATGATAATCTTACTAGGCGCAGACTGAAACTTGACTATAGAGTGGTACCGACTAATGCAGACTGGTACAGACTGGTGCAGACAAATGCAGACTGACCAATCGGAGGTCTGTACACTCGTTATAATACCTCGAGCGTTCAGGCGTTCAGGTATCACTGCGCGAGTGTGATCCTCGAAGAGAAAAGGTTCTACGTTAGCAGCAATCTCATTGGCTGCGTTACTTATTAATACGCGGATCGGCGGAAGCAGAATTTGGTCCGTCTCTAAGACAGCGCCATCTCGTAGTGCGGAGACGGACGAGCGCTGCGCCTGCGCTGTTGTGCTTATAGGGGCGCGCTCTAGTGGGAAAGTTGTGTACGCGCTGACTACGCGGAACTATGTACACAACACTGAATTATTGAGATACTTGTTATGCGTTCTGCATGCATGTTCGATATAGTTGTATATCGTTTTTAGTACGTAATTAGCGTTTGCGTGCATAGTGGTAGCATCACAAGTTTTTCTGAAGCCAGTATCTGACAGTCCTTGCTGGAAACGGAAAGTTCCTGTAATTGTTGTGCCATGCTCATTCGATTTTATAGCGTCAAACTTTATTTCTTTCCGAATCAGAACACTAGGCATTATTTTGGTTTCAGTATTATTGGCTGACTGTTGATGTAGGCAAGTTGTATGCACGTTTTCCGCAATTGTCGTGGTTGGTGAAACATTATTCGTAGTAAATAATCGTAGGTACTCTTGAAGACAGTTTTTAAATAGGCCTACTTACTTTGGGGTAGAAGGGGTACGGTAGTTTTCTTTTTATATTGGTCGTTATTACAGTAGCCTACATTTAACATTACCTGATTTTTGCAATCTTTTTCGTTTGTTATCTACGAGAGGTAGTCTATATATATGAAAGAAAGTCGTAAGCAGTTGTTTACTTGTGACGTGCAAAAAGTTTGATGACATGACAAGAAGTACTAATACGTCTCACACTTTTTGCTTATCACGAGTAAACAACTGCTTACGACTTTCATTCATTTACAGGTACGTTAAATCTTTAGCGTTATGCACTTCCGATACAAAACAAATACTATACACTATATTTTATTTATTTACGTTACACTCATTGCAATATGTCTAGTAAACGAACTTTAAAGGAGATAAATGCAAGTAACGAATAAGTTTTACAGTCACTGTATCAAATTTTCCTGTGCTGCACGTAGTAGGCTACTATGAGCATATTATAGCTGTAAAGAAAGGCAGTTAACGAATGATTTCGCCATATTGTCTTGTGCTTTTGATTCGGTGAGTGTGTACTCCACTACTTGTCATTCAAAAGTCCCGCCCGCAGTTTGGCAGGAAAATGGCCGCCGTATCGTCCGGTTGGCCACTCTCTCCCTATACAGGCTCTCTAGCTGCGGCCGGCTGCTTGCCGTGTTTGCGGGAGAGTGTCGGTCGGGAGGAGGAACTCTGGATTGCGGACGTCTGGGAGTGTACAGGAGGCCACGCCGTTTTGTTGATGGGTTGGCGTGACTCGTGCCAGGTGTGATGCATCGTTAAAGCAATGATATCAGCCAATGTTACTGTTTTGGTCGCAGGTGGATCCAAAGGGATGAGGCCTGGTTGTCCAGTGAAACCCCTATCCTACGGATGTCATCGGACTTAAAGTAAGACGTTTTGACCATTATTTGCGTCATTTCCAAGCAACTGGGGATTCCGGCGCCTGCAATAATTCGGGGAAGATTATAATGATTGAACAAGGAGCAGTTTATTTAATGCTCACCGTATGTTCGTGTTCTGCGTGTGCTGCTTGCGAGTGTAAACTTGACTCTCACCTTTGTCTGTTGATTTTAAGCGCATCGTCAAATACTGAATCCAAGTAGTAACTTTCCTTGTTTCCTCGTCACGACGCGTGTTAAATGGATAAGTACAATTGTAGACCTTAACTTGTACCACATTTGCGTGGCATCAATAACAGAGCCTAACCTGTCAACTAATTAAGGCTTGCCGGCCAGAGTGGCCGAGCGGTATGCCGGCACGGTAGCTCAGCGTGTTTGGTCAAAGGGTTAGCTGCCCTCTGTAATAAAAAAACTGAGTGAATGGATCAACAACGAACTTCAACGGGCGTCTGGTGACGTCCGCCACGAACAACTGAAACGAACACTAACGAACAAAATGAGGAAAAAAAAAAGATAGGCGGTTCTAGGCGCTACAGTCTGGAACCGCGCGACCGCTACGGTCGCAGGTTCGAATCCTGCCTCGGGCATGGATGTGTGTGATGTCCTTAGATTAGTTAGATTTAAGTAGTTCTAAGTTCTAGGGGACTAATGACCTCAGCAGTTGAGTCCCATAGTGCTCAGAGCCATTTGCACCCAATTAAGGCTTGTGGTAAACAGAGGTATTTAAGTATGTTGTTTTAAAATATTATCTGAAATGTATCAAGGACTTATGTTGCGCTAGTTGATTGTGGTGTATGAACAGAAGTGTTAGCACGTCTGCCGTGTAAGGGAATCCTGGTAGTTTTGATTGTTTTGGAAACTTTAATTGAGACAGAAACTAGTGTGCTTTAGTACTGCCTTGGGTTAAGGCTATATTCGGGCTCTGGCATTTGTACTGCAAGCTGCAATATGATCCTGTTGTTTCATGGTTGTTTTGTTCTCAAACTAGGTGTTTGCGCTGAACATGCTTTGGGCTTGGCGTTTCGCCCCTCGGCATTATACGTTCGTTTCAACTCAGTGTTCAGTCTATTGACTGTCCATCGTACGCCACATCGGTAATGGTCAACCTGTCATCAGTTGATTTCAATGCTGTAGTTAGTTGTAATTAGTACTGGTTCCATTACATTCTGACCAGGGTTCTTGCTCGACGGTTGTCTTTAAATACGCCGCTAACCTCGTTTGCGTATGTTGTGGCTAGATTAATCACTGCTCAATAGCCCAACACAGTTCTTAATTTTGTTACTCTAGGTAGCCTTTAAGTTGTCATTTTTAGGGTATCTAGATGGAGTGCGGCTGCTTTGAGTAAAGATTTGTCAGTTCCAATTTTGTGTTTTTCCACCAGTTTTTAATCGTGCTTATGCGCATATATGTTTATTTTTTTACTATTGAGCTCTACTTAATGTCATACCGTAAAGAAAGGAATTTATTGTAGGTTAACTGTCACCGTAAAGTCCACTTTCCTGTTATTCACCTTAATGTTCTAGCCAATGTGTAAACTTGCTAATTATTTTCTCTTTAAATGGAGTGCGCCTTCCTTGTTGTTATAAGTGACTGTTTCATAACCAGTCCTTTAACGCGCCTACGCGCATATTTATATTTATGGGAGAACTTAAATTGTGTTCTCCTGTTGAACTTTAACTAAAGGACAGAAAACTGTTTATTACTGTTCCAATGCTATTATTTGTCACGTGTAACACGCGATCCGGCCGTTGTGGCCGAGCGGTTCTAGGCGCTCCAGTCTGGAACCGCGCGACCCCTACGGTTGCAGGTTCGAATCCTGCCTCGGGCATGGATGTTTGTGATGTCCTTAGGTTAGTTAGGTTTAAGTAGTTCTAAGTTCTAGGGGACTGATGACCTTAGATGTTAAGTCCCATAGTGCTCAAAGCCATTTGAACCATAAGACTGATTAAGCCTTTGTTGAAATATTGGAGGGAGGTGTGCGTGTCCCAATGATAAAAGACCAGAGCAAATTAAAATTTTTGGACCAGTAACAAAGCAATGGATCTTAAATTTAATGAACACCTGCATTTCAAAATTACAGGTCCCTAACACCTGGCCAGAGCCAAAGTTGTAACACTTCTGAAGTCTGGAAGGAACCAATTGATCCTAAAACCTTCCGACCAGTTTCTCTTCTTAGCCGACTCAACAAAGTCCTAGAAAGGCTGAGCCTCAACCGCATCTTACATGTTGATAGAAACCTTGTAAATGGGCAGGCCGCTTTGCATCCGGGAAGGTCATGCTGTGGTCGAATCCTCAATCGGCTCAGTATGTGGAAGATGGATACTAAAGAGGCCAAGCTACAGAAGAGGCATTGATAGATCTGTCTGCAGCGTAAAACACCGTCAACCACAAGATGTCGATTAGAAGGGTATATTCTGTTACAAAAGACTACCGCTTGACACAGGTCATTCAATGTTTGATGCAAAACAGGAGGTTTCCTGTCATTCCGCATAACAGAAAGAGCCGATGTAGGACCTTGACGAATGGTCTCCTTTGAGGATGTGGAGACGAAGCTGACAGCAGCTCTCAAGGATCTCGGCGAATATTGTGTGCCACTTGAAGCCAGATCCTAGAGACTTGGAAGACAGGAGGAAGTTACGTATTATCTGCAGAGGGCAATAACTATGGCACTACGATACTCCAAAATACCTGGGAGCAAAGTAGGTTCATAGTCTCACATTCAAACATCATTGCCAAGAATCGAGGCTGAAAGTAACTGCCCAGAACAACATCATACGTAAACTTACTGGGGCCACCTGGGGATCACAGCCTAATGTGCTCCGTACACCTGCCCTGGCACTTCGCTTCTCTGCAGCAGAAAATGCAACTCTGCACATGCTGAACTGATGGACACGGCATTGAACGAGACTGGACGCATTGTGACTCGCTGCTTACGACCGACTCCTGTCACCAAAATCTATCAAATTATGGGTACAGCGCAACCTGACATCCTCAGAAGAACAGCCGCAGAAAGTGAGAAAAAGAATCAGGCAACTGGCCCCAGGCATCCGCTGTTCAGACATGAAGCACAAGGACCTAAGCTGAGGTGAAAGATCTTCGTGTTCACAACATCAGCAATTGTGTCAGCACGTGGAACTTGTCAATCAGAGCTATGGCAAGATCCATTAACTGAAAGGGATAGCAAGGACATCAAAGTGGAAGCCTGCTGTGGGCTTTCAGCTCCCGTATGCGACATGGCAAGCTCTAAATCGATTGAGGACAGGAGCGTCAAGATGCAAGGCGAACCTCAGCGGGTGGGAATATAGCACTGAGGAGGAAATATGTGAGTGTGGGGAGCTACAGGACAAACAACATCTCCTGGCCTGCAGAAACCTGCCCAATCCTTGTACAACAGATCTGAATACAGCAAATAAGGCCATAAAAACTGTGGAATTCTGGACCTTTCAGTGCATTTAATAGGAAGCCATACGTGTCTTGCTGTATTATGTAATTACTTTCATTATCTTGTATGACTGTGTTGTGCTTTTATTTACCTGGTAGCATTTTCAATTATTCTGTTTAGCTAGGTCTTGGACACGTAAAATAAAATAAATAAATCATAACAAATTTCATAAATTTTAATCAGACAGTTTCTATTGTTAATAATAGTTTTTAGTCTTATGACCTGTTTGAAGTGATCCGCCACGAATTCCTCTCCGGTGCCAACTTCTTCGTCTCAGTGTAGCACTTGCACTCTGCATCCTCCATTATTTTACTCGATGTCATCCTCTATAGGTTTTAGCATTTACAGCTCCGTCTAGTACATTGGAAATTATTCTCTGATGTTTTAACACATGTACAATCCTGACCCTTCTTGTGTTTTCCATTTGTTTCTTTCCTCATCGATTCTGCGGAGAACCTCCTCACTCCTAACCTTAGCAGTCCAACTAATTTTCAATATCCCTCTGTAGTACCACCTCTGAAACGCTTAAATTATCTTCTGCTTCAATTTTTTCACAGTCCATGACTCACTACCATACAACGCTGTGGTCCAAATATTCATTCTCAGAAATTTCTTCCTCAAATGAAGGCCTGTGTTTGATATGAGTAGACTTCCTTTGGCCTGGAATGCCCCTTTGCCAGTAATGGTATGTTTTCATATCCTCTTTTCTTCGTCTGTCAAGGGATCTTTGGCTTCCAATGTAGCAGAATTCTACTTCGTGATCACCAACCTTGATTTTAAGTTTCTCGCTATTTTCACTTCTGCTACTTGTCATTTCTTTAATTATTCTTCATTCTGTACTTGTTAGATTGTTCATTTCGTTCAACAGATCCTGTCATTTTTCTTCACTGAGGACAACAATGTCATCAGCAAATTTATCATTGATATCTTTTCACCTTGAATCTTAATCCCACTCTTGAACTTTCCTTTTATTTTCTTCTTTGCTTCTTCAACGTGTAACTCGAGCTGAGCCGACAAAAGAATTACATTCCAGTCTTACCCAATTTTTATGACGAATTCTTCGTTCTTGTTATCCCAGTCTTGATTTTTGTACGTATCACATGTTACCCGACTACTCTTACGCATTAATCTTATATTTTTCGCTGAAATTCGAACATGTAGCACCATTTTACGTTCTCGCACGGTGTTTCCGGGACGACAAATATTATGAACGTGTTTTGGTTTTTCTTCACTCTTTTTTCTATTATCAAGCACAACGTCAGGACTGCCTCTCTGGTGCTTTTATTTTTCCTAAACCAAAATTGATCATGATGTAATAACTCTTCAATTTTCCTTTCCTTTCTTCTGTGTTTGAATACAGGGGCTGCTGGGCTGATTGCGCGGTAGTTCTCGCGCTTGTGTGTCCTAACTATTTTCAGAACTGTTTCGGTTGATAGTTTTTTAAAGTCTGACAGTATGTCAGTAGTCTCATAGATTCTTCTCACTACCTTGAACAGTAGTTTGTCTGCCACTTTCCTCAATGGTTTTAGACATTTTGAAGGGATTTTGTACATTTGTGTCTTATTGAATCTCTAGTCTTCCTGAGCTCTTTTGAATTCAGACTTTAATACTGGATCCCATATCTCTTCCATATCGACTCCAACTTGTTCTCGTATCATTATGAAAATACTGTAACATGACTGATTCACACCGCTCCACGATTTTTTGTCCCTGTACAGTTACATTTATTTAACAAAAAGTGCGGGCAATACAGATTCTTGGACTGAGGCTAAAGATTCTCAAATGAGCGACCGAATATAAGCTATAACCTTCTTCTGTCTAATTTCGGCACGAAAGCTTTCAGATAGCCTCAAGACGTGAGTGGCAGCCATTTGGGAGACCCCGAGAGAGAACTGAGGTGGTCCACCTGCAGAGTTCTGAAATGGCAAATTCCTGGCACAAATTGCTATACGCAACCGTAGGAATGCCTGCGTCCTAAAGTGATCACTTGAACTATAACAAATGCATACTCAACCTGGATAGCAAGACGAACCCACCTTTTGTTCCCTTGCAACCCAATATAATTCTTGCCAAGTCAACAAGTCTTTGACTGTCCAATTCAGTACACTGATCCTCCTATTTTATACCATGTGTGATATCCCCCATGAATACAAGGAACTACACAGACTCAATAACAACCCGATAAACAGTAATATAGCTGGCCGCTGTGGCCGAGCGGTTCTAGGCGCCGCAATCCAGAACCGCGCTGCTGCTACAGTCGCAGGTTCGTATCCTGCCTCGGGCATGGATGTGTGTGATGTCCTTAGTTTAAGTTAGGTTTAAGTAGTTCTAAGTCTAGGGGACTGATGACCTCAGATGTTAAGTCCCATAGTGCTTAGAGCCATTTTAAACAGTAATATGTATATTTGTACATGACAGATCAATTTTACCAGCATTCCTCTCACTCGCATGCTACACGGCAGGTTTATGTTTCATCACATAGCGAAAAAGCATTCTGTTGCAACTCCGAAGAATGAAATGCAGGGAATTTAAACCGCATTCGCTTTCTGGTTCTCGCCTCATACTGACTGTGCAGTCTGAAGATGTAGCAGTGCCACATTAAAGTCAGCATCACGGATCAATATCACATACATAAGCGACGGCTCGCTGCAATCTACAGCGACACATGGGGGGGCGTTCCTGAAGACCACATCTCCCTCTCAGTAACAGCAACGCCATCGCACTGAGGCCAGTATAGTTTCGAGCTTGCAAGAGCTCAGCCCAGTCCGAGACCTCAGTCAACACCAGCGAGTACAACAGCGACGGCTCAAGTTTCTGATGAAATATACCTCGTAAATGTTGCACTTTGTTCTAAAAGAAAACAATTTGTTAATTAGTGCATCAAGTGATGCTTTATGGTACATGACAGTAGTAAATTATCCAGCAATCCTCTGGAAAGTATGTGTGTCAAAAGTAAGTAAATCTTTTATTCATTAATGTAATAAAGTGAATTAATATTTCATGTGTTCTACTTTGACGTGCCACCTCACTGACAAGGGAACCTCCCCATTGCACCCCCCTCAGATTTAGTTATAAGTTGGCAGAGTGGATAGGCCTTGAAAAACTGAACACAGATCAATCGAGAAAACAGGAAGAAGTTATGTGGAACTATGAAAAAAATTAACAAAATATACGAACTGAGTAGTCCACGTGCAACATATACAACTTCAAGGGTAATGTGCACTCAGGAGCGCCGTGGTCCTGTGGTTAGCGTGAGCATTTCTGGAGTAAGAGGTCCGTGGTTCAAGTCTTCTCCCAACTGAAAATTTTAATTTTTTGTTTTCAGACAATTATTATCTGTCCGTCTGTCCGTCCGATGCGATCACTTTTTTGGGAGTGATAATCACATCCACAAGAAAACCTAAATCGGGCAAGGTAGAAGAATCTTTTTACCCATTCGCCAAGTGTACAAGTTAGGTGGGTCGACAACATACTACTGTCATGTGACGCACATGCCGTCAATAGTATCGTACAGAATATATCAGACTTGTTTTCCTGTGGAGGAATCGGTTGACCTATGACCTTGTGATGAAATTTTTTCAGTTCCCATTGGAGAGGCACGTCCTTTCATCTACTAATCTCACGGTTTTGTGGTGCGGTCGCAAAACACAGACACTAAACTTATTACAGTGAACAGAGACGTCAATGAACGAACGGACAGATCATAACTTAGCGAAAATAAATTTTGCACTTGGGGGAGGACTTGAACCATGGACTTCTCCTTCCGCAGCTGCTCACGCTAACCACAGGACCACGGCGCTCCTAACTGCACAGTACCCTTGAAGTTGCATATGTTGCACGTGGACTACGCAGTTCGTATATTTTGCTAATTTTTTTCATAGTTCCATACAACTTCTTCATATTTTCTCGATTGATCTGTGTTAAGTTTTTCAAGGCCTATTCACTGTTCCAACTTATAGCTAAATCTGAGGGGGGTGCGATGGGGAGGTTCCCTTGTGAGAACTCAAAGAACCCACAGTTGTATGCAGATGATTGTAGTTTCATCTGGTCACAACAAGTATCGTCTTTGCATAAGTGCGGGTAGCATGAGGTGTTAGTAATATCTCAGAGTCCATATTCCCTTATTTAATTTATTCATATATGTGTTTAGAATGTAGAGTTCATTGTGTCAGTAGTTCTCTCGTTGATTTAGAAATATCTGCTGGCCACATAGCGAACTCTTATTTTCTCTTCTTTCAGCCATTCGAAAGATCTAAATCAAAGTCTTACCGTATTCAACAACGGTTCTCAGTTTTTTAAGAATAACACAGCAGTTATATTTCATGTTAGTGATTTTAAAAATTGAATAAAATTTAGGTAGTTACAAACTCCGTATACATTTGTGAACCCAATTCCCTACTACTCTTGCCATCGTTAGCTGACGCTGCTTTAATAATATAACATACCCTGAGTATGTTAGTATGATGGTGTTTCCATTGTGAACAGTCGCCAAATAATAAATGCAGTAGTACGCAACATGGAAATGTATTAAATGTGGCGTGGCTAGCGCTCACGCTTATTATAATAGAGTAAAATTCACATACAAATCCTAAATTAGTGTCAAAAAGCATAAGGTAAACTCTTGGACTTTAATAATACTACATTTTTTCAAAAGGCACAAATATCAATTGCAAGTGTAAAATAAATTCTAAAATTTAATAACTCCTGTTTAAAAAAAAGTGAAAAGAAGGAAAAAAACAATAAAAATTTAAAATCATGAATATATAAATAGAAACATCTGAAATTATAACGTTTCTTGCTCCATCAGAGGATTTTCGTAAACTTGTACACAATCACAACATCAATATTACATTAATATGTTTCACATATGATTACCTTGTTTGCAAGACAGAACATACCCCACATAACCCAGAGGTATAAGAATGAACTGTAGGCAGCCAATTTTGTACCTCATTCTCGGTGGCAAATGCCAAAACAAACAAATTAGACAACAATAAATGACAAAACAGAAAATCTTGGAACAGGTGAAACCACAACATTGTTTGGGGACTGCTTAACCAACAACAACGTTAAGGAGAAAGGAACCAACAAATTCTAGCATAAATATTTTCAACATTTCGCGGCCCTGTCAGCAACTGTATAAATATTCAGTTTAATTTTAATAATGAACAGCCTCAGTTGCACCGTTTACCTAGAAATTTACCTAGCTTTCAGTCGGGATAACACAACCTTCTTCAGAATAACAGTATCTATCGTTTGTCCATAGTGGACATCGTCAAGCTAAAACTACAAATCCATAAATTATCGTCAGAATGTAAAACATATCTGGCGCTGCCTCGGCCCCACTGTTCCAGCACAGCACTCCGAGCATACCAAACAAACGCAGGAACTGATTCAAACGGTGCCATGGTGTTTTTACTGCCTTCAGGCAACCTTAGAATAACAAACGCTGACAACACGATAGCTTGCGTCGAATAAAACCTCAGCGAGCACCCTTCTGATATGTGCGATGTGTTGCGGCTATCCGTAGCGCACCTTACAACCGATCAAAGTGCTGGCTCGACTAGGCATAAACTATGTGGCTCCCACTTCCGCACCGACCTCTGCACATAAGCGACACACCCACACAAATCTTATGGAAACTGTCGCATAACCGCCAATGCAGGGAATGCACGCTGACTCCCACGAACCGGAGAACACCAGCCAGAGTACAAGACGATGTAGCGGTTGTCACATCTTCTTACTGGTAACGTGCTCACCTCCCATGCAAAGGGGCCCGGGTTCGATTCCCTGCGGGTTGGAGATTTTTCGTGGACTGGGTGTTGTGTTGTCATCATCATCATTTCATCCTCATCACCGGCGCGCAAGTCGCCCAAAGTGGCGTCTACTCAAATAAGACTTGCACTTGGCGGCCGAATCTCCGGATGGGGCCTTACGGTCAACGATGCCACACATTCATTTCCACATCTGTCTCGAATCATTGGCCACAGAGGCTGCGCGAACCAGGGCAGCAGAGTCGTTGACTGGAAACGACTCACTACTGTTGGTTTACTGACTCACACTATTTGTGGAAGACGTTCAAAATTTCTCGTTTATTTTTAATGGTATGTCTAGTTTTGATCAAAATTGCTCATCTTGAGACAAATGTAGTTGTGTAGCAACCCATCGTATACGTATCGATACAGTATTCTGATCTGTAGTTCCATATGGATGTGATGGGTTGTTTGGGTAACTACAATATGAATATAAACTTTGTTTGAAATTAGTCGTATTATAAAATGTAAATGTGGAACTGCAACGGAGATGGCAAAAAACAACAATAAATTTTAAATATCAACACCGTTGCGGAATTCTCATGAGAAATATGTTGGCTATAGTTAAGGAAGACTGGGGGCTGCTAATGATTCACTGTAAACAGTAGATTCCATGATCGTACTGTTACTGGCATTCCAACGTAATATTTTGGTGAGGTAGCCCTCCTTCCGGCATAACAAGTCCTTCTGAATCTGTCAACCGCCTTGTAAAAGAGGGTGGAGGAGCAGACAGAGGTTCAGGGAACTCATCTTGCCATCGGAGTGCGAATCTGCCCCTAAAAATCGAAAAGAGAAGCGGTGATCAACGGAATGAGAATGCAGAAGGCAATGGCAACGACTACATGAAAAACAAATGTGTATCCACATGGCCAGTAACTGAAAAAGAATCATGATGATTTCTCTATTGGCAAAACTTTCTGGACTACTCCCTCATTCGGATCTCCGGGACGGGACTGCCAAGGTGGAGGTGGCTATGAGAAAAAGATTACCTAACCAACGAAATGATAACGTCCTACGAGTCGGAGCGTGCAATGTCAGAGCTTTTAATGTGTTAGGGAAGCAATAAAATCTGAAAAGCGAAATACAGGGCCCCTTTCTAGGTATACTGGGGATCGGTAATGTGAAATGGAAAGAAGAGAAGAATTTCTGGTCAGACGAGTATAGGGTAATATCAACAGCAGCAGGAATGTGTTACTGTGAACAGTTCAACAATAGGATTGTTCTCATTAGAATCGACAGCAAACGAACACCAGAAACAATAATTCAGTTATACATACCAACATCACGAGTAGAAGATGAAGATATAAGGAAAGTATATGAGGTTATTGAACAGGTAATTCAGTACGAATAGGGAGATGAAAATCTAAGTAATGGGAGATTGGAATGTGGTTGCAGGGGAAGGAGTTGAAGAATTGGTTACTGGAGAGTATGGGATTGGTGCTAGGAATGAGAGAGGAGAGAGACTAATTGCGTTCCGCAACAAATATCAGCTAGTAGTAGCGAACACTCTGTTCAATAATCACAAGACGAGGAGGTAAAATGGAAAAGGTCGGGAGATACGGGAAAATTCCAGTTACATGGTGAGAAAGTCATTCCGAAATCAAATATTGGATTGTAATGTGCACCCAGGAAGCTATACAGGCTCAGATCACACTTTAGTAATCATTTGAAAAAGTGTCATGATGATGTCTGCATTGTCAAAAGATTCCGGGCTATCTCCTCATTCGGATCTCCGGGAAGGGACTGCCAAAGCAGAGGTGACAATGAGAAAATGATTGACTAACCAATGAAAGGATAACGTCTTTTGAGTCGGGGCGTGATGATGGTTATTATTTAGGCCGAAGTTTAAAAGAGTAGATAGGAAGAGCCAGGAAATGATAAGGAATGAAGTGATACGCTTGAAGTTCTAGGAGGCTGTGGGTACAACGATTATGAATATTTCAGCAGGTGGTTTAGTTGAAGAGGAATGGATCTCTCTACAAAGGGCATTACAGAATTGGGAAATAAATCCGTCGGTACAAGGAAGGTAAGTGCAAAGAAACTAACAGAAGAAATTCTTCAATTGATCGGCGAAAGAAGGAAGTACAAAAATGTTCAAGTCACTTAGTAATGAAATAAATAGGAAGTGCAGAGCAACTAAGGCTAATAGTTACGTGAAGAATGTGAAGCAACTGGAAAAGAAATGATTCAAGGCAGGACTGACTCAGCATGTAGAAAAATCAAAACAACCTTAGGAGAAATAAAAAAAAAGAGAACTGTAACATTAAGAGTGCAATGGGAATCAACTGTTAAATGCAGGGGAGAGAGCGGATAAGAGGAAAGAGTACACTGAAGGCCCCTATGAGAGGAGGACTTCTATAATGACGTGACAGAAGAAGAAACAGGAGACGAGAGGGAAGTGATAGGAGATACACTTTTAGAATCAAAGTTTAAAAGAGCTCAGGACAACTTCAGGTCAAATAATGCGGATGCGATAGATAACATTCCATCGAAATTTCTAAAAATTCACGTTGGTGTGCAGCATGTATGTGACTAGATATGTACCATCAGACGACCAGAAAACATAATCTATGTAGTTCCCGAAATAACAAAAGGCGACAAGTGTGAGAACTATCGCCTTAACAGCTCATGCATCTAAGTTGCTGAGAAGAATAATATACAGACGAATGGAAAAGAAAATGGATTATATGTTAGATGACAGTTAGTTTGGCTTCAGAAAAGGTAATTCCGTAAGACAGGCAGTTCTGACGTTGAGGCTGAGAGTGGAAGCAAGACTGAAGAAAAATCAACAAATATTCATAGGATTTGTAGACCTGGAAAAAGCCTTTGACAACGTCGAATGGTGCAAGATATGCGAAACTTTACAGAAGCTCGAATTTTAGTGCG
Organism: Schistocerca nitens; assembly: GCF_023898315.1. Classification (NCBI taxonomy): domain Eukaryota; kingdom Metazoa; phylum Arthropoda; class Insecta; order Orthoptera; family Acrididae; genus Schistocerca; species Schistocerca nitens. Next base: position 103,218,004 of record NC_064614.1, on the reverse strand, counting down.
AACGTCTATGCGAATGCCTTTAATAGTTTCTACAATGAAAGTCTGTGTCGAAATCTGGCAGAAACCTCAAAGAGATTCTGGTAATGTGTAAGGTACATCTGTGGCAAGATCTAATCAATACCTTCACTGTACGATAACTGTGCTGACGTCACTGGTGACAGTGCCACCAAAGTAGAGTTACTAAACAGGGTTTTCTGAAACTCCTTCCCCCATGAAGATGAAGTAAATATTCCACAATTTGAATTTAGAATAACTGCCATCATGAATAACTTCGAAGCAGACACCCTTTGTGTAGCAAAGCAGCTTAAATCAGGTAATAAGGACGACCCTTTTAGCGTATGCTGATATCTACATCTGCATCTACATGACTACTCTGCAATTCACATTTAAGTGCTTGGCAGAGGGTTCATCGAACCACAATCATACTATCTCTCTACCATTCCACTCCCGAACAGCGCGCGGGAAAAACGAACACCTAAACCTTTCTGTTCGAGCTCTGACTTCTCTTATTTTATTTTGATGATCATTCCTATCTATATAGGTTGGGCTCAACAAAATATTTTCGCATTCGGAAGAGAAAGTTGGTGACTGAAATTTCGTAAATAGATCTCGCCGCGACGAAAAACGTCTTTGCTTTAATGACTTCCATCCCAACTCGCGTATCACATCTGTCACACTCTCTCCCCTATTACGTGATAATACAAAACGAGCTGCCCTTTTTTGCACCCTTTCGATGTCCTCCGTCAATCCCTCCTGGTAAGGACCCCACACCGCGCAGCAATATTCTAACAGAGGACGAACGAGTGTAGTGTAAGCTGTCTCTTTAGTGGACTTGTTGCATCTTCTAAGTGTCCTGCCAATGAAACGCAACCTTTGGTTCGCCTTCCCCACAATATTATCTATGTGGTCTTTCCAACTGAAGTTGTTCGTGATTTTGACACCCAGGTACTTACTTGAATTGACAGCCTTGAGAATTGTACTATTTATCGAGTAATCGAATTCCAGCGGATTTCCTTCGGAACTCATGTGGATCACCTCACACTTTTCGTTATTTAGCGTCAACTGTCACCTGCCACACCATACAGCAAACTTTCCTAAATCGCTTTGCAACTGATACTGATCTTCGGATGACCTTACGAGACTGTAAATTACAGCATCATCTGCGAACAATCTAAGAGAACTGCTCAGATTGTCACCCAGGTCATTTATATAGATCAGGAACAGCAGAGGTCCCAGGACGCTTCCCTGGGAACACCTGATATCACTTCAGTTTTACTCGATGATTTGCCGTCTATTACTACGAACTGCGACCTTCCTGACAGGAAATCACGAATCCAGTCGCACAACTGAGACGATACCCTATAGGCCCGCAGCTTGATTAGAAGTCGCTTGTGAGGAACGGTGTCAAAAGCTTTCCGGAAATCCAGAAATACGGAATCAACCTGAGATCACCTGTCGATAGCGGAGATTACTTCGTGCGAATAAAGAGCTAGCTGCGTTGCACAAGAACGATGTATTCTGAAACCATGCTGATTACGTATCAATAGATCGTTCCCTTCGAGGTGATTCATAATGTTTGAATACAGTATATGCTCCAAAACCCTACTGCAAACCGACGTCAATGACGTAGGTCCATACTTAGCAATCATGTAGAACCACTCACTCGTGAACAGTCCCGTACCTAAAGACTGTAAAGTTGCACAATTCACACCAGTACCCAAGAAAGGAAATAGAAGTCATCCTCTGAGTTGTAGACGCATATCACTAACGTCGATTTGCAGTAAGTTTTTGAACACATATTGAGTTCGAACCTTATGGATTACCTCGAATAAATATACACTCCTGGAAATGGAAATTAGAACACCGTGAATTCATTGTCCCAGGAAGGGGAAACTTTATTGACACATTCCTGGGGTCAGATACATCACATGATCACATTGACAGAACCACAGGCACATAGACACAGGCAACAGAGCATGCACAATGTCGGCAGTAGTACAGTGTATATCCACCTTTCGCAGCAATGCAGGCTGCTATTCTCCCATGGAGACGATCGCAGAGATGCTGGATGTAGTCCTGTGGAACGGCTTGCCATGCCATTTCCACCTGGCGCCTCAGTTGGAGCAGCGTTCGTGCTGGACGTGCAGACGGCGTGAGACGACGCTTCATCCAGTCCCAAACATGCTCAAAGGGGGACAGATCCGGAGATCTTGCTGGCCAGGGTAGTTGACTTACACCTTCTAGAGCACGTTGGGTGGCACGGGATACATGCGGACGTGCATTGTCCTGTTGGAACAGCAAGTTCCCTTGCCGGTCTAGGAATGGTAGAACGATGGGTTCGATGACGGTTTGGATGTACCGTGCACTATTCAGTGTCCCCTCGACGATCACCAGTGGTGTACGGCCAGTGTAGGAGATCGCTCCCCACACCATGATGCCGGGTGTTGGCCCTGTGTGCCTCGGTCGTATGCAGTCCTGATTGTGGCGCTCACCTGCACGGCGCCAAACACGCATACGACCATCATTGGCACCAAGGCAGAAGCGACTCTCATCGCTGAAGACGACACGTCTCCATTCGTCCCTCCATTCACGCCTGTCGCGACACCACTGGAGGCGGGCTGCACGATGTTGGGGCGTGAGCGGAAGACGGCCTAACGGTGTGCGGGACCGTAGCCCAGCTTCATGGAGACGGTTGCGAATGGTCCTCGCCGATACCCCAAGAGCAACAGTGTCCCTAATTTGCTGGGAAGTGGCGGTGCGGTCCCCTACGGCACTGCGTAGGATCCTACGGTCTTGGCGGTCCCAGGTCGACGGGCACGTGCACCTTCCGCCGACCACTGGCGACAACATCGATGTACTGTGGAGACCTCACGCCCCACGTGTTGAGCAATTCGGCGGTACGTCCACCCGGCCTCCCGCATGCCCACTATACGCCCTCGCTCAAAGTCCGTCAACTGCACATACGGTTCACGTCCACGCTGTCGCGGCATGCTACCAGTGTTAAAGACTGCGATGGAGCTCCGTATGCCACGGCAAACTGGCTGACACTGACGGCGGCGGTGCACAAATGCTGCGCAGCTAGCGCCATTCGACGGCCAACACCGCGGTTCCTGGTGTGTCCGCTGTGCCGTGCGTGTGATCATTGCTTGTACAGCCCTCTCGCAGTGTCCGCAGCAAGTATGGTGGGTCTGACACACCGGTGTCAATGTGTTCTTTTTTCCATTTCCAGGAGTGTATATATTGACAAACAGTCAGCACGGATACAGAAAATATTGTTCTTGAGACACCCCACAGGTCCCGAAATGCTACAGAGTGGCTCCAAGAGCACTCTTCTGAGTTTTAACACTTCCACTGGCCACCAAGCTCCCTAGACATGAACATTATAGAGTATATCTGGGATGCCTTGCAACATGCTACTCAGAAGAAATCTCCATTCCCTCGTACTCTTAAGGATTTATCGATAACCCTGCAGGATTCATGGCGTCTGTTCCCTCTAGCACCACTTCAGACACGAGACGAGTCCGTGACACATCGTGTTGCGGCAGTTTGTTTGCTGGCTGGGGCCCTGTACGATATTAGGCAGGTGTACCAGTTTCTTTGGCTCTTCAGAGTACGATAGCCTTGCATGTTTCCTGATGCCATCCACCTGTCTTCCATTTCCCCGTAGTTTGGTCACTTATTATCTCTTGGAACACTGTAAAGAAGTTCAATTGTTCGTTTGCCTTCTGTTTTCTTGGAGATGTATCCTGGCACCCTTTATTTCATTTCATTATTGCATAAATTACATCTTCAGTTCTAGTAGGTTCTGTCTGAAATAGACACCCAGAAGGAATGAAAAATGTAAGCATTGAAATCCAGATTCTGAATCACATATACTGAAAGAATAGGTACTGGCATATATTTTTGATTCGGAACTTCAATTCTCTTAGTTGTATAAAGGTGTCCATTGAGTTGCGTTACTCACGTTTTCATACCATCAAAAATCTCTTGTTTTCACAGATATCTTTCTTTCTTTCTCTTCTTTTTTCTCAGTCAGCTTCACCTGAATAACTTACGCAGTGAGTGGCTTGTTAGTTCCATGGCTGAAATGGTTTTATGGTAGCTGAGGAAAAATATTGAAATTTTGGAAATTTGTCCTAAGTTCCTATGGGACTCAACTGCTGAGGTTATTGGTCCCTAAGCCTACGCACTACTTAATCTGTGTGAAAGTAACTTACGCTAATGACAACACACACACCCATGCCCGAGGGATGACTCGAACCTCCGACGGGGGGAGCTGTGCTGACCGTGACAAGACGTCTCAGACCGCAAGGGTACAACGCGCGGCGAAAAGTATTGAAGTACTTCCTTTTATTCTTCATTGTTTTTTTTCTAATTTAACTGATGATCGCAATGATATATTATAAGAAGATAATTTTTTCATAAAAGTTATGTAATGAAAGTTATTACTTATCAAGGGACACCTTTCTGGCTCTACTGAGCACATGGAAGCTTCCAGGAGCTGCAGAAAATGTTAAAGGAATGTCCCTGAGAAAAATTGTAGAGGCTAAGTCACTTGTCACCGACCTTGTCTGTCGTTGTAGAGAGTTCAAACGGTTCAAATGGCTCTGAGCACTATGGGACTTAACTGCTGAGGTCATTAGTCCCATAGAATTTAGATCTACTTAAACCTAACTAACCTAAGGACATCACACACATCCATGCCCGAGGCAGGATTCGAACCTGCGACCGTAGCGGTCATGTGGTTCCAGACTGTAGCGCTTAGAACCGCTCGGCCACCCCGGCCGGCCTAGAGAGTTCGTGCTGTCTATATGTAAGTTGGGATCCAATGTTATTTGCTGGTTTAGTAAGTACCTATTTCACTATAATCTGTCGAGTTCATTATTTAGTGAGATCCTTATAAAATACATAATTTCAGTTTTATATTTAATGCTTTTCAACGGCCAATTATGAGAGTTTGGAGGCAGACTGTTCAGCGGAAGACGACAGAACTCTATTCGTGTCCTTTCATGAACTGTGTCTCTGTTGGAAGTTAGAGCACCCCTGAGACAATTTATCCACTCATTTCCCCTGTTGTAGGTAACGTTTTATCGAGAAAACTGTGTGGGTTTGATCGATCTCCGCCTCCAAAAACTAATGCCTGTCAGTCTACTCAAGGACCTGATACGTCCCCTGTTGCGAGGGCAATAATATGATAATGGCCCATGGAGGTAATGTTTAACTCAGTGCAACAGAAGGTCTTGTGAATTGCAGCATAAGGAGATGCTATAGAGTTGATTGTCCATCATCAGTGCGAGTACCGTCACTGTTGTGCCACTTAATTCAGGTAAACATCTCTAATCTTACGAATCACTCATGTTTGCTTCGAGAAACTTTCGGCTGAAAAATCTGACTGAGAGACAAGTAGGAAGCGCCACGATATGAATTCAGGGAGATCGATTTGCACATATAAAGCAGAGGACTGTATTTCAGAAACTCTAGGCGGAGTTGTTTTTGAAACGCCATTGCATTTTCTGAAGATTTCTACGTTACAACATTCACTTGATTTTAATGTTTGTTCAATTCTTGAAAGCTCATTTCAGACCGAGTGGTATATCCATCTCACTAAGGGAAATACTCACGCAGTGGCGAAAATTTCATTGGCTGTTTTTTGTATTTTTTTCTTTAGCAATAGCTGTTACCTGAAATATATAAATTTATATGTATATGTAAGTGTTGTATATGTATATTTGCTACTGTATATGTGCTGTGACCAGAGAGATTAATAACCGTTTGAGATCACAAGAATGGACAGTTGAAGGAAGGTGGAAGGAGAGGAAAGGAGGGCTAGTGTAGAATTCTCTGGACACCAGATTTGCGAAATCGAGGATCTGAACGACTCAAGGACGGCGAAAAACATGGATGAAGGTGGAGTAAAGAGCGTTTGATACCAAGTAATTAAATAGGCTCAGATTCTGCAGACGATCTGTGAGAATAGAAGATCTGATATTTCAGCTAGAATGAGGGAAGGATGTGGCTTTTTACTGTATTATGTTGAGGACTGATTAATTACTGAACAACACTTTTGTAAAGACATACTACATTTATGTGCTAGAATGAGATTTTCACTCTGCAGCGGAGTGTATGCTGATATGAAACTTCCTGGCAGATTAAAACTGTGCGCCGGACCGAGACTCGAACTCGGGACCTTTGCCTTTGGCGGGCAAGTGCTCTACCATCTTGTAACACCATAGCTCTAATGCTCTACTCATCTATTTTGCTTTTTTTATTTAATATTACACCGTTAAGAACCTGTAAATGTTTTTGATTGAATAGATAACACAAAATTGTATATTCTTTTCTTCGTTAAAACTTTGATGTCGTAGTTTGTTTCAATGCAAAGTAGTGTATCTGTACTGTAAATACTTTGTCCCATTTGGAGGGAACAAAACTTACTGTATATAATTGCAATTCTGTGTGAATAATTTTTTGTAGAAGTGTCAATATGTGAAAATGTTCTGTTTTATTTAATGTGTTTGTTTGCTGTTATGTAAACTGCTGACCTTCACTTAGGGCTCTTAGTTAGTCTGTATGTAAAAGGTGTAGTGGTTCCCCTCGGGAACGGAACTGTGTAGCGCGCGCAAATTGTGGTTGGCCTAGGTGGAAAAGGTGGAACTGGTAGTCAGTCGGGGACGAGCTACCGATAGGATATGAGCTACCAAACTGTGCACTGTTTGGCAAAGTGTGCATATTGTGATGATTCCGAGAGAGGCTTTTCTTGCTTCTTTCTAAGGCCTCGGATGGATGGATAAATAGCTGGGCTATTCTGGTATTTGTACCTTTCTTCGCCACCAAGAAATGGCAGAGTCCAGCAATTCCGTCTGCAATTCCACCTACCAACATGCAGTTGCCACCACATTGCGCAATCATTGCAACGTCATATTGTAAGGATGTACAGTGAAGGATCAGCTTAATGGATGTGTTATTGTGCTGAAATATAAGGTAATGTGTATCTGAATTTATGTACCTACCTTAATTTTTCTCCTCATCATAACACCTCTCAGGGTCCTCTCCGTTTGAACAAAAGTGATTACCGAGTGTCCTTATTGAAAGTACGTTATAACTCAGTTTGCTAATTAATGCCTATTGGACAGAGTAAAATTAAAGTTAATGTGGCAAGAGAGTGAGTTAAAGTTATTGATACTTGCCGAAATAATTTTCTTAGTAATACTGCTTATTAAAGTGCTGTTGCCAACTGCAAAATTAAAAGTTCTTAAGACTCAGGCTTATAAAGTTTTGCTTAGTAAATGATCACATTACTGCCTGTTGTAAATCGCAGAAAGTGAGTCAGTATCCTACATAAATGTTAATTTTATGTCTCACGGTAGTAAAAGTGGAAAACTGCATAGTAGGAAATTATATGTTCATGATTACTAAGTGTTGTCTCTCTTGTGTGCATATTAACAGTATAAAGACCACTCAGTTTGTGTAAGCCTTGAAAGTGATAGTGTTTTCCTGTACGTGTTATAATTTTGCAAATAGTTTGTGCTACTCCAGTGGGTAACTTCAATCTTAAAACATATGTGTGTCAGAGTTCATTGCACTCGCGTGTGGCCAAGTCTAGGTTGTGTTTGTCCGTTATAGTTACTTATACCTACTTTCTTAAACGAGAATGTTAATCATTCTCTTGCCTAGTTAGGCTGGCGGCCGTTTTCTTTATCAGTTGAACAGTGCAGATAGGCAAAATTTTGTTTGATACTGTTCAAATATTTACGTAATTCTGACTTTCATTTCCGATAAGCCACCCCCGTTAGGAACAACACGGTCAACATAACAAAATTCCTCTCAGAGGGTAACACTGCTCTGTTGCTTCGTACCATAATTGCTTTTACGAAATAGTTTTATGTCACAAACTGTTTCTAGCATTGAGGTTATGGTGTAGCGGTAACAGATAGGAGAGTTATACGTGGCGCCGCATGACAGGACGTTGTTCAATTTGCATCTACATGCGGGAAAAAATTATAAGTAGTTAGCATTTTACAAACATCGAGTGAACATAAAACGTCCAGCGGCACGAACCTGTACCTCAATTGACAGAACGGATAGTGAAAGTTCAGTTTATATTGGAAACTAAAGGTATCAGTACTTAATAATAGCTAAAATGGACAGGGAACTAGAAATGAATCTAAATACGCGAGAGCAGAATGCAATCGAGAGTAGTTCAGGCGACACACCAACAGATGGCAGTGTGCGCGAGTTAAATTACGTACGCTACCACGCCGATGTCAATAAACAGATAGAAGCTATGAATGTCGCTCATACTAAGAAAGACAATATGAGCGATGTTGTGGAAGACAGTGGCTATGTTAATGAATCGCGGGATATGTTCGAATCACCAAAAACAGAAAGGGGTGTAGGATCTGAACACGAAAATGCGATAGAAAATAAAAGTGAAAAGACACCAGATGTGACTGGTTTGCTCAGGATGTTGTCTGCGCAATTTGCAACACAAATTGCAGCACTGGGACAACAAAATGCTGCGCAATTTGCAGCACACAGTGACAATATAAATGCACAAATCGCAGCACTGGGGCAACAAAATGTAGAGCAAAGACAGCTAATTACAGCACAGGGTAGTGATATTAGTAAACAGATTGAGAAAGTTGATGTAAAAGTAGACATTGTGAGTAATGATATTAAAAACCTCAAAAACGATATTACTGTCATCAGTGGCAATATTGCCAACATGCAGGGACAAATCGATGACGTTAACGAAAGATTTGACACAGAAGTAATTAAAATCCAAGATAAAATAGAACCCCTAGTCTGTACTAAAGTGGATGAAAAGGTATTCGGTATTAAATCCGAAATACAAACCGAATGTAACGAGGAATTCGCACAAATCAAACAGTCTGTAACAGAAACAAGCAGAGCTCTAACTAAACAGATTGTTAATTGCGAAAAGAAGTGTGACCATAACACTTCACAAATCCAAGACAAAATGTATGACTTGGAAAGAAAAATAAGAACAGGACCTCCACAATTTACAGAAAGGGTCCCTTTCAGTAAAATATTAGAGGGCGAAGAAAAATTCGACCCTGCAAAGAGACATAACGGATGGCATCCCCTAGACTTTGTAAAGAATTGCGAAAGGAACTTTCCTGAATATTTATCTGACCAGGAAAAAATCAATGTTGTCATTAGTGCATTAACGGGAGAAGCTAAAAGGTGGGGGTTGAATCTGGATACAAACCAGATGTCTTTTGAAAATTTTAAACAAAAATTTATTGACGAGTACTGGTCAGAACAAAAACAAGACCAGTTGTGGCGTGAATTTCTAATGGCCAGACTGTACGATGTCAGAGGCAGGCAAACCATGAAAGAATTTTGCGAATCATGGTACAGAAAACTAATACACCTAAAAGCAAGAAGAACTGAAGCCGAGATCGTTTGGGTTATTTGGCAGAAACTGCCTGAGGATTCTAAACGATATGTTGGGAGTACCCACAGTAGTTTTTCCGCGTTTTTGGAAAGGGTAGAGGATGAAGACCACTGGCGAAGAAATCGCGAGCCCCGTCCCCATCATAACAACAATTATTCGCGCGAAAATAATGACCAAAACGAACGACAGGAGAATGATAGATTTCGCGTAAACACGATTCAAAGAGGTCGTGCGAGAGGCAGGGGAAATTTTACGACGCGCGGCAGAGGATACATGGCGCGGAATTTCCAAAATAGAGAAGAAATGGAAAACTGAAAACCGCGTGTGTTACGGGCCGGATTCACGCGGAAACTGGTTCTGGGCCCAAAGAAAAGATGCCAAATATTAGATTCGAGAAAGAGAGATGTAAGTTACGGGGCAAGAAGGTTAAGGGCGCGCCTATAGCAGACGGGCGCGGAGTGATACATAGTGGCATTCCCAGTGCAAAGTCACGTGACTGTTCGTGCTCGGGCCAGCGCTTGCCGGAGCAGCGTACATTGCATTTGGCAGCAGACACAAATGGCAGACGTCAGAACAAGATGGCTGCCGTAGAGAGAGACAGAAGAGGCGGGATCGGACACTTCCGATGGCCGGTTTCAGTAGTAAATGAACGTAGAAATGAAAATAAAGCTAATGCGTCATATGATAAAGATAACTCCGTAACGGTTTCGTGCGAAAAGACTTTATTAAAGAATGAAAGGGAGACAGAAAAGGCGAGTGAAAAGGGAAATATTGGCACTGTTAATGATGTGTATGAGGTAAAGGACGTAGATGTGGGAGGAGTTATGATGAATAAAGAGGAAAGGGAGGTAGAATATGCCACGCAAAATACGTGTGCTCAATTAATAATAGGTAAAAATGATGTAAAGGAGGATGTCAGTGAACATTGCATTGTAAACAGTGCAGACAAAATTGTTGTTGATGGAAATGTGTTTAGTGATTCTGAGGTAGAAGGGTGTGGTAATTTCGCGCGATGGCCTGAAACTGATAGCATGGAAGAAAATGAAATGAAAGTTATCGAAGTACATGACGATTATACTAAATATGAAGTTAAGGCCGAAATCGTTCAAAGTGATATAACTGAAGTGTCTGACTGTCCAAACGGTGTACATTGTGTAGAAAATGAGTCGAAATACGAAGTGACTGAAACATCTAGTGATAATTTGCCTCACTGTTTAAAAGTTGCATTCCTGCTCGAATCGGATGACGAAAATGAAATCAGTGATAGCTCAGACGAAGGAGAGACAACAGATTCAGATACAGATGAGTTTTCGGAGGTAGACAAATCTACTTATACCTTTACAGAAAGAGGTTACGAAAAAATTAATGACATCTTTTCGAAACAAAATCCGGAATGTGTAACTGAAACAAAACCGAAAGAGCCGCCGGATGACACTATATTAGGGCAGGCTTTAATTAATATAATGACAGAAATAGATTTACTGAAACTTAAAGAACCTCCAGATACAAACATAGTAGAACGTGAACTGTTAAAGATCTGTAAAGATGTAGAGGTACTCAAACCCAAAAAGCCACCTGATATACAATTAAAATCAGTAGGTAATATTTCCTGGAAAGACATTATGGTCGAGCAGGATTTGTTATGGGAAGAACAGGAGGAAAAGGAACAGAGAATTATTAAACAAACTATAATACCTGTAAATGTTTGTAACACTGAACTGCAAGTACTTTTAGACACAGGTTCCCAAATTAGTGCCATATCAGAATCATTCTTTGATCATATTTCACGTAAACCAGGGTTAGTAATAATGTCTGTTAGTGGAGTAAAAATTATAGGAGCTACTGGTAGGTCCAGCAAGCCCATTCAAAAACAAGTATTGATAGACTTTGAAATAGGAAGCCAAAAATTTGAACATGATTTTTTAGTGGTCCCTGAACTAAGCGTTGAAATGATTCTAGGTATCAATTGGCTAGACAAGGAAAAAGTAATTATAGATTGTGGTAATGGAACTGTTAAGATTAATAGGGAAACAGAAACAATAGAAATTAAATTTGAAGGTGACAACCAGGTCAAAGCTGTGAATGTAGAACCCATTTTGTTAAAAATAGAATCTGAAAATGATGGTTTATCCCAAATATAAGAAATATACCATGTGAATAGTTTATTGCAGGATGACCAAAAAACTGACAGTTTTAAGGAAATTGTTGATGTTATCCAAGAAATATCATGTGAACAAAAAGATGATTTATTTAATATCTTGAATAATAATAAGAAAGTATTCTCTGATAAACCAGGTGTCGTAAATAACTTTGAATACCGTATGGATATCCTGGAACATGAACCATTCTTTGTCAAACCATATCCAATACCTATAGCTAAGAAAGAAGCAGTACAAACTGAGATTGATAAAATGTTGGAATGGGGGGTAATAGAAAGAAGCAATAGTGAATACAATAGTCCACTTATTATAGTTAATAAAAAGGATGGAGGTGTAAGAGTTGTCATTGATGCTCGGACATTGAATAAGATTGTCAGGAGAGAAGTAGACAGGCCTGAAAATTTAGATGATTTATTACAAAAGTTCCATAATGTAAAGTATCTAACTAGTTTAGACCTTACGGCTGGATATTGGCAGATCCCATTACACAAAGATTCTAGGAAATATACAGCTTTTTTGTTTGCAGGAAAATGTTACCAATACAAAGTTGTACCATTTGGTTTGAATACTTCGATTTCTGTTTTCATTAGGGCTTTGGATTCTGTATTAGGAAAAGAACTTTGTGCCAGATTGACTGTATATGTAGATGACTTGTTGATTGCCACTGATAATTGGGAGGAGCATTGTGATCTGTTGAACAAAACCCTTGTTGCTCTCCAAGCAGGGGGCATGACTCTGAAGTTAAAAAAGTGTGAATTTGTGAGACAAGAAATTAAGTTTTTAGGACACATAATCACCACATCTGGGATTGGCAAGGACCCAGAAAAGCTTAATGCTATTGAAAAGTGCCCTCCCCCGAAGAACCGGAAACAGTTGAAAGCGTTTTTAGGTCTTTGTGGGTTTTACCGCAAATTTGTGAAAGGGCAAGCTTTTAATAGCCCACATTTGAATGGTTTGTTAAAGAAAAATAGTGTATATATTTGGACATCTGAATGTCAGAAAGATTTCGAAAATTTGAAAACTGAGCTAGTAAAGGAAAACATTTTACATCACCCAGTTTTAAGTGAACCATTCCACATGATTACAGACAGTAGTGCTTATGGTATCGGTGTTGAAATATTTCAGGAAAACACAGAATTTGGGGAAACAGAACATAATACCATTGCTTTCGCTAGTAGGACTTTAACTAAATATGAAAAAAACTATACTATTTCAGAGAAAGAGGCCTTGGCAATCATTTGGGGATTAAAGAAATTTAGGATTTATTTATGGGGACACAAAACTATTATTCATACAGACCACAAGGCATTAACCTTTTTGAAAAACTGTCGACTGTTTACCGGTAGGTTGGGTCGATGGGCCCTGTATTTACAACAGTTTGATTATGAGATATTGTATATTAAAGGTAGTGACAATTATGTAGCTGACGCTTTATCACGGTTGCCTGAAAGTATGAACAACTTACCAAGGGAATCCAATGAAGATGGCAAATTTCATATGAGATATATTAAGGAGGTTCCAGGTAGGAAAAGAATTGAGCAAATTTGTAAAAGTATGAGGTTCCACCAGAATGAGGATGAAATTTGGAAGTCAGTAAAAATTAATTTTAGTAACCCTAATTTTCCCCAAATCAGTAGATTTTACAAAATATTCAATGGAGTTTTGTATAGGAGAATGAATACCAGCACCGAAGAATGGAAGGTGTGTTGGCCTAAGCAATATGTGACTGAAGTAATTGATTATTTTCATCTTGCCTTAGGGCATTGTGGTCCCAAGAAGTGTATTGAAAAGTTAACTGATGTGGTTGCGATTAACGTAGGTGCTACTAAGAAAATTACTGAGAGAATAAGATCTTGTGATGTATGTCAAAGGGCAAAAGTAACAAATAGAGTAAATCAGGGTTTCATGCAGAATACGATACAAGAGGACACATTAGAATTACTGTCAGTGGATTTGTATGGTCCGTTACCAAAAACCTCAGGTAATTGGTCTTATATTGTTGTAGTGTTGGAAGTGTTCTCCAAATTTATTAAATTATATCCAATCAGGAAAGCCACTGCTAAAGTAGTCTTTAGCAAAATGACTGAGTATTTTAACACCATTGGTAAACCCAAAGCAGTTTTGTCTGATAATGGACCACAGTTTATCTCAAAAATCTGGAAGGAAGGCATGAAGCAACATGGTGTTCAAGTTAAATATATTTCAGCTTACCACCCGGCTAGTAACCCTGTCGAAAGATATATGCGTGAATTAGGAAGTTTAGGTAGAACCTACTGTCACCATAACCATAAGGCTTGGGGCAGGTTTGTAAATGACTTTGAAAAGACCATGAACACCTTATACCATGAAACCACCGGTTTTACCCCTGAAGAAATTCTGTTAGACCGTAAAAGTAAAAGTATTATCGAAGAGATCTTGCAATTCCCCCCTATTGTAGGAATTAACCTGCATGAAAAGAAAGAGTTAGTTAAGAAAAGAATGAAAGAGAAAGCAGCTGCTAGATCCAAAAGGCATGATAATAACCTTAAAACAACTAAATTTAAGCTTGGAGATTATGTCTTAGTGAAGACCCATGAAAAATCAAGGGAAATTAATAATGAAATTTCTAAATTCAAATACATTTACAATGGGCCTTTTGAAGTGCAAGGAACTCCACATGCAAATGCTTATTTTCTTGTGTACCCTAGGTCAAGGAAGCCTTTAGGAGTTAGAAATATAGTTGACTTGAAATTGTATGTCCACAGAAACTAATGATGAATGAAATGTACAACCCTCAGGGGGCAATGCACTCTTTGCATTGTCAGGTGCCTGACGAGCACCAGGGACCCGAGTCGTTGCCAGCATTACTTCCGTTTCTTTTCATGTTGGCAACCTCCCCCTTCTTCATTCGGAACTTTGACTATCTTCTTTCTTTCTTCCCTTTATTATTATTATTATTATTATTTTTTTTTACATATTGAAGCATGTTTTAGAGGATGTAAATTTTGCTTTAAAATAACTTTCAATTAGTGTAAATTTCAAGATTGAAGCAATTCGTTACAATCGTGGCACAAACTCCAGAACAAAGTTATTTTAAAGTATGGTTCCCAAACCACATGTATATTTATTTAAATTTTTGTAATGAATTTGAAAGATGATGAAAATATTAATAATGCTAAATTTTCCTTGTGCAATGTGACTAAAGATAAATGGTTTTGAGAAAAGTAATTGAATAAATAATATGGGTACACTAGAAAATGACCAAGAATAATGAAAGTATAGTGGGTACGGTAAAAGGGAATAGGAACATGCAGTTAAAGTAAATGAATAAATGGTTCTATGCAGAAAGATGCAAATGTGAATAAAGGTAACGTTTAAAGTGAATAATCTAATATGATCAATGTCTAAAGATGGTTGTATAGAAACGGGTAAGAACGGTGATGAAAAATGTTCTGTGTCAAAACGGAGGAGAGAAACCTGATTAATATGTGTAAAGTAGATATGAGATATATGTGTCCAGTGCCACAAAGGTAGGCAAAAAGCACTTGCAATAGGATATAAAATTATTGTCCTGGACTTGATGTATGTGATGACCTAACTGTGTGTGGAAAAGCAATGGTAAAGGAGTAGCAAAAAAAAATCTTAATCCTGAATTGACCCCAAGTATGACATTTAATTGTTTCTTGACTAATGTATATATTACCTGGTGTTGTCATTTGAAAAGTAATGATTTTGTTGCTAGTGTCTAATTACTGTTTCAAAGTTGCAGGTTATATGTTTTATACCATTAAAGCAAATTTTACCAAAAATGTGACATAATGATGGAAAAACCTTGGAGATGATAACAATAAACTGCTCAAAAATATATTGTTGGGCAGCAAAACAAGACAAAACAATAAAAATGCGGTAGACCTGAAATTGAGGACTACCATATATGCTATGTGAGCAGTAGCCAAAGGACTTGCCATTGTGGGGGCAAGGAGTTGATAAGTGGTCACGAACTGCCAAACCTATAGGATGGGGCAGTGTGTCCATTTAAAATGTGTTTTCTTTAGTGTTTTTTTATCTAAAGTGTGTTTTTGTGCCTAAATGTTTATAAAGACTGCCAAAACAATAATGGGCAGACTGTGTAACATAACTGCTAGTGCTGAGGCAAGCAGTGAACGTAGTTAGGTTTATTGGTCAATGTGTTATGAACTGACTATTCTTTCTGAAGTCAGTGAAAATTTATTATAGAATATATATGGGTTCCTATTCAGATGGATGTAGATGTTTTTGATATTAGGTTTTTTGGAATAACTTAAAGTTTTGGACTGCCTTGTTGTAAACACAGCAGTGATGATTAAAGATAGGTTCTGAATAGGTTAATGTGTTTATGTTCAACAAACATTTTGGACTGCTATTAATGAAGAGCAGCTTTAAAGTTAATTGTATTGAGAAAACCTTGAAAAGTTACTTTTGTATTTAAAGAGTCAGTTGGAAAAAGTTCTCATAGTTGTTTTGTGTAAATAATGGTACATATATGGATGCAGACTGAAATTTTCAATATTTCATGAATTGCTGAATCTTGTAAAATGCACTGTGATTACGAGTATGTTTGGGTGTATGAGAATATTTACATTCCTTCAAAAATATTGAAAGACAAATTTCTGCTTTGTTGAGTTAAAATGTTCTGTTCTGTTATTTATGTGTTTATTACTATTTTTTTTGTTTGAAATCCATACCTTTTCTACTAATATGAAGCTTATTTTGTGTACTGTTTTGTCTTTTATTTGAACTGTGTGTGTATGAAATGAACATGCTTGAAGGTATCCTGTGTAATGATGCAAAATTAGTTTCCTTAAACCAGTGTGAAAATGAAAATTAGTGTAAATGTCTCAATTTTGAAAATGTTTTTTTTTTAAAAAAAAAAGGTATAAAATTTCTTAGTGTATATACTATATATTTGTAATGTGTGTTCTTTTTTTTTCTCCTCTCCCAACTGAAGTTGGATGAATTTTTTTTTTGTTTGCAGCCAACACCACTTAGGTGTTATGGATGTTTCCTTGAAGTATCCCTGACAGGAAACTTCAACGAAACATGGGGCATGTGTAACACCATAGCTCTAATGCTCTACTCATCTATTTTGCTTTTTTTATTTAATATTACACCGTTAAGAACCTGTAAATGTTTTTGATTGAATAGATAACACAAAATTGTATATTCTTTTCTTTGTTAAAACTTTGATGTCGTAGTTTGTTTCAATGCAAAGTAGTGTATCTGTACTGTAAATACTTTGTCCCATTTGGAGGGAACAAAACTTACTGTATATAATTGCAATTCTGTGTGAATAATTTTTTGTAGAAGTGTCAATATGTGAAAATGTTCTGTTTTATTTAATGTGTTTGTTTGCTGTTATGTAAACTGCTGACCTTCACTTAGGGCTCTTAGTTAGTCTGTATGTAAAAGGTGTAGTGGTTCCCCTCGGGAACGGAACTGTGTAGCGCGCGCAAATTGTGGTTGGCCTAGGTGGAAAAGGTGGAACTGGTAGTCAGTCGGGGACGAGCTACCGATAGGATATGAGCTACCAAACTGTGCACTGTTTGGCAAAGTGTGCATATTGTGATGATTCCGAGAGAGGCTTTTCTTGCTTCTTTCTAAGGCCTCGGATGGATGGATAAATAGCTGGGCTATTCTGGTATTTGTACCTTTCTTCGCCACCAAGAAATGGCAGAGTCCAGCAATTCCGTCTGCAATTCCACCTACCAACATGCAGTTGCCACCACATTGCGCAATCATTGCAACGTCATATTGTAAGGATGTACAGTGAAGGATCAGCTTAATGGATGTGTTATTGTGCTGAAATATAAGGTAATGTGTATCTGAATTTATGTACCTACCTTAATTTTTCTCCTCATCATAACACCTCTCAGGGTCCTCTCCGTTTGAACAAAAGTGATTACCGAGTGTCCTTATTGAAAGTACGTTATAACTCAGTTTGCTAATTAATGCCTATTGGACAGAGTAAAATTAAAGTTAATGTGGCAAGAGAGTGAGTTAAAGTTATTGATACTTGCCGAAATAATTTTCTTAGTAATACTGCTTATTAAAGTGCTGTTGCCAACTGCAAAATTAAAAGTTCTTAAGACTCAGGCTTATAAAGTTTTGCTTAGTAAATGATCACATTACTGCCTGTTGTAAATCGCAGAAAGTGAGTCAGTATCCTACATAAATGTTAATTTTATGTCTCACGGTAGTAAAAGTGGAAAACTGCATAGTAGGAAATTATATGTTCATGATTACTAAGTGTTGTCTCTCTTGTGTGCATATTAACAGTATAAAGACCACTCAGTTTGTGTAAGCCTTGAAAGTGATAGTGTTTTCCTGTACGTGTTATAATTTTGCAAATAGTTTGTGCTACTCCAGTGGGTAACTTCAATCTTAAAACATATGTGTGTCAGAGTTCATTGCACTCGCGTGTGGCCAAGTCTAGGTTGTGTTTGTCCGTTATAGTTACTTATACCTACTTTCTTAAACGAGAATGTTAATCATTCTCTTGCCTAGTTAGGCTGGCGGCCGTTTTCTTTATCAGTTGAACAGTGCAGATAGGCAAAATTTTGTTTGATACTGTTCAAATATTTACGTAATTCTGACTTTCATTTCCGATAAGCCACCCCCGTTAGGAACAACACGGTCAACATAACAAAATTCCTCTCAGAGGGTAACACTGCTCTGTTGCTTCGTACCATAATTGCTTTTACGAAATAGTTTTATGTCACAAACTGTTTCTAGCATTGAGGTTATGGTGTAGCGGTAACAGATAGGAGAGTTATAATCTGAGCTACCCAAGCACGAATCATGCCCCGTCCTCACAGCTTTACTTCTGCCAGTGTCTCGTCTCCTACATTCCATACTTTACAGAAGCTCTCCTGCGAACCTAGCAGGAGAGCTTTTACATTTATGTGTCTTGCCGGTTTAACGAAGAATCGCACCCCTACAGTTACACAGGGTGGTCAGAAACAGTCTGAAAATCTTATAAGGGCAGGTTGTGCTCAGAAGGCGGCGCCGATTCCGAGTTATTTAACTTTGTCATTAGCCAATCTGGTCGTTATTTGCGCAAATTCAAGCACTTGCTTGCGCTAAAATACGGTAATGCAAACCCTGGGTCTGCGAGTTACCACTTGCTGAAATACTAATTATAAGTCAAAATGTGACTTTTCGTAAGTGGTAAATTTACGTTAGTGGGCAAAAGCTAAGTTTGTTCAGTTTGAGAAAAGCAAATGAAGAACATGTCTGACGACACCGCCTCTGGGAGGTCGCTTGAATCTGCGAGCGCAACTAACTGACTAGTTAACTTCAACGCACAAACATAGCAACTACACAACCAACCGCTTGAAAATACTTGTTTGGCACATTGATCTAGGTTTCGACACCTCTAAGGTATCTTATAAAAACTTAACTCCTCCCTAACAGGCCATGAAGGCCCAATGGTACCGACCGTCCGCCTTGTCATCCTCAGCCCATAGGCGTCACTGGATGCAAAAATGTAGGGCATGTGGTCAGCACACTGCTCTCGCTGCCGTACGTCAGTTTCCGAGACAGGACTAAGGGTATCTTCGTCAGAATGAAATTTTGAGAAATCCTATAAAATAATGCATAGAAAATTAAGTATGACAGAAAACACTAACCAAGATGACGATTGTCCTCAGGTACAAAGGTTATTTACGTAAAATTACATTGCGAGAAAGCAATGACCAGAGTTTGGAGCAATATGTTCAAGTTAACCAAAAAAAAAACACGTTCTAGACTTTGGCACCAACGTATAGCTAGGAACAACATCACACTGATAGGCCGATAAGTCTGATGTTGGTCCTAGTTAGGCATTCGTGCCAAATGCAGGAACGTGTTTCATTTTATTTTTGAATTGAGAATATCTGCTCTAAACTCTGATCATTTCTTTCTAGCAATGTAGTTTTACATAAGCAACCTTTGTAGGTGATGACAATTGTCATCTTGGTTAATGCTTTTTGTCATACATAATTTTCTATGTGTCATTTTGTACGCTTTCTCAAAATATCATTACGAAGATACCCTTAGAGGTGTTGAAACCTAGGCCAACGTACCAAACAAATATTTGCAACCGGTTGGTTGCGTAATTACTATTTTTGAAAATTATATATGGTTGTTGAGAGCCACCCAAATTTAAAACTGTAGCTTCAATGCTAAATGAGTCAGGATCTGGGCAGCGTATCGATTTTTTTCAGCACTTTCTCAGCATAGCATACTCTGCAACACGCTTATAAGCTTTCCAGACTGTTTCTCACCAACTTGTATACCGCACGTTGCTTTCAAATATTAATGAAAATCGATAATTGTGAGTAAATTGAAAATTTTGGTGCCACCTGGATATTCCTCCATATAACGCTCGAATTTATTTGTACTTTTCAGAAAACCTGTGGGATTCCAGCCTATATTGTCATCTAAGAGCGTCATTGTTAATTTTAGTGTCTTTGCATAAAATCATCGAAAGCAAAGCCATATTACCAAAATCAGCGAAAGTACAGATCGCAGTATTAGATCCCATCCTTATGCGTTGTCGAGTAGAGGAAATACTAACTAACCTGGAGAGACTACTCAAACGCGTCTTTGCATAGAAAACGGTGATAGTGTTTGGGGGGTGCCCCATATTGGCGAAGGGCATTCGTTTTTGTTAGTACTGCTTGTGTTTGCGACTTTCAAGCGATTCGTTCACTGAGCTACAATCTAAACCTAGACAGCGCCAAACAGTATCAGTAAACAGTAATTTCATCTCTCTAGTTCAGCGGAACGCTTTTACAGTTTGCTCCGACATATCATTTGGCTGAGTGCGGTTGCAGCTGTAGCGGTTATAAAACTAAGTACTGACAAAGTTGTTCGTGTACTGTTACACATTTATTAAATTTAATAGTTTTCAACGGTGTTTCGTGTTGTTTGTGGTGAAATATCGATTTTATAAACTTTTGGAAACGTTTTCTCGCTGAGAAGAGTTTTCTGTGCGATGAAGTCGTTAGGAAAAATCGTACTTTAGTTTTCAAAGGACATTTCTAATTGTTTCTAGCGAAATATTTCAGTAAAATTTTCATTAACTGTTTTAACTTCGTTGAGTGTTCCAGTGACCTCTTGAATTTTTGGTTTTAGCTAATATATTTTGTGAAGTTTTGTTGGTGTTCGTGTTATTTGTGGTTTAGTAGTTTAATAAAAGTTGTTGGTTTCTTAGTAGCGACAGAATTTCGAGTCCGCTATTGCTAGTTCTATAAATAGTTCTACTGGTGTACCTGAACTTAGGTAACGTAGACGTCTAGTTTTTTTCAGGAACTGTGAATGAATGAGAAGTGTGGGCTCTGTCGTATGTTTTTGAGTAGTGGGTTATGGTGTGTATTTTCATTGGGGGGAGGGGGAATGCAGTCGGGAAACCAATGGGCATTCTAGTGAGATCTTCTCCTGGGAATGAAGAATCTATAGTAGAAATAAGTTGATAGAGGAGCAGGAGCGTAAGATCTGTGCCCTCCAGGTGCTGTTTCAATACGCAAAGGAGGGACTAGGTAGGTTGAGGAGGGTGAAGGATGTTGGGGAATGGGAACTGAAAGTTGGCAAGAAGGCAGCTAGGAGGAAGAGGTATTCAGACAGTTGTACTTTGTGCATATGCAATAGATTTGACCAACTGTCAAGAGTTGAGTGGAGAGGAGCCTCTTGTAGCTGTAGGTGTAGGAAACATGCAGCATTCCTCAGCGGTTACGAGGCCTAAGTGAGCTGCAAAGTCTAACAGAAAGAAGAAGGTTCTGCTGCTAGGTAGTTCTCACGGTAGAGTTGTGGACCAGCAGTTGCAGGAACTGTTGGTGAGTGAGTACCAGGTCACCAGCATTGTGAAGCCTAGTGCAGGGTTGACTCAGGTGACTAACAGCATAGGGGAGTTAAGTAGGAAGTAGGATGAGGTAGTCATAGTGGGTGGAGCTGGGAGTAGTCTTGATAGGGACGGGGAATATGATGTAGGTGGTGACCTGGTAAAGACAGCTAATCAAACTGGTGGCATTAATATCCATTTCATGCAACTGTTTCAACATGATCGGCCTCATCGTAATGTGGCTATAAGGCAATGGGGCTGGAGAAGGCTTTGATGGGCACATTGCAGTGGTGCCAGTTGGATCTACCAGTAGATCGGGTTTCGATAGGCATGGCCTGCGCCTTAATAGGTATGGGAAGGGGAGGCTGAAAAAGATTATTGGTGACAGTGTTGTGGGGGGTGGTGGGATCATTCATGAAAAAATTCCTGTAGTAGTTGGTGTTAGAGCTGCATCTTTTTTAGACTGAAGTCAACTGTTAGGTATACCTGCTTAAACGAAGTCCCTCTAACTAAGGAATCACCTTCAGAGGACGCCATGTTTCCAAGTAGCGAAGAAAGTAGCATATCTCATCAAAATATAAGAGGTATTAGAGACAAAGTTAGTCAACTGCTCATATATGTTGACTCTGAAATTATTGGTATAGGCTTCCTTTACCAGGATACAGATAAGTTGCCTATTTTTCAGGGGGTTCCTTGTGGGGTGGTGGAGTGGCCGTGCACGTAAAAAATAGTATTCCATTTGAGTCCATAGACGTATCACGGCACTGCACTGAACAGATATTTGAATGTTGTGCAGGGGCAGTTGCATTTAAAGAAACTGAACTTCAAATTTTTGTTGTTTATAGCTCCTCTGACTGTGACTTCAGAGCATTTCTGTTACAGCTAGAGAGGGTTCTTCTTTCACTTTATACGAAGTACTAGAAATCAGTTATATGTGGTGACTTCATGATTAATTTTGTGTATCATTGTGCAAGAAAAACAGTTTTGGTAGATCTCCTAAATTCATATGATCTGATTCAGACTGTGTTTTTCCAATTAGGATGCAGGGGAACAGTCTCACAGCCATAGAAAATATTTTTATTCATTCTTGATTAGTAGACGGGCATTCTGTTAGTGAAAGGGTGAATGGCCTTGCAGACCATGATGCAATAATTTTAACACCAAGGCTTTTGTACTCAAACAAATGTCACGTGTCATTAAAAACTACGTAGGAAAGTTAATCCAACAGCAATAGAGAGTTTTTTAAAACTCGTCAATGAACAAGAGTGGCAGAATGTTTATAGTGCCGATAAGATAGATGACAAACATAACGATTCCTTAACACATTTCTCATGCTCTTTGAGCGTTGCTTTCCATTACAACATTCTAAACAGGGCAGTATTAGTTAAAGGCAACCTGGGTGGGTGACTAGTGGTATAAAGATATCATGTAGAACAAAGTGGAAATTATATCGAAATTTTATAAGTATTCACAATCAAGCTACAGCTGCCCATTAAAAAGGGGTTTGGGATGGTAAAGAGCATGCGGTGCGCAAATAGAATAGCTAATTCACAGAATAAAATTAAAACAATATGGTCAGTTGTGAAGGAAATGTCTGTTCACTCCTTCTGTTCTGTTGAGGAGCTCCCCAAAAAATTAAGCTGATTCTTATGTTATATTGTTGACTGCGTTTACTGAAACTTATGGCTTGACTTTCTTTGGGTTCATAAACATTTTATTTTTATCTGTTATTTCTTTTATGTTGTAGTTTCATGTACTGACACGTTCCATGACGTTGGAGATTTGCTCCTCGATTCGGTCCTACGAAACTTGGGGTGCAAATAAACAAAAAATAGAAAAATATCATGGCGATTGTGTGACTCAATGCGTCACGGCCCTGTTTCGTGGAGTAGTCTCTCCTTTTCATACTGCAACCTGTGCTTTCGCTGATTTTGCTGAGAGGGCATGGCGCTTTCGATGATCGTTCGCAAATGCACACGAAAATAAAGACTGTCGCTCTCAGGTGACAATATCGGCTTGAAATACACAGGTTTTCCGAAAAGTACAAATAAATTCGGAGCAGTATATGTAGGAATATCCAGGTGACACCAAAATTTTCAATTTGAGCTCACTGGTGGGGGGAGACTTCTTCGGATATACCTTTGAGCGCCGAAAAACAAACATGTACAACATAAACAGTGTCACGTACACAGAAACCAACATACAGCTTAAAGACACACACACACACACACACACACACACACACACACACACACACACACCAAGAAAACACGCAGGCACAAATTACTGGAAGCTGATAAGTTTATTTCGTCATCCTAGTGCACAGGTGTTTAAAAAGTGAGACTGAGAACGAGTAACTGCTACGATACATCGAATGATTAAACGTTAGGAAAGCAGTAACTAATGGCGTGGAATACCACTATTTTAATTAACAAAAACTGTAAGATTTTTCAAAAAGTGCTACAGGTGTCGATGTTGCATATTTCAAAGTTTCTATGTGTTTCGAACGCATTTTTGCCGCCGAAGTAAGGTTAAGTGGCGGAGGGAGATTACTAAGAAATTAAAGTTAAATGCAAAGAACCGATACGTACAGACAATATTGTAACCTCCCCACTATCTGTTTCTGTATGAAATTCAGCCCTACTTTACGTCCCACTCCACAAAAGTGCCCACAAACTGTTATCGAACTTAAACTCGTATGTTATCCTTTGACTAACCAGAACCTCATTTGAACTGAACTGTAACTGATCTGAATGCAACTTATATTAAATGCGCTACTGAAGTAAAACAATTATCTGATTATAATCAAAATTTCCACTTACCTCGCATCTTGACAACAGTGTTGTATTTCTAAATAAAATATCAAAACTATATTCAAATTGTGAAATGAGGTGAGACGTGATGATAAAAAGTACGCTGGGGAGGGTAACTATGCGTATGAAATTATATTCCAAGACAAAGATTTTTGGAATGAAGTATGTATTCAAAAAGACAGAGTAAAACTTCGCGTGATCTTCACACACAACATACGTTTGAACAATGCTATGCTTAACAAAGTGAACAATGATTTAAAGAGGGCACAATGTTAACAGAGAATTTCTGTTTAAATCAAGCAGCTTACTCAGTAAATATCTAAATGCATAACTCAGTGAAATTTTCTCTCAACTTTGAGCAAATGAACAAAGTTAACTTGCTGACAATAATCATAATCATTCCGATAAACTAGCTGCGCAGTGCTGCAGTCTTACCTCAAGCTTCTTCTCTTCAAAAATAATAACATTATTCAAAATTTACGTTGTCTTTGCTTTCTAATATATATATATCTTATTCATCCTTGCTGTCCTTTACAATAAATATTTCTTCATCTAATAGATACAATCTCAAGTCCACACAGCACTTCTAAATACATCCATTACCTTCCACACTTCAACTATGAATGTATCAGGTTAAAATTGTTTAACAGTAACGTAACGTGCTCTCTTTCTGACGTGCACATCGATAACATACAACAATCAAAGTGAAATGACCACTTTAGAATAGTAGCTCGACTACATCTGGCTATGACTACAGAATAGTACCATGAATTGTTAATTTCCGATAGCAGTACCAGGCGGAATTGAAGAGACGTACATCACGAAATCCAGGCGCATCGTCCGAAAGAACTGCTCTGGTAGCTGCAGATTCCCGAATCCGTGCCGCAGAGAATATCTGTCGATAGCGAACGTGCCATCGGCGATGCCCACTTTGCATGTCTGGATAACAGCGCACGCTTCTTTAATGCCAATACTCGGTCTGCCGATGTCAGCATACGATCCGCACTCCACAGAGGGATTTTTAGGTAGGTTATGCAATTTTCATTCCCATCTCCGTGCTTCCTTAGTCTTCTCTTAATCTGTCGTTGCCTGTCTTTCTTTAAGACCTCTCAAACTTTCTCGTGAAATGTACACGTTTACATTTGATACTAACTGGTCAGTGACAGAAATTAATTATCGCAAATAGAAAAGTACGTAACACGTTTATATATTAACCATAGGCAAGTATTTGAACACTATGAGACTGTTACCACTTCATAAACAGCGTTTTAGAACGTGCAGTGAACCGGGTAGTGTTTTAAATCGATTTAATCTCAACGAAAAGAGAAATAATGCCCCACTTTCGTTGTGAAACAAACACTGATACTCTACCAACATGCCAGTGAACGCTAGAGAAGGATGGCAAGCCTGGTGGGTGTGGTGTTGTGGATGAGGGAGGACTGTGTGATGCAGAAGACTAATTAGTTGATCCTCATGTCTAAATGACTGCCAGCCAACCGGGGGGGGGGGGGGGGAGGGGGACATTACCAATAGGAACTGTCGCAGCTCGATTAAATTCTATTTGGCTGTGGAAATGTTCGATCTTGTTTTATTTTATTTTTCCGGTAGTATACAGAATTGAAGCCGGAGGTATTTAAAGTAGAGTGACACGGGTCACTGCACTGAGTCAAGGAGGAAGTTGTACAGGCTATGATGGCAATGGGTGGGTGGAGGATGGTAAGGGAGGGGGCTAGAGTTTATGGCATACCAGTGCCTATTCTAAACACACAAACTGATGCCCAACATGAATTCGGTAGCTCTGTAACTCTACGTGAACCATGGGGGATGGGGATGGGCTGCGCTGGGAACAGGTGAGTTGGTAACGAACTGTTATTATGGCTACACATACTGCCAAAAGCCTTTAGCATATTCTTTGTTCCACTGGAGACTGAAAATACTGGGTTTCCTGCGATAGCAACTTGCACCTATCGAAGACCTGATCAAACCACTTCACGACAAGGGGGTAGCGTTACAATTTTGAACTACAGGGTTGGACAAAAATACGGAAATACCACGTTATATGCACGCTTGAACATAAATGTAGATGCTACCCAAGCCTACAGGTTCCACTGTTGTATTTGACAAGGAACAGCATCTACCCGATTTTCTCGACAGGTTGAAAGTGCCATTCGTGATCGGAACAGTGTTCTGTGAACTTGCGAGTGCATTGTGTGGTTAAATTGTTGGTTTAAATGGTTCAAATGGCTCTGAGCACTATGGGACTTAACAGCTGAGGTCTTCAGTCCCCGAGAACGTAGAACTACTTAAACCTAACTAACTTAAGGACATCACACATATCCAGGCCCGAGGCAGGATTCGAACCTGCGACCGTAGTGGTCGCTCGGTTCCAGACTGAAGAGCCTAGAACCGCTTGGTCACACCAACCGGCTAAATTGTTGGTGCTCGCATGGTGAGTGCTTCAGTAAATGAGGCAGCCGAAGTTTCTGGTGTTTCAAGGGCCATCATATCGAATACTTATACTGAATGCAAGGAAAGGGGGGATGCAACACCCGCTAACCGACAATGCGGCCCAAAGTGTGCGTTGAGGACTGTGACACAATGCCAGTGAAGAGAACTGTGACGCAAAATAAAAGGACACAGCTTCAAAAGTTACTGCAGAACTGAAAGTCGCACTCGTGAATCCTGTCAGCACCAAAAAAAGCAAGACAGGAACTCCAAAAGCTGGGAAATTCAGGGCGAGCTGGAATTCTAAACCATTTATCAGTGAAACAAATGCCCGTAACAGGAAAAGGTGGTGACGAATCCCTAAAACCTAGAGTGCCGCTTGCTCGGAAGAGTCATATTTCACAATGTTTCCACCTTCAGACTGAGTATACGTCCCAAGAGTGAAATATGGTGGAGATTCGACGATGATTTGGATACCCATATCGTGGTATTGTATAGGCCTCGTAGTTACTCTTTAAGGTCGCAATAGTGCCAAAGATTATCTGACCATTTTGGCTGACTAGGTCAACCGTAAGGTAAAGTGTTTGTTCTGGAAGTAGGATTCTGTGTTCAAGGACAACAGGGCCCCTGATCACAAAGCTCGCGTCTTTCAGGGCTGGTTTTATGAGCAGGAGGATGAACTGTCGTACCTCTCCCGCCCACCACAGTGGCAGATCTCAGCATTATTGAGCCTTTGTGGTCTGCTTTGGAGAGAAGTGTGCGTAACCGTTAAGCACCTCCACCATAATTACCTGAACTTGCCACTATGTTGCAGGAAGAATGGTGTAAGACTTCACTGAAATCATGCAGGATCTGTATTTATCCATTCCGAAACGACTGGAAACTGCTTTCTGTGCCAGCAGGTTTCCTACACCGTAGTAGACGTGGTAAACTTTTGTGGTTTTGTTGTTTCTATAATTTTGTCCACCACTTATTTATTTCTTTCGTGGGCCCAGTATGTATATTCGTCCATTTTGACCTTTGTTCATTTTTTATCGACTGAAACTAAAGTCACACTTGGGACTAATTATGGTTGAGGAATTGGTAATTAGCAGGCGGTCGTGAGTGCCATACTTATAATTCACGCTTTTTTAGGCCCCTCATACACATATTTATTTTCCGTACTCTTTGTTCTGAATGTCCTACATTTTTCTTTCACGTGTTTGCTCAGTGCTTTGGCAATCATGTGTAGCTTTGTCGTTTGTACACTAGTAGCACAAAGTCACGCACTATGTGTCTTCAGTTATAGACTGCGTATACTTACACAAACGCCATGCTTTTTAATGACATTAATTTGCTTCACTTTGTAATTTTGATGTAGTTCAGTCAAAGTTGTTGTCAATGTCTTTGCACATAGCATAATTTTTCCACACTTCACAACATGCTGTTCCCAAAGTTGCTGTCTCGTTCTCCTGTATATTGCACATGAATGTATTCTCTTTCAGCTTGTGAACTAATCTGCTGTATGAAGCCACGAGACTCAGGACAGGTGCACAGAAGGAAGATACGTTTCGTACAGTATCATGTCAGACATGCAAGTCGTCTCAGTTGCAGGGCATAAATCACAGACTTTAATTTTTGGCGAATGTTACCATTCTTATTCGTGGATTAAGCTCACTGCATTTAGATAGTAAATGAATGCGTGGTGTCTGTTCTTTCTGACATGTATGAAAGAACATACACCACATGGAATTCGCAGCTGCGATACATGTTACGTAAATTTAAGAATGTTAGGGAGTAAGGAAAGGCCAAAGTTTAATGATAGCAGCTGCATCAGGTGGCGTGTTTGTCGCTGTTAGTAGTAGTTTATCCTGTAGTGAAGTAGAAGTGGATAGTTCCTGTGAATTATTATGGGTGGAGGTTACACTCAGCAACCGAGCTAGGTTAATAATTGGCTCCTTTTACCGACCTCCCGACTCAGCAGCGTTAGTGGTAGAAGAGCTGAGAGAAAATCTGGAGTACATTTCACATAAATTTTCTCAGCATGTTATAGTCTTAGGTGGAGATTACAATTTACCAGACATAGACTGGGACACTCAGATGTTTAGGACGGGTGGTAGGGACACAGCATCGAATGACATTATACTGAGTGCACTATCCGAAAATTACCTCGAGCAATTAAACAGAGAACCGACTCGTGGAGATAACATCTTGGACCTACTGATAACAAACAGACCCGAACTTTTCGACTCTTAAGCGCAGAACAGGGAATCAGTGATCATAAGGCCATTGCAGCACCCCTGAATATGGAAGTAAATACGTATATAAAAAAAGGGAGGAAGGTTTATCTGTTTAGCAAGAGTAATAGAAGGCAGATTTCAGACTACCTAACAGATCAAAACGAAAATTTCTGTTCCGACACTGACAATGTTGAGTGTTTATGGAAAAAGTTCAAGGCAATCGTAAAATGCGTTATAGACAGGTATGTGCCGAGTAAAACTGTGAGGGACGGGAAAAACCCACCGTGGTTCAACAACAAAGTTAGGAAACTACTGCGAAAGCAAAGAGAGCTTCACTGCAAGTTTAAACGCAGCCAAAACCTCTCAGACAAACAGAAGCTAAACGATGTCAAAGTTAGCGTAAAGAGGGCTATGTGTGAAGCGTTCAGTGAATTCGAAAGTAAAATTCTATGTACCGACTTGACAGAAAATCCTAGGAAGTTCTGGTCTTACGTTAAATCAGTAAGTGCCTCGAAACAGCGTATCGAGACACTCTGGGATGATGATGGCATTGAAACAGAGGATGACACGCGTAAAGCTGAAATACTAAACACGTTTTTCCAAAGCTCTTTCACAGAGGAAGACCGCACTACAGTGCCTTCTCTAAATCCTCGCACTAACTAAAAAATGGCTGACATCGAAATAAGTGTCAAAGGAATAGAAAAGCAACTGATATCACTCAACAGAGGAAAGTACACTGGGCCTAACGGAATACCAATTCAATTCTACACAGAGTACGCGAAACAACTTGCCCCCCTTCTAACAGCTGTGTACGACAAGCCTCTAGAGGAACGGAAGGTTCCAAATGATTGGTAAAGAGCACAGGTAGTCCCAGTCTTCAAGAAGGGTCATCGAGCAGATGCGCAAAACTATAGACCTATATCTCTGACATCGATCTGTTGTAGAATTTTAGAAAATGTTTTTTGCTCGCGTATCATGTCATTTCTGGAAACCCAGAATCTACTCTGTAGGAGGCAACATTGATTCCAGAAACAGCGATCGTGTGAGACCCAACTCGCTTTATTTTTTCAGGAGACCCAGAAAATATTAGATACAGGCTCCCAGGAAGATGCCATTTTCCTTGACTTCCGGAAGGCGTTCGATACACTTCAGCACTGTCGCCTGATACACAAAGTAAGAGCCTACGGAATATCAGACTAGCTTTGTGGCTGGATTGAAGAGTTTTTAGAAAACAGAACACAGCATGTTGTTCTCAATGGAGAGACGTCTACAGACGTTATAGTAACCTGTGGCGTGCCGCTGGGGAGTGTTATGGGGCCATTGCTTTTCACAATAAACATAAATGACCTAGTAGATAGTGTATGTAGTTCCATGAGGCTTTTCGCGGATGATGCTGTAGTATACAGAGAAGTTGCAGCATTAGAAAATTGCAGCGAAATGCAGGAAGATCTGCAGCGGATAGGCACTTGGAGCAGGGAGTGGCAACTGATCCTTAACATAGACAAATGTAATGTATTGCGAATACATAGAAAGAAGGATCCTTTATTGTATGATTATATGATAGCGTGTAAGTAGGCTGTTAATGTTTTCTTATTGGCAACGTTACGTAGCGCTCTGTATGAAAATCACTGGCTGTGCTGTGTGCAGTCTGTGGCTAGTTTGCATTGTTGTCTGCCATTGTAGTGTTGGGCAGCTGGATGCGAACAGCGCGTAGCGTTGCGCAGTTGGAGGTGAGCCGCCAGCAGTGGTGGATGTGGGGAGAGAAATGGCGGAGTTTTGAAATTTGTGAGACTGGATGTCATGAACTGCTATGTATATTATGATTTTTCAACACTATTAAGGTAAATACATTGTTTGTTCTCTATTGAAATCTTTCATTTGCTAACTATGCCTGTCAGTAGTTAGTGCCTTCCGTAGTTTGAATCTTTTATTTAGCTGGCAGTAGTGGCGCTCGCTGTATTGCAGCAGTTCGAGTAACGAAGATTTTTGTGAGGTAAGTGATTTGTGAAAGGTATAGGTTTATGTTAGTCAGGGCCATTCTTTTGTAGGGATTATTGAAAGTCAGATTGCGTTGCGCTAAAAATATTGTGTGTCAGTTTAAGCACAGTCTTGTATAACTTTTCAAAAGGGGACGTTTCATAGAGAATTTCCGTAGTT
Source organism: Schistocerca nitens (assembly GCF_023898315.1). Classification (NCBI taxonomy): domain Eukaryota; kingdom Metazoa; phylum Arthropoda; class Insecta; order Orthoptera; family Acrididae; genus Schistocerca; species Schistocerca nitens. The sequence goes on along the minus strand of NC_064614.1, from coordinate 103,186,952 downwards.
GTAGTTTTTCATTGTTGTACAGTAAAACAGTTGTGGCATGCATGTAGATTTGCAGCAAGTATTTCGCAGCTGGGCTTGCAATTAACGAGATATTATTTTCAGTGCTATGTTAATGTGTTTTCTTATTTTACTCTTCCAATTGTGTTTTTCTGTGTTATTGTGACAATAATGGCGTGTGAAAAACGTAATACTAGGCTTCAAAGTAAACTGAGAAATGACAGTGGAGATGAAAGCAGTGTGTTAGCGCCACTGAGTAATGAATTAAGTAATGTTCAAAGTAGTAATTTGGTAATTGTGCATAGGGAAATGGAGCGGGCGGCAAATAATCGTGTAGACAGTGAAACAATTAGTGAACAGGGAAGCATTATCGATCGATCGGTCAGCAACAGTTCGCCTGAGGAATCCGAAACGACAGGACACAATCTTGCAAATACTGTAGATTCAGGTTTTTGGGTCCTCACCGTTTTCTCAAATAAGTCAAGATTCATTTTCTGCTTGTCAAAATGTGAATGTTGCCGGTGCAACTTCACTGCCGAAAAGCACTGAGGAACATGTTTCAGACACCAGTGCATTGTTATTACAATTAATGCAACGAATGGGACAAAAGCTTCAAAAGTTAGACACAATGGAACAAAATCAGACAAAAACACAGCAAAAGCTTTAAAAGTTAGACACCACACTTGAACAAACACGTCAACATTTAACTACTGAGTTACATAACATTGAATCGAAATGTCAAAAAGTCTGTAATGACGTAAAAACACAGATTTGTGAGCATTTTCAACCCATTTTTTCGCGGCATGAAAATGCAGTTCAGAATCATGAAGCAGCCATAAAAGAACAGCAAACTATTGTTCATCAAAATCATGAGACCTTGCAACTTAAAATTGACTCAGTTGCATCTACCGATTCGGTTACGCAACTTGCAAAAACTCAAGAAAACTTAAGGGACACAGTAGATACTCTGAAAATTGGTTCAGAAAGACACATGGAGGAAATTAGTTCATTATCACAGAAAGTAGTTGAACTTTCTGATCAGCTAAATAATTTATCTACGAAGGTAGATGATAATCTGAATGACACAAAACCGGTAGTCTTTAATGACAGAGAAGAGTGCGAACAAATTAGGAAATTCATACAAAATCTGAATCAAATTAATACGCAACACCAAAGAGAAATCCGGGAAGTACAAGATCAGCTGACACAGGTAATACAAGAATTACATATTTCAGAGGACACTCGCGCTCCAATATGGGAAGAGGGACATAGAAATACAGAACAGCAGAAATAATAACACAGAGCACTTCGGAAATTTTGAAAGAAATTGGCAAGGTACACCGAATTTTCAGATGGAACCGCCGAAACGACGTAACAATGACCGTCATGCGACTCGCCGTCATGATGATTTTGACTATAAGCTGTTCATTACTACACATAAATTCAAAACATTTAAGAATTCTGGCAACGACATTCATCCACAAGCGTGGCTTCATTAATTCTCTCATTGTTTTCCTCCCAACTGGTCATTAGAACACAGATAAGAATTTATGTGTGGCTACTTAGAGAATGAACCAACTGTAAGAATGCGATCGGTCATTCACGATTGCCACAGTGAAGAAGAATTTTACCATGCCTTCCTCTCAGCATATTGTTCTCAAGCCACACAAGACCGAGTAAAACATGGCATCATAATGATGAAACATTTCGAACAATCTGAATTTTCCAGTCTTGTGAAATATTTTGAAGACATGTTGCACAAGAATCAGTACCTGTCAAACCCATACAGCCCCTCAGAACTCATCCGCATTTGCTTAATCAAATTACCTGAACATTTACGGCCTATTATTTTGGCAGGACGTTGCAAAGACGACATTGAAGCTTTTTAGGGACTCTTACAAGAATAAGAAATTGACACTGATAATCGCGGAACGCGAAAACAGGAACACAACAATTACAGGTCACATCCGTCGCAATTCCACGATGAAAGAAATAATAACTGGATACGACAAGGCTATTCTCACAACACAAATCATGACCAAAACAGACACCACCCGTATGACAACCGTTGGCAGAGTAGTAATAATTACAGGGAAAGATCATCTCTCCGTAGTAGTAACTATCACAGAGACAACCATAGAAACAGACAATATGGGAACCAAAATAATTATTATCAAGGGAGACAGAATAACTTCAGACGCAACAGTCCACCATGCAGTTATGATTCCGGGAGAAATTCTGCACCACATGACCGACAAACAAGAAACTATGTAAACTACCGACAAAACAACAGACCTGAATTTCATCAGAACTGGCGAGCTTCAAACAGGGCAGGGCCTTCTCGTCAAGGTGAATTTGTAGAAGTTCGGTCTCCTAATCCCAATAACGGCGCGCGCCAACAAAGAGACAGACAAAGTCTTGTACCACAGGCAGCCGCGTGCGCCGGCTGGCTCAGAGAAAAATAACATAGACGCTAACCTTGAGAAAAAGTTTAGCATTCCTTACCGAAGCATACCACATGATAATTGCGTTGAAGTTGAAACTCTGCGTACTAGGAAGAGTAAAGGTTTACACCACATTTCACATGTAAAACCGTTTATTGAAAGATAATCTGTTTTTTAACTTAGTCTTTGCCATAAAACTTTTCACTTCGTGCTACTAGTACGATTTGTCACACTGAGAAACTGTTAACAGGCAACAATGTTTTAAAGCTAACTAACTATCCAGTCAAGAACATAGGTAACTTAGAAAAGTAATTGCGAATGCATTGTTATAGTGAACAGATGACACAGTGGTTAGTTTATGTGACAGCTACACGATTTTATCACGACGCTACTAATGAGTGACAATTTACAATGTTGCTTTTGCCGTGTTTCTGTTTTATATCTGCACGTTTTCCTGCATTATTCTGGAAAGTAAAACATGTTTTAGTAGTAACTTTTGTGGTATAGCTACAATGAGACTGCATTTTCCGTAGCACAACAATACGTTACAGCACAGTACTTTCTTCATCACGGCAATAAGCTTAATAACTAAGAAATCTACATGCAAAGGATTTCACTTTTGTTTATCATGAGGTAAGCACATTGGCTTCTGCAGAACTTAGCTTTCGGAGGACAATAACTACGACACTTCCACAGAATTATCTTACAACAAGACGCACATTTAGCGCTACAGGACACGCATTTGGGTGATTAATTTTGTACTTGAACCATTTATTTTTCAATATTTTTGAATTACAAAGGTTTTCCGTGATACATTTCATTCCATTGCTGTAATCTGTAACACCTGAGGGTATTATTACATTAATCCTCAGGGGGGTACACGCTTACTTTGTGTACCATGTGTTTGGCAAGCACAAGGAGCCCTAGTTAATATGGTATTTGCTTATACAACTTTACACATTGGTACCATATTTCTCTAACACATAATTACACAGCTATCTAATCATTTAACTGAGAGAGACAAACATTTTTTTTACTACGTCAGTGACAGATGTTTACGCAATTACACAGATGGATAACTCCACACTTATGAAACTGTATTTTGTCTGTACTTTGTGAACTGTTCATATTTTTTCGGAACCATTGTGGTACTATGAGAGCTTTGAATGATGTATTTGGTATGGGATCATGAGGTAGATGACACTATTGAAATGAGCAGAGAATTTTTTTTTAGGTTTTGAAATTATTGCAGAAAGGTACGACGTTTTTGAGATTTGACTGAGGTGTTATGATGTTATTTTTGCTACAACGATGTGTATTATGCTGTTGCAGTATGTTTATGATCAATAAGCTGATGCTATATGAGGAATTTGATTATGCTACGTATTTATTATGATGAAATATTGAAGAAGTGTCGACGAATATGTATATGTATAATAAGGTAAGGAATAATGAGTAGTGGTTAGGGACTCTGACTTGTGAAAAAGTATGTTGGAAACCAAGAATCATACTTTAAGAGTTATGAAATGTGTCTAAATGCGTGAATGTATCACAATGCCGACGAATATTTTTTGGACACTGTTATATTTATAGGATTTTGTTTCTACAGATTTGCAACGCAAATTCTCGAACTGTGAAATTTTTATATGAGACTGTCACAGTAGTGCAAACTGCTGTTGTAAATATTTCGGTAAGAAAGCCAAGTGACCTTGACGTAATGCGTCTTGAGTGGCCAGCTGTGTCAGACGCCTGGAGAAAAAGCCATTAGTGTGTGCCTTTTCAGAGGCACAGGTAAAAAAAAAGGGAGGCCATTATCCTCGCTATTGACATTTCTTTGTAGAAAGCATCGCAAATACGACACACTGAAACTTGAAAACATATGATTACATTGTGGAGCTCTTAATTTATGATATTTACTGAAATGCCTAATGAAATGATGAGAAACATTTTACATTTATTGTCCTTCTAGTTGAGAGATTCTTTTGCCTTTGGAGACGCCATTTGCCTAGTGAATGACGTTTCATGCATTGCTCTATATAGGCTATATATATTTGCTCATTTCGTTTAATATCTAGTTTCTAGCTGCACTGCAGCATTGGTTATTATAAAATTTAATAGATGTACTAATATCACTATTTTCTGTCTACAGACCCAGGAAAGAATACATTTATGATGTACTTTCTTAGAAAAGAGAGCACAAATAGACATTTCCCTTCACAGGAACTGCATAAATAATTTTTTTTACGATTTGGTAACTTATCTGCTAGTGTAAGTTCTCGTGATGCATCACTCTAGTGTTAAGATGTGACATAGGTATTAAAAATGGCCATTTTTACTGTAATATTTTTTCTGCTTGAGCTATGTCATGTTTAGATATAATATTTCATTTGCTGCTGCTGTTTGCCAGGCATATGCTACTAAATTTCACTTTGTATTACTCTGTTAAGCTAGTTTTACTACTGATTTATTTTTCTTGTTTGCTGTGCATTGCCTTATGTTAGTTGTAATATTCTATTTGCTTTGCTAATTTATGCTGCTTACTTTGCCAATTTGAATTTTTGTCATTGCTGTTTGCATTAATTTGTTATGTGCTGCTGCATTGCCTCGTCCCTTGGTATATATATCTGAGCTCAGTAGATTTAAGTTAGCTTAAGAGGGGGTAGACTATATAAGAAACTAACTATGATGAATTGGAAGAAATGCATTGAGAAGCTATAAGAAAATGGTGTGGCCAAAAAAAAAATGAATTTTGAAAGAGGATATGAACAAAAAAAGTAGGGTTTAGGGACAACAGGTTTATGTAGGATTTTCTTGGAAATAAATGATGAGGTAAGATAATGGTAAATAAATAATGAGGTAAGAAATGTGTGAACATATAAATACAGTAAGCATCCTTGGATAGAATTTTTTTGGTGGAAACAAATGTTGAAATAAGAGGAAAGATATATGGAATGAAGTTTTGGGTTGGACTGCAGTACCAAATGTTACACTGAAAACAAACCCTGTCCTGTATTTTGTGTTATTACACTATGTGAATTTGTCTTTTTCCTGTCTTTATGTGTTTAGCTAATAAGTTTTAAGTTGTAGAATTTTTCAAATACTAAGTTATTTTCTTTGTAAAGATGTTTAGACATTATTTATTCTGTTTTGTTGCTCATATGTGAAGGTGATGATTCAAAAGTTATTCTGATCTTTATGTATGTACTTATGTCATTATTTTTGTAACACTGATGTATATGTTTATTTCTATTCTTTTGTAAAGCCTGTATTACTACAAATGTTATCTGTATTGTTATGTTCTTTAATGATGTATTTTGTACCTTTGTAATTGTATTCTTGTTATAAAATTGTAATTGACACCAGTTCATCAAATTAAGTAACTTGTAAGTTACATTTCACTGCACACGTTTCTGTTGGTCATAGTATATGGACAATATGTGAGAAGTAGGGACTATTAGGGTTTGGACATGTGTTGATAATTCAGCAAGGGACTGATTAACAGCATTGCTGGTTCTAAGAACAAGTCCAGAAACTTTGTGACATCACAAGTGGTGGTTATGGACTTGCTATATTATCTGCAAGACTCTTCAATGGTGATTGTGCACCTGCACAGTCACAACAGATGGCTACTGGCCATCTCTACAAGGACTACAGTGGGTCTGCGTCTTTTATGACCCACCAATACCATTATTTCTACAAGGACTACAGTGGTTCTGCATCTTTGATGGTCCACCAATACCATTATTTCTACAAGTACTGCAGTGGGTCTGCACCTTTGGTGGCCCACCAATACCGTAATCTCTACCAGGACTACACTGGGTCTGCTCTGTGATGACCTACCTACCAATATTCTTCAAAACGTCGAATGACTCTGCTGTGGGTTTGCTCTGTTGTGGCCCATTACCTGTCTGCATGTCAAGAGTCAGCACTGTCTTTCCGTTGGAAGGACAACACTACTTCTTCAAGACTGCACGGAAATCCACTACTTCCATGTGCATTCTCTTTTACTACTCAGACTTTGAGAAAAACACTGATATTTTACTGTGATGGACGATCAGGACTGTCTTTATGGACTGTGAGAAAAGTTTAGCTTTTGACCAACATTGTATCAATAAATGTGTGCATTTGATTTCTTCGTTATTGTAATTATGATAATTTTTTTTCAAATCTGTATTGGCCACTGCCCAAAACAATTTGTAAATTTTTTTTGTGGGGAGCATGGGGGCTATGTAAGTAGGCTGTTTATGTTTTCTTATTGGCAACGTTACGTAGCGCTCTGTATGAAAATCACTGGCTGTGCTGTGTGCAGTTTGTGGCTAGTTTGCATTGTTGTCTGCCATTGTAGTGTTGGGCAGCTGGATGCGAACAGCGCGTAGCGTTGCGCAGTTGGAGGTGAGCCGCCAGCAGTGGTGGATGTGGGGAGAGAAATGGCGGAGTTTTGAAATTTGTGAGACTGGATGTCATGAACTGCTATGTATATTATGATTTTTCAACACTACTAAGGTAAATACATTGTTTGTTCTCTATTGAAATCTTTCATTTGCTAACTATGCCTATCAGTAGTTAGTGCCTTCCGTAGTTTGAATCTTTTATTTAGCTGGCAGTAGTGGCGCTCGCTGTATTGCAGCAGTTCGAGTAACGAAGAGTTTTGAGGGGTAAGTGATTTGTGAAAGGTATAGGTTTATGTTAGTCAGGGCCATTCTTTTGTAGGGATTATTGGAAGTCAGATTGCGTTGCGCTAAAAATATTGTGTGTGAGTTTCAGCACAGTCTTGTATAATTTTTCAAAAGGGAACGTTTCAAGCGGAACAAACACTGGTAGCAGTTACTTCTGGAAAATATCTGGGAGTATGCGTGCGGAACGATTTGAAGTGGAATGATCATATAAAATTAATTGTTGGTAAGGCTGGTGACAGGTTGAGATTCACTGGGAGAGTCCTTAGAAAATGTAGTCCATCAACAAAGGTGGTGGCTTGCAAAACACTCGTTCGACCTATACTTGAGTATTGCTCATCAGTGTGGGATCCGTACTAGGTCAGGTTGACAGAGGAGATAGAGAAGATCCAAAGAAGAGCGGAACGTTTCGTCACAGGGTTATTTGGTAAGCGTGATAGCGTTACTCTGATGTTTATCCAACTCAAGTGACAGACTCTGCAAGAGAGGCGCTCTGCATCGCGGTGTAGCTTGCTGTCCAGGTTTTGAGAGGGCGCGTTTTTGGATGAGGTATCGAATATATTGCTTCCCCCTATTTATACCTACCAAGGAGATCACGAATGTAAAATTAGAGAGATTCGAGCGCGCACTTAGGCTTTCCGGCAGTCGTTCTTCCCGCGAACCATAAGCGACTGGAACAGGAAAGAGAAGTAATGACAGTGGCACGTAATGTGCCCTCCACCACACACCGTTGGGTGGCTTGTGGAGTATAAATCTACATGTAGATGTAGACTTTGTGCAGTATCAGCGGCGACAAGCGAAAATCTATATTGGACCTTGATTCGAACCCGGAATCTCCTGCAAACTAGGCAGTTGCGTTAGCCACTGCGCACCCCGCACAGAGTGTTGATCGCAGTGGGACTGGAAGAACACCAAGGTCATAGCAATCTATAAAAAGGGTAAAAAATCTGATTCACATAATTACCGGCCAATTTCACTGACGTCGATTTGTTGTAGAATAACGGAACAATTTAGTGTTCAGACATAATGACCTTTCTATTCTCTGAGAAGCTCATCTGCAGAAACCAGCACGGTTTTAGGAAACAGCGGTGACGTGAGACACAGCTGGCCCCCTTTGTGCATGATATACATCAGGCTCTAGATAACGGCTCCCAGGTTGATGCCATATTTCTCGACTTTCGAAAGGCGTTCGACTCAGTTCCGCACTGTTGCTTGCTACAAAAACCGCCCGCGTACGGTCTGTCCAATGACATATGCGGTTGGATAGAAAGTTTTGTAACAGACAGCGAGCTGTATGTCGTCCTGAACGGGGTAACTTCAACAGAAACAAGAGTAACTTCAGGTGTGCCCCAGGGCAGCGTAATAGGTCCTCTGCTTTTTACGATTTACATACACGATCTGGTTGATGGTATTGACAGCGGCATTAGACTGTTTGCCGATGATGCTGTAGTCTACAGGAAAGTAGTATCACACGAAAATTGTCAACAAACCAATGAGGATTTGAAGAAATTAAATTAGTACGTGTAAGCTACTGCGTATAACAAGGCGAAAATCCCCGTTAATGTACGAGTACAAAATAAATGCCCAGTCTTTGGTGGCGGTAACGTCCATCAATTATCTGGGTGTGACTATTCGAAATGATGTCAAATGGAATGATCAGATTAAACAAGTAACAGGTAAGGCGAACTCTAGATTGCGGTTTATTGGTAGAATCCAGAAGCGATGCAATCTTTCAACAAAGGAAATTGCTTACAATACGTTAGTTCGTCCAGTCTTGGAGTATTGTTCGCCTGTATGGGACCCTTACCAGTTGCGTCTGATTCAAAAGATTGAGAACGTCCAAAGAAGAGCGGCAAGATTCGTTACTAGTACATTTAGTCATCGCGAGAGCTTTACAAGCGCTAAACAGAAAGGGCTGCTCACTAAATTACGAAATCCGATCTTCACCGAGGCTGTAGAGCATATACACTCCTGGAAATTGAAATAAGAACACCGTGAATTCATTGTCCCAGGAAGGGGAAACTTTATTGACACATTCCTGGGGTCATATACATCACATGATCACACTGACAGAACCACAGGCGCTTAGACACAGGCAACAGAGCATGCACAATGTCGGCACTAGTACAGTGTATATCCACCTTTCGCAGCAATGCAGGCTGCTATTCTCCCATGGAGACGATCGTAGAGATGCTGGATGTAGTCCTGTGGAACGGCTTGCCATGCCATTTCCACCTGGCGCCTCAGTTGGACCAGCGTTCGTGCTGGACGCGCAGACCGCGTGAGACGACGCTTCATCCAGTCCCAAACATGCTCAATGGGGGACAGATCCGGAGATCTTGCTGGCCAGGGTAGTTGACTTACACCTTCTAGAGCGCGTTGGGTGGCACGGGATACATGCGGACGTGCATTGTCCTGTTGGAACAGCAAGTTCCCTTGCCGGTCTAGGAATGGTAGAACGATGGGTTCGATGACGGTTTGGATGTACCGTGCACTATTCAGTGTCCCCTCGACGATCACCAGTGGTGTACGGCCAGTGTAGGAGATCGCTCCCCACACCATGATGCCGGGTGTTGGCCCTGTGTGCCTCGGTCGTATGCAGTCCTGATTGGGGCGCTCACCTACACGGCGCCAAACACGCATACGACCATCATTGGCACCAAGGCAATAGCGACTCTCATCGCTGAAGACGACACGTCTCCATTCGTCCCTCCATTCACGCCTGTCGCGACACCACTGGAGGCGGGCTGCACGATGTTGGGGCGTGAGCGGAAGACGGCCTAACGGTGTGCGGGACCGTAGCCCAGCTTCATGGAGACGGTTGCGAATGGTCCTCGCCGATACCCCAGGAGCAACAGTGTCCCTAATTTGCTGGGAAGTGGCGGTGCGGTCCCCTACGGCACTGCGTAGGATCCTACGGTCTTGGCGTGCATCCGTGCGTCACTGCGGTCCGGTCCCAGGTCGACGCGCACGTGCACCTTCCGCCGACCACTGGCGACAACATCGATGTACTGTGGAGACCTCACGCCCCACGTGTTGAGCAATTCGGCGGTACGTCCACCCGGCCTCCTGCATGCCCACTATACGCCCTCGCTCAAAGTCCGTCAACTGCACATACGGTTCACGTCCACGCTGTCGCGGCATGCTACCAGTGTTAAAGACTGCGATGGAGCTCCGTATGCCACGGCAAACTGGCTGACACTGACGGCGGCGGTGCACAAATGCTGCGCAGCTAGCGCCATTCGACGGCCAACACCGCGGTTCCTGGTGTGTCCGCTGTGCCGTGCGTGTGATCATTGCTTGTACAGCCCTCTCGCAGTGTCCGGAGCAAGTATGGTGGGTCTGACACACCGGTGTCAATGTGTTCTTTTTTCCATTTCCAGGAGTGTATTATTACCACCAACTTTCAAATCGCGCAATGATCACCATTCAAAGATAAGAGAAATAAGAGCTCGCACTGAGGCGTTCAGACAGTCGTTTTTCCCCAGGGGGGGGGGGGGGGGGGGGAGAGAAATATGACTATGGCGCGAATTGTGCCCTCCGCCACACACCGCATGGTGCCTAGCGGAGTATATATGTATCTGTAGACTATCTCCGCACTCGTCCCAACTCCCCCACATTCCCACTCATCGCCAACTATCCGCAGTTACTGTGCATGTTCACCATGGTCACTACTTTTGAGATTCCCGCAGGAGGTCAGACGTAATTGTGCATCCGTGCTGAATGTCGTGGGTTCATTGGCCATGGAGGCAGATCGATTACATGAATGCATGGTATCCGAAGTAACAGACGCCACACATTCAAGTAATTGTTTCGCCTCGATGGGCAATGAATCCACCACATTCAGTGCAGATGCTCAGTTACGTCAGTCCTCCCGCGAGAATCACGAAGTATTAGCGAGCATGGAGGACATGTAGATATGTGGCGCTGGTTAGGAATATGGATCGGCTGGAAGGCGGTCCGAAGTAATCCGCGCGGTTACTATAAAAATCGTGTCCAGGTGGCGAAACTGTTATGCCAAGCCTTTAGAAGATCCCAGGTTGGTATCCCGGTCCGACAGACATTTTCGCTCATAGCCGCGCAAAGCTCTTTAGCTTGCATAGCATTTGGATAACTTCGACAGCAAGTTAGACAGCAGATTACATTCATTTCATTAAATTCATTATTAAAGCTCAAAGAGATGTTCCGAAGGTTAAGTTTCAGTCATATGTTAAAAAAACCTATCAGCTCGACACTCGTAAGTTATTGTAAGGAATTTAGCACACATTTATACCATTGACGATACTGCTGCAAAATAATATTTATCAATTCAAAATGATGTTACAATGTAACTGGTTGATTATCATTACGAAAGCAAATGCATCCAGTTTGTCTTGAATAGTCGCAGGTGGTAATCATCGCTCCTTTAATGTGAGGCACTGCGTGCTACAGAGATTTCGTAAGCCTGTTTTCTACGCACCCTTTGGTAAGTGTAACGATACATAGCGTAGGCTTGAATAGGCACGTTGCCCCAGTGTTACCCTTAGATGTCATATTTTTAAAAATGAGTACAAAAAAAACGGTAAAAGCACGGAGGAGATTATTTTGTATTCAAGGAGAACGAAGTTCACATGCACAGCACGTATGAAAATTATCTGATTTCCTCGCAGATTAGTTAGCAGGAAGATACTAACAGTTTAAGATTCTGTTGATAGTAGTGCATTCGGTAAGGGGTTCCTTACACAATAAAAAAGAACGTGGACCACCGAGACTGATGCAAGCACGGTTCACTCCCACAATGGATAGCATTTTACTGCAAACTAAAAACAGCTAGCAAAAGCTACCACAGAATTTATAACATTGTAAAACGGTGTGATCATGGATTTTATTTGATATTTACAGGAACTATCTGCAAAAACACTGTGTAGCAAATGCATTAACATGAATATGGATATTATGTTTGCGCTAGATATAAGCAGAAGTCCAGTTTTTCTTCAAATTCACTGTATCGCTTCATAAATGCAAAGAATAATACCAGTTAAAAACTGGTTTTAAAATCTAAGCTGTAAGGCTTACCTTTGTGTATTATCGTAAACATATTTCTTTCATGTATTCAATTTTTTTAAATTATCAACATTCAGTGAATTATGCAACGAGTTTGTACGTGACCTGGAAGTGAGCAACGCATAGGGTCTACATGACCAAGGTAATACATCAGTACATCACTACAAAAACGTGAAATATGTTAGGAAATATTTAAAACAGAAACAGTTGCTTTCCACTGGTCATAAAATAATCATCAAAGAAAGAGAGAGCGAGAGCTGAACTTCTGCAACCACGAAACTGATTACGGAAGATAACTGCGAAAATGGCATTGTAATCTGAACAGCGTTTTTTTTTGTTGTCATTACCTCTATCTGCAGTCTGCTTTCTTGCGAAAATGCGAAATAAAATTTTGCCGTTGCTTCTAAGAGGATATTGCAGCGTAGGATTAGAGTGCAGTGGGATTCTGTGTGGGAACTGGCAGACGTGGGCACTAGTAAACCAAGACCCCATTACATATAAAATAATCTTCTTAACAACAGAGAAATGATAAAAAAGCCGAACTTAATTTGCAGCCTAACACAGTTCTTGAAAAGAGGGCTGAACAAGAGGATAACAATATAAAAATAGCAGTAGCACAACGGAAAAAAAGAAAAACAGGAAACTTCGCCCAAGCACATAAAATCTGGCCTACAAGGAGAAGTAGTTTACAATACATGGGCACCTGTGAAAAGCAGAAAAATGGCAATAAAATCAGCATCCGCAGTTAACCACAGGACAACTAAGTAGAAGACAAATCTCCGACTTACTGATGGATAGTTTGATTAGCACTCAACTAAACGTAGGTGAAGAAAAGGTTACAGGAGAGTATGGCCTTGGGATAAGCAATGAGAGAGGCGAAAGACTGAGCTCTATAATAAATTTCAGCTTGTAATAGCAAAAACTCTGTTCAAGAATCACAAGAGGCATACTTGGAAAGGGCTGAGTGATATGGAAAGATTTCAGTTAGCATACACTGTGGATTCCCAAATCAGATACTAGATTGTAAGGCGTACGCAGAAGCAGATATAGACCCAGACCATAATTTAGTAGTGATGACGAGTAGGCTGCTGTTTAAGAGATTAGCCAGGAAGAATCAATATGCACAGAAGTGGGATACAGGAGTACTAAGGAATCACGAGGTATCTAGATGTTGTCTAGGGTTATAGATGTGGCAGTGAGAAATAGCTCAGTAGGCAGTACAGTTGAAGAGGAATGGAGATTTCTAAAAAGTGCAGTCACAGAAGCTGAAAAGGAAAACATGGGTACAATGAAGGTAAACACGAAGAAACACTGGGTAACAGAAGAAATATTTCAGTCAATCAATTAAAGAAGAAGGTAAAAAACACTTTCAGGGAAATTGAGGAATACAGAAATACAAGTCTCTGAGGAATGAAATAAAAAGGTTGTGCAGGAAAGCTAAGACGGAATGGCTGCATGAGAAATGTGAATAAATCGAAAAAGAAATGATTGTCGGAAGGTCCAACTCAGCATATAGGAACGTCAAACTAAACGCAATGGTGGTAAGATGAAGAGGGCAACGGGAATTGCACTGTTAAATGCAAAGGAGAGAGCGGATAGGTGGAAGGAGTACAGTGAAGGCCACTTTAGGGGATGTGCTGGAAGAAGAAACAGAAGTCGATTTAGAAGAGATAGGGGATCCAGTATCAGAATCAGTATTTAATAGAGCTTTGGATGATTTAAGATCAAATAAGACAGAAGGGATAGATAACAGTCCATAAGAATTTTTAAAACCATTGGGGGAAGTGGCAACAAAACGCCTATTCACGTTGATGTGTAGAATGTATGATCTGCGACATACCATCTGAGTTTCAGAAAAATTTCATCCCCACTGTTCCGAAGACTGCAAGAGCTGACACGTGCGAGAATTATCGCACAATCAGCTTAACAGCTCATGATTCGAAGTTGCTTACAAGAATAACATACAGAAGAATGGAAAAGAAAACTAAGGATGTGTTAGATGATGATCCGTTTGGCTTTAGGAAAGATAAAGGTACTAGAGACGCAATTCTGATGTTGCGGTGGATAATGGAAGCAAGGTTAAAGAGGAATCAAGACACTTTCACAGGACTCGTCGACATGTAAAATTTGTTCGACAATGTAAAATGGTGCGAGAAGTTCGAAATTCTGAGAAAAACTGGGGTAACCTAATGGGAGAGACGGGTAATATACAATATGTACAAAGTCAAGAGGGAATAATAAGAGTGAAGGACGAAGAACGAAGTGCTCGGATTAGAAAAGGTGTAAGACAGGAATGTAGGGTTCCGCCGCTGCTGTTCAATCTGTACATCGAAGAAACAATGACGGAAATAAAAGACATCTTTCGTCGTGGAATTAAAATTCAAGGTGAAGGGGTATCAGTGATACGATTCGCAGATGAGATTTCTATCCCAAGTGAAAGTGAAGAAGAATTACAGGAGCTGCTGAATGGAATGAACAGCATAATGAGTTCAGAGTATACATTGAGAGTAAGCCGAAGAAAGACGAAAGTAATGAGAAGTAGCAGAAATTAGAACGTAGAGAAACTAAACTTCGGGACCGATGGTCACAAAGTAGATGAAGTTAAGGAATTCTACTACTAGGCAGTAAAATAACCAATGACGGATGGAACAAGGAGGACATCAAAAGCAGACTACCAATGACAGAAAGGGCATTCGTGGCCAAGACAAATCTACTAGTACCAAACATAGGCCTTAATTTAAGGAAGAAATTTCTTACTTTTAGATTACAGGACTATGGGAAAACGAGAATAGAAGAGAATCGAAGCATTTGAGACGTGGTGCTAGAGAAGAATGTTGAAAATCACGTGGACTAATAAGGTGTGGAAAGAGAAGGTTCTGCGCAAAATCGGAGAGGAAAGCAATATGCGGAAAACACAAAGGTAAGCGACAGGATGACAAAACATCTGTTCAGAAGTCATGGAATGACTTCCATGATACTAAAAACAGCTGTAGAGGGTAAAAACTGAAGAGTAAGGCAGAGAGATACTTCCCCTATGAACCATGGACCTTGCCGTTGGTGGGGAGGCTTGCGTGCCCCAGCGATACAGATAGCCGTACCGTAGGTGCTACCACAACGGAGGGTATCTGTTGAGAGGCCAAACAAACGTGTAGTTCCTGAAGAGGGGCAGCAGCGTTTTCAGTAGTTGCAGGGGCAGCAGTCTGGATGATTGACTGATCTGGCCTTGTAACACTAACCGAAACGGCCTTGCTGTGCTGGTACTGCGAACGGCTGAAAGCAAGGGGAAACTACAGCCGTAATTTTTCCCGTCGGCATACAGTTTTACTGTATGGCGTCCTCTTGGGTAAAATATTCCGAAGGTAAAATAGTCCCCCATTCAGATCTCCGGGCGGTGACTACTCAGGAGGACGTTGTTATCAGGAGAAAGAAAACTGGCGTTCTACGGATCGGAGCGTGGAATGTCAGATCCCTTAATCGGGCAGGTAGGTTAGAAACTTTAAAAAGGGAAATGGATAGGTTAACGTTAGATATAGTGGGAATTAGTGAAGTTCGGTTGCAGGAGGAACAAGACTTCTGTTCAGGTGAATAAAGGGTTATAAACACATAATCAACTAGGGGTAATGCAAGAGTAGGTTTAGTAATGAATACAAAAATAGGAATGTGGGTAAGCTACTACAAACAACATAGTGAACGCATTATTGTGGCCAAGATAGATACGAGGCCCACGCCTACCACAGTAGTGCAAGTAATGCCAACTAACTCGGCAGATGACGAAGAGATTGATGAAATGTATGATGAGATAAAAGCAATTATTCAGATAGTGAAGGGAGACGAAAATTTAATAGTCATGGGTGACTGGAACTCAATAGTAGGAAAAGGAAGAGAAGGAAACGTGGTAGGTAAATATGGAATGGGAGTAAGGAATGAAAGACGAAGCCGCCTCGTAGAATTTTGCACAGAGCATAACTTACTCGTAACTAAAACTTGGTTCAAGAATCATAAAATAAGGTTGTATACATGGAAGAAACCTGGAGACACTGGAAAGTCTCAGATACATTATATAATGGTAAGACAGAGATTCAGGAACCAGGTTTTAAATTGTAAGACATTTCCAGAGGCAGATGTGGTCTCTGACCACATTCTGTTGGTTATGAACTGTAGATTAAAACTGAAGAAACTGTATAAAGGTGGGAATTTGAAGAGGTGGGACCTGAATGAACTGAAAGAACCAGAGTTTGTAGAGAGCTCCAGGAAGAACTTTATGGAACGATTGACAAGAACTGGGGAAAGAAATACAGCAGAAGAAGAATGCGTAGCTTTGAGGGATGAAATAGCGAAGGTAGTAGAGGATAGAGTAGGTAAAAAGACGAGGGCTAATAGAAATCCTTGGGTAACAGAAGAGTTATTGAATTTAATTGATGAAAGGAGAAAATATAAAAATTCATGAAATGAAGCAGACAAGAAGGATTACAAACGTCTCAAAAATGAGATCGACAGGAAGTGCAAAATGGCTAAGCAGGAATGGCTAGAGGAGAAATGTAAGGATGTAGAGGCACATAGGGGTAAGATAGATATTGCCTACAGGAAAATTAAAGAGACCTTTGGAGAAAAGAGATCCACTTGTACGAATATCAAGAGCTCAGATGGAAACCCAGTTCCAAGCCAAGAAGGGAAAGCAGAAAGGTGGAAGGAGTATATAGAGGGTCTATACAAGGGCGAAGTACTTGAGGACAATATTATAGAAATGGAAGAGAATGTAGATGACGATGAACTAGGAGATATGATACTGGGTGAAGAGTTTGACACAGCACTGAAAGACCTGAGTCGAAACAAGGCCCCAGGAGTAGACAACATTCCATTAGAACTACTGACAGCCTTGGGAGAGCCAGTCCTGACAAAACTCTACCATCTGGTGAGCAATATGTATGAGCCAGGCGAAATACCCTCAGACTTCAAGAAGAAAATAATAATTCCAATCCCAAAGAAAGCAGGTGTTGACGGATGTGAAAATTACCGAACTATCAGTTTAATAAGCCACGGTTGGAAAATACTAACACGAATTCCCCACAGACGAGTGGAAAAACTGGTAGAAGCCGACCTCGGAGAAGATCAGATTGGATTTCATAGAAATATTGGAACACGTGAGGCATACTGACCCTACGACTTATCTTAGAAAATAGATTATGGAAAGGCAAACCTACGTTTATAGCATTAGTAGATTTAGAGGAAGTTTTGACAACGTTGACTGGAATACTCTCTTTCAATTTCTGAAGGTAGCAGGGGTAAAATACAGGGAGCGAAAGGCTATTTACAATTTGTACAGAAACCAGATGGCAGTTATAAGAGTCGAGGAGCATGAAAGGGAAGCAGTGGTTGGGAAGGGAGTGAGACAGGGTTGTAGCCTACCCCCGGTGTTATTCGATCTGTATATTGAGCAAGCAGTAAAGGGAACAAAAGAAAAATTAGGAGTAGGAAATAAGAACCATGGAGAAGAAATAAAAACTTTGAGGTGCGCCGATGACATTGTAATTCTGTCAGAGACAGCAAAGGACCTGGAAGAGCAGCTGAACGCAATGGACAGTGTCTTGAAAGGAGGATATAAGATGAACATTAACAAAAGCAAAACAAGGATAATGGAATGTAGTCGAATTAAGTCGGGTGATGCTGAGGGAATTGGATTAGGAAATTAGGCACTTAAAGTAGTAAAGGAGTTTTGCTATTTGGGGAGCAAAATAACTGATGATGGTGAAGTAGAGAGGATATAAAATGTAGACTGGCAACGGCAAGGACAGCGTTTCTGAAGAAAAGATATTGTTAACGTCGAGTATAGATTTAAGTGTCAGGATGTCGTTTCTGAAAGTATTTGTATGGAGTGTAGCCATGTATGGAAGTGAAACGTGGACAATAAATAGTTTAGACAAAAAGAGAAAAGAAGCTTTCGAAATGTGGTTCTACAGAAGTATGCTGAAGATTAGATGGGTAGACCACATAACTAATGAGGAGGTATTTAATTGAATTGGAAGGAAGAGAACTTTGTGGCACAGCATGACTAGAAGAAGGGATCGGTTGGTAGGGCATATTCTGAGGCCACAAGTGATCACTAATTTAGTACTGGAGGGCAGCGTGGAGGGTAAAAATCGTAGAGGGAGACCAAGAGATGAATACACTAAACAGATTCAGAAGGATGTAGGTTGCAGTAGATACTGGGAGATGAAGAGGCTTGCACAGGATAGAGTAGCATGGAGAGCTGCAGCAAACCAGTCTCTGGATTGAAAAACACAACAACAAGAAGGGAGAGATTGGAATTCATTAAGCAAATAGTTGAGGACATAGGTTGCAAGTGCTACTCTGAGATGAACAGATTGGCACAGGACAAGAATTCTTGCTGGGTACAACCAGTAAGAAAACTACAACCTAAAAAAAGGTGAAGGTAGGTGTACGATCACTCCCATCACCAGCTTGTCACTAAATCAAGCTACTATCAACTATTGGATATAAAGTCCGCCAGTTACGCACTTTTTCAACTTCCCAAACATGTTTCAGCACCTCTGTGATATCATCAGTGGGTTCCTGTTTTATTTTATCTGTAATGTGAACAGTTTTACTAGATTCCAGAATGAGATTTTCACTCTGCAGCGGAGTGTGCGCTGATATGAAACTTCCTGGCAGATTAAAACTGTGTGCCCGACCGAGACTCGAACTCGGGACCTTTGCCTTTCGCGGGCAAGTGCTCTACCGCTGCAGAGTGAAAATCTCATTCTGGAAACATCCCCCAGGCTGTGGCTAAGCCATATCTCCGCAATATCCTTTCTTTCAGGAGTGCTAGTTCTGCAAGGTTCGCAGGAGAGCTTCTGTAAAGTTTGGAAGGTAGGAGACGAGGTACTGGCAGAAGTAAAGCTGTGAGTACCGGGCGTGAGTCGTGCTTCGGTAGCTCAGTTGGTAGAGCACTTGCCCGCGAAAGGCAAAGGTCCCGAGTTCGAGTCTCGGTCGGGCACACAGTTTTAATCTGCCAGGAAGTTTCAGTTTTACTAGATGATTACAAAATTACGTGAATATTTAGTTCAAACAACAGTTTGTTTCTTTTAGTCAATACCTTTACTCTCGGTTTGAGTGGTTTTTCAGGACCACTTGTATTATTTATTACAGGTAGCCTGTCATCTGCCAACAAACGATGTTGATGAGAAATTTTGTTGGGAGTTAACCTATTTCTTTTTGCTGTAAACGTAATTTAGTTTGTCGCGATATTTCGCTCCTATATTTGCTTTTACTTACTTTTTTTGTCGCAAGTCCTTTTTCTCAGTAACCTCATGAGATGTTGTGAATAACAAGTAAAGTTACACATATTTTCACAAAATATTGTAGGAAAAACACTTTGCACTTCACCAAAATACGCTGTAATTGTCGTTGATGCGTGTCCCAGCCCAGTCAGTGTTCATTTGTTGACCAGTGAGCTTGGCGCCAAATTTGAATTTTGTTTGAATTTTATCTTTGCGTTTGTGTGTGTGTGTGTGTGTGTCTGTGTGTGTGTGTGTGTGTGTGTTGACCTCTTAGCTGTCTGTGTTGTCTTTTTCGTGAAGTTCCTTTATTGTGCTTCATTGTGTTACATAGTGTGACCTTGCAGAGTGTAGTGTAATCAATTATGGCCTGCTTTCCTTCCACTATTGTCTTCTGTATGTGGAAGGTTTCCTCAATGGTGAGTTGAGTTTGCTGTATAGGCTGTGGCTGGGTCTTAGTGTTCTTAAGTCTGTTTCTGTTGTTATTGGGTGGTGATTGTGGGCTGTTAGGTCAGCAAATGTGCTATGGTAGCTGTTACGTTTTACAGCTCTGAGATGTTCTGAATATCGAGTTTTGAAGTTTCTGCACTTCCGCCCTATGTATAGTGACTGGCAAGTGTTGCATGAGAGGTCATTTCTCACGAAATTTTTGTCACCAAATTTCTCCTCTGAATGCGAAAATATTTTGTTGACGCCGACCTACAGAGGAGATGCGATCATCATAATAAAATAAGGGAAATCAGAGCTCGCACAGAAAAATATAGATGTTGTTTTTTTTCCGCGCAGTGTTCGAGATTGGAATAACAGAGAATTATTGCGAAGGTGTTTCGGTTATGCTTCTGGCAGGCACTTAAGTGTGAGTAGCAGAGTTTCCGTATGTATGTAGACGCAGAATTGCTGGTGTGACTCTTCTTGTTGTACAGGATTGAAATAAAGTGTGTTTCTAATTTCTCTCTTGAGGGAGAACCCATTTTCATTCAATAATTTTTCAACAACCACAATGACATCTTCTTCTGTCACTTTCTCTCTAATAGGGTTTATTATAACACTAGTATTGTTTGCAAATCGTACCAATTCTGCTTTATGTATGTTAAATGGAAGGTATTCATATATTTAAGGAATATGTGGGATCCCGAAATGGAACCCTGTGGGAATTCCTACCTGACTTCTCAACAGTCATCTACATTTCCTCTGCTTCTTACATTGTCTGAATTATTGAACTCAAATGTTTGGATTACATTTTTTAATTGTGATTCACATTCTTAGTGGGAAATGGAAAGCTGTTATTCCTTTCATAATAATGTTTCAAATCACTTAGCATTGTATTATTGAACAATAAACAAAAGGCATATACAGCATGACATATTCTTAGATAATGTTATTAGCACTTGCAAAATGTATAAATTCGAAGAAGATACTTCAGTTCCGATTTTGCTTAAAGAAACAGTTGCTGAGTCTTGGTCAGCTTCCTGTAAGACACTACGGCGTTGGCGCTTTCTCTGTCTGAAATGCTTGTATAAGGTGGTCTCGTGTTTACCTCTGTATCACTCAGACGAATAATATTTTCTTCAAATTTACAGGGTTTTTACTTAATATTATCATTTTCCTTGCCCTAACTTTAATTGTTTTTGCTACCTGTTTTTAACGGTGAGTATAGAGTTAAGTCAGATGTCACTAATATGGTGATGTTAGTGATCGGCCGGCATTGCTGCAGCCCTGAGTGCGCATCACATGGTCAACAAAAGAACTTGCATTTATTCTAAATTCATAGTACAAGGTCCGGTAACTTTTAAACAATTATTGCAATGCAAAGCAAATACTGGCATTGAAATACTGATCCTTCTCCACACGGTGATACATCACCCTGTTAGCAGTGAACAAGGAATCATTCCTTGCACTGATTTCCTTCTCAGCTCCCGTCATTGAGATAATTCTCCTTTCTGATAAAATTAACACTTAATATTCAATTCAAGATGAATTTTAAAAGGATAATGAAATAAATTTTAACTTTCGTCTTATATAGCCAAATATTGTGTAAATAAACTAAGTTACAAAGTATGAAAATGTAGGATTCTACAGCCAGCATCAATTTGAGTAAAATCCTCTCATGTGTTGGGCCACTTTCTCATTAAATACTTAACTCCAGTTTTATTCAAATTATTATAAAGCCTGTAAATAACATTCTTGTTGTTGACACACCTAAGGCCTGTGTTTGTTATTGATTTGCCAATTTTTAGTCTACCGTCTCTGTAAGTAGATGTTGTAACCGTACATTAGTGGGGTACTATAAAACATCTACCACATAAAATAAGTTTACAGTGTGACACTTAAAAAAAAGAAAAAAAGAACTTCTCGCTTTAGCTGCATCTAGTAGGAGACGGACGCGTTTATCGGACACGTAATGTTTTCCGACAGTGAACGGTATTGTGATAAGTTGATGAACAGAATGTAAAAAATCGATTTTTAATGTTTATGCCTCAGTTTTCTGTTTGGTTGTTTACATTACATTACATTAATACTTGTTTCATAGATCCTGAATATGAAATTTCGTAATGATGTGGAATGTGACAGTTTAACATAAGTTTTCTTTAAACAATACAAAATTGTATGTATGGAATGTTGTATCAAGCATAAAACTGTTACGTGTAAAAATTCGTTTTCGTTGCAAAATGTTATAATTGGCTGATGAACGGTTATAAACTTAATCTTGTCCATTAGCTTATATAGTTTGTCAAAGACTCTTTCAGTTTATTCCTTGGAGAAACCTACTGCTTGTTGCATATTGGTGGATTCAGCTGTCCTCAGCATAAAATTATAGTAAAAGTCTTTAACAGTTACTTTTTGTCTTGTTGAATTGATACTTCGTTTTCAGTGGCTCAAAGGCATTTGTTCCCGATCTAAATGTTGAAACGTAGAATACTGTTTCCCGTCAGTTACTGAAATTTTCCAGAAAAAACTGATTCGTAACTAAAACAAGTTTCCTGGCTTCATCTCTGCTCTCCTGTAAAGCCTTAAGTCCATCACCTTATGTACATCTTGGAAATAAATATTTCTCACAAGCTTCCTCGATTTTCGTTAATAAGTCTTACTTTTCCTACGGATTCATTTGTGTTATTTTAATCCGACTTGTATCCTGAGTTTTCCGTTTTTGATTGTTAATGAAAAATCATCAAAACATATGTTTTCGTGCTATTTGTTCTAAACAGCCGAAGTAGCTTTTTCCTATACAACCCAGCGTACCGCTGTGCTAGTTGGACACTTCAGTATTTATTACCTTAGGCTAGGTATCACCACAGCCTATAATATAGAAAATAATATCAATTGTTTATATAGATACAGTAAAATGTAATGTAAGCTAGTTGTGAACAAAACGTAACGTCCCGAAATCAAGTTCGTGGACCGGAAAGGTATCCAGAGGCAGTTAACCTGTCGCAACTCCGAAACGCAGTGGTGTTTTGACTCAGAATCGACAGAGTGGTTATGTTCGCCCATAGTTCATATTGAAATCTACATCTACATTTATACTTCGCAAGCCACCAAACGGTGTGTGGCGGAGGGCATCTTACGTGCCACTGTCATTACCTCCCTTTCCTGTTGCAGTCACGTGTGGTTCGCGGGAAGAACGACTACCGGAAAACGTCTCTAATTTTACGTTCGTGATCTCCTCTGGAGGTATAAGTAGGGGGAAGCAATATAATCGATACCTCATTCAAAAACGCACCCTCTCTAAACCTGGACAGCAAGCTACACCGCGATGCAGAGCGCCTCTCTTGCAGAGTCTGCCACTTGAGTTTGCTAAACATCTCCGTAACGCTATGACGCTTACCCAATAACCCTGTGACGAAACGGGCTTCTCTTCTTTGGATCTCCTCTATCTCCTCTGTCAACCCGACCTAGTACGGATCCCACACTGATGAGCGTACTCAAGTATAGGTCGAACGAGTGCTCCGTAACGCTATGACGCTTACCCAATAACCCTGTGACGAAACGGGCCTCTCTTCTTTGGATCTCCTCTATCTCCTCTGTCAACCCGACCTAGTACGGATCCCACACTGATGAGCATACTCAAGTATAGGTCGAACGAGTGTTTTGTAAACCACCTCCTTTGTTGGTGGACTACATTTTCTAAGGACTCTCCAAATGAATCTCAACCTGGCACCCGCCTTACCAACAATTAATTTTATATGATCATTCCACTTCAAATCCTTCCGTACGCATACTCCCAGATATTTTCCAGAAGTAACTGCTACCAGTGTTTGTTCCGCTATCATATAATCATACAGTAAAGGATCCTTCTTTCTATGTATTTACAATACATTACATTTGTCTATGTTAATTGTCAGTTGCCACTCCCTGCACCAAGTGTCTATCCGCTACAGATCTTCCTGCATTTCGCTGCAATTTTCTAATGTTGCAACTTCTCTGTATACTACAGCATCATCCGTGAAAAGCGGCATGGAACATCCGACACTATCTACTACACTGCATTTTGTATCTTTACTTCCTGGATAATTCCCGTTATGTTACATTACTCTCGCATCTAACAGAACTATACTCGAGCCAGAGCAGATGAAGGTGAGCAAGTGGCTATTCTTTATGCCTACCTGTCAGATCTGGCAGTTGTGTTTGCGTGCCGTGTGATGGCTATCCGCGGTTCCCAGTTGGACATTACCCGCTGCGCACCAAAACAGAACGCAACGAAACGGAACGCAGCGTAACGGAACGGCGGCGCACGGCCAATAAAGCGGGCGCCCGACTAATGGCGTGGCCGTTCCTCGCCGTGCAACCATTAGCTGCGCCCCAAAGTGCGCCTGCCGTGTATGTAGATGCCGCCGCTGCCGCAGGACTTTGCTGCGACCATTCTGCGAGCGGAACTGGCATTATTTGAGATATATTGGCGGTTCCACTGCATATCCTGCGGTCACGGTACCCCAGGCAGGGACCTTTTTCTTATTTGCAGCGTCACATCGCAGAACTGCATCAGTGATTCAAAGAGTACTGCCACGTCGACAACGTTTACATCTATATACACTAATGAGCCGAAACATTACGATCACTGCTCACCGCGACGCTGTATGGCGCTGCATGGTGGCGTCTCGGGTAAGGGAAGTATAGAGAACGATCCCCTACACGTCCGCACCTAGGTGGTGACCAAACCAAAAGTTCTACTGTCACCTCCGTCAACATGTTAATTATCTAATAGGTGGTGGTCTGTTCTGGTGCTGGTTTGTGATGTTATCCGTGCGTCTGGGTAGGACTACGCATTAACACGGTCCATCAGGTGATAGATAGTGGACGAAACGCGAATGAGGGTAACAATTTGATGAGCAGAGGGAAAAAAGTGCCAAGGCTCGTGCAGTGGGAAAAAAACCTCTGCGACAGTGGGATGGATAGTAAGAGGAATAGTGGCTTACTAGCTGCGATAGTTCATGCAAGGTTGGGTTTGTTAGTGTGGGTATCATGCATCATTACCGTGGCAGGCGATGGCGATGTATCTCGGTTTGCTGCAGCTGCTGCATTCCTGGAACAATCAGGATCGTTATATATTAGTGGGAGATCGGCCATAGATCATCTCACTGTGTGGGGGATGTGTGGAGCTTGTCTGCATGCAGTGTACGGTACGGCTTCCCTGTATGGTGCCAGTTATTCGGCAAGTGCGTTGCAACTGGATATCCAGTAATGGTGGCTGGTTAACAGGGGCTCACCTGTACCGTTGTGCTTGCGTGTACTTGGCCATAGATGTTAGGTCCTTAGAAGTATGTCTTTTGGTCTTTTATGTTTCCATCTATGGTTGTGGTCGTAGTTCCCCAGATTCAGAATAAACAGGTTCTGCGGATGTCTGGAGTTTCTGTATAGCCTTGTGGTGAGTTTGTGGATTACCTCCGTGAGAGTCTCAAGTCGGTATTGCCGGTAAAGATCCGCGATGCGTGTGTATCGTGGAGCATTGCTTATGATTTTGAGTACTTTGTTTTGTATGATCTACAGACGGCGCAGGTGTGTGGGCGCAGCGTATCCCCAGACAGGGGCTGCGTATGTCATCAGCGGTCGAATAAGTGTCACGTACATGGACCTCGACACCCTTCTGTTCAGTGTGCTACGCCTGTTGAGCATAGCGTAAAGCCTTTGAGCCTCGCGCTTGCTCTGCTGATCATGTGTTGTATGTGGTGCCCTCAGAGTAATTTCCGGTCCAGCGAGACACCGATATATTTGAATTTCTCGCGGAAACGTATTTGGCGTGCATGTAGAGTTATTGGTCTGCAGTATCGGTGTTTGCGCAATTGCTTCGGTCTTCTAGTGAACAGTACGGCTTCGCACTTATCAACGTTTCTCTAACCAAGGCTCAGCCGCTCTGAGTGCCATCTGTAATCGTGACGTAATGTTTGATGGTTTCCAATCTTGCGCGAGGATGGCTATGTCATCCGCGCAGATTGCCATCGTTGTGTTGTGTGTGGTTACGAGATCGTTTATGTAGAGGTTAAACAGTAGGGGCCCTAGGATGCTTCCCTGGTGTACCCCCGCGTGTATACCGTGTCGTGTTGATTGTTTTCCCTGCACGTCAGTGTTGAAACTCCTTTCTTTGAGGTATGAGTGTATGAGACGCACCGGCCCGTCGAGGAACCCCGCGTCGCTGAGTTTGCGAATGAGGCCGTTGTCCCATAGACAGTCGAAAGCCTTTTCTATGTCCAGGAACACCACCCCTGTTGCTTTGTTTGTGTTGAAGCCATGTGTTATATGTTCAACGACCCGTAAGAGTTGTTGTGTTGTGCAGTGGTGATTCCTGAAGCTGAATTGCTCCGGTCTCAAGATGTCATTTGTTATGCAGTGCCTAGAGAAGGGAAGTATCTGAGCAGAGCAGACACGAATGCGACGATACGGGCCTAAAATGGGGAAATCCACAGACATAAGCGACTTAGGCGAAGGACAGATTGTTATGGCCCGGCCACTGGAAACGGCGAAGCTTGTTGGCTGTTTGACTTGTGCTACCGGGTGCGTAATTGGAATGTGGTTGAAGGACCGTGAAACTGCGTACAAGCAGGCGACTAGGTGACGGGCGTCAAGCCTCATCCCAGAACGTGGATGGCGGGGACTTGCGGTTCTAGAGTTATTCAAAGAAAGATTACGGACAGTAGCGCGTAAATACCCAGATAATGTAATACTAGCTGGAGTCGGTGTTACGCTGCCAAGTATAGACTAAGCTGCCTATGGTTTCATTGCAGCGGATACAGGCAGACAGTCGTGCGAAATACTATTGAATAGGTTTTCTGAAAACTTTCGTGACCAGCTAACTCGGCAGCCTAGGTGCAATGGAAATAACTGAGATCTTGTAGTTATAAGTATTATATTATCGACAACGTCAGTATAGAAATGGGGATTAGCGATAGTGATGTCATTACAGCAGCTATAATTACTAAACTTAAAAAGCCAGTCAAGAAAGTTTGGGCAATGTGGCTGCTAGACAGAGAAGATAAGCAGTTGTTAGCATCTCACTTAGACAGTGAACTCACATTTAGGTCCAGTAAGAAGGACGTACAGGGATTACAGGCAAAGTTCAAGCGGATTGTAAATCATAGTTTAGAGAGTTACGTGCCTAGTAAGTAGACAAAGGATAGAAAAGACCTATTACGGTTTAATAACGAAATATGGAACATGCTGAGGAAGCAGAGGCTGTTGCACTCTAGGTTAAAAAGAGAACAAGCGAAAGGTACTAGAGATTTGTGCGTCTGTGAAAAGAGCTAATTGCGAAGCGTACAACAATTACCACCGTAATACCATAGCAAAAGATCTGGCAGGGGATGGGAGAAAATTCTGGTCCTATGTAAATTCGGTATGCGTGTTTAAGCCTTCCAAACAGTCCCCTGTTGACTAGTCTGGTATGGCAGTTGAAAATAGCAAAACAAAAGCCGAAGTTTAAAAAAAAATGGTTCAAATGGCTCTGAGCACTATGTGACTTAACATCTGAGGTCATTAGTCCTCTAGAACTTAGAACTACTTAAACCTAACTAAACTAAGGACATCACACACATCTATGCCCGAGGCAGGATTCGAACCTGCGACCGTGGCGGTCACGCGGTTCCAGACTGAAGCACCCAGAACCGCTCGGCCACACCGGCCGGCGAAGTTTTAAATTTCGCGTTAAAGAAATCGTTCTTGCAGGAGAAACGTACCGTCATTTGAGCATCGTACAGCCTCCTGTGTGGATGATATAACAATAAGAATTCCTGGCGTAGAGAAACAACTGAAAGATTTGAATGTAAATCAGTCACCAAGTCCGGATTAAATCCCAGTTCGGTTTCGCAAAAAGTACTCAATGGCATTGGACCCTTACCTAGCTCACATTTATAATGAATTTCTCGACCAGTCCATAGTCCCAACTGACTGGAAAAAAGCGCAAGTTACTCCTGCGCTGTACATAGGAAGGGTAAAAGAACGGACCCTTAAAGTTACAGACCAGTATCCCTAATTTCGGTTTGCTGCAGAATCCTTTAACACATTCTCAGTTAGAATTTCATAAATCTCTTGAGACTGAGAAGCTTGTGTCCACGAATCAGCATGATTTTAGAAAGCATCTCTCGTGCTAAACTGAGCTTGCCATTTTCTCACATGCCCAAGCGGTTCTAGGCGCTTCAGTCTGGAACCGCGCGGCCGCTACGGTCGTAGGTTCGAATCCTGCCTCGGGCATGGATGTTTGTGATGTCCTTCGGTTAGTTAGGTTTAAGTAGTTCTAAGTTCTAGGGGACTGATGACCTCAGAAGTTGAGTCCCATAGTGCTCAGAGCCATTTGAACCATTTTCTCTCATGACATACTGCCAACTACGGCAGAAGGGCGACATGGACATTCCATATTATTTAGATTTCCGGAAAGCAATAGACACGATGCCCCAATTCAGGCTGTTAACGAAGGTACGAGCATATGGAATAAGCTCACAGTTACGTGACTGGCTCGAAGACTTCGTAAGTAATAAAACCCAGTATGTTGTCCTTGACGGTGAGTGTTCATGAGAGACAAGGGTATCGTCAGGAATACGCTAGGGAAGTTTTACGGGAGCGCTGTTGTTCGCTATACGAGGTGTGGCTAGAAAAAAACCGGACTAGCACTGGTGAAACAATAAAACGAATGCAATAAGGCTGAAAGTCGCGTGGCCTGTCACGTGACTCTCGCTCCGCCTACTGCTCGAGTTTCATCTGCCTCCTGCACTCAGTCTGCCCGTTGCGTCTGTTTTAAGTAGTTGACGTTTTGTCTGTGCGTCGGAAAATGTTGAGTGTACAGAAAGAACAGCGTGGTAACATCAAATTTCGTTTCAAACTAGGAAAACCTGCAAGTGAAACGTTTGTAATGTTACAACAAGTGTACGGCGATGATTGTTTATCGCGAACACAAGTGTTTGAGTGGTTTAAACGATTTAAAGATGGCCGCGAAGACACCAGTGATGACACTCGCACTGGCAGACCATTGTCAGCAAAAACTGATGCAAACATTGAAAAAATCGGTAAACTTGTTCGACAAGATCGCCGTTTAACAATCAGAGCAGTGTCTGAGTTAACAGGAGTTGACAAGGAAAGTGTTAGGCAGATTCTTCGTGAAAGTTTCAACATGAACAAAGTGTGTTCAAAAATGGTTCCGAAGTGTCTCACAATTGAACAGAAGGAACGCCGAAGAATGATTTGTTCTGACATCCTGGAAAACATTGAAAGTGATCCCACCTTCTTACAAAATGTTATTACTTGCGATGAATCGTGGTTTTTTACTTACGATCCCGAAACTAAACGCCAATCGATGCATTGGAAAACTCCTGGTTCTCCACGACAAAAAAAAGCACGAATGTCAAAATCGAAATTCAAGGCAATGATGATTGTTTTTTTTTTTTGGCATCAAAGGGATTGTGCACATTGATTGGGTACCAGAGGGACAAACAGTGAATCAGCATTACTACATTAGCGTCCTGGCTACCCTACGTGAGCGAGTACGGAGAAAACGGAACGATTTGTGGAGAAAAAAGTCATGGATCCTTCACCAAGACAATGCCCCAGCTCACAGTGCGTTGTCAGTGAAGACGTTTTTGGCAAAACACAACATTCCCATCTTAGATCATCCACCCTACTCACCTGATTTGGCCCCCTGTGACTTTTTTCTTTTCCCTAAAGTCAAGTCAGCTTTGAAAGGAACTAGATTTGAGACTGTTGAAGCAGAAAAAGAAAAAGCGACGGAAGTAATGTATGGACTTACCGAAAATGTTCTGCAGCATTGCTATGAACAGTGGAAAATTCGTATGGAGCGGTGTAGAGACCGAGGAGGAGAGTACATTGAAGGAGATAACATGAAATTGTAAATAATTGTAAATAAATGTTTTTTTCCAGCATCAGTCCGGTTTTTTTCTAGCCGTACCTCGTATACGTAAATGATTTGGCGGGCTGGGTGTGGAGCAATCTGAGGTTATTTGCTCATAATGCTGTGGTGTACGGTAAGGTGTAGAAGTTAAGTGACTATATGAAGATACAAGGCGACTTAGACAAAATTTCTAGTTGTTGTGATGAATTGCAGCTAGCTCTAAATGTGGGAAAAATATAAGTTAATGTGGATGAATATGAAAAAGAAAGGTGTAAAGTTCGGACGCAGCATTAGTATTGCACTGCATGACACAGTGAAGCCGTTTAAATATCTGGGCGTAACGTTGCAAAGCGATGTGAAATGGAACGAGCGTGTGAGAACTGTCATAGGGAAGGCGAGAGGTCGATTTCGGTTTACTGGGAGAATTTTAGGAAAGTGTTGTTCATCTATAATGGAGACCACATGTAGGACGCTGATACAACCTTTTCTTAAATACTGCTTGAGTGTTTGGGCTCCGTACCGCGTCGGATTGAAGGAAAACATCGAAGCAGTTCAGAGTCGGGCTACTAGGTTTGTTACCGGTAGGTTCGAACAACACGTAAGTGTTATGGAGACACTTCGGGAACTCAAATGCGAATTCCTGGAGGGAAAGTGACGTTCTTTTCGAGGAACACTATTGAGAAAACTTAGAGAACCGGCATTTGAAGGTAGTTGCCGGACGATAGTACTGCTTGCAACATACGTTGCTCAAAAGGAGTACGAAGATACGATACGAAAAACTGGGGCTCATACGGTGGGATACAGACAGTCGTTTTCCCCTCGCTCTATTTGCGAGTGAAACAGGAAAGGGAATGATTGTTAGTGTTCAGGGTACCGTCCGCCATCCACCGTACCATGGTTTGCGGAGACTCTTTGCAGATGTAGGTGTATATGTAGACTATACTCTTGCATGAAAGGTGACGACTGTGAAGTAAAATTTTTCTATTATGGTCCTAGTGGGCCATTTGAAGTCGTGTACTATTCACTGCAGATGCTCTTTGTGGATCAAAGATTGTTTTTCATTAGGTTCTTTATATACTGTAGAATCTTCAAAACAAAAATATTTTGTAATATTTCATGTTAGATATGTGTGGTTTCAATTTTATACTTTTAGTACTTTTTCATATCTCTCACCTTCACTATTTTCCTATAACATACTATTATTTTCTTTCTCTTGTGTAATCCTACTTTCCTCCATCCCTTCCCCACCCCCTTCTGAAGATCCAACAACGAGACACTACTATGTAGGTAAGAGTTATACTAGACATGCTCTTCGTGAAAATGTAATTTGGCTTTTTGTACGCCAAAGCCTGCTCTTAATATACCTTCCGGTGAATTATTTGTTCTTGTAAAGGAATAATTTACTGTAATTTTTTTCAGTAAGAAAAAAAAATTAAGGTGAATTCCCTGTAAATAATGTTGCATTATATATTCTCCTTAAATGAGGAGAGTATGTAATTTGTATCTTTGTGGACAAAACGTTCTTAAATACAAAAAACGATTTTCATGTAAGCTTTTTAAAATACTTACGGAAGTTATTGGATTTCCTCACGAGTTTTGCTAGCAAATTTTCTTGTTCTCATTTCTATGGTTCCTCCCAGTTTATACTCCCACCTTCTCTTCTGGCTGGCTTCCGCCCTTCCATCCACCTCCCCTCCACCTACCCACTTAGCTTCCTACGTTTTTTTTACTTTTTATTCGTTCTTTGCTTTGTTCTATAGGTACATTGACTTGGCCAATAATTTTTTTGTGGGTTGACACCACACACTCCCCATCTACACATACCCTCCCCGCCCTGGAGATTGTGAGTGTAGTAGTAGAGTATTTACCTACTTAATTAATTACGTAACTGTTAATTGCCCATGTCTCCCTCAGATTGTTACCGTTTCTCTTCTCCCCCTCTCCACTGTCCCGCGTCGTTCCGTCCCAAAAAAAAATTTCAAATGTGTGTGAAATCTTATGGGACTCAGTCCCTAAGCTTACACACTACTTAACATAAATTATCCTAAGGACAAATACACACACCCATGCCCGAGGGAGGACTCGAACCTCAGCCGGGACCAGTAGAAGCACGGCGACTGTGGGCCGAGGGAAGCGCGTTTTTTTCTGGAGAACCTGGTTGGAAACATTTCCAGAAGGCCGAGTTCCGCAGTGTTATTGTGCAGACACTGTGGTTGGCGCTGATCAGTCAGGATCTGCGTCCAGGTAGACTGACTAGCGCCGAGAAGTCGCCACTGCAATGGCCAGCGAATTGCAGACCGGCGAAAAAGCATAGGATGGGCTCTTGTTAGGCAGGAAGCTGACGAGACAACAGTGAGCGTTCTGCGAATATCCGTGGGACAGTTCACTGGAGCCCAGATTTCCAGACTCTGTTACAAAGCATATTTATGAAAGCACTAGGCTTTTAGACAACATACTTTTATGGAGGGGTGTGTTTCCGTCCTGGTCATGTAGTTAGCAAAAGACATTGATTAAATGCATGGGAAAGAGGCTGCGAAGCTGAATCTTTCTCCTCTTCTCTCAATTAACTTCAAAGTCTCTGACTGGTCAAATCAGTGTATGCAGAGCAAGAGGCGCTTTCTGAGCTTCGAATGCCATGCTCCAGCTAACGAGATGAGGAGGAAATTAGACAGAAAGAGAAAATCACTCTTGTACTGGCGCTTCACTAGTAAAGAACTGCAGGTCTCTACCTAAACGGTGAGACTTGTGTCCTTTGCTAGCGTGCCATTTAGAGCCTGTGCCAGTCGCCTTATGAACTGTCAGAGGTACTGCTTCCAGCATCAGGCACATGACGAGTGATGCGTGGGTGTACTTAATTGTCTTGAGTCGGCTGTCTAAACATTTTACATATGTCGTCATGCATAGTCGTGGCATGGAGTCAAATTGGTTTGGCAGACCAAAAAACGAGTCCAATTGCACACTGGAATCCACCGGGGGTTCAGAGGCTCATAGGGAAGTACCTGTGTTCCGAATTAACCAAACACGAGACTGTGTACTTGCATTATTCGGGCGCGCGCCATTAATAACAGATGGCGGCCGTCCATGAGTTCAGTCGCCAAACGCATCCTGGTGTGCCGCCCTGACCAATTGGATGGTAAAGCATTCGCTGCTACGGCGTAGGGCGCCAGTATATGTTTTTGGAATAGTAGAGTATAGATGCTTGATGCTGTCGTAGTTTTTGTTCCATAACCTGGATTCATGTGTATGAAGTCAGATAAGGCGATTAGTGTTCCGGTTAGTGTCGACTGTCGATCCCCAGCTGATTACTTTGTCCACCATAGACCCCTTGTTAGTGAAAGCGTTTGTCTAATAAAAATGTTTGTGTGGCGTTTCTTTAGCCATTTCTGTTGTCTTGCGATGTTAAGGATGAATAAATCTATTGTCATTTTGACCGCAACTTATTCCTGTGTTCTGATTAACAGTACCTTGTCGTTTTTGTTAAAGTCCTGCTTTCAAAAGAAAGCAGTTAGCTTACATGTTTCAGCATTTGGATGTAGCAGTGGCCCAATATTCTGTAATGCATACATGCATTCCATTCATTATTACGCACATTTATGAACCTTTGAGAGTTCTAAACGGTCAGGAATGTTCTGTAGCAACCAGGATACATGTCCATCCGACAATTATGCGCCGGCCGAAGTGGCCGTGCGGTTAAAGGCGCTGCAGTCTGGAACCGCAAGACCGCTACGGTCGCAGGTTCGAATCCTGCCTCGGGCATGGATGTTTGTGATGTCCTTAGGTTAGTTAGGTTTAACTAGTTCTAAGTTCTAGGGGACTAATGACCTCAGCAGTTGAGTCCCATAGTGCTCAGAGCCATCCGACAATTATGCGTCAGCAAGGAACGTTAACGATAAAATCATAAGAGGCAATGTTGTGCAACCTTAGTAGGGACAAGATCCGACTATTCGGGAGTAGGATTTTACAAACAGAGAAAGTTTTCCGAGACAAACTTCCGTCACACTGTCCGCAAACGTGACGCCAGATCCGCCTGGCAACAGCGATCTGAACGCCCATTGGCTGAGAGTTTTGATATCTATATACGTAGGAGACGAGTGGAGTATCCCTATTGGCTGAGAGAGAATGGCGGGGTCTCTCCCTTGAGGGAGAAAGGTGGGGCCTATCTTGTGCGTCGGGAAGACGGTGCGAAGTTAGTAGCAAGGAGCCACTCAAAACGCGCGGTCGAGTAACCGGAGGCGGCTCGAAAAGGACGGTCGCGAGTAGGCAGTGGCAGTAGCCGAATGCACCACTGACCACAAATATAGAAGTGATAAACAAGATATAAAGTTATAGTGAATGGTATTAATTATCAGTGAATGCCACATATAGTGGGCAGTATCTATAACGAGCAATGAAAGTGATAACTGTGTTGTAAAGTGTTGAGTGTAATGGCGTAGCCAAGAGCTGCCATATTGGAAAGTCTGTGACGTGTGTTTTAAAGTCTTCTTCATTAAAACGATTATATTACAAAAAGTTGTTAACCTTCAACAACTGGCATCCCGACACACCCCATTTCAGCAGGAGCACAAACCTACATTGAACCTGGCGCCTGAGCCCTAATACTGTGACGAGGGACAACTGAAGCAGCAAGACACCAAGTTAGTATAAAGAAACCAGAGAAGTATGGCAGAGTCGCTTCCTTCTCGCTACAATGCCACACATAAGGAGGGCATTGTAATCGGACTGCATGGGAATGTGAATGGCAGAGCTTGAGAGGGGCCTCATTGTGGGTCTCCATTTGCTCAGCCTGTCGAATCCCACAATATCCAAATTTTTCGGTATTTGGATGTGACAGTGACCCGATATTGGACTGTGTGGGAACGCTAAGACAAGCATAATCATTGTCGAAGTTTCGGATGACCACGTCTTACTATCAAAAAGGAAGAGTGCTGTATTGTTCGCCTGTTCTGAGTACCTGAAGTGGGCTCCCTGAAGCGTTCTGGCCGTCTTGCTCCATTGAAACGAAACTAACAGCAGTTGGACTAGAGAATTACCATCCTAGGTGTTTGCTACCGTTAACACCACAGCACAAACTGCTGTGTTGTGTGGTGCCGTCATCGGGAAGCATGGACTGCTCCTGAATGGTGTCGTATTGTGTTCAAAAACGAGTTGTGGTTCTACATTACCTTGGATGATAGTCATCAACGAGTGCGGTGGCAACCTGGGGAGAGGTAACATTCTTCCGTTGTTTGCACGGTCACACGAAAAAAAAAGAAGAAAAGATTGAACTGATAAACTACTGGGATTTAAGAGTACTGAACAGCTGGAATTAAAATAACACTGCACACGAATTACAATAAAAATTCGATACCACTTTACTTCCTGATTTGCCCCATAAAATTGTAACATATAAAAATGGCTCTGAGCACTTTGGGACTTAACATCTATGGTCATCAGTCCCCCAGAACTTAGAACTACTTACACCTAACTAACCTAAGGACAGCACACAACAACCAGTCATCACGAGGCAGAGAAAATCCCTGACACCGCCGGGAATCGAACCCGGGAACCCGGGCGCGGGAAGCGAGAACGCTACTGCACGACCACGAGCTGCGGACTAATTGTAACATATACAGCACACTTTCTTGGCTGTATACCCAATTTTGCAGCAACAAGCTTAGTTTAAAAAAGGTAGACTCTCCTGATCACACAAAATATGTCATCGCTAACGAAAAGATTTTATTTAAAAAGGTCACTAACAACCTTTTATTTTTCGTCTCATTGGAGATCCGTTTGTTGAAGACGAGGCAGTGGCGTCAAAGGCGTACATTTTAAGGAGTATGTAAAGTGGCTTTTATACGCAGATATTTGTGTGTTTCATTTTTCAAGGAAGAGCAAGCAGTGTTTCAGCGAGTGGTCTTCTTACCATGAAACATTTTTCATCCCACATATCCTGCAAAGAACGCATAATTTTGCACTAAATTTACCGTGGCGACACAATAAAAACAAAGCCCATTCAGCGTGCGGCAATTATGTCTCGTCTGGCATTCATTCCGGAAAATTTCATTAGACCTGGAGTTCCTCTTATTGTTTTAATTGCGCTGGATCTAATTTATTTTAACATTTTTTTCTGAAATTACTGCAATTCGGAATTGCGTCTGCATGATCACAGTAATATTGCGATTCCATTATAACGCAGCTCAGAGTATTGCGTGGAACATACGACTGCAAATCAGGAGCGAGGCTCAAATAATTTTTTCAGCGGAGACTGGAATTACACACCAGCCACTTACAATATCAGACTAATAATAATACTGCAGAAACCCTGTTTCAAGTTTCTACTTGATTTTGATTAGATCGTGATCTTAAAACTTATTATCTCCATATCCGTTCATTTCTTATACTCAGCTGCTAGTAGCCAACTATTTTCCTAGATTTTAAAACTTAACCAGGCTACTATACTTTCTGAGACATTCGCGTCTACAAAATTTTAAAAAGTTTGCTTCACGTATAGATATTAGGCCATATCGATACCATATTACATGAAATTCTACAGTATCACATTGCATGATGGAACTGTTTTATTAACGCAATGATCTACCGATGACTACCGTTTTGGTCTATAGTCGCGAGGTAATGGAGTACTCTTCCTTTGATTCAGCACTGCTTATGATCATCTTCAACAGACTTGCTGTACTACTACAACTGTCGACTTCTGGCGATCGAAGACTTCGTTCTTAAAACTGTTATGTGTGCTGCCATTTACAGATATATTTATAATCGTAGAATGTGTGCTTGAGCGGTTAAGACTTGAATGATATCACGTTGAAGTTACATACATTACAAGCGTGTGAAGTAATCTTGGAGGCGCTCCCTGCACCTTTACTGAGAAGGAGATGACTTAAGGACAAGTAACAGAAGAGGTGCTGATCGGAAATGGAGGGAAGCGAAATTTGTGGCATAACTTGAGTGAAAGGAGGATCGGTTGATAGGATACATTCTGAAACATCAAGGGAGCAGCAATTTAGTACCGGAGGGCAGTGTTGAGGATAAAAATAGTAGAGACAGATCAAGAGATGAATATAGTAAGCAGACTCAGAAGGACGTAGGTTGTTGTAGCTATTCGGAACTGATGAGGCTTGCGCAGGATACAGTAGCGTGGAGAGCAGCATCAAACCGATGTTCAGACTAAGGATTACAAGAGCAACAGCACGTCCGTTTGGTGGTTTTTGGCGAGAGCTGGTATCATACTTACTAGTGACAAAAATAATAGCTCATGCGGGACGCAATAACCAAAAGTAATCTTACTGTCATTCGCTTACCAAACAGGGAAAATACTATTGGTGAAGTCAAGAAAGGCAAGACGAATAAAGCGTTTTCTTCTTCGTAAATTTTTTTCAATGTCTCAACTTATGGAACCTTACTAACATATAAGTTTTCACATCTATGATTTCATTGCAAGTCGTTTGGCTGCTTCGTCGCGTTGATCAGATTATTCTGCAATAATTTTCAACGTCCGAGAAGTGTTTTTTGATGTATGAGAGTTAATAAGTATTTCTGCCACGGCGTCTGTGTGTCATCAGTATTACTCCTTTCATTAAAGAAACAGTTTCTTGTTGTTCTTTTAGTAATGTATGATTAACGTAGGTTTTAACTCTAACTCAAATACGTCCCACTGTGTACCTGAAAATGCTTACAAACAGATATCGTACATTAGTTAAGACTACAAAATAAAGGAATATATTAATAAAAGTATGGACAGAAAATGCGGCAGAATATTGTCATTCCGAAGTTCATGGATTATTCCCGGAACGCATCCAACTACTGCCAGAACATATCGGTCACCGTGGTCTAGGGGTAGCATCAGCGACTAGTACGTAAAACATGCTGGGTCCCAGATCGATCTCCGCCAACACTTCAGTTTAAAAACAAAAATAAAAAATTATCAGCAATGGCAGTCGAAGACTCTTGGCATAATAAGTCTGCCAACAATCTTTTCGAAGGCAGCAGAGTGACGGAAGTTCTTCGGAGCACCCGCTTTCCCTTAGGGTGGGACACTACCCCTAAAAGATGGAAGAATCAGCAGTGATAAACAACATGTGGTTCAGAAGGCACTGGCAACCACTCGATTAAAGACAGTTTGTATCCAGAGCACATATGGTCCGTAATTGAAGACAAGTGTGATGCTAATCTACTCATTGGCAAAAGATTCTGAATTAGTTCCACATTCGTATTTCCAGAAGAGGGCTGAAGAAGGGGAGGTAACCATGATATAAATATCTGAAGTCAGCTGATAGGTATACCTGCTTAAAGGAAGTGCCTCTAACTAAGGGCTCACCTCCAGAGGTTGTAATGTTTCCAAGTAGAGAAGGAATTAGCATATTTCATCAAAATATAAGAGGTATTAGAGATAAAGTTAGTGAACTGCTAATAGATGTTAACTCTGAAATTATTGGTATATCAGAGCACCACTTAAATAATTTGATAATTCAGAGGCTTCCTTTACCAGGCTACAGATTAGCTGGCTGTTTCTCAAGGAGTTCCTTGCAGGGTGGGGAAGAGGCTCTGTACGTAAAAAACAGTATTTCATTTGAGTACATAGACGTATCACGACCCTGCACTGAACAGATATTTGAAAGTTGTGCAGCATTAGTTGAATTTAGTGAAACTAAACTTCTAATTGCTGTTGTTTATAGGTCCCCTAACTCCGATCTCAAGCATTTTTGCTTAAGCTAGAGAGGGTTCTTGATTCACTTTGTAGGAAGTACCAGAAAGTAGTTATATGTGGTGACTTCAATATTAATTTTGTACAGGAAATCATATAAATTTCTTAGCAAATGCCTTTCCGAGATTGACGTCTGAAACACTCCTCTGTGATACAGACAATAGGGAGATTGAGTCAATAATTAAATCACCGAAGACTAAGGACTCTCATGGTTATGATGGAGTGTCTAGTAGAATATTAAAGTACTGTGCTGCACATGTTAGCCCTGTATTTAGCCATATTTGTAATTTTTCCTTTAGGAATGGTCAGTTTCCTGAGCGATTAAAGTACTCAGTAGTAAAGCCGCTTTATAAAAAGGGAGAAAGGGATAACATAGATAATTTGAGACCTATTTCTATGCCATCAGTGTTTGCAAAAGTTGTCGAAAAGGCTGTGTATGTAAGGTTAATTGATCATTTTATATCACACGATTTGCTATCAAATGTACAGTTCGGCTTTAGAAGTAGTTTGACAACTAAAAATGCTATATTCTCTTTTCTCTGTGAGGTACTGGATGGGTTAAACAAAAAGTTTCGAACGCTTGGAGTATTTTTTGATTTAACAAAGGCATTTGACTGTGTTGATCTCACAATATTGCTCCAGAAGTTGGATCATTGCGGAATAAGGGGAGTAGCTCACAATTGGTTCACCTCTTACTTTAGCAACAGGCAGCAAAAGGTCATTACTCACAATGTTGATAACGGCTGTCATGTGGGATCTGAGTGGGGTAATGTCAAGTGGGGGTTGCCCCAGGGATCAGTGTTGGGGCCGCTACTGTTCCTTATCTACACTCCTGGAAATGGAAAAAAGAACACATTGACACCGGTGTGTCAGACCCACCATACTTGCTCCGGACACTGCGAGAGGGCTGTACAAGCAATGATCACACGCACGGCACAGCGGACACACCAGGAACCGCGGTGTTGGCCGTCGAATGGCGCTAGCTGCGCAGCATTTGTGCACCGCCGCCGTCAGTGTCAGCCAGTTTGCCGTGGCATACGGAGCTCCATCGCAGTCTTTAACACTGGTAGCATGCCGCGACAGCGTGGACGTGAACCGTATGTGCAGTTGACGGACTTTGAGCGAGGGCGTATAGTGGGCATGCGGGAGGCCGGGTGGACGTACCGCCGAATTGCTCAACACGTGGGGCGTGAGGTCTCCACAGTACATCGATGTTGTCGCCAGTGGTCGGCGGAAGGTGCACGTGCCCGTCGACCTGGAACCGGACCGCAGCGACGCACGGATGCACGCCAAGACCGTAGGATCCTACGCAGTGCCGTAGGGGACCGCACCGCCACTTCCCAGCAAATTAGGGACACTGTTGCTCCTGGTGTATCGGCGAGGACCATTCGCAACCGTCTCCATGAAGCTGGGCTACGGTCCCGCACACCGTTAGGCCGTCTTCCGCTCACGCCCCAACATCGTGCAGCCCACCTCCAGTGGTGTCGCGA
The DNA here is from genome assembly GCF_023898315.1 of Schistocerca nitens. NCBI lineage: Eukaryota > Metazoa > Arthropoda > Insecta > Orthoptera > Acrididae > Schistocerca > Schistocerca nitens. Next base: position 103,147,003 of record NC_064614.1, on the reverse strand, counting down.
CAGGCGTGAATGGAGGGACGAATGGAGACGTGTCGTCTTCAGCGATGAGAGTCGCTTCTGCCTTGGTGCCAATGATGGTCGTATGCGTGTTTGGCGCCGTGCAGGTGAGCGCCCCAATCAGGACTGCATACGACCGAGGCACACAGGGCCAACACCCGGCATCATGGTGTGGGGAGCGATCTCCTACACTGGCCGTACACCACTGGTGATCGTCGAGGGGACACTGAATAGTGCACGGTACATCCAAACCGTCATCGAACCCGTCATTCTACCATTCCTAGACCGGCAAGGGAACTTGCTGTTCCAACAGGACAATGCACGTCCGCATGTATCCCGTGCCACCCAACGTGCTCTAGAAGGTGTAAGTCAACTACCCTGGCCAGCAAGATCTCCGGATCTGTCCCCCATTGAGCATGTTTGGGACTGGATGAAGCGTCGTCTCACGCGGTCTGCACGTCCAGCACGAACGCTGGTCCAACTGAGGCGCCAGGTGGAAATGGCATGGCAAGCCGTTCCACAGGACTACATCCAGCATCTCTACGATCGTCTCCATGGGAGAATAGCAGCCTGCATTGCTGCGAAAGGTGGATATACACTGTACTAGTGCCGACATTGTGCATGCTCTGTTGCCTGTGTCTATGTGCCTGTGGTTCTGTCAGTGTGATCATGTGATGTATCTGGCCCCAGGAATGTGTCAATAAAGTTTCCCCTTCCTGGGACAATGAATTCACGGTGTTCTTATTTCAATTTCCAGGAGTGTATATAAATGATATGCCCTCTAGTATTATGGGTAACTCTAAAATATTTCTGTTTGCTGATGACACTAGCTTGGTAGTAAAGGATGTTGTGTGCAACATTGACTCGGTTTCAAGTAGTGCAGTACATGACCTCAGTTCATGGCTTGTAGAAAATAAACTGACGTTAAATCACAGTAAGACTCAGTTTTTACAGTTTCTAATACACAATTCAACAAAACCTGACGTTTTAATCTCACAGAACGGGTATATGATTAGTGAAACTGAACAGCTCAAATTCCAAGGTGTTCAGATAGATAGTAAGCTGTCGTGGAAAGCCCACGTTCAGTATATTGTTCAAAGACTTAATAATGCCATTTTCACTATTCGAACGGTATCGAAAGTGAGTGATACTTCGACACGTAAATTAGTCTACTTTGCTTATTTTCATTCACTTATGTCGTATGGTATTATGTTTTGGGGTAACTCTTCCCATTCTAGAAGGATATTTTTGGCTCATAAACGGGAGGTTCGGGCAATAAGTGGTGTGAGTTCACGAACCTCTTGTCGACCTCTGTTCACGAGTCTGGGTTCAAAGGGTTCAAATGGCTCTGAGCACTATGCGACTTAACTTCTGAGGTCATCAGTCGCCTAGAACGAATTAAACCTAACTAACCTAAGGACATCACACACATCCATGCCCGAGGCAGGATTCGAACCTGCGACCGTAGCGGTCGCTCGGTTACAGACTGTAGCGCCGAGTCTGGGTATTTTGACATTGGCCTCTCAATATGTATATTCCTTATTGTCGTTTCTTGTTGCCAATATTAGTTTATTTCCAACAATAAGCAGCTTTCACTCGGTTAATACTCGGCAGAAATCAAACCTCCATTTGGATCGGACTTCCTTAACTCTTGTGCAAAAAGGTGTGCAGTATACTGCTGCATCCATTTTCAATAAGCTGCCACTCAAATTCAAAAATCTTAGCAGTAATCTACGCGCTTTCAAATCGAAACTGAGGAGTTTCCTCATGGGTCACTCCTTCTATTCTGTCGAGGAGTTTCTTGAAAAATTAAGCTGATTCTCATTGTATTCCTGATAGCGTTTGCTTAAACTTATGGACTGATTTTCTTTCAGGTTCATGAATATTTATTTTTATCTGTTATTACTTTTATGTTGTAAGTTCATGTACTGACATGTTCCATGACCTTGGAGATTTGCTCCTCAATTTGGTCCTATGGAACTTGACATGTAAATAAAAAAAAAAAAAAATTGAATAACCAACGAAGGGATGTGATGTATCGAGGTTGTCTGGTGGATATTTTTAAATTTTGTTAGAGAGTTTTATGGTGAGTACAATTCTGTATATTTTTAAAATTTCTTACGTAACGTGAGGACTGTTAAGCCAAACTTAATCAGTCGTGCATTAACTTGTACCTTGGAACGAAAGGTCTTCTACAATGGAACGCGTGAAATTTCCGAATGAACTGAGTTTCTTTAATATATTAATAATGTTTCTTTGTCTTGAAAACGGAAATGTGTCTTATTTGCCGAGAGAACGTGTCTCTAAATTAACTTGTAACTTCTTTTTAATAATCCTTTTCCTTTATTTGATTTGACATGCACATTATTGGTGCGTAGCAGACTAATATTGTAACACACAGACTATGAAAAAGAGTACTGACAAGATTTTCTCAGTTGCAACATTTACAAATTCGAACGAAATATTTGTTTCTAGATACATGCCTCCGTTGCACCTTCGAACAGTTTTTCAATTTCGAAAAGTCTTATCTGTCCAGAGTAATTGGTTCAGTTTCAAGAAAGATTGAACAAGAGATAAAAGGAAAGCTGCCGTTTCAAAATGAAATAAGAAAATATATTAAATTTCTATTACAGTACTGGCCATAGGCGAAAGTGTGAAATACGCTACACTACTATCACCTTGTATTATGAATACCCTCAACTTTAATTTTAGTGACAATCGGTATTGCATTGTGCAGATCAACGAAATTAGAAGCAACTTTCAATTTATGATACGGTTCTATTTCAATTACAGAAAATATTTTAGTGCTGATTATCACTCCGGCCCAGTCTTTACTTTTACACAAGCCCCACCAATAATATTAAACGGGACAACTTTGGCGTCTCTTCTTTGCTCCGCAACACCAGTGACACAGAAAATGTCCCCTCCACTGTCTACGGTTTACCTATATAAATACTTTACAGTACTCCGTGCCCTATGCCCTCATTTGTAAGGAAATGCCGTTTTAAGTTGACAGCCAGTTTAGAATTAATGGCACGATCTGAACCGGCGAACTTTTCATAACGACACAGGTTCACTGCGAATCGTCGTGCTTAAATATGGCAACCCTTCAACACATGGTGGACGTTTCCCCAGAGCAAGTGAAAAATATTCTCCTACAAAAAAATTTCTCACTTTTACAAGCTTTTTCTTAGTGAGCTCTAATGATGGTTAGGCCGCCATCCGCTTGGGAGGAATAACCGCAACTTCCTTTGAAAAGAGCTATTCTTGCGGGAACAGTGTTGTCCCATATACGAGGGCAAACGTCATGTAAAAATACTTCTGTAACTAACGAATAATTTTATCTGATTTTCTTCACTCTTTTCACTCGCAATACACAAGAAACCACTGCGGTAACATTTAAACACAATAATTAATCTTACTTGCTAAATAAAATATCATATTTTAATTTAATTAGGTGTCCTGGAATTTTTATCATATAATTATATTCAATTCCTCATACCATTAGACGACACAATACATCTTCATTACTGCCCCTCCTGCCGGAGGTTCGAATCCTCCCTCGGGCATGGGTGTGTGTGTTGTTCTTAGCATAAGTTAGTTTAAGTAGTATATAAGTCTGTGGACCGATGACCTTAGCCGTCTGGTCCCTTAAAAATTCACACACACACATCTTCATTACGGTTTGGGGGATCCCGTTTACAGGTTGCAGTGTAGGAGAATCATTCTATCCGAAATGGGTCTTTGTGTAATTAAGCTATTTTGTGCTCTACCTTCTGTCACTAGACAGAAATGCCGTTTTCGCCAGACGCTGTCTCTAATAGTGTCTTCAACTTACAATCGACTGGTTAGTTAAGCAAAAGATTCAGAACTATAGGACGTTGGGGTCATAAGTGGCTAGACAAGGCAGTTTCTGTCACGTTCAGCTTGGAGACAGTTGATTTATTTCCTTATTTGAACATTTTACTATAGAAGAGGACCACTCATCCTCTTGAAGCCTGTTGAGGAGCTACTTGGCCGTGCAGCAGCAGCTCCAAGTCAAGAACACTGACAGTAGGATGGAGAGCAATGTGCTGACGTCATACCCCTCTGTACTGCACCCAGTGTTGCCTTTGGCAGACGACGACATGGCGGTCGGTCGGTGCCGATTGGTGCGTTAGTGCCAGTGGATGAAGTTTACGTTGCTACAGAAGAGTTGCGCCCGTTTGTGGTGAGCGCAGGTGTGGGCGCTGAACTGACAGTCATCAGTTCACGATGAATAGTTGTGTAGATGCCTGCAGACGCTATACAGAACACGGCACAGTGGTGTGACGACCTTGTAGTGCAACCATTCCTGTGCGGTGATGTGGGCTTGAGTCTAATGCTGGCATAGCAGTTTGGCCGAGTCAGGCAATTAGCAAGACGGGTTGGAGGTCTGCCACGGCGTACATTGGCAGTAGAGAAAGCCGGGAATGAACGCCAGCCTCACATTTGGCTGACGGCGTGTAGTGTGGGCAGTCTTCAATGGATCAGCAGCTAGGACCTCAGTTCGACCCTCCCTCTGTTGGTGCTGCATTTCCCAGCAGGCAGTCCTATAGGATGGTGAATGGAGTTGGCTGCTGCAGCAGATGGCAGGTGAGCGACGACGGCCCCAAGCCGGTAACCTGTTCTATATGTCACCAATTGGACGCTACAGGCCAGCTGGGCAGCCAGTATTTATATACCTTAGGATAGGGTTGTAGGTGAAGAGAAACTCCAGGTGTGACCTGTTCCGACTGCCGCAACGCCGCGAAAGCGTCCCGAGTTTCAGTGATACTGTTGGTCATTGCTGATTACGACAAGAAGCATGATAATGGCCATGAATACTTAGACAGGATTCTCTCACTATTGAATATCCACTACCAGCAATATCGACAGTGATGATTCTGTTGGTAACGTTTGCTCTATGCTTTGGATAACGGATCGCTTTCTTTGGGTACATAAGTTATGACACATTATAATCTCCGGTGAATATAGACGATTTTCGCGTTCTCATAAGTAGGAATCTTTTCCGGGACACAGTAGTAAGCAGACGTGTATATCATGGTTAACGTGTCGCAGCCACGAACCATGTTAGCGCAGTATCTTGAAAATCGTTCAACAGCCAAGATAACACAAAATATTTTTTTAAAATTTAAGACAACAGGTTTCAACAAGCTATGCAGTTATCTCCAGGTCTTAAAATCTTTTATTGTAGAACATGTTCATTTTACGCTGACTTCTCGCACAAGACGTCAAGTGGACAAAAATAGGACATCCTGTGAGTGACGTCAGCTCAAAATGAACGTGTTTTACAATAAAAAATTTTAAGACCTGGATGACAGCATAGTCTGTTCAAATCTGTTGTCTTAAAGAATATATATATATATATATATATATATATATATATATATATATATATATATATATATAGGGTGATTCAAAAAGAATACCACAACTTTAGGAATTTAAAACTCTGCAACGACAAAAGGCAGAGCTAAGCACTATCTGTCGGCGAATTAAGGGAGCTATAAAGTTTCATTTAGTTGTACATTTGTTCGCTTGAGGCGCTGTTGACTAGGCGTCAGCGTCAGTTGATGCTAAGATGGCGACCGATCAACAGAAAGCTTTTTGTGTTATTGAGTACGGCAGAAGTGAATCGACGACAGTTGTTCAGCGTGCATTTCGAACGAAGTATGGTGTTAAACCTCCTGATAGGTGGTGTATTAAACGTTGGTATAAACAGTTTACAGAGAATCGGTGTTTGTGCAAAGGGAAAAGTTCTGGCGGCCGAGAACGAGTGATGAAAATGTAGCACGCATCCAACAAGCATTTGTTCGCAGCCCAGGAAAATCGACTCGCAGAACTAGCAGAGAGCTGCAAATTCCACAATCAACTGTATGGAGAGTCCTACGAAAAAGGTTAGTTATGAAACCTTATCGTCTGAAATTGGTTCAAGCACTGTCTGCAGCTGATAAGATTAAAAGAATCGATTTCTGTGATTTTATCCTTGCTCAAATGGAAACAGATGAATCTTTCGTTTCAAAGATTGTGTTTAGTGGTGAAGCAACTTTCCACACTAACGGGAAAGTCAACCGTCACAATGTCTGTATATGGGGCACTGAGAATCCGCTGGAAACAACTCAGTATGAACGTGACTCGCCTAAGGTGAACGTTTTCTGTGCCATTTCAGCCAATAAAGTTTTTGGTCCCTTTTTCTTCGAAGGTGCTACTGTAACTGGACTACAGTATCTGGAGATGTTAGAGAATTGGCTGTTCCCTCAGCTCGAACAAGAAGCACAACAATTCATATTTCAGCAGGATGGAGCGCCACCACATTGGCACTTATCTGTCCGTAACTACCTGAACGTCAACTACCCGAGGCGATGGATCGGCCGCCAGGCAGCCCGTGACAGAGCACTTCATCACTGGCCTCCAAGAAGCCCTGATCTTACCTCTTGCGATTTTTTCTTATGGGGGTATGTTAAGGATATGGTGTTTCGGCCACCTCTCCCAGCCACCATTGATGATTTGAAACGAGAAATAACAGCAGCTATCCAAACTGTTACGCCTGATATGCTACAGAGAGTGTGGAACGAGTTGGAGTATCGGGTTGATATTGCTCGAGTGTCTGGAGGGGGCCATATTGAACATCTCTGAACTTGTTTTTGAGTGAAAAAAAAACCTTTTTAAATACTCTTTGTAATGATGTATAACAGAAAGTTATATTATGTTTCTTTCATTAAATACACATTTTTAAAGTTGTGGTATTCTTTTTGAATCACCCTATATATATATATATATATATATATATATATATATATATATATATATATATATATATATATATATAATGAGATTTTGGCTGTTGAATGGTTTTTGACAATTAAACAGATGGATCTTCAGTTCTCTCAAAATGTGAAAATAAAAAGCTCATTATCTGTCTTCATCCGTGCAATATTCGTGGTTGGTGACTGAGTAGTTAGATGCTTAATATGCACACACGAGGGTAGCTCAGAAACTTATGCACCGCATTTTTTTTCTTCAGCTATTCTTTATTGAACATAATGAGATTACACACAACAAAGAATCATGTTTTATCTACACACATGGCCTTCCTCCAGCCCGAAACACGGGCGTGTATGTGTTGTCGGTACCAATCCTTGTCCTGGTGGCGGAGCCAGTGTTCCACTGTGTGAATCGTTTCCTCGTCGCCCTCAAAATGGCTTCCACGAATGGCATCTTTTAATGGTCCAAACAAGTAGAAGTACGAGAGGGCTACGTTAGGGCTGTAGGGCGGATGGGGTAATACTGTGCAACCCCGTTTTGCGACGTGTTCAGCAGTCCTCAGACTTGTGTGGGACCGAGCGTTATCGTGTTACAGCAAAACATCACCTAGGTTGCTGTGGCGCCAAAGTCGGCTGAAGCGCGTCTTGAGTTTTGTTGATGTGTTGACATATGCTTCTGAATTAATGGCATCACATCAATCAGAATCACAACTTCACAGTCCCAGAACACGGTGATCATGATCTTACCGGCGGAAGCTGTTTCTTTGAATTTTTTCTTCTGTGGGGAGTGGTAATGGGGCGGTTCCATCGACTGTCGTTTCGTTTCGGGCTCAAAATGGTGAACGCAGGTTTCATCAAAATGTTCAAATGTATGTGAATTCCTAAGGGAACAAACTGCTGCTGAGGTCATCGGTCCCCAGACTTACACGCTACTTAAACTAACTTATGTTACGAACAACACACACACCCATGCTCGAGGGAGGACGCGAACCTCCAGTGGAAGTGGCCATGCAATGCGTGACATGGCGCGTCAAACCGCGCGGCCACTCCACTCGGCGCAGGTTTCGTCACCTGTCACAATTCTGGACAAGTAAGCCTCCCCCCTCCCCCCGCCCCCCAAGCTTCAAAACGTCGCAACAAATCAAGATAAAAGTTTTCCCTGTGCGATCGGTGATGCACCAATAGACACCACGAGATTCATCTTGCACACACCTTTGAATACCCATGAGTGTGGGTAATTGCATCCACACTCTCTTTGCTGATTGACAGATGCAGCACCAACTGCCGAGTCGCAATGCGTCTGTCCTCGCGAATGACATCAGCTCGCTGCAACATGTCAGGTATGACAGCCGTGGATGGTCTTCCCGACTTCTGTAAATCTTGAAGCCCAGTCTCCGTCTGATGACCTCACCCTCCAGTGCCCAGAGACTAGCTGTATTTCTGTCGACAGCAGATGCTCCATAGACTTTGCACAAGCGTTTGTGAATAAGCGCCACAGTTTCTTTCTCTGCAGTGAGACGTTCAAAGACGGCACGTTACTTGTAACGTAAAACACCTGCAGATGCCATTTTGAATCAGTTCTGCAGCTACCCTATCCGTCGGAAGTGACGGAAACTTGGCGTGCTCACTCAGTAGACGTCAAATAATAGATACGTAACGTTTCGCTTTCGTAGAATTGTTTTCGGATGTGAAAAAAAGTGCAAATTCATTTTACTTGGTGGTTACATGTTTATCAGAAGCCACAAGTGAGAGCATAGCGTCCTATAATCTGGTATAATTTGTCGTGTTTCCCGTCACTCATCCCCTCCTCCGTATCTCTCTCTCTGTTGAAATCTTTTATGCCCCTCAGTTCAATATGGAGCTGAGATGTGGCTTCGATCAAGAGAATTTAAGGAGAAAATTAGAACAGCGGAAGTGGACTACATGAGAACATGTCTGCAGTGGGCGATGCGGGATAGGATACGAAGTGAGAAGGTATGGAGACAAATGAAGAAAACGTGCTCCATAACAAAAATTAGTGAACAGAAGAAACAGAGAATGCCTGGCAACAGGTGGCCAAACATGATTTTAGACTGGGATCCTCCCAGAAGAAGGAGTTGAAAAGGAAATGGTTGATGGGAAAAATACGTGCAAGAAGCCATGGAAAATGGGAATATAGGGCAAGATGACTGGTAAGAAAGTGATCTGTGGAGGAGGAATATGGCTAACCTCTAGGAGAAAACGCCGAAAAAAAAAGAAAAATATGCCTCCAAAGTGCATTGTGGCATGGCTATGGCGATAGGATCAGGTGTGATTGTACGTCACACATTTGGATGTCCTCTCACAGGTGGAAATGTCCTGGTTACTGCGCCAGAATATATTTAAATGTATCTCTCAAAAGTTCGTGGCTTAGATTATTAGTTAGAGTAAGTCTTCAGATCCTTGTTGTTACTCTCAGACCCTTTATGCCAGTATCTGTGCTCAGGTATTTGGGGCCAAAGAGGCTCGTAATGTACAGTGCTCTTATGAAAATAATAGAAAAAACCACTCTAAATTCAGGCTATCATAGTTCCCTAGTTACTGATTCAGAAGAGTGTCTATGATCTCCATGTCCCTCCCCTCTGACTTACAGCTGTTATTACTCTCAGACCCTTTACGCCAGTATGTGTGCTCAGGTATTTGGGGCCAAAGAGGCTCTTATGAAAATAATAGAAAAAACCAATGTAAATTCAGGGTACCATAGTTCCGTAGTTACTGATTCAGAAGAGTGTCTATGATCTCCATGTCTCTCCCCTCTGACTTACAGCTTCATTGTTTCCCTCAGGTCGTACACAGTGTCATTAAATACAGGTAGGATATTTGACAGTATAGCAGTGTCACATGGACATATGAGCAGTAAAGAAAGTAATTTCTAAAGTGACTTTACCTGCTGAGCTGAGCTGGCTTATAATAGCTTATAACTACACGTCTCCCTTTCTGTGAGTATGTTAACGTACGAGATGAAGAAAAGTGACGTATTGTTTCCACATAATGTAACGGGGGTAGCTAGACAGTGATGTTGAGAAACAGCTGAAAAATTAAAATCGAACAAAGCTCCAGGCCCTGATGGAATCTCTATGAGTTCCCATACTGAAGCTGCGACTGGGTTAGCCCCTGTTCTCACTATACTCTACAGTAGATCCCTCAAACAAACAACCGTGCCCAGTTGTTGGAAAAAGACAGAGGTCACACCCGACTACAAGAACGGTAGTAGAAGTGATCCACAAAACTACCATCCAATATCCTTGACACCTTAGAACATATTCTGACCACAAGCATAATGAGGTATCTTGAACAGAATGGCCTCCTCTGTACCAGCCAGTATGGTTTTCATAATATCAATCATGTGAAACCCAACTCGCACTTTTCTCGCATGAGACGCAGAAAGCTTTGGATCAAGGCAACCAGGTAGATGCAGTGTTTCCTGATTACCGAAAAGCATTTCACTCAAAACTGCACCTGCACTTATTGTCAAAAGCACAGTAATGTGGAGTATCAAGTGAAATTTATGACTCTATTGAATACTTTTTTTAGGGAGGACACATCATGTTATCTTGGATAGAGAGTCATTGTCATATGTAGAAGCAACTCCGGGTGTGCCCCAGGGAAGTGTGTTGGGACCCTTTCTGTTCATGTAGTATATTAATCACCTTGCAGACAGTATTAACAATAAATCAGGCTTTTTGCAGACTTTGCAGTTATCTATAACAAAGTACTATCTGAGAGAACCTGCATAAACATTCAGTCAGATCTTGATAAGAATTCAACATGCCACAGAGACTGGCAACTAGCTCTAAATGTTCAGAAAGGTAAAATTTTGCACTACACAAAACAAAACAAAAACAGAGTACCCTATGATTATAATATCAATGAGTCATTATTGGAATCGGTCAGCTAATACAAATACCTGCGTGTAACACTTTGTAGCGATATGAAATGGAATGATGGCATAGGTTCAGTAGTGGGTAAAGCAGGTGGTAGACTTCGGCTTGTTGGTAGAGTACTGGTGAAGTGCAATCAGTCTACAAAAGAGATTGCTTACACATCACTCGTATGACAAGGTCCAGAATATTGCTCAAGTAAGTGGTACCCATACCAGGTGGGACTAACAGGGGATACTGAACGTATACAGAGAAGGGCAGCACGAATGGTTCAAAAATGGCTCTGAGCACTATGGGACTCAACTGCTGAGGTCATAAGTCCTCTAGAACTTAGAACTACTTAAACCTAACTAACCTAAGGACAACACACACATCCATGCCCGAGGCAGGATTCGAACCTGCGACCGTAGCGGTCGCGCGGTTCCAGACTGTAGCGCCAGAACCGCTCGGCCACCAGCCGCCAGCCAGCACGAATGGTCACAGGTTTGTTTAATCCGTGCGAGAGTGTCACAGAGATACTGAAGGAACTGAAAGGGCAGACTATTAAAAAGAGACGTAAACTATCCTGAGAAAATCTATTAACAAAAGTTCAAGAACCGGCACTAAGCGACTACTCTAGGAATATACCACAAGCCTCTACGACCCACCAGAGCAGCCGAGAGCGCTAACGCGCTGCTTCCTGGACTGTGGTAGGTGCGCCGACCTCAGATCGATTCCGCCCGGCGGCTTAACGACGAGGGCCGATGTGCCGGCCAGCCTGGATGTGGTTTTTAGGCGGTTTTCCACATCCTGCTAGGTGAATACCGGGCTGGTTCCCATGTTCCGCCTCAGTTACCCGGCTCACAGACATCTGAACACTTTCGCACTATTCCATGGATTACAGTCGACGCAGACAGTTGGGGTACACTGATTCCGTCCCAGGGGGTACGGGGTGGCGCCAGGAAGGGCATCCGGCCACCACTTAACCATTAACATGCCAAATCCGATTAACGATGGCTGACTCTACGTATCTGCGGGACAAGGCTCAAGCGATAGAAGACTACAAGCCTCTACGTAACGCTCACACGTAGATCGTGAGGATAAGATTAGGATAATTACTGCATGCACAGAGGCATTCAAACAATCACCCTTCCCACGTTCCAAACCTGAGTGGAACAGGAAGAAACCCTAATAACTCGGACGTACCCTCAGACATGCATCTCACGGTGGTTTGCAGAGTATAGATGTAGATGTAGAAAGGGAACGGACGTGCTGTCGTTTTACTTCTGTGTAAAAGACTCTTGCAACGATGTTCAAACATACGATGAAGCAAGAAGGGACACGGAAATCCAGAAAGTTTTGCGGTGTTTTCTACAGATGTGTTTGTCTTTCCGCAAGTGACTTTGTAGGTCCCCTGAATGTTTGAGTCCAGTAGGGTCTGCCTTCCTTAGTTCCCAACCACACATCGGTTACAACTTATATCCGAGAGTTCTTCTTGCGGTAGGAGATGCGTGACCGCCGGTGGATGTGGTGTTGTTATCTGGAGGAGGTGCAGCGGAGCGAACTGCCGACGGCACCGCATTGTGTGTGTGTGTGTGTGTGTGTGTGTGTGTGCAGAGGCAGCAGGGCCGGCTAACTGTGTTAAGGGCCGGAGGTTTGTTCTCGTCGCGGCGGAGCTGCCGTCCTTCTGCCTCCCCCCCCCCTCTCCCCTTGGGGCCTTTCCTTTCCCCCCCCCCCCACTCCTACCAGCCGGTTGCTTTCGTCGCATCGAAATACGAGAACTGCGGGGCCGCGCATCTCCGTCGCAGCGTGGCCGTACACTGGTTTCTTGGAGTCCAAAAGCGAGTGCTGAACAGGGAGACCCACTCAGAGGTGTCTGAGAGAGCGGAGCTTGAAACTGCGGAGTTTTCTCCCGAGATCTACAACGTGTGGCGTTACTATGTATTTAAGGAAACTGTGACTGGAAAAATTACCTGACTGCTGATTGGCCCAACATCCTATAAACAATGATATAATTCTTACTTAGGTGAAACGCACATCAGTAGGGACCGAAAACATAAAATTCTAGAAGATGCTCAAAGGGTAATTGACCTCGTTTGTGGTCCTACATGTGCACTTAAGGACGAAAGTAACTTCCCCATAATGTGCCACACCTTCAGCTTCCATCATTATCGTAGATAAAGATGGGACTTAAATGTCTCGCGGATAATTTAATTATAAGATCTATAAGATCTTCTGAAGTACAGGACTTCCCCATTACGTCCAACGCTAGGGTGCTATTCCAGTGCCGGAGAACCCTGGCAAAAGTGACAGTTTAGAGGGAAAATAAGCTGAAGATATGAGCTGAAGTTTGTGTTGGGGAGGGCACTAGACTTAATTAGTCCGTACAGCAATATTGACCATAGTAGTATGGTGGTGTAATGCTGAGCATTTCTGCCTAGTCAGCAAAGTGACTCGGGTTCGAGTCTCGGCTGCAGTACGAGTTTTAATTCACCATTTTCGTAGATAAAGATGAGATTTAAATGTCTCGCGGAAAATTAAAACTGTTATATAATATTGTAAAGAACGCAACTGAAAGAAATACGCAGTGAGAAAAGAAATGGCAATGAAATGGGTTAGCTAGAGGAGCTGGGGGCCGTAAGATGCTGGGAAGTAAAACTTGATATTTGCGTTGAAAAAGACATTTATTTGAAAACATCAGTGAAAATTAATTATCATAAATAATCAGCTATTCCAATTTGCCTTTTATTACAAATAGTTTGCTTAAGGCAGGAGGACGAATGACTCTTACAAATCAAGGAATTTTGAAAAAATTGAAAGATTGATAATGCTACTTAGAGAGTAATAATAACTTTGCAAAGCGACTTCCCTATTAAAACAATATTTGAGCAAATTAGCAACAATTTAAAACATTGAGATATCAGTACTACACTGCTAGCCACCGTAAATGCAACACCCTGAAGGAAGCATCCGAATCAAGTGAAATTTACACCATGGGTTTGCAGCGATGAGATATGCAACTCATTAGAATTTCAGCGCAGACGCACATCACGCGCGCCTGTGGCGCCACCTAATAGCGCCATTTAAGGCTTGGCGATTTCGACGAGTGTACGTTCGGCACGTGTGTTTACCTTGTGGTTGTTTCACAAGGCGATCAGTTATGTCTCGTAGACAACAGCGAACATCGTTTGATCAAGTATCCGAGTTCGACAGAGGAAGGATAGTGGCTTACCGAGATTGTGGATTATCATACAGAGAAATCGCTAGTCGTGTTGGACGAAACCAAACAACTGTAATGCGGAAGTGTGACCGTTGGATGCAGGAGGGTACGACGGACCGGCGTGGTCGATCGCATTCACCTCGGTGCACCACTGCACGTGCTGATAGGCAAATTGTGCGCATGGCAGTGACGGATCGCTCAGTGACATCCCGAACCATAGCACGCATCATCCAGTGTCTGCGCGTACCATTCGACGCCGTTTACAGCAGAGTGGTCTGTCCGCAAGGCGTCCATTGCTTCGTCTACCATTGACGCAGAACCACAGACGTCTCCGTCGCCAATGGTGTGATGACATACGGATGTGGACGGCAGAATGGAATGACGTTGTCTTTACTGACGAGGCACGCTTCTGTCTGCAGCACCACGATGGTCGGATTCGAGTGTGGAGACACCGTGGAGAGAGGATGCCGGACAGCTGCATTATGCACCGCCACACTAGTCTTGCACCGGGTATTATGGTATGGGCCGGTATTGGATATTACTCTCGCACGCCTCTAGCACGCATTGCCGGTACTTTAAATAGCCGGCGCTACATATCCGAGATGCTGGAGCCAGTTGTCCTTCCTTACCTTCAGGGCTCGGCCACAGCCATATTTCAACAGGATAATGCGCGACCGCACGTGGCACGCATTGTCCAAAGGTTCTTCGTCAATAACCAGATTGAATTGCTTCCCTGGCCGGCTCGCTCTCCGGATCTTTCGCCGATAGAAAACATGTGGTCCATGGTTGCTCAACGAGTGACCCAGATTACATCCCCAGCTGCCACACCAGATGATCTTTGGCAACGTGTGGAAGCTGCTTGGGCTGCTGTACCTCAGGAACACATCCAACGTCTCTTTGACTCAATGCCGAGACGTGTGGCAGCGGTGATCTCCAACAATGGCGGCTACTCTGGCTACTGATTCTGTCAGGAACCACATGTCACAGACGTCTGTAAACGTAATCATTTGATACTTGGTCAACATGTTATCTACAAAATAAATTTTGTTGTGCTACCTCTTGTCTTTCTTGGTGTTGCATTTACGGTGGCCAGCAGTGTATAATTAGAGGAGGTAAGTAAATGTGAAATTTAACATCAGACAAACAGTTCTAAAACAGTGAAAAAAATTACATTAGCCATGTTGATGAGAAGTATTCAAGAACGTTTAAGAATCAGCTCAGATCCACCAGTGAGCCGTCATAACCAAAGACTATACGAAAAAGTGGGCGCAGTACAGCTTACAAGTGTCTTTAAGTAACGGGACCCCAACTTCTGCACGAACAGGTATGATCAAAATACTGAACTTCAAACAAAGCTCCTACTCCACATTCAATCTTTCCTACAATGATAAACTTCAAGCAAATGCTCACGTTACAACTAAAAGGTAATAATTGAGCAAATAACATTTACACACATGATTTTTAAATTTCTCCACTTGTTAAACAAATGGACAACATATTTAAAAAAAAAGGCTGCCAATGACTTTGAACCTGAGGGACTCAACTGGCTCCTCCTTAATAAAACCATCTCATGCTGCACACAGCACACATAATAGGGCCGCTACCTGTACACCTCCCTTGGAAGTAGTAGACGCAACCAATGAGCACAAGAAAGACGCCAAACGAATTCATATACGCTCGCCGCTGCGCTCTGCCCAAGGACCAAGCAGCAAAGGCACACCAAGGCCGTGCTGGGATTCGAACCTCACGTTCGAGAGAAGTGAGCTTAGCAATCCAAGATCCACTCACAAGACAGCGTAACGCAGAGAAATTCTCGTCTGTTTTCAGCACCACGTAACGACCACTTGTGGCTGCCCATGAACTTCCCTCTCCAGCTATCGAAAAAACGGAATTTATCAAAAGCCAAAGCAGCTACGTGTGACGACACTGCCGCCAGTTGCGTGTGCCTCCTCTCACGAGACATCAGGTAGGATGTACGAGGGCACTTCAATAAGTAATGCAACACATTTTTTTTCTCGGCCAATTTTGGTTGAAAAACCGGAAATTTCTTGTGGAATATTTTCAAACATTCCCGCTTCGTCTCGTATAGTTTCATTGACTTCCGACAGGTGGCAGCGCTGTACAGAGCTGTTAAAATGGCGTCTGTAACGGATGTGCGTTGCAAACAACGGGCAGTGATCGAGTTTCTTTTGGCGGGAAACCAGGGCATCTCAGATATTCATAGGCGCTTGCAGAATGTCTACGGTGATCTGGCAGTGGACAAAAGCACGGTGAGTCGTTGGGCAAAGCGTGTGTCATCATCGCCGCAAGGTCAAGCAAGACTGTCTGATCTCCCGAGTGCGGGCCGGCCGTGCACAGCTGTGACTCCTGCAATGGCGGAGCGTGCGAACACACTCTTTCGATATGATCGACGGATCACCATCAAACAACTCAGTGCTCAACTTGACATCTCTGTTGGTAGTGCTGTCACAATTGTTCACCAGTTGGGATATTCAAACGTTTGTTCCCGCTGGGTCCCTCGTTGTCTAACCGAACACCATAAAGAGCAAAGGAGAACCATCTGTGCGGAATTGCTTGCTCGTCATGTGGCTGAGGGTGACAATTTCTTGTCAAAGATTGTTACAGGCGATGAAACATGGGTTCATCACTTCGAACCTGAAACAAAACGGCAATCAATGGAGTGGCGCCACACCCACTCCCCTACCAATAAAAAGTTTAAAGCCATACCCTCAGCCGGTAAAGTCATGGTTACAGTCTTCTGGGACGCTGAAGGGGTTATTCTGTTCGATGTCCTTCCCCATGGTCAAACGATCAACTCTGAAGTGTATTGTGCTACTCTTCAGAAACTGAAGAAACGTCTTCAGCGTGTTTGTAGGCACAAAAATCAGAACGAACTTCTCCTTCTTCATGACAACGCAAGACCTCACACAAGTCTTCGCACCCGAGAGGAGCTCACAAAACTTCAGTGGACTGTTCTTCCTCATGCACCCTACAGCCCCGATCTCGCACCGTCGGATTTCCATATGTTTGGCCCAATGAAGGACGCAATCCGTGGGACGGACTACGCGGATGATGAAGAAGTTATTGATGCAGTACGACGTTGGCTCCGACATCGACCAGTGGAATGGTACCGTGCAGGCATACAGGCCCTCATTTCAAGGTGGCGTAAGGCCGTAGCATTGAATGGAGATTACGTTGAAAAATAGTGTTGTGTAGCTAAAAGATTGGGGAATAACCTGGTGTATTTCAATGCTGAATAAAACAACCCCTGTTTCAGACAAAAAATGTATTGCATTACTTATTGAACTGCCCTCGTAGCTTAGCGACCACCAAACTTATAGCCTTGCACTATCGATGAGGAATACTTTTATTTAAAGGCAAATCACTATGGTCTCCTATATATGTCGTCGTGTGACTAGGGCCTCCCGTCGGGTAGACCGGTCGCCGGATGCAAGTCTTTCGATTTGACGCCATTTCGGCGACTTGCGCGTCGTTGGGGATGAAATGATGATCATTAGGACAATACAACACCCAGTCCCTGAGCGGAGAAAATCTCTGACCCAGCCGGGAGTCGATCCTGGGCTCCTAGGATTGACATTCTGTCGCGCTGACCACTCAGCTACCGGGGGCGGACAGGCTCCAAGATATTATAAAAGGGGAGGCGGGAGACATGAATCTTAATAGAGTGTATGATCACCATAATGGTACTAAGGTTGGCAAGTAGTTCTCGAGTACTTGTGGTAGGACGATAATGCGCAGTACGTTTGTCCTATGCATCCCGAAACACAGTTGCTGTGGAAATAACAGCTACAAATAAAATGGTATTCTATAAGTACCTAAGCAACTAGTACAGGAAACAATATAACGCCATTTTATACATTTTAGTACTTTTTATTATTGGCAAATGTAGCGGCTGAACGTTTCCACCTGAAATATTAAAAGGGAAAGGGTTACATGATCAAAAATGGATGACCTTTGGGTCACAGTTTCAAAATCCATTGAAATGCGAACCACGGGTCTTCTACCGTTCATTATTGTTGAAATGCACCAAATGCCTCATTCCAGATAGACCACACGTCAAATCCAAAATTTTCTTGTAAGTAAGCTTTTTCAGGATAGAAGCAAACTATCTTCCGGAATCAGCTAACCGTTTTTCTTCAACATCTCCGTGCCGCTCTTCCACAGGCGAACAAACTTCCATGTGGCCCTTCTTTGTATGCGTACAATATGCGCTCTAAGTTCTATCTGGTATGGATTCTACATTCTTGAGCAATACTGTAGATTGAGTAGCATGACTGTTGCGTTAGCAGCCTTCTGTGTAGACTCATTGCATACCGCAGTATTTTGTGAACTAAGCAGAGACACCTACTTTCCTACGGCTGAAACAATGTGATCATTCCGTTTCTTTTGTCATAGGCACTTTTATATACTAGATGGTCGATTACAGTTGGGACTTGTTGATACTGTAGCAACTCTTTCCTTCTGTGAAGGTGCACAAATGTTGCCAATCTTTGCACCTCCTTTAAATTTTATCAGAATATGACTGAACATGTATGCTGCTTTTCCCAGACAGTACGTCATTATTGATAACCGCATCATCTGCAAAAATTCTAAATATTGTCTCTAAGGTCATTAATATAGGCCATACAATACGTATAACAAGATTCCCAATAAACTTCCGTGGAGGATATTTGAATTTGCTTGTACATCTGTTGATAACTCAACAACTACCATGTACAACATATTGCATTCTCCCTACCAATTAATCAATGAATCTCGTTTGAAAGCGTATACGATCGTATTTTCGATAATATGCAAATGTGTGGAACTGAAAAAAGGACGAGTTTATTTCACATAATTGCTGTTTCCGGAATCCATGCTGGATGTCACAGAGGAGGTCTTTCTGTTAAAGATAACTCTTTACATTTGAGCCCAGAATATGTTCTAAAATTCTAGAATAAATGGATGTAAAGCGTAAAGCATATTGAACGGTAGTTTAGTGGATCACTTCTGCTGCCCTTCTTGTGGACAGTTCTGACCTGTGATTTTTGCCGCATGCCAGTTTTTAAATAAAAGTTATTCCATGGACCAGAAGGAGTTTTCCAGAAGAAATTAATTTAGGTTAGACTTGAGACTTCCTTTGCTACCTGTCAGATATTTTATATTATTGGGCAAATTATGACAAACATTTGTTGACGCATATTGAATATCTTTCTAAGTCACTGACAACTTTAATAATAGACAAGAGAAGTCGTTTAGCGTTGTAGGTCTGAAAAGAATTAGCAAAGTAACTTATGACGAAACAGATTTCACTAGCGACTCAACCTCCTTGGAGAGGTACATATCAGATAACAGCAGCTGAAGATCACATATCATTCTTATTGCTCATTTTCATGCTATCAGTACTTTCTTTCTACGTGACGAGTTACCCGAAAAAATTATTCCATAAATTGGTTGCATACCTACAGCAAAAACAGAAATTTTTCAACAATATTCAATGGAATAGAACAACATTCTGCACAGAACGGAAATGACATCCACTAAATGTCAGACATCACTTTGTTACAAATTTAATAATGACAGCTCAGAGCTCATTAGTAATTGTAACAGACGAAAATATCTTTTCCAAATGGGTAAAAAGAAAAAAAAAGAAACTGATCGGTAAGCAATAGTATATTTCACTTGACTGAAATACTGATTGGTACAAATAAAATAAAGAAAAAGTTGAAAAAGCAATATGTAGTTACCAAAACAAATCATGTTTGTTCGATAACACACTCCATCTGCAGCTTTATCATTCGTTGCCATGAGTTGTCTTTGATTAAAAGAAGAGCTGCACCGTGTGTACTGGAGCATGTTGAAGCTGGTCTCGAAGGCCACAGAAAGCTGAATATCTACAAAAAACCTAAATTAGCGTATCGTTCATGGGTTGACCAACACCTACACACAGCTATTGGGTGATTTCCTTACAGGTCACGAATGTTGGAGTCCTTATGTTGGTTATTTTCTTAGCACCTCCCTACTTATGATCTACAAATGTAATGCAGACTACGGGAGCCCACAATTCGGGGGAACAGAAGCTCGCAGAAAGCTGACACTGGCTTTCAGTTTCTTCAGAATAATGAGTCATTATTTCTCATCGGTATTTAGGACAGGGAAGTGGAGTTGATTTTTGGGACTCGAAGAAAATTTAATGTTGCAATCGCGCATCCCTTTGACATGCGTGTGCGACCAATTTTATTTTCGTAACTATCGATGTAAAATAATCCTTCTTTGCGATGGAAATGAGCGGTTGGCATCATTGGCCGGTAGGCCCTTACGGGGCAGGTCCGGCCGCCTTGGTGCAGGTCTTATTACATTCGACGCCACATTGGGCGACCTGCGCGCCGGATGAGGATGAAATGATGATGAAGACAACACAACACCCAGACCCTGAGCGGAGAAAATCCCCAACCCAGCCGGGAATTGAACCGGGCTCCTTACGATGGCAGTCCGTCATGCTGACCACTCAGCATTCGGGGTGGACTTCTTTGGGACATATGACATACAGAAAAAGAAAATGGTCATAACAAAAGTAAAGACGCAAAAAGTAAAGTTCAAGGACGCAGGATAGAAATTCTGAAGTAGTGCTACAAGAAGTAGCAGCGAAAGTTACACCTTGGAAAATACAAAATAGATGAAATTATGCTGAGTAATTTCTGTCTCACATGTTGTGTAGGAAAAGAGAGAAAACATGTGATATGGGTAAGAAATAAGTCGTTCAAAAAAAGAGGATAACAATATTCCTCCACTGTCTGTGCATGTTTGAAGCAAAGCTCTTGTTATAATCATCTTGTGGTGCGGTTCTTCTTGTTGTCTCCTTGCTTGCTAAGAAAATGGGATGAGGAGTTCCGCCTTATGCAAGACACCTTTTTTCTTTTGTTTCACCCATACATGTTTCAGCACTTTTGTGCTATCTTCAGTGGGTTCTATTTTTATTTTAACTGTAAATTTGTTGTTAACATATTAACATTTTCGTCGTTTACAACATTATGTAAAAGTTGCATTTATAACTTAATTGGCGAAAAGTAACATACCTTACATTATATTATTGTCCTCTTGTTTTAGTAGCTGTTATGCTACACAATATACAACATGTCATCTGCAAACAGCAAAACGTAATTTATTTTCTATTTGTTATGTATTTACGAACGGAAATAAGACTGTATCACGTTTTCTTTCTGTAACTTACAGTTTTGAAGTTGTGGTACGTTTTCCTGTTTTGTTGGCGAAGTAAATGGGCTTACTTCTTTGCCTGTGTTCGTGTGGTAATGCAGTTTTTTGATTACTCAAAACGTAGGCGGAGATTTCGTTGCCATTACGTGTTGTTGTGGCTGTGTGGCGTTAATTTGTTTCGTAGCATGTTCTGCTGACTGAGGCGCGCGAGTTTGAATTGTATTTGGTGTTAGTTGTGTGTGGTTTATGTGGGTTTGCCTGTGTGTGATGAGTACTGGGGCAGAGAGAGAGTGTATGTGTGTGTGTGTGTGTGTGAGAGAGAGAGAGAGAGAGAGAGAGAGAGAGAGAGACTGAAAGGAAAAATAAAGAAAGAAAGGAAAGAGAGAGGATTTGTGTGTGTGTGTGTGTGTGTGTGTGTGTTTTACTTGTATATTTCTTCTATTGTGGCGAAAAGAGTTTTGTTGCACAGTGATGTGTATTCATTGAGTACTTTCTTTCCTTGGGCTACTGATTTTTGGATATGGTAGTTTTCTTCTATAGTTAATTATTGGTATAGGCTGCTGCTGGTTTTTAGGATGTGAAGTTCTGTTTCAATGTTTGTTGGGTGGTGGTTGTGTGCTACCAGGTGGTCTGCAAATGTTGAGTGTGTGCTATTGCTTTTCAGTGCTCTGAGGTGTTCATTATATCTGGTTCTGAAAGTCCTGCATGTTTGGCCCTCATATACAGATTGACAGCAGTTGCAAGTAAGTTGGTAGATGCCAGACTGGCTGTATTTGTCATTGTTGGTGGTAATTCTTCCAAGTCTGCTCTGTATTGTGTTGTTGGTTCTGTATGCTATGTTGAGTCCTTGTTTCTTTAGTATATTACCCACCCTGTGTGTGACTTTGTTGTTGTAAGTCATTATGTGCCATTTGTTGCTTACAGTCTGCCGATTTGTTGTGTGATGAGTTGTGTTTGTATGTGTGTGTGTTTCATGGTTATGTGCTGTTTGTTTTTGTATTTTGTGGTTTATTTTGTCTACTCTCTTTGCATCATATCCATTCTCCTGTGCAATTTGTTTTATTGTGTTCAGTTCTTGTGTGTAGTCATGCTTATTCATGGGTATTTTGTTCAGCCTGTGAAGTAAATATCTGAAGCTGGCTTCTTTGTGGGTTATGGGGTGATTGGATTGGTTATGAATAATGGTGCTGGTGAGCGTGGGTTTTCTGTAGATTGTGAATTCATGTTTGTTGTTTCTCTTGTGTACAGTGAGATCTAAGAAATTAAGTTTTTCATCTGTTTGTGTTTCTATGGTGAATTGTATTTGTGGGTGGATGGAGTTTATGTTATCATGAAGTTCTTTTATGCGGGACAGTGGTTCATCTATTAAGCAAATTATGTCATCTACGTATCTGTACCAATATATTATTTTGTACTGTTTTGGTATTACTATTTTGTCAAATATTTGTTTTTCTATCTGGTTGAGGAAAATGTCAGCTAGGAGGCCACTGATTGGGGATCCCATGGGTAGTCCATCTTGTTGAGAGTAAAATCTGTTGTTGAATGTGAAGTAGTTCTGTTCTGTGATGAGCCTGAGTATGGCTAATATTTCTTGTATGTTTGTTGTGGGTATGTTTCCTTGCAGTTGGAGGTTTCTTTCTATTATGTTGATTGTTTCTTCTGTTGGGATGTGTGTGTACATTGAAATTATATCGAATGAAACCAATGTTGCTGTGTTTGGTATGTTTTCATTTTTTATTTTTTCTATTAAGTCACTTGAGTTCTTTAGACTTCTGTTGTCAGTGTATTTGTATATTGTCTGTAGCAGAGTGTGTGTGTGTTTGGCTAAGTGGTATGTTGGTGCTTTGGTGAAGTTAATTAATGGACGTATGGGTATTCCGGGTTTGTGAACTTTAGGCAATGATTTTAGGGTGGGGACCTTGGGATTTTTCTGTATCATTTTTTTAATCTGTGTTTCCGTGAAAATTGTATCTATGTTTCTCAGGGTTTTCTGTAACTTACTTTGGTATCGGTTTGTTGGGTCGCTTGTTAATTCTGTGATGTTGTTGCTTTGGATGAATTCTAATGTTTTGTGAATGTATTCCTGTTTGTTTATGTGTACTATTGAATTACCTTTGTCAGATTTTGTGATGATGGCATTTTCTTGTGTTAATTTATTTTGTAGTTTTATGTAGGTTTTTTCTTCAGGAGTCCTAGTGTTATCTTTTATGGTGGTTTTGTTCTCTTTGATTATATTTCTTATTTCCTCAGCAACTAGTTCTCTTGTTAGGTTTGCATTAAATTCAGGTGTGTGTGTTTCTTGTTGCTTTATGATGTTTTCAGTTTCTGTTATATTTTCTACTGTCCTATGTGACACCATTGTGTTAATGTTATGTTTGGGATCCTTTTCAAGTAGGCTGCTTTCAGGTGTGTTGGTTGTATTGGTGGTGGGATTGGTGGGTGTTTGTGTGATTTAACATTTTTGTGAGTTTCTTTTGTTGGATTGTCTGTTTTCTGCCTATTATGGTCTCAGTGTATGTTCTAACTCTGTATATTAGTTCGTCAAAAAATGGTGGGTATGTTATGTGATTAGCTAATTCTAAATGCAATCTGTATAATGCAATATTCAGAGTCTGTTTTTTGGAATACAAAGACCGGATTTCTTGCTTTATCCACATGATTTCTGCCTTACGTTTTGTCTGCCGCGCTGCTGGTGACATGTTGTTTACAGTTATTGTTACATAGTTAGGTACAATTTTATATGCCAAACATAGTTTATTGAACTTAATGTTGAGTATGGTTTTATGAAGTCTGATGGTTGTGTTCTGATATTTGTTGAAGAGCTGCGATGGGAATACCTGGCTTGGTGTAGAAATAATCATCTTGTGGTGCAGTTCTTCTTGTTGTCTCCGTGCTTGCTAAGAAAATGGGATGAGGAGTTCCGCCTTGGGTGGTGGTTGTGTGCCACCAGGTGGTCTGCAAATGTTGAGTGTGTGAGAGAGACATTTGCAGACCACCTGGTAGCACACAACCACCACCCAACAAACATTGAAACAGACCTTCACATCCTAAAAACCAACAGCAGCCTATACCAAAAATTAACTATAGAAGAAAACTACCATATCCAAAAATCAATAGCCCAAGGAAAGAAAGTACTCAATGAATACACATCACTGTGCAACAAAACTCTTTTCGCCACAATAGAAGAAATATACAAGTAAAACACACACACACACACACACACACACACACACACACACACAAATCCTCTCTCTTTTCTTTCTTTTTTATTTTTCCTTTCAGTCTCTCTCTCTCTCTCTCTCTCACTCTCTCTCTCTCTCTCTCCCCCCCCCCCCTCTCTCTCTCTCTCTCTCTCTCTCACACACACACACACACACACACATACACTCTCTCTCTGCCCCAGTACTCATCACACACAGGCAAACCCACATAAACCACACACAACTAACACCAAATACAATTCAAACTCGCGCGCCTCAGTCAGCAGAACATGCTACGAAACAAATTAACGCCACACAGCCACAACAACACGTAATGGCAACGAAATCTCCGCCTACGTTTTGAGTAATCAAAAAACTGCATTACCACACGAACACAGGCAAAGAAGTAAGCCCATTTACTTCGCCAAAAAAACAGGAAAACGTACCACAACTTCAAAACTGTAAGTTACAGAAAGAAAACGTGATACAGTCTTATTTCCGTTCGTAAATACATAACAAATAGAAAATAAATTACGTTTTGCTGTTTGCAGATGACATGTTGTATATTGTGTAGCATAACAGCTACTAAAACAAGAGGACAATAATATAATGTAAGGTATGTTACTTTTCGCCAATTAAGTTATAAATGCAACTTTTACATAATGTTGTAAACGACGAAAATGTTAATATGTTAACAACAAATTTACAGTTAAAATAAAAATAGAACCCACTGAAGATAGCACAAAAGTGCTGAAACATGTATGGGTGAAACAAAAGAAAAAAGGTGTCTTGCATAAGGCGGAACTCCTCATCCCATTCTCTTGTTATAAATGTGACATGTGTATATGATAGTGTAAAAATCACTACGTTCACGATAAAGTTTTACGCAATAAACGACGGATATATTTATGAATAGAAACAAAATAAACGTAAAAGGCGTTTGCAGTTAATGCATTCAATTGTGTCTATTTCTTCAGCGAATTTCGTAGGTATTTGCGTCAGTCTAGATTGCACTGTACTACTAACGTTCCCCACAGATTACGAAGGAAGATTTCCGCTTTTGCTGGGCCAAAAGCACTTGGAAAACTGAGGATTTGCGTAACATTATAAAATAAATTATGACTGCGTGCACTTTCATTATCAAACATAACATTTTTTTTCCGCTCTCGTGTTGGACTCTTTTGCAGGCATATAAAAATTCTAGCTGATTCCAACGAGGAATGTTGCCCCTAATGTTTTCATGTCTCTGATGTGTTGGCGTAACACCAACGTCGTTTAGATAAGCGAGGAACTTGCTTTTACGTCTACTGCTTAATTCAAAGTGAATCCCCCGACCGCTATTCATATAAAACGTCTGCTACGGCTGAGCTGTTAAAGGGGAAGAAGAGAAGGGAAAATGTTAAAAAAATAGAGGGAGTAACTTAGTTTACTGTGGACTTCTGTTCAATTTTCCGGATTTCACCAGTTCTTTGTGTGCGCCGTAGCTCATTATTACCGCGTGGAACGACCTGCAGTTGCGACAGAAAGAGTAGCTATTCTCTGATGTCTCTCCAATGGTCTGCCCTTGTCATTTTAAAATAGGGCGCCTCTAAAGCGTTACGTTGAGCACAGACAACTGCGTTCATGAAATGCATATGTACGTTGCATGTAGAGAATTTCATTCTTGGCTGCAGCAGTTGCGCGTAGTTTGTAACGACCCTCATTGCTTATAATTTGTGACATGCGCCGTTTGCCTATCATAGCTTTGATGTATATTAATGTTATTATTTAAATTCTCTCTGTGAATCACACAGCACCAACTTCATGGAGAAGGCCCATAATATCATTAACAACTAGAATCTGCAGTCTTGTGATTATCGAAGAACCAGCGCCTTACCCGCTGTATCTCAAGCCTTGGAATTTATTTTTCGATACCAAGTTACTGAGTTATTATGAAAATTCAAGTGGTTCAACAGGCTCTAAGAACTACGGGACTTAACATCTAAGGGCATCAGTCCCCTAGACTTCGAAACTACTTAAACCTAACCAACCTAAGGACACTACACACATCCATGCCCGAGGCAGGATTCGAACCTGCGACCGTGGCAGCAGCGCGGTTCCGGACTGAAGCGTCTAGAACCGCTCGGCGACAACGGCTGGCATGAAAATTCAACTTACATGACAAACATCAGTCCGACTTTCGTAAACAAGACCCTACCGATGGCCTGAAATACACTATGATTCAAATGGGTCTGAGCACTATGGGACTTGACATCTCAGGTCATCAGTCCCCTAGAACTTAGAACTACTTATACCTAACTAACCTAAGGACATCACACAAATCCATGCCCGAGGCAGGATTCGAACCTGCGACCGTAGCGGTCGCGCGGTTCCAGACTGTAGCGCCTAGAACCGCTCGGCCACCCCGACCGGCGAAATACACTATCGACAACAGTGAGACCACAGGTACTGATGCCAGTTGACTTCAGCGAAACATTTGATAGCGACAACTTTGGCATGCAGTTCAGAAAAAAAACTGGCTAATCTTCAGAGATGGCGCACAGGTTTGAAAGTTACTTGAAAAACAGACGGCAGCATTATACATCCAATGAAAAGCCGTCCCGGGAGATTTTTTTTTACATTACTGTGATTTCTAAATATTGTGTTCTATATTAGACGAAACGCATAACAAGCTTATAGTAAAGAAGTGGTTCAAATGGTTCAAATGGCTCTGAGCACTATGGGACTTAACTTCTAAGGTCATCAGTCCCCTAGAACTTAGAACTACTTAAACCTAACTAACCTAAGGACATCACACACATCCATGCCCGAGGCAGGATGCGAACCTGCGACCGTAGCGGCCGAAGAAGTGTTGAGTGCTATCGACAAGGGATTTCAAATTGATTCCATATTTATAGGTTACCAGAAAGCTTTTAAGATCGTACCTCAGAAGCGGCTTGTAATAAAATTGTGTGCTTGTGGAATATCGTGTCAGTTGTGCGACTGGATTCGTGATTTCCGGTCAGAGAGGTCACGGTTCATAGTAACTGACGGAAAATTATCGAGTAAAACAGAAGTGATTTCTGGCTTCTCCAAGGTACTGTTAGAGGCTCTCTACTGTTCCTTATCTATATAAGCTATGTAGGAGACAATTTGAGCAGCCGTTGTAGATTGTTGGCAGATGATGGTGTCGTTTATAGTCCAGTAAAGTCAAGAAAATCAAAATCAGTTGGAAAACGATTTACATAAGATATCAGTATGACGCGAAAATTTGCAGTTGACCCTAAATAATGAAAAGTGTGAGGTATCTCAGTTACGTAAATTACCTAGGTATTACAAATTGAACAACTTAAACTGGAAAGAACACACAGAAAATTTGAGGGGAAGGCGAACCAAAGACTGCTTTTTATTGGCAAAGCACTTAGAAGATGCAACAGATCTACTAAAGGGACTGCCTGCACTACGCTTGTCCGTCCTCTTTGGGAGTACTGTTGCGCGGTGTGGGATCCCTACCAGATAGGAGTAACGGAGTACATCAAGAAAGTTCACATTTTGTTTTATTGCGAAATAAGGGAAAAAGTGTCGCAGACATAATACAGGATTTGGCATGGACTTTATTAGAGGGAAGGCGTTTTTCGTTGTGGTGAGATCTTCTGACGAAATTTCAGTAACCAGCTTTCTCCTCCGAAAGCGAAAATATTATGCTGACGCCGACCTACATAGGGAAAAGCGATCATTATAATAAAATAAGAGAAATTAGAGCTCGCATGCAAAAACACACATGTTCGTTTTTTCCGCGCGCTGTTCGAGGGTGGAATAACCGAGAATTATTTTGAAGGTGTCCTATAAACTCTCTGCAAGGCACTTAAGTGTGATTTACAGAGTAGTCATGTAGATGTAAATGTAGTATACGTAGGGGAGAATGTTGTATGTTGAGACACTATTCCATTTGTAAATTATGGCGCTCACTTTTTATACGACGCAGTATCTGTCCGAAATCACAAGAATTTCCGTTGAAAATTTTGGTTTCTCAAGAATAAAAACATGTTACAAGATCGCATAGCTAGGTACAAAACAATCGAATGAAATTCAAAAGTGTCGCAATCGATATAATCTTGTCAGTAGTGTATTTCATTGTTTATCTGTTACAATGTTACTCTACTACACATCAATACTTCCGCTTGAGTTGATTTCCCTTACAATCAGTAAGGGAAATATATTGATTGTTAGGGAAATCAACATAAGCCGAAGTATTATTAATAATCAGTTGCAAGTCAAGTATACACACATCAAAAAAAGTTTTGCATCCCCTCGGTAGCGATGTCGTCATCCTCAAGGAAGTCATTCACAAGATGTGCACGACGGGGGCGCGAATTGTGTTCATGAAGACGAATGCCTCGCCAATATGCTGCCGATATGGTTGCACCATCGGTTTGAGGATGGCATTCACGTATCGTACAGCCGTTACGACGCCTTCCATGACCGCTAGCGGCGTACATCGGCCCCTCATAATGCCACCTTGCTACACTCACTGGACAGTGTGTCTAAGGCATTGAGCCTGACTGGGCTGCCTCCAAACACGGTCACTGCACGGCACAACGGGCTCAGTAGTAGTAGTTGGAGTTTGGCACTGGTTTGAACAACATCTTCTAGAGCGAGGAGGCTCTCCTGGAAGACATAGCTTCACTGAGCCTCGGGTATGCCGTTCCAACGCCCACACAACACGACAAAATACCATAGGCACTAAATGGAAAACTATTGCGACGCTAAGAAGAATTAAAGTGCCGATACGTCAAGAGCCATAGCTATGGTTGTATGTGTGCTCTGTGCCTCGCCATCTCGCCGGCCGCCAACCGCCGCATCGATACTAGCGGGGTGAAACTTTCAGTACTGTATTCGTATGGATCAAAGAGTGAACTGTGTTTGTTTGGTGCAATAATAACGTATATTTTACCAGAACGTTTCCATCATTTAATTATCCTCACAACTAACCTAGACAGGGTCCTATCCAAACGTTGTGCAGTCCTAGTGTCCCGAAATGAAAATTAAAAAATTGTGTTGATAATAATTATTTGCAGAACTGGCTATATTAGAATGGTGTTTAAAGAAATGTTTTGTTAATGAACGAGTAAATGAATAGCGAATGTCTAACGAAGTCGAAAGATAATTTTAGTACTGAGGTAGTAATGAAGTTTATTATTTCGAGACAGATTTAAAGTCATTTAAATGAGCAGTAATTAAGACGAAAAGAGTAGTAACTTATATACAGGAAATCTTGAATGAACAATGAAAGTAATCATTTTTTTTAGATACAGCGATCGCAACAGTTTCAGGGTCCCCCCTTCATTCATTTAAATTCTGAAGTTTGCTAGATTGGTTTGACCAGCAAAAGTTAAAGTTAATATAAAAGTCAACATTTATCAGTGTTTTATCTTTATCAAAATTGACATTTTGTGTGTGGCATGAAAGTGCAATTTCTAGGGTAACCTATGCCCGATTTTAACCAGATTAATAGACAGTATAAAGTTTTGTAGTAAACATTATAATGTAGTGTTATGTATTCATGATTTTCCATATCAGTACAGAACGTGAAACTATCAGTTCAATAGATTTTCTGGTTCTAAAATTCTACTATATTATGCACTGTTACAACTTGTTGTTTTGCATGAATATGTAGCAACTTGTACAGGGAAGAAACTCAGTTAATGCCTAATTAGGCTGGCGACCGTATTATTGTCACATTGGTAGCATCTTCGCGTTTGCATTTGGTCCATCCTGACGTGTGATTGCATTTCGAACTTACTTGACGGATCATTGTTATTAAAAAGTGGATGTAAGTCTGATTTGCCACCATTCAGGTACATGCGGTCGATATCTATGCGAAAATCCTTTCTCATAAGGCGAATCCCGCTCACTTACCATAGCACAGGCTTTAACGAGTACTGTGTCACGGGGGTTACAAGTTGAATTTTCTACATATCGTTCCGAATATGATCTTCCGACTACTTTTTCTCTTCCGATTTCTTCACTTTTTTTTCTACCGCCATTTCGCTTTGCCTTCCCAGAACGTACTAATGATTTTGATTCCTCCCGAGTAATGTAACCGAAAATAGTATTTTCCTGAAATAACGAGACCTGGCTGAAAGCTACGTATGCTGGCTGCCTTTTGTGCACTTGGTAGTGCCGAAGCTCTCTAATGCAGAGTGCTTTTAAAAGCTTTCCGTTATGGGATGAAACTTCTTAGCTCGCTAAGAGGATCATCCGCTGCCTCACCGCTTCGAGCAGAAGCCCTCTAGAGCACGATACGGCCTACAACGTGTAACAGCAGGTCCTAAACGTCGCCAAGAATAGTCGTGTTTCGATGTAAGTCAGTGTCTCAGCATAGTTACACTTACGACATTGCGATTTCTTATTAATGTTAATGCTTCACTACTGCAGGACATGCTCCATGTAAGTTAATGTTGCATCCATTGGATTTAATGTAATGTAGAATACTTCATGAGTGATTTCTGACATAACGATGTATGACCATACATTTCTGGATTTCTAGACCTCTTTTTTCATTATCTGTGATAGCCTTTGTATGTGCGTTGGGGCGTGGTCAAAGGCAAGCAGCCAAAATCATTAACGACTATGTTTCTTCGACATTCCTAATATTAAAACAGAAGAGTTACAGATAGCCTACGGATCCTTAATGAAAGTAAATATCAGAACATTTAAATTTCAGGAAGGAAAGGGTGCAACTCCATCAGGGGATCATTACAAGAATGTAAAATGTACGCTACACACGCTTACTGTTGGTGGAGACAAATAAACAAAGATTCAAAGTAGTGAATTGCTGCCAAAAGCAGGTATTTCCTGACGTCACGTCCATAAATATCACGTCTTCTTTTTTAACTATACCTTCGGCAGTCGGACATTGGACGTGGGGCGCTTAAAGCGAATGGAATTATTTCTGATTGGACTATGTCCGTCGAGAAGTGTTTTCAGTAAAATTCTTAACTTTCGAGAGATCAGGAGTGATGATGAAATAAGATCAGGATTGAACGACTGAGATTTCTGAGAAGAATTTTGAAAAGTGCTGTGCTGTTAAGGAGGCTACCTATAAAATGCAGGTATCACGCATTTTACAGTCTTCTTATGGGGTTTTGATCCTTTATGATGTTGACTAAAAGAAACAATTCCAGTTTTTGGCAAACGTACCAGTGCTTGTTGTTAGAGCCCGCAAGACAATTTATCCAGACTATGTAGGGAAATTACTGGGAATAATCAAAGTAAAGTAAAATTGTTTTCACGAACCAGTTTTGGATACATTCAGAGACCGAGTAATCGAGGCACGCTGAGCAACAGACCTAGTGCATCGATCGTACATTACACATAAAAATGACGAGAATAAGACATTTTAGGCCACGTTTGGAGCCTTCGAGTCAATGTTTGCAATATGATAATGACTGAAGCTGTTACAAATTACTATATCCATGCACTGTACAGTGGCTTATGGGCTGTGTATGTACAGTATTTGCAGGTGCCTGCTGAACTCCGCGATTTTCGTGCATTATATATTCTTTCCAGTTTTGTTTTTTTCTGTTATCGACGGGGTGACAACATATCGGGACAAGCGTTATACCTAACTTATTTACTTCCTTGGTGATACACTGTAGTCTGAACCTGACAGTGACAGTCCATTGTGATTATGGTAAAGATTTAATGGCTGTATTTGAAAGAGTCCAGAGAAGAACTTATCACCTGCTACAATAGGCCAGTCCGTCTCAGTCTTGTACGTTACTTCATATAATAATATCTATAGTTATTTTTTATCTTGCAGCAAACTGTAAAAATTTGAAAATTTGTGGTAAGATCTTATGGAACCAAACTGCTGAGGTCACTGGTCCCTAAGGTCACACACTACGTAATCTAACTTAAAGTAACCTACGCTAAGGAAAACACACACCCATGCCCGAGGGAGGAGTCGAACCTCCAACGGGGACAGCCACGCGAACCGTGACTAGACGCACCAGACCACGCGGCGCAAATTGGAGAGAGCGGATACGAATCACCATGATTTTATCAGACTGCACACTGAGATGACGAAAGTCATGGGATACCTCCTAATATCGTGTCGGACATGGTATGGACTCAACAAGTCGTTGGAAAACCCCCGCAGAAATATTGCTCTCTATAGCGGCCATAATTGCGAAAGTCTCGCAGGCGCAAGATTTTGCGCGCGGAATGGCCTCTTCAGTATGTCCCATAGATAATCGATGGCTTTCATGTCGAATGATGTGGGTGGCCAACCCATTCAGTCGAATTGTCCAGAATGTTTTTCAAACGAATCGCGAAGAACCGTGACCCAATGACATGGTCCATCGTTACCCATCAAAATTCCATCCTTGTCTGGGAATATGAAGTCAATGAATTGCAGCAAATGGTCTCCTAATAGCCGAACATAACCATTTCCGTTAAATGATCGGTTCAGTTGGACCAGAGGACCCAGTCCATTCCACGTAAATACAGCCCACACGATTATGGAGGCAGAGTGCCTTGTAGACAGTTTGACTCCATGGCTTCGTGGGATCTGCGCCATACTCGAACCCCACCATCGGCTCTTACCGACTGAAATTGGGACTTATTTAACCAGGCCGCAGTTTTTCAGTCGTTTAGGGTGCATCCGGCGGTCACGAGACCAGGAGAGGCGCTGCTGTCGATGTCGTGTTGTTAGCAAAGGCACTCGCATCCGTCCTCTGCTGCCGTAGCCCGTAAACGCCAAATTTCACCACTCTGTCCTAACGGATGCGTTCGTCGTAAGTCCCACATTGATTTCTGGGGGTATTTCATGTACTGTTGCTTGTCTGTTAGCACTGACAACTCTACGCAATCGCCGTTGCTCTCGGTGATTAACTGAAGGACGTCGGACACTGCGTTGTCCCTGGTGTAGGTAATGCTGAAAATTTAGTGTTCTCGGCACACTCTTGACACTGTATATCTGGGTTACTAGATTCCCTAACGATTTTCGGAACGCAGTCTAGCTTCAACTACTATTCCGCGTTGCAGTGGTTGGTTATGAAGATATGGGCGTCAAAGAAAGTCAATAGTGAACCTCGATCTCGACTGCTGAAGCGGCCGAGACCGGCCAGAAGTGTCTCCTAGAATGTTGAGGATGTTGTAGAAAGTTGTAGAATGTTCCCAGAAAGTTAGGGAATCTTGCCTGAAGTTCCAAGATGCTCTAGAATGTTCCAGAATTTTCGAGACTGCACGAGAATGCTCTAGAATGTTAAGAATGTTCTCGAGTGATGGCAAATGTTCGCAGAAGCAGAGGAAAATAAGACCATGTGAAGCGAGTCTTTCTGAAACATTTTTTGAGGGGACAGGCTGCAGCATGATTTTAGAAAATGTGTGTTAACTTTGCTATTTTGAATTTCGCACATTTATAAATGTGAAAATCAAATATCTGCGCCTCAAAACTGGTGCACATGTTTCAGGATACAGGTCTCTGTTTGTCAAACTTACCGATGTCCTCTATCTTAAAAGGATCAAGGATGAATACTATCTATTTCCACGCTAGATTCGGCTCATTTTTACAGAATCGTACCTTGCACATTGTCCAAAGCTGCACCGCGGGATTTGTAAAACGCAAACTGCTATCCCGTCGCGAAGAAAGCTGCCGGGGCACAGTCCAGCAGATGGCGACAGGAAATGGCGGACAAATCCCCAAACAGCCGAACGACGTAACCGCAGTATGCCATACAGCACCACCAGAAGCGCGCATGCGTAGTGCTTGCCCCGGCGGCTCGCTCTCTTCATGCAAATTGGGCCCTTCTTTGCCGTTACAGCCGCTGCCACAGGCGCCCCACTGCCGCTGCCGAAGCAGCAAAGCCTCGTTCCATTGCTGGGCGCTCATCTGCGTAGTCCAGTCGCCTCTGGAAGGAACTCTGCCACAGGACCCAATGTTAGCGGTGCCCCTTGGTCACAGTTCTGCAGATTAACTATTGGCTCACAAAGAATTAAATAAGAGATGGTACTCTTCCCCCATGGTACAGATCAGAACAGAGTTGCTGAAGCAGCTAAATAAGCATGCCAAACCTAAGAGAACGTAAAACCCTGAAGATTGGCAAAGTTTTACAGAAGCTCGAAATGTAGCGCGAACTGCAGTGTGAGACGTTTTTAATACTTTCCACAAATAAACTCTCGAAAACTCTCCAACACCGGCAGAAAATCAAAAGGGATTCCTGTCGTATGCAAAGCACACCAGTAGAAAGACGCAGCCAAAACCTTCACTGTGCAATAACAACGGTGATGTTACCGATGACAGTAAAGGAGAGTTACTACATGTAGTCTTCCGAAATATGTTCACCAAAAATACGTAGCAATTACTCCAGAATTCGAACCAAAAACACTGTCAACATGAGTAACTTGTAACTAAGTATACTCGGTGTGTTAAAGAGCAGCTTAAATCACTTAATAAAGGAAAGGCCTCACGTCCTGATTGTATACCAGTCAGCTTCTTTTCAGAGTATGCTTGTACAATAGCTCCATATTTAGCAATCATATATAAGTGATCGTTCGTTGAATGAAGCAGCCGCGCGGGATTAGCCGAGCGGTCTACGGGCGCTGCAGTCATGGACTGTGCGGCTTTTCCCGGCGGAGGTTCGAGTCCTCCCTCGGGCATGGGTGTAAGTGTTTGTCCTTAGGATAATTTAGGTCAAGTAGTGTGTAAGCTTTGGGACTGATGACCGTAGCAGTTAAGTGCCATAAGATTTCACACACATTTGAATTTTTGAATGAAGCATAAGTAAAGGCTGAAAAATATGAGTAATCCACTAAATTACAGAGTCGTATCGCTAACTTCGATCTGCAGTAGGATTTTGAAACGTAACCAGTGTTTGAACATTATCAGCTATCTCGAAGGAATCGATTTATTAACAAACAGACAACACGAATTCACAAAAAAACTTTGTTGTGAAAGACTACTATCTAAGTTCTTAAACGGCTCTGAGCACTATGGGACTTAACATCTGAGGTCATCAGTCCCCTAGAACTTAGAACTACTTAAACCTAACTAACCTAAGGACATCACACACATCCATGCCCGAGGCAGGATTCGAACCTGCAACCGTAGCGGTCGCGCGGTTCCAGACCGTACCTCACAAGCTATTTCTAACGAAATTGCCTGCCTATGAACTATAGTCTGAATTGTGCAACTGGATTCGTGATTTCCTGCCACAAAGGTCACAGTTCGTAGTAACTCACAGAAAGTCATCGAGTAAAACGGAAGTAACATCTGGTGTTCTCGAAGCAAATGTTACAGGCCCTCTGCTGTTCCTGATCTACACAAACGACTCACGAGGCAATCTCAGTAGCCCTCTTACATTGTTTGTAGATGTTGCTGCCATTTACCGTCCTATAAAGTCATCAGCAGATCAAAACATATCGTGAAACGATTTAGTCAAGATACTTGTATGGTGCGAAAAATTTCGGTTGACTCCAAATAAAATGAAAAGTGTGAAGTTATCCACATAAGTACTAGAAGGTATCCGCTAAATCGTAGTTATACGATAACTCACACAAATCTAGAGGCTGTAATTTCAACTAAATACTTAGGAATTACAATTACGAATAACTGACGTTGGAATGATCACAAGGACAACGCTGTGAATAAAGGAAAGCAATGACTATAATTTATTGGTAGAACACTGAGAAAATGCACCAGGTGTACTAAAGAGACTACCTACACTTAGCTTGTACGATCTCTTCTGCAGTATTGCTGTGCGGTGTGGGAGATGCATCAGATAGGATCGATGGAGGACATTGAAAAAGTTAAAAGAAGGGCAGCTCGTTTTGTACGGCAGTTCTTTTTGTATCATCGGGTGAGAGGGCGCCGCGGATATGATACGTGAACTGGGATGGCAATATTTAAACAAAGGCGGCAGGAGGAATGATCATCATAATAAAATAAGAGAAATTGAAGGTAGCACAGAATGATTTCAGTGTTCGTTTTCGCCGAGCAGTGTTCGAGAGTGGAACTGTAGAGAAGTAGGTCGAAGGTGGTTTGATGAACCCTCCGCCAGACACTTGACTATGAATTGCAGAGTAATCATGTAGATGTAGATGTGGAATGTAGTGCCAGCATGACTACGGAATCTGTATATTTAATTCCCAAGCGTATTACTACATTAATCTTGATCATCTTGATCTCTGTTGTTGATTCTTATTAATATTAGGAAGAAACAACCGCAGCTTATGGATACACATTTATTACGTCATGAGTAGTTTCCTGCGAGAGAACATCAGCTGAACAAAACAAAAATTGGTGTGAAAGCTATAGTAACTTACACGTATAAATCGTATCTAATCTCACTGCTAACTGTCTTCATTATGGATTCTCTTGGGATACCTTCAGGAGACTGTCGGCAGTGCGGCTGCCATGTCGTTTACAAGTGTTTAGTTGCTGTTATTATTATTATTATTGTTGCTTTTCATTCCTTACTCCTTGAAGGGTAGGCCGGCCGGGGTGACCGAGCGGTTCTAGGTGCTACAGTCTGGAACCGCGCGACCGCTACGGTCGCAGGTTCGAATCCTGCCTCAGGCATGGATGTGTGTGCTGCCCTTAGGTTAGTTAGGATTAAGTAGTTCTAAGTTCTAGGGGACTGATGACCTTAGAAGTTAAGTCACATAGTGCTCAGAGCCATTTGAACCATTTTGAGCACCATCCCGAAAATGTCCTGTTGAAGAATCATAGTTTTTCGGCCAAATAGCAGGGGCAAACTACTAGTGGGGCAGGGGGAAACCCAATTGGCAAGTTTTTACAGCTTTTATCCTAATTTCTTTTTTAGTTCAATTGTAGCTAATTTGACTGATGTGTCCGCTGAAGGCGGCGCAGGAAAAATACGTAATTGTGAATGAATATGAAGTTTATTGTAACACAATTAAGCAATCTTCACTGACAGGAGTAAGGTTTTTAACACAATTATCGAAAACAAGTCAGTTGTAAAATATTGAAAGTACGAGGGGCGTTCAGAAAGTAAGCTCCGATCGGTCGCGAAATGGAAACGACTATGAAAATCCGATAAAGCTTTGCACAGATGTGTTGGGTAGTGTCTCTAGTATAACCCCAGTTAGCATCACGTCGCTCTTCTCATTTCTGAGCTCGCAGTGAGTGCGTAAAGATGTCTAGAAAATAGTGTCTGCCGCCAAGTACGAGGGCCTGGTGAGAAATTTCGCCTGAAGCTATGCAGCTAACATTACATAACTGTCGTGCTGTTTCTTCTTCAAGACAATTCTCAGCCGGATTCTGCAGGGGCAATGAAGATGCTCCTGCATCGTTTTCAAATGGAAATGTGAGATTACCCACAATACAGTCCGCAATTGCCTCCCCATGAGTTTCATCTCTGGTCACATGAACCGCTGTCTTTGAAGACAACATTTTGACACAGACAACGAGGTGTAGGCCAGCGTGGAGAATTGGCGGAAAGCACTGGCGGCTGCCTTCTATGATGAGGCTATTGAAAAGTTGGTACAACGCTATGACAAAAGTCTAAGTCAGAACGGCGACTACGTAGAGAAGTAGCTGAAAGGTGTAGCTAATTGTTACAAGTAAAACATTTCTGATGTTCACTGTGGTTTCAATTTGGCAATCAATCGGAGCTTACTTTCTGAACAGGCCTCGTATAACAATAATATCTGAAGTCTGGAGGCCTTAAAATGTCATTGTAAAGTTCCTAAACACAATGTCCACACACTCTGCATGCCACAATCGAAGTCCAGCATGGACTTGAAATTGTAAAAGTCCCAAAAGGACGAGCAAACGTTAATGTCCCGAAACAACCCAAAAAAGTTTTAGTCCTGCGTATTGCCGGTGAAAAACTAAGACAAATACTACAAAGTCGAATGGACAAGGCGTTGGAGGCCACGTCTATTTGAAACAGGCCACAAACTGTGTAGGTGTGTAGTTGGTAGCTCCTGGAAGCGAAGGTCAGTGTGGATGTCAGCGTCGTCATAGCAGAAGCTCCAAAGTGAGCTCCTCACTGTGGGAATGCTTTCACAGTCGGTGCCTGACTCAGGAAACACATTTGGCGTGAACTGCTGGACTATAGCCGAGCGCTGGCCTAAATAACGCCAGGTCGCCGGGATGCTGAAGGCACTACTTTGTGCCGCTTGACCCGTGGAAAAGGAAGGCCCACAGGGCCAGGGACTGGCAGTGCCTAGGTTGCTGACCGCTGATAGGGCAGTGTGTGGCCATCTGTTGTCTGTTTTCCGAAGAGCAGTCCCCTGTGAGGTTCGTGCCCAAACAACCCGTCTGTGTTGTTGGCTGCTGGCAGAGTAGGCTAATGGTTCAAATGGCTCTGAGCACTATGGGACTTAACATCTATGGTCATCAGTCCCCTAGAACTTAGAAATACTTAAACCTAACTAACCTAAGGACAGCACACAACACCCAGTCATCACGAGGCAGAGAAAATCCCTGACCCCGCCGGGAATCGAACCCGGGAACCCGGGCGTGGGAAGCGAGAACGCTACCGCACGACCACAAGCTGCGGACTGCAGAGTAGGTACAAGGCCTCTACAGAGCGCTTGAAAACTCCCCTTGGAAAAATTAATGAATTACTGTGCTGATAAACCTCTACGTTATTTGATTTTCAAACAGCTGAGCAAAACTGAACGTACTCAGATATTACTCTCTTTACTAATTTTGATCAACACTAAACAGACACACAAAATTTTTAGCGCAACGCAATCTGACTTCCAAAAATCCGTACAAAAGAATGACTCTGAGTAACAATAACCAATATCTTCCATGAATCACTTACCTCACAAAAATCTTCGTTACTCGAACTACTGCAGTACAGCGAGCGTCAATACTGCCAGCTAAATAAAAGATTCTAACTACTGAAGGCACTAACTACTGATAGGCATAGTCGTCAAATGAAAGATTTTGATAGATAACAAACAATGTATTTACCTTAATAATGTTCAAAAGTCATAGTTCATGATATCCAGTATTACAAATTTACTCTTTCTGGCGGACACACGTCCAGATCGTCCGCTCTTAAAATTCTGCCATCTATCTCCTCCACATCCACCACTGCTGGCGGCTCACCTCCAAGTGTGCAACGCTACGCGCTGTTAACAGCCAACTGGCCAACACTACAATAGCAAATTCCAACAACGCAAACCAGCCACAGATTGCACACAGCACAGTCAGTGATTTTCATACAGAGCGCTAAGTGGCGTTACCAACATAAAAACCTAAACAGCCTACTTACACACTGACGATGTTCTTTCGAATAAAACTGCTCATGGCATACTAAATGTGAATCAACTGAGCTGTGGTCGTTTCTCAGCAATATTAGTATTACATTGTTTCCTCAAAGAGAGGTGCAAATCTTATAATATTGCTTAACTACATAACTGTAGGATACATATCCTCTATTAGTTATTCATTTTGCAGATAGCAAAATAACAAAAAATATAAATACTTTTGAAATTTTTTACAGATTTGTTTAGTAATGTAGCAAGTGTACAGTCAGAGATGTTATTAAATACCACAGTTTCATTACAACTGCATCCGGCAGACTTAAGAATGCAACAGTTTTTTCAGAAGTCTACATAACGTCATTCCACTCTGCGGGTAACTTTTTTAAAAATCGTTCACCAATAATGCCCTTTGCTGTACCAAAATCAATTCTGAGCTATGTACAGTACCCCCATTTCTCAAGAAATGCTTTGCATCTTAATGGTTCAAATGGCTCTGAGCACTATGGGACTTCACTTCTGAGGTACATCTTAATGCCTTGTAGTAGAATTTTCTTAGCACCTCCAACGCTATAGGTGGTATGATAAACTTGAATCAGCAGATCCTGTCCGATGAAAATACATCCAGCTACCCTGCCGCTCTCTAAATCTTGAGGTTGTATGGAAGATGAGAGAGAGGTTTTTGGTTACTCCATCATCGGTTCATTGCCTTTTGTTGTGTAAGATCTGTTGGTGATATATTACACTGAGGCCAGAAAAGTCATAAAAAATGGTTCAAATGGCTCTAAGCACTATGGGACTTAACAACTGAGGTGATCAGTCCCCTAGACTTAGAACTATTTAAACTAACCTAAGGACATCACACACATCCATGCCCGAGGCAGGATTCGAACCTGCGACCGTAGGAGCAGCGCGGTTCCGGACTAAAGGGCCTAGAACCGCTCGGCCACAGCGGCCGGCGAGAGAAGTCATCGGTTAGTGATATGCACATATACAGAAGACGGTAGTATTGCCAACACATGGTATGAAAGTGCAATGCATTGACAGAGCTGTCATTTGTGCTCAAGTAATTCATGTGGATTTCCTACGAGATTATAGCCGCACGTCGGGAGTTAACACACTTTGAATGCGGAATGGTACTTAGATCTAGACGTATGGGACATTCCGTTTCGGAAATCGTTAGAGAATTCAATATTCCAATCTCCACAGTGTCAAGGGCATGCCAGGAATACAAAATTTCAGGCAATACCTCTGCCCATGGACAACGCAGTCGTCAACAGCCTTCAAATAATGAACGAGAGCAACGACGTTTTTGTATGTCAGTGCTGACAGAGAAGCTGGAAATAACCGCAGAAATTAATGTGGGATGTACGACGAACATATCCCGACTCATACTCGGTGGCATTAATAGTGGAGGCATAGAACATCCAAATAAGAGTAGCGAACTTCATCTGTCGCTGTTTGAAGGTTCCAGGTTCTCATCAGAATTCAGCGGTGGAAACTGCAAGAGACGAGGCTTGGGGCATGGGGAGGTTTAGTGTTACAATTCTGGAGTATATGCGACACGAAAGACAAACATGTTTCGTCCTCCAACATTCGTCTCACGAAACTAACTGTGACAAGTTATCCACAGAAATTGGGGCTTATGCTGAGTACTGATGACTTCAGGTATAACTGTATTTTTGGGGCGAAGATATGGGCACAAGATGGCGAAAACCAGATAGCCAGCAGCAACCAGGCAGTTTACTGACGTCCGAGGCATCAGTTGCTAACAAATATCTTCAGAACACTTCCTAACACTTCAATTTATGTTCGATATTAATACATTTCTCTTCTTCAGAAAAAACTTATCTTGCTATTGCATGTCTGCATATTACTTCCTAGCTGTCTACTTCGGCCATCCTCAGTTAATATGCCGCATAGCACAAGTTATTGACTAATTTTAGTGTCTCACTTACCAACCAAATTCTTCAACATCACCTCGTTCGACTACATTTCGCCATCCCTGTTGTACCTTTCGTGATGTTCATCTTGTAACTTCTTTTCAATAATATATATTCATACGTTACGTCTAACTTCACTCTTTTCATCTTACAAATCATTTTATTATTCTTACAGATTCCTCGGTGCTCAAATGTTAAGAGAACAACCGTCCGTAATTCGTCCAGCTCTTGTTTCTCACTATGCCTTCGAACCATCGTCGTTCTGTCGCTACTTATTTAATAATTACACTGAGCTCGTACCAAGTTTCAGTATCGCTGTAGTCCAGCATCCAAGCCCAAAATATAAACTCTGCAGCTGGCAAAACCTCTATACTGTATTTCACGCTTGTAAGTCTTAAGTCTTAAGTCTGCAAATAGTGGGAGTTTAA
The DNA here is from genome assembly GCF_023898315.1 of Schistocerca nitens. Classification (NCBI taxonomy): domain Eukaryota; kingdom Metazoa; phylum Arthropoda; class Insecta; order Orthoptera; family Acrididae; genus Schistocerca; species Schistocerca nitens. The sequence goes on along the minus strand of NC_064614.1, from coordinate 103,105,109 downwards.
TTTTAAATCTTGTACATAATTTGACTGTTCTTAACTGAGGATCATTGAAATGAATAATTTACTTTAATTTTTGACAATACTTGGTTGTAATAGCCAAGTAACTAGCCACTGTATGAATGATGAATTTAATGAAAGCAGATGTAAGTATTAAACCTGTAAATATTAGAAATTTAATTTTAATTCATGTACATAATTTTACTGTTTATTGACTGAGGATCATAAAATTAATGAAACCCAAGTTTTTCTAATTACATTTTTGTAATGTGTTTACCTGATATGTTCCACACCCAGGAGGATTCCCTCTTTTGTGGGTCTACGGAATGAATAATTAATCTAATCTAATCTAATCTTATGAAAAAGAGCTTGATAACGAATTTCCGTCCACGTCCGTTTTAATAAGAATAGACGTTATTCACAACTTAGGGATTCTAACTACTAAAACACCAGATGAAACAATTCATTGTGACTAAGACTCCACAATTTCTTTCCGGCTACTGCGGATTTAGCTGAATTAGTATCACATTAAATTATTGTGAATTCATTTTTTTCTGTTAGGAATCATAGAACGATTAGCGCAAAACATTAAATGTAGACCGCAGACGCCACTACACAAACATAAAATAAAAACATTAAATGTAGACCGCAGACGCCACTACACAAACATAAAATAAATTACCTTCCCATGGCCGGCATTCACGGTCCTGTAGAATTTTTAAAAGGACACCTTATTCGTCGGTGACTATAGAAATTATTTATTTCACTATTGCGATTGCTACGTCTGGGCCATTTTCTAGTGGTTCTGGAAAAGCTAACTAAACAATAAAATGAAGCACAGAGTGTGGTTGCATATACAGAACTACACAAACATGTCATGTAAACAGTAGTACATTACAAAAATGGTGAAAATAATCCATGACTTACATTTTCCTTCAGCAGATGTCACACCTTAAAATCCTCCGACATGTGTACATGCCATCGTCAAAAGTAGGCCTTTTCGAGGTGGAAATACAGGAACATCAAGCGACTGTAAAGCTCTGTACGTCGTGAAATGAGGTAAATTTCGTGACATTTTAGCAATGTTATCATTATTCACTCAAATCGTTGCAAGTAGATGTTCTAGCGTCCTGTTTACATGTAAACCAAGGCCGCTGGTGCGATTATATATTCACACGTCAAGCCTGCCTGTGCACGTGGAAGAATAGTAATAACCTCAACCACGTTTTACTTTCATCTCTTTTCATTTTTTCTTAGAATCTTTTCAGTGATGTGTTTACTAGGTCTTCATAAATGTTGTGTAATAAGTTTTAACAGTGCTACCGATGTTTTCTATACTATTGAAAGTTTCATACGTGATAACGAGGGTGTATTAAGTGCACTCCCATACATTTTATTTTTGTAAATTAATTTCATCCTCCACATTTCATTTTATCCTGAGACTATGTCTTGTAGTATATAATCTACGAGCAGTACTTCAGCGGTGCATCATATTTATTGCATAATTACTTATTACACTTTTATCGGAAGCATTACAAGCACTTTGGAATTTAGTGTTTCATGTTTCTGTATATCTACAGTCCCCATATTAGGGCTTGGTAAGAAGGCATATCCTGTACTTACTATACAGCGTCTTCTTCTGATTCGTCCAAATTTGTTGTGCTACACTGTTGGCTGTATCACTGGCGCACATTTTGGGCCTTCTACGTTTTTTCATCAGTTGCAATGTATACGCAAACAGAGTAATGTGTAGGACTAATGTCACCATTTTCTGTATGAATGCCCAAGTCAAAATGAGACCTTTAGAGCAGCTAAAATATGTATTTTTACGCTATTCTGTTATAAATATAGTAATATTTCCTATCCTGTTACCTTGCGCCTTACGACCATATTATCACCTAAAAATCTGTATATTGTCAGCTGCTGTAAAAAGATGCTGCGATATGAAGCTCACAACTGTTATCGCTGGAATGTACTGTTTGTGATTAGTGCACAGGCAGCTTTGACTCATGAATGTTTTTGTGCGCCAACGGCCTTAGGTTACATTAAAAAGTGTGCTAGAACATCGATTTTTAACGATTTACGTGAATGATATTAACATTGATAACATGTCACGTAATTTACATCATTTCACGATGTACAGATCTTCACACTCGCCTCAAATTAGCCCTATTTTTGACGATGACATGTTTACATGTCGGAGGATTGTAATGTGTGACATGTGCTGAAGCAAAATGCAAATGATGTATTATTTTCACCATTTTTGTAATGCTGTGCTGTCTACATGAGATTTTTGTGGGGTTCTGTACATACGAGTACACTCCGTGCTTCATTTCTGAATTCTTTTAGCTTTTGCAGTACCGCTTGAAAATTGCTCAAATGCCGAAATTGCAATAACGAAATAAATAAGTTCTGCAGTCAATGACGGATATGATGTAATTTAAAAAATGTAAAATATTTTTTTCAATGATTTCAGAAGTCTGTAAGGATTAAAGAACTTACTGATGTCATTTGGTCGGCTGCACGTATCTGAGTATATATATCATACCCCCCCTTCCCCTGCCCCTCTCCCCCTCATCCCTCAGCAAACTGAATTATCGTCCAACCGCCCAGTGCAGCAACGTCCTCGCCTATCAGTTCTCCGTGATACACGTTGAGAATACCCCATCTGTCTTTTAGCTCAACAGCGCCATATCATACCGTTGGCAACTTCCTGAAAATTAAGTCCTTAATTTAATTTAACTGCATACCGTGAAGACTTACGGCTTCCAGCAAATACTTCGAAATTTATTTCTACAGCATGTAATACATTGGCGTAAGCATAAGTATGGAGATAGTGAGAGTCTTTGATTTGACAGCAGATTCACATCTAGAGTGATAACAGGTGTTGAAAAGATCTCTCTAGCAGAACTCCTTAGTGTTGTATTAGACGCATTGACAGTTTTATTTGTTTTCCAGAGATTCTGTCCCTGCAAATTAAAAATAATTTCATATAAACGCTATCGTTTGCAAACGTTGCTTCAAGTCCGTTGCTAACTCCAATTCATTCGGTAAATTCTCTTAACGAAGAATGTAACGCGTTCTGCTACAGTCACAGACTTTCAAATGAGCTTTGCATAGATCGCATAGATCGCTGATAACCACGCCATTGAACGCGCATCTGCTCCTAGGTCACCATGCGGACAGTAGGAGTGCATCGCGAAGAATATTTTTTTCCTTTTTAAGGTTTCCCGTTGTTCCTTACTTGCTTCTATATTTCGACTTAAGACATCTCTTCCACTGGTCACAGTGGCAATGGTCGCTGGAAGTGAGGTGTCAAGCAGAAAAGTTATTTTTTTATCTAAGTTCTACACCAGGACGGCACATAGAAAAACCTCCACTGAAAATGCTTCACAATAAAAAGAAGCGAACCACATATAGCATAACAAGAAGAACGTGTCATTTATTTCATTAGACAAACCAAGTCCAAAGAAAACTTTGGTTGGTGTGCATGTAAGAAGCATTTAAATCACAATATCTCGCACAATCTTGCACCCACTCTAATGATATGTGAGATGTCTAAATTATGTTGAAAAATTTGGAATTTTATTAATAAATCTTCTTAGTTTGCAAGCTTTATGTGAGTCATTATACCAAAACCAAAGACCTGAGCATACAGGTATTTCTTCGCCTCTGAGTATTAACGATGGACCAGTGACTAATGGTTCAAATGGCTCTAGGCATTATAGGACTTAACATCTGAGGTCAACAGTCCCCTAGACTTAGAACTACTTAAACCTAACTAACCTAAGGACATTACACACATCCATGCCCGAGACAGGATTCGAACCTGCGACCGTAGCAGTTGCATGGTTCCAGTCTCAAGCGCCTAGAACCGCTCGGCCACAGCTGCCGGCACCAGTAAATAATATCGGCAATTATGGCTTGTACTAGAATATCATCTACAGAGAAGTAACACGTAAAATTATAGTTTATCTGAAATACAGGCGGGTAAGACTGACGAAACTGAGTGCCGTACAAATCAGTTAAACTACTTCGTACCAATTGTCAACACACGTCCACAGCAATTTTTATTACATGGAGTTGTACTAAATATATCTTCTTGCACTGCTAAGTAGGTTACACAGTTTGCTATGCAGATTGCATTAACCACTTTCAGATGCCAGCAGCAGCTTAAAATAAATTACAATTACTTTTCAATTCATACCTGTACTTTAAACCTACGGATGCAATGAAGAAATTGCAGTATAAAGTACGGACACACTATCGTTTGACTGCAGCAAACACTCCCACGCGTGGGGCATTGAAGTAGACATGCCTGGCGTAAGCATGAGAGTTGAAAACGAATAAGTCGCTACCTAGGCAGTAAAATAAGCAAGGACGGAGCAAGGAGGACATCAAAAGCAGACTCGCTATGGCAAAAAAGGCATTTCTGGCCAAGAGAAGTCTACTAATATCAAATACCGGCCTTAATTTGAGGAAGAAATTTCTGAGGATGTACGTCTGGAGTACAGCATTGTATGGTAGTGAAACATGGACTGAGGGAAAACCGGAACAGAAGAGAATCGAAGCAGTTGAGATGTGGTGCTATAGACGAATGTTGAAAATTAGGTGGACTGATAAGGTAAGGAATGAGGAGGTTCTATGCAGAATCGGAGAGGAAAGGAATATGTGGAAAACACTGATAAGGAGAAGGGACAGGATGATAGGACATCTGCTAAGACATGAGGGAATGACTTCCATGGTACAAGAGGGAGCTGTAGAGGGCAAAAACTGTAGAGGAAGACAGAGATTGTAATACGTCAAGCAAATCATTGAGGACGTAGGTTGCAAGTGCTACTCTGATATGAAGAGGTTAGCACGGGAAAGGAATTCGTGGCGGGCCGCATCAAACCAGTCAGTAGACTGGTAGACTGATGAAAAAAGAATCCTAGTTCGCTTTTGTATAGAAGTACCCTTAGACATTAACCCCATTCTTAGCTTTCATTCATTACGAGTATCTCTCCCAGCGCAGAATTCCAAGCGACTGGAAAAAAGCGCAGGTGATCCCCGTATATAAGAAGGACAAAAGATCTACCAAATTACGGATCCACAATGTCAGTTTTCTACAAAAATGTTGACCATTTTCTAAGATTGAATATAATGAAAAGCATCTGTTCACACACGAAAATGGACTTAAAAAGTATCGTTCGTTCTAAACTTGTCTTGCTCTTTTCTCTTATCTTAAGATTTCCTGCGAACTATGGATCAAGGGCAACAGGCAGATTCTATATACCCAGACTTCTGGAAAGCGTTTGTCTCAGTGCCATATTGCAGACTGTAATCGAAGATCCGAGGCTGCTGAATAGGATCTCAAATACGCTGGTGGCTCCAAAACTTGTTATGTGATAGAATCGAGTATGTTGTTCTACTTGTAGAGAGAAAGGAATCGTCAATACGGCCCCAGGGGAGTGTGATGGAAGCGCTGGTGTTCTCTACATGCATAAAAAATTTAATAGATAGATCGAGCAGCATACTTCGGTTTTTCACTGATGCGCTGTAGTGTACATCTACATCTACATGGTTACTCTGTAATTCACACTTAAGTGTCTGGCCATCGAACCATTTTCATACTACTTCTCTACCATTCCACTCTCTACATCATCTACATCTACATTCATACTCCGCAAGCCACCCAACGGTGTGTGGCGGAGGGCACTTTACGTGCCACTGTCATTACCTCCCTTTCCTGTTCCAGTCGCGTATGGTTCGCGGGAAGAACGACTGTCTGAAAGCCTCCGTGCGCGCTCTAATCTCTCTAATTTTACATTCGTGATCTCCTCGGGAGGTATAAGTAGGGGAAGCAATATACTCGATACCTCATCCAGAAACGCACACTCTCGAAACCTGGCGAGCAAGCTACACCGCGATGCACAGCGCCTCTCCTGCAGAGTCTGCCACTTGAGTTTATTAAACATCTCCGTAACGCTATAACGGTTACCAAATAACCCTGTGACGAAACGCGCCGCTCTTCTTTGGATCTTCTCTATCTCCTCCGTCAACCCGATCTGGTACGGATCCCACACTGATGAGCAATACTCAAGTATAGGTCGAACGAGTGTTTTGTAAGCCACCTCCTTTGTTGCTGGACTACATTTTCTAAGCACTCTCCCAATGAATCAACCTGGTACCCGCCTCACCAACAATTAATTTTATATGATCATTCCACTTCAAATCGTTCCGCACGCATACTCCCAGATATCTTACAGAAGTAACTGCTACCAGTGTTTGTTCCGCTATCATATAATCATACAATAAAGGATCCTTCTTTCTATGTATTCGCAATACATTACATTTGTCTATGTTAAGGGACAGTTGCCACTCCCTGCACCAAGTGCCTATCCGCTGCAGATCTTCCTGCATTTCGCTACAATTTTCTAATGCTGCAACTTCTCTGTATACTACAGCATCATCCGCGAAAAGCCGCATGGAACTTCCGACACTATCTACTAGGTCATTTATATATATTGTGAAAAGCAATGGTCCCATAACACTCCCCTGTGGCACGCCAGAGGTTACCTTAACGTCTGTAGACGTCTCTCCATTGATAACAACATGCTGTGTTCTGTTTGCTAAAAAATCTTAAATCCAGCCACACAGCTGGTCTGATATTCCGTAGGCTCTTACTTCGTTTATCAGGCGACAGTGCGGAACTGTATCGAACGCCTTCCGGAAGTCAAGAAAAATAGCATCTACCTGGGAGCCTGTATCTAATATTTTCTGGGTCTCATGAACAAATAACGCGAGTTGGGTCTCACACGATCGCTGTTTCCGGAATCCATGTTGATTCCTACACAGTAGATTCTGGGTTTCCAAAAACGACATGATACTCGAGCAAAAAACATGTTCTAAAATTCTACAACAGATCGACGTCAGAGATATAGGTCTATAGTTTTGCGCATCTGCTCGACGACCCTTCTTGAAGACTGGGACTACCTGTGCTCTTTTCCAATCATTTGGAACCCTCCGTTCCTCTAGAGACTTGCGGTACACGGCTGTTAGAAGGGGGGCAAGTTCTTTCGCGTACTCTGTGTAGAATCGAATTGGTATCCCGTCAGGTCCAGTGGACTTTCCTCTGTTGAGTGATTCCAGTTGCTTTTCTATTCCTTGGACACTTATTTCGATGTCAGCCATTTTTTCGTTTGTGCGGTCTTCCTCTGTGAAACAGCTTTGGAAGAAGGTGTTTAGTATTTCAGCTTTACGCGTGTCATCCTCTGTTTCAATGCCATCATCATCCCGGAGTGTCTGGATATGCTGTTTCGAGCCACTTACTGATTTAACGTAAGACCAGAACTTCCTAGGATTTTCTGTCTCGAATGGCGCGTGGGAAAGAGGAACACCTAAATCTTTACGTTCGTGCTCCGATATCTCTTATTTTATTAAGATGATCATTTCTCCCTTCGTAGGTGGGTGTCCACAAAATATTTTCGCATTCGGAAGAGAAAGTTAGTGATTGAAATTTCGTAAATAGATCTCGCCGCAAAGAAATCCACCTTTGTATCAGTGACTGCCACCCGAACTCGCGTATCATATCAGTGACACTCTCACCCCCATTGCGGGATAACACGAAACGAGCTGCCCTTCTTTGCATTCTTTGCACTTTTTCTACGTCCTCCGTCAATCCTACCTAGTAAGGATCCCACACCGCACAGCAGTATTCCAGCAGAGGACAGACAAGTGTAATGTAGGCTGTCTCTTTAGTGGGTTTGTCGCATCTTCTAATTGTTCTGCTAGCAAAGCGCAGTATTTGTTTCGTCTTCCCCACAGTATTATCTATGTGGTCTTCCCAATTTAAGTTCCTCATAATTGTAATTCATAGGTATTTAGTCGAGCTGACAGCCCTTAGATTTGTGCGATTTATCGCATACCCAAAATTTATCAAATGTTCAAATGTGTGTGAAATCTTATGGGACTTAACTGCTAAGGTCACCAGTCCCTAAGCTTACACACTACTGAACCTAAATTATCCTAAGGACAAATACACACACCCAGACCAAGGGAGGACTCGAACCTCCGCCGGGACCAGCCGCACAGTCCATGACTGCAGCGCCTATGACCGCTCGGCTAATCCCGCGCGGCCCCAAAATTTATCCGATTTCTTTTAATACCCATATGAATGTCCTCGCACTTTTCTTTGTTCAGTGCCAATTGCCACTTTTGGCACCATACAGAAATTCTCTCTAGATCATTTTGTAATTGGAATTGATCGACTGATGATTTCAATAGACGCTAAATTACAGCGTAATCTGCAAATAATCTAAGGGGGCTGCTCAGATTATGACCTAGATTTATGTAAATCAGGAACAGCAGAGGGCCTATGACATTAACTCGCCGAACGTCAGATAACACTTCTGTTCTACACGATGATTTGCCGTCTATCACTACGAACTGCGACCTCTCTGAGAGGAAATCGCGAATCCAGTCACACAACTGGGACGATACTGCATATGAACGCAATTTGATTAATAGTCGCTTGTGAGGAACGATATCAAAAGCCTTCTGGAAATCTAGGAATATGGAATCTATCTGAGAAAGTGTCGTCATTTAGTGACTGCAGGAGCATACGGAATGACATAAATAGAATTTCTCCTCGGTGCGATCAGCGGCAGGCTGCTTCAGATGTGGAAAAATGTAAGTTAATGTAATTAAGTAGAATAAACAATCCTTTCATACTGGTATATGGTGTAGGTAATGTGGTCTAGGCGTAACGTTGCAAAGTGACGTGAAAGGGAACGGTCACGTGAGGTACACTGTAGGGAAGACGAACGATCGAATTCGGTTTATTGACAGTGTTCTAGAAATGTGTAGCTCATCTGTAAAGGACACTGTGTGCAGAAAACGTATGGGGCCCAAATTTGAATGCTGTTTGATTTTTTGAGATCCACACCAGCCCGAGTTAAAGGAAGACGTCGGAGCAAGTAAGACGCGAGCTGGCAGATCTGTTAACACGCGAGTATTAGGAAACGCCCCGTGAACTCAAATGGGACTCCAAGGTGGAGGGGGGGGGGAAGAAGAAGAAGACTTTCTCTTTGCGAAACACTGCTGAGAAAGTTTAGAGAACCGACATTTGCGAGAGACGGCAGAAAGATCCGAAGGCCACCGACCACGAATGCAAGGTAAGTGATACTAGGGAAGCATTCAGTCAGTTTCCCTCGTTCCATTTTCGACTGGAAAAGGAAAGAGATTGGTTACCAGTGGGACAACGTACCAACCACCATGAACCGTATGGTGCCTTGAGGAGCACGTACATAGATGTATATTTCATGAAATGACATAATACGTATTGAAGGGTCTCTGCATGAGCCTCTTCATGATTTTGCCATACCACATAGCTTCATCTGTTTGCCTCTGGCACCTGAATTGTTGTTGCAAATGGGCTATTACCCTAGATGTAAAGAAGAAAAGGGAAAAGACTGAGCAGCTGAGTGTGTTTGTAGTGGCCACAATGTATTATCCATATTTAGTTTTAACGTTTCATTAGGTTATTGGTACTTTTCTGGGCCCCCCACGCATATCTGACGGAAAAGAAAGACGAGAAGTTACACAAAACCACGAAATTAGAGAGGCATATCGCACCCAGGAGAGGTAAGATATATGACAATCAGTGGAGTTCTTTCCTGGATTTCAAGAGATCTAAATGGATATTTGAATTAAGAAAACGTACAACAAAAGTGTTGAAGAGTATCAACGAAGAACGTAATGCGTGGGAAGAAGGAAGGCCTTACACACCAGTCAGTGTTAAACGACTGTTGATGTTGGAGTTAATCTTGGCCGTCCGCTAGCGTTGTGGAAGAGCATTTATTCCCTGCTGGTAGAAGCTCTTGTCCTCTAGGCATAGTCACGTTTTCGCTGCACGACTGACACTCTCGTCATCTTCGAAGTGTGTTCGCCGTACAGAAGCTTTAAGCGGCCCACAGAGATCGAAGTCCGCGGGTGCCACGTCTGGACCGTAGGGTGGATGAGGCGATGATGTCCAACCCAATTTGGCGATGTGTTCCCTTGTTCTCATACTTGTATTTGGGCGTGCATTATCATTTTGGAGCAAGATTTCTCCTAGATTCTTGTCCGATCGAAACATTTCTTGAGTTTCTTCAGAGTCTTCACGTACGCCTCTGAAATGATGGTTGACCATCTTGGCATCACATCCACGAGAATGACACCACCGCAATTCCAGAAGACTGTCGCCATGACTTTTCCGGCAAAGGGGGCTTGTCTTGAATTTCTTCTTTTGTGGTGAATGAGGAAGACGACATGTACTGCCTTTTTGTTTCCGGCATAAAGTAGTGCATCCAGCTTTCGTTGCCCCTAACGATCCGTGACAGAAAGGCCTCGAAAATGAGCGAAATCAATGCTTGATCTACAATTCTAATAGCAGTAAATCTGCTGCTCTTCTGTACTTTACAACGATGTGTGAGGAGGTGCCAGGAGCGTTCATTCGGAATGAATGTGATACAAATTTGCTACCCATAATTACAGTAACAACAGGGTTACGGCAGATGGTGAAAATATTCTTGTACATTTATGCTGATTAGTAGCCCGCATCTCGTGGTCGTGCGGTAGCGTTCTCGCTTCCCACGCCCGGGTTCCCGGGTTCGATTCCCGGCGGGGTCAGGGATTTTCTCTGCCTCGTGATGGCTGGGTGTTGTGTGCTGTCCTTAGGTTAGTTAGGTTTAAGTAGTTCTAAGTTCTCGGGGACTGATGACCATAGATGTTAAGTCCCATAGTGCTCAGAGCCATTTGAACCATTTTTGCTGATTAGTAATTTTCCTTCAGTAATACTGACACGCATACTCAGATAATGCGTGATTTCTTGCCCAAATTGTTCTACATCATTTATTAACGAAAGTGTTATAGAATCATTACTTCTATTTTTTATGACGCATCTGCTTTCTTATTGGTTTGGTGCAAACCGTCAGGAATTCCTAAGTTGTGCTAACCTCCTTATCATAAAAGTATGGCTTATACCCTACGTCCAAAATTACTTATTCGATATATTCCAATATCTGTCTTCCCATAATCCCTATCTTTCCATACAGCTCCTTCTAGTGCCATTTAAGTTATTCCCATATAAGTTAAACATATTTCGTATCATCCTGTCCCTTCTTGTCAGTTTTCAATATGTTGCTGTTTTCGACGATTTTACAGAGAACCTCTTCCATCCTTACGGTATCGGTCCCCATAATTTTCAACATACCTCTTATCTCCACAACGCAAATTTTTTGTATTTTTTCTCATTTAGTTCTTCCACGGACCACAATTCATTTCCGTACAACTCTTCCTCAAATTGAGGCCTATGTTTGTTACTTGTAGACCCCTTCGGATCTGGAATGCTCTCATTGCCTTCGCTACTCTTCCCTTTATGTCCTCGTTGCTTCGTCCCCCATGTGTTGTTTTGCTTCCAAGGTAGTACAGTTTCTTAAATTTGTCAATTTCGTAGTCATTGATTTTCAAGTTAAGTTTACCGCTAGTCTTATATATGGTACTCCTCACTACTTTTGTCTTTGTTCGCTTTACTCTCAACCCATATTATCTATACATTAAACTATTAATTCCTTTCAAGAGGTCCCCTAATTGTTCATCACTTTCACTGTGGGTAGCAGCAATGAGATCAACAAATGTAATGACTGATATTCTTTAGCCCTGAACTTCAATCCAACACTTGAAACTTTCTTTTATTTCCGTTGTTGCTTCTTTTGGTCTATAGACTGAACGGAAGAGATTGAAGACTACATCTATGTCTTATGCCCTTTTCAATCCGAGTTCTTTGCTCTATGTCGACCGGAATAACAGGGTGTTTGGTTGGACGCCGATGCAGTTGACAGAAGTACTTTGGCCGGCCGCAGTGGCCGTGCGGTTAAAGGCGCTGCAGTCTGGAACCGCAAGACCGCTACGGTCGCAGGTTCGAATCCTGCCTCGGGCATGGTTGTTTGTGATGTCCTTAGGTTAGTTAGGTTTAATTAGTTCTAAGTTCTAGGGGACTAATGACCTCAGCAGTTGAGTCCCATAGTGCTCAGAGCCATTTGAACCATTTTTAGAAGTACTTTGGAAATAAAAACAGAAGCTAGGAGTAAAAGCAAACCACATGAAAGGGCGTTGACATGTGGTTGAAAAGGGGTAGGTGCCATATTGATGCCCACTAATAAGTTTTCGGATACATTCGATGAAACCGCGTGACCGCTACGGTCGCGGGTTCGAATCCTGCCTGGGGTGTGGATGTGTGTGATGTCCTTAGGTTAGTTAGGTTTAAGTAGTTCTAAATTCTAGGGGAATGATGACCACAGATGTTGAGTCCCATAGTGCTCAGAGTCATTTGAGCCATTTTTGATACTTTCGATTATATACCGTATAAGCAATTAACGCGAATCGTTAACGATGTGAGATGCAACAGTTTTGCTGAGATGAAGAGGATAACTAGCAAACAACAGGATTCTAAAACACTATGAAACCAAACTTGACACTGAAGACCAAATTAGATCCACCAATGATAGCCGAGAAAACAACTGACTGCATTGAACATACGTTATTATTACAGATGAACTTATGTATTAATTAATACTTTAACTATTAAACACTTAAAAAACAAGAGGCCGCAGAAGTATATCTACAAGGGTTTTAATGTGATTGATACCGATCTTTGAAGAATGCTTATTTATATTAACAATACCATTGAGGTTATTGAAACTGAAGTACACCTAATACATACTTCATGCAAAAAACACAGAAACTGGAGAATGACGATATTTTCAGAAGGAACTGATTCAAGGAACGCCCAGTAAACGCGAGGACCTTCGAACTACTCGAGAGAGACTTAACTAAGAACGGAAAGCACTTTACTGCAACATAAGTAGAAAATTTTGAATGGAACAAGCGAGTGACTAGAAGGCAGTATGATTCTTTTTTTCTCTACGTCTGTGTCAGCTGATTGTACAAGTATGTACGGGGTTATCTAATGAATGATTACGTTAACTGTTTATGCTTGCGACTTGATACAACAATTACTACTCTTCTGCAATTACTGCTACTTCTACAATAGTAATAATAATGTTATTACATGATAGGGTAAATATGTCAAAGAGTGCGCAGTCCCGGAGACCAGATTAGGTTACTGAAAGTTGACAAAACTGATCAGCTCGCCACTGACGTAGTCGTGTTCAGAGTGGTATCAGAAACACCTCGTACAAGTTGTATGAAGAAGTCCAGTGTTTCCGAAGTGAAACAGGTAAGAATCATTTTTCACCTTTGTCTTTCTTTATGTACGTCTGGTACTCCGTTGCATACGTTATACACAGAATGCACGAGCAATAACCTTTAAAACATGATTGCATTTTGAAAGACTGGCTTGCAGTCTGTCATACTGTATCCACATGTTTCGCAAATGTGACGTGTACTGCCATCTGTTGGCTTCGCTTGGAATCATTGTTTCTGTACGAAACAACGTCCCCAAAGAGTGCGTGCTTTCTCTTTAGGGTTGGTTGGTTGATTTGGGGGAAGGGACAAAACAGCGAGGTCATCGCTTCCATTGGTTTAGGGAAGTACGGGCAAGGAAGTCGGCCGTTCCCTTTCAAAGGAACCGTCCCGGAATTTGCCTGAAGGGATTTAGGGAAATCACGGAAAACCTAAATCAAGATGGCAGGACCCGGGTTTTAACCGTCGTCCTCCAGAATGCGAATCTAGTGTGCTACCCACTGCGTCAGCTCGAATGGTCTCTCTTTAGGTCAAAATTGCAAATTTGTACATTTTGAGTGCGTTGTGGAGTCAGAGAGTTGTTTCTGAACGACTTCAAATTAAGTACAAAAATCGGACAGGAATCTCATCTAAAGTGAAGAGCTGCACCGTGAGGCCAGACAACGAACTGAAAATGGACAAGCTAACAAAGGTTGCTGCTGCTCTTGGTACGAAGGAGTCTGCTTTAAGGAAAAGACTGAAAACTGTGAGTAGAGAGCACGGAGTTTGGCGTTTCTAGAGGACTTGATCCAGTGCATTAGGTGTGTGAGATGGTGACAGAAACAGTGCTCTTCATTTGAGAGTGACACTGCGTTCATTTGTGACATCTGCTAAATGCGTACTCTTTGGGCATGTTTTACACACTCTTAAGCGCAAGTGAACGGAAGAGTGCGCATTTCCCGCTTTACGTATTTTTGAAAAGTTCAATGAAACTATTATCTCTTTGCTGCTGTACTTTTCTGAGCATGTAGATTTGGCGTTAACAAATACAAGCCTAAAATGATTTTGTTTTCCTGTTGATAATAGCCCAGGTATTTATGGTTATTCCTTAACTGCGCACGCTTAGGTATAGTTCCCTTATATTACTTACAAATTGTTAATAACAGATTATAATTTTTACTATCACTATTTCTCGTAGTGAAGATAAGAAAAGAGGGGCAAGTTGAAAGCAATAATTTATGATCTGCCGGCGGAAGTGGCCGAGCGGTTCTAGGCGCTACAGTCTGGAACCACGCGACCGCTACGGTCGCAGGTTCGAATTCTGCCTCGGGAATGGATGTGTGTGATGTCCTTAGGTTAGTTAGGTTTAAGTACTTCTAAGTTCTAGGGGACTGATGATGTCAGAAGTTAAGTCCCATAGTGCTCAGCGCCATTTGAACCAATTTATGATCTGAAGCTGCATGGTCCGCGAAAGCCGTGGACATTATGGACATTGTTATCAATAGAGTACATTAGTGCAAAGCAAATGATATATCAATGACGGACCCCGTTGAGAAACATGCAAAGATTTTACGATAACGTAACCTGAAGAAAAAGAAGTTAATCTTCCAAGATGCTACTCCAGGCGGGTGTAAAATGAATGTCCGCAACGGAAATACTGAAGGCAAAAATGAAGATTTGGCCCTGTTTGGGTACCCCCTGAAGCAGATCTTAGGATCTCTTAATGGTGGTTATCCCCTTCTTGCTCTTTAACATATAAATTACAACATAAACATAAATGAATGATTAAAGGAACTATTAACTACCAAATGATAAATGCTGTTTCCGCTTATACCTTTATTGTAGATTAAAACCCCTTTATTACAAATGTCTATATATCAATGCCAAATGGACATAAAGAGATACAAATGAATTTCCTAACTAATACGATTGATCAGTTGCCCAAATCTGCCCCTTTTTATGGCTACGCTATCTAATATAAATAACGCGAGACGACTGACATCATCTACGTACCAAACACTAAAACACACTACTTTGAAGGATGATCTACAGTGGTGTGCAACCTCAGTGGAAATAAAATTTACGTGATCACAGCTGTTTAGCTTTATAGCCCTAATAAGCCGAAGCAATTAGCAATATCATTGTATGTACTGCGTCCAGTGCGTCGGAGTGATGGTTCTCAAACACGTCTGCGACGATGGAAGAATTGCAGCCACAAAATAAACTCTTTCAAATACTAGGACGGCAGAAAGCGGTCCTCTGACTAGTATACTCTAATATTGTCTTCTCCTCTCTGTGTTCTACCGACGAGAAACGCGAACTCCCAGCCACTAGGACGGAGTTCAGATAACGTCTCAACGTGAGTATAGGCAGAGGAAGTGCTCTCAATCACTGATTAGATTAGATTAATACTTGTTCCATAGATCATGAATACTACACTTCGTAATGATGTGGAACGTGTCGGTTAATAAAAGATGTCTGTACAAGATATTACATTACACAAAATATTGCATGACACTAATGTTTAAGTTTCTTTTTTTTTCCCCTTAATTTACATCTAAAAATTCAACCAATGAGTAGAAGGAGTTGTCATCTAGAAATTCTTTTAACTTATTTTTAAATGTTAGTTGGCTATCTGTCAGGCTTTTGATGCTGTTTGGTAGGTGACCAAAGACTTTTGTGGTAGCATAATTTACCCCTTTCTGTGCCAAAGTCAGATTTAACCCTGCATAGTGAAGATCATCCTTTCTCCTGGTGTTATAGCTATGCACACTGCTATTACTTTTGAACTGGGCTGGATTATTAACAACAAATTTCATAAGTGAATATATATATATACTGTGAGGTTACTATGAGGATCCCTAGATCCTTAAATAGATGTCTGCAGGATGACCGTGGGTTGGCTCCAGCAATTATTCTGATTACACGTTTTTGAGCAATGAATACTTTTCTACTCAACGATGAATTACTCCAGAATATGATGCCATACGAAAGCAGTGAATGAAAGTAGGCATAGTAAGCTAATTTACTGAGATTCTTATGATCAAAATTTGCAATAACCCTAATAGCATACGTAGCTGAACTCAGACGTTTCAGCAGACCGTCAATGTGTTGCTTCCAGTTTAACCTCTCATCAATGGACACACCTAAAAATTTGGAAAATTCTACGTTAGCTACAGACTTCTGTTCAAAGTCTATATTTATTACTGGAGTTGTGCCATTTACTGTACGGAACTGTATATACTGTGTTTTGTCAAAATTTAAAGAGAGTCCGTTTGCTGAGAACCACTGAATAATTTTGTGAAAAACATCATTTACAATTACATCACTTAGTTCTTGGTTTTTAGATGTTATTACTATAATTGTTTCATCAGCAAAAAGAACTAACTTTGCATCTTCATCAATGTGGAAGACTAAGTCATTAATGTATATCAAGAACAGTAAAGGACCTATGACCGAACCCTGTGGGACCCCGTACTTGATAGCCTCCCAGTTTGAGGAATCAGCTGTTGTTTTAACATTACATGAACCACTTATTTCAACTTTCTGCATTCTTCCAGTTAAGTATGAATTAAACCATTTGTGCACTGCCCCCCTCAAACCATAATGATTTAGCTTATCTAAAAGAATTCCATGATTTACACAATCAAAGGCCTGAACGCTGCATACTCAACGACGACTCAGTACCGGGAGGCGAAGTCCAGAATCACGTATGTTTGCAACAGTTCAGTGCCAAACCATTCTAACTGGTTTCCCAGCGAAGCTCGGCTCCCCTCCCTCGTAACTCAGAAGGCAAATAATATTCTCGAAACCACGAAATATTCTCACTCTCTACAGATTCTTCCGAACGCCGACCAACCATATTTTAGTCTTTGTCGTCCAGCGCGGAAATTTTGCGATGAAATACCTGTACTAATACAATGGTACGCTTCTCAGAGTAAAAACCCTCGAAAATAAACCAGCCTGCGATTTCCGAGGTTACCCTTCCTCGTTTCTCTCTGCTGCGTCCAAGATTTTCAGAGTTTCCAAAGTATTATCATGTTATCCTTCCTGCCCTGCTACAACACTGGCCAGCAGCCACTGTGTTGTGCTTCCATGCTCAGGTGCCCAGACCGTCCGTCTTGGCACTTCCTGTGTGAAGCAGGACCAACACACCTTTGCAGGCTTTTCCACCCAGAGCTTGAGTTACGCCTGCCGTTTCATTTCCTCTGGCGTTCCAACCTCTACTAGTATAGGCAGTAATCCATTAGTGCTCTCTTGATAATAAAGACACTCCGTCACCTCTCATGCAATAAGCGTTAACAACTGTTTCGAAGGTGTACGTGACAATGTAAGTCTTCTTTATATATTCATATACACGATATACAATCTGTCAAATGATACCTACCTAATTGTGGTTGTAAATCACAGTATGTAGATGAGTGCTTATAAGGTGCGAAATTATAGCCGCTTTACAATCTGAATATCAGGCAATATGGTCCTTGTTTGCCAATAAACGACATGGTATGTCAAACTACAGAGGAACGAGCACAAATAAGAATCACCAAAAAATCAGAGCAGATAATTTTGGTAAATAAATTAGGAACCCTACTCCACACAAAAATGAAAAGAAGTAGAGGAGGCAATGTCAAGTTAAGACTGTGAAGAGACAGCGCAATACAGCAAAAATTAAATTTGACAGAGAGGAGTAATTTCACGATTGCGGTTCAGCCACGATATCTGTTGCCACTTCTAATGCTGTTCTACAAAGAAAGAGGCAAAGCAAGTGCGAAACGATAACCATCAGATCAGCATCACGTAGAAACGACAATTGTTACCAAGTAAATCCTAAACGTAATCGCAGCTCATGCATCAGAAGATTAAAGTTACTCAAAAACTTTAGAGAAAGTCCTCCACTCCGAAATATTAAACAATTAGTAGGTCATATAAAGAGATCGTTCTGTCGCTTCTTCATACTTTTAAACGAAGAGTCAAAGACTACATTTTCTTTCTGGAGAATGAGCTATAGGAAGGCAAACACAGTAAAATACACACCTTCAGAGACAGTTCGACCTCCGGATAAACGGCACAGAATAGTGGAGAACTCCCTCAACAAACGAAGAGGCAAACATCAGAACTTCACCTTAACCATAAAGAACGATGGCTTTTCTTATGAAACGTTGGTAGAGAACATTGGGAATCCCATAACCATTTCGCGTTATTACTGGCGTTTTTCTGGCAAGAAGTTTCAGGTAAAGATAAGGGAAATTATTGGACAACCGAAGCCATAGAGATGGACCTAACAATGCTTTCTCATATGTACTGCGATTGTGTATGGTACCACACTGGAACATGTTTCCAGCTGCTTCCCTACACAGTTACAAGAACTGAGCATTTAGTTTATAGCATTGTTTGTTCCGCTGCATTATACAATCAGCAGGCTCAGTTGATAAAATTACTGACTATAACACGCTTTAATATATGATGGATGCAGTAAATTTGATGAACGGAATCAAGAACGAAGTAACATTCAATATTGGGACGTATCAACCGTTTCGCCTAAGTAATAACAATTATTTTCCAAGAGTATGTACGGTACTTGATACAGGATATTAAAAAAAAGGGCAAATATTTTGACAGATGTTAGTAGTCAACAAAAGAAGCAAAGAAGTCCAGTAAATATGACTCTGAAGTGCATATCTATAGAGCGATGACCATTTGTTTAGTAGGAGAAATGTGATTCACAGTATCGTAAATGAACAAGTGCTCATAGCTCCTAAGATATGCCATTTTGGAACCGATGTTTATTGAGCTTTTCTTCTTGCTTTGATGATTACTACTGTCTCTCAGAATATTCGACACTTTTTAACACCCTTACATTAAAGAAAGATAACGCTTATCACTCTCCCGCGTAATAATTTGAAAATACGGGGTTACAGCTATTGATTTATGCTCCACCAACCAATTGTATTTCTTATTTTATTCCATTAAACTTTTGTTTTAAATTTGTCATTATCAGCGTAATATATGTGGAACACTGACACACAACTACTTTCATGAAATCCCTTTCCGCCGTCAAAGCTGGAGGTCCTGTGATAATAGAATAACTTTTAAATTAATTAGCTATTTCACCCCATGACTCCTAGATATTTTTGTACTATTTGCCTCGTTGTGAAGAGGAACGAGTCAGCAGACAGGCTGGTTACAATAATGAGCCGAAACATTTTGTGCCCTGCTTAACAGCGACTTCGTTCACCTTTGAAACGCAGTACAACAGCATTGCGGCTTGGCACGGTGTCGGCAAATCTTTGATAGTTTTCTGCCATAAAAATAAAACAGCCAATCTCATTTGTCATCTTCTTCCCATGCTACCCCACTTTCTTGGAAATAGACCAATCAGAGAGCTTCTAATTGTATTACACATATTTAGCTCTCCCAATAATAGCGTAGTATTTGACAGACTTAAAAAAGGAACAGCGAAAGAATTTTCTCAACTCCTTTCTACGCTATTAACCTTTTAGCGATGTAGGCCAATCAGAGAGCCTCTAAGTGAATTGTGTTAGCAATGACAGTTTTGAATTTTTCTGGAATAAAAATGAAACCGCCTTTTAGAGAGCCTCTAACAGCAGGCGTGGTTTGAACTTACCAACATTCTTGTCCAGTGGTATTGCCAACTGCGTATAGTCCGAATGTGCATGAATGTTTTTCCAGGATATATTCGCCGTGAAGTTGGAACAGGCATATACTTCGTTTGCCTGTCTACCGAATCAAAATAGGCTGGGTACATAAAGGTCACAAGAAAAACACTCAGATACGTCGCTCACAATATACTATGGAATTGTTTGGTTGCAATTTCGTAACATTATTTGCAGCGTTTTTACACGTACACTCTAAGACAGAAAAAACGGAACACTACGAAGGATTTATTCGAATGCAACGGAAATCGTAAGATGCGATGTGCACGTACACATAAACAACTGCGTCATAGTCGTAGTTGTGACAAATTTTACATCGGTCAAACTGCCCGTTATTTTAAAATTAGATTCAGGGAGCATTTGCAGGCACATAACAAAACTGCATTGGGAATGCATTTGGCAGAAACCGGCCACAGGGTAGGCAATATCGAGAGTTCTATGTGTATCCTACACAGGGCGGAGAAGGGTCGCGCTCTCGACTTGTTGGAGGAGTTGGAGATTTACAAAGCCAAGAAGCATGAAACCACTAGGGTTCTCAATGGACAAAGCGATTTTGGGCCCAACACCTACTTTGCTTTATTTGATAACGTACTTCGACAACCAAACTTTTTTTTTTCTTTATTGAATTTCGATTCCCCCAAAGGGGGCGGGCTGGCAGCAGCTTAGTATGCCTCTCTTCAGCCTACAGACTTTGTTTTAAAAAGAGGAGGAGAATAAACAATAAAAACAGGCGATAAAATCGGAGACTTAAATAGTAATATGCCGAAAAAGCAGACAGGTAAAATAATAGACAGACAATTAAAAAACACGGCCACAGTCTGGTTTCTGTTCGCAAAAGACATAAAATTCACACCCAGCGACAGCATAGTTTCTGTTCGCAACTCTAGAAAGACGAACAACACTGAGCATTCACTGGAACACTGCACTAAAAGGTTGGCAAATGTGACACACCACAGCCAAGAGCAGGTGGGGGAAACTGGACAGATGATGTTGAAAGGGTACAGTACCGCCCGACATTGAAAATAGGTACAACATACTTCATTATTTTTGTCAGAACAACACATTTTTTTTGTAAAATAACTCAATTTCAATTAATACAGCGAAGCCGGATACCAGTGTGGGAAAGAATGAAAATTTATTTATTTAATTGATCACATGTGCACTCCCACAAAGTAAATCCCTACATCCAGTTTGGTGAGATCTGTGAAATGAATGAATGTATGGTCGTCTGCTAACCGCAGATAGTGAATGTGAATATACTGTATCATCATCTTTGAGACGATCCTTTGGCCACCTTTGGTGGGACCAAAGAGATCAAATTTACCTGAGCTTTGAGCGCCTGAAATGTGGCTGACCAATACGGTAGCAAGGTGCTCCCCCACTTCGACAGAGGTGTGAGAGGACCTGGAGAACGGCCATGTTTCAGCACTCTGCCGCTGGATCTTGTACTGTTAAGACCTGTTTTAGTTGTGCTCCGTAATGACAAAAGAGTGGAGACATGGTATGCATGTGGAATATTTAAGAGTAGTTTGAAATAATAATTTCTCTATTTCAGGAACTTTTGTGGGGAGAATTAAATGTCAGGCAGGTAATATTAATGGGATCGTAGTAATCTTCGGAAGTGACCAACGGTCACAATGAAATCACGTGTAGCAATAAGTTGAAATACTTCCGTGTGCTTAACTTAAGCTGAATTACTAGCGTGTGTACAATAAGTTGAAATATTTAAGAAATAGCGTGTGTACCATAAGTTGAAATATTCAAGAAATGGCGTGTGCAGGACTTGAAATTAGAGACGAGTACTTCCACGTGGTGAGTACTGTTTGAGTCTCAAACTGTGTATGAGACAAAAGATAAAGAGAAGTACTCGTCCATGGTATCTGTTGAGGACTCGCGTGTGTGATGAATACATTCTTAATATTACTTTGCGTGATATGATTCCGTGTGACGCTAGATTCAAACTCTGAGAGAGAAGCAAGGTGAGTCGGCCGTCTATCCAGCAACGCCACTTGGCTTGCATTGCACAGGAAGACGTGCATATATCTCCAGAGTTCATAGTAGGAAAGTAGAATTACGAAGTGGGGCAGTGTCGTGTGAAACTGGGATAAATATTAATTGAAGTGGGAAAGCTGAAAATGATAATGTTGTGACTAATCCCTGTGTAATATTTCATGTTGTAGTGTGGTGTATGTCATGTAATTTGGGTATGTGTGGTTAGCATGGGAGAGTAGCAAGGTAGTTGCAAAAGATTAGTGGGTTCTGCTTGTTCCTTCTGTACTGCTCGGTCTGGAGGATAGTTTCGTGATGATGATTGTGAGAGTCGAAGTGTGAGAAATAATAAAAGATCCACCATCCTATCCAGAAAGTGCACTGTAGCGTTAAATAATTACGAGATCATAATATAGAGATTCACCATTGTAAAGCCATGCCCACTGGGCGGAATTTCTCATGTGTTATTGCAGTAGGTTATAGAATTTGTGTGTTTAGCTTAGAGAATTTATCGGAATAAATAAGATAGTGAAAAGAAAAAGATTGGTGGACTTTTCCTTCGAATTGTATGTTGTCATAATGTCCCGAATTTATTATGTGTGCACCATTCATATTCAGTGCGGTGGCCACGTGTTGAGAAAAGCCTTTAAATAAAAAAAAGAAAGAAAATGTGGTATTGCCAGTGCGTAGTGTACAGTCAGAGTTCTGTAAATTACTGATAGTCAGATGCGTGTTTCTGTTGCGTATTAACCATATAGGAGGATAACTTGTAACTTAAGTGTGAGTACTAGACTTCATGTTACTCGTCAAATAAGAATGAATCCACTCGCTTGGCAGACCACTCATCTTGCAGGCCTGACTGCTTGATGCCACAGTATGAGCAAGGCATGTGGGTGCCTCTCATAATTTCGACCCTGCCAGGATATCTTGCCAGGATATTTTGCTGTTAGGGTTTGCTGTTAAGATTTTTTTTATTTTTTGATGGAATATGTTGTGATAGTGCTAAGGAGTAAAATTTTTTCTGTTTGCAATTTCTTTCTGGATTGGTGATGATCTTTTATTTTTTTTATGTAATTAATTGCTATATCGCCCAAGGCTGGAAGATCGTTGTATAATTTTTTTTGCGTAATGTCCGTAGTAACTAGGTTGCAGTCGAAAAGTGTAGTCACCATGGAGAATAGTGATTCTGGGGTGAACGTAGCAGTGCAGCAGGAAGTAGGTGTTGACCATGGGCTAATGAGCGGGAACGGCAAACACTCAGAAGGGGCTGAATTGTTCAGTGGACCGCTGCTAGGTGATCCTTTGAGCGGCGGGCTTTGTTCACAATCGGGGGCTTTTCCCGACGACGCACTCGAGCCGGGACTAGGTCAGGTATGCAGTGAAAGTGCAGCTACCCTTAGCGAAGCTACGGTTTCTCAGGCGAACGAGGTGAGCGCACCGAAAGTAGCAAATGACAGTGTTTTACTGCAGTTTTTACAGAGGATGGATAGAGATAATAAGGAAAGATTGGAAGCAAATAAGGAAAGATTGGAAGTGATGAATAAAGATAATAAGGAAAGATTAGAAGTGATGAGTAGAGATAATGAGAGAGATAGGGAGAATAAGGAAAGATTTGAAGCAAATAAGGAAAGATTGGAAGCAAATAAGGAAAGATTGGAAGCGATGGATAGAGATAATAAGGAGAGAGATAGGGAGACTAAGGAAAGATTGGAAGCAAATAAGGAAAGACTGGAGGCAATGGATAAGGGAAATAAAGAGGCAATGAGGAAGCTACACACAGTTATCGATGAGCGTCTGTCTGCAGTTAATAATCGGTTAGATGAGGGGGAGAAGAATCTGGGTGCGTTGAAGCAAGTATGTGATGCCCTGAAAGAAAAAGCCAATAATTTGGAGGTACAAATAAGTGCAATAGAGAGCGATATTACAGAGCGTAGGGACATGTTGCCGGTTGAGCGAATCAAAGAGATAGTGGTGGACTTACTTGCAGATAAACAAGGGGCATTAAACAGCGTGGAAGCTCAAGTCACCCGGCAAGAAGTGGCGCTAAATAAACACAGGGATGAAGTTGCGGTGATAGTGGTCAGAATGAATACGATTAGCGCAGATGTAGAAAAGATCAGTATGAGAGGCGAAACAGGCTCTGACAGTACGCAGCGAGAGGTTTATGCCGACCTGGAGGAGATAAAATCACTATTACGGTTTAAAGAGGCACAATTAGAAACAAATAGCAAACATAGGGAAGAACTTGCACAGTTGCAATTAGCGTGCAGAAGTGAAGGTGAAACACCACCAGGTAGACTGCAGAGGGAGAGTGAGATAAATTCAAAAAACGAAAATAGGCAGAAAGAGGAAGATGAACTCAGACAGTTACAAGAACGGTTGTGTCGGATAAAACAGGTGGCAAACCCAACTGGGTATAGTCCAAGGTTGGAAAACATAAATGCGGAAGAAGAATGTAGGAGGCACTTCGTGTCGGTACAAACATACACTTGTTTTCCGGATCCTGATAATTACCAACATCCATGACTGTGGCTGTCTCAATTTCAAGATTCATTACCTTCATCATGGGGACCGCTCCTCAAAATGAAGTTTGTGTGTAACTATTTGAGGGACTGTAGGGAAGCAGCCTACTCACGCTGTAGTAAATTCACATCAGTTTCCATTGTGTGCCAGCCAGTCTGCTGTAACTAGCTCTGACGTCATAAATGTTGCGCAATACTTTAAAAATCAAGCAAATAACCTAAAACTTTTCTAGCATGTCAGGAATAATGCTAAATTAATGTGTGTTAAATATCAGTTCGATAACTTAAGTCATTTCGGAAATTTGGACGTTTTTCTGTAAAAATCATTGGCGCAACAGAAAAGAGCTAGAGACTTCAAAATTTATATTTAGATTCATCTTTCATAATGATTTAATAAAAACAGTAGTTTGGATTTCACAAATTAAGATTTTAGTGGAAATTCATGATTTTGTGGTTTTCGTCTCAAAACTGAAGGAAGCGAGATAGATTAAGTATGCTATTAACTAAGGCTAGGATGTTTAGATTTAAATAGGTTGGAGGTCCGTTATGACTATGAAGATGTGAAAAGTTTCTTTCGAATACCTCTAAAATTATAGCGATAGCGGATCTCAGAAGGGACAGTTCAGAGCTCATCTGCTGCGTGCAGTGCAATTAAATTAATTCTCTCGCCCAAAATATTTAAGTTAGCCACGTCAAAATTTTATTATCAATACTTACCTGCATGCTGAATGCACATTTAAATTGAGGGCCTCATCGGCCATCACCAAAAGAAGCTATAATTTATTATGTAACTTCAAGTGGTGCGTTACTAGCCCAGCGGCTAGTCGGGAGAGCCGATTTGATCAGGCGTTCCCTTAGCCGTCCGCACCGTGGCTTTATATATAAGAACGTTGCGCGAGGAAGCAAGGCCCCAGTTCTCTCCAGACGCTGAGTAACACGCCATCTGTGTCGGCAGTCGCGTCGCATCGGTATCACTGCGACAAACAGCCTCGGGTGCCGTATAAAGTTACTAGAGATACGCGGAACCATGAAATCATTTCAAGTGAAGTGTTAATTCTGGGTTGACTTTCATTATCTAGCTTCAGTTTGCGTACTGTCGTATTTTCACGTGCCGTCGCGGGACAGACATTCTACAAATTATTTAGCGTGGCGTTTGATGAAATATTTTCATCAAATTATGGCGAGCATTCTTTTTAACATTTAATTCGGACATTTACAGTTGCATCAGCACATTAGACTCTGAACTGCTCTGTTAGTTAGGTTGTAGGGATGCTTGTGTGTTTTTTTGTTATTTGTGACTTTGAGAATATACTCAACTATTTTGGAAAATCGTTTTTGATTAGAAATCCCGGACAATCTCCTAATTCCTCAGAGCTATAAGCTGCAGCTATAATGGTACTCTCAGATGAAGTGGGCACTAGGAACTCTAATTACAGGCTTCACGTTTTGTTAAATCGCTTTCTGGGGGCTAAAAAGTAAATAGAGAGCCAGCGTTGAGAACGGCGAAAGACAGCATTAACAACATGCTAAAAGCCAGAAACTGATTCAACAAACAAACATTTATACAGCAATTATTTTTCAACAATTAACTCGCCGCCCCACATATGGTGTATCGGCCGGGAAATCAACTAAGTGAAAGTGATTTTAACTATTCGGATTCGCGAGTGAAGTGTGACACGCAGCTGAGTAATAGAACAGTGAAAGTGTTACGTGTGCATGTGGACGACACAATTGGATTAACAACGCATCTGGATTGACGGAGCTGGCACTGAGTCTAGCGGTGCTGCCGGCATCGCGAGAAGCCAGTTTCGCCGTACCGCAGTCGTCCGCTGGAGCAGCCGGAATCGCGCCTGCAATTGCGGGCCACGCAAACACACAACAGCCATTGGAGTGCCGTCTGCAGTTCAACGTGCCATGTCGCATCAGTAATCCTGGTACGCCGCGCCGACAACGTCGTGCAGAAAGAACTAAGTTAAGTGAAAAGATGTTAAAAATTTTACTAACCTGCACTAAAATACTGTCGGCGATGGAACCGCCAAAAGAAACCGAGTTTAAACTTAAATTAGAACCTATGTCTGTTGAGGGAACTGTAAATTCAGACAACGGTTCAAATGTAAATATGTATGGAAGTAGTAATGTTAAGGTGAAATATGAAATATTGTCTCCTGACAGTAGTGTGGGAAGGTTCAATGATTCAATAATAGAGACCCCTGTAGTAAAGCAGAAAGCAGAAATTGTAAATTTATTGGATGATAGTTTCTCTGATGAATTAATAATGAAACAGTCATCAGAGATGGTAGAGTTTAAGAAGGAGAAGTTAGATATAACTGATCAATCTGAAGTTTCATTTAGTTTTGATGATTGTGGTATTGGAGCTAGTTTTTCGTCACCTGGGTGTGATAAAAAGCCAGCTAGTAAGCAACCCAAAGATGCTGGGGCTATTGATTTAAATGTTATATTACAAGCAATCGCAGCCAGTAATGCTCAAATGACTGCTGATTTAAAATCTGATATAATTGAGGTAAATAACAGGATTGTGGCCAGCCAAACAAATTTTAATAAACGGTTTGAGGCAATGGACAATAAATTAGAATCAAATAATGCTGAATTAAAGTCTGAAATAACGGAGGTCAAAAGCAGTAATGCTGAATTAAAGTCTGAGATAAGTGAACAGGTCAAAAGCAGTAACGCTGAATTAAAATCTGAAATAAGTGAACAGGTCAAAAGCAGTAATGTTGAATTAAAATCTGATATAATTGAGGTAAATAACAGGATTGTGGCCAGTCAAACTAATTTTAATAAACGATTGGAGGTAATGGACGATACCTTCAAGGCTGGTTGCAAAAAGTTGAAAGAGGATCTAGACAGTTTGAATTGTAAAATTGATTACAATCATGAGGATATTAAGAAAAAGGTTGCTCAACAGTTTTCTGAAATGTATAAAACAGTTAAATCCGAAGTTGCTGAGGTTCGCAAAGACTTCCAAATGGAAGATGCGAAGCTGGAGCGCAAGTTAACAGAAAAGATCGAGGCGGAATCTGAACTGTGCTCAGATAGAATTAAAGATGTTGATGTAAAGGTAAACATATGTCAAGCAGACATAGATGCAATCAAAACTGATACTACTCATATTGTACAAAGAGTAGATAATGTTGAAATGAATGTAGAAAATATCAGTACTAACATTGCTAACCTTGAGAGTAAAGTAGCTTCAGTAACTTATGGTAATGGTAGTATACAACAAATTGTAGCTGCAAACGCCGCTTTTATCGGGTGTCGGCAGTTCTTGCGGTTCGATCCAGATAAAAATATCCACCCGCTAGATTTCTGGAACGATTTTGAAGATGTGATTCCACCAACTTGGTCTGAACGAGAGAAAATCTCATTTATTAAAAGCCATTTAGCAGGTGACGCCATGCGTTGGTCAGCTGATGTTATGTTAAAGTGTAAAACATTAGCGGAATTTAAAGCAGCTTTTATTAATGAGTATTGGTCTAGTAACAAGCAAAATGAAGTATTGAGAGAATTTTGGAGTGGAAGACGCTTCAATGCAGGCAAGGAATCAATTACAGAGTTTGCTAGGTCATGGATTTCACGTTTGTCACATTTGGCCGAAAAATTAAAACCTGAAATGATAATACTAGGTCTTGAAGCCAAACTGCCATGGTATTGGCAAACTAGAATTATATCTGCCCCTAGAGACAATCTGGATCGTTTCATTGAGTATCTGGAACGTTAGAACGTGTTGCTGCCAATGAGGAGCAAGCACGTAATAACAGAAATGCCAATAACAATAATAGTAATTTTAGGAACGAGCAAAATGGCAATGTAAACATGAGAACAGTAGGTGTTCGCCATCCTAAGAGAGGTAGGAATTGGGGAAATAATTATCAGAACCAACAATGGCATCCAAATGACAGTAATGTTGTGCCAAACAAAATTATGCAGGTAAACCACAGTACGGAAAGCAATGCTATGCCAGTTAACTATAATGAAAATAAAGGAAACAGTAGTAGGCCGAGGCAGGAAAACTAGTTCCCGTCTATGACACTGGCGCTCACCAGGCGGTTACTTTTCCTAAGCCAGTAGTTAAGGGAATTGGTAAGACAGATCAGAATATTCAAACTGAACATGTGGATGAAGAGTCAGTAGCACCTAAGAATACAGCAGAAATATTAGATCACTCACAGTATTTGATAGATACCGTGTTAGAGACGCTTTCTAAGTGGGAAGAGAAAGAGAAGGCGCAGCTGTGTAACGATAGGGAAGAGCTACAAAATATTGAATTTTCAGGTGAAGAAGCAGAAGAAATTCATGCTTATATTTACGATGAAGATGATGTGCTCTTATCTAAAGTGCCTGTGCAGGATGTTGATAATGTACTAATAGATTTAGGACAGGAGATAAGTGAGAATGTAGAGGGTAGGCTGTTGAGGGTCGATGAACCCAGTAGCTGTGACCAGTTGTCACTTGAGAAGGAAACTGACGATAATGGTGAAAGTGGTTTAGCTGTAACTAGTGTTATGCCCGGTCTGGAGGCGCAGAATCGCTCAGACTACAGTAATTTGGGTCATGTTCGGCAAACTAAATGTAATGAAGTCGTACGGTGTTTCGATTTGAAATTAATAGACCGACTGGAAAAGGCAGCTGAAAATGTAATTCAGGAAACCCCTACACACTGTAACCTAAATGTAATGAAGACAGATGTCGATCACTTTAGTTGGAGACAAATCCAAATGGAACTATTAGATGAATTTGAGAAACCACCTGTACAACCTAGAATAAGCCACCCTATAATAATAGTGAATATGTTGGGTATCAATGTACGTTGTCTCTTAGACAGTGGAAGTGAGGTGAGTGCAATATCTCAGTCCTTCTTTGATGCATTACCGGGTAAAGACAAACTTACAGTAATGAGGGTATCAGGACTAAGAATAATTGGTGCTACTGGCAAGGTGTCAAAAACAGTAAATCAAGAAGCTTTACTGCCCTTTAACATTAATGGTAATTTAGTTGATCATCCATGTTTAATTGTAAACAATCTCAGTATTGATGTTTTAATTGGCATAGATTTCTTGTCAAAATATCAGAGTGTTGTTGACTTTGAAAGAAGCCAGTTAAAATTGGTCTTACCGATAACCGGAGTAATTGCAGTCCCTTTTAGTGATAAACATGTAGTAACTGGTGATGTAACTTGGGAGCTGCCTATACGAGTTCTGAAAAATAGGCGGTATTGGGACGAAGGTGTTAATCTTAGTACAAGTAAGCTAAACACAGAAGAAGAAGAAGAAGAAGAAGCAATTATTTTAGGCAAAATAGAAGCTAAATTGCAGGAAATCGATAAGATTTCAGCCAATCCGAAGGAAGAACTGAGACAGGTTCTAAAAAGGCATCATAAAGTATTTTCAGATCGACGTAGCGTGGTCAAAGGTTATAAATGAATGCTGTAGGGAGGAGGTTGTTCTGTAACCTCTACACAGTGTGGCAGCTGTGCAGTCCCAGCTGTGTGACATCTTCTTTCCTTTTCAGGTCTCACTCATTCTTCATCTTTCCTATCTACAAAAATTTCGACCTCTTCTTTCCAACAAATTAAATTTTCCGGTATGACTATCTAGCCAGTATTCAACTAATGAATGCTGTAGGGAGGAGGTTGTTCTGTAACCTCTACACAGTGTGGCAGCTGTGCAGTCCCAGCTGTGTGAGATCTTCTTTCCTTTTCAGGTCCCACTCATTCTTCATCTTTCCTATCCTCCAAAATTTCGACTTCTTCTTTCTAACATATTAAATTTTCCGGTATGGTTATCAAGCCAGCATTAAGCTAATGAATGCTGTAGGGAGGAGGTTGTTCTGTAACCTCTACACAGTGTGGCAGCTGTGCAGTCCCAGCTGTGTGAGATCTTCTTTCCTTTTCAGGTCTCACTCATTCTTCATCTTTCCTATCTACAAAAATTTCGACCTCTTCTTTCCAACAAATTAAATTTTCCGGTATGACTATCAAGCCAGCATTCAACTAATGAATGCTGTAGGGAGGAGGTTGTTCTGTAACCTCTACACAGTGTGGCAGCTGTGCAGTCCCAGCTGTGTGAGATCTTCTTTCTTTTTCAGGTCTCACTCATTCTTCATCTTTCCTGTCCCCAAAAGTTTTGACCTCTTCTTTCCAACACATGAAAATTTTCTGTCATGGCTATCCAGCCATGTGTTCTGTAACTATTCTATCCACCGATAAGTGAAGAAAAATACCTAATGTGACATACCTAATAGTGACAAACAATAGAGAAGTATGACGTAATTAAGGTACAAATGTATTTGAGTAACAATTATGTATAGAACCCTGGTAAAATAGTAAGTACAAAGTGTTGTTTTATTGGAAATGGTCCCACAATAATATTTTAAAAGGATGTACAAATTCATGTACAAGCAGGATCTGAAGTGGTAGTGAAACCTAGTGTACGCATTAGAGCTAACTAATAAATAGTAAGAAAGAGATTGCTTAGTGTTATGAAAAATATGCAGACAAGTTGTAAGAATAAACCTGGTGTAGCAAGGAAAGGCAGTGTAATAGAATTGAGCAGTGTTTGTGGTTGAGACGTGAAGGACATGTCCCTGAAGTATTTATAAGGTTGGAGCTGGCCATTATTTTGGTGTAGTGTGTGACAGGATACACCTACACGTATTGAGGTTATGAGTTGGAGGCGTGAATGCGACCATAGGTACCCTTATGTTAGATGAGACAGAGCAGCTCATGGTATCCTATAGGTTTAAGGAAATTAGCATTACGCTCGTCCATAATTACTTGATGCACTTTAGTGGTAGGTCTGAGAGAGACTACCTGAGGTTTCAGCGTCCGATCGAGTGGAAATGGATTGCCACGTGAGCAAACTGATCAGCTGCAATACACTAAAGATATGAAATAAATGTGCTATCCTATGCTTTAAATATTAATAGAGTGAGTGTTAAATAAGTACATACACTAGCAAAGTAGATAAGTAACATAATGGCAGACGTAAAACATTATTTTAGCTCAGCATAAATACACTTCAAAGTAAGTAAGTACCTAATTGCAGATGTGGAACTGACAACAGCAGAGGACCAATAATTGGATTTAGTAGTCAACTAAACGTGGTGTGTTTTGAACACTCACAATTTTACTATTACCAAAAGTTACTCACATGTACAAGGAAGCTGAAAAAACAACTACTAATTAAATGTACTCATACTATCTCTAAGATAATGTAATCAAAGATGAGTCAGCTAAGTGAATAAAATACAAATGTATCAGGAATGTACCGAGCATTGGTTCAGTGTTCCGGCCCAGAAATAATAAATTCAGATTAAATATGATTTATGATTGTATGCCTTAGGAGCATAAATTTTCTATAGTACATGACTAAAGGCGTTTTGAGCCATTTGTTTAACGATTTTATGACAATTAAGTAACCGCGAGAGTAATACTGAAAAAGTTCTGTTAACTTTGTTCCAGTAACATACTGAAGGATAAAATGTATATATCCCCATTTCATTGTGACCCACCCTTAGATATTAAGTGAACAGAGTCTGAGGCACCCTTTTTGTTTGTTCTACAGGACAAACCAGATAATGGCAGCCTGGTAGCTGCGTGAAAGTGTGGAGTGACTTGGACACAACTCACAGTGACCCCTCCCCTTTCCCCATGTAATTTATAGAGAACGTGAAGGACGCACACCATAGCAACTTCCCGTCCTCTACCCTTGTGAATGGAAGTGTAGGACGCCAGCCAAAGCGGCTACAACCACGTGTGTAAAAATTATTTGTGAACTTTTCTTTCAGGTTTAGAAAAGACTGCTAAGAGATAATCATCTGTTTATGTATCATGTTATTTTCTTTGAATTTGTGTATGTAAAAATGTATTTAATGGATCTAAGATTTCATAATTTTTCAATTTGTATGTGTTTGTTTGTCTAAGGCAATATGTATGCCAAAATATTTCATGGACTTTGCTTAAAATTTGAGTAATGACATTGTTTAAAAGGCAGTGAACATGCCCACAATTTAAATAATTAATGTAGGTAATCAGATTTCTTTTAATGTTTCTACATGTTTACATTTCAATTTTAAATTTTCATAGGAGGTTACGCTATACTCTTGCTTCCCTTTTTGTAATTAAATTTTTTTCATTCATTAATATTCAAAAACAAAAAAATGTAAGTAGAGGGTGATGTAGGGAAGCAGCCTACTCACGCTGTTTCCATTGTGTGCCAGCCAGTCTGCTGTAACTAGCTCTGACGTCATAAATGTTGCGCAATACTTTAAAAATCAAGCAAATAACCTAAAACTTTTCTAGCATGTCAGGAATAATGCTAAATTAATGTGTGTTAAATGTCAGTTCGATAACTTAAGTGATTTCGGAAATTTGGACGTTTTTCTGTAAAAATCATTGGCGCAACAGAAAAGAGCTAGAGACTTCAAAATTTATATTTAGATTCATCTTTCATAACGATTTAATAAAAACAGTCCTTTGGATTTCACAAATTAAGATTTTAGTGGAAATTCATGATTTTGTGGTTTTCGTCTCAAAACTGAAGGAACCGAGATAGATTAAGTATGCTATTAACTAAGGCTAGGACGTTTAGATTTAAATAGATTGGAGGTCCGCTATGACTATGAAGATGTGAAAAGTCTCTTTTGAATACCTCTAAAATTATAGCGATAGCGGATCTCAAAAGGGACAGTTCAGAGCTCATCTGCTGCGGGCAGTGCAATTAAATTAATTCTCTCGCCCAAAATATTTAAGTTAGCCACGTCAAAATTTTATTATCAATACTTACCTGCGTGCTGAATGCACATTTAAATTGAGAGCTTCATCGGCCATCAGCAAAAGAAGCTATAATTTATTATGTAACTTCAAGTGGTGCGTTACTAGCCCAGCGGCTAGTCGGGAGAGCCGATTTGATCAGGCGTTCCCTTAGCCGTCCGCACCGCGGCTTTATATATAAGAACGCTGCGCGAGGAAGCAAGGCCCCAGTTCTCTCCAGACGCTGAATAACACGCCATGTGTGTCGGGAGCCGCGTCGCGTCGGTATCACTGCTACAAAAAGCCTCGGGTGCCGTATTAAGTTACTAGAGATACGCGGAACCATGAAATCATTTCAAGTGAAGTGTTATTTCTGGGACGATTTTCATTATCTAGCTTCAGTTTGCGTATTGTCGTATTTTCACGTGCCGTCGCGGGACAGACATTCTACCAATAATTTAGCATGGCGTTTGATGAAATACTCTCATCAAATTATGGCGAGCATTCCTTCTAACATTTGATTCTGACATTTATAGTTGCATCAGCGCATTAGACTCTGAACTGCTTTGTTAGTTAGGTTGTAGGGATACTTGTGTTTTTTATTTGTGACTTTGAGTATATACTCAACTACTTTGGAAAATCGTTTTTGATTAGAAATCCCGGACAATCTCCTAATTCCTCAGAGCTATAAGCTGCAGCTATAATGGTACTCTCAGATGAAGTGGGCACTAGGAACTCTAATTACAGGCTTCACGTTTTGTTAAATCACTTTCTGGGGGCTAAAAAGGAATTAGAGAGCCAGTGTTGAGAACAGCGAAAGACAGCATTAACAAGATTCTAAAAGCCAGAAACTGATTCAACAAACAAACATTTGTACTGCAATCATAATTTTCAATTTAACAAACCGCCGCCCCACAGGACGAGGCTAGAGCGAAAATGCAGGAAGTTATTAAAGGCTGTAGTAGCTATTTAAATGAATTCTGGTCGAAAAGTAAGCAGGACCAGGTTACGCCAAGGATATTGATGATGCCAAATTGTAACGAAGGTGGTATAAGAGATCCAGTGGCGTGCTATCAGGAAATGCTCAGACGAAACAGGTATTTGGATGTGACATACGAACCTGGGAGCTCATTAGGATCTGTATAGCGAAGTTGCCAGTGTAATTGCGCAGAGATATAGCGATAGCAGGCAGA
Organism: Schistocerca nitens; assembly: GCF_023898315.1. NCBI lineage: Eukaryota > Metazoa > Arthropoda > Insecta > Orthoptera > Acrididae > Schistocerca > Schistocerca nitens. Next base: position 103,070,764 of record NC_064614.1, on the reverse strand, counting down.
GGCGTAGACGATACTGCGTCATTTCCGCACTTCTTACAAGGATTGGGTAATGAGAGCAATATCGTGAACGGAGACACGACTCATAGGTCAGATAGTGTCGAGGATAGGAATGGCAGAAACTATCAGAATGACAGGAGAGCATGGAATCCTGGCATTTCATTCTTGTCATAATGGATTGAAGGATAGGAGAAACTAATCCAACATATCAGCCCTTAGCATCTTGCCTTAAAACACATGCAGCTGGCACTGAAAATTGTCTATGTAGCAGACATACTCTACTGACATGTAGGAATGCAAATACCATACTTCTGATCAGAAAATAAAACACCAGTAATGGAATCTGTTAGGCTGGTCTCTCAGAGCAAAATTTGCAAATCTTTATTTCGAACTGTAAAGTAAAAGGACTGTTTCCTCAAAGAAACCAGTTGCTAAAATATTATGTAATAATGCCAATGAATCCAGTTTAATTAGTGCGATTTGACTATTGCAGGTACTTAACACGTAATGTAAAAAGTCAACATGGTGATCTAAGTTTTTAAATTAGATGCCATCTGATCTATAGTATGTCATTGTCGTGGTGACAGTTATAATGAAGTGCTGTGTATGGTTGTTCGGAATCGGGTGTTAGGGAAAGAGGTCACTAGTACCTAAGTTTCTAACACTTGGGCTGTCCCATCTCTCCCAGCTTGTATATTCTCTGCACACATTTAATTTTCATGTAAGCACAGATTCCTAACTAGCAAATTCTTTACTGTGTATAGTGGACCATTCAGAGTGAGGCGGATTGTCCATGAAAATGCTGTACTGATTGAGACGATCAAGGGAAAACAATCTCGTGGGCTTCATCACATTTCTAACATCAAATTATGGAAAAGTTATGGATAGATCGAAAGTAGGAAATTTATGGTAGATAGTCAGTGTATATATTTGTGGTGTGTAACGTTGTGCAGGGGCAAATCGAACATAAGAATTTTCAGGCGGGATGTCAGGGAGTATGACGGAATAGACTGGTCGAATGAGTCATGAACAGGAGTCGATAGAGTGGTGTATGTACGTATTTTTTGTCATATGAATAAGGATCAAGCAGAAACGACGTGATGATTAATGAGTGGATAAAGATGGTAGATAGAGAGAGAAGCGAAGTGATAAATAGTGGTGGATAAAGGTGATATTTAAGGAGAGAAACGATGTGAAGCAGTGTGATTAATAAAGAGGTATTCGACGTGATGAAACGGTGGTAAATAAATGTGAGTAGAATTAATAATGTGGAGATGTCTTAGATGTATGTTACAGAGAGGCCTGTGTAAGCTGCAATAGAGATTGATGCCAATGGCGAAGGAAGACCAGGAAATGATGGAGTAATGGACGGACGGAGAGCCGAAATACGAATGAAGAGACGAGGACAACTGCACAATGTGAAAGGACATAAAGGGAGTACGAGATCCAGATGTTGAACGTTGTGGAGTACTGACATAAGATGTAATATAAGTGTAAATCTAATTCTTACCATAACTTTTGCTATACAAAAAAAATAATTTTTGTTGTCGTTGTTGTTGTTGAAGCCTGGTACCAGTATAACTAATCAAAACGGTACCAAGAATGTGTACAGTTATTTTGCAGGATGAATAATTTGTGTATTTTTTGTTCTTAGATGAAATGTCGCAATTCTAAGTTGATATTTAGCAGGATGAATAATCGGTAAAGTGAATGCAGAGGTAAGCCGATGGAGAGAGGTGCCAGAGTAAATGGACGAATTCGGAGGCTGGAAAGCTATCTCCGAAACAGCTTCATGTGTTATGTGGTTGAGTATAAGGGGGCAAAGGTATGGTATGTTGTCGTGAGTGTGGTGGTGCTAAGGTTAGCTGACTTCTAGACCTATTCTGTTAGTGTATTAATGGATTGAATGAGAAGGAAAATGTGATGTCTGGCGAGTGAGAGTCGTAGAGTAGTGTGATCAATGCGCACACTCCTGTAAAAGGGATGCTACCGATCCGTAACTAAGACATTATTGTGTATTGTTTGATTTGGATGAACCTCGATGGCAGGTCAGGATCTGACATCATGCGGATGGTTCATACACGTCCTAGAAATGTTGTTATATATAATAAAAAGGTAAAATATATAAAAAGATACTAATTTCAGTCTGTCACAAGCACAAAGGTGCATTGTATGTTGTAGATTTAGAGTCATCAGTTTCTAAAATGTTTATTGTGTTAGGATGTTAAATTAGTTTACTATTTAATAACATGTGGTAGGTAATTGTGAGCTGTGTAGATTATTTCTTATTTTTTTGTTAGAACACTTTCAAGGGGTACTAATTTCAGTCTGTCACAAGCACAAAGGTTCACTGTATATTGTAGTTTTAGAATCAACAGCTTCTAATATTTTCACTGTGATAGGATGTTAGAGTAGTCCACTATTTGATATTATAATTATGAGCTGTATAGATTGTGTCTTATTCCTTTTTCTTTAACACTTTCATGTTTTGTATGAGGGACGGCAGGTACAATCAATAGCACAAGTGTGGGCTGTATATAGAAAAGGGATAAATGTTGATGTTGTATGTGTAGAAAACTAGGGTGTATAATTTTATGTTTTTTAGAACAAAGATTCTTTTATTACCAATGTATCTAATAGATCATACATGTAATCAATGAGTATTTAAATACTGTAAGAATATCCTTTTGTCTGTAATGTTGCGAGATGCACGGAAGGGTCTTACTGATTGGGTGTCGTAACGCCCATACCGCTAGCGGGGCGAAGCTGACGTCGCCATGGGAGAGGTGACAAAGCCGCAGCACTCCCCACTCCACTGCCAGTCGGGGTACACTCCACGCGCCCGCTACAGCAGGTCAACGGCCTGGGACGGCACGCACGTACCACTGGCCATTCATAAGTTCCGCCACCCTTACAACTGGGGAAAGTATCCCACAGAGGCAACAGCTGGTGGTTTCTTCTGCTGAACGGCGCGTGCGGCGGCGCCACGACAGAATGGACGACGCGCGGCAGACTCCGGCCGGCATTTGTTACCAGCAACTATTAACTAGTACTGGACTGTGGAGCCGTGAAACAAGATGACTGCTCGTTACGTCTCCGTAAGGTGGAAAGTGAAGGACTGGTGTTCCCACATTGTGAGTGGTGGAAAAGAATTTGTCTTTAGCAAACAGGACGATTGTTTTGTTTTGTCTTGACCACTGAACGGTGGGATCCATAAACTTTTGGCAGTGACTTGTTAAGTGTGCTTTGTGAATTGCATGTGGGACGCTTGGTACACTTAAAGAGGACAGTTGTCGTTTGGTGACTAATTATTGTATGAACGCAAGAAACTAAAGTGGGACATTGACATTTGCAATTATAGTAGGAGACATTTCTTTAATTGGTGCGGGAATAAGTGCTGTTTGTTGGAACTTACGATTTTTAATTACACCATGAACTGAAAGGACAGAACTGTGGGTAATAGTAGTTGTAGGGCCATTTCTGTACGACCAGATTCGTGTGGATGGTACGCTGAGAGTGACTATGACATTTGTGTTTAATGTGAGATACAGTTTACTGTTCAGTGCATGTTTAAAATGCCGATTTGAGTGACTTAAAGACTTTCGTCCGGGTAACCATGGGAGAGCTTTGACACTGAGACTGTTTCTGGGGAACCTGTCAGCAACGTTTTTGACCCCAAGAATATCACAGAATGAAATGATTCCGTGTGACTCGCAAGATAGGGAATAATGTATTTGTACTTGTAATTGGGTAAATTCTTTTATATGTTTCATTCCGGAAGGGACAGCAAGTGTAATTGTATTTCATTAACATTTGTGTTTAGAATAGCTAGTGTTTTCGTTTTTGTTTGTTCTGGGTTACCAGTTCACGTAACATGTTTATTAGAATATTTGGTACAATGATGCTTTAATTATTAACCGGTGGCGTAATAGTAACGTAGCGGCTCTTGTTGCATTGGTCAGTAAGGTTGTCACAGGGGACAAGAGTTTGCATTGCACAACAAATATCGGAATTAATTAATGCATTTTGATGTCGTGGACAGTAATGATCTTGTTGGTATGTTGACTGAAGCCACTTATTTTCATTATCACAGTGGTGATATTTCACAATTAAAGTGTAACGAAAGCTAGTCGAAATGCAAGTTCTTGTCGTCTAAATGTGTAACAACAGAGAAATGAGCAGTAGAGTAAGATATGAGAGCTACTGGTGGATTCAAGCACTTATTGCTAAACTATTTACTGCGTGTATTGACCAAAGTTGATGGACTGACTAGCTCAGCAGCAGGTATTTGTGCTGGTCGACAAGGATAAGGTCTAACTCACAGTCGACTAGTTGTGGCAATTGCTTAAGTGATGATAGTTAATTAGGTATGACATGATGTCTTAGATGAACTATATTAGGTAACCAGTATGTAACTTGGGGTATATTTCATTGTTTTTCTTCTCAGTTTTATTTGTCTGTAGGTTTGATGTATATTTCAGAGTACTGATATGGAGCCTGACTTCTACGTGTAACTAGTGCACGCAATTTTTTTCTTTTGTTGATGTTGTTTTGTATCTAGACATTGCTGTGTAAAGATTATTACAACGCAATTTATGAATGTCAGATTACTTGTTCTGTATTTAGACGGTGAGCTATTTAAAATTTCATGAGTACAATTAGTATTTTTTTTTATTTGTCATAGAATTAGTGAAGTTTAGATTACTGATAAAAATAACGAAGATCCCAGTAACTAAGCAAATTTTTATCTCAACATTATTTTTTTATTATTTGTATGATGTAATGTTTTATTTGTCATTTGGATTGATGTAAATTTGTATGTGTACGTTACTCCGGATTGTGGAGAGTACAATAATGCAACAACTGTGTCAATAATTTGGTAAAGTAACAGCATTTGGTCGTCGATTTGAGGTCACCAGGGGCTAAGGTCTCCTCCTGGTTATTTTGATGACTTGCTATGTTTGTTCTAATACAGCTTTCTTAAAAAAATAATGTTCGGAACTACCCTCGCATTGCAAGGATAGTACCGTGCCTTTTCTTCTGCATGGGTAGCCGGTGGTGAAATGGTACAGTACCGCCCGACATTGGAAATAGATACAACATACTTCATTATTTTTGTCAGAACAACACTTTTTTTTTTGTAAAATAACTCAATTTCAATTAATACAGCGAAGCCGGATACCAGTGTGGGAAAGAATGAAAATTTATTTATTTAATTGATCACATGTGCACTCCCACAAAGTAAATCCCTACATCCAGTTTGGTGAGATCTGTGAAATGAATGAATGTATGGTCGTCTGCTAACCGCAGATAGTGAATGTGAATATATCATCATCTTTGAGACGATCCTTTGGCCACCTTTGGTGGGACCAAAGAAATGAAATTTACCTGAGCTTTGAGCACCTGAAATGTGGCTGACCAATATGGTAGCAAGGTGCTCCCCCACTTCGACAGAGGTGTGAGAGGACCTGGAGAACGGCCATGTTTCAACACTCTGTCGCTGGATCTTGTACTGTTAAGACCTGTTTTAGTTGTGCTCCGTAATGACAAAAGAGTGGAGACATGGTATGCGTGTGGAATATTTAAGAGTAGTTTGAAATAATAATTTCTCTATTTCAGGAACTTTTGTGGGGAGAATTAAATGTCAGGCAGGTAATATTAATGGGATCGTAGTAATCTTCGGAAGTGACCAACGGTCACAATGAAACCACGTGTAGCAATAAGTTGAAATACTTCCGTGTGCTTAACTTAAGCTGAATTACTAGCGTGTGTACAATAAGTTGAAATATTTAAGAAATAGCATGTGTACCATAAGTTGAAATATTCAAGAAATGGCGTGTGCAGGACTTGAAATTAGAGACGAGTACTTCCACGTGGTGAGTACTGTTTGAGTCTCAAACTGTGTATGAGACAAAAGATAAAGAGAAGTACTCATCCATGGTATCTGTTGAGGACTCGCGTGTGTGATGAATACGTTCTTAATATTACTTTGCGTGATATGATTCCGTGTGATGTTAGATTCAAACTCTGAGAGAGAAGCAAGGTGAGTCGGCCGTCTATCCAGCAACGCCACTTGGCTTGCATTGCACAGGAAGACGTGCATATATCTCCAGAGTTCATAGTAGGAAAGTAGAATTACGAAGTGGGGCAGTATCGTGTGAAACTGGGATAAATATTAATTTAAGTGGGAAAGCTGAAAGTGATAATGTTGTGACTAATCCCTGTGTAATATTTCATATTGTAGTGTGGTGTATGTCATGTAATTTGGGTATGTGTGGTTAGCATGGGAGAGTAGCAAGGTAGTTGCAAGAGATTAGTGGGTTCTGCTTGTTCCTTCTGTACTGCTCGGTCTGGAGGATAGTTTCGTGATGATGATTGTGAGAGTCGAAGTGTGAGAAATAATAAAAGATCCACCATCCTATCCAGAAAGTGCACTGTAGCGTTAAATAATTACGAGACCATAATATAGAGAATCACCATTGTGTGCGCCATTCATATTCAGTGCAGTGGCCACATGTTGAGAAAAGGCCATTAAATAAAAAAAAGAAAGAAAATGTGGTATTGCCAGTGCGTAGTGTACAGGCAGAGTTCTGTAAATTACTGATAGTCAGATGCGTGTTTCCGTTGCGTATTAATCATATAGGAGGATAACTTGTAACTTAAGTGTGAGTAGTAGAGTTCATGTTACTCGATAAATAAGAATGAATCCACTCGGTTGGCAGACCACTCATCTTGCAGGCCTGACTGCTTGATGCCACAGTATGAGCAAGGCATGTGGGTGCCTCTCAATGTGAAAATAAAAAAATGGGGGGAAGGAGAGGAAAAGCGATGGGGGAGGGGGGAAAGGAGCCGATGGGGGATGACCCATAAGAGGGGTGGGGGGTACTGGGCAGACACAACAGGGAGTGGGGAAGCCAGAGGAGGGGAATAAAAAAAGGACTCTGGGCGGGGAGGAGAAGGGAGGTAAAGATAAAACAGAATGGAAGGGGGAGAAGAGGGAGCCCTGGGAAAGGACGGAGGAAAGGACGGTGGGTGATGATCAGAGTTGATAGGAGGGATAGATCGAGGGAGAGAGGGCATCATCTGGGAAGTTAATGGAAGCCACCTTCGGAAATGAGATGAAGGGTGTAGAGATGGAGGGTAGGGGAGACACAACAGTGACGGCATGGCAGTGGGTGGGGGCGGGAGAGCAGAGGAGCAACCAGGGGGTGAGGTGGATCAAGGCAGTGGGAGGTGTAGAGTGTGTGGATATGTTCGAGGAATAGGAGCAGATGGAGGAAAAGAATGAGGTCATAGAGGACGCACGTGGGGGACGGGAAGCATATACGAAAGGTGAGGCGGGGTGCATGATGCTCAAGGATCTGGAGGGACTTATAGAATTTGGGGGGGGGGCAGATATCAAGGCGGGACTGGCGTAACAGAGGATGGGACGGATTAAGGATTTGTAGGTGTGGAGGATGGTAGAAGGGTGCAACCCCCATGTCCGGCCAGAGGGGAGTTTGAGGAGTCGGATTCGGTTGTGGGCTTTGGATTGGATGGAGTGGAAATGAGGGATCAAGGTGAGGTGATGGTCAATGGAGAGGTCGAGGTAGGTGAGGGTGGGGGAGAGGCGGACAGGACGGGCGCAGACGGCAAGGGAGAAATCCAGGAGCCGGAAGGAGTGAGTGGTGCTACCTATGATGATTGCCTGGATCTTGGAAGGATTGATTTTCAGGAGCCACTGGTTACACCAAGCAGCAAAAAGGTCAAGGTGATGCTGGAGAAGGCGTTGGGACCATTGGAGGGTAGGAGCGAGGGCGAGGAATGCGGTGTTACCGGCATATCACAAGAGGTGTACTGGAGGGGGGGTGGGGGTTGGGGCATATCTGCCGTGTATAGGAGGTAGAGGAGAGGGGAGAGGACAGAGCCCTGTGGCACACCTGCAGGGGGGTAGGAGGTGTGGGAATTGGCATTAGAAAACCAAATAATGCCTCGTGTATTTATACCTAGCCATACTTGATGATTTATGTGGAGAACAGTAGGCATTTGCCTTGTTTCCATACATTAGTCACTCTAATCCTGTAACTGATTATGTCCTACCCATTCACGGAATGTATAGCCAGACTATATAATTTTATTTATTTACTGTTAATATGTCGTTCAAACATTTTCTGTGGGAGACAAATCACTTTGTATGTAAAGCCCTCTAGTGGTAAGTTCTTATGATCAGTACGCGCCTACATAACATCCTGGCGGCCGACCCAACAGAGGGTGCTGATCATTGATATGTCTTTTTTCAGCTGTCATATAGACATTTTATCTTTCATTGGTAGTTTATAGGTTGCTACACGCAATGTATTATGCATATTAATTGCTGACCGTAAATTCACCATAAAAAGGCTCAGCCCTATTCTCTTCATATATTTCCTTTTAATAATTTTACATGGGTAACTGTGTTCGTCTTTTAATGTATCACAACTGGTGTCTATGATAGTTATCAATTTCAGAAGTCTGCTACATTGTACTTTACCTAATGTGTTTTTATCAGATTATGTTTTTTGTGTAAATGATGACTACATCTAAGCCCACAGTAGCAACATCTAAGAAGGATGTAAGGAAACAGATTTCTGGTAGCTACTGTACTTCAGCAGCCAGTTGCAATAATGACTCTGTGGACGATGTGGCCTATTCTACACCTTATTTTAGATCTGTGTGACGATGCTGTGCTGATTATATGTTGTGCCGATGCCATTATGGCCTTATCCCCTTAGGCCACGGTGTAAAAAAGGTACTTTTTACCGTATTTTATCTGTACATCCCACTGGTTGTATGAGAGTATATTGTGATTCGTATTGCTGTATTATGTTGACTCACTTCCCCAGGCTCCCTTCCCCCCCCCCCCCCCTTCCATCCTATTTTCTCCCTTCCTAACGTCTCTCTGCCTCCCTTCTGCCCCCCCCCCCACCCGAGTCCTTTTGCGTGCCCCTCCTCTGCCTTTTCCCACTCCCTTTCGCGTCTGCCCAGCCGCCCCCCCCCTTATGGGTCCTCGTCCTCCGTCGGCTCCTTTCCCCCCCTCCCCCCACTTTGTTTTTCGTCTCCTTCCCCGTTTTCTTTCCCAACATCTGTCCAGGTCCCCCCCCACCCCCCCACCCCCCCGGCTGTGGTATGTCATATTAGGCCGTTCAAGTGAGTGTTCAGCGTTGTGCGTCTTTCCAAAGTGTTGTAAACAGAAATCATGCTGTCGCCGTGTTTTTTATTCACCAGTCTGCTTTCTGTGTATTTTATTAGCGTCGTCAACCCTAAGTTTTATGTTTTAAGTTCCACAATTTTCCGCCATTTCAGCATTTAAGTCGCCGATTTTATTACCTGCTTTTATTATCTATTATCTTCATCTTTTTAAAACAATTCTGTAGGCTGAAGAGCGGCGTACTAAGCTGCTGCCAGCCCGCCCCCTTCAGGGGGGAATCGAAACCCAATAAAGAAAAAAAAAGAGACACTGCTCACTGGGTGTATATATTTGTATATTGTAGATCTGAGGATGGTCATTACGAATTGAAACCGGTCATCGTCTACAGAATTGATATTGTGATCAAAGACTGGAATAAAAAGCATTTGACAAATGATTACAATATCAGAAAATTTGTTTGATTTATTTAAGAGAGCGATCTTCTCAAATTGAGCGAATCAGTAACGCGTTGGGCCTTCCTCTGGTTTTTAAGCAAGCAGTCATTCGCGTTCGCTTTGATTCATACAGTTGTTGGATATTCTCTTGAGGGATGTCGTGCCAGTATCTGTCCAATCGGCGTGTTACATCGTCATACCGTGTGCCCAGGTTGGCTTGTCATGAAAGGGACAAAAACGGAGCGTAGAATGTCGTCGACGTACCTCTGTGCTGCAGGGTGTCGCGGATGGCACCCAAAGGTGTACCGCTATGAAACGAAATGGCGCTCCAGACCATTTCTGCTGGTTGTCGGGCCCTGTGGCAGGCGACAGTCAGGCGGGTATTCTTCCGCCGTCCGGGGCGCCTCCTGACGTGTCTTCGGCCTGGAATCACATTAACTCGAGTAGAATTGTCTTCATTGACGAGTCCCGCTTCGAACTGAGCCACTACGACCAGCAAAGACGTGGCTGGAGACGTCCTGGATGTCGCCTGCCAACACAGCTCGACAGTCAGGAGTCATGGGGTGGGGTGCCAATTTTTTTGATAGCAGGAACCCTTTGGTTTCCATCAGCGGCACCTTTACAGCACAGCACTACGTCGATGATACTGTGGTGTCACCGCCAGACACCACACTTGCTGGGTGGTAGCCTTTAAATCGGCCGCGGTCCGTTAGTATACGTCGGACCTGCGTGGCGCCACTATAAGTGATTGAAGACCGAGCGCCGCCACACGGCAGGTCTAGAAAGACTTCCTAGCACTCGCCCCAGTTGTACAACCGACTTTGCTAGCGATGGTTCACTGACAAAATACGCTCTCATTTGCCGAGACGATAGTTTAACATAGCCTTCAGCTACGTCATTTGCTACGGCCTAGCAAGGCGCCATTATCAGTTACTATTGATATTGTGAATCATGTACCATAAAGACCGATTAATGGATTAAAGTTAAGTATTCCACCAGCTAAGTCCTTTTTGCTAAATTCTAATTTCCTTGTCTTGTTCCAGACCTCACGCCAGCCTGCGTGAGCTAAAACGCGTGCCTTTCGGCGTCCTCTAATAAAACGGTGTTGGCTCTCCTGCCAACCAAAACGGATACTCTACGCCCAGTTCTGCTGTCCTTCATGGTAAGCCATCCTGAGCGAGATAATGCCCGCCAGCAAGCGATGGGAGTTTCTACACCTTGTCTTTGTGCTAAGAAAACCATACCTTGGTCAGCAAGGTCGTCAGAACTCTGCTCATTGGAGAATAATGGAGGCAGTATAGGCACACCAACCATCTACATCTACATTTGTACTCCGCAAGCCACCCAACGGTTTGTGGCGGAGGGCACTTTACGTGTCACTGTCATTACCTCCCTTTCCTGTTCCAGTCGCGTATGGTTCGCGGGAAGAACGACTGCCGGAAAGTCTCCGTGTGCGCTCGAATCTCTCTAATTTTACATTCGTGATCTCCTCGGAAGGTATTAGTAGGGGGAAGCAATATATTCGATACCTCATCCAGAAACGCACCCTCTCGAAACCTGGACAGCAAGCTGCACCGCGATGCAGAGCGCCTCTCTTGCACAGTCTGCCATTTGAGTTTGCTAAACATCTCCGTAACGCTATCACGCTTACCAAATAACCCTGTGACGAAACGCGCCGCTCTTCTTTGAATCTTCTCTATCTCCTCTGTCAACCCGACCTGGTACGGATCCAACACTGATGAGCAATACTCAAGTATAGGTCGAACGAGTGTTTTGTAAGCCACCTCCTTTGTTGATGGACTACATTTTCTAAGGACTCTCCCAATGAATATCAACCTGGCACCCACCTTACCAACAATTAATTTTATATCATCATTCCACCTCAAATCGTTCCGTACGCATAGTCCCAGACATTTTACAGAAGTAACTGCTACCATTGTTTGTTCTGCTATCACATAACCATACAATAAAGGATCCTTCTTTCTTTGTATTCGAAATACATTTCATCTGTCCCTGCACCAAGTGCCTATCCACTGCAGATCTTCCTGCATTTCGCTGTAATTTTTGAATGCTGCAACTTCTCTGTGTACTACAGAATCATCCGCGAAAAGCCTCATGGAACTTCCGACACTATCTACTAGGTCATTTATATATATTGTGAAAAGCAATGGTCCCATAACGCTTCCCTGTGGCACGCCAGAGCTTACTTTAACGTCTGTAGACGTCTCTCCATTGAGAACAACATGCTGTGTTCTGTTTGCTAAAAACTCTTCAATCCAGCCACACAGCTGGTCTGATATTCCGTAGGCTCCTACTTTATTTATCAGTCGACATTGCGGAATTGTATGCAATGCCTTCCAGAAGTCAAGGAAAATGGCATCTACCTGGGAGCCTGTATCTAATATTTTCTGGGTCCCATGAACATATAAAGCGGACCATTTGGACAGAATTTGGCATGATATCCCTCAGGAGAACATCCATTGACTCTATGAATCTAATCCATGCCGACTAACTGCTTGCCTAAGGGCCAGAGGTGGACCAAGGCGTTACTGACTTCCTCTTGAATAAATCATCCAACTTTTCTGAAATTGTAGCTATTTCATTATCTGTACAAGTACATCATAACTACCTTTTCCCGTCCCAATTGGACAATTCCTTCGTGGTGTGTCTATTTTTCTTAGTGGATAATCAGTGTGCCTGAATTACATTTTCATCATCATAATACGTATATAGCGTCTCGGCTACAATTTCAGTTACTTCTCTCATTACATCTTTCGTACATCTCCAGCATATAGGTTACAATTTCAGTACATAATTTGTCTTCAAATGCAAGTTGCGGTTTCAGTTTACATCGCTTCTACGTCTTCAATATGTAGTTCACAATAAGTACTGGGTGATCAAAAAGTCAGTATAAATTTGGAAACTTAATAAATCATGGAATAATGTAGATAGAGAGGTACAAATTGACACACATGCTTGGAATGACATGGGGTTTTATTAGAACCAAAAAAATACAAACGTTCAAAAAATGTCCGACAGATGGTGCTTCATCTGATCAAAATAGTAATAGTTAGCATAACAAAGTAAGACAAAGCAAAGATGATGTTCTTTATAGGAAATGCTGAATATGTCCACCATCATTCCTCTACAATAGCTGTATTCAAGGAATAATGTTGTGAACAGCACTGTACAGCATATCCGGAGTTATGGTGAGGCATTGGCGTCGGATGTTGTCTTTCAGCACCCATAGAGATGTCGGTCGATCACGATACACTTTCTACTTCAGGTAACCAAAAAGCCAATAATCCCACGGACTGAGATCTGGGGACCTGGGAGGCCAAGCATAACGAAAGTGGCGGCTGAGCACATTATCAACACCAAACTACGCGCGCATGAGATCTTTCACGCGACTAGAAATACTTTTTTTGTTGTTGTAATAAAACCCCATGTCATTACAAGCATGTGTGACAATTTTTACCTCTCTATTTACATTATTCCGTGCTTTATTAAGTTTTCAAATTTATACTGACTTTTTGATCACCCGGTACATTACGTCCACAACCCATGTTTTACTGTAAAGTCAATCTCAAGTCACTTACTGCGCACACAGCTGCTGACTAGAACTATGTCCTTGAAAATGTTTGCACCCTATAGTGCCCCCTTTATGATTGAGTAAAAAGCGTTTATCTTCTTTTACAGATAATGTCAATTTCGTGAACAGTATGTTACTATCCTCTTACATTGTTGAGTAACTTCTTTGTAAAACAGTATTCCACACTAGGGATAAACTGATTGAAATAGCACTGTTTCTAACAGAGTGGCCCCAATCTTCATCTAGCCTTCCTGATTTAAGTTGTCTGTGGTTTCCCTAAATTGCTTCAGGCAAATGCCAGGATAATTCCTACTGTATGTCCACGACCGACTGCTTGTCCCTTGCTTGTCAAACTGGACCTATGAGAATGTAAATGCCTACGTACATGAATTACATTATTCTTGCTGTTCTTAAACTGTAATATCAAGAAATATCCGACCTTTCTTGTAAACGTGATCTACAGATGAATAAAACTAGCATTAATACCACTACTAATGCAATAGTTACTACTGAATTGCTTTGTGGAAGAAACTGTACGTAAATTCGACCGAATTATATACTAAACAGTCGATTTACTAACAGTATTTAATTCACATACTTGATAATCATCAGCTGATGATTCTTTTGCTAATTAGTGTTTCACATCTCTCGCTCTGCACACTACATGTTGTGTTTCAGTTTCCAGAGTACACAATGCTTCTCTCAGTCCTACGAATTTTGTAATAATCTGACCTGACACGTCATGTTACGTTAAACCGACTTTCTTTTCACTGACTCATGGGATATCATAAACTTTATTGTTGAGAAAATATGAATAGTCAGACCAAGTACGCACAAAACTTGTAGTAACATTATATATATTATATTTATATATATTATATATATATATATATATATATATATATATATATATATATATATATATATTGATGAAATTAAATAATATAGTATGCTATGCATGTCTCACATTCTAACATTTCTTGCCTCAAATTTCTGTAACATATGCCCATAATGGAAATGTATAAGACGCATTTTAGGAATATCTAAACTAGGGCACACGTAAGCTATGGGTTTCTCATGAAGCGGTTATTAACAGATCTGTCACAGTTGCAGCACATAGGGTGTGCTTGTCAAATACTTTCAAACAGATGGTTCATTCCGAAGCCTGACCTACTGGGGGTACACTGCAAAGAGCCTGATCGTAAAAACAAATATCAAAATGGCAATAAATGCTTTACAACGTGATAATAGATGACTGTCACAATCATCATGTACCTTCTGACTTGCTAAGTAGGCACATACTAATTTTGGCAATCATCTGCGAATACTTTGTAAGACGTATTGACATTTTGATGTTTGTTAGTATGAACAGACAGTTCCAGTGCAGCCTCAGTAGATCAGGCTTGTGAATAAACCATCTGCTTCGAATCTAGTAGCCACAAATATGCACTGTAACAATGAAAGATATTTTAATGAACGCTTAATGAAATTTTAAAACAGTTTGCAAGTCTTTTAACAACAATTATCAACAAAATTACGACATCGTATAAAATGCAGGACATAGCGCAGTTTCTTAATTTCGTATTTGTTGAGATCGATGTCGATCTTAAACAATCATCCACGGAAAAGGAAATAAATTAATGGATCAAAACCAAAACCAACAGTAATAAAAACGAAATTGAGGAACAGCTTTGTATCTTACAAAATATAGTTCAGCTGATGACTGTTGCCTAACATAAGTGTGAAGTTTTCTTAAATATAACACTGAGCTTGAAAGTCAGTCTTGCAGCCCTCATCTACCTTATAAATCGAAATTTTATGTCTCAGTGATATTCCACTGTGACAGTTTCAGGAACTGTTTTGTACTTTGCCATGTTTTTGCAAAGATCAGAGAAAAATCGCGTGGATTTATTTTGAACCTTCTATTGTGTTAAGTTTCTTCCATTTTTAGCAGCTCACATTAATTATAAAATGGACATTGCAATTAGTCAGATCGTGAAACACAACCAGCGCCATAAAATTAGATCTATAACTTAAATTTCAGATATCTTGTTCATCTCTTCGGAACCTCCCTGTGAAACGACAACGTTTTCTCTGTTCCGCATCAGTTTCCTTGAAGCGTCCCTTTCAGCTTTCAGATGTGGCTAAGTTCTGCCACTCAAAACGCTATTTTCTCTTTGATGGAAATATTTATCTTCTTATTTCGGAACAAGTAATTTTCTATGTGATTGCCAGACTCATACAACTGTTTGCTAAACCACTTCGCATAGTCGGCATCTCATTACAGGTGAAACTCCGAACATTCCTCACCGTATCCACAGTATGTGTAGAAAGCAATGGTTTGTACACATCAAATTCGTCGGTAACGCCCAGTGGTAACAAGCATTCGATGTCTTACAGTTTTGAACACGGCTGCTTTTCAGCAACCGTATAGCAGTTTCAACGGAGAAATAACACAGCCAACCGATTGTAAATAATTTTTTAAACTGGGTTTCACACCGCTAATGATGTCTTCATCAGAATAAAATTTTAACAACCGTAATCTTACAGCGCGAGAAGGCAATAGTCAAAGTATCGAGCAGATATGCTCAAATCAAAAGATAAAAATTAAAAATTTTCCAGCCTTTCGTACGTATACCGTGCAACGAACAACATCAGACGCATTACACTTGTTAAGATTTCATTCACCTGAAATCCTTAGAGGTGTCGAAACCTAGGTCAATGTGTTAAAAAATTATATGCAATCGATTGGATGTGTTATTTCTCCGTTGAGACATTCGGTTTGTGCATATATGGAAGAACAACGGCTTTAACTGCTTGACCCACTTTTATGTGCTGTTTCTCTGTTTTGGTCATGACACTGCTGACTGGTCTGAATGGAGAACAAACAGCTAAATGTGCAGTCCTGGGTAACATTTTATTCATAGTCGGTATTACAATCTTACTTTCCAGACGATACTTTATGTATCTCGACAGTTATTTGAAACATCCTACTGTATTCACTTACGTATCTCACATAATCACCATCATAGGAACATTAGAGAGATTCTGGCTTGCATGGTGATGCTTGCCTTCACTTATCCACAAGTGTAATACGAATCGGGGGGGGGGGGGAGGGGGGGGATTGTACCAGTACGCTATGCAGTGTGCCACACATTGTATGTTGGTTTGCAGAGTACTTACTGGTTGACAATTATTGAACTACATGACACAAAACTGGTTTGCGTTAGGATCTTCAAACTGCACAACTGTCCGCGTGGAATGATGGGAATTGGTGTGCGTATGTGCATAATTTTGTTTAGAGACGAAGCCCACTTTCATTTGGATGGATTCTTCAAATAGCAAAATTGGGGCATCTGGGGGACTGAAAATCCGTACTTCGCGATCGAGAAGTCTCTTCACCCTCAACGGATGATGTGTGGTGTGCAATGTCTAATCACGGAATAATCGGTGCGATATGCCCTGACGGCACGATGACTACCGAACGGCACGTGACGGTTTTGGAACATGATGTCATCCCCATTATCCAAAGTGACCCTGATTTCGACAAGATGTGATTTATACAAGGCGGAACTCGACTTCATCGAAGCAGGACAGTGTTTGACATCCTGGAGGAGCAATATGGGGACCACATTTTGGCTCTGGGGTTCCCAGAGGCCATATTTTCCGCATCTGAACGACTCCTTTGTGTGGGGCTATATCATACGTAAGGTGTACAGCAGTAACTGCAAAACCGTTGCTGAGCTGAAAACAGCCATTCAGGAGGTCATCGACAGCATCGATGTTCCGACACTTAAACGGGTCATGCAGAATGTCGTTATTCACTTGCACCACGTCATCGCCAATGATGGCAGGTATATCGAACATGTCATAACCTAAATCCGAATAACTATATTGACGTTTACATGTTGAATAAAGTATGTGCATGCCTTTGTTTGTAACTAATTTACGTTTTTTTCGTATAGTTCACTAATTGTCACCCTAAATGTAAATATATTGAAGAATGTGATTTATTAGTCTCTATGGGAAGTAATATTAAAAAAAGATGAAAAATGTTAATAATGCAGCAGAAAAGGAGAGAAAAAAAGTAGTAAATAGAAAAGAATACTACACAGACAAAACTTAGCATTGAATAGTGTGAACTGCACGACTGGAATGGGAAGTTAATAAACTGATATTAGCAGACGGTGTATCTTCTGGTGGTTGAAAGACGGTTGCTTTTAAAGGACGGATCTGCAGTAGGTGTAGATGGCGGCTGCCACCTTGACTTGTTACTACGTGGTGCTCCTCTCCATTGATTCTGCTCCTCGAACACTTGGCGGAAATAATTGGACCGTTAGTCCCTCTGTACTGTGGAATTTGCCGGGAGGCACGAAGACCCTATTGGCGCAAACTGCGGAGCACCGAGGCAAAGTAGTAGGCGTACTGCGAAATTTACAGTGGTGGGGCGTTGCCGCTGCTGCTGCTGTTGCATACAGAACAGTGACTGCAACTCCTTCCAGCAGCCACGTCTGCAGCAGGCAGCACGGCCACTGTGCTCTGGCAGCCAGACTGCAGACGTCGTTCTTCAACGATACCATTATTTTCGACTGCATCACGAGTGCTCAGGATCTTAATGTGAGAGTTGTTTTGTGAATTAGGATGACACGAAAGGAGCAGATCTAGAACTAGTGAGGCTATAATGTCTTAGAAGTAGAGGCAGAGATTTTTTTCTGCTTTTATCACCAGGCTTCTGACTGGTTTCATTGGGGCAGAAAGACGTTTTCCCTTGAGACAACGTCCTCCATTGATCGATGTGTACATTTAAAACTCACTCTTCCTCTACAGCCTCTAAACTCTACAGGTTTCCCACTACCAGTTATTCATTTATTCCCTGATGTCTTAACTCTCGTCCTATCAACGGGTCCCTTCTTCCAGTTAGTGTAATCCACATATCCTTTGCCTCGTCTCTTATGCGAGCTTTTCTCATTTTATCAGTTCACATAATTTTCAACGTCCGCCAATAGCATTACATCTGAATCGCTCCGACTCTACTCTCTTCCGGTTTTCACACGGTCCACAGAATGCGGTGCTCCAGATATATAAATTCTTAGGGATTTCTTCCTCAAATCAAGGCCTATGATAACAGTAGAGTTCTTTTAGCGGGGAATGCCAGTTCCTGCGCTGGCCTGCTTTAAAACTGTGTTGTACCTGCGTGATTTCATCCTAGTGCAATAAAGCAGTCCTGGCAATATAGTAGATGAAGTTCATGTGTGATGTGCTCTGGAAAGTTAGCAATGAAGAATACGCGTAGC
This sequence comes from Schistocerca nitens, assembly GCF_023898315.1. NCBI lineage: Eukaryota > Metazoa > Arthropoda > Insecta > Orthoptera > Acrididae > Schistocerca > Schistocerca nitens. The sequence goes on along the minus strand of NC_064614.1, from coordinate 103,052,281 downwards.
CATACATTCTAAGTCGTTTTCGTACAGATTATGAGGCTTCTTTCTCTCTATAAATATGTGTTATCGTCGTCCAAATTAATAACGTTTCTGCTACTTTGAAGTTCATTCTAGTAGTGAACAGTAAATGGAACAACACTGAAAATTGTATAAAATTGATCGCAACTTCCATCGTTATCTTTGGGCAAGAGAATACATGAAAAACAAGCTGTTTGCAACAGCATGTGTCATCATGGATTTGTGATCTTTTTATTTTCAGTGGGCCAAAAAGTCGTACAATAAAATAACATTCCAGACATTATAATTAAAAATGTCTCTCACAGTGGCTCTATTCTGTGACAGCACTAAATATACCTTAAGATATTCATTACGCAATACGTGCGATCTTTTGGAAGTGGACACGTTGTCGCACTTAGAACTGGATGATCTCACGTTTCGGCAACTAACTGTACAAGTACTCGTATCTGCACCCGGTAGCTGCGCACGCACGTTGGTTCACAGTCTAAAAACTTATGCCACAAGTTTCATGTCCAACTACATGAAAAGTCCAACAGTTGATTTTAAGTTTCATACGAATGAGTCTTCCTGTTTTTCACTCGCGTCACTGATTTCTTATGGATGATGACCAGGTCTCATGCAGTTTAAATGTTTATATCAGGTAAGGAAAACTGAAATTTTCGAATCGCGCAAAAGAACATAACCATCACGTTGTCTGGTAATATTTACACGAGTGACTACTACAAATCCATATTAACAGTGGCAATAGCAGTTCGTTAACAGCCATGTAAGCAATTGTGAAGTACCTTGCAGGCAAACGAAATATTAATAATCCTCTCACAACTGCAACTGCACAACAATTGTACATATACTCAAAGAGGTTACTCGCATTATAACAGATACTGCTCACGACTTGCAGATGAGCTCACACACTATTGCTTATGGAACATTATGTTGCAGTATAACGGTTCCAACTTTTCTGTAAGCGAAACTTGGTGCCGCAGGAATAACGAATTTAATCCATTGACGCTATAGTTGCAATGCTAAGACTTATGCTGCCCGAAATTAAATCAAAACTAAGACTGATCGTAGAGTAACGCAGACTCAAAGCAGACTCACTGAAACTGTGCAAGCTTCGGCCTTATAAAGACTCGTGCTAGAATATTATTCAGTTTTGGTCATTCAGTTATAGTTCGGAAATCCTGTAATATGTTAATTCCTTGCTGGCAGTTGAAAATGTGGTGAAGTTTGATTTAACAAATACTGGATATGACGAGTAGCTATGAAAATGTACAAAACCGAACTATGTATACGCAATGGCATTCACTGGATTACAGCTCTGACATTCGTAATGAATAATGTAATTTAGTGACCGAAAATTATGTAACTGAGAATGAAATTTTCACTCTGCAGCGAAATTTAATTACTGAAAATTATGTAGTTTTTCGTTACTGAAGGTTCTCACATAATATGGATGTCAATGTAGGCAGAAACTTCAGATGAAAAAAGTATGTAAAAAAGTCCTGGAATGTTACAGTACTTTGATTATAACCTGTTCTGAAAGTTTGAGCTAGTTGAAATCTTTAATTAATAATATCTGATAAGCAAACTGAGTTTGACAGAATGTAATAACATTTTTGAAATCAGGGACAATTATTCTATGTAGCGAATGTGGTCTCTCCTTTAGATTTAATGTATTAGCCCGCAATGTTTTTATAGGTAACTGGCTGTAAGAAATTCTGAAATTACAATAATTTTTGAACTACTATATTTCTAGTGAAATTAATTATTGCAGTACAATCAGACTATTAACTAGCATGACTTGAATAATAAAGTTTTCAAAGGGATTTCCGTTTAGGAAAAACTGACATTTTGTGTAACGTGTGATCACTATCGTCATATTACTGTTAATATTCGAATAAAATTTAGACGTGGTCATTATCTTAATATTACCGTTAATATTTGAATAAAAATTTATATGTGTTTAACTTACGTATTAGGAGTGTAGATAAAGTGGGATGGTGTGGACCAAACCTGCTTTGTCGCAGAGTGATGTTACACATCTCTGTGTAGCTACCTGTTAGGTCATGAGAAGTATACCGAAAACCAGCGAACATCGTCCAATGCTATGCATTGTAACTATATGTCTTTCATATCATACCCATTTCAGTTTCTGAGATTCAAGGCGGTACCTGCAGCTCGAACACCGCAGCACCGACATGTGTTGGTGTCCTGTGGGTGTGGCTTACTTTTGGTGTTTCGCAAGAAAGTTACGTATCTGTTACATGACGGTCACAGTTTCAGGAAAATGCGTCAAATTCCCATTTCTGACGTCCTTCATAATAGAAGCAAGACTTAAAAATATTGAGACATTTCCCGAGTTCGAGTCTCGGTCGGGCACACAGTTTTAATCTGCCATGAAGTTTCATATCAGCGTACACTCCGCTACAGAGTGAAAATCTCATTCTGGATTTCCATAATACTTACCGACCTATAAAGAGCTCTCGACGACGTAAAATGGGGAAGACGTTTGATATTCTCAGAAAGACGGATATAACCTGTAGGTAGTAAAGACAGGTGATGTGCAAAATGTACAAGAACGATAAAGCACCGGTAAGAGGGGTGCCCCGTGAGAGAAGTTCTCTGATTGAAAAGGGTGTGAATCCTAACGCTCAACTTGTGCATCGAATAAGCAACCTCTGAAATAAAAAGAAACTGTATTGGCATTAAAATTCGCGGTGAAAAAATTGCTGATCAGGGAAATTGAAGACGAAATACTGGATATGATGTAGGAAAAAGGAGATAAGCGAGAAATTTGAGAGCAAAATTAGGAAATACGTAGTGCAGCTAAATTAGGCCCTACACATAGTCCAAAGACTTCGTAACGGTCGATACCCATTGATAATGATGATGATGATGATGATGATGATGATGATGATGATGATGATGATGATGGTGATGGTGATTATGATAATTTGGGATGAGGGGCGCTCAAATTCATGGTCATCAGCGCCCTGACGAAAAGTCGGCATTCGAATCTCATGGGTGGGGACCAAGTGTGTCCCCACACACAGAGCAGTTTATAATGTACTGATCTGCCTTCCTTAGGGATGCGGCCCGACAGTTCATAAAATTTCACCACTCTTGTAACACTGGAATCATTATCGACGAGGACGGCGGGCAAAATTCCATCGAGACTGACTACTGCTCTAATATCAGTATATAGGACATACATTACCAAAATATGCTGAACTGAAATTGGAACACTACAAACTTCACAGAGCGGTGGATCCTCCCGCCAGAGGAGAAAGCCATGAGTTAAAGGGCTGTGCCCGATGTGCAGGCTGGTACGCAGAACCTCCTTCCAGCGGTGAGGTTAACATGAAGTCCGCCAAGCCTATGTGGTCGATTTGAGCGACTGCAGCTTGTGTTATATCACCTGGAACCATTCAGTCTCCCACTGAAGCATGATGCGTCTATCAGAAAATGAGATGATTTTGTTCAACGGGATGGGTCACTGATGGACAGCACCATCCCGATATGCTTCCTTGGCTGCTTTGTCATCCACGTCGTTTCCCTGTACCTGATGTAGCCAGGTACCCAGGAAAAGATCAACTCCTTGTCATGGCGTTGGAGCTGCTGTAAGGAGTCATGGATGAGCTGAATCAACTGTGTACTGGATACATTTGGTGAAGTGTTTGTAGCGTACTAAGCGAGTCGGAACAGACAAGAAGCGTTGTAAGGTGATTTCTGTGAATCCTCTCTTGCGCCACCAGAATGCCATATAATTCTACACCATAATTTGTAAATTTCTCCGGAGAAAATCCGATCAAGGAAAACACCGGAACAGCCGAGGACATTCTCTCGCAGGAAACCATCTGTATAAACAACGATAAAACTGTGGTTCGTACTTAAAATGCGCGAAAACAAAGTTGTAAAAACATAACCTGGAGTTCGAGTTTTCTTGTGCTGTGTCAAACTTACAATCACTTTGGGCTTGTGAAGACAGCAAGGTGGCAATGATTTCCGTCCTTGGCTGTGTATTTCGAAGTCTGATAGATCCAGATCCTTAAGACAGTCAGTAGCGCGTATCCAAAAAAATATTTCACATGGCTCTAGGCACAATGGGACTTAACATCTGAGGTCATCAGTCCCCTGGACTTAGAACTACTTAAGCCTAAGAACATCACACATATCCATGCCCGAGGCAGGATTCGAACCTGCGACAATAGCAGCAGCGCGGTTCCGGACTGAAGCGCCTAGAACTTCCGGACTGAAGCGCCTAGAACCGCTCGGCGACAGCGGCCGGCAGAGCACATCCCAAATGGTTTGGTCACATGGCGCCGATTCCTGAAAGGCCGTTCAAAGGTCGTTTGGACCACTGCAATAAATGCCAGTGACAGAGGTGACGCTGAGATTTTCAGTGCCTGTGGAACCAAAAACGTACGTCACCGAATCCATAGTGGCGGTTCACATGTCTCTGCACACAGACTCTGAACTGGGCTGTTCCAAAGGGCTCCAGTCGATATCCAAATGCCCTTATGGTGGACAGCGTCTAACATCTTGAGGTAGGATATATGGGCTGATCCGTAGACCACGCTGGCATAATCTAAACGTGATCGAACAAATGCCCTATGAAACTGCAGAAGGTGCAACATGTCAGTTCCCCATGTTTTTCCGCAAAGCCAATTCAAAATATTCATTGACAGGTAGCCCTTTGTTCGTGGGTCTTTCAGGTATGGAAGCCAAGTTAATTCTGAGTCAAATAATAAACACAACAAGCGCACAGTTGGTTGAAAACGTAAAATATTGTCCCCCATGTTGAGCATTGGTTGGGCAAGACTTCGACGAGCACGGTTAAAATTCACACATATAGTCTTCTCTGGTGAGAACCAAAAACCAGTTGTCCTGGCCCAGGTTTCCAGTTGCTGTATCTGCCTCGTCGCCGTTGTAAGATCAGAGGAAGAGCAGAAGACGGCAAAGTCTCTACAAACAAAGATCATTGACAGAGCTCCTAGCTGTGGAGGAAATGCCATTGATAGCGATAGTAAACAAGTGACACTGAGTACACTGCCTTGGGGGACCCCATTCTCTTAAACACATCAATCAGATAAGGCATCGCCAAAGCGATATCGAAAATGGCGGTCCTCGAGTAATGATTGGATAAGAAGTGGCAGGCGTCCTCGTAGTCCCCATTCATGAAGTTGGCGAATGTTGTTGCACCTACCTCCAGGTAGTGTTGTATGCTTTTTCGAGTTCAAAAAACAAACAAACCAAATGATTTTATCGTAAGGAGGACCTGAACCGCCATCTGCCTTGAAACTAAGTTGACAAGGGTGGAACAGTACCATCTAAAACCGCACTGGGAGCGGCTCAGCTGACCTTGGGATTCGAGCAGCCAGACGAGGTGGCTATTTACCATACGGTCAAGAACCTTACCCACACAACTGGTGCTACACTCCGGTAACTGTTAGGGACGCTATGGTCCTTGTGTGTTTTCCAGAAATGGATTAAAATTGTCTCTTTCCGAGTCGTGAAGTACAGTCCATCAAACCAGATCTGATTGAAACAAGTGAGGACCTGTCCTTCCGCTTCGGTGCACAGATGACGTAGCATGGAATAATGGGTCTCATCAGGTCCTGGAGCAGTGTCTCTGGCCACAGACAAGGCTGATTACAGTTCCCACATGGTGAGCAGAAGGCTGTAGACTTCCTCCTTACACAAGAAAAAATTGAGCTTCCTCATCTCCGCAGTCTTACGGAACACCTGAAAGGCAGGAGCTTTTCTGAATGGGGTAGTGACAGTAAAAAAGTGTTCAGCTAAAACCTGAGCCATGTCTTCTGGCGCGCCCACCGAGATACCATTACTGGACAAGGCTGTAAGTGGAAGTCTAATGCCCTTTCCTGAAATCCACCTTACTGATTCTCAGACTTGCACAGTGGAAGTGGACAGATTAATGTAAGTCATGAATTCCTTCCAGGAAGCCCTCTTCCGTTCTTTTATCACTCACCCTGCATGTGCTCTTCCAGATCTCAACGCATGAAGGTTTTCTGTAGTTGGATGACATCTGAAGTTCCATAGAGCTGTTCGTCTGGCCCTGGTTGCCAATCGACAGTCGTCTTTCCTCCAAGGTACAGGCCATCGTTTGAGGTGGGGATGGATGCTGTGGCAGCCCGTTGGATCTCACAAGTGATATGGGCCACCATGTTGGATCTCACAAGTGATATGATATGGGCCACCATCTCCTGTGCACAATCCTTTTGTTCAAAAATAGCCTGTTGACATTACTGCGAGTGTCAGTCGAGCTGCACAGCACATTGTGTGCACTGAAGTCCCCCCTCAAGGAGGATCGGGCATAGGGATGCCCAGGAAAGTTCTGTCCGTGCATCTTCATCCAATGCGTCATGAGGTGGAAGATACAAAGAACACACTGTGACATTAAAGGGTGCTAGTACATTGCACATTGCTTGTATGGTCATGGTAAGAGAGACAAAGGAGGAGTGGCATCTGTCATCAATGAAAACGGCCACTCCACCTTTAACCGTGTCTCCAGCAATATCGTCCTTCCTGTAGCGATGGTAAACATGTAATGCAGGTGTGTCAGTGACTTTAAAGTGACTTTCTTGTAAGCAGATGCAGAGCAGCTATCCCTGGAGTAAGAGCTCTAATTCTTCAAAATTTGATCGGTATCCATTTAAATTCCAATGCAGCACAAAAGTCGCTGTCATTGTTTAGCGTTGATTGGTCTTTTTTTTCTCCCTCGGAGACGGTGGTTTACTGGGGAGGTCTGGGGGGAACATTACCCGGTTCCCGGCTCTCCGGTTCCTCCGATCGTAATTCCATATCCTCAAGAGCATAGTCCTCATCTGAGATGGAGAGAGCAGACGGAGAGAGCTCGCCTATCCAAAGGTTTAACTGCCATTTTTTCGACTTGGAACTACTTCTTACTTAAGGAGTTGGTTATTTGGTTCTAGGGGACGGCTTAGTAGGCTTCTGGTGGTGGGCAGTGGAATATGGCTTAGGTGGTAAGCCCATGCCGATGGCTTTCGAACGATTTCTGTTTCAAGTGCAGCGTTTCTCCCACAGGTAAAGCGACAAGTGCATGTGCTCGTACTTGAGTCTGTGGTCTGAGTTTGAAAATTACGCACGTTACGCAACTCAGCCTCAGCTGGGTGGTCACTTAAGGTCTTACATCGCAGGAACTTCGGTACTTGGCTTAAATTAGCAGTTTCAACTAGAACTGTTTCATTACACTTTCTAGGGACTCATAAACACCTCTTAGTGCCTTGTGAATAATGAAATGGCGACCTTCTCATAGGTTACTCCAGTTCTCTTCATTACAATGAAAATGTTATGGCACACTAATGCCCTGTTACTATGATTATGAGACTTTGACCAACTCATCTCTCTTTCATGAGTGGGTGTAGGTACTGACGCTTCACCCATTTCGTCAGGAGCAGTAGTTTGATGAGCAGTTCCATAGGGATCCAACGAGAAGTTAGGGAAACAACAGTCGATCCAGGAAGAGTCCTGCATGCCTGAGCAAGCCTTATATAACTGGGGGCGGCAGGTGCCCCCAAGGTTGCTCGCTAGATACTGTTTTACCACAACAGCCATTCACCTCATCAGTATGAAGCACAGCTTGAGGATGAGGGTTTTTATAGAGGTGTGCACCTTCCTCAACGCCTGGGTGGTAAAGCCAACGGCCCCATTCTCCGAAACACACAACATTTCACCACTGCGTCACACAGTGATCGCTGAAGCATGCTGGAGCTTACGGTAATAGAGGACTGATGACGCTTACTGGTCCCCAGGTCAGGAACCCATGGTCAGCAAGTCCATACGCAGCAATGAAATGCTGAGCCCTTGTGGGGGAGGCCCAATGAGGAGGGTACCGTCCTGTTGCAGCTCGATGTCAGATTGCAGTTCTTTGCTCTGTAGAAATACTAACCGTTCCAGTATGTCCAGATAAAGGGTCGAGGCTGTTGACGCCTCTGCCAAGAAAAATAGTCCCATCACGTGGTCATGAAGCGGACCACACCACACGGCTGCCTTTGGACTTTCGTGCACAATTTCCATATAAAAATTGGAGTTCTCAGAGTCCCAGAGCCTCACATTACCTCCCTGGACACATGAAAATAAGCTTCATCCTAGAAATCACTTTTTTGTTTCAGATAGTCTCAGTCATTGTCGACGAGGCTTAGAATCTCAATTGCAAATTAACGCATTGCGCTTTGGCCTTTCATCAGGCTGAAGTGCATGCAGCATATGCACATTGTAGGCATGAAGGATCAGTCTCTTGCGTAGGATCCTATGTTGTGGTTGGTGGTAGCTGCAGCTATTGATACGTTTGACAGATTGGATTGGTTGGACTCCTGATAAACGTGTTTCGCACCTACGTCACATGTGCATCACCCGTAATTCGTCCTCTTCTTGACGCCTCCGGATTGCTTGAACCTTGTGTATCACTGTCTGATAGTCGAACGTGATGGTAGTGTGCTTCTGTAATGTGTCCGGAAGTTTCTCTGCACCTGAGTTTTCGATCACGTTTCTGTTAAACATTCCGCATTTTGTTTCACCTGCCGGTGGGGGGGGGGGAGGGGGTTGCCATTTTCGTCAGTAGGTAACCTGCCAAAATGAAGAGAAAACAAAAACAAAACCAGAAAGGAAACCTTAGAGGTGCGTGGACATTATGCCCCAAACAGCAACTTTCAAAATATCCCCATTTCTGAATTATATGTGATCAAATTTGTAAGGATCATTTTGGGAACCCCCCCGTAGTTTCCTTACACACTGTCGAGCCAACACAATATAATAATTGCCACCGTGAGATTGAAGGCCACCTGGTGGCCAAGGGACATAAGCACAGCAGAGGTGAAAAGGGATTAATTATAGAAAAGATACGTGCTACAAACAGAGAACTCGAGTGACATAAGAGACTTTACAAAATTATACATTAATACATATGTATAATTATAATAATGTATATGTATAATTAATACATATACATAATACATATGTATTATGTGGATAGTCATGAAATTTCAATTATCACCTACAAAAGTATGTAAATACTGCCTAGCAAAAAAGTGAAGCACGCTTAAGACATTGTCGGATGCCAACTTTGGGTATGTAAATGATTAGAGTTTCAATTCGTTGTGACTGGAAGAACAGCCACCTGGGGTGTGAATAACGTCAGATGTTGAGTGATTACTGTGAAGGACACGCAGACGGTGCGTACTCGTTTAAGACAGCGTTATCATCACCTGATGCTGTGTGAAGCGTGAAAGTGGCCCGTTATGGGTCTCGGTTTCGCCAGCTGGTTGTATATACAGATTTGTGGAGCATTTGGCTGTGACTGTGGTCTGATGTTGGACTGCATAGGAATGTGGAGGGTAGGTATATTCATCATCAAGGTTCCAGTCGACCACGTCTGACCTCGACAAGGGACGATGGCCGTATTTTGCACCAAACGATCGTACCGCCTTTGCATTCACGCCTGTCGTCCGAGCACAAGTAGTGGGCTCTCTGCAACACTTTCCTGTCATCCCACATCATTGTTCAGAGACTAGCCGCACTAGGGAATTACCGCCATATGCGGAGGCTGCCGTTGACACCACAACACAGACGGCAACGTTCGGAACAGTTCCGTGACAGGGGAGCACCTCACAACCGACAAATGGCGCCGCGTTGTGTTCAGCCGTGAGTCCAGGTTTTGGACTATCCTGGACGACCATTGTCCAATCGTACTGTCGGGACCTGGAGAGAGGTACCATTCTTCCAATGTTTTGCAGTCTCACTCCAGAACTCATGAAGTGGAAATCAGACGGGTACGACTTCAGCTCCCGGCTGGTAGTGAGTACGGGAACTCTGCCGGCACAACGTTAGGTCACGTATGTCCTGCGTCCTCATGTGTTGCCTCTCAGGCGACAGTATCGTGGAGCCATTTTTCAAAATGACGTTGTTGTTTCACACATGGAACGTGTCTGTATAAACTACCTGCGTGATGTGCACTCTGATCCTCAGCAAGATCATTACTTCAGTCCGCAGTAGGACATACATAGGACCCGGATGTCAACTTCGCCCCACTGCCGGTATACAGGATTTCAGGGGCCATTTACAACTCTTGTGAGCCAGCATGTCTCAGAAAAGGATACAACGATTGATGACATACTTCGAAACCGAATCACTGCATACATCCTTGAAAGGGATGAGGTGGGGCGGGGCACGACGTCATATGGATAAATAGGCTCATACTGCCAAGTCACTTGTAAATCTGACCCGATTTTATAATCGCTGAAATAATATCACATACCCCCTCAACCCGTGAAGGCTGAATCACTTCTCATCTTCCTTTTGGGTTCTTCACTTTTTTTGTCAGGCATTACATATGTATAAACATTGTTACAATTGGTGATATTTGAAAATGCGAAAATTTCGAAAGAGTGTATTAGGTGTAATTTTCTTCATGCACAGAATAATTGCACAGTATATTTGAAGCTGCTTTAATGGATTTACTTCTTTCAGACATCCTGGTCATGAGTCAGCAAGGCGTCAAGTGAACTTGTTAGAAAGGGACACAATCGCAGTGAAGGCAGACTTTGAGGAAAATTCCAGCTGTTGAGAGAAGTCTATAAATGCTACGAACACTCGTTAACTGTTACAAAATTGTTATCACTAAGTGTGTATCTGCGTTTTACAAAGCAAAGAAGCCAAAATAGCTTGACCGTACACTATTGCAAAATGACTGAGTCGGTCTAGAAGGCTTCAAGGAAATACATTAAAGCCACGCGTTTTCCTGCCTTCACAGGCGTACGAAGAATAGGAAAAGCGCTGCGTTGTTGCGGCAGGGCTATGTTTCGGAGAACGTTGACTCACTGTACATATGTCTTCCTACCATCAGAGGAGTATGTAGATTTGGAAAAGCGCTGTGTTGTTGCAGCACGGCTAAGTTTCGAAGAACATTGACTCACTCAACATATATCTTCCTACCAAAAATGGTTCAAATGGCTCTGAGCACTATGGGACTCAACATCTGTGGTCATAAGTCCCCTAGAACTTAGAACTACTTAAACCTAACTAACCTAAGGACATCTCACACACATCCATGCCCGAGGCAGGATTCGAACCTGCGACCGTAGCAGTCGCGCTATCTTCCTACCATCAGAGGAGTACGAAGAGGGGGAAAAGCGCTATGTTGTGCGGCATGGTTAGATTTTGAAGAACATTGACTCATTGTACATATATCTTCAACAGTAAGAAGTTCTCTCACCTTTTCACCATAAGATCGTGATGCGGACACACATCAAATGTCACAGTCTCACCGGAATGATGTGTGAGGATTTCATGTTACTTCAGTTCATCGAGAAAGATTGTAACTTCAGTTATGTCTCTATCTCGAGTTAAAATACATCCAGTTCGCTTCTCGAAGCAGATAATTCCAATTTCAAATAATACAGATGCTAGTAGGTGTGAAAATTACTGAATCATCCGTGTAATAAGCTTTGGCTGAAAAATATTGACAGAAATGTCAGTACAAATGAATGAAAAAACTGGTACACTTCAATAATTTCGGGGAGATTCAAGTTCGTTTCCGAAGCCTATAGTTATGAGACTCGAAGAATATGAAAGAGACAGAGTTGTAGCTTACTTTCACTGATATTCCTCAAGTACATTGAGCAAGCTATGAAAGAAACCAAGGATAAATTTCGAAAGTGAATTAAAATGCAGAGAGACTAAATTAAAATTTTAAATTTGCTGATGATATTGTAATTTCAGCAGAGACGACAAAGGATATGGAGGAGCAGCTGAATGGAGTAGAAGCAAAACAAAGCGAGAGTATAAGCTTTTGACATATGGTGCAGCAGGCAAAAAATGGAGATGATAAGGGTAGACAGGATAAATGAAATTATGTGGGTAGATAGGATAAATGGAAATAAAAGAAGGGTTTACATGATCTGTTGAATGGAATTAACAGTCTAATCAGTACGCAGTATGGATTGAGAGTAAATAGAAGAAAGACGAAGGTAATGAGAAGTAGTAGAAATGAGACCAGTGGTGCTACAGAGGAATGTTGAAAATTAGGTGGACTGATAAGGTGAGGAATGAGGAGGTTTTACGCAGAATTGGAGAGGAAAGCAATATGTGGAAAACACTGACAAGGAGAAGGAAAAGGATGACAGTACATCTGTTAAGACATCGTGGAATGACTTCCATGGTACTAGCGGGAGCTGTAGAGGGAAAAAATTGTTGTGGAAGACAGAGATTGGAATACATCCAGCAAATAATTGAGGACGTAAGTTGCAAGAGCTACTCTGAGATGAAGAGGTTGGCACATAAGTGCAGATTCGTGGTGGTCCGCATCATACCAGTCAAAAGACAGATGACTCAAAGAAATCTACTGAGAAACTAAATCATACTGAGAATAGTAGAAGTTTGTGCCAAAAGTTGAGTAAAGGATGGGCTCAGTTAGTTGATAGAACACGTCACGAGGCATCAATGAATCGTCAGTTTGATAGTGTAGGAAAACGTAAGGGTGATAATTATAGAGGAAGACCAGAGCTTCTTCAGATGAATGTGGGCTGCAGTAGTTATTCGAAAACGAAGAGACATGCATAGGATAGACTAGCGTGGAGAGCTGCATCAAACCAGTCTTTGGGCCGAAGAACTCAACTCATTTATTGGATAAATTCTGTTTGAGTAGTTTTTAACTTAAAAGAATAGTAAAATCGTTGGAATGCGAAGATGTAAGCCAGCAGATTTGACTAGTATTGGCCGTAGTTGTCACACGACACTGACATGCAGGTGCCATAATACGATGACGAAAGACGGATGGCACGTCAACATTTCAGTGTAATTGATGAATACCACCGACAGAATTTGGCCATCACCATCAGTTTCTTAGGACAGTGCGTTGTATCTTGGGATACTGATCAGACTTTCTAAATGACAGCATTCCTTTCTGTTTGTTTTTACTGAAATTGCAACAATACTCGTATGTCTGGAAAAATAACGTTTCTCGAAATGTGAAAATATGGTCCAAGGTATAACATGATAATGTCCCTAGGAACAAATATTCCGGTTAAATTTAAAGTGCTGCAATCGAAAAAATCTTGTTCCGTATTTATTAGTCTATTTGCTATATTATTACTCTAGCACACACTAACAAGTAGGAGGAACCAAATTGAGTAGCAATATTGCACAAAAATATTTATAAGTTAAATATACACTCCTGGAAATGGAAAAAAGAACACATTGACACCGGTGTGTCAGACCCACCATACTTGCTCCGGACACTGCGAGAGGGCTGTACAAGCAATGATCACACGCACGGCACAGCGGACACACCAGGAACCGCGGTGTTGGCCGTCGAATGGCGCTAGCTGCGCAGCAATTGTGCACCGCCGCCGTCAGTGTCAGCCAGTTTGCCGTGGCATACGGAGCTCCATCGCAGTCTTTAACACTGGTAGCATGCCGCGACAGCGTGGATGTGAACCGTATGTGCAGTTGACGGACTTTGAGCGAGGGCGTATAGTGGGCATGCGGGAGGCCGGGTGGACGTACCGCCGAATTGCTCAACACGTGGGGCGTGAGGTCTCCACAGTACATCGATGTTGTCGCCAGTGGTCGGCGGAAGGTGCACGTGCCCGTCGACCTGAGACCGGACCGCAGCGACGCACGGATGCACGCCAAGACTGTAGGATCCTACGCAGTGCCGTAGGGGACCGCACCGCCACTTCCCAGCAAATTAGGGACACTGTTGCTCCTGGGGTATCGGCGAGGACCATTCGCAACCGTCTCCATGAAGCTGGGCTACGGTCCCGCACACCGTTAGGCCGTTTTCCGCTCACGCCCCAACATCGTGCAGCCCGCCTCCAGTGGTGTCGCGACAGGCGTGAATGGAGGGACGAATGGAGACGTGTCGTCTTCAGCGATGAGAGTCGCTTCTGCCTTGGTGCCAATGATGGTCGTATGCGTGTTTGGCGCCGTGCAGGTGAGCGCCACAATCAGGACTGCATACGACCGAGGCACACAGGGCCAACACCCGGCATCATGGTGTGGGGAGCGATCTCCTACACTGGCCGTACACCACTGGTGATCGTCGAGGGGACACTGAATAGTGCACGGTACATCCAAACCGTCATCGAACCCATCGTTCTACCATTCCTAGACCGGCAAGGGAACTTGCTGTTCCAACAGGACAATGCACGTCCGCATGTATCCCGTGCCACCCAACGTGCTCTAGAAGGTGTAAGTCAACTACCCTGGCCAGCACGATCTCCGGATCTGTCCCCCATTGAGCATGTTTGGGACTGGATGAAGCGTCGTCTCACGCAGTCTGCACGTCCAGCACGAACGCTGGTCCAACTGAGGCGCCAGGTGGAAATGGCATGGCAAGCCGTTCCACAGGACTACATCCAGCATCTCTACGATCGTCTCCATGGGAGAATAGCAGCCTGCATTGCTGCGAAAGGTGGATATACACTGTACTAGTGCCGACATTGTGCATGCTCTGTTGCCTGTGTCTATGTGCCTGTGGTTCTGTCAGTGTGATCATGTGATGTATCTGACCCCAGGAATGTGTCAATAAAGTTTCCCCTTCCTGGGACAATGAATTCACGGTGTTCTTATTTCAATTTCCAGGAGTGTATTTAGGAACAGAAGCTATTGTTCACTAATATTATTCAAGTAAGTAAATTCATTAAGACATTAACGAAACTCATTTCATTTTCAGGTACCACTATGATGGTATCTAGTGTTTATTTATTCATGTGATTCTAAGATCTGAAACACCGACCATGAAACATCATGTGTTCCCTTGTACAGTTGCTTCCAGGTGAAACACTATCCCCTTCCATTTGGAAGGCCGTTGACATTAACCTATTACTCTGTGGGTGGACAACATTTACTGTCAGTAGAATGAGCAACAAACTTGGAGCGAATGCAACTTCTTTAAATACAAATATTTTACTGCTAGCAACCAGCGCGCCTCGTACCGCTGGAGAAAAGTTCGCCGTTGGATTTTTCGACAACAGCGGTGCGTGTCAATCGGCTGTCATACACACGGCAGATGCAGAGACCAGAATTCTGAAGTTATTTAAAGTGGCATATTGTGCCGAATAGCAGAGTTCATAACGCACGGAGAGGTCTGAAGCCTTGCTCTAAAGTCGATGTATCTGAATAGAGAGATCTGGGTATAAAAGCTTCCAGTTATGAAATTACAGTCTAAAGGCGACAATTGTATTCGATCTGCGAGGGGGTTAGTACTATCTCCACTGATTTTCGAGCAATTTATGATGCAGTATCGACTATTAAGAGGGAACAATAAGAAATGAACGCTGAGAACGAAGTTTCCGGATTAAAAATGGCGCAAGAGAGGGTTGTAATCTTTCACCCCTGCTGTTCTATTTATACACTGAAGAAACAATGACTGAAATAAAAGAAAGATCCAAAAGTGAGAATAAAATTCAGGGTGAAGAAGTATCAGTTATAAGATTCGCTGACGACATTGCTATCTTCAGCGAAAATGAAGAGGTTAAATTTGAGGAAGAATTGTATGACGTGTTGAAGAGAATGAACAGCGTAATTAGTACGTAATGTGGGTTGAGAGTAAATAGAAGGAAGACGAAAGGAATGGGGAGTGGTAGAATTGAGAATAGAGAAAGTTAACATTAAAACTGTGGATCACGAAGTATATAAAATTAACTACCTAGGAAGCAAAGTAGGAAATGATGAACAAAGCAAGGAGAACCTGAAACAAGCAGGTTACCACAGACAAAGAGGCCAGTCCTGGCTAAGACAAGTCTACTAGTACCAAACATCGACTTTAATGCTTGGACGAAATTTATCAGAACGAACGTTTGGAGCACAGGAAATTATAGTAGTAAATCGTGGAGTTAGGATATTTGGAAAAGAAGGGAATCGAAGCTTTAGAAATGTGAAGCTATAGAAAGACGTTAAACATTGGGTGGGCTGACAACGAATGAGGAGGTTCTCCGGAGAATCGGTGAACAAAGGGCGGTATGCAAAATATTGACCAGAGGAAGGGACAGGATAATAGGACGTGTGTTAAGATGTCAGGGAATAACATCTGTGGCATCTGGCAGTACGGTGTAATAACTGTCGGACGAGACAGAAATTAGTATATATTCAACAAATAATTTAGGACATAGGGTGCAGATGCTACTCTGAGAAATTGAGGTCGGCGCAAAAGCATCTCACGGAATAATTAAAAGACTGATGACAAAAGTAAAAAAAGTGTTGCAATTTGAGGATAAGGTATGCATTCCGTGGCTAGGGCAGTACAAATTCGTGAGAATATAGTAAAACAATCTAATGTTATTGTACTTACAGTGTAACTGAAAGAAACTCGGAAAAAGTGGACAGGAATTTAGAATAATTTAATTCCCCCGCACCACCACGACAAATTGGTGAAGTAACTCGGTGTTGAAACTTTCTGACAGATAAATATTCAGTGCCGGACTGGAGCTCGGGTCCGGAAGCTTGTCTTCCGCAGTCAATACTGTAACCAACAGAGCTAACCAGGCACGTATCGCGACGTGCCCTCACATCTTCACTTCTTGGTGTTGTAACTAGGCTGTTCAGGTTTTTATGTTGGTAACGCCACGTAGCGCTCTATATGAAAATTACTGACTGTGCTATGTGAAGTCTGTGGCTGGTTGGCATTGTTGGAATAGTCGCTATTGTAGTACTATGATGAATGATCAGGACTGTCTTTATGGACTCCTAGAAAATCTTTGCTTTTGACCAACAGTATTTCAATAAGTGTGTGCATTTGATTTCTTTGTTATTGTAATTATGAAAATTTTTTTCAAATCTGTATTGGCCACTTCCCAAAACAATTTGTAAAATTTTTTTGTGGGGAGCATGGAGGCTACCTATGTAAGTAGGCTGTTTAGGTTTTTATGTTGGTAACGCCACGTAGCATTCTATATGAAAATCACTGACTGTGCTGTGTGAAGTCTGTGGCTGTTTGGCATTGTTGGAATAGTCACTATTGTAGTGTTGGGCAGTTGGATGTTAACAGCACAGCACGTAGTGTTGCGCAGTTGGAGGTGAGCCGCCCGCCAGCAGTGGTAGATGTTGGAAGTGAGATGGCAGAGTTTTGAGAGAGGATGATCTAGACGTGTGGCCATCAGAGAGAGTAAATTTGTAAGACTGGATGTCATATATATATATATATATATATATATATATATATATATATATATATATATATATATATATATATATAAGTAGGCTGTTTAGGTTTTTATGTTGGTAACGCCACGTAGCATTCTATATGAAAATCACTGACTGCTGTGTGAAGTCTGTGGCTGGTTGGCATATATATATATATATATATATATATATATATATATATAAAATAACTTATAACTTTTGAACACTATTAAGGTA
This sequence comes from Schistocerca nitens, assembly GCF_023898315.1. Taxonomy (NCBI): domain Eukaryota; kingdom Metazoa; phylum Arthropoda; class Insecta; order Orthoptera; family Acrididae; genus Schistocerca; species Schistocerca nitens. Next base: position 103,034,869 of record NC_064614.1, on the reverse strand, counting down.
AAAACATTGATTGTTCTCTATCAAAATCTTTCATTTGCTAACTATGCCTATCAATAGTTAGTGCCTTCAGTAGTTAGAATCTTTTATTTAGCTGGCAGTATTGGCGCTCGCTGTATTGCAGTAGTTCGAGTAACGAAGATTTTTGTGAGGTAAGTGATTCATGAAAGGTATAGGTTATTGTCAGTCAGGGCCATTCTTTTGTAGGGATTATTGAAAGTCAGATCGTTTTGCGCTAAAAATATTGTGTGTCAATTTAGTGTTGATCAGAATAAGTAAAGAGAGAAATGACTGAGTACGTTCAGTTCTGTTCAGCTGTTTGAAAATCAAATAACGTAAGAGGTTTATCAGCACAGTAATTCATTAATTTTTCAAAGTGGATGTTTCAGTGTTACTGAAGACCAGAAGCTCTGGTCGACGTCAGGTTCGCGAGAGGCACAAGTGATTTCGAGATAGAAAGTGACATGGTGCGATTCTATTTGCAGCTTACCCTAGAATTTGGACTATCAGATTGTACAGTCGTCTCTGTACCACGATCTAGAGGATCTGATCAGAAGTATCCGGCACCCATAGGTAACGCGGTGTTGACCACGTGAGACGGACCCGCCAATATAAATAGAGGCGTGATGTATTGTGCTGTCAGTAGAGAAGCAGTATCAGCAGAATGGGTCAGCGACTTCGAACTTTTGACTGGTCACTGGGTATCTCCCGGTTAACGAATCCGTCAGACACATTTCAATCCTTCTAAAGCTGCCAAAGTCGACTGTTGGTGATGTGGTTGTGGAGTTTAAACGCGAATGAACAACCACAGCGAAAGCATGTTCTGACTGATAGGGACGTCGATTAATGCGGCGGGTGGATGTAAAAAAATCACATAAATCAGTGGAAGGAATCACTCGTGAGCTGCTACCAGCAGTTCAGGTAGTACAATGACTACCTGTAGAGAGTTAAAAAATGGGGCAGAGTGGTGAACAGCTTCTGGTACGCCACATATTTCTGTAGTTAGGGCTAAGCGATACCTGAGGCGGTATAAAGACAGACTCCACTGCAGTGTGGGCGACTGCAAACGAGTTATTTGGAGAGTAGAGTCACATCGTTCGGCAATCCGACGGAATCGTTTGGGTTTGCCGTATGGATTGAGAACATTACCTGCCACCCTGTTGTAAGGTACGTGGGGGTACCCAAAGAAACTGGAATTAGTTTTTAAAACCTATATATTTTCCAATCGTTTACAAAACAACCTCATCTCCTTCAAAATACTCTCCACTGTAACTAACACATTTGTCCCAACGGTGCTTATACTGTTCGAAAATTTTTTGTAGTCATCTGTAGAAATGGCTGACAGCTCCTCCCTTGTTTTTTTCTTGACATCTTCAGTGTTGTCAAATCGGTGTCCTCTCACGCCCCCTTTCATGAGTGGAAGTAAGGAAAGGTCGCACGGATCAAGGTTAGGCGAGTAACGTGCATGGGGCAGCGCAACCATGCCTTTTAAGCCAAAAATTGTCTGACAGAGATGGCTGTGTGTGCAGGTGCGTTGTTGTGGTGGAAAAACCAGTCTCCTGTTTGCCACAAATCTTCTTAAATCGTCCAAATAAAAGGTTTGATGGACTGTCTGACCTGGGGGAACAAACTCTGAATGAAGTACGTCCTTGGCATCAAACAAAGCAAATCAGCATTGGTTTGATGTTTGATTTGACTTGTAGACATTTTTTAGAAAGAGTGACGTTGAAGTCTTCCATTGCATTGACAGCTGCTTTGTTTCTAGGTCGTAGCCGTAGCACCATGACTCATCACCAGTATGGCCTTTGACAGAAAATATGGATCAGTTTCAAGCCGTTGTTTCAAAGCACGATATGTCTCAACTCGACGTTCCTTTTGATTGTCAGTCAGAACCCGAGGAACAAACCTGGCAGCAATCCTTTCCATTCCCAAATCTTCCGTTAAAATTCGCTGAACTGAGATCCAAGATAACGCACTAAAAAGTTGATCAATTGCTTGTCCAAGGTCTGTGAGAACAAGCGCTCGAATTTTTTTTCAATATTTTCGTCGATTCGGGCAGCTTATAGACGTCCAGAACAAGATTTGTCATTAATCGACATGTCGCCATTTTTAAATCGAGGAAACCACTCGTACTCTTGTGTTTTTCCCACAGAGCCATCTTCTTAAGCTATTTTCAACATTAAAACAGTTTCAGCAACATTTTTTCCGAGTAGAAAACCAAATTTCACAAGTGCACATTGTTCACTTAAACTTGCCATTAAAAACGAAACACGAAAAAAATAGCGCTAGCAGAAACAATCACTGCAAATGAACAGAAGAAGCCAGGTCGACGCCACAGGCGGCACTGACATGGCAATTAGTTGCGCTATACACACCCAGCGGGATAAATGCGTACTACTCAAGATCCGCCCACGGCAATGTTATTTCGTTATTTTTATTTCTTTTTTTGGGTACCTCCCCTTATCCTTTCCTTAAAGTGATTATTTGTTTGAGGAGAAACCGTGCCGTTAGTTGGTTATTGATTGTGGAGAAAGCAGCCATATCATACACTACTGGCCATTAAAATTGCTACACCGAGAAGAAATGCAGATGATAAACGGGTATTCATTGGACAAATATATTATACTAGAACTGACATGTGATGACATTTTCACGCAATTTGGGTGCATAGATCCTGAGAAATCAGTACGCAGAACAACCACCTCTGGCCGTAATAACGGCCTTGATACGCCTGGGCATTGAGTCAAACAGAGCTTGGATGGCGTGTACAGGTACAGCTACCCATGCAGCTTCAACACGATACCACACTTCATCAAGAGTAGTATTGTGACGAGCCAGTTGCTCGGCAACCACTGAACAGACGTTTTCAGTTGGTGAGAGATCTGGAGAACGTGCTGGCCATGGCAGCAGTCGAACATTTTCTGTATCCAGAAAGGCCCGTACAGGACCTGAAAAATGCGGTCGTGCATTATCCTGCTGAAATGTAGGGTTTCGCAGGGATCGAATGAGGGGTAGAGCCACGGGTCGTAACACATCTGAAATGTAACGTCCATTGTTCAAAGTTCCGTCAATGCGAACAAGAGGTGACCGAGACGTTTAACCAATGGCACCCCATACCATCACCCCGGGTGATACGCCAGTATGGCGATGACGAATACACGCTTCCAATGTGCGTTCACCGCGATGTCGCCAAACACGGATGCGGCCATCATGTTGCTGTAAACAGAACCTGGATTCATCCGAAAAAATGACGTTTTGCCATTCGTGCACCCAGGTTCGTCGTTGAGTACACCATCGCAGGCGCTCCTGTCTTTGATGCAGCGTCAAGGGTAACCGCAGCCATGGTCTCCGAGCTCATAGTCCATGCTGCTGCAAACGTCATCAAACTGTTCGTGCAGGTGGTTGTTGTCTTGCAAACGTCCCCATCTGTTGACTCAGGGATCGAGACGTGGCTGCACGATGCGTTACAGCCATGCGGATAAGATGCCTATCATCTCGACTGCCAGTGATACGAGGCCGTTGGGCTCCAGCACGGCGTTCCGTATTACCCTCCTGAACCCACCGATTCCATATTCTGCTAAAGTCATTGGATCTCGACCAACGCGATCTTTATTAAAGTCGGAAACGTGATGGTACGCATTTCTCCTCCTTAGATGAGCCATCACAACAACGTTTCACCCGAGAACGCCGGTCAACTGCTGTTTGTGTATGAGAAATCAGTTGGAAACTTTCCTCATGTCAGCACGTTGTACGTGTCGCCACTGGCGCCAACCTTGTGTGAATGATCTGAAAAGCTAATCCTTTGCATATCACAGCATCTTCTTCTTGTCTGTTAAATTTCTCGTCTGTAGCACGCCATCTTCGTGGTGTAGCAATTTTAATAGCCAGTAGTGTAGGTTGTTGTATTTGGGAGCTAAAACGGCAATCTGTAGGCTAAGCCAATTAAAACAAACAGTTTGTCTTTGTATCTGTATTGTGCTAAAGAGCAAGATTCAGTACAATAAATAGTTTTTGGTTTAAATGTGGTGTGTGAAGAGTTTCTCTTCTCCAAATGACGAATATAATGACTAATTCGGTACTTAACTGTTCGGTACTCACTCCCCCGCAACGATGCCTTACGTGTGGCTACTAGTGAAAAAGTATGCGGAGGAGAACAAAGTGAGAGAACGGCTCTGAAGTTTACAAAGTGATCCTGAATGAACCGCCGGTAGGTGACGAAAACGGCGGGACGACACAGATTCTCGTGTGGGGCTGCAGCATGGAGAACCACGCGGTCGGAGCGGAGTTTTCGAACGGTGAACTGAATAAAGGGAATGTACGTACAAGATTGAAGCGGCTAAAGAAACTGCAGGAGCACCAGCGCGGAGCCTACAACATCGCAGTGCGCGTCACACTACGTAACCATAGCAGTACAACGCATCCAAAATTAAGTGTTGCTTGAAGTAACGCACTAGCTTGCCTAGCATTATGATTTTCAAGAAAATAGTGCTGCAATGGAACTGAAACAGAGTGATTTTCAAAATAACTTACGTTTAAACTCGCTTCCTCCTGGCTCTTAAAGTATTTGACCACTTACTCTTAAAGAAAAGTACCCAAAGTAGGACCAGGTTGGCCTCAGAGTGAAGTCGATTTTCAGCTCTAGATAACAGTGTGATCTTTCCTTTCTCCAGTAAGAAGAGTAAAACAAACTATTACAGAAACAGACTGATTGAGAAACAGTTGCACAGCTTATTCGAGCGCCAGCCACTTCCTACTTCCCAATTACAGAAACTCGGTGATGAAAGAGAGTGCCATCCTTTTCATTAAACTTCATACATCTAGAAAAAAACTGCTGTTACATTTGTAATTTATTACTAACAACATTTCAGGTTCTTTCATATGTACGGTTCAATTTCAGTTTCTTTTTCTTATATACCGTCTAATTAAAATTCATTTCATATTTACTAGAAATGTAAATTTATAGGCAGTAAACAAATGTATTATAACAGTATTTAAGTTCTTATTTCTGTCCTAGTTGCTTTAGTATCTCACAGTAGGACGTAGCTCACACTATCTCACATGCTTCATAAGTTTGTCGAACACTGTTTACAGATTTTGCATAATGAAGATTATCGTGAAAATGATCCACGGAACATGTAACAAAGAAAAAAATTGTGGTATAGGAATAATATATTTGGTTACATAGTTAACTTACTTAGGAATGCCGGACGGTTCGGATGGTGAGCCTCAAAAATGCTGCAATATTTCTTCTTCACCTTCATCGCCATCATCATCAACATCATCGTCATGGTCATCATCATAGTCATCATTTATGAATTATGTCTGTTCAGGCCAGTCTCGGTCTCCACCCTTAATGGTTCTCCAAGAGTCTCCAGTACAGTAGATGTAATGGTAATTTGTCATCTGATAAGTGCCAACAATGTTTCTTTGAGAATTAGTATGTCATTACTCATAGTTGTTTTGCAATATCTACCGATATCTTCGTTTTGTGTCTGTAAGTTTTGCCCCACCTGCAGTCTCGTGTCCGATCTCTACATAGGCTGTTTCTTCGTTTCGTGAATGTCCAAGCCTTACTTCCATAAATCGGTATCGGTATGGGTATTGTGTCACACGATTTCTTAAATTTTCAATGCTTAGTTATTGATACTTTTTGTCCTTTTTAGGATTCAGTACGTGATTCGGGAAAAACGGAACCCTTATAGGGTAACTTTGTTATGTATCTCTCTGTCTGCTTGTTCGATTGTTAAAAACTCCTTTTCTCAGAAGCCAGTCGGCGTATCAAGTCTATTTTCGGTGTAAAAACGAAGCTTCTACGTCAATACAGTCAAAAGATATGACCATTTAGTTCTCATATTTTGACGCTCGCAAACTCACTTACACTTGTAGTGTACTTCCCGTTGACCTAGAACTATGAAACTAGGCACTAAGCAATGTTTCACTGTACACGTAAAGGAAAATACCTGAAAATTACTAATTTGTAATTTTATCACACACAAATAATATTTATTTTGCCGTTTGTTATGCGGCTTCAGATTTATAATTAAGACTTTCTCGACAGTCTGGAATTTCTGGGATCAGTATCTTGCCACTAGCAATGTCGATAACAGGCTAACATCTTCGACATTCTCGATTCCCCACATACATGAAATGTCTAGTTACATAATTGCATTTGTGTAGATCCCTCACATGGTGGGCACAGCTAGAACAGCGGTAGCTACAGCAATACGACACACACTCTATAGCAACTCTAATCAATAAACGCACGAAAAAGCTATAAAAAACATTCCGAATAAGGAGATACAGACGCCTCACAAGCCCAGGATTTCAAAAACAAAATTTTACCTGGAAGTTTATGGCGACATAAAATTTTAGTGAGAAATAAACTAGGGAAAAGTCCCTCAGTAGATAGAAAGGGACTATGATTAAACATTATACGATGATAAATTAACAGTTACATATTTTATTTACACTTAACAAATGTCACAACCTGAAAATATAACTTTAAAAACACTATCAGGAAAAATTGCGAAAATATGGTGTTCAAGAAAAAACACTTATTTACAGAATTTGCCCATCACATACAATTGCAGCAATGGATATGAAGATAAGTATTGAATGACATGCACGTTTTAGTGCGAAAAACCTCGACTATCTCTTCATAAAAACAAATGCATGTAGACAATTATAAACTTTTAATAAATGTTGCCACTATTTAATATACTTAATAAAGTGTTTCAAGAGGCACATAAAGTTAATTGACTATGTATTAATTACAATGTAACACAGACTGGTCTTTCATCTAGGTTGTTCCTAAAACATGTTTTTGCAGAAGAAGTTAATAAACTGTACATCATTAAATCGTAATATTTCTTTTTAAACTAATTTCATTATGTACAGCAAAACGTATAATGAGGCAAAATAATTCAGTAATCAGTATTATCACTGAAGGCATAATCATCTAATTACACTGCCATATAGCAAGAGAAACAACGTCAAAAATAAAATATATACACAATATGCATTATATTTTAGTGTCAGTCTCATAAATTTCAAAAGTGAGTAAGTTCAGGAATGAAGAAAGAAAACCAGACGGGAACAGAGATAAATGTGTGGCACAGTTTGATAAGTAAATAAATCTTTGTACATAAATATCTGTGAATGTGGAATATCCAGACTTGAACACTCTTGAAGTCACACTGCTTCATTTTAATAACGTAATGCACTCACGGTTACACTGCTGGGTAAAGAATGTGATAGGAACGTAGATACATACATACATACATTAGTACTTCTTCCATAGAACATAAATACTATATTTCCTAAGGTACATATCACTGTAACATAAGTTTTCTTTACACAGAATAGTTAATTTTTTATGGTTGCTACTTCATATCTAAAAATTCATCTATTGGGTAGAAATAGTTGTCATTCAGAAATTCTTTTAATTTGTTTTTAAATCCTGGTAGGCTATCTGTCAGACATTTAATGCTATTTGGAAAATGACCAAGATTTTTGTTTCAGCATAATTGATCCCTTTCTATACCAAAGTCAGATTTAATCCGGAATATAGAAGATCATCCTTTCTTCAAGTATTGGAGCTATGCACTTCCCTGTTATTTTTGAGTTGGAATGGGTTATTAACAGCAAATTTCATAAGTGAATGTATGTGTTGTGAGGATACTGTGAGTATCCCGAGTTCCTTAAATGAACGTCTGCAATGTGATCTTCAGTGGGCTCCAGATATTATTCTGATTACACGCTTTTGTGCAATGAATGCTTTTTCTGTTAATGATGAGTTACACCAAAATATGTCATATGAAAGCAGTGAATGAAAATATGCATAGTAGGCTAATTTATTGAGCATAAGTTGCTGAACATAATCATTTCAGCAGATCATCGATGTGTTTATTCCAATTCAATTTCTTATCAATGCACACAACCAAAAATTTTAAATTTCTGCCTTAGCAACAGACTTCTGTTCAGTCTATATTTATCAATGTTGTTCTGCCATTTACTGTACAGTATCGTATATTATGTGTTCTCTCAAAATTTTGTGAGAGTCGATTTGCAGAGAACCACTTAATAAATTTCTGAAAGACATCATTTACAATTTCCTCAGCTGATTCTTGTTGGATGTGATTACTATACTTGTATCATCAGCTAAAAGAACTAGCTTTGCATTTTGATGGATATAGAGTGGCAAACCATTAATATATATTATGAACAATAAGGGACCCAAGACTGAACACTGTGGCACACCATTCTGGATACCTCCCCAGTTAGAGAATTCTGCTGACTTTTGCAGGCTATCTGTACTGTTAATTTCAATCTTGTGCATTCTTCCAGTTAAATATGAATTAAACCATTTGTGCACTGTCCCACTCATACCACAATAGTTAAGCTTATCTACAAGAATTTCATGATTCACACAATCAATAGCCTTTGAGAGATCACAAAATATACCAATGGGTGATGTTCGGTTATTCAATATATTTAGTATGTGATGAGTGGAAGCATATATAGCATTTTCTGTTGAAAAGTCTTTCTGAAAACCAAACTAACATTTTGTTAGTAAATCATTTTTACAAGTATGTGATGCTACTCTTGAATACATTACTTTTTCAAGAATTTTGGATAAAAATGTCACAAGTGACATTGGGCAGTAGTTGTCAGCATCAGACCAATCCCCTTTTATATGCAATGGTTTAACAATAATGTATTTCAGTCTGTCTGGAAAAATGCCCTATCTAAGTGAGCTACTACATACATGGCTGAGAATCCTGCTTAATTGTTGGGAATAAGCCTTTGTTACTCTGTTGGAGATGCCATTAATTCAATGTGAGCTTTTACTTTTGAGTGAATTTATTATTTTCCTAATGTTAGTAGGGGATGTTGGTTGAATTTCACTTTTATCAAATTGCATAGATATTGCCTCTTCCATATACTGACTTGCATTTAAATAATGACTAGTTGGATCCTATTTTCTCTACAATATTTTAAAAATCATTAAAAATATTTTCTATTTCTGATTTCTTGTTAGAAACTTTTCATTGAGCTTGATAGAAATACAGTCTTCCTGTGCTCTCGGTTGCCCTCTTTCCCATTTAACAATATTCCAAATTGTTTTAATTTCATTATCATAGGTGCTAATCTGAGACATAATGATTATAATACTTCTGGACTTCTTAATAACTTTTGTTAGTAAAATGGAGTAGTCTTTATAATGTTTCACTGTTTCTGTATCAGTATTCCCCTAGCTATAAGATACATTTCCCTTTTCTGTTCACAAGATATTTTCATCCCTTTAGTAAGCCTTGGCTTTTAGGTGGCTGCTTGCAATTATATTTCACTGTTTTCTGAGGGAAATTGTTCTTAAATATACTCACAAATGTAACACGAAATAGGTTAAATTTTAAATTAACATCAGGTTCCCTGTACAACTCATCCCAGTCTCACTGTTGGAAGCTTTCCCTAAATTTTCAATTGTTAAATTGTTAATAGAACTCACTATTTTGGTGGACTGTTTCTCATTACTGTATGGCGCTACATTGTGTGCTGTAACTAGCTGTGCATCATGATCAGACAGACCATTCTTAACAGGAAAAGTTTTTATTTGATTAAGTTTATTTTGGTCTATAAAAACATCATCTATGACTGGGCTGCTCTCCCATACCACCCGAGTAGGAAAATCAATAGCTGATGTCAAGTTGAAAGAACCAAGTAATACTTCAAGGACAAGCTTTCTATCAGACTCTTTCAGAAAATCTACATTGAAATCCTCACAAACAATAATTTGCATCCCTCAGTCAGATAGCACAACAAAGACCCCAAGGTTTTCAAAAATAGTCTACATAAAAGTTTCCAAATGGGGAACTATACAGTTACAAAAGTAGCATTATTTAGTTTAAGCTCACGCTATTGTTGCCCTATACAAAATTTTTTTGTTTCCAAATTTTTCACACTATGACAAATTTTAATGTATATGGCAACTCCACCTCTCCCCATAGTGCATTTACTTACATGTGGTGAAAACTTAGATACACCTACATTTACCATTTCTATATGTGTGACTATATGATATTCAGACAGGCAAAATGCATCTATTCCACCCTCAATTTATAAATCATCTAAACAAACAAGAAGCTTATCTACTTGGTTATTTAATCTCCTGATATTCTGATGCAATATACTGACATTATTTTTCTCTGTGATTTTGTGGGAATCTTGTGACATACTAACATCATTTTTCACTGTACTGTTATGAGAATTTTGTGATGCTACTTTTACCATGACACACTAAATATATTAGCCCTCATCCCTATCAATACCATTTCCTGCTCCACCCACTACCACGATATGATCCTACCACTACCACAATATGATCCTACTTAGTAAAACTCTTGCACAGTGATCCTACATCCTCTTATTACTTGGTTAAGACATGCACTGAGTTTGAAAATACTTGTGACCTGGTACCCCTCACCTATTTTTCTGGCAAGGTCTGGCCCACACTTCTTCCATGGCTAGTACCTTTCTACTTTTTTGTTGAAAAAGTTGGTTTCCTAGTGAAAGTCTATTGAGTGCTCACTACACTTACATCTACTTGAGCCTCTTCCTCAGTTGACTGACTGCTACCTCTTCCCACCTGTCTTAATCCTCCTCGCCCCTTAACCTCATCAGTTCAGTCTTAAGGGCTCTGGTCTTCCCATCCTGTTCTCTGCAAACTTCATCACAGTCGACATTTTTAAGGTTTTATTGAAGTCGCAAGTTTATTAATGTTCCTCTCTGCTTTCTTTGAGTGTTTCTGAACTATACAAGGAGCTAAGTTACGAAATGGTTTAATGATGCAACATAATCTGACAATCCGTTTACCACAACATTGGCCTGCATTTCATCAGTTTCCGCTTCTTGTATGATCACATTAACTGTAAGGGTACTACTATCTGGGCTTCTCCTCAAGGAAATTTGTGACTGCTACTTAATAACATGTGGCTAACAGCACCTCTCCACCACTTTTCCTGTCAGGTTCCTTCAAGAAATGAGATTTTAAATCACAATCTGCCACAACCTTTTCCTTCCTGTCCGTTAGATAGCACAAAAAAATCATCAATACTATTCATGAAAATTTCCCAGTCAGTAGTGGGAGGCCATATATCATAATAATCTCAGACATTACATTCCGCAGTGTTAACTCACAACTAAATGCCTCTACCTCCTGATCCACATAGGATTCAACTATTTGTACATATGTTTATCTGTAATCCTTTTTACGAATGTGCTAACTGCTTTACTCATATTGTATCTACATGATTATGTCCGTCGAAATTTTCAATTTGACATAAAACCAATGTCTCATCTGTCCCAATAATCACAGGGATTTGGGAGTACGGTGAATCTCCTCGTTATCGCATGACTCGAAATATTTTGTGTTTTAAAAACATATTTCATTTGCGTGCTGTTTATCTATTGTTCATTCCGCTACACTACAAAAAGGCGACAAACTGTGTGTAAGCCTATATACTATACAGGGTGAGTCACCTAACGTTACCGCTGGACATATTTCGTAAACCACATCAAATACTGACGAACCGATTCCACAGACCAACGTGAGGAGAGGGGCTAGTGTAATTGTTTAATGCAAACCATACAAAAATGCACGGAAGTATGTTTTTTAACACAAACCTACGTTTTTTTAAATGGAACCCCGTTAGTTTTGCTAGCACATCTGAACATATAAACAAATACGTAATCAGTGCCGTTTGTTGCATTGTAAAATGTTAATTACATACGGAGATATTGTAACCTAAAGTTGACGCTTGAGTACCACTCCTCCGCTGTTCGATCGTGTGTATCGAAGAGCACCGAATTACGTAGGTATCCATAGGGAACGGTGTTGGACCTTAGGTACAGAAGAGACTGGAACAGCACATTACGTCCACATGCTAACACCTTTTTATTGGTCTTCTTCACTGACGTACATGGACATTACCATGAGGGGTGAGGTACACGTACATACGTGGTTTCCGTTTCCAATTACGGAGTGGAGTAGAGTGTGTCCCGACATGTCAGGCCAATAGATGTTCAATGTGGTGTCCATCATTTGCTGCACACAATTGCAATCTATCGCGTAATGAATGTCGTACACGCCGCAGTACATCTGGTGTAATGTCGCCGCAGGCTGCCACAATACGTTGTTTCATATCCTCTGGGGTTGTAGGCACATCACGGTACACATTCTCCTTTAACCTACCCCACAGAAGGAAGTCCAGAGGTGTAAGATCAGGAGAACGCGCTGGCCAATTTATGCGTCCTCCACGTCCTATGAAACGCCCATCGAACATCCTGTCAAGGGTCAGCCTAGTGTTAATTGCGGAATGTGCAGGTGCACCATCATGTAATTAACATTTTACAATGCAACAAACGGCACTGATTACATATTTGTTTATATGTTCAGATGTGCTAACAAAACTAACGTGGTTCCATTTAAAAAACGTAGGTTTGTGTTAAAAAACATACTTCCGTGCATTTTTGTATGGTTTGTATTAAACAATTACACTAGCCCCTCTCCTCACGTTCGGTCTGTGGAATCGGTTCGTCAGTATTTGATGTGGTTTACGAAATATATCCTGTGGTAACGTTAGGTGACTCACCCTGTATATATTTTGCTTGTAACTACTTTGGAGTGAGGCGGAAACCGGATAAAGCCAATGAAAGGACGGGAAAACCTCAGCTGTGTGTTTCGTAGCCGCATGACGTGTTTAATTAACTACGTACGAAATGCAGGCAAACACCAAACTGCAGTTCGTTTAGAAGTGTTGCTACGCGTGTGAAAGACATTACAATTATTTGCGGTCCATGAATTGCGACCTCTCAGGGAAATTGTGGTCTCCTGTGAATTTGCCGCTACGTTGGCGTGTTACAGCCTCTTTGCAGCGCTCCCAGCAGGAAAAGTTGGGCAATTTGGAGCGTTAATCGTTAAAGCAGGCAGCGCTTTTACGCGATGGCGCCCACAATGGATGTCGGAGAACGCGCTTTTGTGAAAGGCTCCCCACGTGGGCGCTGGGTGGTTCAAAATGCATTGGGGGCTCTCAGACAGAGTCGATACCGGCAGTAGCTCGGAAGTCGTTTTCCTGCCCTGTAACAGGTTTACGTACTTATCCATAAAGTTCCCACTTCAATTCCCAAGATTAAAAACAATTTATAAATATGTACACGACAGACACGGCTACACAGTGTGCCAACGAAGTTTTAAGCGACTCTTCAGCTGCCTTCGCAGAGAGTTATTCAAAAGTGATGTCCCAGAGTACAAAGTCTACGTTGATGATTCAGTGGTCTTGGGCCATTGGACAAAGTCGTTTTCAGGGATATTACAGGTACTGCTACTTGAAGGAACGAAGTCTACTAAATATGGGCTATAAAACACATTCCTTAAGGTATGGAGGTACAAGCACTTCTTTATCTTTGATTCTGTGAAAGCTCTTTGCTCTCCATATTTTGACAAGTCGTAGTACGGACCAAAACAAGGGAAAAATGTCCAGTAAAGATGGGGTCTGAAGTACATACCTGAAGAGCTGTGATCACTTATTCGTCTTCGACGCTGTGAAACATCTCTTCAACTGAACAAGAGCTCATAGATCAAGGTATGCATTTTAGAGCATATGTTTACTGGACATTGTCTTCTTGTTTTTGTCACTACTACCTCTTACCCCCAAAACATGAAAAGCAAATATTTGGCAGTACAAGAGATTCGTACCACAGTACTGAATTCATACTCAGAGCTCTTACGTCATGCATTTTAGAGTCCATATTTACTGAAAACGTCTTTGACCTACGGACAAAGTCTTTTGAATCACTAATGTGGGCTGCGTCCTATGATACACGACTTTTGAATCACTCTAAATGGTAAATGGCGATGGATGAGAACTTATTTAAAGTGAATGAGCGGCTTTAACATTCACTAACGTCATTTTTGTTTAGGTGTTGGCCACACACCAGTCGCACTGCTATGTTCCTGTTCTATCACTTCCTGGAAATTGATTGAACTACAGGCAAGGTATGGCTGGCGAAGTAAAATCTCTTGAGAGCAGCGTGGCTAAATACCTATTAACAAATTATTTCTACCACACGTGCTTAACTCTGGTGAGACAACGACAGATTAAGCCTCAAACTCATTCAGGAATGTACTGTCTTTGACATCGCGTCGTGTTTCAGAGTTGAAGTTTGCAAATTCTAGTGTGGGAAACTTTTCTGAGTCCACAAACACTTAAAGTAAAGTCTCTAGATCAGCCTCACGAAAAATTTTAAACGCTTGAAGAAGCAATTTCCTGTCCAGCACATAGAGCATTGTGTGGCAGTTACCGTAACGGTAGTATTGATTTACAATAAAATAAACACTGCAGTTGTTCTCTTGCTTTTTTTTTTTAATTGCCACCAACCCATGCAGACACAAGGCCAATTTTCAATGCCTTTCTCAACAATTTTTGAAAACAACGTACAGTGGAATAAGTTGTAGGACAAAGAACATAACAACAAAAATCGCCTAAAGTAAACGTAGAACATAATTCGTCAACTAACATAATCAAAACATCATTAAAAATTACTTAACAACTATGGAGCCCTATTCAAAAAAATAAAAATATAGTGCTTTATAGAAGCTACTCACGATGAACTGATAGCCACTGACTTCTGCCCTGACCTGTGGAAAACCTCCCGTATCCTGATGTTCTCCAAACCCAACAAGCCTCCATCTGATGCCTCTTCCTATCGCTCTATATGTCTCACCTCACTGTTCAGCAAGTTCTCTGAATACATTCTTAGCTGGCGCATCCATCACCACCTCCACCGACTCCACCTCCTCCCCAATACCCTATGTGGCTTTCGATCTTCCTTCCCTCCCGATGACCAACTCCTACGCCTCACTGATCTCCTATCCCTCCAGCTTAATTCACGTCGCTCCGACATGTTTGCCTCCCTCGCCCTGGAAAAATCCTACGACAGTGTCTGGCATCTCCAGACCTATGCCCTTCCTGTCAACTACGTCTGTCTGATTGTCTCCTTCCTCTTCCGCCGTCCCTCCTCTGTTACCATTCATAATGCCGATTACCGCGCCTGCTACCCCTCTGCAGGTGTGACCCAGGGCTCTGTCCTCTCCCCTCTCCTCCACCTCCTGTACATGGCGGTTATACCCCAACCCCCCCCCTTTCCATTACACCTCCTGCTATATGCGGATGACACCGTATTCCTTGCCCTTGCACCTACCCTCCAATGGTCCCAACGCCTTCTCCAGAACCACCTTGACCTTTCTGCCGCACGGTGTAACCAGTGGCTCCTGAAAACCAATCCTTCCAAGACCCAGGAAATCATCGTAGGTCGTACCACTCACTGCTTCCAGCTCCTTGACTTCTGCGTTACCATCTGCGCCCGTCCTGTCCACCGCTCCATCAGCCTCACTTATCTTGGCTCCACCATTGATTGTCACCTCACCTGGATCTCTCATCTCCGCTCTATCAAATTCAAAACCCATAACTGCCTCCAACTCCTCAAACTCCTCTGTCCTTTTCCTGGGATCCCTCTCCCCCCCTTTCATCCAGTTTTTTCCCTGCCTACCCTCTCTCTGTCTTGTTTCTCTCCCCCGAGTCCTTTTGCATTTCCTTCCTCTGCCTTTCCGCATTCCCTCTCATGTCTGCCCTGCCACCCCTTATGAATCCTCTCCCTCCGTTGGTTCGCCCCTCTTCGTTTTTCCTCCTCCTCCTTTTTTCCCCTCATCTGTCCAGCCCCCTTCCCCCCCCCCCCCCCTCCTCAGGCCTTGGCTGTGGTGTGTCATCTTCGTGCCGACTTTTTAGTGCGGTGTTTCCAGTGATTTATAAGTGTTGTGCGTCTTTTCTGAAGTGTTGCGAATGGACATCATACTGTCGTTGGGTGTGATTTTTATATCTCTTGCAAGCAGAAACCAGACTGTCGCCATGTTAATTGTCTGTCTACTATTTTACCTGTCTGCTGCCTATGTATTTTATTAGCATCGCCCACCCTTTGTTTTACATTTTAACTTTCCACAATTTTCCACCGTTTTACGATTTAAGTCACCGTGTTATCACCTGCTTTTATTGTTTCTTATCTTGTTCTTATGTTTTAAAAATTCTGTAGGCTGAAGAGTAGCGTACTAAACTACTGCCAGTCCGCCCCGTTTTGGCGCAATCGAAATTCAATAAAGGAAAAAAAGATGAACTGATAAAAGGCATAAAAATTAAATAAAACTCAAGTTTATAGTAGAAGCAGCATTTTGTGGTAGGAGGAACTATCCTATCCAAGTCATGCTGTCAGTCTGTTGTATTCGCTCTGTGGACAGACATTTAAGATCTGCATCTGATTTTACACGTTGTCTACAGTCAAACCTTCTATATCCATAGCTATGGGACACATATTAATGTGCGAGTTTCAGTACCCTTTTATTCACTAATTCCACATGTCATTTACAAGACGACCATCGTCACATATATGAAAGAAATAAGGTGAAACTTTAAGGAAATCAGCACGCAGAATAAAATTAATTGACAATCGTTAGTGTTAAAGATCTTTAGCCATCAGAAACGGATGTCTAGTCATAACTAACCCGTCAATTAATTCCTGTGATTTACATAGGTATTGTCTTGAATGAAGAGTGTGGCGGGGAGAGAAGGGGTGGGAGGGGGAAGAGGAGAGAATGAGGGAGGAGAAACGGTACAGAACAGAGAGGATAGACTGCGCAAATGTGTGAAATTTGAAAGTTTTTAGGTACTTTTGAGTTAATATAGGAGATACTGACCATGCTTCATGCTGGAAGGGGTCGTGTAAGGGATTATTGACGATTTCGTAGGATGGGACACCAAATCCACCTACCATCTCGCTCTCGGCTACTGCTAGCGTCAAATGTTAGGCACTTACAACACTAACTGTTCTAAAAAGGTACCTCCGAGTGCAGGGTCAAGACAGGCGGTTACTCAATAGCCAGTAAACACCTTACGATATTTCATTACTGCTAGCCAACGTGTATTCTGTATCAGAATAGTTTACGTTCTCTCTTCAAGAGCAATGTAGCAGGGAGATGTTATAAGCACATTTTGGTGTCGACAATTTTTTTCCTACACTGAATTCATACGTTTGAAAATACGAATTCTGTAGTTTTTTAGAAAATACTACAAATTTAAAGTTTTGAAGCATAAAGAGAATTATGCCCTCTCCTTCACCCTCTCCCCCCTCCATTCTCTCTCTCTCTCTCTGTCTCTCTCTCTCTCTTACTCTGAGATTCTGGCATCTGGGGTGGAATCTGTTTGTGGCTATAGAAGACTAATTGAGCGGTTAAACGCGCGTTTCCTCCCTGGGAGAACCATCAGATTGTTCTCTCTGCTCTGGAAGTCATTAACGCCGCCTGCTCTGTGGGAAGGTCCCTTCACCTGACCTCCCTTTTGTCATTCGCTCCAGCCACCTCTCCTTCCCAACAAAGGAGGCGAGAAGCGCCCTAATGCGTCAGCGTGCGGGTTCGCTAATCTGTTTCAGTTTGATAAAATAAACGACTGCTTCGTTATTTTGACAGAGCCATCAGGAATAACATGTAGCGGGGTGTCAGGCTAACTGGTGGAGTCACGTGCCCTGCAACAGGTAGAAGCAGAGTTGAGTGTCAATTAGTCCATGGTGATATTTGGTTTTTAGTGTGCTCAAGCGCGCGGTCATCAGCACCCTTACTAAGTCCCAACTTTTACGCAGCCAAATTTTTACACAGGCCAATCTATCCACTATCACGAATGATAATGACGAAATGGTGACGACAACACAAACACCCGGTCCCCGGGCAAAGAAAATCCTCAACCTGGCCCGGAATCGAACCCGGGACCCCTTGATGGAGAGGCAGCAACGCTAGCCACTAGACCACGAGTTGCGGACGAGTGTCAATTAGTAGGGCGCAAGTTCATGGAGTCAGCATGGAGGTAGCATAAAAAGCGTTTACATAAATATGTTTATTCTGAGCGAACGATACCGGAGTCATAGTGTTTTGTCTATAAATGACATAAAATAATTGTAGTAGACAGCGATACAAGTCAGCCATCTTCATTACTAGTGGCCGCTTTTCATCGCTGTTATAGATTTCTTTTTTTAAATGTGTCTTGACGGGTTTCGACTACAGCCGTCGTCAGAAGAACGTTTTGTTAAGAATCTCGATACACTGTCTCTCCCGAGTTCAGAAGTACCCTTGTATCGTGAAGAGCGATGGTACAAATCATGACACAAGTGTACGTGTGAACTGACGAGATACAGTCGTGTGACTAGGGCCTCCCGTCGGGTAGACCGTTCGCCGCATGCAAGTCTTTCGATTTGACGCCACTTCGGCGACTTCCGCGTCGATGGGGATGAAATTATGATGATTAGGACACTTTTTTTCACTAGCTGCTCATTTTTTATGACCCACCGTCTAATTTCTTATGGTGGGTCGTTTGTTGCCACTTAGCGGCTGTGACTGGGTCCGGGGTCCGGTGTGACGAAAGTAACACCACCCCGGCTCCCTTCCCCACTCACACCGTTGCCCGTGTCCCGCCACGTGGAGGCGTGCTCTATTTGTTTACATCCATTTGAAATCTTTTTTTTTTTGTGCAGCATTAGAAAAACTTATAACTCATACAAAATAGAGTGAGATATTAATAAACAAAACGAAATTAAATATTTAGAAAGAAGGAAGGCAGAGAATTGAATAGAGAAGAGATAGATATAATATTGCCCGTCACCTGGTTGTGGGCGGCGGCCCGGGTCTTGGAATGACCCTCAAGACGCTCGCCATCGCTCACCATGCCTTTAACAAATGGTTCAAATGGCTCTGAGCTCTATGGGACTCAACATCTTAGGTCATCAGTCCCCTAGAACTTAGAACTACTTAAACCTAACTAACCTAAGGACATCACACACATCCATGCCCGAGGCAGGATTCGAACCAGCGACCGTAGCGGTCGCGCGGTTCCAGACTGAAGCGCCTAGAACCACTCGGCCACCAGCGGCCTGCCTGCCTTTAATATCTACCATCCCAAAAACTAGCTTAACTAGAAGAGATCAGGGTACGTTAAAGCTAGAAACTAAGACTAAGACCTCCATGTCCAGCCTGCTAAACTATTTACGATATACAATAGAGAGGTAAGTGATTTTGTGCTTGGCTCAAAGTTGCTAATGGAAGGGTACTTGTGGTAAAAGTAATAAAGGTAATGACCTGAACAGTGGTTTTCCCCGATCTACCATAGGTATCCGTCGGGTTGGGCTCAAAAGAGAGGGACCACAATTAAGATCCTTCCATCCAGACTGTGCGCTGCCTCTTAACGGAAGGCGTATGTCCCTTGAAGAGGTACCTAGCTTTAATCTCTTATTAGACATGGAGGTACTGTTAACTATTTGCATATTTACATATAAGGTGCAATCTATGTTTAGGATTGTGTGTGACTTGTGCACCTCTTGTCGGTTGTTCCAGACTGTTCTTTGAAGTGGACGTGGCTGACACTATGAATCATCCGCGGTGGACGCTTCAATATCTGTGTTAGTGTCCTGCTCTGTATCTGTTTCTTCTTCATCACTCGTGGTGCTAATCATGTCTGTGTCCCCCTGGGCATCATGATGTCTGTTTGGACCGACTTGCCTTCGGTAGGGTCTGTTGAGCAAGCATACTATTTGTTGGATCTTCGAGATTTCGTCAGTTAGTTTGTTTAGTTCAGCCCACCTTTCCAGGTCGCGTATTATGGCATGTAGTTCGTTCTGTGTGTTCAGGCGATTTATGTATAGTGTGTGTCTTGTGTTCGTGCGTTGTCCGCAGAAGAAGACAGTGTGTTCAGAGGAACCTTCTTCCCCGCATGTGCATCTATTAGTTTGCTGCAGACTCACGAGGTACAGGTGCGTGGGATGATGAAATGTACCATACCGCGGCTGGGATCGATATGTTTTAGGCCGGCCGTGGTGGCCAAGCGGTTAAAGGCGCTACAGTCTCGAACCGCGTGACCGCTACGGTCGCAGGTTCGAATCCTGCCTCGGGCATGGATGTGTGTGATGTCCTTAGGTTAGTTAGGTTTAAGTAGTTCTAGGGGACTGATGACCTTGGAAGTTAAGTCCCATAGTGCTCAGAGCCATTTGAACCATTTTTGATATGTTTTAGTTTTAGTCTTTCCCGGATGTCGGGGAATAAGTTGTATACACGGTGGCCCTTATCGCTGTTGGGCCACTCGCTCTGCCAGGTATCCACTCGCCATACTCTGGGTTGGCGTGTTGTCTCAATCGGTACACCAGTGATCTGCCGAACCTGGTCTAGTCTCCCCATTCTAAGGCAGTACATTGGTGATATCTATGGGGAAGATTCCCATGACGACACATAGTGAATAGCACAACACAATACCCAGTCATTGAGCGGAGAAAATCTCCGACTCAGCCGGGAATCGAACACGGGCCCTTAGGATTGACGTTCTGTCGCGCTGACAACTCAGCTACCGGGGGCGGACACGAGATGCAATGTATCGAGGTTTTTTAATATGATTCTGATGATGGCTGTGCCCGAAACCCGTTAATATGTATTTCAATAAACAACAGTCAAGGTGGACAATTACACTGACTAGTCACAGTGTTCCCAGGTGGCAGTCAGCGCCCTAGAGACGCAGAATGGTCACGTTCGGGTAAAAATGCTTAGCTCAGGAAGCGGCCTCATTATCGGCTAGCACCCAGCGTCGCCCCGTGGAGCAGGAGCTGAGGCGAGGCTAAGTAGTCGCACTGAGGCAGAGGAGTGCAGTATAAGGACCCCATGCTGGCAAGCAAAACGCTTGCATGACAGACTCCGCAGCCGGTATGTTGACTGCAGTGTAGA
Source organism: Schistocerca nitens (assembly GCF_023898315.1). Lineage (NCBI taxonomy): Eukaryota > Metazoa > Arthropoda > Insecta > Orthoptera > Acrididae > Schistocerca > Schistocerca nitens. The sequence goes on along the minus strand of NC_064614.1, from coordinate 103,014,018 downwards.
AAGTACTCGAGCACAAAGAGTTGATCCAAGGACTCATAACAAAGTTCAGCGATAACGGCCCGCAGGGCAAGCCAACAGTAGTAGTGCGTGTATCCACAATGTTAATCCAGCCCAGCCATGAACCACGAACATCCAGGTAGCTATCCTGAAGTCGGTAGAAGTCCACCACCAGATCTTCTACCGCGTGAAAGGGATCAGTTCGACATCTGGCGGTGACAGACATAGGTGCAATCAGCAGTTCTGCAGCTAGCGAAAGCGGTGTCTAGTGATAGTTGCAAGGAAACCCATTTCGGGTCGTCGAAGGGCTCGGAGTGCCTCTCGTATCTTGTAACAGGCAGTGAAAGCCACTACAAGGCTGAAACGGTCAGTATTTATGCCAGTTTGCTCAACCACGGTTTTGCCAAGCCAGCCGCTGTGATCGAGCGATTCTAGGCGCTGTAGTCCGGAACCACGCGGCTGCTGCGGTTGCGGGTTCGAATCCTGCCTCGGGTATGGATGTGTGTGATGTCCTTAGGTTAGTTAGGTTTAAGTAGTTCTAAGTCTAGGGGACTGATGACCTCAGATGTTAAGTCCCATACTGCTTGAGCGGTGCACGGCTCGTGTACGTGCCGTTATTGCTTGACATCTTGTCTTGGTGGTATTCCCGTCTCGTTTCTTATTCGATTTATTGGCGTCATTAAGTTGCTGGGTTGCCTGCCCGTGAGTGGCAGCAGCAGCGCCTATCGATAAGAGCACTGTAACACTATCTTCGGACCAACCACTAGTATTTCCGGGTCGTCGTGTGCCGGGAGTTCAATGGAGACCGAGCAGCACTGAGGTCTGGACAGCCATGACTCACCTGACCGTTGCCGACACTCATGACTTGAGTGGGGACAACCTTGGCTAGTCGTTCGGTAGGTCGTCTCATCGGACGACGTATATTTGGTCGCCGACCGCTTCTAGGTTCTCCGTGTGTATCGACTTGTGATTCGTCCTTGTTGTTCCACAATCACTGGTTTTAGTATTGTTTGTGTTATTTGTGGAAGTGTTTTCATGGAACCGTGTGTAGCTTGTGGGGTTTTGACTGAGCAGCTATTTTGTTGCTGGCTGCGTACTGCGAGTAGTCAGTCGGTTGCGACGGAGCAGCAAGGAACTTTCCATGGTACGAGGCCAGGCCGGGACAACCGGCGGTGTGCACACACTGTCGGATCGTGAGGCACTAGCTGCGAGAGCGACAAAGTTCGTTGCCCACGGAACCTGGACGCTGAAGTTGAGTGATCAGTTAACCTGTTATGAACCTCAACTATTGTGACATCTCTTCATTCATTTGTGGGTTGCTCCCTGGGCCGTTCGGGTTAGCAGCAATTAATGATGTGTTGGGGCCAGCGAAATCTTGCAGCCGTCTTCCTATATTGTGATTAATTATTAAATCGACTGTTACTTACCAGTGAAGTCCACCAGCGATATTTTCTGCCCTGTGGCCGTTAACGCCCCAGTTACCTGCCCTGGTCGTTTGTGTACTTCTCGAGCAGTGTGCCTTTCCTCGTCGTGTTGACTCTGTCCGGCACGGCATGTAGTTCGACAGCCTTTTAAGTTGTTTGGTTCATATTTGCTTAGTGTGGTTATTGTTCCCTTGGTTGTTTTTAAACGCCAATATCTGAAGACTTAGTGCTGTTCGTATCCTCGTCCTGGGCTGTTGTGCCGTTGGTCAGATGGAAGGGAATTGGTTAAATCGTTGGTCTGTTCTTGGGCCGTCCCTAGTTTGGGTTGCCATCTAATTATTCAACTTCAACTCTTGGCTACCTGTGTCACCTCACCTTACGTTTGAGCTACCATCTCAGGCCGACCCTTGGAACACTTCTGAGCACCACTTGCTCTGTTTGTTTTAGATTGTGATTTTCATTTTAGTGAAGTATTGTGGGAGGCCTTCGGCCGTATATTTATTCAGTACTTTTTAAGTTTTAAATAAAGGCTTTTAGCTGTGTTAAATAAAAATTTTGAAGATTGATTTTATTTTTAAAAACTTTTCCTTAAAATTGGTTCTGTCTGAAATTGTTTGTAATCCAGCCCTTAAGCCGTTAGTTGTTCGACGTGTTATGTGTGCCCTTCAGCTGAGGATTTACGTGAAACCCTTTTAACAAGGCCTTCAGCTGTTTGTATTCTGTAAAGGAAAATTTTTTATAACAAGTAAGGGGTTTATTTTAAATTGTTTGTCTGACTTATTGTTCAGGCCTTCAGCCGTTTTTTCAAATTTGCCCGTGGCCTTCAGCCGTTAATTTAAGTTACTATTTCTTTAATTATGCCTTCGGCCGTGCTGTTGTAAGTTTAAAAAGAAATTTATTGGTTGGAAAAGTTGTTTATTAATGTGTTTTAATTATAGTTGTCCTTCAGCCGCTAATTGTTTTCAATTGCATGTTTTTTTTTAAGAAAACGAAAAGAATTTTTACCTTCTATTTGAAATTGCTTTTTATTCTAAGCCAGGCCTTCACCCGTTCTTGCTTTTAGTGTGGTTTTGGGCCTTTAGCCCAGAAAGCATCTCAAGTTGTTTAACTAGGCATTCAGCCGTATTGTTTAATTGTGATTTTTTAAAGCAACGTGTAAACGAGTGGTTCTTAGAAAAATAAAGTTGTGTGTTTCACTGTGCAACTCACAGTAACTGTTTACGGCCACATCCACAATCATAAATTTATCCTGTGCGCTCTCTAGTACCTACCAACCTGGTTTCAGTGCTTAGAGCCATTTGAACCATTTTGGTTTTGCTAACCCATCAGTCCTCATCACATCAGAAAAGCAAGTTTCAGATCTGGCTGTGTTGAAATTCATGCTTCCGCGACGGCATCGGTGTTGCCACCAAAACAGTATTTCTTCCTGCTGCTGCGCTTGTAACTTTTTGCGAAAGTACGTGCAGCTAATGTCTGTGATTTTGCATTCGCTAAGGCATCTTCCATGAGCCCGTGGCGAAATTTTTCTGCTGATCTCGGCTTAGATTTTCGACCGCCAATTGACAGAAAACGTGGCGCAACATGCCTGCCTTCTTGGGAGATCTGGTAAACGGGATCACAAATTGTCAATACCTCTGAAAGTAACAAACACATCTTACATTTTTACTTACATATTCAGTTCATTCGGGTTTTCTTTCTACTAATTAAACTTGGACCACAGTGTTCACTGGCTGTATATGTACACTACTGGCCATTAAAATTGCTACACCACGAAGATGACGTGCTACAGACGCGAAATTTAACCGACGGAAGAAGATGCTGTAATATGCAAAAGATTAGCTTTTCAGAGCATTCACACAAGGTTGGCGCCGGTGGCGACACCTACAACGTGCTGACATGAGGAAAGTTTCCAACCGAATTCTCATACACACATAGCACTTGACCGGCGTTGCCTGGTGAAACGTTGTTGTGATGCCTCGTGTAAGGAGGAGAAATGCGTACCATCACGTTTCCGACTTTGATAAAGGTCGGATTGTAGCCTATCGCAATTGCGGTCTATCGTATCGCGACATTGCTGCTCGCGTTGGTCGAGATCCAATGACTGTTAGCAGAATATGGAATCGGTGGGTTCAGAGGGTAATACGGAACGCCGTGCTGGATCCCAACGGTCTCGTATCACTAGCAGTCGAGATGAAAGGCATCTTATCCGCATGGCTGTAACGGATCGTGCAGCCACGTCTTGGTCCCTAAGTCAACAGATGGGGACGTTTGCAAGACAACAACCATCAGCACGAACAGTTCGGCGACGTTTGCAGCAGCATGGACTATCAGCTCGGAGACCATGGCCACGCCTACCCTTGACGCTGCATCACAGACAGGAGCGCCTACGATGCCGTGATCGACGAACCTGGGTGCACGAATGGCAAAACGTCATTTTTTCGGATGACTCCAGGTTATGTTTACAGCATCATGATGGTCGCATCAGTGTTTGGCGACATCGCGGTGAACTGGCGTATCACCCAGCGTGTTGGTATGGGGTGCCATTGGTTACACGTCTCGATCACCTCTTGTTCGGATTGACGACACTTTGAACAGTGGACGTTACATTTCAGATGTGTTACGACCCGTGGCTCTACCCTTCATTCGATCCCTGCGAAACCCTACAATTCAGCAGGATAATGCACGACCGCATGTTGCAGGTCCTGTACTGGCCTTTCTCTATACAGAAAAAGTTCGACTGCTGCCCTGGCCAGCTCGTTCTCCAGATCTTTCACCAACTGAAAACGTCTGTTCAGTGGTTGCCGAGCAACTGGCTCGTCACAATACGCCTGTCACTACTCTCGATGAAATGTGGTATCGTGTTGAAGCTGCATGGGCAACTATACCTGTACACGCCATCAAGGTCTGTTTGACTCAATGCCCAGGCGTATCAAGACCGTTATTACGGCCAGGGGTGGTTGTTCTGGGTACTGATTTCTCAGGATCTATGCACCCAAATTGCGTGAAAATGTAATCACATGTCAGTGCTAGTACAATATATTCGTCCAATGAATACCCGTTTATCATCTGCATTTCTTCTTGGTGTAGCAATTTTAATGGCCGGTAGTGTAGATATTTGGAGTCTATCATGTTAGGCAGCCGGTACCGCTGTAATTCACCGTAGAGCCGCTTCGCCGTCACCAAAAGTGCGGTAGGGGTCACTTGGTGCAGATAACTGTGGTCCAGACAGAAGCGCGCGAGGTGACTGAAGGGAGCTCGAGGTCTCCTAACATAGTCGTCGGGTGGAGAGTGGCCGGTTCGATCAGTAAAGACTTCGAAGGCTCAAACAACATCTACGCTGCAGCTTTAGGTGGGAGCTGATGTAGAGGGCCACCGCCCTATCACAGACGTACATCAGGCCTAGCCACGCTCCCCTTTCTGTACTGGGGTAGGGTAAGGTTGTTGTTGTTGTTATGGTCTTCAGTCCAAAGACTGGTTTGATGCAGCTCTCGATGCTACTCTATCCTGTGCAAGCCTCTTTCTCTCCGAGTAACTACTTCTACCTACATCCTTCTGAATCTGCTTAGTGTATTCATCTCTTGGTCTCCCTCTACCATTTCTGCCCTCCACACTTCCCTCCAGTAGTAAATTGGTGAACCCTTGATGCCTCAAAACGTGTCCTACCAACCAATTCCTTTTCCTAGTGAAGTTGTGCCACAAATTCCTCTTATCGCCAATTCTGTTCAGTACCTCCTCATTAGTTACGTGATCTCCCCATCTAATCATCAGCATTCTTCTGTAGCACCACATTTCGAAAGCTTCTATTCTCTTCTTTTCAGCCCGCATCTCGTGGTCGTGCGGTAGCGTTCTCGCTTCCCACGCCCGGGTTCCCGGGTTCGATTCCCGGCGGGGTCAGGGATTTTCTCTGCCTCGTGATGGCTGGGTGTTGTGTGATGTCCTTAGGTTAGTTAGGTTTAAGTAGTTCTAAGTTCTAGGGGACTGATGACCATAGATGTTAAGTCCCATAGTGCTCAGAGCCATTTTATTCTTTTCTAAGCTGTTTTAGTCCATGTTTCACATTCTTCTGTAGCACCACATTTCAAAAGCTTATATTCTCTTCTTGTCTAAGTTGTTTATCGTCCATGTTTCACATCAATACATGGCTACACTCCACACAAATACTTTCAGAAAAGATTTCCTGACACTTAAATCTATACTCGATGTTAACCAACTTCTCTTCTTCAGAAACGATTGCCTTGCAATCGCCAGTTTACATTTTATATCCTCTCTACGTCGACCATCCTTAGGTATTTTGCTGCCTAAATAGCAAATCTCATCTACTACTTTAAGTGTCTTTGAGCCGTGTGCGGCTCGCGTTCTTGTCGTTCATAACTCGATGTTGTGTAATAGCAGTAATGGCGTCTTGATTCCTTCTTGTGTTAATGGTGCCACTGCGTTTGCTTATGTTGTTTGTCCGCCAGTGGCCACAGCAGCGGTTGTCGATAGCCAGTACTGTGGTACTATCTTTAGCGCCACGGCTAGTATTTCCGGGTCGTCGTGTGTGTCAGGCAGTTCGGGGGGCTTCGGACAGAGCAGCGAGGAGGTCCGCAGCGGGAGGGTAGGCTGGGACCGCTGGCGGCGTGCAGGCACTCGGATCGAGGAGCTGTAGCCGACGACCGAACCCAGCACGTTTGAAGTTGAGTGATCCTTATCCAGAACGGAATCCTCCACTGTTTGAGATCTCGCTGTTGTTTGCGTGTTGCTGATCCCAGGTTCGGTGAGAGCAACCGCAACAAGTGGAGTCTGTCAGGTTGGCGGAAGCTATTAGCCGCCTTCTAGTCCTTGATGTTACTTTGGATTTAGTATTATTCTTATTAGTGAAGGGCAACCAGCGGTATTTTCTGCCTTGTGGACGCTAACGCCCCAGGTACGAGCCCTGGATGTTAACATACTTTTCCGGCAGTGTACCTTTCCTCGTCGTGTTGATGCTGTCCGACACAGTGTATAGTTCGACCCCTCTTGAATTGTAATATGTATATGTTTTTGGGAGGTCTACATTGGTTCTAGTGTTTCCTTCGGCCTTAGGTGTTTTTCTGAAAACGTAGTTCTGTTCGTCTCTTCGCCCTTGCCTAAAAATATTCCATCGTTGTACCGGTTATCGGACGTTGGGCGGATTGTTTAGTCAGTCGGTCGGCGCTTAAGCTACCCATAGTGTAAGTGGCCATCCTGTTACGTGAGTACAACTCTTGGTTGCCTGTCTCTCTGCTTACACAGCTGTAGTCCCCTTCCTCAGGTCTATCCAGGGAACACTGTCTGTGGATAACTCCATCTTATTTGGACAAGTTGTATTATTGTTTAAAATGTACCCTAACGTTTTAACATGCTATCGCCTTCCCAGTTGTAATTCCGGCCTTCAGTTTTCTCTTAATAAGGCCTGCAGCCGTTACTATAGCCTGTTACAGTTCGTTAAGATTGTTTAAGAAGGTTTTAGTATTTTAACATGCAACTGCCTTCCTTACTTGTAATTCAGGCCTTCAGCCGTTGAGTATTCTGAAAATTGCTTGTGGCCCCAATAATTTTGAAGCCTTTCTTAATCAGGCCTTCAGCTGTTAATTGTTTGTAACATTGCTTGTGGCTTTCAGCCGACAAATAGTTTCAATTCTGTCTTGATAAGGCCTTCAGCCGTCACTATAACTTGTTACAGTTATTAAGATTGTCCACCTTATTGGTAATTCAGGCCTTCAGCCGTTGTGTATTTTTTGAAACTGCTTCTGGCCTTCAGCCGACGAATAGCTTTGAACCATCTTAATCAGGCCTTCATCCGTTGATTGTGTGTAACATTGCTTGTGGCCTCCAGCCGACAATAACTTGCAATCCTTGTAATAAGGCTTTTAGCCGCCAGTGTAGTGAAATCTTTTAAAAACGATTGTTGAGAGTTTTTTAATAAAATAAAGTGTATGTGTTTTATGTACAACCAACGGTAGTTGAACTGGCCCCGTCCATACCTTTTCTGCCTTCCCTTAGTCCCACGATTCAGTGTCATTTCCTAATCTAATTCCCTCAGCATCGCCTGATTCAATTCGACTTCATTCCAGTATCCTCGTTCTGTTGTTGTTGATGTTAATCTTATAGCCCATACTGTTCAACTGTTCTTCCAAGTCCTCTACCGTCCCGACAGAATTACAATGTCATCGGAAACCTCAAGGTTTTTATTTCTTCTCCCTGGATTTTAATTCCTACTCGAAATTTTTCTTTGGTTTCCTTTACTGATTGTTTAATATACAGTCTGGATAACACCGGGGATAATCAACAAACGTGTCTCACTCCCTTCTCAACCATCGGTTCCCTTTCAAGCCTCTTGACACATATAACTACCTTCCGGTTTCCATACAAATTATAAATAACCTTTTTTTCCTGTATCTTATCCCTGCCACCCTCAGAATTTGAAAGAGAGTGTTCCAGTCAACATTGTCAAAAGCTTTCTCTAAGACTACAAATGCTATAAACGTAGCCTTGCCTTTCATTAACGTAGCTTCTAAGATAAGTTGTAGGATCAGTATTGCCTGGCGTGTTCCGACATTCCTACGGAATCCAAACTGATCTTCCCTGAGGTCGGCTTCTACCAGTTTTTCCATTCGTCTGTAAAGAATTTGTGTTAGTATTTTGCAATCGTGACTTGATGAACTGATAGTTCGGTAATTTTCACAACTGTCAGTACCTGCTTTCTTTAAAACTGAAATTATTATATTCCTCTTGAAGTCTGAGGGTATTTTGCCTGTCTCAGACATGTTTCCCACCAGATGGAAGAGTTTTGTCGAGGCTGGTTCTCCCGGGGCTATTAGTAGTTCTAACGGATTGCCGTCTACTCCCGGGGCGTTGTTTCTGCTTAGGTGTTTCGGTGCTCCGTTAAATTTTCCTCGCAGTACCATATCTTTCATCTCATCTTCATCTACAACCTCTTCCATTTCTGTAATATTACCCTCAAGTACCTCGCCCTTGTATAGACCCCCTACATACTCCTTCCACCTTTCGGTGGTGGTGGTTAGTGTTTAACGTCCCGTCAACAACGAGGTCATTAGAGACGGAGCTCATGCTCGGATTAGGGAAGGATTGGGAAGGAAATCGGCCGTGCCCTTTCAGAGGAACCATCCTGGCATTTGCCTGAAGCGATTTAGGGAAATCACGGAAAACCTAAATCAGGATGGCTGGAGACGGGATTGAACCGTCGTCCTCCCGAATGCGAGTCCAGTGTGCTAACCACTGCGCCACCTCGCTCGGTTTCCACCTTTCGGCTTTCCTTTCTTTGCTCAGGACTGCTTTACCATCTGAGCTCTTGATATTGATACAGGTGGTTCTCTTTTCTCTAAAGATCTCTTTAAATTTTCTTTAAGTGGCATCGATATTACCCATAGTGGTATATACTTCTACATTCTTTCATTTGTCCTCTGGCCGTTCCCGCTTAGCCGTTTTGCACTTCCTGTCGATCTCAGTTTTGAGACATTTGGTAAGTCACTTTTATCTAATTTTAAACAACATCGCCGTGCTGGCAAAGGTTCTGTCAGCAGCCATAATGCTACGAGCCAGTCTGTGCGTGATAGGCAGTGATTGTATGATGTGTAGAAACAACTAAGTAACTACAGACTGACGCATTGTGTTCACTGTACGATAGTGGGGTACCGTAAGCGTTGATCCACAATCCTGACCCTCGTCTTTTGCAATAAGCGTCTATCATTCAGTGTCAATGTACGCTCCATGTCGGCTGTGAAGTCCATTCCTAGGCGTCATAGTGTGTCGGTAAGCCGATAGAGGGCAACGCACTCTCGCTGCAGATCCGACCCTTTGGGCATCGACTTACGATGTTAAGTTTACTTCCTGATGCCACTCTGTATGTGCCAATGTCAGACATCGCCTCTATCAAGTCATGGGCTCCACGTACAAGGGGCATCATGTCACTGACGTAACCGTGCAACGGTAAGCTCTATCGCCAAACTGGAGACCTGTTAAACATTGGTGCAGGCCCCACGACAGACCTGGCACACGACACGGCTGTTGTGGAGGGTTCCCGTCAGGAGGTTCAAATGGTTCAAATGGCTCTGAGCACTATGGGACTTAACATCTGCGGTCATCAGTCCCCTAGAACTTAGAACTACTTAAACCTAACTAACCTAAGGACATCACACACATCCATGCCCGAGGCAGGATTCGAACCTGCGACCGTAGCAGTCGCACGGTTCCGGACTGCGCGCCTAGAACCGCGAGACCACCGCGGCCGGCCCCTTCAGGAGGCCATTGACGAATACCTATGACGGCGCCCCATGTAGGAGGAGCATGTTGCGTAGAACTGCAGTGACATAGGTGTGGTCGACACGATCGAACACTTGACAAAAATCCTGTGAGACCAGCATGGGAGGCGCTGGATCTGTTCAAATGTGTGTGAAATCCTATGGCACTAAACTGCTAAGGTCATCAGTCCCTAAGCGTACACACTACTTAACCGAAATTATCCTAAGGACAAACACACACACCCATGCCCGAGGGAGGACTCGAACCTCCGCCGGGACCAGCCGCACAGTCCATGACTGCAGCTCCTTAGACCGCTTGAACTGTGCTAGAGAGGATGACTCCCTACATTTACACAAAGCAGACCTGACATTTTGTGGACCTCCTAAGGAGGCTTAGACCTTGGAGATGTCGTGGCAGATTGAGCATCGCATGTGACTTGCCAACAGCAATTTGAAAATTTTTAAGTCACTATAACAGGGTCGGTAGACTTATTTTCGGTTCCCACCTTTAGATTTGCATATTGGCACTATCGTATCTCTGAAGAAAACCTTAGTTGGGCACTTGTCGAGGGACGGTACTTCTCTGCAAACCTTAGTCCAACATGATATCAACAGCCGTTGGAAATTGCTGTACAACTACAGTCGGTGCCTATCGGGTCCCAGCGACTTTTTAGCTGCTCCTTCACAGGATACGACCGCTCTGCAGCGTACAGGTGCAAGTAATTCTCAAGGAAGTCTCCAAAAATGTCCAACAGTACCCCTACGAGTCAGCCATCATGAGTAACCAAGGTATGCGCTTTTTACGCTCCAAGTTAACGTGGTGCATCGATGGTCATTCCTGAGTTCATGCCGTTATCGTGGAACCATGTAGCTGAAGGCTCACCAGGGCGACTATATTAGCTTCGGCGTGACTGGTCAGCATCTGGCGATCTGGTGTGGATGGAATAGTGACACATCCACTTAGGATGGTATGATAAAAGTCGACCATGTGTCATGTTGCTACATTCCTGGCATACATCATCAGTGACTCTGGAGAGCAGGTTTGGCACATTTGATCCAACAATCCAATCTGAAGAGGGTGCAACGGCCGACAGCTTGGTGCCACGTGATATCCACTGCAACCCTCGAGACTTTTGAGATGAAATGGTCGGTGTTCATCTTCCAGGGAAGCCGAGTTCTCCTTATGTGGAAGGGACAGAGAGCAATAGCACAGATGTATGCCATGTCTGTGAACGCTGGAGGCCATACTTTCACACACCTATCGCTGCCATTAGGATACATGTGACGTAAAACTGATCTGTCCTGCTTGACGAGCTACTGGTAACATGGGTGAATCTGGGGGATCACCATGTGTATATCGCCACATGTCGATCAGAATGAGATCCCAAATAGGGTTCTCGAGTTCCGGCAAAGGTGAACGGCGCAGCAGCTGGTTGGTAGGCATCTACATAAAGCTGAAGTCACTACCTATCATCATGTCATCCAGTCAACCACGGCAGAGTTGTGCTATATCCTTCACGATAAAATGCGAGTGTTCTCTCTATCTTTAAGAGCCAGAAGGAGCATAGGTATTAAGAAGCTACATGGCATTGGTCGTAATGGCAATGGCTCTCTAATTGGCCATCAAACCCTCACAGAGGAGGATGAAAATCTGGATGCATGAGAGGCACAAGTCGTGTATCCAAAGAAGTCAAGGAAGCTTGCTACTTGGACGTCTTGTTAGAATGTAACTTTGACATCTGATGCAGTGAACATTTGTCAGAGCAGGACAGCTTATGTTGCGTTCAGATTGCATTGATGTTAATAGAGGCTAGACAGAAAGTCTGTTGTCTCGACCCACGGGCTAGAGGTGTCGGCATAGACGATAAATGGGAGAGAGGGAGTTCCTGAACGTCAAGCCCAGTTAACGGAGTGGCACATGTGATGTCACTGCCCTCAACCTTCCCCATCACCACATCATTGGACATATCAATGTCATCAGCCCAAGGGACAAGAGCTGGTTTCAGTTTGAGGGATGACTTGCCATTCCATTCCTCACGGACTACTGTGTCATTGGCCAGCACTGCAGGTTTGTCGTTCCGGTCATCTGTCTGGGGAGTAATGGGATATCAGTGTCATGACCTTGGTCCGAATTGGCCGTCTAGTATTGTCGTCCGGCGAATCTTCCAGATCATGATAAGCATCGTCGTCTTCTTTGAGGCCAGATGTGCAAAGGAGGCCTTTGTCGGAAGGAGCCCACTCCCCTTTCTCGTGGCGTCGATGTGAGCGTTGCTTACGCACATGGGCGTCTATATCGGTGTGCATGGGCGTTTCAACAGTAGCTCGCTATCCCTAAGGAAGGCCAATGATGGCATGACCCTAGCGTCCATGTCCAGCTTCTCCTGGGATACAACCACAGGTGGATGGTGGTGGTCTTTATCGCAGTAGACACCAAGTGAGGAGGCGCAATGGTTAGTATACTGTACTCGCATTCGGGGAGACGACGGTTCAATCCCTAAATCACCTCAGGCAAATGCCAGGATGGTTCCTTTGAAAGGATACGACCGACATCCCTAATCCGACGAGACTGTTGACCTCACTGTTTGGTCTCTTCCCCCAAACAAACCAACCCAACCCTTATCACAGCAGACGTCATCAGGGTCGTCAAAAGCTCTGGCGCTGTGGAGTCGTGCCCTCTTGTGCTACTGTTTCCTTCAGTCCATCTTCCCTTTCGCTGCCCATCAAGGGCAGTGTGCGAGACTAGACATTGTGGAAGTAGAGAATAGTGGTCTCCATGGGTACAACAACATCCTGTGTTGAAGGCCTCATAAGACGATGCTAAAGGCATGCCGACCTACCATGCCGTCTGCTCTGCAGCCGAACGTGTTCAAGGTTGGCCGTCATATATGATGATGATATGATATCTTACCTATGTTCAGGTACGACGTGATTTCTTTTGAGATATTGAATTTCTCTGGTGCACTCCGTTGTAGAGTTTGTACATTTCGAAAGTTTGTCATTTTTCCGCCATATGGCTAATCACATTGCCGTACTGTCGAAAAGCCACCTCAAGAGCTAGCTCAAATACTTGCAGCATCTGTGGACCAAATCGCGTGACTACAATGTGACTGTTGGAGTTTTTGAACTTGGGGTCTCAGGGCCTTTATTGACCACGTCAGTAGGCGCGCCCGCAGATGTCAACCTTACATAAACGATAATGGCTGCGATAAAAAGTGTATGCTCACAATAAGCAATGGACCCCGTCTGAGTTGGTAGTGCTCAGCACTCAGCACAGGTGGTCCAGTACAAAGTGATCTTTATCGTGTCCTGCTATAGGAATGTGCCATAAAGTGCTGAACATAAGAACAAAATTAACCCATGAACGACGTGGATGTAAACACAAACTACTCACGCACAGCCCCTGGCGGGACGAAGCAGATGTCCTCCCCCGCTACATCTGAAAGCAGGCTGAACCACACAAGAATGGTGCCTGTCGAAAAAGCGACATTAATTTAGGTTATAAACCAAGCTCGGAAAACTTCAAATTCGTTTTTCTCAAAAATTTTTGATAGTTGCATGTACAAGCTTCGTGACTTTGTTATCTACGTTCCAAACACCACATACCATAAATACAGGATGAGTCAAAATTCCTTGTACACCTTCATAAGTCGGAAGATTAAAGGGAAAAGGGAAATGTAATGGTGGGAACATAGGTTTGACGTGGGGCCGCAACTTTTGGAGTGAATGTCACTCATGGCCGCCATCTTGAAATCCGCCATTTGGATTCAAGTCATTTTTTTAAATGGGAAGGGGGTTTATGACACATCAAATGACACTCGTTTGAGCTCTGGAATTGAGGGGTGTAATTTGTTTTCGTCTATCTTGTGCAGGTTAGAAGTTATTAATGTTCAAAGTTACCTTGATTCCGACTCATGTCTCTCTTTGTTACAGGTGATCTAAAATGGGTGTGACACGTGAACAGAAGATCGAAATCATCCTTATATCAGGGGAACGCAGCTACGAAACAACAGCAGCTGACTACAACAGACGGCACCCAGACAGAGAACCGGTACCACACAGCACGGTGGCTCACGTGATCACCAAATTCCGGGAGACGGGCTCTGTTCACGATAGGGCACGTAGTGGGCGACCAAGGACTGCCACCAATGAGGAAACTGCAACTGCGGTTGTCGCGTCGTTTGTGAAAAGTCCTAAAGGAAGTACCCGTCGTGTTGCCCTAGCATGTGGAAGAAGACAAACCTCCGTTGTCCGGATATTGCACACCAATATGTGGCATCCTTACAAGCTGCAGATGCAACATTGACTTAACGAGGATGACCCTGATCGCCGGTTGGAGTTCTGCCTGTGGGCTACTGAACAACACGATCTGGATCCTTCGTTTGCCAAGGGCATACTGTTCAGCGACGAAGCGTATTTCACTTTGAACGGGGAGGTTAATGGACATAATTGTCGATGCTGGAGTGACGCAAATCAGATCTGGGTTGCCCCAATTCTAGAACATAGTCCAGCGAAGGTGATGGTGTGGTGTGGTATATGGGACACCTGCATCATTGGGCCATTTTTCATTTGTAACACCTTAACTGCACCACAGTATCTGATGCTGCTGCAGGACCTTGTGTTCCCTTCCATACTAAATGCGGACGGCATTTTTTATTTTCAGCACGATGGAGCCCCTACACTATGGCATTCGTGTCCGAGAATGGTTGGAGGAACAACTGCCAGGGAAGTGTATTGGTCGCCGTGATACCGTGGAGTGACCGCCCAGATCCCCTGACTTAACGCCGCTTGATTTTTATCTATGGGGACATCTTAAGCAGATAGTGTATACTGAGAGCATCCGTGATTTGAGGCACCTGGAGTAACGCATACAACACGCCTGTGACCAAATGCAGGAGACACTCTCCACCGTGTGCAGTCAGAGTTGTTGAGGCGACTACAGTTGTGCATTGCACGGGATGGACAACACATAGAACATGTGCTGTAGCAGTCGGTATGAAAGTAATTTCCCAAATTTGAACATTAATAACCTCTAAACTGTACAAGATAGACGAAAACAAATTATACCACTAAATTCCACAGCTCAAGCGAGTGTTATTTGATGTGTCATATACACCCCCCTCCCATTTAAAAAAAAAAAAAAAAAAAAAACTTGCTCCAAAATGGCGGATTTCAAGATGGCAGCCATGAATGACATTCACTTCAAAAGTTGCGGCCCCACATCAAACCTATGTTCCCATCATCACATTTCAATATTCCCTTTAATCTTCCAACTTATGAAGATGTCAAAGGACTTTTGACTCGCCCTGTATATAAAAAAAGAAATTACAAAAATCCGATTGCCATGTGTTCTCCTTGAAAATGAAACTCAAATTCTTAAATGGGACCCTTTTGAAACAGTTTATTAAAGTTCATTTGGGTTGTCCCTGTTTGGTTAATCCGTTTGCGGAAGTCTTGAAACGAGACACGTACAGCAAGCCGCGTCTCCTTGCCAGACACTGGGTGACCTTGTTAACCCTGTACTAGAAATGTACAGCATTACACTTGCATGCTGGGCACGGAGCACAGTGGCAGAAGACCCCAGCTAAGCGCGGAGGTCGGCTCGCGCCCCTGGAGCCGGGCCAGTGCATTGTCTGGAGTGAGGGCGGCCGTGGCGGCAGCGGCAGCAGCAGGGACCCGCCATAACACTTGCGGGCGATGGTCGCGGCTAAACACTGCCGTCACTCACAGATTTGGCGCCGTCCGCCGCTCCGTCGCAGCCTCCACCTTATTTGCAACTAAATTGCCTGTATGGCGCTGCCGACATTCTTCCGCATAATTCCTCGCTTTCGTCCCTCTTGCTCCGCAAAGATAGCAATTCGGTTCTACAGCCGCTATCGCATATACTGAGCTATTCGTATGCTTGTATTTCGCCGGACGGTTAAAGGACGATGTAGGGACCCATTGATGGTCCTAGCTAGCACGAAATACCCCGCTCAAGACGGAAGTACCCTGTTACTGGGCTGTTCTCGTGCGGCAACATGGTATTTAAATTATGTACATCCTTATAACGGTCTTCACTCGCATATAAATGATATTTACAAAGAGATCGTACGAACGCTCTTCACCGGATTCATTCACATTGACAGTGTATTTAGGGCACGAGTAGAGTTTCAATAAGCCGGCCATTGTGGCCGAGCGGTTCAAGGCTCTTCAGTCTGGAGCCGCGCGACCGCTACGGTCGCTGGTTCGAATCCTGCCTCGGACATGGATGTGTGTGCTGCCCTTAGGTTAGTTAGGTTTAAGTAGTTCTAAGTTCTGGTGGCCTGATGACCTCAGATATTAAGTCCCATAGTGCTCAGAGCCATTTGAACCATTTAGAATTTCAATATACACTGGCGGAAAAAAATCCCACCTCCAAGAAGGAGTTGTACGGCTTAAACGAAACTTGGTAGGCCTGTTTTTACATCTTAAAGATGATGTCTTCTCAAATTTCGCGCCAGTCAAATGAGAGTGACGTTAGTAGCGCCGCTATGAGGATGCAAATCAGGCCTGTTTTAAATACACGCTGTAACGGTCGTAAGCGTGAGTTACCTCTGAGATTGGACCTGGTGAGTTGATGTTAATCAAGAATGCCATTCAGCCGACAAAGATGCCACTATCAACACCTCACGGAGCTTGAACGGGGTCGCGTAAGAGGGCTACAAGAAGCTAGATGTCCCTTCTGGACGGCAAAGAGATTTGGTAGGAATGTTGTTGTTGTTGTTGTGGTCTTCAGTCCTGAGACTGGTTTGATGCAGCTCTCCATGCTACTCTATCCTGTGGAAGCTTCTTCATCTCCCAGTACCTATTGCAAGCAACATCCTACTGAATCTGCATAGTGTATTCATCTCTTGGTCTCCCACTACGATTTTTACCCCCCAAGCTGCCCTCCAATGCTAAATTGGTGATCCCTTGATGCCTCAGAAAATGTCCTACCAACCGGTCCCTTCTTCTAATCAAGTTGTGCCACAAACTCCTCTTCTCCCCAATTCTATTCAGTACCTCCTCATTACTTATGTGATCTACCCATCTAATCTTCAGAATTCTTCTGTAGCACCACATTTAGAAAGCTTCTATTCTCTTCTTGTCCAAACTATTTATCATCCACGTTTCACTTCCATATATGGCCACACTCCATACAAATACTTTCATAAACGACTTCCTGTCACTTAGGAATGTAGCCACTGTATATGACTGCTGGCGGTGATGCTTATGAGAATCTACTGTCGCAAGAAGACCGGGCTCCAAAGAGTTACGTAGCTCTGCCGAGAGGGAAGAGCATCGTGTTCGCTGTATGACTCTGGAGCGTCATACTGCCTCTGCAGCAGCAATTTGAGCAGCGGTTGTCGCAGTGAGACAATGAAGTGTTAAAATCAGTTACTTCAAGGAGAGCTCCGAGCCAGACTCCCTGTAGTAGCATTCCACCGATCCTAAACCAGCGCCATTTGCAACTTCAGTACTGTCAAGCGAGAGCTCATTGGAGGGCAGGCTGGGGGTCTATTGGATTATCTGATGACTGTTAGTTTTGACTCGGTGCCAGTGATGGCCGTGTGTTGGATAGGAGGAGGCCAATTGAGGGCTCACAATCAACCTGTCTGCGTCCAGGACACACTGGACCTACGTCTGGAGTTATGGTGAGGAATGTGATTTCCTATGACAGCAGGAGCACTGTCAAGGTTATCCCACGCACCTTGGTTGTAAAATTGTACGTCAATCTTCTGATTTGACTTGTTGTGCTGTTTTTCATTAACAGCATTAAAGGGTTTTTTCCAACAGGATAATGCTCACCCATGTACTGCTGATTGTAACCCAGCATGCTCTAGAGAGTGTCGAGACGTTGTCCTCGTCTTCTGGATCATCAGATCTATCTCCAGTCGAGCAATTAGGGCACATTATCGGACGACAACTTCAGCCACATCTACAAACAGCATTTACCTTACCTGTACTGACCGACCAAGTGCAACAGGCTTGAAACTCCATCCCACAAACTGACATCCGTCTTCTGTACAACAAAATCAATGCTTGTACGTCTGTATGCTTGCACTCAACATTTTGGCAGTTACAGTGGTTATTAATCTACCAGCATTTCATACTTGCAATAGCTTATCTCGCTCACACATTAACCTGTGATCTTGCAATGAGAATCCCTTAAATAAATTACCCAGACAAGTGTATTCCAAAAGTTTCGTAACTCTTCGTTGATAATTATTTGGTATTGCGATTTTCTTCCGTCAGTATACATATACAGAATGACACAACTGTCAATCGATTTCGAAAACAATTTAGTTTAAAAATTTTGCGCGTGCTTATATACTTCGTATGGTCGAAGAGTCGGAGAATCCGCGGCCTTAGTTTTATAAGTGCAAGGCATCTGCATCGAGTCCCGTAGCCGGTGAATAAGGTGGGAGAAGAACTTTATAAAAGGACTAATAAACTGCGCTTACAGACTGGCTTGATAGGATCCATACAAGACAGAATAAAAATTCTATCAATCGTACACCGTCAGTGGTCTGGAGCGACATTCGGTGATGTGCTTCGATATGCGAGGCACGCTTCTAAATTGTGTTATGACTGAGAAACGTTTATGAATGTAAAGTTTGTTTCATAATTGACACAGTGGAAAACCGTGCTCATGCAAAATTTCAATGATAATTACTTGTGCTGTATGTAGCAATAATTACTATTTTCCATCACCCTGACTCATGTAGTGCTCCAACGTTGTACGTTATACTTGTCACAACGTAGATACAATAATTTAAATAAAATTTCTATCCCTTTCAGTCCCAAGTTACATTTTATGTGTAACTTTTTTTAAATTCCAGCTTTTGCAATGTAAAAACAATTCATAAATTTATTAGGAAAATGAAAATAAATTTATTTTCAAAAATTACTAGAAATTTGGCAACCACTCATTTTTGTGTGTTGTGCTTTTGCTGCAACTTTTTTTATGATGTACACAATCTATGACTTGTTTTTATTCTAATTTCTGTATGTGACCTAAGCGAAAACACTTGGTGTCTTTTGATAATTCCAGGTTCACATAAAAATTATTACGTTTTGTTCTTGCACACTCTTTGGCGCGTGTTTTTGTAGCAATGTCTTGCAAAATTGATCAACTTTGTCTAACCTCTTATCAGAGCATGGTGAACGTTACGGTATATATCTTTTGGTTTCAGTGGTCATTAAATGTTCTTCTCTTTCTGTTGCATCATAATCATCAATCCCTGTATGGGCTTCCACCTGTGTTGTGACCGTCTTGTTGCAAAAAGATCATATATGTCTTTTTTTTAGAAGCTTATTAGCTTTACTATAATATCAGATATAAATTCATTTCCAGGGTCCACCTCTTCGTTTTTATATGTATACAATGTGCTGCTGATCACACACATCAAATTCTTCCACTGATTGTACTCGCATACAGTTGGTGTGCACACTGAACAATTTCTGGATTTCCTGTAAACTTGTCAGTTGTTGTCCTGTTAAAGTCACATACTAAACGTCTGTACAGGCTGGAGCTTCTTGGAACAATAATTTAGGAAGTAAGATGCTGGGCTTGTAACTCCGATAACAATCTGAAACAAATGAAATGAAACTTTTCCTGGAAAACATTGTGCACACATAAAATCTCTGCTTTAATATAAGTGAACGGAAGGTGTACAGCTCTGTCCGATCTTCAGAAGGTAGTGACAGCTGAGCAAAGGCTCATTTTCCCAGATGTGTAGTCGACTAGATACTTCACAATTTTCTGCTGCGGCTGTCGCCAGAACAAGTGTGGTTTGTTCCTCTTGCTGTTGCTTATGATGTTGTTTTTGTTTCATTTTCTCCAGGTTTTCATTTTTAATGTTGTTGCAAGTCATCTTCGTTCTACTGTGAAGTGGATGCTTCTACAAAGTCTTCACCTCAGAACGGCGGCCCAAGCAAAATTTTCCAGCAGTTTAAAGCATTTCTCTTTGCAGTTGGGAGACAAGTAGAATCATAAGTATTATCATCACTGCTTAAATGAACTGTATCTGACAGGTTTTGGAAAGCAGCGATCACAGAATCTCCCAGAGATGCTGAAATTGCACCAGAAATTTATTTTTTTTCCGATTAATAATAAATATTTGACAGGGTGATATCTTGGTAATTATTCGATCGTCGTGGTAATTATTTGATGCAATGGATTTTTGCATTTGTCGTTAAGCGATTTTTCCGACGTTGAGCCAGCTCGAATGGATGGTACTGTCGGGGGTTTATCCAACACTGCCACCAGCAATGGACGATGAACCTATGAAGATGCCACCCACTTGTGCTGCCGAAACGAAAGAGGGGTCGTTGAACAAACTTCGGTCGTGAATCCTGAGAAAAAAGGCAATATGTGAATACAGGGCGTAGGTACGAACAAAAGGCGTGAGTAGTGAACAAGAAAACAAGAAAATAATCGTAGTAAACATCGATCTGGAAACCTTTGGATTTACGACTGAGGCCCTGTGAATCCATTCTGCAGATACTCTCCACAATGCAAACCACTATGATACTTCCAGCCGAGAAAGAAAGTCAAAAGTTTATGTATGTATAGGGGATCCGGAAAAAAAATTGCTGGTACTTGACTGCTAAATGATTAAAAATAACTGAAATTATTATAGTGGAATTCCGTCATCGTTCTGGTAAGATTTCAGACCGGTACACAGTGCTTGCAACTAGATTTAGGCCAAAATTAACTTCAATTTTGTGACTATCGAGACCATCAAATACAGCTATGTCAATATGAATTTTGTTCAGTTTATTATTTATTTATTTTTTATGTCTGTGCTATACTGTTTTTTGAACTGTGAGACGGAATAAATAATTTGGGCCATGTGTAAATAAGATCCAACAGATAGCTAAAGAGTTTAGTTATCACCTCTAAATAATGAAACTATGGATATCAATTTTTGTTTATCTACAGGTAAATAAATGTCTGCTGTCTTAGTACTTACTGAAATTTCCACGCCCTACCGTAGCAAAACCCTTGAGGAACCGGAGCAGGAACAGCACAGCTCTTTGATAAAGTGAGGTACAACTTTATAATTCAAATTCATTTTTGTTCTGCACTCAAGGAATAATTAGAAACGTTAATTGCTTTAGTAAGATTGTCGTATAGTTCACACTTTGCAATCGGCCAGACGTGTGACCATAGCAAATTTGACCATGGCCTAATAATAGATGCCTGATACATCGCGTAAGTGTACTTACATCTCATATCAGTTGGCATTTGTCTGTTTAATGTAGGACGTTAGTACTACAGCTCGAATAAAAGAACTTCGTTATCGGCAGCTTGCAATGGCGTATGGAAGTGGGGAGGGGAGTTCTGTAGCTAGGCGCATGGAAAAGTGAGGATGATGGTTGCAGAAAAATAAGTAACACGTATGTCCAGTTCCTTATGACATTACTGAAATTGCTAGTCAAATTTTGATCCTTTAGACAGCCACCAAACTAGCCTGTCCATTTATATGAATGATGAATTCACACTTAATCCAAATTTTAATACAAATGATCATTTCTATATCCTTTCCCCAATTACTCCTTACCTATTTGCTAACTGCCGTTTGCATTTCGTTCTCTATATTTCTCAGGGAAATGAGGCTTCATAAGGAATATGCTTCTTGCAGTCCATAATCTCAACGGTGGAGGAAGATCGAGTAGCATCGGAGAGCGGACTGTATCCTGCAGGATCTGTTTCAATACTATACCGCTAGTGAGTGCACCTGTCGCACGACTGCATTGTGGACTACGTGGGAAACGAGACCACTCACGCAATTCTGCATTAAAACAACAATTCGTTTCAGTATGGGGACAAGCCGTCCGTTCTTAGTAAGTTTTCCGGTGCTCAAACCTAAGACTGAAAGGTTTTGCTTTTGTTGGCATGTAAGTATATTCCACTTTTATGGTATCCATAGATGCAACGGGCCTTACTCTCTACAAAAAATGGTTTAAATGGCTCTGAGCACTATGGGACTTAAGATCTTAGGTCATCAGTCACCTAGAACTACTTAAACCTAACCAAACTAAGGACATCACACACATCCATGCCCGAGGCAGGATTCGAACCTGGGACCGTAGCAGTTCCACGGTTCCGGACTGAAGCGTCTAGAACCGCTCGGCCACTGCGGCCGGCTTTACTCTCTACATTTTGCTATACTGTAGACTGTGACAATGTGTAGCCCAAGTAACGACAATAGGAATGTAACGCTGTCACACCAGTACATTCGACTTGTACCAAGCAGCACAGAAATTTCGGGTTATATCGAACAAATAGACAGCACAAACGCTTAATTTTTCCGATGGAGAGGTCAGAATATAAACAGAATGAAAATAAATTAAGGAAGAAAAAGACAGACATCTTGAAATGTCAATCAAGAAAGCCAGTGAGAAATTTTGAGCTTCTAGAAATAAATTAGGTGGTAGATTTAAGGTTTTACGGGAAATTACAGAGGCAGTCATGAAACATGTTTAGAAAGTAATGTTTTTCCGAAAGCATTCAGTGATAAGCAGGAAACAGTATTTTACGCTCATGTTCAAAATTTTGATTACAGTTTATGTCTTTCAGTAAAGATGATTTTTTAAGTGTAATGTACCAGCACGAAGAACAATTGAAAAATGATCTGTTCCATAAGACGAAAATGCAAGTTGATAGTGACTTTTATCGCGGTTTTTTGAAAAGACGGGATGACTTAATTGAGAAGAGCTGAATCCACGAGTTTGCAAGGAGCAGCAGGTTTCATCATGGAAAAAGCTGAAAGATTGTTTGGCAAATTTGGTGAGCTAATGGACACGCTCAAGTTTATAATCATTTAAATACAATAAAAACTTTGTTGTAACAAAAATAATTTTTGTACACTTTAAAATTTGATTTTCGATATAATACTCCAAACACGTAACCTACCAAACTGCACTGAATGGGAAGAATTTTTAAAAATCAACTAATGTATGTTCGTATGACATAGAGATTTATTATTCTGAAAAATAGCTTATCATAGTATTGTTTAGTGTGGAGGATGTTACAATAAACTATCCAAAAATTTATTATTATGTGGAAGTTTATGTGTCCCATACCACCCGACCTTCCCCTGTGTGTTGTGTAAGTTGATGGTGGAAGGGAGGAGAAAGGAAGGGAAAGGGAAGGAACTAATGATACGAGTATCAGCTGTTACGGGACTTCACGCGTGATAACGGCGACGAGTGAAAATAAGTGCCGACCCGGACTTCTTTTACTAAGTTCCTGCCGGCCCAGCGGTTCTAGGCGCTACAGTCTGAAACCACGCGACCGCGACGGTCGCAGGTTTGAATCCTGACTCGGCCATGGATGTGTGTGATGTCCTTAGGTTAGTTAGGTTTAAGTAGTTCTAAGTTCTAGGGGACTGATGACCTCAGACGTTAAGTCCCATAGTGCTCAGAGCCATTTTTTTGCTAAGCTCCTCGCAATCCTGAGCACACGTAAGAAGAAGTCCAACACCACAAAAAAGAAAGAAAAATCCTTCGCCACTCAAAACTACAGGCGTTTCCCCTGTCAGTAAAGAACAGAATATCGTCTACCACAAACAGGGAAGGAAGTTACAAGGAAGGCCTTCTTTAAAAAAAAAATTCATGTTCAACGCACCAGCACGTAGTCGCGAAGAATGACGATCGACACCAGCGGGAGAAAACCCACATGGCGGTGACGCATCAGCATGTCATCGGTGCACATCTTCTCCCAAATGCTTATGAATAATCGTCGAGGGGTCGAATCCGTAAAGTGGATGGTCCAGCTGCGAGAGGGGTCGCGGAAAGCACTCAGGAGAATGCTCGAGAAATATTGTTGGTACTTAGGGTTCTTGGCAACTGCACAGTCGGACTTTAAGGTATTGCGGTCATCGTCGTCTTGCACGCCACACATGGTACATAATGGCGATGCCGCCAGAACTATCCGGTGGAGAAGCGACTCGTGTACCTGTTTCCAGTTAATCGTCACCTACCAGTTGGACTGGATATCGGACGCAAGACTAGAGGAGTGCACTGCCCTTCACACGGCATTACACCTGTTGAGGGTTTCTTTTCCTTCGGTAACTTTCGCCGGAAGCCGCGGTTGCAGCAAGACAGACACTATCTTCGTCGCCGGTGGACATGCAGCGATAAGTGCGGTGCGGATGTAGATGTATTCAAGTAAGTAATAGCTCAAGTAGAACAGGGGCGCTGGGATGTCTGATGATGATGCCACTAAAGCGGAGGTACTACATACAATTTTCCTTAATTCCTCCACGAAATAAGACAAAGTAAATATTGCAGAATTCGAAACCAGAACAGCTGTTTGCATGAGTGACATAAAAGTAGACACATTAGGTGTTGCGAAATAACTCAAATCACTTGAGAAAGGCAAGTCTTCCGGTCCAGATGGTATACCAAACAGGTTCCTTTCAGGGTATGCAGACACAATACAGCCTTTCTTAGCAATTACACTCCTGGAAATTGAAATAAGAACACCGTGAATTCATTGTCCCAGGAAGGGGAAACTTTATTGACACATTCCTGGGGTCAGATACATCACATGATCACACTGACAGAACCACAGGCACATAGACACAGGCAACAGAGCATGCACAATGTCGGCACTAGTACAGTGTATATCCACCTTTCGCAGCAATGCAGGCTGCTATTCTCCCATGGAGACGATCGTAGAGATGCTGGATGTAGTCCTGTGGAACGGCTTGCCATGCCATTTCCACCTGGCGCCTCAGTTGGACCAGCGTTCGTGCTGGACGTGCAGACCGCGTGAGACGACGCTTCATCCAGTCCCAAACATGCTCAATGGGGGACAGATCCGGAGATCTTGCTGGCCAGGGTAGTTGACTTACACCTTCTAGAGCACGTTGGATGGCACGGGATACATGCGGACGTGCATTGTCCTGTTGGAACAGCAAGTTCCCTTGCCGGTCTAGGAATGGTAGAACGATGGGTTCGATGACGGTTTGGATGTACCGTGCACTATTCAGTGTCCCCTCGACGATCACCAGTGGTGTACGGCCAGTGTAGGAGATCGCTCCCCACACCATGATGCCGGGTGTTGGCCCTGTGTGCCTCGGTCGTATGCAGTCCTGATTGTGGCGCTCACCTGCACGGCGCCAAACACGCATACGACCATCATTGGCACCAAGGCAGAAGCGACTCTCATCGCTGAAGACGACACGTCTCCATTCGTCCCTCCATTCACGCCCGTCGCGACACCACTGGAGGCGGGCTGCACGATGTTGGGGCGTGAGCGGAAGACGGCCTAACGGTGTGCGGGACCGTAGCCCAGCTTCATGGAGACGGTTGCGAATGGTCCTCGCCGATACCCCAGGAGCAACAGTGTCCCTAATTTGCTGGGAAGTGGCGGTGCGGTCCCCTACGGCACTGCATAGGATCCTACGGTCTTGGCGTGCATCCGTGTGTCGCTGCGGTCCGGTCCCAGGTCGACGGGCACGTGCATCTTCCGCCGACCACTGGCGACAACATCGATGTACTGTGGACACCTCACGCCCCACGTGTTGAGCAATTCGGCGGTACGTCCACCCGGCCTCCCGCATGCCCACTATACGCCTTCGCTCAAAGTCCGTCAACTGCACATACGGTTCACGTCCACGCTGTCGCGGCATGCTACCAGTGTTAAAGACTGCGATGGAGCTCCGTATGCCACGGCAAACTGGCTGACACTGACGGCGGCGGTGCACAAATGCTGCGCAGCTAGCGCCATTCGACGGCCAACACCGCGGTTCCTGGTGTGTCCGCTGTGCCGTGCGTGTGATCATTGCTTGTACAGCCCTCTCGCAGTGTCCGGAGCAAGTATGGTGGGTCTGACACACCGGTGTCAATGTGTTCTTTTTTCCATTTCCAGGAGTGTATATACAACCGCTCATTTGACGAAAGGTCTGTTCCTAAAGACTGGAAAATAGCACAGGTCACACCAGTATTCAAGAAAGGAAATAGGAGAAAGCCATTGAATTATAGACCCATATCACTGACCTGAATTTGCAGTATGATTTTGGAGCATATACTGTACTTGAACATTATGAATCACCTTGGAGGCAATGACTTTTTGATACATAACCAACACGGATTCAGAAAATATCGTTCTTGTGCAACACAGCTAGCTCTTTATTCCCATGAAGTAATGAGTGGTGTCGACAATGGATCTCAGATCGATTCCATATTCCTAGATTTCCAGAAGGCTTTTGATACCGTTCTTCACAAGCGACTATTAAATTGTGTCCATATGGAGTATGGTCTCAGTTGTGAGACTGGATTTGTGATTTCCTCTCAGTCCGTGATGATAGACAGTAAATCATAGAGTAGAACAGAAGTGATATCTGGCGTTCCGCATGGTGGTGTCATAGGCCCGCTGCAGTTCCTGATTTATATAAATGATATAGGTGATAATATGAGCATCGCCTGTGGATTGCTTACAGATGACGCTGTAATTTACCGACTAGTAAAATCATCAGACGACCAACTCCAATTACAAAACTATCTAGAGAGAATTTCTGTGTGGTGCGAAAAGTGGCAATTGGCACTAAACAAAGAAAAGTTCGAGGTCATCCACATGGGTACTAAAAGAAATCCGATAAATTTTGCGTATACGACAATTGCACAAATCTAAGGGCTGACAAGTCGACTAAATACCTAGGAATTACAATTATGAGCAACTTAAATAGGAAATACCGTATGGAAAATATTGTGGGGAAGGCGAAACAAAGACTACCCTTTGTTGGCAGAACACTTAGAAGATGCGACAAACCCACTAAAGAGACAGCCTACATTACACTTGTACGTCCTCTGCTGGAATATTGCTGCGTGATGTGGGATCCTTACCAGGTAGGATTGACGGAGGACATCGAAAAAGTATAAAGAAGGGCAGCTCGTTTCGTGTTATCGCGCAATAGGGGTGAGAGTGTCACTGATATGATACGCAAGTTGGGGTGGCAGTCACTGAAACAAAGGCGGTTTCCTTTGCGGCGAGATATATTTACGAAATTTTAATCACCAACTTCCGCTTCCGAATGCGAAAATATTTTGTTGACCCCCACCTAGGTAGAGAGAAACGATCATCAGAATAAAATAAGAGGAATCAGAGCTCTAAGGGTAAGATTTAGGTGTTCCTTTTCCCATGCGCCATTCGAGAGTGGAATGGTAGAGATGTAATATGAATATGGTTCGATGAAACCTCTGCCAGGCACTTAAGTGTGAATTGCAGAGTAACCATGTAGATGTAGATGCAGATGTAGGACAAAATGTGAGCTCGAGGCAAGGCCCAAACCAACAGGTTGATGAGCTATGTCGGAATACGTCGCCTCATCTTGAAGTGTGCGCTTGGTTACAGAACTGTTGCTCGATATTGGATATGACAAAGATTGTCTCTTGCCCTTCGGAAGGGTGAGGTACTTATAGCCGATTTTAAGCAACATGCCTTGACCCACAAAGGAACCCAACACGTCCAACATGCGTCTAGCTATTAACGGCTGGATAGGTCAAGCCTGGGCCACGTGCGGGATTCGCAACGTGACAAAAACGTTAGCAGACAGGGTTCGTTGCATAGTGTCCAGGGTTTGGAGTCGGTGGTCAAGGAGCTCCGCCCGGATCCGGCGCAGTAGGTACCTACTAATAAGATCGCTGCAACGGTCGTACAATCAACGTGAAACGTCCCCTTTGGAACTATTTATACAAGACTGTGCTTATACTGACACACAATATTTTTAGCGCAACGCAATCTGACTTTCAAAATTCCCTACAAAAGAATGGCCCTGACTAACCTTAAACTATACCTTTCACAAATCACTTACCTCACAAAAATCTTCGCTGCTCAAGCTACTGCAATACAGCGAGCGCCACTACTGCCAGCTAAATAAAAGATTCAAACTATGGAAGGCACTAACTACTGATAGGGATAGTTAGCAAATGAAAGATATTAATAGAGAACAAACAGTGTATTTACCTTGATATCATCATATATATATATATATATATATATATATATATATATATATATATAGCAGTTCATGACAAATTTCAAAACTCCGCCATCTTTCTCCCCACATCCACCACTGCTGGCGGCTCACCTCCAACTGCCCAACGCTACGCGCTGTTCACAGCCAGCTGCCTAACACTACAATGGCGAGTATTACAACAATGAAAAGCAGCCACAGACTGCACACAGCACAGCCAGTGATTTTTATACAGAGGTGGCGTTACCAATAAAAAAACCTAAACAGCCTACTTACAAACGTCCAGACATCTTATAACGTCGTTGATCAGCCGGGGAGCGACGCATTTATCGGGGAGCCCACGTCTTACGGGCAGCACGCGAGATTTGCGAATGTTAATGACGCTGCCTGAAGTAGAGCTGTAGGACTCTGTCCACTGCAGTGCTGCTTGAACATCGCTGCCATTGAGTAGTAGAAGAACAACGTCGTCTGCGTAGGCCATGCAGCTAAAAGTATGCCCGCCAAAAGTCATCCAGCTGAGGCGGTGGCGGAGGCCACAAAGTAGCAGTTCCCTGGCGACAGAATACAGAGTCGCGGAAATGGGTCATACTTGCCTCAGCGATCGTTGTACTCGGATGGGCGTCGTAAGAAGACAATTTTACAGCATCCCAAATTTCGCTCCCCCTAACAGCGAAAGCGGGATCTCCTGCTTATTAGTCAGTTGCGGTAAAAAATTCACCAGGCACAGCGTTCATCGCAAATGCACAGACTATCTCAGCACGCTGCCCGGCTGACCCACACACCCACCAAGCACCAACTATCCGCAGCCGCCTTCCATGTTCTCTTCGCTCACTAATTTTAGATTCCCGCTGGAGATCGAACCTGTATGTGCAATCTGCATTGAAGGTTGCTCATTCACTGCCCATCGTTGAAAGACAGTTATATAAATACTTGGTGTCTGTTCTTTCGGACAACAGTTGAATCGGGGCGTTATGCGGAATGAGCGGCGACGAGTGAAAATGTTTGCCGAACTGGGACTCGAACCTGGGATCTTCTGCTTACTGGGCAGCTGCGTTAACCAATTGGGCGGTCAACCGGGGAACGTACCGAGATAGTCCGCTCATTTGCGATAAACACTATGTCTGGGTGGCGCAGGAGTTGACACTGTTGCCTCGTAAGCAGGAGATCCCATGTTCGAGTCCCGGTCTGGTAGACATTTTCACTCCACCGATTTCGCATAAAGTCCTGCTGCAATTGATATCTCAGTTACTTCCCTTTCTTTTTTGCCTTTCCCCCCCTTCCACCATCAATTAACATAATACACTCCTGGAAATTGAAATAAGAACACCGTGAATTCATTGTCCCAGGAAGGGGAAACTTTATTGACACATTCCTGGGGTCAGATACATCACATGATCACACTGACAGAACCACAGGCACATAGACACAGGCAACAGAGCATGCACAATGTCGGCACTAGTACAGTGTATATCCACCTTTCGCAGCAATGCAGGCTGCTATTCTCCCATGGAGACGATCGTAGAGATGCTGGATGTAGTCCTGTGGAACGGCTTGCCATGCCATTTCCACCTGGCGCCTCAGTTGGACCAGCGTTCGTGCTGGACGTGCAGACCGCGTGAGACGACGCTTCATCCAGTCCCAAACATGCTCAATGGGGGACAGATCCGGAGATCTTGCTGGCCAGGGTAGTTGACTTACACCTTCTAGAGCACGTTGGGTGGCACGGGATACATGCGGACGTGCATTGTCCTGTTGGAACAGCAAGTTCCCTTGCCGGTCTAGGAATGGTAGAACGATGGGTTCGATGACGGTTTGGATGTACCGTGCACTATTCAGTGTCCCCTCGACGATCACCAGTGGTGTACGGCCAGTGTAGGAGATCGCTCCCCACACCATGATGCCGGGTGTTGGCCCTGTGTGCCTCGGTCGTATGCAGTCCTGATTGTGGCGCTCACCTGCACGGCGCCAAACACGCATACGACCATCATTGGCACCAAGGCAGAAGCGACTCTCATCGCTGAAGACGACACGTCTCCATTCGTCCCTCCATTCACGCCTGTCGCGACACCACTGGAGGCGGGCTGCACGATGTTGGGGCGTGAGCGGAAGACGGCCTAACGGTGTGCGGGACCGTAGCCCAGCTTCATGGAGACGGTTGCGAATGGTCCTCGCCGATACCCCAGGAGCAACAGTGTCCCTAATTTGATGGGAAGTGGCGGTGCGGTCCCCTACGGCACTGCGTAGGATCCTACGGTCTTGGCGTGCATCCGTGCGTCGCTGCGGTCCGGTCCCAGGTCGACGGGCACGTGCACCTTCCGCCG
This sequence comes from Schistocerca nitens, assembly GCF_023898315.1. Lineage (NCBI taxonomy): Eukaryota > Metazoa > Arthropoda > Insecta > Orthoptera > Acrididae > Schistocerca > Schistocerca nitens. The sequence goes on along the minus strand of NC_064614.1, from coordinate 102,984,025 downwards.
ACCACTGGCGACAACATCGATGTACTGTGGAGACCTCACGCCCCACGTGTTGAGCAATTCGGCGGTACGTCCACCCGGCCTCCCGCATGCCCACTATACGCCCTCGCTCAAAGTCCGTCAACTGCACATACGGTTCACGTCCACGCTGTCGCGGCATGCTACCAGTGTTAAAGACTGCGATGGAGCTCCGTATGCCACGGCAAACTGGCTGACACTGACGGCGGCGGTGCACAAATGCTGCGCAGCTAGCGCCATTCGACGGCCAACACCGCGGTTCCTGGTGTGTCCGCTGTGCCGTGCGTGTGATCATTGCTTGTACAGCCCTCTCGCAGTGTCCGGAGCAAGTATGGTGGGTCTGACACACAGGTGTCAATGTGTTCTTTTTACCATTTCCAGGAGTGTATGTATCACAGCAGCGGAACCAGCGTTGAGTCTGTTTCTCGGACATGTCCGAAAGAACAGGCACCACGCATTCATGCAATTCCCTTACGTAAGCTCAAATATTTCGAGACCTACTTACTGTTCGCTGGCTCCTGTGAGCCAGAATCAACACAGAATAAACTTTCCTGTACATTAATTGTCATATGTCTAAAATTTAATGCTTGGTTACGCCAACACTAGGTCACGAGACTCGTTTCCTGAAAGCTTTATCAAGAAAATAATGTCTGATACGACTGTATGCACAAGGACATCAGTGTGCACTCCAGTTTTGTCGTCTTGTTTGTGTGTGTCTGTAGTGAAAGTTTTCGTCGGTTCACACTTGTTGAGGTCGCGTAGAACGGCCTCAACCACAGTAACACGTCACCCCTTCATATAGCTGAGTGGATTTTAGAAAAAGCTCAGTAGTCGCAAACAAACAGTTACACCAAACAAATAGTACCTATTTGTTTGCTCCTACTCAGCTTTTCTAAAATCCAGTCAGTTATATTTATAATAATGGTCGCTTACCTCCACCGGCAGTTTCAGGCTCACAAACGAAACGTCGCTCCTTCTTTTTGAACTCAAGCGTCATTGAAATCCAACTAATACTTATGCGTAGCACACATATCCTGTTTGCCCCGTCACAGACTTCATATTTAATTTCGTTGGCGCGCAGCACATCCAACCTCAAACCACGCGCAACTTCTAGTTTCCAGCTGTCAAAGTGGGAGCAAGCCGAACACCGACTTACGTACAAGCACAATGACCGTTTCTTTGCAGTTTCGAAACTTGGTTTCGCATACTAAAGCAGTCATGTATCACACTATGTGATCAAAAGTACCCGAACACCCCCCAAAACATACGTTTTTCATGATAGGTGCATTGTGCTGCCACCTACTGCCAGGTACTCCATATCAGCGACCTCAGTAATCATTACACATCGTGAGAGAACAAAATGGGGCGCTCCGCGGAAATCACGGACTTCGAACGTGGTCAGGTGATAGGGTGTCACTTGCGTCATACGTCTCTAAGCGAGATTCCCACACTCCTAAACATCCCTAGGTCCACTGTTTCCGATGTGGTAGTGAAATGGAAAAGTGAAGGGACACGTACAGCACAAAAGCGTACAGGCCGATCTCGTGTGATGACTGACAGAGACCGACGACTGTTGAAGAGGGTCGTAATGTGTAATAGGCAGACATCTATCCAGATCATCACACAGCAATCCCAAACTGCATCAGGATCCACTGCAGGTATTATGACAGTTAGGCGGGAGTTGAGAAAACTTGGATTTCATGCTCGAGCGGCTGAAGCCACGCATCACTCCAGTAAATGACAAACGGCGCATCTCTTCGTGCAAGGAGCGTAAACATTGGACGATTTAACAGTGGAGTGACGAATCACGGACGGCCGGTGTGGCCGAGCGGTTCTAGGTGCTTCAGTCTGGAACCGCGCGACCGCTACGATCGCAGGTTCGATTCCTGCCTCGTGCATGGATGTGTGTGATGTCCTTACGTTAGTTAGTTTTAAGTAGTTCTAAGTTCTAGGGGACTGATGGCCTCAGATGTTGAGTCCCATAGTGCCCAGAGCCATTTTTTTGACGAATCGCGGTACACAATGTGGTGATCCGACGGCAGGGTGTGGGTATGGCGAATGCACGGTGAACGTCATCTGTCGGCGTATGTAGTGCCAACAGTAAAATTCGGTGGCGGTGGTGTTATGGCGTGGTTGTGTTTTTCATGGAGCAAACTTGCACCCCATGTTGTTTCGCGTGGCACTATCACAGCACAGGCCTACACTTTTGTTTTAAGCACCTTTTAGCTTCCCACTGTTGAATAGCAATTCGGAGATGGCGACTGCATCTTTCAACACGATCGAGCACGTGTTCATAATGCACGCCCTGTGGCGGAGTGGTTACACAACAATAACATCCCTGTAATGGGCTGGTCTACACACAGTCCAGTGCTAAATCCTATAGAACGTCTTTGGGATGTTTTGGGACGCCGCCTTCGTGCCAGGCCTCACCGACCGACATCGATACCTATCCTCAATGCACCACTCCGTGAAGAATGGGCTGCCATTCGCCAAGAAGCCTTCCAGCTCCTGATTGAACGTATGCCTGCGAGGGTGTAAGCTGTCATCAAGTCTAAGGGTGAGCCAACACCATACTGAATTCCAGCATTACCGATGGAGGGCGCGACAAACTTATAAGTGATTTTCAGCCAGATATCCGGATACTTTTGATCACATAGTGTACATTAATAATAATGGTCGTTTATCTCTGCCGGCAGTTTCAGGCTGACATACGTAACGTCGCTCCTTGTTTTTGAACTCAAGCACCATTGAAACCAAGCTAATACTTATGCCTAGCATAGATGTCCTGTTTGCTCGGTCCCAGACTCTATATTTAGTTTCGTTGGTGCGCAGCGCACCCAACCTCAGACCACGTGCAACTCCTATTTTCCGATGGGCAATGAGGAAGCAAGTTGAACCCCATCAGTTTCGACACCGACTTATGCAACCGCTCGTCGCACATGCACAGTTGGCGGTTGTGCAGTTTCGAAACTTAGTTCGCATCCTAAATCAGCCAGGTACACTAGCAAAAATGTTCAAATGTGTGTGAAATCTTATGGGTCTTAACTGCTAAGGTCATCAGCCCCTAAGCTTGCACACTACTTAACCTAAATTATCCTAAGGACAAACACACACACCCATGCCCGAGGGAGGACTCGAACCTTCGCCGGGACCAGCCGCACAGTCCATGACAGCAGCGCCTAAGACCGCTCGACTAACCCCGCGCGGCGGTACACTAGCCCTTACATTCTTCCTGCTTGTTGCCCGACAGTGGTAGAGTAGAATTTGCGGCAGTGTCCTAGGGTTGGATGTGGATGGTGTGTCCCTAGAGACTCGCCCTCAGGGTCAGCGAAGGCCAGGCACGTGGGAAAGCTGACAGCGGTGGCCCGGCTCCGCTTAGCCGCCCCCCGCAGCGGCCACCCCCAGCCCGGCGCCGTAAGGACGCTGCCGCCTCCGCCGCCGACGCACCCTCGTTACCGTAATCTCGCGAGGACCGGAGCCAATGAGCGCCGCCACACAACTCCGTCTTACAGCCTGGGCGGACCCCCGTCTAACGAGAGACCCAGGCCCGGCGGCGGAGCCCGCGGTATGATGGCTGTGCGGCTGCTCGCGCTATCAGGGCCCCAGAACGACGGACGTTCCCAGGGATAAGCCGCATAAACGGCAGAGTTCACTCGTTAGCCCGCTCTAAAACTGCTCTTCCTCTCAGCTTTCTCTTTGCACGATATTGACAGCTGCATCTTTTTGCGAAACATTCTGAGTCGAACGGATATTCGCTTTGAAAGCCAACCTTTCACCATTAAAATTAACTTTCAACCAAGAAAGAATATTAATTCATGTAATTAAAGCGTTTATCCTGCAGGTCCTAATGAACAATGCATTTGACAACAGTTAACCTTGGAAGCGCTGCAGAAAACATTCTAAGAAGTAAATACACCGAAGCGTCAAAGAAACTGGCATAGAAATGCGCATTCAAATACAGAGATTGTAAGTAGGCTGGAATGAGATTTTCACTCTGCAGCGGAGTGTGCGCTGATATGAAACTTCCTGGCAGATTAAAACTGTGTGCCCGACCGAGACACGAACTCGGGACCTTTGCCTTTCGCGGGCAAGTACTCTACCATCTGAGCTACCGAAGCACGACTCACGCCCGGTACTCACAGCTTTTCTTCTGCCAGTATCTCGCCTCCTAACCTCCAATTTCTGTAAAGTTTGGAAGGTAGGAGGCGAGATACTGGCAGAAGTAAAGCTGTGAGTACCGGGCGTGAGTCGTGCTTCGGTAGCTCAGATGGTAGAGTACTTGCCCGCGAAAGGCAAAGGTCCCGAGTTCGTGTCTCGGTCGGGCACACAGTTTTAATCTGCCAGGAAGTTTCATGTAAGTAGGCTGTTTAGGTTTTTATGTTGGTAACGCCACGTATCGCTCTGTATGAAAATCACTAACTGTGCTGTGTGCAGTCTGTGGCTGGTTTGCATTGTTGGAATTTGCTATTGTAGTGTTGGGCAGTTGGATGTGAACAGCGCATAGCGTTGCACAGTTGGAGGTGAGCCGCCAGCAGTGGTGGATGTGGGGAGAGAGATGGCGGAGTTTTGAGAGCGGATGATCTGGACGTGTGTCCATCAGAAACAGTAAATTTGTGAGACTGGATGTCACCAACTGATATATATATATTATGACTTTTGAACACTATTAAGGTAAATACATTGTTTGTTCTCTATCAAAATCTTTCATTTGCTAACTATGCCTATCAGTAGTTAGTGCCTTCAGTAGTTAGAATCTTTTATTTAGCTGGCAGTATTGGCGCTCGCTGTATTGCAGTAGTTCGAGTAACGAAGATTTTTGTGAGGTAAGTGATTCATGAAAGGTATAGGTTATTGTTAGTCAGGACCATTCTTTTGTAGGGATTATTGAAAGTCAGATTGCGTTGCGCTAAAGAAAAGTGTTGTGTGTCAGTTTAGTGTTGATCAGAATAGGTAAAGAGCGAAATGTCTGAGTACCTTCAGTTCAGCTCAGCTGTTTGAAAATGAAATAATGTAAGAGGTTTATGAGCACAGTAATTCACAAATTTTTCTAAGGGGACGTTTCAAGATATGTAAACAGAGAGAATACGGCGCTGCGGTCGACAACGCCTATATAAGACACCAAGTGTCTTAGAAAAAATGTTCAAATGTGTGTAAATTCCTAAGCGAGAAAACTGCTGAGGTCATCGGTCCCTAAACTTATACACTAATTAAAGTAACTTATGCTAAGAACAACACACACTCGCATGCCCGAGGGAGGTCTCGAACCTCCGGCGGGAAGGGCCGCGCAAACCGTGACATGGCGCCTCAAACCGCGCGGCCACTTCTAGCGGCGCAGTTGTTATAACAGTTACTGCTGCTACAGTGGCAGGTTATCAAGATGTCAGTGAGACTGAAAGTGGTGTTATCGTCGGTGCACGAGCAATAGGGCACAGCATCTTCGAGGTAGCGATGAAGTTGGGATTTTCCCGTAGGACCATTTCACAAGTGTACCTTGAATATTAGGAATCCGGTAAAACAGCTAATCTCCGGCATCGCTGCGGCCGGAAAAAGATCCTACAAGAAAGTGACCAACGACGACTGAAGAGAATCGTTCAGCGTGACAGAAGTGCATCCTTTCCGCAAATTTCTGCAGATTTCAATGTTGGGCCATGAACAAGTGTCAGTGTGCGAACCATTCAGCGAAACATCATCGATATGGGCTTTCGGAGCCTAAAGCCCACTCGTGTACCCTTACGAGTGCACGACACTAAGCCTTATACCTCGCCTGGGCCCTTCAACACCGTCACTGGATTGTTGACGACTAAACACATTAACAGTCGGACGAGTCTCGTTCCAAGTTCTATCTAGTGGATGGACATGTACAGGTATGGAGACAACCACATGAATTCATGGACCCTGCATCTCAGCAGGGAATTGTTAAAGCTGGTGGAGGCTCTGTAATAGTGTAGTGTGTGTGCGCAGTTGGAGTGAAACGGGAGCCCTGAAAGTGTAGATACGGCTCTGACAGGTGACACGTTCGTAAGCATCAGGTCTGATTACCTGCATCCATTCATAACTGTTGTGCTTTCCAGCAGGACCATGCGACACCCCAAACGTCTAGAATTGCTACAGAGTGCCTTCAGGAACACTCTTCTGAGTTTAAACACTTCCGCTGCCCACCAGACTCCCCAAATATAATCACTATTGAGCAGTGTGGGATGCCTTGCAGCGTGCTGTTGATCTCCAAACCCCCCCCCCCCCCCCCCTCGTACTCTTACGGATTTATAGACAGCCCTGCAGGACTCAGTGTCAGTTCCGTCGAACACTACTTCAGACATTAGCTGTGTCCATGCAACGTCGTGTCGTGGCACTTCAGAGTGCTCACGGGGACCCTACACGATATTAGGTAGGTGTACGAGTTTCTTTGGCTCTTCAGTTTAATTATCACTGTTCGACATGGGTTCTATTTCTGATATTAAAATTTGTGCTTCTAGACCATTTTACCATGGGAAATTCAAATATGTAAACAAAATATCGTTGTCAGGGATGCTTTTTATGTAATATATATATATATATATATATATATATATATATATATATATATATATATATATATATATATGTATATTCACAATTTAAGGCATACACAGAGACGTTGTAGAGAAATACGGGTATGTTGCCGTATCCAATAGTGATAGAACGTGATAATTTCTTGTGCAACAGCAGGTGGGAAGAATCAGACATCATTAGGTTATCCCCCGCCACACCTATGTCATTAAGACCACCTGAAACATCTCATTAACTCGAACGGCGACAGCCGATCGCTGCCTCGGCAGTAAAGCTTCACACCTCCTAGGGGAAGGTGCATCGAGTTTACAACAATGGTGTTAGCCGCAATTTGTATCAGTCTTAACGAGTGGGTTTTTTTGGCTGACAAGTAACTGTGTGTCATATTTCCGAGCACTGTTGAATCTTTTAGTTCCTGTGTGTAAACTGATTGAGCCTGGTGCTGAAGGTAAAACGACTGCTTGTTTTTACACGTCAGCGTTCCTCTAGTTCCCTACTATTAATTTAATACAGGTGTATTACCAGAGTGGTATTTTTAAATTTGCACAAATGCCACGTCGTCGTGGATGTTGATATAAGCTGGAAAACTTCTGCTACATCTGTGGGAAGTTCACTTTTGCCAGAAATAGGAAGAAAATTTCTTCAGTCATAAAGAAAGCATACAAACATTACTTTGGAGTAGAGGTAGGAGACCAAGATAAAGAATAGGCACCACATTTATGTTGTGCTACATGTTACTGCAAACTAATTCAGTGGTGGAAAGGTAAAGAGAATGTGGCGTTGTTTGCTGTTCCCAAGGTGTGGAGGGAGCCTAAGGAACATGTTCCTGATTGTTATTTCTGTCTAACAAAAATTCAGGGTTTTTACAAACAAAAAGTCGAAGAGGCACATTGTTTACCCAGATCTGCCTTCAGCGAGAATGCCAGTGCAGCATTCCGACAACCTTCCAGTACCTTCAAGAGCCCGAGGTCAAATTCCGAGTGACAGTGAAATAAGTAGTACTGAAGAAATCACAGATGATGATTCTCTATATCACTGCACAAGTGAGTCATCGCCACATTTGTTAACACAGGTAGATTTAAATGATTTAGTACGTGATCTAGGACTAAGTAAACAAAAGGCGCAGCTGCTTGGTTCAAGATTACAAGAGTATAATCTACTGCACCAAAGTACTAAAATCAGTGTGTTCAGGCACAGAGAACATGCCTTTATTTCTTATTTTTCAACTGACGAAGCACTGACATTTTGCAAAGACGTTGCTGGCCTGATGAAAGTGCTGAACTTCACTTATATTTCACAGGAGTGGAGACTTTTCATAGATGCACCGAAAACAAGTCTGAAGGGTGTTTTGCTACACTACGGAAATAAAATACCCTCTGTTCCAGTAGCTTACGCTAGTTTGACAAAAGAGAATTACGAATTCGTACAAAGGATGCTAAATTCATTAAAATACAATGAACACAAATGGAAAATTTGTGCAGATTTCAAGGTAATTGCTGTGGTACTGGGAATGCAACAAGGCTACACAAAGTATGCCTGTTTTCTTTGCGAGTGAGATAGTCGAGACCGAAATTCTGACTACGTGAAAACGAAATGGCCTAGGCGAAGATGGAAAGTTGACGAAAAGAATGTACAACTTGAAAGTCTGGTAGCTCCTGAATATATACTGCTTCCACCACTTCACACCAAACTTCGCCTGATAAAACAATTCGTGAAGGCCTTGGATCCAACAGGCTGTGGGTTTGCATATCTAGCTACCAAATTCCCCCATCTTTCAGCTGCAAAAATAAAGGAAGATGTATGTGTGGGCCCACAAATCAGGGAGCTGCACAAAGATGCAAATTTTGAAGCATGTTTAACTGATAAAGAAAAAACCGTATGGGACTGTTTCAAGATGGTGTCGGAAAACTTCCTTGGAAGAAGAAGAGCTACTAACTACAAAGCAATGGTGAAGGATATGATCAAAGCATATCAGGATTTGGGGTGCAATATGTCTTTGAAGGTACATATGATGGACTCTCATCTGGACTACTTCACAGAGAGTTGTAGTGACGTATCGGATGAACATGGGGAAAGATTCCATAAAGACATTTCTACCATAGAAAGGCGCTATGAAGGGAAGTGGGTACCTTCTATGTTAGCAAAAAAAATGGCTCTGAGCACTATGGGACTTAACAGCTATGGTCATCAGTCCCCTAGAACTTAGAACTACTTAAACCTAACTAACCTAAGGACATCACACAACACCCAGCCATCACGAGGCAGAGAAAATCCCTGACCCCACCTGGAATCGAACCCGGGAACCCGTGCGTGAGAAGGGAGAACGCTACCGCACGACCACGAGATGCGGGCTTCTATGTTAGCAGATTATTGCTGGAATATCATTCGAGAGAAGAAAGATTCACAATACAAGAGAAATAACTGATGTGCATTACAATGCAGTGGCTCATTGTTTGTCAATTTTCTGTAATTTCTCATGTCAAATAAATGTTTTAAAGTGTATACACAAAGGTTACTGTGTTATAAGTTAGATCCCACCCTCCATTAATGTGATGAACTTATAACATCATAAAGATGTGCATTTGTTTGTCGAATTTCACCTCACGTTTGCTGCACTATATCACGAACTGAAAAGAGAAATAAAATTGCGGTTACTCATAAACTATCCCTGACAGAAAAAAAACCAAAAACAGTTTTCAATTCAGCACTCAAAATACAACTAGGATCACAATATTTTTTATCAGAAATAGAAAAAAAACGTTTTTTTTGTAGAACAGTGTTATTCAATACAGCTACACAAATGAATGGAGCTAAGCTTGTGGAACGGTTATGTAGTTCTGGCTGCAGACGACATTCAGTGAAATGCGCATATTTATGCTGTTTTTATAGTGTGGAACAACTGTGGACCTCACTTAAATGCAAAACACATGACCTCTGAATATAGAAGAGACAGTTTTTTTTTTTTTTTTTTTTTTTTTAAGTATTGGAATAATAGTTGATGTTCAGCGTATGCTGTCGGCGCAGCTGCAGATATCGTCAGACTACTGTTCAGGTACTTCTCCAGAAACTCTGCAAATTTACATAATATAAGCAATCCTTGTCGTTTTCTGAAATGGAGCTTACATTTATTAGTTCTAGAGCAGTTAACAGGGGATGCAATTATTGTTCGGTCTCTTGCAAACCGAGTGCTTGTAAGAGAGCTTGCTGGAAAGTAATGCCTCCGAATTTTTTGTGTGAAAACTTCTAAAGCTTTTTAAATAAAATATATGTTATTAACACTCAACGTCTTTATTCTTCGTGTCTACTTATCTGCAACCTTCCGCCGCTAGAGAGCCCCGAATTGTTGCGTGAAAGATGGGGCTGTGTAACGTGACTATGTCGGTTCGTGAGAAACAGCGTGCTGTAATAGAGTTTCGAATTCTAAGAGTTGGTCCACACACTGAGGACCCTGTCCTTCAGCATGTCAATGCGAGACCACACACGAGAGCTACAACATATGCAACAGTGCGACGCCTTGGGTCTACTGTCAATGATCGTGCTCCATACAGTGCTGACGGCCCCATTCAACTTCTATCTGTTTCCAAAACTTGAAGAACACCTGTGAGAACTTCATTTTGATAGCGATGAAGCGGTGCAAGCAGAGGTGAGGCTGCGGCTCAGTCAACAAAGTCAAACATTCTACAGTGATGGTATCAACATACTGCTTTCACGTTGAGAGAAATGTGTTCGTTGCCAGGGTGGCTATTTGAGCAATAAATATTATACATGAACAACATTTGTTTCATTTAAAAAGCATTAGGAATTTTCACATAAAATTTTGAAAGGCATCACTTTTAAGCACGCCCTCGTGTAACCAGGTGCTTTCAAAAGGAACAAGCAAGACTAGAACAAAAACGGCCGCATCGAAACCAGATTTGTTAACAACTTACACTGATACAAACCCACTCCTTCTACAGAATATGCAGGTATACACTGCACCTTCTCAATCAAATCGAAATTAAAACTGAATTGAGAAAAGGTAAAACAATTCGAAGCATATAAAAAAGTGATATCAAAGAATATAAATGATTTAGAAACTAACATGACCACGGATGGCAATAGCACGTAAGAATAATTTGGTCCACTTGAACATGCAATTGAAACCTATACATAAAGATACTAATTCCCATTTTTAGTCAGAAAGCCACGCAACGGCTAAGCGCAACATTGCAAATTTATCTCGATCTACATAACTGTACTTGATTACGTCTGCATTGCGTTCCAGAAGCCAATAGCATGTAGCGGTCTCACTCGAAATGTTCCCCAGCATGATCTCAAATAACATTTTACGACCAAGAGACTGAGCAGAACCAAGTCCAGAACACTAAATGCGTAAAAACTCAAGAGCTACTGGGCAGCGCAAACTGGCACCAGGCCACGCCGGGAAACAGGACGAAGTCTCGCAGCAAGTCATCCGATTGGCCGCCACAAACCAAACTGCTTCCCGTGAGACATAAAACTTGTACTCCCATGCCAAATAGCTACCCTAGGAAGTGGATGGGAGTTCGGGATGATAACGCATCCTACCATTCCTCTACCGCTTAAAACTGCCAAATTCAGAACAACATGCCGACCCCGTGAAGATGCGGGATACAGGCCAGAAAAAAGAACACGAGCACTATTCTGGCTTAGATCGTTTTGCGACAAAGTCCTTTATAGACCCATTGCATTTTACCAGTATCCTACCAATTACACCAACCTCGGGGAAGATCAGTTTGGATTCCGTAGAAACACTGGAACCGTGAGGCAATACTGACCTTACGACTTATCTTAGAAGAAAGATTAAGGAAGGGCAAACCTACGTTTCTAGCATTTGTAGACTTAGAGAAAGCTTTTGACAATGTTGACTGGAATACTCTCTTTCAAATTCTAAAGGTGGCAGGGGTAAAATACAGGGAGCGAAAGGCTATTTACAATTTGTACAGAAACCAGATGGCAGTTATAAGAGTCGAGGGACATGAAAGGGAAGCAGTGGTTGGGAAGGGAGTAAGACAGGGTTGTAGCCTCTCCCCGATGTTGTTCAATCTGTATATTGAGCAAGCAGTAAAGGAAACAAAAGAAGAATTCGGAGTAGGTATTAAAATCCATGTAGAAGAAATAAAAACTTTGAGGTTCGCCGATGACATTGTAATTCTGCAGAGACAGCAAAGGACTTGGAAGAGCAGTTGAATGGAATGGACAGTGTCTTGAAAGGAGGATATAAGATGAACATCAAAAACAGCAAAACGAGGATAATGGAATGTAGTCGAATTAAGTCGGGTGATGTTGAGGGTATTAGATTAGGAAATGAGACACTTAAAGTAGTAAAGGGGTTCTGCTATTTGGGGAGCAAAATAACTGATGATGGTCGAAGTAGAGAGGATATAAAATGTAGACTGGCAATGGCAAGGAAAGCGTTTCTGAAGAAGAGAACTTTGTTAACATCGAGTATAGATTTAAGTGTCAGGAAGTCATTTCTGAAAGTATTTGTATGGAGTGTAGCCATGTATGGAAGTGAAACATGGACGATAAATAGTTTGGACAAGAAGAGAATAGAAGCTTTCGAAATGTGGTGCTACAGAAGAATGCTGAAGATTAGATGGGTAGATCATATAACTAATGAGGAAGTATTGAATAGGATTGGGGAGAAGAGAAGTTTGTGGCACAACTTGACCAGAAGACGGGATCGGTTGGTAGGACATGTTCTGAGGCATCAAGGGATCACCAGTTTAGTATTGGAGGGCAGCGTGGAGGGTAAAAATCGCAGAGGGAGACCAAGAGATGAATACACTAAGCAGATTCAGAGGGATGTAGGTTGCAGTAGGTACTGGGAGATGAAGAAGCTTGCACAGCATAGAGTAGCATGGAGAGCTGCATCAAACCAGTCTCATGACTGAAGACCACAACAACAACAACCAATTACACAGTCTGCAGCCTGCTTTAAAGGCGACCCTTACAAATTTTTACATCCAGGTTGACTTGGAAAATGTTCTCCAGCGTTTACAGGGATTATGAATTACAGTGTGTAAGATGAACTGCTAATATGTCGTCAGGTTTTTACAGGAAATTAATCTTGGCTTCAGTGCGAAAAGCCATAAGTGTTCAATACTTAAACCAATTTTTTTTTCGAAGATATATTTCCCTTCAGTATCATCTTCACTCGGTTCCAACGTGTTTGGCGTATTACTGGTTTTCAAACGAAAAAAGAGATGAAAAATGATGCTGAAAACACCACATATTCTCTACGAATACTAGTATTTTTATAAATCAATAAACGTCTTTAATTCAGATTGGTGATTGCAAAGGTTCCTATTCTCGATGGAATTATGGTGATACGAAGTCTCACTCGTAACGAAATCTATTGTACTCGCGTATCACCAGAGTCATATGCTCCATCGTAATGACCCAACCAAACGCGCTCCCATGGCAAAACCATTCATGCATGTATCACAACTCGCTTTACCAGTTTTCCTAAACGATGTGCATCTTGGTCATGCATCCTTTTGTTTTCAAATCTACATGATGATAATTCTTCACTTATAAGCATTTCTCTTGACTGAGCGCCATTTTTAAAGTCGCAGCTGCTGGTAAAGACAGCTACAAAATTGGAAAATCTCGCCGGATGTTGACATTACGTTAACATATGAAGAGACTTCTGTTTTTCTAGATTTCCTTACTAGTAGCAGCGACTTTAAAAATGGCGTTCACTTACGGAAAATGTTGAAATATGATGAATACAAACTTGTGATTCTTTTGATGGTGGACAGGGGAAGGGGGGAGGGAAAGTTTTATTGTTGATGAGGTGCGTTCTGGCATCTAAAATTTTATAAATTAAGCACTGTAGACCTCTCTTGTAAACTAACGTTAACGTAATGTCAACGTGAGTGTGTGAGTGAGGTCCACAATGGTTAATTTATAGACGCCCCCCCCCCCCCCCCCGCAGTCACCACCACCACCATAAAATTCACAAGTTGGTATCTTTGAAAACTTGTGATAAAACTTACCATCAGGAATCATTTTTACAAAACACTGTTCTGAAATGCAGGTTTTTAATATATAATTTCATATAATCACAACAATAAAAGTACAACATATATTTTAAACGAAAGGTGCCACCGTTTGTCGCCTTAGCAATATTAGCTTGCCCCCTGGTTCTGTTCGAAACATAGTGTCAAAAGTCGGTAGCCCAGGTAACTATCATGACACGTTTTCAACCTCTGCCAGCCGCATCTTTCGAACAGTTACATCGTAACTGCTCGGTGAAGCAGAAGTTTTCGGTGTACTCTTGTATCCCTATGTTTTAGAAAATCTCACCACATTCCAATACATGTGTAATATTTTAAATCTCCGGAATCGATTTGTCCTGGTGAGTTACAAAAATCCTTTGGAATTTTTGGCCGAAATTAAACGCTTGAGGTCCTTCCGAAATCCCACGACCCCGTGTGCCCCTTTTGTGCGGCAGATCAGCCAGTAATTAGTTGCAGCTGACTCCGGAATACAATGCCGAGGAAGGCGCAGGTGTTTCGGATGTCACCGCTGATAGAACATTCTAGCGAACGTGGCTCAGCAGTTCTCCGCAGACCTTTGTTGACCCAATGGGGTCGTCATTTACGACTGTAGTGGACCACGGGAATATTGTGCCTAGAAGGCTGGGGGTGTACTGTGACTTCACGTACCACGGATGACGAGCACGTAGGAGCTGTCATTCAAAAGCCCTCACCGGACTGGGATAGGAAAGATAATCGTCCGAGTTCGGTTTCCAAATATACCATCGCGTCATTTCCTGTAATCGCAAACTGAAATCTGAGTGGCCGGTCGGCTTTTTGTAAACTGATTCTCCTGAATCCATGTTCAACATTTTGAGGTTGGAGCTTAAAAGTATGGATCGAATTTTACAAACGAACTGCATAGTAAAAACGAATGACAGTTTTCGAATATTTAGCTCCACCTAATTATTCGAGAACATAATCTATTTTACCTAATTACATACATGGTGAGTGTAGACGCTGCAATTAAAAATAGTTTTTTCAGTCCATTTTCTCCCGAAAAACTCTGGATTCTGACATCCACCTTTTACAAACTACCAGAAATGTCTCGTCTTAGCTTAGGACGTGTCGTTAAAACAGTATACAAACTCACTAAAATTGCTGTCCATTGTAGGTGAATTTCTTTCTGAACGGCATAGCATGGCACTAAATCTATGAGATAAACTGCTTTCTAAAGTCTTCTGCTTCAATAAACACAGTTTAGCCTCATTTGTGCAATATGTCGTTCTGGTGAGCTCAGCACTGGGATGTTACGGTTCTAAACAAACAATAATCGGTACCACTGACGGTAAAATGTTTCTCTGCGACTTTCAGAGCGCAGAAATAACACAACATACAGTTAGATGATAACGGATCTTGCGCGGTAGTTACAGTGTTTATTTGCACATCATTTGTAACAACAAAATGGGATTGTATTAAACGATTTATTTTGTCTTTCTTGGAATTTAAATAACTAAAAATTTTTATTTAAAAAAATTTGAACTACACTATGGATTTCGATAGATTATGATCCCAAATACACAGATGGGAAAAATATCGCAACACCAAAAAGCAGTTAATGTGGAGTAATAAAATTTCGGGAGTACATTCATCTACGTAACATATGTAAGTGATTAATATCGCAAAATCACATATTAATGTATGCGCGAATCAGCCACTGAAAATATGAAAAGGTGGTATCTTAATAATAGGTGTAGCCACCAAAATGTTGAACGCAAGCATGCAGAAGGCATACATTGTGTAGTACAAGTGCCGGATGTCAGTTTGTGGGATGGAGTTCGATGACTGTTGCACTTGATAGGCCAATAGAGGGTCGGTTAATGCTGTTTGAGGATGACACTAGAGTTGTCGTCAGATGATGTTCCATATGTGTTCGAATGGGGACACACCTGGTGATCAATCAGATCAAGGTAACATCTCGACAATCCGTCGATATATATATATATATATATATATATATATATATATATATATATATATATATATAGTCCTGGAAATGGAAAAAAGAACACATTGACACCGGTGTGTCAGACCCACCATACTTGCTCCGGACACTGCGAGAGGGCTGTACAAGCAATGATCACACGCACGGCACAGCGGACACACCAGGAACCGCGGTGTTGGCCGTCGAATGGCGCTAGCTGCGCAGCATTTGTGCACCGCCGCCGTCAGTGTCAGCCAGTTTGCCGTGGCATATGGAGCTCCATCGCAGTCTTTAACACTGGTAGCATGCCGCGACAGCGTGGACGTGAACCGTATGTGCAGTTGACGGACTTTGAGCGAGGGCGTATAGTGGGCATGCGGGAGGCCGGGTGGACGTACCGCCGAATTGCTCAACACGTGGGGCGTGAGGTCTCCACAGTACATCGATGTTGTCGCCAGTGGTCGGCGGAAGGTGCACGTGCCCGTCGACCTGGGACCGGACCGCAGCGACGCACGGATGCACGCCAAGACCGTAGGATCCTACGCAGTGCCGTAGGGGACCGCACCGCCACTTCCCAGCAAATTAGGGACACTGTTGCTCCTGGGGTATCGGCGAGGACCATTCGCAACCGTCTCCATGAAGCTGGGCTACGGTCCCGCACACCGTCAGGCCGTCTTCCGCTCACGCCCCAACATCGTGCAGCCCGCCTCCAGTGGTGTCGCGACAGGCGTGAATGGAGGGACGAATGGAGACGTGTCGTCTTCAGCGATGAGAGTCGCTTCTGCCTTGGTGCCAATGATGGTCGTATGCGTGTTTGGCGCCGTGCAGGTGAGCGCCACAATCAGGACTGCATACGACCGAGGCACACAGGGCCAACACCCGGCATCATGGTGTGGGGAGCGATCTCCTACACTGGCCGTACACCACTGGTGATCGTCGAGGGGACACTGAATAGTGCACGGTACATCCAAACCGTCATCGAACCCATCGTTCTACCATTCCTAGACCGGCAAGGGAACGTGCTGTTCCAACAGGACAATGCACGTCCGCATGTATCCCGTGCCACCCAACGTGCTCTAGAAGGTGTAAGTCAACTACCCTGGCCAGCAAGATCTCCGGATCTGTCCCCCATTGAGCATGTTTGGGACTGGATGAAGCGTCGTCTCACGCGGTCTGCACGTCCAGCACGAACGCTGGTCCAACTGAGGCGCCAGGTGGAAATGGCATGGCAAGCCGTTCCACAGGACTACATCCAGCATCTCTACGATCGTCTCCATGGGAGAATAGCAGCCTGCATTGCTGCGAAAGGTGGATATACACTGTACTAGTGCCGACATTGTGCATGCTCTGTTGCCTGTGTCTATGTGCCTGTGGTTCTGTCAGTGTGATCATGTGATGTATCTGACCCCAGGAATGTGTCAATAAAGTTTCCCCTTCCTGGGACAATGAATTCACGGTGTTCTTATTTCAATTTCCAGGAGTGTATATATATGCAGTCATGCCACGTGGGATAGCCATCAGAATGCTCCAGCTGTCATGTCACATGAAGTCGCACCCCAAACTGCAACTCCCGCTGTATATCCAATGTGTCTAGCACAGCAGCCTTCAACTGACCTACTTCGAACCGCCACACAGCCATCACTGACACCGAGGCAGAACCAATTCTCATCAGAAAAGACAACAGACCTTCACCCTGCCCTCCAATGAGCTCTCGGTTGACTCACATTTAGCAGTGATTCGGATTCAGTGGAATGCACGCTACAGGGCGTCTCGCCCTGAGTTGACTTTCAATGAACCGATTTATAACAGTTCGTTGCATGATTGTGATGCCAACTGCCGCTCAAATTGCTGCTGCAGATGCAGTACGATGCTCCAGACAACGAACACGATGGTCTTTCCTCTCGGCAGTGCCACGTGGGCGTCCGGTGCTTCGTCTTCTTGCTATCATTCATTCTCGTGACCACCGCTCTCAGCAATCATGTACAGTGGTTTACTCCTGGAAAGTCGTTTTGCAACAGCTCAGATGAACATCCAGCTTCTCATAGCCCTGTTACACAATGTCGTTCAAACTCAGTGAGGCGTTTATAATGGCGTCTTGGTCTTCTTACAGGCGTTCTTGACTAACATCAACTCAGTCACAAACGTAACTAACGCTCACGGCAGTTACAGCAGGTATTTAAAGAAAATCTGATTTGCATCCTCACAGTAGCGCTACTAGCGCCACTGTTCAGTGACTGGCGTGAAATTTTATACACATAGTTTTCCAGAGGTAGAAACACGCTTACCAACTTTCGTTTGTGTCGCACAACTCCTTCTTGGTGTTACGATTTCTTTTCGTTCGCTTAACAATGTTGATATTTTTGTTTTAGTCTGCGTCGAATCTATGTTGTATACAGGTTTCTACAAGTATTCTTCTGCTTCGTTAGGACCCTTCAGGATCATGTGTGGCTTGTTTTGCACGTGTTCTTTCTTCCCAATACCTCTTCATTCTCTCGCTTGGTCTTTTTCTTTCTTCTTCTGATAAGGCGAATTTGTTTTTTGTTTCAGGCCACCTGTGACCATCCACCAATTCTTTATACCTTTCCCTGTCCTGTACTAATGCCTGCTGATGACTTTCTTTTATTCCTGCAGCCTTCTAGTCATCTCTGAATTCCTTCAGCCAGTTGTTTCCCGTATGACATGTTGCATTCCACATCTTCTTAGTCAACTTCTCCTCGTCCATCCTCATGATGTGCCTAACAAATCGTAAACTTCTCTTCCGTATCTCCCTCGATGTGGGTTCAATATTTTCATACAGTTCCTGTCATGTTATGTGTATCCAGATAACCCCATGTTTTTTGTGCCACACATGTCTCTCAAAATTTTCCGCTCCTCATTCTCCAACTGTATACAAGCTCTCTTCCCGAGTGTGATCGTTTCTGATGCATACAGAGCAGCGTTTCTTATAGTTGCTGTGTAATGTCGTAATTTGCCATTCCGTGACATATTTCTCTTGCCATGTGTTGTTTTCACAGCAAATCGAAGATTCTGCAAAAACTGTACCCTGTCTATTGTGCTACTGTTGCTCTCTATGCCACCAGTTATCTTCTCCCCCAAATGACGAAAACTGTTGACTTTCTCATCCACTTGGCCATCTATCTTCCAGACAGACTAAATGGACAATGTGTTGGTCTTCTTATATGCAATCTCCAGTCTGACATTTTCTACTTTTTGGACTAGATTTTTAGTGCTGTCTTTGCCTCTTCTTCTGTCTCATTTAAGAGTGCCACGTCATCTGCGAATGACAGGCAGTCCATTGTTGCGTTATGTTTGACCTTGTACCCTATTTGCACACCTTTGATCTTCATGATACTACTTAGTTGTCTCCACTGTCTCATTACTTAGTCCAAAACCAGGTTAAATAAAGCTGGTGACAGTCCATCCCCATGCCGGACTCCTGTTTTTATTACGCAGCTGTCTGACAGCGTACTGCGATGCATGATCCTGGCAGTAGTGCCGCTTAAGGTTTCCTTTATTATTGCATGTGTTGTAGCATCCAGTCCTCTATCTTCTGACACATCAAGCATCAGCATCTGCTGAATCGTATGCCTTTTGGAAGACCACAAATGTCACTATTATCCTTTTTCTTTCCTGTGTCTGTGTTCTATTATCCTTTCTTTCCAAATATCTGTTCTGTACCGTTCCTCCCTTTTCTAAAGCCACACTGGTACTCTCCTATTGTCGGCCCCAGTTGTTCTTCACTCTGTTCAGCAAGATTTTTGACAAAAACTTTTACCCTATGTTTAAGAGAGAGATGCCCCTGTAGTTATCCAGTACTCTCTTGGCCCGTTTCTTGTGCAGTGGTGTTATAAAGGCTTCTTTCTAGTCTATGGGCAGTTTCTTATTTCTCCAGATATCCATTATTATATTAAATACTTCTTTAGATTTCAGCCCCGCCCCACTTGATCTCTTCAGCATAGATACCATCATTGCCTGATGCCTTGTTGTTTTTGAGGTTTTCAATTGCCTCTGCTACTTCTGCCATGGTGGGTGCATTGTCTAGGCTATACTGACTTTCGTCCCTAGAGCGTAAGTATGTCCACGTTACTGTCGGTGGTCCTGCATTCAACAAATCCATAAAATACCTAACCATTTCCTCGCACCTCTTTCTCGTCAATTTTTATTGTGCCATCTTGTCCTATTACGAAGGGTTGTTTTGCCTCGAAGCCTTTAATTCTGCTCTTCATTTCCCTGAAAAAGACTTATGATTTGTATTTCTTGAAGGCTGCGTTTGCTTCTTCAAGTTTCTCATTCCATCTACTTCCCTTGGCATTTCTGATCGTTTTGTTAGAAATTTTTCTCGCATTCTGGAAGTTCGACCAGTCTTCTTGCTTTTTACAGGACTGCCATTTCATCCATGCTTTCCTCCTGGTCTCGACTGTATTCTTACATTCATACGTCTAACACTCATGCTTCCTTTTCTTGTTGTTAGTAGCCAGTCGCACTGCCTCTTCTTCCATCATATCTCTTACTCTCTTCTAGTCACTCTGAACTACCATTCTCTTTGCATACTCTGTTCTATGTTGTTCTTTTTTCAGAAGATTTGGGTCGATTCTGTGAGTGTTTAAGGTTCTATGTTTCCTTGCTCTGTTGGATATAATTTGTATTTTATTTCGACAAAAAGGTAGTGATCTGATTCAAACTTGCTATTTTTCCTCTCTTTCGTGTTCACAATCTCTTTGTGATTCTTGCTACATGGTTCTGTTTCCAGCGATGACCCATGTTGTTTTCTTGCTTGCCTTCAAATGTTCAAATGTGTGTGAAATCTTATGGGACTTAACCGCTAAGGTCATCACTCCCTAAGCTTACACACTACTAAACCTAAGTTATCCTAAGAACAAACACACCCACCCACGTCCGAGGAAGGACTCGAATCGCCGCTGGGATCAGCCGCACAGACCATGACTGCAGCGCCCCAGACCGTTCGGCTAATACCGCGCGACTTACTTGCCTTAGCTTTGTAATGGGTGGTCATTATTCTCATCTTATGTCTTACCATTCTTGTTTGTTCTTTTCTGGGCTGCATAATCTCCCACAGGATCTCTAAATTTCCTTCCCGTGCCTATGTTCGCGTTAAACTCTCCTAGAAAAATAGTGTCACCACTTTTCTCCACATCTGTCACTACCTTATCAAAAGTGGACCAAAAATATTCAGTTCTTACTTTGTCTTTTTTGTTCTTATCATTTGTTGGTGCATGTGCATTTACTGATGTATAGGTTTTGTTTCATAGTTTCATTGTCAGATATGACAGCCTCTCCTTTATGCCCTTCCACATAGTGATACTATCTGTGGTGTCACCGCCAGACACCACACTTGCTAGGTGGTAGCTTAAATCGGCCGCGGTCCATTAGTACATGTCGGACCCGCGTGTCGCCACTGTGTGATCGCAGACCGAGCGCCACCACACGGCAGGTCTCGAGAGACGTACGAGAACTGGCCCCAGTTGTACGACTACGTTGCTAGCGACTATACGGACGAAGCCTTTGCTCTCATTTGCCGAGAGACAGTTAGAATAGCCTTCAGCTAAGTTAATGGCTACGACTTAGCAAGGCGCCAATTGTCACAGTGCATGTATCTTACGAGTCTCACTTGTATCGCCACAATCTCCAGATGTCTCATCAAGAACGATGTATACAAGGAGTGATTAAAAGTTAAGTATATTCCAAAGCTACGTATTTTCTTTATAACATTCATTAAGTCTCCTGTTTCAGACCTCACTCCATCCTTCGTGAGTTAGCGCGTGCATCTTGGCCGCCTCTTTCAATTAGTGTGCGTAGTGTTGGCAAGTCTGCCGACACTACACTATCCAGGTACCTACGATCTACGACAAAGCTCTGCCAAACATAAAAGGTTGCTTTGGCCCCCCAACACCGGGCTTCCCTTTCAGAATTACATATCCCTCTGATTCCAACGTGCTTTCGTCCCTGAATCTTGTTTACTGTAGTGCCAGTATGCCAATCCCAAGTTCTCTCATACTTTCAAGAACTTGCCTTAGCTTGCCCACCTTCATCATCGTCTGTATGTTTGTGGTTCTACAAGTATTCATTAATAATGTCATACATTTTTAGCACCGCGTTTTAAAAACTGTTAAATTATGACACCAAATAAATGTATTACTACTAAGAATGCCTAGTAGCCCTAAAGAAGTAATATCCGGTCGTTCTCATTTTACGTTTGGTCCAGAGTTCGGTGCTAGGCGCTAACATTGGTGCAGAATAATGCATTAAAGGTTAATCATTAACGAATTTCCACTAGAACTCAGCTGACGCTACCTACCTCAGAGTTAAATACAGTTTTCCTATTAAGACTGTATAGATACAGTTGCATTATAGACAGCTGTGTTGTAGACAGCAAGTAACTACGGCTACCGGCAAAGACATTATATGATCGATTCACGGAAAAATTATATCGACTGGCGGAAAAATTTTTGATGGTCCTCGGAACTTTACTTAATGGTAAATATAGAGCAGATTTTGCACAAACCGTAGTGTTCGCACTACTTTACTAATACGCCCACTCGAAAAAAAAATTATTATTTCAATACTACTTTCAATAAAATATTTTCCATGAATTTCATTAACTGTGTTAATAAAAGTACTTCGTCCCAGCTAACATTTTTCCACGAGGTAATGAGCGAGTTTTCTTTGGCATGTCAGTTGCATATAATGTAGAATAGCTATTTTATCAATAAAATCCATCGGTAGATGCTTGTGATCGCATCAGCTCACAGGTCCTAGCAAACCTTCCAATATTATGTATATGTAAATTTTGAGATTCTGAATGATGTATAGGTATAGGTATAGGTTCCAAAGTCATGTTTTGAGATCTCGGAAGGTTTAGAGATATTGTTCCTCGTAATTCCTTTTTGCAAGTTCTAATTTCCCTATCTCTTGTTTTCAGAAAATGTTTCAAAGTATTGAAACAGGTAGAAAAAATCAAAATTAAAACGTATTTACAACAGTCTCACATTAGCGCACCAAGATGCCTCTAATGTTACTAGTCATATACTAAACCCCTGTAGAAAGGAAGTAGTCAAAATAAATAAAGCAGGACACCGGGGCGAATAATGCGATGGTGCACTGCGAGAAAAACCATATACAAGCACAATAAGTGAAAACGAAAGACATAACTAACGAAAGATCAAAATTGCGACCTTCAGCAAGCTAAATAACGAACCCTCCCCCCCCCCTGCCGCCTCGATGCTTTCTCCCCCTCACCCCCCCCCCTCCGCCAAACCATCGCTCACTCTCACACATTTATGAACAAATGTCAGTAGGTAAGGATGATTAAATAACAGGTCGGTAAGTGTAACAGCGTGAAATCCAACAAATTGAGATCACTAAATTGAAATCGCAATATACTCACATAGTTACAGACACGTTAAAAAAATTTTCTCAGGCAGATTATACGAAGTGAGAGGAGCACCTAACGATGACAGAAATGGTTCAAATGGCTCTCAGCACCATGGAACTTCACTTCTGAGGTCATCAGTCCCGTAGAACTCAGAACTACTTAAACCTAACTAACCTAAGGACATCACACACATCCATGCTCGAGGCAGGATTAGAACCTGCGAGCGGTCGAGCGGTTCCAGACTGTAGCGCCTAGAACCGCTCGGCCACGGCGGCCAGCCCGAAATTTAAGATAATAAGATGGCAAAGGACTAAGATATCTTTAAGTAACATAAAAAGAGAATCTATATTGTGTTTCCGTAAGACCGTGCAAAAATGTAACAGGACATGGAAAATGCTCCACTGAACAATTTGAGGATGGGGACCTGGGATCGGAAAAGCCAAGCCAGCTTATGGAGATAAGGGAGTAAACTTGTCTACCACTTTGTCTAGGATTACTGTTTTTCAGTTTAGTTACAATTAACATGCGTAAAAGTTCACACGTACTGTGCTGTTTATTTAGACGTACACTCTTTGTTTCCAGCAGCGAAACAAGGAGACGAGCCTGATTACGGGGAAGACCTGATGCAGGCGTTGTTTACTTTACTTGCCCATAAGGTAGTTCCGATGTATTTATTGCCCCATTATAGAACGTGTTATGAATCCACGACAGACCCATTCATTAGTCCGTGCTATTCAGGGAAGTACAGTACAATACGATGGAGCAGTATCGGTACAGTATTTCCTCGTCGCTGGATTGGGAAGAAGAGGTCCTATCCCATGACCTGCGAGCTTACCTGACCCGAATCCCCTCAAATATTTTCTATGGGGACCTCCAAAGGCACTTGTGTATGAGACCGCAGTGGATACGGAGATAGAATTAGTTGCCAGAATTGTAGCTGCCTGTGAAGTGATTTGAAACACACCAAGGGTATTGACAGGGTGCGTCTGAGTCTTGTTCGAAGATGTCTTGCTTGCATTGAACTGGATGGCCATCAATTTCTACATCTACATCTACATATATGTGATTACTCTGTTATTTACAATAAAGTGCCTGGCAGAGGGTTCAATGAACCACTTTCAAGCTGTCCCTCTACCGTTCCACTCTCGAACGGCATGCGGAAAAAACGAGCACTTAAATTTTTCTCTGCGAGTCCTGCTTTCTCTTATTTTATTGTGATGATTATTTCTCTCTATGTAGGTGGGTGCCAACAGAATGTTTTCGCAATCAGAGGAGAAAACTGGTGATTGAAATTTCATAAGAAGATCCCGTTGCAAAGAAAAACGCCTTTGTTTTAATGATTGCCACTCCAATTCACGTATCATGTCTGTGACACTATCTCCCTTATTTCACGATAACACTAAACGAGCTGCCCTTCTTTGTACTTTTTCAATATCATCCGTCAGTCTCACCTGATGCGGATCCCACAACGCATAGCAATGCTCCAGAATAGGGCGGACAAGCGAGGTGTAGCAGTCTCTTTAGTAGACCTGTTGCACCTTCTAAGCGTTCTGCCAATGAATCGCATCTTTGGTTTGCTCTACCCACAATATTATCTATGTGATCGTTCCAATTTAGGTTATTTGCAATTGTATTCCCTGAGTATTTAATTGAATTTACAGCCCTCAGATTTGTGTTACCTATCGCGTAATCGATTTAGCTGATTTCTTTTAGTACTCATGTGAATAACTTCACGCTTTTCCTTATTCAGGGTCAATTGCCACTTTTCGCACCATACAGATATCTTATCTAGATCCAAAACAAATGGTTTAAATGGCTCTGAGCACTATGGGACTTAACTTCTGAGGTCAGCAGTCCCCTAGAACTTAGAACTACTTAAACCTAACTAACCTAAGGACATCACACACATCCATGTCCGAGGCAGGATTCGAACCTGCGACCGTAGCGGTCACGCGGTTCCAGACTGTAGCGCCTAGAACCGCTCGGCCACTCCGGCCGGCTTATCTAAATCATTTTGCAAGTCGTTTTGATCATCTGATGACTTTACAAGACGGTAAATGACAGCATCATGTGCAAACACTCTAAGACGTCTACTCAGATTGTCTCCTGTGTCGTTAATATAGATCAGGAACAATAGAGGGCCTACAACACTTCCTTGGGGAACGCCGGATATTGCTTCTGTTTTAATCGATGATTTTCCGTCTATTACTACGAACTGTGACCTATCTGACAGGAAATCACGAATCCAGTCTCACAACTGAGGCGATATTCCGTAAGTACGCAGTTTGGTTAGAAGACGCTTCTGAGGAGCGGTGTCGAAAGGCTTCTAGAAATCTAAAAATATGGAACCAATTTGACATCCCCTGTCGATAGCACTTATTACTTCATGAGTATAAAGAGCTAGTTGTGTTTCAAATGAACGATATTTTCTGAAGCCGTGCTGACTATGTGTCAATAAATCGTTTTCTTTGAGGTACTTCATAATGTTCGAATACAGTATATGTTTCAAAACCCTACTGCACATCAGCACATTTTGTAAGATACGGTACAGATAGTACGTTCATTATGTCAATGATGGTATTTGCAGTTAACTAATGTGAACAAAAAGGTAAACAGTAATGTGATTTTATTTCTATTATCTCATTATACTGGCTTCTCCGACCCCAGATTCCCTACCTCAAATTGTTCAGTGGAGCATTTTCTATGTCCTGTTTAATTTTTGAACGCTCTTACGGAAATACTCTGTATACACACCACGTGGTGGCTGGAAGGGGGCAGCACGGATGTCAGTCAGGTGTGTACTAAAGCTGATAGATGACTTACGATTCTATTAATTTTTATTACTCAGATATCTACATCCATACTCCGCAAGCCACCTGACGGTGTGTGGCGGAGGGTACCTTCAGTACCTTCTATTCCAGTCTCTTATTGTTCTTGGAAAGAACGATTGTCGGTATGCCTCTGTGTGGGCTCTAATCTCTCTGATTTTATCCTCATGGTCTCTTCGCGAGATATACGTAGGAGGGAGCAATATACTGCTTGACTCCTCGGTGAAGGTATGTTCATGAAACTTCAACAAATGCCCGTACCGAGCTACTGAGCGTCTCTCCTGCAGAGTCTTCCACTGGAGTTTATCTATCATCTCCGTAACGCTTTCCCGATTACTAAATGATCCTGTAACGAAGCGCGCTGCTTTCCGTTGGATCTTCTCTATCTCTTCTGTCAACCCTATCTGGTACGGATCCCACACTGCTGAGCAGTATTCAAGCAGTGGGCGAACAAGCGTACTGTAACCTACTTTTCGGATTGCATTTCCTTAGGATTCTTCCAATGAATCTCAGTCTGGCATCTGCTTTAGCGACGATCAACTTTGTATGATCATTCCATTTTAAACCACTCCAAATGCTTACTCCCAGATAATTTATGGAATTAACTGCTTCCATACAGTATGGATAAATGATGATGGCGTCCACTTGGGGAAAATATTCCGGAGGTAAAATACTCCCCCATTCGGATCTCCGGGCGGGGATACTCAGGAGGACGTCGTTATCAGGAGAAAGAAAACTGGTGTTCTACGGATCGGGGCGTGGAATGTCAGATACCTTAAGCGGGCAGGTAGATTAGAAAATTTAAAAAGGGAAATGGATAAGTTAAAGTTAGATATAGTGGGAACTAGTGAAGTTCGGTGGCAGGAGGAACAAGACTTTTGGTCAGGTGAATACAGGGTTATAAATACAAAATCAAATAGGGGTAATGCAGGAGTAGGTTCAATAATGAATAAAAAAATAGGAGTTCGGGTAAGCAACTACAAACAACATAGTGAGCGCAATATTGTGGCCAAGATAGACACGAAGCCCAAGCCTACAACGGTAGTACAAGTCTATATGCCAACTAGCTTTGCAGATGACGAAGAAATTGAAGAAATGTATGATGAGATAAAATAAATTATTCATATAGTGAAGGGAGACGAATATTTAATAGTTATGGGTGACTGGAACGCGATAGTAGGAAAAGGAAAAGAAGGAAACGTACTAGGTGAATATGGATTGGGGGGAAGAAATGAAAGAGGAAGCCACCTGGTAGAATTTTGCACAGAGCACAACTTAATCATAGCTAACACTTGGTTCAAGAATCATAAAAGGAGGTTGTATACATGGAAGAAGCCTGGAGATACTGACAGTTTTCAGATAGATTATATAATGGTAAGACAGAGATTTAGGAACCAGGTTTTAAATTGTAAGACATTTCCAGGGGCAGATGTGGACTCTGACCACAATCTATTGGTTATGAACTGTAGATTAAAACTGAAGAAACTGCAAAAAGGTGGGAATTTGAGGAGATGGGACCTGGATAAACTGAAAGAACCAGAGGTTGTAGAGAGTTTCAGGGAGAGCATAAAGCAACAATTGACAAAAGTGGGAGAAAGAAATACAGTAGAAGAAGAATGGATAGCTCTGAGGGATGAAGTAGTGAAGGCAGCAGACGATCAAGTAGGTAAAAAGACGAGGGCTAGTAGAAATCCTTGGGTGACAGAAGAAATACTGAATTTAATTGATGAAAGGAGAAAATATAAAAATGCAGTAAATGAAGCAGGCAAAAAGGAATACAAACGTCTCAAAAATGAGATCGACAGGAAGTGCTAAATGGCTAAGCAGGCATGGCTAGAGGACAAATGTAAGGATGTAGTGGCTTACCTCACTAGGGTTAAGATAGATACTGCCTACAGGAAACTTAAAGAGACCTTTGGAGAAAAGAGAACCACTTGTATGAATATCAAGGGCTCAGACGGAAACCCAGTTCTAAGCAAAGAAGGGAAAGCAGAAAGGTGGAAGGAGTATATAGAGGGACTATACAAGGGCGATGTTCTTGAGGACAATATTATGGAAATGGAAGAGGATGTAGATGAAATGGGAGATATGATACTGCGTGAAGAATTTGATAGAGCACTGAAAGACCTAAGTCGAAACAAGGCCCCGGGAGTCGACAACATTCCGTTAGAACTACTGACAGCCTTGGGAGAGCCAGTCCTGACAAAACTCTACCATCTCGTGAACAAAATGTATGAGAAAGGCGAAATACCCTCTGACTTCAAGAAGAATATAATAATTCCAATCCCAAAGAAAGCAGGTGTTGACAGATGTGAAAATTACCGAAGTATCAGTTTAATAAGTCACGGCAGCAAAATACTAACGCGAATTCTGTACAGGCGAATGGAAAAATTGGTATAAGCCAACTCGGGGAAGATCAGTTTGTATTCCGTAGAAATATGGGAACACGTGAGGCAATACTGACCCTACGACGTATCTTAGAAGCTAGATTAAGAAAAGGCAAACCTACGTTTCTAGCATTTGTAGACTTGGAGAAAGCTTTTGACAATGTTGACTGGAATAATCTCTTTCAAATTCTGAAGATGGCAGGGGTAAAATACAGGGAGCGAAAGGCTATTTACAATTTGTACAGAAGCCAGATGGCAGTTATAAGAGTCGAGGGGCATGAAAGGGAAGCAGTGGTTGGGAAGGGAGTGAGACAGGGTTGCAGCCTATCCCCAACGTTATTCAATCTGTATATTGAGCAAGCAGTAAAGGAAACATAATCCATGAAGAAGAAGTAAAAACTTTGAGGTTTGCCGATGACATTGTAATTCCGTCAGAGACAGCAAAGGACTTGGAAGAGCAGTTGAACGGAATGGACAGTGTCTTGAAGGGAGGATATAGGATGAACATCAACAAAGCAAAACGAGGATAATGGAATGTAGTCGAATTAAGTCGGGCGATGCTGAGGGAATTAGATTAGGAAATGAGACACTTAAAGTTGTAAAGGAGTTTTGCTATTTGGGGAGCAAAGTAACTGATGATGGTCGAAGTAGAGAGGAGATAAAATGTAGACTGGAAATAGCAAGGAAAGCGTTTCTGAAGAAGAGAAATTTGTTAACATCGAGTATAGATTTAAATGTCAGGAAGTCGTTTCTGAAAGTATTTGTATGGAGTGTAGCCATGTATGGATGTGAAACATGGACGATAAATACTTTGGTGCTACAGAAGAATGCTGAAGATTAGATGGGTAGATTACGTAACTAATAAGGAAGTATTGAATATGATTGGGGAGAGGAGGAGTTTGTGGCACAACTTGACAAGAAGAAGGGATCGGTTGGTAGGACATGTTCTGAGGCATCAAGGGATCACAAATTTTGTATTGGAGGGCAGCGTGTAGGGTAAAAATCGTAGAGGGAGACCAAGAGATGAATACACTAAACAGATTCAGAAGGATGTAGGTTGCAGTACGTTTTGGGAGATGAAGAAGCTTGCACAGGATAGACTAGCATGGAGAGCTGCATCAAACTAGTCTCAGGACTGAAGACCACAACAACAACAACAACAACTGCTTCCAGTTGCTGACCTGCTATGTTGTAGCTAAATGATACGGAATATTTCTTTCTACGCATTCGTAGCACATTACACTTGTCGATATTGAAATTTAATTGCCATTCCCAGCACCATACGTTAATTCGCTGCAGATCCTCCTGCACTTCAGTAAAATTTTCCATTGTTACAACCTCTCGATATACCACAGCATCATCCGAAAAAATCCTTAGTGAACTCCCGATGTCATCCACAAGGTCATTTATGTATACTGTGAATAGCAACGGTCCTACGACACTCCCCTGCGGCACACGTGAAATCACTCTTACTTCGAAAGACTTCTCTCCATTGAGAATGACATGCTGCAAGTTTGAGATATACAGTAAAGCCGGAAATGCCCAGAGATCAACACTCTGCGCCTGTGTGAGCTTGATGTAGATAGTGGGGAAAGAAAGACTGGAACAAGAGGTTATTTCTCTAAGTTATCCAATGTTCGAAATTAGGCTGAAAATACGGCTTTTGTGTGACTTATACTATAAAAAGGACACTGGGTACAGGCTGGTATGAATAGATTCATGGCGCATGAGGTAAAAGCGGTGTTGTGAAGAGCAGCAGGTAGACCGCAGCATTGAAGACATCCCAGGAACAGAGGAAAAAAACAGCGGTAGAAGCAACGGTAAGCGGCGAGCGAACAGAAAGGCGGCGCAGTATTTGTACGTGCGGCGGTAATGTCTGGGCCGCATCCAACAACAGCAGAAGCGCTAGAAGCGGCGCACATCGACTGCGGTCCGTTTTTGCTCGCACCGACCGATGCGCTGGCGACGAGCCGGCGAACGGAATAGCTTCCAGAGAGCTCTCCCCCCGTGCACCAGTAACGCCTCCGGAGAGCAAAAGTTCCAAGTCCCGCAGAAAATTATTTCCAAGTCCTGGATTCACAGGAATAACATTAAACACTTTGCTGAGGCTCCCGGCCGTTGGACCGAATGGTGAATGGAGGCAAGTATTGCACGAAACTGAAACGTGAACTACTGCGAAAAGCAGAAGAGAAAAGCTGGGAGCGATGCTGACGAAGGGTGGTAAGAATTAACTGAACTTTTACAGTACGCCTAGGGACAACACGAGACGCAACAGCCGAAAGTTACAGTAACTCTGCCGCGGAACTCTGAAAAGGCGCAACACTCGTGTTTAATACTCAGCGAAGAGCAGTGGAGAGCAGCTACAGTCCCTCGTCGGCCCCCTTACCCTTGTCTCCCTTCTGATTAGATAAACAGCGTACGATACTAAAGAACAATACTCACATTCTGTCCCTCCTAGAGACAGACACATCAACAAGAAAACCAAAGCATATAACTGAAGCTGACTACCGGCAAGTATACAGGAAATAGAAGCGCAATTGCGAAAATGAACCACCATTGGCTGTACAGTGGAATGACGACAATGAAAATTCGTGCAGAACCGGGACTCAAACCCGGATTTAACGCTTTACGTGAGCGGTCGCCTGAACTGCTTCGGCTATCCGTGCACGAATCACCGCCAGACCCAAACTCCTATACGTCATCGTTCATGTGTCACTACCTGCACTCGTACCTTGTGTATATTCCCGTCCAGAAACGACATACGAGGGCGAGTCAAATGACAAAAAAAAAAAAAAAAAAAAAAAAAAAAAATTGGTTCAAATGGCTCTGAGCACTATGGGACTTAACTTCTGAGGTCATCAGTCCCCTAGAACTGAGAACTACTTAAATCTAACTAACCTAAGGACATCAGACAAATCAATGCCCAAGGCAGGATTCGAACCTGCGACCGTAGAAATCGCGCGGTTCCAGACTGTAGTGCCTAGAACCGCTTGGCCAAATGGGCAGGCTCAAATGAAAACCATGAATTTGTAATAACAAATCGAAATTTCGCGCCGTTGTTCTGTAGGTTGGTAAGCGTGCTACAAACAGCTCGCAGAATCGCCTGTCGGCTGTCTTCACTTAGACGCATCAGCTATGTAAGGCGGGTGACCTTGAACGAGCTTCGCCTGGCTGCCGCTAGGCGCTGGAGGATCGCGCTCTAGTTCTAACAGAGCGCGATCCGCTGGAAAAGACTAACTTCCGGTGCCGCCATTGCAGTTATCAGAGCGCCTACTTCCATAGTGCAGATACACACATACCGCCGCAGTATCAGTATATAGATGGCCGCCCCACTTGCGACTTGCACCAGGGAAGAACAGCGTTCCGTTACTAGGTTTTTGCTTAGTGAAGGTGTGAAACCTATTAAAATTTATTAACGAATAAAGGTTCGGTACGGTGATGCATGTCTGACACAGCAGCAAGTCTATGAATGGAGTAGGATGTTCGCAAATGGTGTGACTTCAGTGGAAGATGCTTCTCGTCCAGGTCAGGCACAACGAGTTGTGACTCCACAGAACATTGCAGCAGTTGAAGCCATAGCGAACGAAAACCGCCTAGTGACACTGAATGACATTGCAGCATGTTTACAGATTAGTCATGGGTCAGCACACCGCACTGTGCATCATGTGCTCCAGTTCAACAAACTGTCTGCAAGATATTGCAATGGCGGCTGACTCCTGAAATGAGACAACGACGTGTTGATGCTAGTGAAGAACTCCTTCGGCGCTTTAAACGATCAGGTGATGGCTTCCTCGCAAGAATCGTTACTGGGGATGAAACCTGGGTTCACTTCCACCAACCGGAAACGAAGAGAGCGAGCAAGGAATGGCGCCATTCCTCGTCACCGAAGTGATTTCCAAATGTTTGGACCACTCAAAGACACAATGGGAGGACAGAAGTTCCGTTCTGATGAAGAGGTACGCCACGCAGTGCATGAGTGGTTGCGCGGACTACCACAAGAAATTTTTCTAAAGGAATTTATGCAGTTTGGAAGCGGAGGAGTTGCATTGAGCGTGTGGGAGATTATGGTGAAAAGTGATACAGCTTTGTACCACTTCTGCACAATAAAAAATATTGAAAAAGATATTTAAGGTTTTCATTTGACTCACCCTCTTATTAGTGGAGTACATGACATGTATTCGCAATTGCGAATGTGGACAACCATCAGCTGTATAATGGGACGATAACAATGAAAATTTGGGCTGGATCGGGACTCGAATCCGGATTTCCCGCTTATCGTCAGATGTCACCTTACCATTATTTTTCTTTTTGCTTTAATCGCTTTCTCCCTCTCTCTCTCTCTCTCTCTCTCATTTTTTTGTCTGTTATAGAGGACAAAAAAATACCTGCTAGTGGGTAAAATGTTGCAGGTAAAATGATAAATAAAATAAAAATTTCTGTTGTGTGGAAATAAGATGATGTTCTTTATAAAATAAAATATTTCTGGGAAACATAAGTAAGTGAAGCTTTTGAACATCACATTCCTTTTTGACATAAATGGTGTAACAAATAATGAACATAAACTGCTTCTTCCAGTATAAAACAATAATCGGACCATATCCCTTTTCGTGCGAGCGTTCTTCGCTGATCCCGTTGTACCTCGTGATGGCGTCGGGTACATCCATTAGGCTATCAGACCAGGATCCACGGTCGGACTGAAACTTCCACATGTCGTCACTCACATGTCTAAAACCTGTACTCGTACATCCGTTATGTATATTCCGGTACAGGGGAAACATTTTACTTGAAAGTCGCTTGCCCGTTGTCGGCGGATAAATACGATATTGCAGTGCCTGTTTTATTCCGAATTACTATGCAATGCAGCGACTACAGCCGTCATGAAACACATGAAATGTAATCGAAATTGCGAATATCATCAGCTGTATAAAGGAACGACGACAATGAAAACTTGTGCCGGACCGGGACTCGAGGCGGCCGGTGTGGCCGTGCGGTTCTAGGCGCTTCAGTCTGGAACCACGTGACCTCTACGGTCGCTGGTTCGCATCCTGCCTCGGGCATGGATGTGTGTGATGTCCTTAGGTTAGTTAGGTTTAAGTAGTTCTAAGTTCTAAGGGACTGCTTCGGCTATCTCACCCAAACTTCCATATGTCGTCGTTCATGTTTCACAAGCTGCACTCGTACCTTGCGTATATTCCCGTCCAGAAAGGAGATATTTATGGAGAGTTGAGGGTCTGGTATAGGCGAATAAATACGAAACAGAAGTTGTAACACCGAAAATGCAGGATGCATGGCACCTGCTACAGATACATAATTTTTTTTGAATTGTATGTAAATATTTGTAAACTATATGCTTTCTTTTAATAAGTAAGGACATTGCTTCATTGTAGGTGTACATTTAGGTAGAAGTCCGTTGACGTTTCATTGTATTTATCTGTGTTTTACTGTGAAACGTAAGCTATGGGAAAAAGCCAAAGGAGTTGTTATTTGCATCGACTAGCAACGATAATAGCAGCGCTTGTGCGTTGTAAAATCTTTGGATAGGGGGTTGTTGAGGAGAGCGCGCGGAGAGCGCGGGAGACGGGTTCCAGCGCTTGTAGTGTGCGGGAGTGTGGTGTTAACGCTCTCGCAGTAGAGAGTACCATTTCGGCGGCTTCATGTATGCGCGCCAGTCAGATGACTAGTAGCAGGAGGAAGGACAGTGTACGGGCGGAAGAGGCTGTATTAATTACGATTGCCCGTTCCTATAGTTAGCCGTGGCCCCACAAGATGCTACCGTCTTCAACAACAGCAGCAGTTCCAGCAACACAGATTCGTCGTCGGCTCCGAGTTTCGTCGCACGTACAGCACTGAAGTAAGACTGTTCATTGGCAGAAAGTATTAACGGGTAACCCAGTAGCACAACTGAAAGTGATTTGATTAATGAACTTTATTTAAATAATAATGAGTTAAATTCAGAGTGATTGTGTCCTAATTGCCCCCAGACATTGTTACCAAGCTGGGTCCTTGTTCTATTTTTTTCCTAATATGCTAACCGAAGTTTGAGAATCTATCACTAGAAAAAATCCAAATCTAAATAAAATGCACAAATTAAGAGTGCGGAAGTTTTATTTATTTTACATATAGCTTGGAGCACATGGCTGTTTGGTTTGGTACGTATTCTAATATTTAATTCTGTTCAAGTCAGTAAAAAAGGCTCAGTTGTTCAGACAATAATACGAAATACAATTTGAAAATTAAGTAATTGCAAAGTAAGAAGTGCTTGCCTTTCTTTAAATTTTTTTTTCTTTTTCTGAGCACTATGAGACTCAACTGCTGTGGTCATCAGTCCCCTAGAACTTAGAACTACTTAAACCTAACTAACCTAAGGACATCACAAACATCCATGCCCGAGGCTGGATTCGAACCTGCGACTGTAGCAGTCGCACGGTTCCGGACTGCACGCCTAGAACCGCGAGACTACCGCGGCTGGCTTTAAATTTCTTTGATGACGTTATGTTGAGGTCTCTGAAAGTCGTTGTTCACGTAACGAAGTTCAGTAGTAACATACAGTTTAAGTGGATGTTTTCAAATCATTACTCGATTGCCTTTTTCAAAATTTAATGACAAACTTATTGTAAAAGTGACTTCTCAGTTTTCTTTATCATTGCATACTCACTTAAACTTAGTGTCAAAAACGTGAAACCTTCAGTTGCCACGTCAGTATTTAATAATAAATGTTTTTTTCCCATCATCTTGTACAGGATTTGGGATGTAAATCGCCCTAGTGGGCTGGCGACCGTAATTATTTCCTTTTCGTTCATTAGCGTAACTTTTGGATTCATGATCAGTGGTACCCCTTTTCTCTCCAGTGTTGTTCGTGAGTGAATGCACAAAATAACTTTCATTTTTCCAAATTGTAGCCCTGTTCGGTTTAATTACTTTTTTTTTAAATTTTAGTAGACTTTTCTAGCAGAAAAATCGGTTGTACACTTTCCCCCTACTTATCGGTATTACTTCTTCGGGAAAGATAGCCTTATCCAATTAGAAAAATTCCATTAGGTATACACGTGATCCACGGTCATATTTTATATCGTAAGCAGGATAGGCCGATTAGTAATGCGGGAGGTTACAGACATGCATGCATGTCCGAAGCAACATTTCATCGTACTCCTTAATAACACAGACACTCCTATTTCGAACCAGCAGGCACACCAAGATCATTCGTTGCAAAATATCAAAACTATTTCGGTCCTAATCTCCTTGTAAGCTGTCCTGTCACAGTGCCGTAATTTCCACTCGTTATAGTTTATACCGTCCGAGTTTCTTGAACACCACGTAAGAATTCATGAAGCAAAAAATCTCAAAGTTCAGTTGTGTACCAAAATTCTTCACGACTGATAATACTAACTTTCATTTTCAGATTGTAGGTTAGGCTCTGTACAACATGAAACGGAGAAGATAATTGGATACATAGAGTGGGATACGTTTGCAATAAACGTCTAATATAACCGCTATCAATGGCGTTCATTAAATGCCAATGAGAGACACTGAGTTCCTATATCCAGTTCAGACATATTAAACCACATCTTCCGTCGCAAAGTTGCCTGAAATACCTAAATAATTCAAAGACTTTTGTTGTACGTTCCATAAACTCATCTCCTGGCTCCAGCACATAATAAAAATTTAAATATATTCCTCCGATAAAATTGATTTTCATCTCTTCCACAGAGGTTGATATATTCAAATCCAGAGTAAATATTGCTCGAAATTTCAATCCTAAATGCAGATTTATTGATGTTATAAGCTTTGTGAATTAATTTGAACGGACCGGTCTGAGAAAACGAATACCACTCAAACCAGACACATTAATATAAAGTTACGAATTAAGTAAAAAAATCTTCCACAAAAACAGTGACAGAATGTGATCGTTGCTGTGAGGAATACGGCGTTCTCCGTTTTACAACTTGTGACCATATATTCGACAGCGCGGCCCGTCCTTAGAGGCGTCTTGATTCCAGGGTAGTGGACTACTGAATTCAGGACCACAAAGTTCCATTACCCACGGTAGAGATCATCCATTCCCGACCTTTACGGCTTGCAAAGTGCTGCGTTTAATCAACATCAACATCTACATATACATATATATGAATACTATGCAATTCACAATTAAGTGCATGGCAGAGGGTTCATTGAACCGTATTCAAGCTGTTTCTCTGACACTACACTCCCGAATTGCGCGCTGAAAAAACGAATACTTAAACCTTTCTGTGCGAGCTCTGATTTTTCTTATTTCATTACATGTACCTGGGCTCCAACAAAACATTTTCACACTCTGAGAAGAAAGTTAGTGATAGAAATTTCATGAGTTGCAATATTAAAAGTTTTGGCTGGTTTCGTTGTCTAGGGGCTGGGATACGTAGTTGCCGCATTACAGGCCAAATACTGCTGAGTCTGCAGTATACAATAAGAATACACACATGAATCGAATGGTCGAAGGTTTCTATCACTCGGCAATTGCGAATTATGAAAGTAACATATAAATTTATAAATGAAAGATTGCAATTAGATGAAATCTGCAGGTACTTTCTTAACGACTTTAAATGATGAGTACGACAGTAGAAGTTCTTTTGAGAATTCGGTATATTTCTGCAAAACACTTATTTGTGTTGATGGTCCAGCAATTAAATAAAATATTAGCTGACAGGGAAACAATAGATTCCTACTGCACGTAATTAGCTATGAACAACATAGCTCGCGAGGTATTCGCTTCTAAACGCACACTACGTCTTCACTGTAGAAGCCACGGAAATCTCACAAGTGCACAAGTCAGCACTACGAAATATTTCAATCTGTCGCGACCACGCGCAAACCGCTCCACACACTCCAAGTCCCTCTCCCGCGACTGTCCGTCCGCCGTGTGCTGTCCCGCACTCCTCAGTGTCCTGTGTGACTGTCCTCTCGTGCCGCACACTTCCGAACTACCTGTGTCCTCTGTCGAAACCATTCTCCTCCCACACTTCCATACAGTCGCACCATTAACGAGCGCTGTGATTGGCTAGAGCGCTCCCTCCATGTCTCCAAGCTAACGTACACTCACAAGCGTATTCAAGCACATACGAAATACTGGATTTACATTTAAATACTTGAAATTAAATAAATATTCCTACGGCTGGACCATAAAGGCGCCCTAACACACATTATTAGATACATAAACAAATTAAGTAAACATACATCAAAGGAACAGAACAAAAGGTAGACCAGTAGTCTAATGTCTCTGTGCTTTCTATAACACAGTTAATATTTAACCAATTTCTTCATGAATAGTATACATCGGAAATAAACAAAGACACAGATGAATAAATACATTTACAAGCATTCTGCTACCGTTTTTCCGTGTAACTGTGGAGTACTTAAGGCATGACGCCATCGTTAGTAATCGGCCACTTTGACCCCAAATAACTCATGTACTATTCAAGTTACATGCCTGTAATTTATACCAATTTAGGTTTACCCTAATAGCTTTCTATAGACACATAGATCGACGAAATCGGATGATGTAGTGGGACGCAAAATTGAAGCGTCACCCATCCACCAGTGTCAGCCCAGTTTGCAGGTCAATATAAGTTTAATTTAGTTTTGTTTATGTATTTTTGTAATATTTGTAATGGTTGTGAACTGTCTAAAGTTTTGTATTTATTTTTTATGTTTCATGTACGGAGAGGGCGGCGCAACGAACGGAGACAGCATCTTCGCTGCCGGGACCAGAGAGAAAATTGCTGGCCACTATACGTCGCGGGTCGACAGCCAAAGAGCAACAGAAGATCCTGAAACCGAGTTGTTGCGTCGTGCTTCTAAAAATCAAATAAATGAGAATTTGTAATGTTTTGTACAACAATGATATCATAGGAAGTTTAATCTTATTGAAAATGTTAGTTTTGTCTCGTCAAGGCTCAGGTTCACGTCTGTATGTAGGAAGATAATAAACTAGTGGATGCTATTAAAGTTGAAATACGTGTTCCGAGGATTTATTTATGAAGAATTATGTGAATGAATTAATAATATATTTGACAAGATTATTGAATTTTGACAGCGTTCATCGCGACTTTGAATCTCAAAAAGTTTATTCAATGTGGTCCTAATATCGATTAAATCAGATAACGTGTATCAATATAATTTCTGGGGAGAAACAAACGACATCTAAAATTGAAAAAGTTTACGCAAACCAATTGGCCCGAGTGACGTAATTCTGTGCATACGACTCAAATGATGTTTTACAGTTTCGTTCAAGAACCATTCTGAGACAATTTAAAAAGAGTATAAATAATTTTGAAGTGGGTTGTAACTGACGTAGGTGACGAAGTCTGCACATGGTCATATATCACAAGAAAACCATTTATAAAAAACTTACGTCGTTACACTGCAATGAACGATTTAGATTTCGTAAATTCGTTCCCGGGTGTTACTTGTATAATTTACCATCAGATACTAAACTTTAAACTAATAAAGACATTGAAAATATGTTTGCACCATCAGAATCGTCGTGCATATAATAGTAATGTACATGTTTCTTTTTGAGGTATCATGATTCCTCTGGCTACCGTTGATTTCTATACGAACTGTGAAATGTCTGCCTTGATGGTTTCACAAAGTCCACCATCTTTGGCACTCTCGGCGTACAAGCCTCTTTCATTGACACAGCGTCACCCTGGAATTCTCAGCCACGCGGCTGGACCATGCGCTGGGGCTGCCCCTCTCGTCCGGCTAACGTTCGCCACCACGTGTTTGTTGCCGGGCCCCGCCTGTACGAGCGGCTCGTGCGGCCACGCCAACTTAGAATATTTTCAGGG
Organism: Schistocerca nitens; assembly: GCF_023898315.1. Lineage (NCBI taxonomy): Eukaryota > Metazoa > Arthropoda > Insecta > Orthoptera > Acrididae > Schistocerca > Schistocerca nitens. Next base: position 102,945,042 of record NC_064614.1, on the reverse strand, counting down.
CGCCACAATTCACCCGTTACCTCACACTGTCATACACTGAGTATATCTACAACTAAGTTATTCATGTTGGTAGTTGTTCTTGGTTCGAATTCTGGAATATTTATTTCGCCTTATTTGATGAAGGAGTTTCAGAAAACCTTACTAAGTAACTCTGCTTTAGTGACACTGTCATCGGTAACATCACCGTTTTTATTGCGCAGTGAAGGTTTTGATTGCGTCTTTCTACTGATGTGCTTTGCATACAACAGGAATCCCTTTGGATTTTCTGCCAGTTTTAGAGAGTTTCGTTATGGAAAATATTAAAAGCATCTTGCATTGAAGTTTGCGCTACATTTAAAGTGTCGTGCCACAAAGAAACCAAACGATGCAAACACATTCCTAGGTGTCAGGCGTAACAAATATATTAGCTATGGTAAAAAAAAAAACACTCTAAGACCCTGCAATGACACCTACATATATCGTATTACTGAAAGGATGGGACATACAGTGTGGGGCTCGAATAGGTGACATACCTTGGCGAATAGATAAAAGTCGCTGGATCAGACGAATAAGATGTGTGGTATAACACATCGATGCTGCATTTTGCTAGAAACCTCGTAACAGACAATGTGGTATGAGGCGGTGCTTTATCTTGATGCAGAACTCATGACTTGTTCTACAACTACTCAGGTCGGTTTTCTTCTTATTTTCTCACGGGGTTAAACAAAAGTATGAAGATAGTAATGCCGATTAAAAGTTTGGCCTTTAGGAACCCTATGGTGGTCCACACTTCCACGAATATAGAAAGAAGTCATGGTCGCTTTGAATTTTGATTTGCTCTTTCCAGATTTCCTCGCTCTTATTATCACTCTTTTAAAAAAGAAGTTGGACATTACGTTTCTGGATCTCATGTGAAAAACAAAGATTCGTCACATGTTTTCACTCTTTCCAAAAAATTACGATCGTTTTCAATGGTATTCAAAGTGTCGGTTCAAACATTTTCACGGTATTCTTTGTGTTCGAACGTGATAATTTTCGACACCAGTTCCACACACACGTTTCTCATGTTAAGCTCTTTAGGTAAAATTTGCGTTACGCATTCTTTGAGTATTCCTCTAGTTTCAGCAGTCGATCGAAACCTCAACCGACAATCTGATCGAATCAGATTATCTACGTTTTCGATTGTTTGACCGTTTTTTGATGTTGAAGGGTGTCCCGGGCGTAGGTCAACTTCAACATTTTCTCGGCCATTTTTGAAAAGTTTGAACCACTCAAAAATTCACGTACGTGATAAAAAGTCTTCGCCGTAGAATTATATTAGTGAAAGAGCGGTTTCAGTAGAAGTTTTTCCCTGTTTCGTATAAGACTTCACGACAATTCACTGCTCTGTCATTACAATTACCATGTTTTCGTAAAAAAAATAACGTCTTTTACACAATCGTTGGCCACGGCCACATTTATTTGCCTACAGATGCCAGAGTTGTTGCATTCGTATGAGAAGGATTCACGCTTCACATCTACTGGTCGTTGATCACTGGCGCAAGCGTCCTTACTCTTGAAAACATCAATTCTTTTATTCTATAACCTCACGTCGAACATGTAGCCCGCCCTCCCTCGCTGGACAACACCGGCAACACCTCGTTGATACCTCGTCACTAGAATGAACCTTTTACTCTGCAGTGAAGTGTGTACCTTATGGAACTTACTGACAGATTAAAACTGTATTCTGATCGAGACTCGAACTCGGAATGCCGGCCGGTGTGGCCGTGCGGTTCTAAGCGCTTCAGTTTGGAACCGCGCTGCTGCTACGGTCGCAGGTTCGAATCCTGCCTCGGGCATGGATGTGTGTGATAGGTTAGTTAGGTTTAAGTAGTTCTAAGTTCTAGGGGACTGATGACCTCAGAAGTTAAGTCCCATAGTGCTCAGAGCCATTTGAACCATTTTTTGAACTCGGAATATCTGTCTTCCGCGGGCAAGTGCTCTGGCAACTGAACTACCCATACAGGTCTCACAAGGGAACCTCCCGATCGCACCCTCCGCAGATTTAGTTATCAGTTGGCACAGTGGATAGGCCTTGAAAATCTGAACACAGATCAATCGAGAAAACAGGAAGAAGTTGTGTGGAACTATGAAAAAAAAAGCAAAATATACAAACTGAGTACTCTATGCGCAAGATAAAGGATAACGTAGGCTGAGCAGCGCCGAGGTCCCGTGGTTAGCGTGAGCAGCTGCGGAACGACAGGTCCTTGGTTCAAATCTTCCCTCGAGTGAAAAGTTTATTTTCGCAAAGCTATGATCTGTCCGTTCGTTCATTGACGTCTCTGTTCACTGTAATAAGTTTAGTGTCTGTGTTTTGCCATCGCACCGCAAAACCGTGCCTCTCCAATGGAAACCGAAAACATTTGATCGCAAGGTCATAGATCAACCGATTCCTCCACAGGAAAACACTTCTGATATATTCTATACGACATTGGTGGCGGCATGTCCGTCACATGACAGGAATATGTTGTCGACCCACCTAACTTGTACACTTGGCGAATGGGTAAAAAGATTCTTCTACCTTGCCCGATGTAGGTTTTCTTGTGGATGTGACAATTACTCTCAAAAAAGTGATGACGGACAGATAATAATTGTTTGAAAATAAGAAATTAAACCTTTCACTCGAGGAAGGACTTGAACCAAGGACCTCTCGTTCCACAGCTGCTCACGCTAACCACGGGACAACGGCACTACTCAGCTCACATTGTCCTTGATGTTGACATCTTGGGTTGTCGGGTGTTCTGCCGGATATCAGCGTCGTACTTGCACGATATTTCGGTCACGTAGCTCGTAACCTTCATCAGGTGCGACCTGTCTCAGGTCGCACCTGATGAAGGTTACGAGCTACGTGACCGAAATATCGTGCAAGTACGACGCTGATATCCGGCAGAACACCCGACAACCCAAGATGTCATTAGATCGCCGGGAAAGCCTGAAGAGTTACGTCCTTGATGTTGCTTATCTTTCCCACGGACTACTCAGTTTGTATATTTTGCTTAATTTTTTTTTATAGTTCTACACAACTTCTTCCTGTTTTCTCGATTGATCTGTGTTCAGTTTTTCAAGGCCTATCCACCGTGCCAACTTATAACTAAATCTGAGGGGGCTGCGATGGGGAGGTTTCCTTGTCAGGAACACTCCTCACATCTATACTTCCGGCAGTACCCTCGAGAGCACTTGCCCGCGAAGGCAAATGTCTCAAGTTCGACTCTCAGTCCGACACACAGTTTTAATCTGCCAGGAAGATTCACCTCGAGACCACTTTCAACAGTCGGTTCTGTCATCAGTATTGCCGGGACATACTGCAATACTGCAGCTGCATTGCAGCAATATAGACGACAACACACATTACCGTAAACTGTGCCCGTGTGACCGCTCCTTAAGGGAAACGACTGAGTATTCGCTAATAGTGTGGGTACCAGTGGGTTAAGATGCACGATTCGTCTCAGCATGGAATGTAACAGAAATTTTCATAAGTCTGTAGTGAGTGGTGTTATAAGAAAAGCTTCGTGCATCTAGCAGAGCTTTCGTTTCAAAATACCAACGGCCCAATCTCCGTAGAGTATCTAGAAAACATTACTTTCCCCAAAGTACACGTACAGAAAAAGTAGAAATATTCGGGCTCTTGCAGAAGGGCATTAATTACCATTTCATTCTAGAGAAGCTGCATGTTCATCAATGATATCTGTTCTTTCAGGAACAGACATTATCTCCATATACAGGGTGGTCCATTCATAGTGACCGGGCCAAATATCTCACGAAATAAGCATCAAACGAAAAAACTACAAAGAACGAAACTCGTCTAGCTTGAAGGGGGAAACCAGGTGGCGCTATGGTTGGCCCGCTATATGGCGCTGCCATAGGTCAAACGGATATCAACTGCGTTTTTTAAATAGGAACCCCCATTTTTATTACATATTCCTGTAGTACGTAAAGAAATATGAGTGGTTTAGTTCAATTGTTCCAGAGTGTGGTTTTATGTATGCGCTACTTTTTTACGGTTTTTATATCCATTTTAAAGTCGCCTCTTTTTTGTCTATTGTCTTCCATGATGTTCCCCTTTTTTATATCTATGTTCACCATGTTTTCTTCTTAGTTATTTTTAAATGTCTTCTATTGTTTGTTCTTTGTCTTTCGGCTGAAGAGCAGCGCATATGCTGCTGCCAGCCCGCCCCGATGGGGAATTGAAATACAATAAAGGAAAAAAAAAGCAAAGAAGAAAATTGAAAAATTAATCCTAATGCAGAACAAAATAGCCCAACATAGCGTGAATATGCCGGATGGAGAAACTAGTACACACAGGAAGGAAACAAAGTTAAAGCTGGAAGTACATGACAAGATCTCTAGTATTCTGCACTTTTAAAATTAAAAGTGTCAAACTCTATCAAAGCTTAGTACGGCGAAGACCGAGATATACGAATCCAGTGTCGAGAATCAGTAACAGACGGGATATGGACTGGGACATAAAAAAGGATGGCAAAGAATAGGCTTAAAAAAAAGACAGGTTACCGTCATTTCTTAGCTGAAGCTGGATTGTAAGAAGTGAGGGCTTGAGTAACGGCATCATTCTGTCTCCACGTACGGTCCTGAGTAATAGCATCATTCTTTCTTCTACTTGCACGACGTATTGTCCCGTGTCTTGTGTTATCGCTATACTGCCACTCGGCTGTAGAAAAAAGTTCGGCTGAAACCTTGCCAGGCGAGAGAGTATAGAGGGGGAACGAAGTAGTTTATCCAGCAGCTTCGGCAGCTGACATACTTTAACATCGTCTCCAGAGTTCGACAGACGATTTCGGAGTTTCTCGGCCCCTTTTTACCTCTCAGCGTGCAGGGATTCTGTGTCGGGAGTACCGGAGAGGTGGAAGCAGACGGGAACCGGAAGTCGTGTAACGAGTTACCACCACTTCCGGTGCTTCGGCGCCTACTTGAAACCGTTGCCGTCGCAGGTTCGCCCTCCGGAATCCTCGGAAATTTGCTTCTATTTATAGACGACCAGGATACTGTTTTGCAGGATCGCGGATCAAAAATGGTTCAAATGGCTCTGAGCACTATGCGACTTAACTTCTGAGGTCATCAGTCGCCTAGAACTTAGAACTAATTAAACCTAACCAACCTAAGGTCATCACACACATCCATGCCCCAGGCAGGATTCGAACCTGCGACCGTAGCGGTCACGCGGTTCCAGACTGAAGCGCCTTTAACCGCACGGCCACACCGGCCGGCTAATCGCGGATCGATCTCTGGGGCAGTGTTAGCGCTTAACTGTCTGAGAAGCTGTGAGATCTCACTACTCACAGTGCCCAAGAAAACTGATGTACAAATTACAAGAATAAACACTTTTATCTGCATAAAAACTACTCGCTTTTTATATTATTGTTTAATGCTCGCCAAAACTTCCACTACTATGTTGATGTTCCCAATTTTTAACACCACGTGTACCCGCAGCCCTGAGTTATGTGTAGGATACTTATTCCATGCAGATGGTAGAGCACTTGCCCGCGAAAGGCAAAGGTCCCGAGTTCGAGTCTCGGTCCGGCACACAGTTTTAATCTGCCAGGAAGTTTCATATCAGCGCACACTTCGCCGCACAGTGAAAACTTCATTCTGGAATTATCCCCGAGGCTGTGGCTAGGCCATGTCTCCGCAGTATTCTTTCTTCCAGGAGTGCTAGTTCTGCCAGGTTCGCAGGAGAGCTTCTGTGAAGTTTGGAATGTAGCAGACGAGGTACTGGCAGAAGTAACGCTGTGACGACGGGGTGTGAGTCGTGCTTGGGTAGCTCAGATGGTAGAGCACTTGCCCGTGAAAGGCAAAGGTTCCGATTTCGAATCTCGGTCCACCACACTGTTTTAATCTGCCAGGAAGTTTCATACTTATTCCCTATTTTGCATTACAGATTTTATCCTCTATGGTTCCCTGCAGTACAACAGAAGATATTCTCTGATATTTTAGTGTGTATCCTGTCACCCAGTCCCTTCTTCCGGTAAATGTTTTCCACAGGTTATGTTCCTCAGCAATTCTGCGCATCGCCTTCTCATTTCTTATTTTATCCTTCCACTTAATATTCAGCATCCATACGTAAAACACCATCTCAAACTTTTCAATTCTGTTCTTACCTTCGGTCCATGCTTCATGTTTACAAACGTAACTCATGGTGTAGGGTAGTGTCTTTGACCAGTAACCAAAACGTCCTGAGTCCCATGTTCGAACAAGCCACGACGGTAGCTCACCGTGTTTGGTCAAATGGCTGGCTGCCTTCTGTAACAAAAAGAAACTGAGTGAAATAATCAGTGAAGAACTTGAAGAGATGTCATGTGGCGTCCGCCCAAACCAAACGACGAGAACAATGACGAACAAAATGAGGAAGAAGAAAACCATTGCTTAAATTATGAATGAAAATCGTCTTCCGTGGCGGCCAAAGAGTTCCGGCCTAAGAAGTCACTCTCGTTCTGGCAACAGCTTTTATCAAAAGAGGGCGGAGGAGCGTACAGAGATTCAGGGCAGTCTCTTCTCCACGGTGCGGGAAACTGCCCTTAAAAGCTGGAAGATTCAGCGATGATCAACGGTATGAGTAAATAGAAGACAGCTGAAACCGCTGAATTAAATACACATAAAGGGCATCCACAGGGCATGGGGCTGGTAAGAGAAAGAGTGTCACGATGATCTCTCCATTGGCAAAATGCTCTGGATTAGTACCACATTCGCATCTCTGGGATGGCTCTGAAATGGGGAGAATGACCATGAGACTGCTAGCTGATCGTGTCTGTGAGACTCCACGGTACTTCACATCGGGGTGGGCTGCAGCTAACAGCAGCAGCTGCCAAATCTCATTCGGCGAACTCACCTGCGACTAACTACAGACAACTAGTCAGGGTCCACTCCTCTGCCCATCACACGTTTAGGTGTACGTGTTTCTGATTCAACAGTTTTAACGAAGGGTATACAGATCCCTGCTTATAGGTGCAATGCAGAGTTCCCTGCCTACAGAGGAAGAGAAAGATAAGTAAATGCAGTTCTCCTTATAGAAAAGGTGCACGCAATGCAGATGTCTCTGCCATTTGTAAAAATGTTGAATACTTTATTGAGATGTATGCGTCTGCATATACTAGGGTTGGAACTTAAACAGTGGCAACTATTTATTCACAACCGATACAAAAGAGTTACATGTTTGCACCTGTTACTGTCCTTCAAAGAAGTCACCAGCGTTGTGTAGAATCCGTTGCCAGCGATGTGGAAGGTACAGTTTACCGTTAGCAGAGCCTGTTCTGTTGATGGTGCGAATGGAGCGGTCTACTGGCTGTCGAATCTCTGGAACAGTTCTGAAGCGAATGTCACGAGGTGGTTCCTTCATCTTCGAAATCAAATCAAAGTCACAGGGACTTAAGTCCGGGGAGTATGGTGGATGGTACAGTACGTCCCAGTTCCATCGACCGAACAGAGCAGCCACAGCTTGCGCTGTATGCGCCCGCGCGTTGTCGTGCAAAATGATGGGTGGGTTGCGCAGAAAGTGTCGCCGCTTCTTTCGCAAAGCTGGTCACAGGTGATGCTCCAGAGCCCCAGTATGGTGAAAGTTATGGCGATTCTCCTGTACGACTGTGATGAAGTTATCCTGACATTATGTTTCTCCACGGCAGACCGTCAATTCATAGTATTACTGTTCATTTTTGGAGCATCACCTGCGACCAGCTTTGCGAAAGAAGCGGCGACACTTTCTGCGCAACGCACCCATCATTTTGCACGACAATGCGCGGGCGCATACAGCGCAAGCTGTGACTGCTCTCTTCGGTCGATGGGACTTGGAAGTTGTGTATCATCCACCATACTCCCCGTACTTAAGTCTTTGTGACTCTGAATTGATTCAAAAGATGAGGGAACCATTTCTTGGCTTTCGCTTCAGAACTGTTCCAGATATTCGACAGGCAGTAGACCGCTCCATTCCCACCATCAACAGAACAGGCTCTGCTTACGGTATACTACATCTTTCACATCGGTGGCAACGGGCTCTACACAACGCTGGTGACTATTTTGAAGGACAGTAACAGGTGCAAACATGTAACTCTTTTGTATCGGTTGTGAATAAATAGTTGCCACTATTTAATTTCCAACCCCCGTATTAAAGAAAACTGAAGTGTAAATGCATCTATTCCTACGGAAAAGATACATGCACTGCAGATGTAACTTCACGTGTTAAACTATTATACACACATACATAAGATATAGAATGAAAGCAAACGAATGACTAGAGTTTAACAACTAGATTTATTAGGTCATGGAAATAAATTCAGATAATATGTCTTTTATTGACATGTTCCGCGTGTTGGATTGTTTCATTTTTTCAGATTCTATACATATACAGGGTGAACATTAAGAAAACCGACGAACTGCAGGGACGGATTGCTGATTGGAAATGGAGGAAAAAGGTCCCATTAATATGTGTACGGAAATGGATGGTGTGCGTGCAATGACAGCAAGTCGTCCCGGAACACAGCACAGAGCTGCGTCGCATCCACGTCACTACATATGTTCAAAGTGGCCTCCATTGGATACCATGCACGCGTTCACACGTCGGATCTTGGATTTCTACACTTTTTCGCACATTCTCGAGCCGTGTTGGCTCGTTATATGTTTTTACATCCTTTCCTACTGCTGCGATCCTTCTCTGTCTAGTTGTCAGGTGGCGCTTCGTTTGCCTGTTAGTAGAGTCTTTGGTTGTAGTTCCTTAGATTGTTAACCGCACTGGCAATCAGTCGGCCCGATTCAGGGCTAGAGAGATGTAAGAGGCACATGTGATGTACGGCGGGCTGTGCGACGAGCTTATGGGCGTACAATTGTCTAAGCGGCTGGTCGTCGCTCAAGTTGTGTTGGTCCACAATATTAGGGCCTAATGTCGACGCAGCCGATTTAATCTGTATTAAGGAGGCATAGTTGCTGATATGGGTGTTGATGTGCTGTTCATTTGCTAATGAAGTGTGTTGTGTCCTTGCGGCTGAAGTACTCGTTCCTTGACTGACGCAAGTGCCCCCGTATTGAAGTTGCTCCCGCTACCCCGGATTGCCCGTGATTCTCAATCACTCTGTTTCGAGAACTGAATTAACCCTTTGGTACTTTGTTTCATACCATTTGAGTAACACATTTCTATGTTTTAAAATTTCATTTAATTTCAACTTGTTCAATATTTGCTTATTTGTCAGCTTGGCCTGAAATTAATTGTCATATGCTCTTGTCCGCCACTAGTCTAGGATCACTGAGGTCGAAATTGAGTCTGATTTGTATTGGAAGTTGTTGCTTCCCTGAGTGGTGTAACACTGCCTACAGCTGTGGTAAGTAAACGCTAGCGGCCCAGTGAATTGAAATGTGTAATGGTAGTGACACACCAAAATAACAATATTAATCCGTTGTACTTGCTACATATTTTATTACTGTCAAAAGCATTATAAAATCACAATCACAATAATACAGGAAACTGCCTTACAAAGCCAGATCACTTTGACAAATAACAAATTTCCTCAACCGAAACGAGACCCATAAAACTTGAAATGACTAGGTAAATATACTCAGGTAAAGCTCTACTTAAATAGTACAAATGTCCATACAATTCCCATCAGAACTCTCATTACTTCCAATCAGCTGAGGAACAGATTAAGGGTAAGAATACAGATCTTTTAAGGTTTGGCTAGCCAACTTTCCTAAATAAAACTATATACAAATGAATAAAACAATTAAGGAGGTACTTTAATTTTGGACCAAACCAATCTTAAAATTTACTTACTCAGTTGATTAATCAACAATATTCTTAGAATTATTACAACTACAACATGACCGTATGACAATACCCCTAAAATGAGATTGTTTCAATATTGCGTGTGAATTAGCGATAGACGCAAGCAAACCAAGGATTCATATCAATACGAGAGATCCACGAGACAGGAAATAACATAAAAATGTACTCAACTTTGCACTGCAATTGGACTTCAGATGCTATAATTCTTCACCGGAAGAACGGAATCATGCAACAATGACAACATAACCCAAGATGTAAAGGAGAGGACAGGGGCTTAAATATCTCTCTGCCTCAATGATGCTCTGCTCCCAGTATGCTCGCGTCGACCGCTGCCGATTATCTGTAACACAACACATATCAACGGCAGACAATATTCTGAGACATAAACTACACAATCTTATCTAAAGAACAGGTGATCAGCACAACTGAATAGCAACAAATTAGCCTCCGTGAGTTACTTGGCTAGTGCCAGCCCTTAAACTTTGATTCATAAGCACTAAAAATCATGCCCTAAAGTTAAGATGACAAGAATTATCTCGGCGCACATTTACACGCCAAACTACTAAATGACCTACAAGGTAGAATAGAGGACGTCTCTCGGCGTGTCTTGAAACGCCACAGCCGGACTTGCTACTCGTTGCTCTTCTAGGTACGTCTTTATCCACGCTTCATGTCGGTTGGTTGGGCGTAGCCACACTTCTTCAACTGCCGTCAAGATAGTTAGTCACTACACCGAGGTAAGTGACAAACAGCTAAAACAATTCCAAAGGATTTTTAGTACACTGGCACATTCAATGAAGCCGCATGCAACCCACCGAAGCAACTCAGCGACTCCAATTCAATCGGACGGCGTATCTTATAACCGACTCGAGGGAGCTTGTCCTTCCGAGCTGTAAGGGAAGCAAATCATCATGTGCGGTGGATCTGCCCTCACTACTCAACACGCCGTAGCCACCGGCCCCGCTCCTTCGTTGTCCGACTCGTCCTCTTGCCGTCCTGCCTGCGTACACAGTCCCACGTGGCTCTCGCTCACCGCCGTTCGCGACACACCTCCCCAGCAGAGCGCACACGCTGCCGTTAAATCCGCACTGCCAAAGACGAGCATGAGACAAATTAGCACCGATGTCGACTGAAAGATCAAAATGACGGTCGATGGAAACTGGCGCCAGAAACTCACGAGCTCATGAATCTTGGCTCTTTTGCATAACTGAGTTTCGTAACTCTGGTGGGAGTTCACCATTTCAGGAAAACTAATATTTGTTGTTTCAAATATCATGACAAAAATAGTTGTTTGAGTGTTGGGTCTCAAGATTTGCCTGATACATTCTAAATTAATGTGTGCTTATTACATTAAATTGTTACATTTTGTTGAAAGGGTAACCTGTTAGTTCCTGTTAATTCTTATTGCAAAATTCTTATTGTTTTATGTGAGTTTTGGGCCACGCTTAGGCTAGGCGCAAATTGAGAAGCGTATAGCAAGTGTCACGTGACACGACACTACAGCGCGACACGCACGTGCCACACGGGTCATGCGGGTCCAGCGCATATTGCGACGCGTACACCACACTTCGCACGCGCCGACTGGCGACGCTCTGCGCTGACTGAACCGAAGCGCGCGCAACCTCTTACCTTTCTCTAACGATTTTACAGAAACTATTCTCTGAAAATATGTGATTTTTGCCTTACTTATAGCGTTATATGTCAGCTTCGTGACGAAGTGCTGATCACCTCGCTAATGACCATTCTTATTGTGATGTACACATTTTAGTAAGACACTACGCAAAACTCAAAACGTTTGTAAAGAAAATTAGGGGTCGCTACGATTTTGCATTTGGTGCGTATTACACCATATGTTGCTGCGTATGAAATTGAGCTAACATGCTGAATTTTTGTTTAGACTTGGGAGGAGATCTCTATCTGCCTCCGATCTCGAGAAAATGGATCCCATGTAGCGCACTCACTTCCAATCTCACGCCCGCGAGAATTAAATACTCGCAACATCTCTCGTATCTCCTAAACCGCACGAGACATCGAAACGAAAGTTTGGCGAATGATAGCACACAAGGAGGAGAGTGTTTTGCCAATTATTAAACACACGGAACTTTCTTGTCTATGGCGATATATCACTACTTATACTTGTTTTTTTATTTATTTCACTCCAGTGACTGTAATTTTTTAAGAGTTATCGACAGCTAGCGAAACAAGAGCTTCCTAGTATGCAAATAAACATGAAATTTCTTCTTTTATGTTACTGTAAACCGATACTATGAGGTTTTTCGTAAGCTATTGAACTCTGTGATTGCCAATTACTTGTTTAATGAGGCCCTCCGTTTCGGAATTCTGTCTCAATAGCTGCTGTGAGATGAGTTTGGCAAATTTCATTGTGACAAAGGAAGTACAATTAAACCAGTCACCAAGAGAAATGTGGCCTTTACTCATAAATGGTGATGCTTCTTCGAATGAGAAAAGGTTAACAACTCACACAAAAACAGATTGGCAATTCTGTTGGAATTTTGGTGGAATCCCCGTAACCCATGGTATTTTTAACACTGAGCGACTGGAATGGAAATTTACCAAAGGATTTTATTCCTTCTCTTGATCTGAGCAGTATTAAAATAATGACGAGCGTTCCTTCAGGCGGAATGATAGGCACATGCCAGATACTGTTCACTCACCTAGGGCTTGCCAAATTGACAATGCGTGATCGCGAATAAAATAGTTTTTATTGAGAAAAATAAACAATTGGTCTGTCGCACAACACAATGGTCAGTGTATTGTCAGCAGCGAAGGATAATGCGCGCGACAGGAATGCACAAGCTAGCCATGTGTGCCTTGTGAGATGGAGTTCGAAAAACATTGTCATGAAAGTAGATCTGCCTTTGTCAGCAGCACATTTCAACAAATTAAATATATCTAATCATAACACTCTTTTAGGATATTCCTACTTTCGTAATAATACCGACCATTTTCTTCATTTGTGTAGCCTGTTGTTGTATAATTAGTTTATTAATGCTGATAATGTCCATGCAACAATTGAAATGCTATTTCTCATCAAGACGAACCAATTAAAACATCGTTATTTGTGACTGCTTTTCGACTGTTTCTAGCTTGCAATGGAAATACGTTGTTCACATGCATGTAGTACAGTGTGGCGTATTACATTATTACATCCATATCAGATTAATCACAGTGAAACTTCTATACTTCAGATCTTGGACGGTTTTTACCACAAGCACAAAGGGATCACACCTGTGGAGATTATCCCTTTCTAAGTTTTTGTAACAGGTCGTACAGATACGCTAGCTTACTAGGCAGCGAGAATATAACCTTGCCTTACTTCCCTGCCTTGCTTCTTAATCACATGATTTTATAATATTCCTTGCTTCCTTATTCACTACCCTCTGTCCGTTCTTGCGATCTGAAAACATCGCGGGGGCATATGATACAATTCCAGCGGCCAATGGCTCATCAGTGACTGAAGTACACATTTTTCTTGACAGAAGAAAAACAAAACAAAACTATGCAGATATAAATAATAGAAAAGTATAACGTGCTAACGAAGAAAGCCGAAGCGTTTAAATGGCGAAAAACGAAACACTACCCAAAGGCAATAAAATTCAGTACACAGTAAGGCAAAATTTATCGTATTGGCAATACTACCACTGCTGATATGCGCCGTTCCGATGTGAGCATATGGCCGGGCTACTTTTCCGCTCCCCGCCTCAAATTTCCCACGGTGCTAGCGAGGCAAGCGCGACGCGCGGCGCGAGAAACTGTGCCTCAACCACAACGCCGCGCGACCTGGCGCAGGCGCGTGTCGCGTCCCAGTCGCGTCGCGTCGCAATTTGCGCGGTCCCATTTGAACCTGAGATGTTACAAAAACACGCTCTGCGCTGCGTCGCGCCACACGCGCTATACGCGTCTCAATTTGTGCCTAGCCTTACGTTGTGTCTTGGTCTGAGCATTTTCCTGTGTTCCACGATTATTATGCACGATTTATACGTCTGCTTGTTTTCTCGTAGCCTTCCGAGCTATTCGTAGCGTTTGGAGGCGCCGCTCCGGGGTGTTACCTGTTACCCGCCGGTCCACCGGGCGTAGCCTGTCCGCGTCGGCTGTGTGTACGTGCGCGCGGGCGGCGCCGCTTCCCGTCACACAGTAGCCTCTGAGACGTTACGGCCTCCTGATTTTCTACGGCACCTTTCATAAGTTCAGTTTCTATCTCGTAGCAATCGGGCGTAATTTACCTAGTGTTGCCCGTTATTCTTCCATCTTATTCAGACCTGGCCTGCCGTACTTGCTCCTTCCGCGTTTTCCCTGTCTGAAGTTTGGTTTTTAACGTAGTAGTTTTAATGTTGATGTAATGCTCAATTGTGAAATGGTATTTTGTTATTTTCTCACGCCACTATGCTAAAGAGCCTTCCATGACTGAGAAAGTATGTTTTCGGAATTATGTTATTAACTTGGCCAGTGTTATAAGAAATAAATTTTTATTTATTTATATTGAACCTATTTATTTGTGTTCTGTTTACCTGTCAATCCGAATTGAAGAGTTTCCATTTTTAATGTACCGGGTGATCAAATAGCAGTATAAATTTGAAAACTTAATAAACCACGGAATAATGTAGATAGAGAGGTAAAAATTGACACACATGCTTGGAATGACATGGGGTTTTATTAGAGCAAAAAAAAAAAAAAAAAAAAAAACCAAAGACGCGTGAAAGATCTCTTGCGCGCGTAGTTTGGTGATGATCATGTGGCCAGCCGCCACTTTCGTCATGCTTGGCGCCCCAGGTCCCCCAGACCTCAGTCCGTGCGATTATTGGCTTTGGGGTTACCTGAAGTCGCAAGTGTGTCGTGATCGACCGACATCTCTAGGGATGCTGAAAGACAACATCCGACGCCAATGCGTCACCATAACTCCGGACAAGCTTTCCAGTGCTGTTCACAACATTATTCCTCGACTATGGCTATGTTGAGGAATGATGGTGGACATATTGAGCATTTCCTGTAAAGAACATCATCTTTGCATTGTCTTACCTTGTTATGATAATTATTGCTATTCTGATCAGATGAAGCGCCATCTGTCGGACATTTTTTGAACTTTTGTATTTTTTTGGTTCTAATAAAACCCCATGTCATTCCAAGCATGTGTGTAAATTTTTATCGCTCTATCTACATTATTCCGTGATTTATTAAGTTTTTAAATTTATACTGACTTTTTGATCACCCGGTATGTTTGAGACGTGCTCTATATTTATCGTGGTAAGGTGCTGTAAGAGAATCCACAAAGAACGCGTTTTTTGCCAGGAATTGTGGTTTAACTTTGGCCAGTGTTATAAACAAATTTTATTTATTTATTTATATCGAACCTACTGTTGTTCTGTTTACTTTTAAATCTGAATTGAAGAATTTCCATTAGTAATGTATGTTTTGAACAATGCTCTACATTTATGGTGGTAAGTTGGAATAAGAGGAGTCAGTGGAAACGTGTTTTGGTCAGGTAGCTGAATTATAAGATTTATTTGTACAATAAAATACAGGATGTTTACAAATTAATATCAGCGTTTTAACGCTTAACAATATTTATTACATTAAACTTACAGTTATAAATGATATGTCAAATGGAAGAGCAACTCAGACAGTTGTGTTAGGCACCAGTGCGCATATGCAGCGTGCAATATTTCCGCCGCAATCCGCTAGACAGCGGTAGTAGTGAAGATGGCGACTAGTGAACAGAAAGCGTTATGTGTTTTGCAGTTTTCAGAGACCGAATCTGTAGCTACTGTATAACGTGCGTTCCGGCTGAAGTTCGGTTGTGATCCTCCAAGTGATAATAACATCGTAAATGGTATCATCAATTTGAAGATACCGGCTGCCTTCGTAAAGGGAAGAGCACAGGACGACCAAGAGTTAGTGAAGAGACTGTTGAGCGAGTGAGAGAGTCGTTTACTCGTAGCCCGAAGAAATCTGTCCGGAAGGCTAGCCGTGGATTACAAGTTCCCATGTCGACTGTTTGGAAAGTTTTAAGAAAACGCATACAACTACGTCCTTACCATTTGCAGTTATTACAGGCTCTAAAACCGGCAGACCATGGATTACGTGCCAACTTCGCAAACGAAATGTTGTATCATGACGATGGACATTTTCTGGATCTTGTTGTCTTCAGTGATGAATCGACTTTTCACCTTAATGGACATGTTAACACTCACAATGTACGCATCTGGGGCTCAGAAAATCCTTATGAGATGGTACAAATGCAACGAGATTCCCCTAAAGTGACTGTTTTTTGTGCCATGTTCCGGCGGAAAGTTTATGGGCATTTCTTTTTTGTGAACCTACTGTAACTGGCACTTCTTACCTTGATACACTGGAGCAATGGCTCTTCCCTCAGTTGGAGGAATATGAGCCAGAGAACTTCATTTTCCGGCAAGATGGAGCACCACCTCACTGGCATAGCGAAGTACGTGACTGGTTGAACTTCACTGTACCCAAGTGCTGGGTACGCCACAAGGGACCCAATGACATGGCTTGCTTTGCATGGCCTCACGTTCACCCGACCTAACGCCATGCGATTTTTTCCATTGGGGCTTCGTCAAAGATCGTGTGTATGTGCCTCAGCTACCAGCAGAACTCCCTGAATTAAGAAACTAGATTGAAGCAGCTGTTGCTACAATCACTGGACACACTTATCAATGTTTGGGAAGAACTCGGCTATAGACTTGATGTGTGCTGTGTGACAAATGGTGCTCACATTTAACATTTATAAGGTTCTTGGCAAAACTGTTTGAGTTGCTCTTTCATTTGACATATCATTTATAAGTTTAAGTTTAATATAATAAATATTATAAAGAGTTAAAACCCCGATATTCATTTATAAACACCCTGTATAGTTGAACTCTTGTGAAGTAAGGAGACTTTTGATGAATGGCCTGCACCTTTCCATACTCGTTTAGCTGTTTCTTTATCCTCGGCCATCCACTGAATTTCAATTCTGTTGCAGAAACCATGGACAGAATCCTTTCTGAAGAGAGAAAATCGCTAGCACTCCTTGCAGGTGATAGGTAGGATAGTGGTTTTCATGCAGGATACATATAATCGTACTTTGAGTTACACCACGTTAGCGGGCCACTTGCCTGGAGCTTCTACCAGGGTTCGCCCCAATATCCTGTTGAACCTGATGCACATACAGACCCTCATCTCTCAGCACGTTCGTCTGTCTGAAAGACTGATTAGCACACAGACGCCCATAGAGGAGTTGAAATGTTATGTGTTGTGGTTGGTGTCTGTGACCGTATGTGTTCTGCTATAGGCGTGCAGCTTTTCAACTGTTTCAATCTGCTTGGCCGAACACGAACACCATCTAGGATTGTTCCTGACCGAATACTGTACCATGCTGCTGTTTACGGTATGCTGTGTCAATCACACAGCCTGCAACAAACAAGGAATACATGGAATGTTGTCTGAGGAATTTGCAGTCATCAGTGGCATCTACCATAGCAACAATGTATTTCCAGACACATGTTGCTATGACGTTTCAAATCGGGAATACATCTCTGCAGTTTATCGGTTTTATTAATATAAAATCTGTGCCTGTGCGTCTTTTATTTTACAAAATAGAAAAATCAATATGCTTCACTTGATGGATTTTTACATCATATTTTTGATTTTAACAGAGAGAAACAAGGTACAAAAGCTATATAGATACATGGACCCTGACTGCAAATTTGCACATCAACCTGGTAATTCCACCCACTGTGCTGCCATTCATGAATAGCTTTCCAGGGGGTCTTTTTCAATAGAATAACGCTCGCCCGTATACCGCTGTTGTAATCGAACATTCTCTACAGAGTATAGAGATGTTGCCTTGGCCTTTTAGATCACCAGTGTGTCCCTAGTCGAGCACATGTGAGACATGATCGGCCAACAACTCCCGCATCATCCACAAAAACCATTAACCGTCCCTATATTGACTGACCAAGTTGAACAGGCATGGAATTTCATCCAACAAACTGATATCTGTCACCTGTATAACAAAAAGCATGCCTGTTCTAATTCTTGCATTTAACATTCTGGTGGTTACACCGGTTATTAATGGACCAGCATTTCACATTTGCCATAGCTTATCTTGCACTTACACTAACCTGCTATCTTGCATCGTTAGTTACTCAAATATGTTCCTGAAATGTCATTACTCTACATCAATTATGTTTTGAAGCTGCAGTTTATTTTTCCATTAGTGTGTGTGTGTCTGTGTGTGTGTGTGTGTGCAAAAGAATAATTAAGAAATGTTTGTACGTAATACTTGTCACATGGTATGCTTTCCTCTACAGTTGATGCACTTTTATTCTTCCAACAGAATGGAATACTCATAGAGAAATTTAAAGATGGTTTAAATGAAAAATTTACTCATCGCTCCCTTGTCCAACAGCTTGAAAGAGTCATAGTACAGTTGAAAAACTTAATTTTTTTAACTGCACTTGATATGATCCCTCTGACTCACTCATGTGAGACATAACACCAAACTAAAATGTGATCTCTTTTAATATGGCCAACAGCATTGAAACGTAGCCTGGTGTACTGATAATAAACACATTGTGGGCAAAATACAACATACATATATAGTGTACAGAAAACGGTATAACTCGAACCCATTGTGTGCAAACGCAGAAAGTACTCACTCTCTTACACAGTATGCACTGATCCACATGTTTGCTCACAGACGTAGAGATTTATATACACTATTCCACATCTATATGCAAACAACTTTTTCGATTATACGCACAACACAGTAGAACTCTCTCTCTCTCTCTCTCTCTCTCTCTCTCTCTCTCTCTCTCACACACACACACACATACAAATAACAGAGACACACAGAAATTCAGTGTTGTCATCATCATCAGAGTCTGGTAGTTGGCATGCAGACCATAATACAACATATAGCTTTCTGCATCTGGTCCATTAAAACAATGAAATTCTGTTAAGAATGCATAGGAAATAACAAAATTCGATATATATATACACATACAGACACAGAATGTCCATAATTTAAGTCCCAGTTTCAAAACGCTGTTGAAAGAGTACTGCTCAGAATGACGTCAAATTTGAACGGAATATTATTGATGCGGGGTTGGATTGTCACGGAACAAAAAAATGTAACGATAATTTTACCAATACATGAACTGTAAGCGTCTTAACGTAAATTTGGTCGGTTATAAAAGACAGATGAATCGCAATATGATGGGTAAGGTTTGAGTTGCTTATTACACCGTCCTGTGGAATGGTAGATTAGCTTATTTGTTTGAGTTGTAAATATTTGTCATGTATTGTTGTTTTTCTGACATGTTGTACATCCTGGAGGACCTCCTCACTACAGATCAATTGGAATGAAATTAAATATAATGTAATCTAATCCATATTGTTCAGTGTGCATGACCACGAAAGATTGGCAGTCAACAATTGCGATACTGTTAGTTAAATAAGCGCATCCCTATGGAAGAGGGGTGGGGCAAACCACGTTGAATGGGAAAAATCGGTTTTTAAGGGTAATGGATGTGACCAAAAACCGCAGAAAATGCAAAACGACATCGGTTTTCAATTGCCCTGTGGTCGAAAAGCAAAATAACATAGTTTTGTAAGTGTCGTGAGACTGGTGCAAGGCATGTTGAGTAAGTTGTCCACCGTTTTCTATCACAAGCTGAAATCAAGAAACAGCACGTTCCCCGAAGGATTGGAGTGTCTCAAGGATCATGTTTCGAATATCTCAAGCAGAGTGTGATTCAGTCCTGCTACGTTCATTATTATATCACTGAAAACACCTTTCAGATAACGCTACAATCAGAAGTCACACGGATTAGGACCAGATGATGTGGTTGGCGAGGCTGTAGTAAAATGACGGGTGATAATATTAATATATCCGAAATGCCTCTGCAGCAACAACTTCACTGGCTGTGCAGTGTGCAGAGGGACGTCATTGTGCATGAAAGTGATCTTACCCACACATCCACACTGCTGAAGGATTAGAATGACAGTAGTGTGCAAAACACTTTCATAGCATCTATCAATGATGGTACAGGTAAAAGGACCTGCAGGACTCACCTCCTCAAAAAAAATAATGCCCTACATAGAACGACACTGTCAGTCCACACCACAGAGTCATCTTTGCAGAATGAAGTGGTGCCAACTGATGTGTGAGCAGATTTTCCATTGCTCGTATTCTGCAATCGGTGTGTCCTTGGAGATGGGAATGGACTTTGTCTATCAACAGTATGTTTCATGGTCGTTCATTGTCCACTTTCATGCAAGCAAAAAATTCCATAGGGACTGTTTGTCTTCATGGCAGGTCGCCATGAAGCAATTACTCAACATGGGTGATTTTGTATGGATAGTATTGCAGGATGATACACAGTATTTTATGCACCATGCTCACAGGCATGTTCAGTGTTTGGATAATTCCCCATGCAGCGCCTGTTTGCACATCACCGCTTGACCCATTCTCCAGTGTTGTGTACACATCTCTGACAGACATCCCATCAACTGCTTTCATTCCTGTGTTACATTGTGCTTCAAAAGAACGTCTCTATTCGAACTTTGTAATCATTTTCTCCAGACCCTTGGCAAACGTTGGATCAGCGTCTTTTTTCATACTCTTGAGTGCCCAGAACTTCCGCAGAGCTGTTGGCGCATAGTCACGATTCTTGTAAAAGAGCTTTCCCAGCAGCACATGATCCTTCGTGGAGATCATCATGTTGGACATTTCGGGTGCAAACTGAGCTATAGTCATGTGCCAGGTGTCTGTTGGTGTGGATATTCAGTTGCTTACACCACCGTTAATTGGTCAAATCTGGTCAGTTTTTTGTTACATGACGTTCCCCCATGCATCAATAATATGCTGTTGAAATTTGACAACATTCTGAGTACTGGATCTCGTTCTACAGCGTTTTAAAAGTGGAACTTTAATTGTGGACACCTCGTATATGGAGCAAAAACGAGGGTTATGGTACTTATCATAGGTAGGAATATGGAATACACGTCCAACATCTGAATACATGGGTGTTGTTTACCCACCAACCGTCAGATGCTGACCATGCCGAAAACTACATAGGGATCAGAATATTAATCGATTCTGGAACAGCACGAAAGGTGCTTACTAAGTGGACACTGTCACACACACAAACACACACACACACACACACACACACACACACACACACACACACAAACACAGATGCATCATCCACAAGCATGATAAAATATTTACATTAAAGTACTACATCATCATCATCATCATCATTTTCAGTCAACAGCAATTGGGTGCTTAAAACTGGATAAAGAGGATACTGTCTACCAGCCAATCTTCAGATGCTGACGATGCCAGAAACTGCATGAGAGGCACAAAATTGAATCTGAAACCACAAGAGCGTTATCGGCTAAGTAAAATCCGTGAAAAAAATACAGACACTCACACATATGCAGAGAGAGGACATGCTGTCATCAGAATCTGGGGCTGGTACAATCACATCAGGCTCCTCTGATGGCATATCCACAAGGATTGTTCTAAAATTATTATTATTCATTATAACTAAAACAACAACATTTTAACCATCGAAAATACAGACACACACACACACACACACACACACATGTTGAAATGGTACTCCTGAAGCAGCAACTGCCTCACACTAGAAGTGGTTTGATAGAACATTGTCCTCATGAACAAATCTCCCGAAACGGTGACATATACTACTACTACTACTACTACTACTACTACTACTTCACTGCTTCGTGATGATGATGATGGTAAATGCTGCATCACCAGACAAAGTTTATCATAGACCGAGTGAAACTAGGCCTGCTGAGCCAGCTTAAATAGGCATTGCCATTGGAGTGGTGGTAGGTTTTAGGCAGTACCATTCCAGCATTCACAGATAGTGGACAGAAGTCACGGTGCCTGTTGGGAGGGGGAGGGGGGGGTGGGAACAGAGTGTGCTAGGGGTGCATTTGTGAAATTATGAATCGTGAGAGATCGTTTTAAAATCATTTATTTATAATCCAATTAAATAGTTCCTTTACATTGTATAATGCACACACAAAACTTCCAGAATTTTTGTAATTCAAACTGATCAACTTAACTATACTGATTATCCTGACACCATAGGATTACATTTAATAGAAGACTCTTTGTTCAATGACAGCAGAAGGTTCAAATGGCTCTGAGCACTATGGGACTCAACTGCTGAGGTCATTAGTCCCCTAGAACTTAGAACTAGTTAAACCGAACTAACCTAAGGACATCACAAACATCCATGCCCGAGGCAGGATTCGAACCTGCGACCGTAGCGGTCTTGCGGTTCCAGACTGCAGCGCCTTTAACCGCACGGCCACTTCGGCCGGCGCAGCAGAAGGTTAACTGACTGCAAGTCAGAGCGACAGCATATAATACAACAAAAAGGGTCATAAAAAAAGCAGGAATACACATTGTGTGTGGAGAGGGTAGCAGCAAACACGAGAAAAAACCAGCGTTCCTGGCGACTGGGCGTAAAATTGTTTGACAGGCGCAACTCATTTATTACACGCCTAAACAGAGCACTTACGGCGACCGGTGGGTAGCTATCTTGACAGCCACAATCCAACTGTTACACCGCGTGACACTGCACTCATACACACTACGTGTACTCTGAATTTTCCTGCACTGGCATGTTACATCTGCCGTTTCTGACGCTATGTCAGCCCCCTTGGTGGAAGCAGAGCTTCGATATTAGGAAATGGGCAGGAAACTGGACATAATGTCGGGAGCAGGTCGTCCGCGTCGGTTGATGTTCTTTGGGTGGCTGTAGCGGTGGTGGTGCTGCACCAGCCCCAGCTTGCAGCTACGCGTCTTTTTCAGTCAGGTTCAGTTGTGTCCGCTGGGTAGCAGACAGTGATGCCTCCTGAAAAATGTACGCAGGCTGTTCACAGAAACGGTCCTTGGCTTCCATTCACCAATATGTCCATCACCTATGTACTCCATAGCAGGCGGTATGGGCCAGTATACAAGAGGTTATAAGGATGGTTGCGCCCATCGTTCCAGAACGTAACAAGCGAGCAGTGATCCAGGTACTGATGAATGTATCACAGCAGCGTTTCATAACCTAAAGTTTTCAGTAGAACGATCTTCGCGACAGGCTTCCACAGACGACATAAGCAATCCGACTGGTCTTGCAAGGAAGTTTGCAGAGTATCGCCATTGACGAATTCACCAAGCAGACACCATGCCTCTCCAACAACCAACTGCGTGGCTGAAGAATCGAAGTTGGCCTTATAAGTTGTTTGTCGGCTAAGTAGAATCATTGGAAGAGTTGAAGATCATGTTTCATGGAACATATATGGCACCTTCAAAGATCAATGCTAGTGGGATGGCCACTGGTAGTCATACCCGCAAAACTTGGAAGCTGCTGGAACAGGCGTGACTGAAACTGCCATGGATGGTGGGTAGTGACATGCTGCGGAGATCAAAACCTCGCTAAGCAAGCTGACACAAATGTAGACGCTAGCGTTTCGGCAGTAATACCATCAAATGGCGCTGCCTCTGGCCATCGTGGAAAATATCGATCATTGTGAAAAGGTAACGTTGACTGTTTGATGGAGGAAGCGGTCCCACAACATCCAGAGTGATATGGTCGAAATATACAGTTGTATCAGGAAAGTCACCAATCGGGGCACGCACACGTCAAGACACTTTAAACATTTGGTATTGCACACATGTCCTTGTCCATTCTCGACAGTCTTTTTTCCGTCCCTGGCCACACAAAATGTCGCGAGACGAGACGCAAAGTGGGACGCACTTCTAGGTGGTTCAAGTCATAGATGCTGTCTAAAGTTTGTCCTCTGAACACTGGTGGAAGAAACAGACGAGATCGTCCGCCAGAGACGTCGCAGTAGAGCTTGACGTCCTCTTATAGACCGTCAACGATCTGCAGATGTAATGCTGACGTGGTATCCTCGAAGAATGTTCAGAATTCCATGTCTTCTTGTTGCACTCCGGGAATTGTAGAAAAGTCGATAGGACTCGTCGCGCTGCTGACGCCTGAAAGACGGTCATCCACTATTTTATCGATTCCCAACATGTGTTTGGCGTCAGTAGTAAACTGGGCTACGAACTATAAATGACTGAATTCCACTTTAACACATAAGTCGATCTGAATTTTAAAATTTTCCTGGGGAATTGAATGTTCAAACAAATTTCGGCCTTGCAGCCGGTCGTCGAATAATTCATTGTACGATATTTCGACTGTGCGTCTGCCAGTCATCTTCAGGCGAGCCATCGAAGACTGACAAAGACCTGCTCTGCTCCGGCCTATGTAGAACGGTGCGAGTATTCCGCTCATACGTCAAAATTTAAGTTGGACCACACTTCACGGCGGCAGCGTCCTCACGGGCGGAACAGCGGATCTCAGCTGTAGTGTGTGTGTTAGCCTTCGCCGCGACCGTTGGCGCACTCAGTCGTCTTCGATTAGAAGAAATGGTGGAGATGATGGGGTTCCATCCACTGTCCAACTGGTAGCGGCTTTCACGGTCCACTAGACTTTCTGCCAGGCGTATTTGAACGGATCCTTCAATAATGGAGTCCTAAATTATGTGGCTGTGGTCAGAATCACAGTTCCATTATACTCCATTGAATGTCCTGCGGAAATACAGAGTTCGGCAATAGAGGACCTGCTTGGTTGCACAAGGTGATTACAAATGTTGATGTTCAGCGCGGCATTTTTTTCTCATTGCGTGTGGTCTGCTCTTTGCAAGCCATACAACAATGACAAGGTATTTTGTAAATTCTGACCTTCCGCAAAACATATCGTCCTTCACCGACCCCAAAAAGTCTGCAGTCTCAGACGGTGGACGGAAAATCTCTCCAATTTGAAATTTACTGAGGATTCTTGCTATTTTAAACGAAATATTGCCCACGAAAGGAAGAAAAGCTAAAGATTTTTCCAGCGTGTTCTCCTCGTCTACTTCCTGAGTCTTGATTTTAACTGATAGTGCCATGTTAACCTGCGTTTCAAACACTGTCTTTAGGTGGGAGAATTCTTTAGGTCAATTATCTAGATCTGCGACAGTGTGAGCTCCGTGTATGAGTGTTTTAAGCACGCTCACAGTTTGCGACAGGTGATGACAACTTGACGCTTGCAAATACGAATCAGTATGAATGGGCTCACGATAAACTGAATACCACAGAGCAATCATTCTTTCGTCTAACCAAGACATCCGAGAAAGGAAGACAATCCTCCTTCTGTATTTCCATGGTGAACCGAATGTTGTTATGAATGGAACTGAGATGGTGAAGAAACTCCGTCAATTTATCTTCACCATAAGGCCACACTATGAAGGTATCATCCACGTACCTCCAAAAACCTCCAAAGTATAGTTGGTTTAAGGACAAACGATTCAAGCACTCTCTCCTCGAAATACTCTATAAAAAGGTTGGCCACCAAAGGAGATAGAGGGCTGCCCATGACGATGCTGTCAGTCTGTTCAAAATATTCTTTGTTGAACATAAAATAGGTTGAAGGTAGGGCATGCCGAAGCAAATAAGTGATGTCCGACTGAAACTTTTTGCCAATTAGTACCAAATAATCTGCGAGAGGGACCTTTGTAAAAAGTGGTACTGCACCAGATGTAACCCAACGGTCAGAAATGATTAGACGGAGAGCCCCAGTCTATTGATAAAATCAACGGGTTCATCTGTTATCTTCATATGATGCACTGCATTGTGTGCAATCCGTTTAGGCGCACTGAGTGGCCTATTCCGATTCGGTAATTGCTTTAACAGCGAAGCGTAATTACCCTCAGGCGCCTTCATTAGTTCTGCACTGTGAATGGTTGCACTATAATAAAAACTGGTGACAATTAAACTTGTAACGCTATCCACCAGACGAACATTTGCCACATCAAGCAAGATATTGTAATGTTCCAGGAGAGCTGCATCGATAATCGATCCCGTGACGTCTGCAACAATGATATTCCATGTGAACGGACGACGTACACCTGTGTTCGGCTCCATTCGCTGGGTCCCATAGGCCGCAATAATCGAACTATTGACAGTTTGTAGACGGAAGGCAGCTGGTGGCCTACAGCGATGCAAGGAAGACCATGGCAGGATGCTGAAGTCCGACCCAGGGCCTATGAGAAATTTCAGGTCACAGATGAACAGGCGCCTGAATGGTGATGGGAAATCAGTTGCGCCTACCGTCGGTGACATTTGGGTTGGAGCAGGGTGATGTATATTTTGGCGTGTTTTCGCCCAATCTGCGGTGGTACCAATGGACAGGCCGCTCACCTTTCGAAGACACACTGTTTCTCGAGGTCTCTATCGTCGAACGTCTGCGGTAACGCCCTCTGTTGATTCCAGCGCCACCCTGCGACAACAGTGTGCGGACCTACGAATATTACATGTCTACTATTGCTCGTAATCAGCACGCGCGACCATAGCTATGACTGTTGTGCGTCCGCTTTGAACTGTGACCGCGCTAACCTGGGTGGATGTGATGGCTTCCTGTATGCTGTCCCATGGCATGTTAGTTTGTGATACCACTATTGCCCTGATCTGTGCCTGTAATCTAACACTCCACAATGTACGCAATATGTTGTCTGGTACTGTGACGGTGTCCACCTTACTGCGCAGACACCATTGAGACCTCATGATTACCGATGACTTCTTCCGTAGGAACTTGGCGAATTCGATTTCCGTACGAAGCAGCGACTCTCTGTGGTAGTTCCTCCTTGAGTTTCTCGTAGGAATCCGCCGCTGGGGGTTCAGTGATGATGTCTTGCACCTTGGCCGCGAAACGGCGGCTCGATTGGCTTACAAGGGTGTGAACTTCCTTCTTTTTTTTTTTTTTTTTTTTTTTTTTTTTTTTTTTTTTTTTTTTTTTTTTTTTTTTTTGGTCATCAGTCTACTGACTGGTTTGATGCGGCCCGCCAGGAATTCCTTTCCGGTGCTAACCTCTTCATCTCAGAGTAGCACTTGCAACCTACGTCCTCAACTATTTGCTTGACGTATTCCAATCTCTGTCTTCCTCTACAGTTTTTGCCCTCTACAGCTCCCTCTAGTGCATGGCAGTCATTCCCTCAGGTCTTAGCTGATGTCCTATCATCCTGTCCCTTCTCCTTATCAGTGTTTTCCTCATATTCCTTTCCTCTCCGATTCTGCGTAGAACCTCCTCATTCCTTACCTTACGAGTCCACCTAATTTTCAACATTCGTCTATAGCACCACATCTCAAATGCTTCGATTCTCTTCTGTTCCTGTTTTCCCACAGTCCATGTTTCACTACCATACAATGCTGTACTCCAGACGTACATCCTCAGAAATTTCTTCCTCAAATTAAGGCCGGTATTTGATATTAGTAGACTTCTCTTGGCCAGAAATGCCTTTTTTGCCATAGCGAGTCTGCTTTTGATGTCCTCGTTGCTCCATCCGTCATTGGTTATTTTACTGCCCAGGTAGCAGAATTCCTTAACTTCATTGACTCCGTGACCATCAATCCTGATGTTAAGTTTCTCGTTGTTCTCATTTAAACTACTTCTCATTATCTTCGTCTTTCTCCGATTTACTCTCAAACCATACTGTGTACTCATTAGACTGTTCATTCCGTTCAGCAGATCATTTAATTCTTCTTCACTTTCACTCAGGATAGCAATGTCATCAGCGAATCGTATCATTGATATCCTTTCACCTTGTCTTTTAATTCCACTCCTGAACCTTTCTTTTATTTCCATCATTGCTTCCGCGATGTACAGATTGAAGAGTAGGGGCGAAAAGCTACAGCCTTGTCTTACACCCTTCTTTATACGAGCACTTCGCTCTTGATCGTCCACTCTTATTATTTCCTCTTGATTGTTGTACATATTGTATATGACCCGTCTCTCCCTATAGCTTACCCCTACTTTTTTCAAAATCTCGAACAGCTTGCACCATTTTATATTGTCGAACGCTTTTTCCAGGTCGACAAATCCTATGAAAGTGTCTTGATTTTTCTTTAACCTTGCTCCATTATTACCCGTAACGTCAGAATTGCCTCTCTCGTCCCTTTACTTTTCCTAAAGCCAAACTGATCGTCACATAGCGCATTCTCAATTTTCTTTTCCATTCTTCTGTATATTATTCTTGTAAGCAGCTTCGATGCATGAGCTGTTAAGCTGATTGTGCGATAATTCTCGCACTTGTCAGCTCTTGCCGTCTTCGGAATTGTGTGGATGATGCTTTTCCGAAAGTCAGAGGGTATGTCGCCAGACTCATTTTTCTACACACCAACGTGAATAGTCGTTTTGTTCCCACTTCCCCCAATGATTTTAGAAATTCTGATGCAATGTTATCTATCCCTTCTGCCTTATTTGACCGTAGTCCTCCAAAGCTCTTTTAAATTCTGATTCTAATACTGGATCCCCTATCTCTTCTAAATCTACTCCTGTTTCTTCTTCTATCACATCAGACAAATCTTCACCCTCATAGAGGCTTTCAATGTATTCTTTCCACCTATCTGCTCTCTCCTCTGCATTTAACAGTGGAATTCCCGTTGCACTCTTAATGTTACCACCGTTTCTTTTAATGTCACCAAAGGTTGTTTTGACTTTCCTGTATGCTGAGTCTGTCCTTCCGACAATCATATCTTTTTCCATGTCTTCACATTTTTCCTGCAGTCATTTCGTCTTAGCTTCCCTGCACTTCCTATTTATTTCATTCCTCAGCGACTTATATTTCTGTATTCCTGATTTTCCCGGAACATGTTTGTACTTCCTCTTTTCATCAATCAACGGAAGTATTTCTTCTGTTACCCATGGTCTCTTCGCAGCTACCTTCTTTTAACCTATGTTTTCCTTCCCAACCTCTGTGATGGTCCTTTTTAGAGATATCCATTCCTCTTCAACTGTACTCCCTACTGCGGTATTCCTTATTGCTGTATCTGTAGCGTTAGAGAACTTCAAACGTATCTCGTCATTCCTTAGTACTTCCGTATCCCACTTCTTTGCGTATTGATTCTTGAACTTCAGCCTACTCTTCATCACTACTATATTGTGATCTGGGTCTATATCTGCTCCTGGGTACGCCTTAAAATCCAGTATCTGATTTCGGAATCTCTGTCTGACCATGATGTAATCTAATTGAAATTTTCCCGTATCTCCCGGCCTTTTCCAAGTATACCGCCTCCTCTTGTGATTCTTGAACAGGGTATTCGCTATTACTAACTGAAACTTGTTACAGAACTCAATTAGTCTTTCTCCTCTTTCATTCCTTGTCCCAAGCCCATATTCTCCTGTAACCTTTTCTTCTACTCCTTCCCTTACAACTGCATTCCAGTCGCCCATGACTATTAGATTTTCGTCCCCCTTTACATACTGCATTACCCTTTCAATATCCTCATACACTTTCTCTATCTGTTCATCTTCAGCTTGCGATGTCGGCATGTATACCTGAACTATCGTTGTCGGTGTTGGTCTGCTGTCGATTCTGATTAGAACAACCCGGTCACTGAACAGTTCACAGTAACACACCCTCTGCCCTACCTTCCTATTCATCACGAATCCTACACCTGTTATATCATTTTCCGCTGCTGCAGATATTAGCTGATACTCATCGGACCAGAAATCCTTGTCTTCCTTCCACTTCACTTCACTCACCCCTGCTATATCTAGATTGAGCCTTTGCATTTCTCTTTTCAGATTTCCTAGTTTCCCTACCACATTCATGCTTCTGGCATTCCACGCCCCGACTCGTAGAACATTATCCTTTCGTTGATTAGTCAATCTTTTTCTCATGGTAACCTCCCCCTAGGCAGTCCCCTCCCGGAGATCCGAATGGGGGACTATTCCGGAATCTTTTTCCAATGGTGAGATCATCATGACACTTCTTCAATTACAGGCCAAATGTCCTGTGGATACACGTTACGTGTCTTTAATGCAGTGGTTTACATTGCCTTCTGCATCCTCATGTCGTTGATCATTGCTGATTCTTCCGCCTTTAGGGGCAATTTCCCACCCCGAGGACAAGAGAGTGCTCTGAACCTCTATCCGCTCCTCCGCCCTCTTTGACAAGGCCGTTGGCAGAATGAGGCTGACTTCTTATGCCGGAAGTCTTCGGCCGCCAATGCTGATTATTTATCAAAAATTAGTCAGTGGCGGGGATCGAACCCAGGACCGAAGACGTTTTAATTATGAATCAAAGACGCTACCCCTAGACCACTTGCTTACACCTGCCTGAACCATAAGATAGGGTTATTGGACCGTAACGGACCGCTAGTATCCTAGTATCGACACGGTACGTTCTTCAGACTTGTTGTGAGCTCAATAAAAAGTTCAGTTCCTCCAACTGAAGGATCGCATCAAGTTCGTGTAACTCGAACTGATTTACTCAATAAAGCTTATTAATCCGATGCTAAAAGATTACATTTAACAGAAACTCTTTATTCAATGGGAAAAGGAGGCTAATTGACTGTAACCCAGAACAACAGTACAAAACATTTTTTCTCTCCTGTGCCAAACTAGCAGCCTACATCCTCAATTATTTGCTGGATGTATTCCAATCCCTGTCTTCCTTTTTGCACTCTACAGCTCCCTCTAGTAACATGGAAGTCATTCCATGATGTTTTATCGGATTTTCTATCATCCTGTCCCTTCTTCTTGACACTGTTTTCCAAATATTCCTTTCACCTCCGATTCTGCCCAAAGCCTCCTTATTCCTTACCTTCTCAGTGAACCTAATTTTCAACATTCGTCTGTAGCACCACATCTCAAATGCTGCGATTCTCTGCTGTTCCGGTTTTCTCACAGTCCATGTTTCATTACCATACAAAGCTGTGCTCCAAACGTACATTCTCAGAAATTTCTACCTCAAATTAAAGCCTATGATTGATACTAGTATACCTCTCTTGGCCAGGAATGCCCTTTTTGCTAGTCTGCTTTTGATGTACTATTTGCTCCGTTCATCATAGGGTATTTTGCTGCCTAGGAAGCAAAATTCCTTAACTTCATATACTTCGTGACCATAATCTTGATGTTAAGTTTCTCACTGTTCTTATTTCTGCTACTTCTAATTTTTTTCGTCTTTCTTCTATTTATTCTCAATCCATATTCTACAGTCATTAGACTGTTCGTTCCGTTCAGCAGATTCTTTAATACTTTTTACTGTCACTTAGGGTTTCAATGTCATAAGAGAACTGTATCACTGACATCCTTTCTCTCTGAATTTTAATTCCACTTCTGAACCATTCTTTTATTTCCATCATTGCTTCTTCGATATACACATTGAACAGTAGGGGTAAAAGACTACATCGGAGTACGTGTCTTACAGCCTTTTTAATCCGAATTTAAAAAACATAAAAAACGTGGAATATAAAAAACAGGACCAAATGTCATTCATGGAAAAGGCACAAGCACACACGAGAAGAAGGGGAAAAAAACCAGCGCCCCTGGCATGAAAGCATAGCGCCTCTCTCGACCGTTGGGGAAGAACTTTAACAGCCATGATTCAGCTGTAACACCACACAACACTGCACGTACACACACTATGCAAACACTTTTATGCACTAGCGAATAACAGCCATCGTTTCATCCTCTATAAAACAATTATTCTTATTCTTCTTCAACCTAAGGCGATACATTGGAGGACATCCATATATTAGTCGATCTCGAACAGAGGCGTCCTTGTAAACATTACATATCCAAAAACATTTCTCATTATCTTTAACGTAAATAATTGACTCTGCACGATCGAAATTTCTATGTAATGTCAATAGTTCTTAAAAATTATTCCATCCTCTTCCCAGTTGATGCTGTGATAATATCGACTGAGCCATGATAAATATTCATGGATTTAGAGGCAGCTTGAAACATCCCCTTAGAAAAATTTATGAATTACTGTGCTGCTAAGCCTCTTACGTTATTTGATTTTCAAACAGCTGAGCAGAACTGAACGTACTCAGACATTTCTCTCTTTACTTATTCTGATCAACACTAAACTGAAAAACAATATTTTTAGCGTAACGCAATCTGACTTTCAATAATCCCTACAAAAGAATGGCCCTGACTACCAATAACTGATACCTTTCCTGAATCACTTACCTCACAAAAATCTTCGTTACTCGAACTAGTGCAATACAGCGAGCGCCAAAACTGCCAGCTAAATAAAAGATTCCAACTACTGAAGGCACTAACTACTGATAGGCATAGTTAGCAAATGAAAGATTTTGATAGAGAACAAACAATGTATTTACCTTAATAGCGTTCAAAAGTCATAATATATATATATATATATATATATATATATATATATATATATATATATATATATATATATATATATATATATCAATTCATGACATTCAGTCTTACAAATTTACTCTCTCTGATGGACACACTTCCAGATCATCCGCTCTCAAAACTCCGCCATCTCACTCCCCACACCCACCACTGCTGGCGGCTCACCTCCAACTGCACAACGCTATTCGTTGTTCACATCCAGCTGCCCAACACTACAATAGCGAATATTCCAACAATTCCTACCAGCCACAGACTGCACACAGCACAGCCAGTGATTTTCATACAGAGCGCTACGTGGCGTTACCAACATAAAAACCTAAACATCCTACTTACATAGCCCCCACGCTCCCCAGAAAAAATTTTACAAAATGTTTTGGGCAGTGGCCAATACAGATTTGAAAAAAATTCTCATAATTACAATAACAAAGAAGTCAAATGCACACACTTATTGATATACTGTTGGTCAAAAGCAAAGATTTTCTCACTGTCCATAAAGAGAATCCTGATCGTTCATCACAGTAAAATTGCAGTGTTTTTCTCAAAGTCTGAGCAATACATAAAATGCACACGGACGTAGTGGATTTCCATGCAGTCTTGAAGAAGTAGTATTGTCCTTCCAACGTGAAGACAGTGCTGACTGTTGACATGCAGACAGATAATGGGCCACAACAGAGCAAACCCACAGCAGAGTCAGTCGAAGTTTTGAAGAATATTGGTAGGTAGGTCATCACAGAGTAGACCCACTGTAGTCCTGGTAGAGATTATGGCATTGGTGGGCCACCAGAGGTGCAGACCCACAGCAGTCATTGTAGAAGTAATGGTATTGGTGGGTCATCAAAGATGTAGACCCACTGTAGTCCTTGTAGAGATGGCCAGTAGCCATCTGTTGCGACTGTGCGGGTGCACAGTCACCATTAAAGAGTCTTGCAGACAATACAGCAAGTCCATAAACCACCACTTGTGCGCTCTCAAACCTTTTGGTATGTCTTTAGAACCAACAATGCTGTTAACCAGTCCCTTACTTAATTATCAACACACGTGCAAACACTAACAGTCCCAATTTCTCATCTATTGTGCATGTACTATTACCAACAGAAATAAGTGCACTGAAATGAATGCTTACAAGTTACTTAATTTGATGAAATGGTGTCAATTACAATTTTATAACATGAGAATACGATTACAAATGTACAGAAAACATTATTAAAGAACATAATAGTACAGATAACATTTGTAGTAGTATGGGTTTGACAAAAGAATAG
The DNA here is from genome assembly GCF_023898315.1 of Schistocerca nitens. Classification (NCBI taxonomy): domain Eukaryota; kingdom Metazoa; phylum Arthropoda; class Insecta; order Orthoptera; family Acrididae; genus Schistocerca; species Schistocerca nitens. The sequence goes on along the minus strand of NC_064614.1, from coordinate 102,911,698 downwards.
AAATAAACTTGTACATCAGTGTTACGGGAATTATGACATAAATAAATAAATAAAATAATGAGAATAGTTTTCGAAACATTAATTTCACACATGAGCATTAAAACAGAACAGAATAAATAATGTCTAAACATCTTTACAAAGTAAATAACACATTATTAGAAAAATTCTACAACATAAATCTTATTACCCAAACACGTAAACACATGAAAAACACAAATACACAAGGGTACACAAACACATAGCGGAATAACACAAAAGGAAAGGACAGGGTTCGTTTTCAGTGTAACATTTGGTACTGCAGTCCAACCCAAAACTTCATTCCATAGATCTTTCCAGCAAAAAAAAAAAAAAAAAAAAAAAAAATCCTATCTAACGCTATTGTCCTTAAACCCTACTGTTTTGTTCGTATCCTCTTTCAAAATTAATATTTCTCGTTGTACAATACTCATTTTTGCCCAAATCTTTTTCATATAACTTCTCAATGCATTCTTTCCCTATTCTTCATGGTTAGTTTCTTATATAGTCTACCCCCTCTTAAGCTAACCTCAATCTACTGAGCTCATATTTATATACCAAGGGACGCGACAATGTAGCAGCACATAACAAATTAACTCAAACAGCAATGATAAAAACATGCAAATTGGCAAATCAAGAAGCAGTATATCTTAATTAGCAAAGCAATTACAATATTACAAATAATATAAGGCATTGTGCGGCAAACAAGAAAAATAAGTCAGTAGTAAAACTGGCTTAACATAGGGTAAAATTCAGTAGGACAATGTCTGACAAACAGCAGCAGCAAATGCAATAATTTATACTTAAACAGGTCACCATATGAAACATCCCCTTAGCAAAATTCATGAATTACGGAACTGATAAACCTCTTACGTTATTTGATTTCCAAACAGCTGAGCAGAACTGAACGTACTCAGACATTTCTCTCTTTACTTATTCTGATCAACACTAAACTGACGAACAATATTTTTAACGCAACGCAATCTGACTTTCAATAATCCCTACAAAAGAATGGCCCTGACTACCAAAAACCTATCGCTTTCCTGAATCACTTACCTCACAAAAATCTTCGTTACTCGAACTACTGCAATACAGCGAGCGCCAATACTGCCAGCTAAATAAAAGATTCTAACTACTGAAGGCACTAACTACTGATAGGCATAGTTAGCAAATGAAAGATTTTGATAGAGAACAAACAATGTATTTACCCTAATAGCGTTCAAAAGTCATAATATATATATCAGTTCATGACATCCAGTCTTACAAATTTACTCTCTCTGATGGACACACGTCCAGATCATCCGCTCTCAAAACTCCGCCATCTCACTCCCCACATCCACCACTGCTGGCGGCTCACCTCCAACTGCACAACGCTACGCGCTGTTCACATCCAACTGCCCAACACTACAATAGCGAATGTTCCAACAATGCCAACCAGCCACAGACTGCACACATCACAGCCAGTGATTTCTTCCCAGTTGATGTTGTGATAATATCGACTGACCCATGATAAATAATCATGGGTTTAGAGGCAGCTGATGTCTCTGAAATGTTGGTATGGAGTTACAGGTGTTGTGATAACTGGCCACTCGTTCATGAAGGCAAAAAATTCACCGTATTTAAATGTTAAATGTCCATTTCATCAAGAAAGCCTTATACCACAGTTAGGATGTTAGAAGTCTGAGGTGACAATATGAAATGGTTTAGTACTTATGGTACATTTATTAATTTGCAAGTCTCAGCACAGTTCTGGTATATTAGATAGTTACATGTTCCGTAGATCATTTGAACTTCACTTTTACTGAAATTATATCTAAAGAATCACTTTTTCAGAATATGTATTCATGGTTAATGTTAACATTAATGAATACTTACTTCTGGTTGTAGCTGGTAATCCAATTACGTAGTATTAATGCAAAAACTGATGTGTTTTCTGGCAAGTTTTTAGAGTGTTCAGATTCAGTACGACCATCAACAGGACCTCCTTTCATTGTTTAATTCTGTTAGGTACATAACGTTAACTGTAGCTACTTCCTTAAATGTACTTGCATTGAGCATCATTCTCTTCATTCTCATAGTATGGAGGACAAAACCTTGTGCACATATCAAAAAGAAGGCTGTAGGCGTTATTAGGTCAATCTTGCTGCAAGTTGTCATATGGGTAAAATTTGACATTTAAATACACACATAAAAAGAAATTTTGCATCACTCCAGTTCGCAAAACCACTGAAGATTGACTTTGACTGTGTATGTTGTATCAAAGACACAGTCCCCTTGACTATTCAGAGATGTCACTAAACCCGCCCAAAGATGTAAACAACCATGTATCAGCAGCGCCTATTAGACGCAGGGAGTCCGACAGCCGATCAGTTCCAGTCATTCCACCGGGAAGGAGGTACACGGCTCGTGTTTTCTGTAGTTCAGCCATGCGTAGACGGTTAATACCGCTGTTCAATCGCGTCCGCATTGTTACTTTGTGGCAGGAAAGGCTGTCAACAACGGAAGCGTCCAGGCGTCTCGGAGTGAACCAAAGCGATGTCGTTCGGACATGGAGGAGATACCGAGAGACAGGAACTGTCAATGGCATGCCTCGGTCAGGGCGCCAAAGGTCTACCACTGCAGTGGATGAATGCTATCTACGGATTATGGCTCGCAGAACCCTGACAGCAACGCCACCATGTTGAATAATGCTTTTCGTGCAGCCACATGACGTCGTGTTACAACGAAAACTGTGTGGAATAGGCTACATGGTGCTCATCTTCACTCCCGACGTCCATGGCGAGGTCCACCTTTGCAACCACGATACCATGCAGCGCGGTACAGATGAGCCCAACAACATGTCGAATGGACCGCTCCGGATTGGCATCACGTTCTCTTCACCGATGAATGTCGCATATGCCTTCAACCAGACTATCGTTGGAGACGTGTTTGGGGGCAAACTGGTCAGGCTGAATGCCTTACACAGCGAGTGCAAAAAGGTGGAGGTTCCCTGTTGTTTTGGGGTGGCATTATGTGGGGCAGACGTACGCCGCTGGTGGTCATGGAAGGCGCCGCTACGGCTGTAGGGTACGTGAAAACCATCGTCCGACGGGTAGTGCAGCCACATCGGCAGCATATTAGCGAGGCATTCGTCTTCATGGATGACAATTCGCACTACCATCGTGCTCATCTTGTGAATGACTTCCTTCAGGATAACGACATCGCTCGACTAGAATGGCCAGCATGTTCTCCAGTCATGAACACTAATGAACATGCCTGGGTCAGATTGGAAAGGACTGTTTATGGACGAGTGACAGACCAAGCACTCTTAAGAATCTACACGGAATCGTCGTTGAGGAGTTGGACAACCTGGACCAACAGTGCCTTGATGAACTTGTGGATAGTATGCCACGACGAATACAGGTATGCATCAATGCAAGGGGACGTGCTTCTGGGTATTAGAGGTACCGGTGTGTACAGCAACCTGGACCTCCACCTCTGAAGATGCAAGATGCAATGTGTGGTTTTCATGTGCAATAAAAAGGGCGAAAATGATGTTTATGTTGATCTCTATTCCAGTTTTTTTTACAGGTTCCGGAATTCTCGGAAACGAGGTGATGCAAAACTTTTTTCGATGTGTGTACATTCGGGTGTATGTTAAAATACAGTAGTCGATTTCACTCGAATCTAGTTTGAGGTTCGTTTTCCCATCTATCTGAAAAGAAAATACGATAGACAAACATGTATCTAATTGAAGTGATGTCTTAACGGTCCACGACTGTCTAAATGTTTTTTAAAGTAGAGGATATTCAGCTCCCTTGAGCTCGAATTTAAAAGCAGCTGAATACCAGATCGAAGTATTTTTTTAAAGTTTCAAGTGTTCCTCAAAAGTTACAGACGGATGAGGCACCTTTCAAATTAGTTCCTTGACCAAAATCTTGTTTTCTCCTCCATTGCCTCCTTGTATAGATGGTTTACCATCTGTTCCATTTTTTATTAACGTACGTTCATGCTTACTAATGTTCTCTTTATGTCCTCAAAGTATCCCATGAACATTTTGAGAGGTATGCATCCGCTAAATTCCTCATACTCGTCTGCTGATGGTGGTTTATCTGTAAACCATCAGGCATTTTTTAAACCGTTCAGATCCCATTTTGACGTTGAAATGTATGTTTTTGAGGCTGATATGATACCTAAATTCTTGCTGCGGTCAATTTCTACGCCATCTAGGTCATATCTTGCTTCCTGAAACAGGAAGGCAAATTGTAACAAATAAAAAATATAATAATAATAATAATAATAATAATAATATATAATAAAATATATAATAATAATTCGTAATAATAATAATAATAATAATTTGTTAGTTTGTTTTGGATAAGTAATTGAGGGATTAAAATTTACGCCGTGAATTTATCGAGCTTCGCACGTCCGAAGATGTACGGAACGTAGCCAGGGCTCATCATGTATTTTTTTTTGTAGACAGAGTCTGATATCTGACCTCACCATCAATCATGAAAATGGAGTGACTAAAACTACTAAAACAAAGAAAAGCATACGATTAAATAAACATATATTCATTTCAACACATACATTACGATATAAATTACACTTACGTAAAATTCTAGATAAATAATGGCAGATCATTCACAAATGAGAGCGACTTATTAATGCTGCGCCTCTTTTCTGCTAATAAATATCAATATGGCTAACTGTGGAGCCGCACAAAATATTAAGTCCTTCTAGGATAACGAATAACATGAGAGTGTTAATGCCTACCGGCTGTGACAAGAGAGCGGTGTTAATTGCTTTTTTTTTGCATTCTCTTGTCTTAAAAAATCGATACATATAATCTAAGTTAACTAAATTAAATATTGTCTGTGCTCGAGTGCAAATGGTTCCTTAAACTGCCCCCCAAATTGCGAGAGCAAAGGTGTACCACCTGCAGCTGAGCAATTTGTTGACGTATTTTCTTTATTTGTCATGTCATGAATCATAAGTTATTACGTATCTTGTTTCACAGATTCAACATACTTAAAATATGATAAAATGTCATACATCGACAAAAATACCTAAATAATATTTACATACAAGATCAATGAAAGTGAAAAGAAAAAATAAAAATAATTGCTTTCGAGCAGTATTGAACCCGGGATCTCCAGTACCAGACGCCAATGTAGTGGCTCAGTGCTACCACTGCTGACCCACAAGCAGTTCTCATGATTGTCAAACAGTTCTGTACAGACTATAACAAATTTCACAGTTCGTATTCACTTGTGCTGTTACTTTGTAAAAATTTTGTTGGGCATATAGTCCGTTGTTCTCTTTCACTTCAAAATGTTATTACACATGTTCATTCAATACATAAAATAAATTAATGTTTTTGTGCATATTCAGAGATATGTGAACGTATTCTGTGTAGAATGTCACTTGTTAGAAATGGTTTATACTGTGCTAGTGTGCTAAAGTCTTTGCACTTTAAAATAAATATCACGTGTCACACGTTTTGTTTACGTTGAGACGAAAGTTCTTGAAGAAAAGAGTTGGAGATCAACAATCCCGCAATGAAGCGTGCTTTGGAAGACGTAGTTAAAATGTTGTTTCGTCTTGGTAGGAATACATGGTGTCAGTGGTTCCATACTGACCAGTCCGTGTTACATCTACTCAATAACCTCCAATTTCGTCTTCCGAAAGGTGTATGTCGTCTCCTGGATATTGTGTCGTCGTTTCGTCGAAAAGTGTACCGTGGTTTTGCAACTCACGTCACCTATAGTGTCCCATCATGAGTGCAGTGGACCGTTTTTTTTTTTTTTTAAATTTGCACACAACTTTTTCATACATTGTTCGTTGCAAAACAAAATGTTCGTTCACAACAGAGAGCACAAAACATAACAAATATAACTTCACATTGAGTACAGTTTTCTGTTACATATTTACATAGATATGAAAAAATTTCTGTGGAAAATGTACCAATACATTTACATTACATTGTTTGCTTGTACATATACAGATTTTATATTTTTCAATTGCATTAAACTAGATATTTACAAATACATATGGGTCAGACATAAAAATTATCTTATAGGTTCAGTGTATTGTGATACATTCAGAAAATCCATTTTCTTTTATAGGTCTCTTCCCCTTTTTAATAAAGTTTTCCCTTTAAGTATATTTTCCTTTACATCAGTACTACACAATAAGTGTTCTTCCTCATTAAATGTTTCCTGCAACATAAACTTTCATAATAGGTTAGAAAACATCCTTGAGATGATCTGTCCTGAAAAGTCATGATTACAATAAGACACGACACGTCACATCCACAATCAATTCCAAATTAGCACATGCACAAAGTATCATTTACAAATAAAATAAAGTACATAGCCTTGCTCAATTAATCTCATTTGTCATTTCCTGTAGAGTGTTTTTTTTTGTGCATGTTGTGTCCATGTGGATTGTGGTGTGAGTGTCTATCATGCAAATTAATATATCAGGTTCAGGGCAGCAATTATCTCCGGTCATTTAGTCTGTCAGCTTGTCTGCAAGGTATTAATAAATATAATCAGTAACTGTGCTTTGCATGAAAATTGTTAGTTCTTCCTGTGTCTTATCTTCTTGCTGCTGCTGCTGTTACTGCTGGTGCTGTAAAATGTAGATACTTAAGATTATAGCTTATATCTTCTTCTTCTTCCAGCTTGAAGTACCAGATGTGACTTACCTTGTTGTTGTATCAGCATACTCTGCTAAGGGCTGAAGGTTTTCAAATCTTTGTGAGGGTACAAACCTAAAATTCTCTTATTCTTGTGGTTTTGTAACAGATATGCTCCAGGGTGTGGTATATCAATGATTGTGTAAGGACCTTCATATAATGGACGCTACTTAACATTACGTTTTAGAGGTAATGACGATTTGTAGTGGGTCTTAAGTAAAACTTGCATGCCTATTGTAAAGTTTTGCCTTCTTTTCAGATTAGCACCATAGTTCTTATTTCTAATGTCAGCTTGTTCAGTAATTGCAATGAGTACTTCCCTTACCTTTTCCTCGTGTGAAGGTTTGGTGTCAGAAAATTTTGGTAGTGGGTTGCTCCATTCATTAGTTTCCTTTGTGTCAAACATGATTTCTCTGGGAGTGTAGGGTGTGTTGTATATATTTAAATTGTTGTGTATTTCCTCAAAAAGTGCTAGGTAATGTATCCACTTTGTGTGCTGTGTTGAGGTATAAGTTCTCATGAATCTATTTAATTCTCTAAAAATTCTCTCACAAGGGTTGGCTGATGCATGAAACTTTGAAATAAAGATGCTCTTAATGTTATTGTCCTTCAGAAATTTTCTCCAGGTGAATCCTGCATAATACTTGGCGTTATCTGATAGAATGGCTTTAGGTTTTCCACAGTATGGCATGTAATCATTTGTGAATCTTCTCAAACCGCAGGTCGCAGAGCTAGAGGTACATTGTATGACTTGTGGCAATAGATTTGGTGAGGCTTGACTTCAATCGTATACATATATGTGTTGATCCTACCTGGCTTACTAGTGAAAACATCCTTATTCTTAAGTAAAATATGTTTAAGCTGGGATCTCTCCTCTTCATTGATAGCATCACATTCTGATAACTTAGAATTAATTTGTGTAAGTACATCATTCACTACCTCACCGTGTGATACAGGTTGTTGTGTGGAATCTACGTCAGTCTCACGTATAATCTGTATCTTGTAGCCAGAACAGTGCTTGTTATGGTCTACTAGTCGAGTGTCCAAGTTCAAAACTATGTCTCTGCCTTCATACTTAAAATAACAAATGCCTTTGGAGAAGTCTATAGTACAGTCCTTCTCACAAAGAAAATCAATACCCAGTATACAATTGGCAGCAAGGCTTTGGACAACTAGGAAAGGCCATTGTACGATTCCATTTCCCATAGTAACAGTCACAAATACCTGCTTATTAACTCTACTTGACTTATTACCTAATGCAGTTAATATTAAACAGTTTTGAACTGGGAACTCTGGTATCTTAGAAGTTTTCTTCATCATAGTATAAAAATTGTGAGAAATCACACTGACAGCAGCTCCTGTATCAATAATTATGTTAGTAGGTATACCTCCTACAATGCCTGAGGTGGAAGACAGTACAAAACTTTTCTTTACATTGTGACATTGTGTGTTGTCATTTATCAGATCATCAGCTAAGTTTCCACTTTCATTATACAGGGTGGCGCAGATGAATCGGGTGGTTTTAAAATACTTGTCAAACTGTCAATTGTAAAGGTATTGGATTGAAATAAAGTGCAAAACGTGTAGTTACAATGGAAGTTTATTAACAAAAAAATAGTAATGTTAGTTTTTAAAAATTACATCCATCAAATGCCCTCCTTCTCGAGCGACGCATTCTTGGAGTCGGTCCTTAACGTTCCGCATTGCCCGCTCAAGCACATCACCAGGAATTGATGTGATTTCGGTGTGAATTGCTGCCTTCAACTCCTGAATGGTCCGGGGTTTGTTCATGTAGACCCTTGCTTTTAAATAGCCCCATAAGAAAAAGTCACATACCGTGAGGTCCGGCGAGCGAGGGGGCCAATGGACATCTCCATTACGGGAAATCAAACGGCCAGGGAACAGAGCGCGTACAGCTTGCATTGATATCCTAGCGGTATGTGCAGTTGCCCCGTCTTGTTGGAACCACATATTGCCCATGTCGTAATTGTTCTCTTCAAGTTGTGGGAGAAGAAAATCTTCAATCATGTTCACATAACGCTGCGAATTAACAGTAACCGCCTGCTCCCTTTCATTTTCAAAAAAGTAAGGACCAATTATCCCTACCTTAGAAACCCCACACCAAACCGTCACTTTGTCACTATGGAGAGGCCGTTGGTGTAGATCTCTTGGGTTAGTGTCGGCCCAGTAACGGCAATTTTGCTTGTTTACGTATCCGTTAATGTGAAAGTGAGCCTCGTCAGACATCATGATAATCAGGTTTACATCTTCCAATAACTCCAACATCTGTTGGCTAAACTGAAGCCTTTGAAGATGGTCTGTTGGGAGAATCTTCTGTACCAACAGGATTTTATAGGGGTGGAATTTCAGTTCTTCGTTAAGAATCCTTTGAAGGCTCCGACGTGACATTCCAAGAGCTTGAGCACGACGTCTCGTTGATCGACGTGGGCTCGCAGTGACATCGCGTCTCACACGCTCCACGTTCTCAGGCGTTGTTATTGTTGGCGGTCTAGGCGTCCATTTTGGAGCACATGAACCGGTAGTGCGGAAATTATGCACCCAACTCAATATCGTATCTCGCTTAGGAACACTACCGCGAGGTGGGATGTTGAAACGCCGGCGAAAGGCACGCGTCACAGCAACAATTGAACTCTTCCACTGCGAAAACACGATGCTCAACGGACCACGTAGCCATCGCGACTGACTGCCAGCCTGCAACTGAAACTTCCCGTCCCCCCCCCCCCCCCCACCACAGGACGAAGTCGCCGAACACCTGGATCCCCCCCCTCCAGACGTACAGCCCACTTCAAAACCACCCGATCCATCTGCGCCACCCTGTATCTTAAGAATAGTGTAGGCAACTCTTGTTGTGTAAATGTTAATTTTTCTTGTTTCACAGTTTCACTAGCAAGTGTGTATTCAAACATAGTTTCTAAATTGAAGTTGCCCCCCAAATGTTCCTCAGTCACGACCTGGGGCTCAGTATGACTGGTTCTAGTTTACCTGGTTTGTCTGGTCATTGGCAAGTGTAGTTGTAGTTTCATTAGCTACCTCAATAATATTTACATTAGGATATTGTCTTTGCCAATCGCCTGTCTGTTTTCGGTTGGCTGAAGTCACTTGTTGGTTTGTGTTGCTTGTTTGTGCAAAATTCCCTTGTGGCATCTGAATATGATTTTGTGGTGGCGGTGTTTGCCACTGTCTCACATAATACTGGTTGTCGTTCTGGTTAAAGTGCGGTGTAGGTGTTCCATTTCTTGTGTAATCTGTGTTGTTGTTTCCTTGCCAGTGTTTCTGTTTGGCTTTGTGTCCGTTGTTGTTTCCATTATTCCTTCTTGAATTAAAATTGTCGTTTCTTCGTTTTTTGTACGGGTTATCTCCCTGTGTATAGTTGCAGTTGTTGTTTGTGTGCAGCTGTGAGCTGTTGTGATTGTTTTGCATGTTTACTGTGTGTTGTGAATTTTGCTGCGTGTTTGGTAATGTAGCAATGTAGACATGTTGATTCCAACTGCGTGAGTTGTGTGTTGGTTCTTGTTCTTCATACAGTAAATCAACAGCATCTAACTTTTCCAAAAAATATTCAGGATCGTCATCCGGTAAGTACAGTAATTTCTCTTTAATATTAAAAGGAAGTCTTCCTTTCAGTGATCGGATCACATCTTTTGGTTTCACTGGTTCATTGAGGAAGTGTGTCATGTTTAGGTACTTCTCGAAATATCTGCGCAGGTTGCCGTTCTTAGGATTGAAGTGTTCGGGTTCAGTGACTTGTTTGCGGATACGTTCCTGCACAGTGGGTGACCAAAACTTATTCAAGAAGGCGCGTTCAAACTGCTCGTATGTTACACATCTGTCGCTTTCATGGTAAGCCCAGACAGCAGCGTCCCCTTGAATGTAATCCACAACGTACGCAATGCGTTTGTGGTCGCTCCACGAACGTGGGAATGCGTTCCTAAAAGCTTTTAAGAAGATGACAGGGTGTACAGTGTTTTTGCCTGGTATAAAAGGTTGGAATTTACGGTGCTTGAATAGACTTTCTTCTTCTTTGTTACGTGTTCGTCTGTTTCTTTCCGTGAAATCATTGAATTCTTCCCTGTGTGTACATGGTTCTTCATCAGAATGATAATTGTATTGTATTTCGTGTGATGGGTATCTGTTGCTATGCGTGTCAGTGTATTGTGTATTTGAGTGTTGAAATTCGTGTGTGTACATGTGTTCATTCCCGAATCGAGATTTTCTTCTGTGTGTGTAAAAATGTGTAGTGGGTGTACTATTTTGTTGTACCTGGCATTGAGTTGTCTTTGTTTGCATGTCGTCATCGATTACTTGTCTATTGTTGTTCATGTATTCCACTACAGAATCGTGCACAATATGTGGCAATTTGTTTTGTATACATTCTTCAAAAATTTCGTCTTTGTGTGCCGTCCATTCTTTAAATTGTGAATTAATGCGAGACAAATGGGGTTCAGCCTCTATCTGTATTGTTGTGTGAATCTGTTTGTGAATGTCAGCTACGTTTGTTTCTATTGTATTCACCTTTAAATTAATTTCGTCACATGCGTGCGTGTTTGATTCTAATTTGCAATTAATAGTTTCACAGGTTTTTGTCAAGTCATGGATGTGATTGGCATTGTCGCTTTGTCGTAACTCTAAATTTTCGAATTTTTCCGTAAGATCGTCGACCTGTTTGGAAAGACGTGCATTAATTTCATCTACCTTTTGAGTCAGTGTGGCGAAGTCTGATTTTATGTCATTTCTGAAGGCTGCATTGTCTGTCATTAATTGTGAGAATTTTTCGTCATTATCTTGCTTAATATTGGATATGCCAGCCAAAATTGAATTCAGTATAGCGCCTAAATTTTGATTGCAAAATGAGCTTGCCCCCGCCGGGTCATTAGACGTAACGTGGTCTCTCAGGTTTGGTTCTGAATTGCTCCTCTCGGCGTTTATTTGTGTCTGTAGCGGATTATTTTGATGTGTTTGCGTGTCTGTATTAACTTCTGTGTCTGAATGTGTCTGTGTATCCATGTTTGCATTACTTGATTGTTGTTCCATTGTGTACTGGTGTCGAGTTTTTACCATATCGTGAATAAATAGTGTGCAAGAAAAAAAATTGTTTGAGCGCGTAGTGTGAAAATGTACTGCCTATGTGTGTGTTTAAATGACTGAGAATGATTGAGAGATGACTTTAAAGATCGAAAGTAGCATACGTGTTAATGGTGACTAGCCATGTTGCTTCAATCTTGTGCAATGTCGGCCATATTGTGCAATGTTACTTGCGTATTGTTGGATCGGAAAGTAATCGTCTGAATGAGATTTCGCGGAATTTGGAAAAAATTACTGAATGAAAAGTGAATATTGAATTTAATGCTGAGAAAAATAATTTTGAATGAAAAATGTGCTTGGAATCAATTGTGGATGCGCGAGTGCTGCGTCTTACCGTACATGTCGTCTTGATGGGAAGATTGCATTTCCAGTCCAAATGGTCTCCAGATTTTATTCGTTTTCTTCAATATTCTCATCACATAGGTTGTTGCCGGTCAGGATGTACATGAAAAAGAACAATTAGTTGTAGTACAGATACAATAATGAGTCCTGGCACATAGTCGCCAGTGTAACAAATAAATAATAATAATAATAATAATAATAATAATAATAATAATAATAATAATAATAATAATTAGAATTAGAAAACATCAAACAAGAAGTACAACAAATACTGGAACAAAATAATGTGCAATCAGAAGAAGAAGAAAATACAGTAATGGACTCAAACATCCCAGAGCAAACAAACAAAGAACAACACGCACCAATTAAACAATCAGAGGAAAACGAAATCTTAAGACAGCCACCAGAACAAGCACAAATAGAACACAAAGTGACACAGATGCTAGATATAGAAGAAAAATTTCAGCTAACATATATAGAATACAAAGACACAAATACAGACATTAGACCATTCTTGCATAGACCACCAAATAACCCACAAGTCGAAACAACAATAAAAACTATCAACACAATCATACACAACAAAATAAATGAAAACACAACTATGGAAGAGTTACAACTACTGGTTTATATAGGAGCACTCACTACACTAAATATACACACTAGACAGAGATCAGAACCAACCAACACACAGAAGAAACCCACAAAACCAGCATGGCAACACAGGCTACAGATCAGAATAGAAAAACTGAGAAAAGACATCGGACAGCTAACACAATTTATAAGAAATGAAATCTCGGAAAAAAAACGAAAAAGGTTAGGTAAAATCTCACAACAAGAAGCGACAGAGCAATTAGACGAAAAGAAGCAGAAATTACAAGCATTAGCCAAACGACTCAGAAGATACAAAAAAAGTGAAAATAGAAGGAAACAAAACCAAACATTGAACACAAAACAAAAGAAATTTTACCAGACAATAGATAACACACACATTAAAATAAACAATCCACCAAACATAACAGACATGGAACACTTCTGGATCAACATATGGTCAAACCCGGTACAACATAACAGGCATGCACGGTGGATACAAGCAGAAACAGACACATACAAGATGATACCACAAATGCCTGAAGTGATAATTTTGCAACATGAAGTCACCCAAGCAATTAATTCTACTCACAATTGGAAAGCCCCTGGAAATGATAAAAAAGCAAATTTCTGGTTAAAGAAGTTCACCTCAACACATTCACATCTAACTAAATTATTTAACAGTTACATTGCAGACCCATACACATTCCCTGATACACTTACACATGGAATAACTTATCTGAAACCTAAAGATCAAGCAGACACAGCGAACCCAGCTAAATATCGCCCCATAACATGCCTACCAACGATATACAAAATATTAACTTCAATCATTAAACAGAAATTAATTACACATACAACACAGAACAAAATTATAAATGAAGAGCAAAAAGGCTGTTGCAAAGGAGCACGAGGATGTAAAGAGCAACTGATAATAGACGCAGAGGTGACATATCAAGCTAAAACTAAACAAAGGTCGCTACACTACGCATACATTGATTACCAAAAAGCTTTTGATAGTGTACCCCACTCATGGTTACTACAAATATTGGAAATATACAAAGTAGATCCTAAATTGATACAGTTCCTAAACATAGTAATGAAAAATTGGAAAACCACACTTAATATCCAAACAAATTCAAATAATATCACATCACAGCCAATACAGATTAAGCGTGGAATATACCAAGGAGACTCATTAAGTCCTTTCTGGTTCTGCCTTGCTCTGAACCCACTATCCAACATGCTAAATAATACAAATTATGGATACAATATTACTGGAACATACCCACACAAAATCACACATTTGCTATACATGGATGATCTAAAACTACTGGCAGCAACAAATCAACAACTCAACCAATTACTAAAGATAACAGAAGTATTCAGCAATGATATAAGTATGGCTTTTGGAACAGACAAATGTAAGAAAAATAGCATAGTCAAGGGAAAACACACTAAACAAGAAGATTACATATTGGATAACCACAGCGACTGCATAGAAGCGATGGAAAAAACGGATGCCTATAAATATCTAGGATACAGACAAAAAATAGGAATAGATAATACAAATATTAAAGAAGAACTAAAAGAAAAATATAGACAAAGACTAATAAAAATACTGAAAACAGAATTGACAGCAAGAAACAAGACCAAAGCTATAAATACTTATGCCATACCAATATTGACCTACTCATTTGGAGTAGTGAAATGGAGTAACACAGACCTAGAAGCACTCAATACACTTACACGATCACAATGCCATAAATATAGAATACATCACATACATTCAGCAACAGAAAGATTCACATTAAGCAGAAAGGAAGGAGGAAGGGGATTTATCGATATAAAAAACCTACATTATGGACAGGTAGACAATTTAAGAAAATTCTTTCTAGAACGAGCAGAAACTAGCAAAATACACAAAGCAATCACTCATATAAATACATCGGCTACACCACTACAATTTCATAACCACCTCTACAACCCTTTAGACCACATAACATCAACAGATACGAAGAAAGTAAATTGGAAAAGAAAACACTTCATGGCAAGCACCCGTATCATCTAACACAGCCACACATCGATCAAGACGCATCCAACACATGGCTAAGAAAAGGCAATATATACAGTGAGACAGAAGGATTCATGATTGCAATACAGGATCAAACAATAAACACCAGGTATTACAGCAAGCATATTATTAAAGATCCCAATACCACAACAGATAAATGCAGACTTTGTAAACAACAAATAGAAACAGTAGATCACATCACAAACGGATGTACAATACTAGCAAATACAGAATACCCCAGAAGACATGACAATGTCGCAAAAATAATACATCAACAGCTTGCCTTACAACATAAACTTTTAAAACAACAAGTTCCTACATACAAGTATGCACCACAAAATGTACTGGAGAATGATGAATACAAATTATACTGGAACAGAACCATTATAACAGATAAAACAACGCCACATAACAAACCTGACATCATACTCACCAATAAAAAGAAGAAATTAACACAACTAATCGAAATATCCATACCCAATACAACAAATATACAAAAGAAAACAGGAGAAAAAATTGAAAAATACATCCAACTGGCTGAGGAAGTCAAAGACATGTGGCATCAGGATAAAGTTGCCATCATACCAATTATACTATCAACTACAGGAGTCATACCACACAATATCCACCAGTACATCAATGCAATACAGCTACATCCAAACATATATATACAACTACAGAAATCCGTAATTATTGATACATGTTCAATTACCCGAAAGTTCCTAAATGCAATATAACACATACCATACAGTTAATAGGAAGTGACGCTTGATCAAGGCCCGCGTCACTTTCCATTCTCAACCAGACTTAACGTCTGAGAAAGTAAAGAAATAATAATTATAATAATAATAAAATATAATAATAATAATAATTGTAATAATAATAATTGTTTGTTTGTTTGGATAAGTAATAGAGGGATTAAAATTTACGCCGTGAATTTATCGAGCTTCGCACGTCCGAAGATGTACGGAACGTAGCCAGGGCTCATCATGTATTTTTTTTTGTAGACAGAGTCTGATATCTGACCTCACCATCAATCATGAAAATGGAGTGACTAAAACTACTAAAACAAAGAAAAGCATACGATTAAATAAACATATATTCATTTCAACACATACATTACGATATAAATTACACTTACGTAAAATTCTAGATAAATAATGGCAGATCATTCACAAATGAGAGCGACTTATTAATGCTGCGCCTCTTTTCTGCTAATAAATATTAATATGGCTAACTGTGGAGCCGCACAAAATATTAAGTCCTTCTAGGATAACGAATAACATGAGAGTGTTAATGCCTACCGGCTGTGACAAGAGAGCGGTGTTAATTGTTTTTTTTTTTTGCATTCTCTTGTCTTAAAAAATCGATACATATAATCTAAGTTAACTAAATTAAATATTGTCTGTGCTCGAGTGCAAATGGTTCCTTAAAAAATGTATTGCCTGTAAGATGAGTGCTGTGGTAGGAGTTCCAAGCTTTTTCATGAATTTACCCTCCAAGTACGGGAAACTCCTGCGTGGAAGTGCTAAAGCATCCTGATGTTGGATAAAAACGCGGACCTCATTTTTGTTCTTGAATGGTGCTGAACCGACAGGTTTGTGTAAGAAGTATTCCTAACAAATGACTCATCCATCACACCCAACTGGAGCAGTTATGCTGAGTGATGGCATTGTACTTGCACTATTCCAAGCCTAGAGATTTAAGAAATTGACGATTCTTTGGTGTTAGCATGTAGATTTTCGGTTTTAAAGTCGAATTCTGCTGGCTGTGTGTTCTGGGCTTATACTGTACACTCGTCTTGGTTCAAATGAAGCCATACCACAATCCCTTCACCGCTCTGGTCCACAATCCTCAACTCAAGATTGTCTAACGTCTGAACAGTCACTGGAAGGTAAATCGCATTGCTTGGTGCCTCCATAATTTTATAGCTTGTACCTACTGTGGGTAGAACCCGTATATAATATGAATTGATTTGTTATTGGGAAAAGAATTTGCTGCAATAATGCACTGGAGTGGAATTGTGCAAATGATCCTATTGAGTATGTCGGAGTAAAGTCTAGTACGTGCTTGGTCACTCATATGTCAGTTTCAAGTCTGCTTATGTTAATGTGCAACTCACAACATGGTACTCCCCATTTAACTATTCGATTAAATCATCGGTGTTACATGCACCATGAGGTACTTGCACAACTTATCACTTCCTAGATGTCGATTACCATTTGATGCAGTAATGTTTGGAATTGTGTTGCATGTTTCTAAGCATGCAGTCCAACCCTCTTTCCTTAGTTCAACTTGTGGAACGTAATTCACGCTTAGTACTGTCCATCAACCACTTCAAGTAAAATATATGACATAGCTCCTCAAGCTCCACTGAGGAACTGTTGTTTATGATTTATGTTCTTATATCTTCCTTCTAGCTGTCAGTATGAACATGAGACACAGGTATCCATGGTGGTGTGTACTGAACTTATGGTACTGTTCAGAATTGTAGGATATGTCGTTACTGGTATAGGAGCAACTTAATTCCTTAGCAGACTTCAAATCACCAAATATGTCAAAGTAAAAAACAATGGTTTGGCTTCTTCTTCTAACACCCTCCATACACTGAGCAACAGGTCCCCCGCAACTAGTAAATTTAGCTTCCTACATTCATTATTTTTCCATATATCCTCAGGCACGAACACTCACAAAATCTTGGGCACTTTTTGAAGAACTTATGTAGGTCGTTGAAGTGATTTCCTGCCAGGTTTTAAATTTAATCCTGTCCCAATATACCTTTTGTTTTAGTTACGCTGATATTACGTGTTTTCCGTTTTTTTCACTGTTCTGGTGACAGCTGACGTAACTCCTGCAAGGCAGCCAAACACTGAAAGCCCCATGAAGGACTCCACCTGATGCTTGACAAGAGTAGGGCTCTGGGCATTATAATCAGTTATCCTGGGTCTCTTTTATCTTCAGCCAATCATAACTGAATATATTCTTCTAAGCACCCTGATGTGCCATTCCTCTTCTTATTCTTATTCTCATTCTGAAATAGGTAATGAGCGATGTTTATAACTCGACTGAAATTGAACCCAATACCCTATATTAATTTTGTACACGTTTCCATCTACTAAAATCTGACAATAGGCTGACAAATAGTGAAACCCATTCTTGAAAATATTTCATTGGCTCAGTCGGCCAATTCTGTTTGCAAAGCAGAGATCCTTATTTGGTGTATGCGATATTATAATGTCTGCGGGCTTCATCTAAAAACAAATCCTCTTGTTACAACGTGTGATTCATTTCTGAAGCTTAGTTCCAGGCCCAGAGAGTTATATGTAAGGATACGAAGTTATGTTTTCAGATTATCAAGGATTCCATTACCTATACTCATGTGCTTCCTATCGTGCAAGTTACGCTACCATGCTGTTTGAGGTTTGCACACGGTGTTATACAGCAAATCAGTGTCACCCATCCAACTGTTATGCAAGAAAAGGGGTCTTCACCATTTAACAAGAGCGTTTTACCCCCATCATCTTACACGTTCTACAAGGATTACATATGGCTCTCTGCTCTTGTATCATTCTTCTGTGTAAAAACTACGAGGTATTTCACCATCACTGCTAGCCCATAAGATGTAACTTCTAGAGTTTGTCTGTTGCACCTCGGAAACTGTAAACATCACCGTTGATCACTTTGGGAATTATGATTCCTTAAATGCTGCCTTGTGTTTTGTAATACGTAAAAAAATCACACACATTAAATTTCTGATTGCATGGATCTATCACTTTAATACAACTGTAAAATGTATTTAGAAATTCATTATCACGTAAGACAACTCCAAAAAAAAAAATGTTCAAATGTGTGTGAAATCTTATGGGACTTAACTGCAAAGGTCAGCAGTCCCACACTACTTAACCTAAATTATCCTAAGGACAAACACACACACCCATGCCCGAGGGAGGACTCTAACTTCCGCCGGGACCAGCCGCACAGACAACGACTGCAGCGCCTTTAGACCCCGCGGCTAATCTCGCGCGGCGTAAGAGAACTGGACTGATTTTTGTTGTCCTGTGGAGAGAGCGGTTGGTCGATGATTTCTGGTGGAACATCAGTCAATTTAATAAGACTGTGAAGGTTAAAATGGACCCACATGACCCATTTATCATCCAATTCAGACTCTCCACAATACATGTTTTCATCTGAGAGAACGTCAAGTAATGATGTAATACATAAAGCTCAATTGCTGTCACGAAATATCTATTACAGGATTCGCCATAGTGATCTGTTTATATATTGTATAGGGGAACAGATGGTTCCCATCTGTAGCAATCCTTCAGACACACATGCAACAGTCTTTCCCATCTTTGTTTTCACAGACAGAGCAGAAACGAAGTTCGTGTATGTCCTAATGACCATTAAAAGAAATTTGAAGCCTTTATTCTACCGTGCATATTGCCCTCATAGCTACAAGACACACCTGGTATAACCTGGTATAAGTCTTCTAAACCTTAAACTATAGCCTGCCTGCTAAGAAATCTGTTACACGCCAGTTTATGGAGTTGAATAACTGTCTCCTTAGTTAATCTATGATACACCTTTCTCTAAGCTTTGAAATTGTTCAAAGATTTCATTCGAATGTGCTGTATTCTCAGCTGCAGTGGATGCTGTGAGCAGCCGTAATCGTTCAACTATTTCGTTGGAGTTGTCGTAATAGATGTATTGAGGGGCTATGTTGTGAATTTTGTTATTCTGAATGTTCTCATCTACATCATACTGCGCAGGCCTCCCAATGGTGTGTGGTGGAGGGTACTTTCGGTACCACTATCTGGTCCCTCGAACCTTGTTCCACTCACGAATAGTGTGTGGGAAGAATGAGTGTTGGTAAGCCTTTGTATTGGCCCTAATTTCTCGAATTTTCTCCTCGTGGTCAACACGCGAGATTGAAAAGTTATGTCCCGAAATTTCAATAGTAAATCTCTACATGATGCAGAACGCCTCTCTTGTAACGTCTGCCAGTGAAGTTTGTTTAGCATCTTCGTAACGCCCTCTCGCTAGCTAAACGATCCCGTGACTAAATGCGGCGCTCTTCGTTGGATCCTCTCTATCTCCTCTAGCAGTCCTTAATCAGTTAATAATGCCATTCCCAGGTACATCTGCCAATGCATGTTCATTAATGTTTTGGTTTTTTTAATTTCGAGCTGTTGGTGCATTTTGGTCCTATTTCATTGGCTTTCTTGTTTACTTCCATCCCACATAATATCTGACCATAACTTTCAATATCTTTTGGTGAATAGCTGTCTCTTTTTGTAGGTTCTCAGAATATTAGATTCAGTAAATTGGGTGTTCTTTCGAATTCTCTACCACCAATCTGTATAGGTTGAGTACCCACCATATATGGTTTTTCCTTACTTACACCATAGCTTCTATCTCTCCAAATATTGCTGTAAAGTTTACTGAAATAAACAATAGCATTTTCTTCGGCTGTTCTTTAGCGTTTGAGAGTCATTTGAAAGTTAAGTGAAAACCAAAAAATGTCTCTGAGTGACTGATCTCCTTCCTTCTGCAGTTTCTCTCACATAGATTTATGTGCTTCTACAACTTTATGTTTTATCAACATGTTGTTATAACAAGTAGGCTTTGAAATGGTATACAACTTATATAGAATTCAGTTTGCGTTCTCTCCAGTTTCATCAAGCTGTGCAGTTAGCTCTTACATCATCCCTCGCAGTTAACTCGTTGATTTACGTCACAAGGATTTACTTCCTTGCTATTTGTGTTGAAAGCTTCAGGTCAAGTGATATGTCGTGAATTTTCACCTCAACATACAAATTTTTCGTCTCCCCCTCTCAGACTGATTGTGGGTGGATTATTTCACGAATACATCCACACATTAAACTATAATCATATAATTACCCTCTAGCTGCACTATTTATGCACATTCCATAATCTTCTAAAAATCCTTCCACTTCTGCTGCTATTGACCTTCAGACTACTGATATGACTATGAAGTTTTCCGCGTCTTTGTGTAAAAACTTCTTGGTTGACATGCTGTATCAAATTCTGATAAAATTCCAAGTTTTCGGTGATACTCTCCATCATAGTCGTCAGGGACTAAAATTGACTGTAGTGAGCCGGCAAAGTTCTCTCTCGTATACCCACCGGATGGCATCCGATTGGTTGGATTATATCATGATGGCATGTACAGATGTTGCGCCCTATACTTCCATAGATTTCACTTGCTCTCTCTATCTAGCATTGCTTGCAGCGCCATCCATCGCATCAGGCGGCGGACTGCGAGAAGTATTCCTCTGTGTTTCTCCCCATCTGAAACTGGCATAGATTCGCCGCCGGCACCATCAGTAGCTAACATTTTCATGGAAGATTTCGAAGAACGAGCATTGAACAGTGCTCCCTTCGGGCCATATTGCTTCTTCAGATATGTGGAAGATACTTTTTTAATCTGGCCGTATGGCAGTGAGACGCTCAGCAGCCATACATTCGACATCTTTATCTCCATTTAGCTAGAGAAAGCATACGACTGTGAATGGGATTCCAGTCTTCCTTTCAAACCCCAGACTTTTGCACCTCAATTATGTTGCCTTATTATATCCTTCCTCTCCAATCGCCTACCCTAAGGCACTGTTAACAACACCAATTCCCGTACCTTCCACACCACAGCAGGAGTGCCCCAAGGTTCCGTCCTCTACCTCCCCTTTACCTCTTAGACACTACCGATATGACAAAATCACCTCCTCTCATCCACCTCTTTCAGTATCTTTATGACACCTTTTTCCTTGTCCTCTATCCTACGTTCCAGAAATCCCAACGACCTGTCCAAAACCACCTCAGTCAGTTTATCTCCTGGTGTAATCACTGGACCCTGAAGATAACCCCTCCAAAAGCAGGGCAATAGTTATAGAACACATCATCCACACCTCCTGTCTCCATGACCTCTGCCTAACCATTTACAACCGTCCTACACAGCTGACTAACACACTAAAATACCTTGGACTGACCTGCAACTGGCAACTAACATGGAAACCTCACCTACTAACCATCCAACATAAAGCCCACAATACATAAACTACTAACTGGCTGCACATGGTGACTATGCCCCTCCAGTCTCCTTGAAACCTACAGATTCCTGATGTGTCCCATTCTTTACAATGCAAATGTTGCATGGATATCCGTCCTACCTCCCATAAATTCCATAAGTAACTTTGCATCCTTGAACGCCAAACCTCTGCTTACCATCCTCCGCAAGGATCCTTTAACAGCTCAAACAATTCTTGAACGCTCAAATGGAACACCTCCAAATAACCAACACCACCTGTAAATTCGACTCCAATAATCCCCTTGTGCCCTTCTCCTTTCCTATCCTAGTGTGCTACCTTGCCTCTACCTACAAATCCCACCTACCTTTCACCTACACACATTCCATGTCCTTTCCGAAGGAAATTTATCTTCCTCTCCCTCACCATGAATTTCACCTGTTCAAATGTTCAAATGTGTGTGAAATATCATGGGACTTAGCTGCTAAGGTCATCAGTCCCTAAGCATACACACTACTTAACCTAAATCATCCTAAGGACAAACGTACACACCCATGCCCGAGGGAGAACTCGAACCTCCGCCGGGACCAGCCGCACAGTCAATGACTGCAGCGTCTTAGACCACTTGGCTAATCCCGGGCGGCAATTTCACCTGTCCTACCAACTCTGAATCCACCCTACCTTATTCATCCCCCTCCTCCACTCCCCATACCACACCTCCTCTTTTTCCACTATCCTGTCACTACCCCACCACCTGTTCCTCTCCATCCTATAGACCCCAACATCAGTTACACTTACTCCTTGTCTCCAGAAGCAACCCCTTTCCCATCGCGACCTCTTACTAGTCGTTAGTCTTCATCATCACACATCTCCTTTCTCCCTCCATACTAACCTTCTTTTCGTCTACAATCTACTGTCCCATGCCAGAGTTTTTCAAGTGTTTTTTTCTCAAGTGTTTAATGTTCTTCAAGTGTTTCCCAAGTTTTTTTAACTGTGCTGTCTGTCCACTGTTTTTAAACATTTCATTCAGACAAAATTATGTTATTTGTATTTCTCGCTTTGAGATCACCTTTTACAATAACTTTAAATTCGTAGTACATATGTCTCCCTGTTTTCTGTTTTAGCACCTTAGCACCTAAGTTAGCGTTGATCTATTGGCTGAAGATCTGGTTATTTCTAACGCTGGTAGAGCACCCACCCCACTGTCGCCCATAAGGAGGGAAGGAGGAATAACAACAAAAAATTAAAAAAAAACCTTTGAGGTGCTGGAGTAGTTCATTAATCATTTGAGAGGCATACATCTCAACATACAGTGGAGGTGGTGATTGAGAAAGACTGCAAGTTACCTTTCTTAGATATGTTTGTCAAACGGAATTCAGATGGACGACAAGGCCATTCTGTGTACAGAAAGCCGATGCATACAAATTTCTTTCTCAGTGGACATAGGTTTCACGATCCAACACAAAAGAGAGCTATGCCGAACACCTTAGCACACAGAGCCAGAACTATTTCGGACGTGAATCACCTTAGTTCCATGATCATGCATCTGAAGATAGTGTTGAGAAGGATTAAGTGCTCTTTCTGAGAGATTATATCAACACTGTTGAGAAAACCAAGATGCGACGGGGTCTGCTGCAGTAAAGCCCACAAAGAGATTAGGAGAGATGAGGATAATGTCAGGAGTGGAATTGCATTCAGGGCAGCTATGCAGTGAGAGAGGGACCATATCACCACGGAGGGGTCAGTAAACTGACACTACCACTGGAGTTCAGTATGGGACTCGTTATGGATGTTAAGGTCTGTAGCAATAATATAGGTAGAAAAGGTATGGTCTATGTGGGTCAGGACATCATTAAGAAATGGATGATGTGGTCAGATACAGATAGTGACACAGGTACCACTTATGGTTTTGAAAAATAGAGTGAGAATAAGGTGTCTGATAGGAGTCTTGTAGAGGGGTTGTGGCCAAACGTTGTGGCTAAACAGCGAGGTTCTTGTGGTGGATAATTGCAGCTCTGACTTGGGCCATGGGGAGTGGATTATCTGTTCAGTACAGGATGTACGGCGAAGTGTAGATGATATGATGAGCTTGGTAGAACGTTTTTCTCAGGATAAACGTATCAGTATGGTGTTGGGGAAGGGTTTGCGTGATGAGGTGTTTGTTGGCTGAAAATGAGGAGATATTCTGGAAAAGAATGTTATACCACTGTCACACTATGATTTAGGAGGGAGAGAAGAGGTGTCACGGATAGGTGGCTCAGGTAGGTTTAAACTAGGGTATTGAAATGGGTGAAAGGAAAATGGACTTCGTTGCAGGAATAGGTGGCTTGTGTGTTGAGTTAGAGTGGGCAGCACGAGAAATTTGGTGGAGGTTGCATGGCCTCTGGAAAGGATGGATGTATTCAAGAACTATGGTCATAAAGCAAGTGATACCTTCGGCTGTGGGAGGTTGGTGGAGAGAGCTGTTGGGGTGGGCGGGGGTTGTCAGTCGGTTTGACAGGAACTGTCGGCTCAGGTTTGAAAGGTGGCAGTTAAATCCTGCACTTGGAAGAATAGGTCAGGTGGGGCAGGTTACTGGTATTACATAAGTGAGGTGAATCAAGGTTAAAACATTGCTTGAGGAAATGGTGCGATTTCCAATGGTGGCAGGTGTGAGGGATTTTGCAGTCAATGGTTAGTTGGTCAATATACATTAGGCATTGATGGCAACAGCAGGATTCAAGTAGGGATTCGGATGGCTCAGCGATGTGTCGTCGTTTGTAGATTAGGGTCACATGGTGGAGAAGGTGGTCGATTGTTGATGGGGTGTCAGTGGAGATGTAGACTTGGAAGGTGGGGCCAGAGTCTCCAATGGTACAGAGTGCTTTCTAAACTTTATGGTCAGGATGGGAGTTGAGCTCACACTCCACCTCTTCCATCGTAGTCTCAGGG
This sequence comes from Schistocerca nitens, assembly GCF_023898315.1. Taxonomy (NCBI): domain Eukaryota; kingdom Metazoa; phylum Arthropoda; class Insecta; order Orthoptera; family Acrididae; genus Schistocerca; species Schistocerca nitens. The sequence continues at coordinate 102,886,917 of NC_064614.1, read as the reverse complement.
TCGATTCATTTGACTGTGGTGGTGAGGGCGGATGGTGGCGAGGAGTTTGTGATTGCTTGGTTCAGGTGGCTGTGGCAAAGGGTGCGAGGTTTCCATAGGGACCAAAAGAGACACTGGGGATCTTCTGGAGGAGTTTGAGATTTGATAAGGATGGAGTCATTTCTAGGAACAGTCTGAGTGATAGATAAGAGAGGGATACCTTTTCTGATTTCGAGGGCCGGCCGCGGTGGCCGTGCGGTTCTGGCGCTGCAGTCCGGAACCGCGAGGCTGCTACGGTCGCAGGTTCGAATCCTGCCTCGGGCATGGGTGTGTGTGATGTCCTTAGGTTAGTTAGGTTTAAGTAGTTCTAAGTTCTAGGGGACTTATGACCTAAGATGTTGAGTCCCATAGTGCTGAGAGCCATTTGAACCATTGATTTCGAGAAGGAGGTCTTTTGGATCTGAGGAAGTTGGAGTCAGGACAAGAGAGGAGTGAGGTACGAAGTTCTGTAGATAGTGGCAGACAGGATGGACTAGCTGTCCATAAAGTCTGGACTTTCCATTTGCGTAGATTTTTTCTTCTTTTATGATCAGGGTTGGGGGTAGCATCATTCCTAAGGCGTTTGGCGGTCTTCCTAATGATCAGCAGTGACAGAGCACAGCCTGTTAAATAAGCACTTCAGCAAACAAGAATATCTGCTAATGCATCGAATAAGTGGGATTCTGTGGTCAGAAAAGCAGTTGACATTATACTTTGTGAGAACTGCTTCAATAGTTCTCCCAACTCACCGCCTGATGCAATGGATGGCGTTGCAAGGAACGCTACATAGAGATCGCAAGCGTAATCTATGGGCACAGAGGACGCCATCTCTGTATGCACCATCATGACGTAATCCAGCTAAACGGATGCCGTCCTGTGTGTGTAGAAGAGAGAGAACCTTGCTACTTCACGACAGGCAGTTTTAGTTTATTCAATTGGCTCGGTTAATTGATAACTACATAGCTATACTGTGAATATATAAAGTTCCGAATTCATCTAATGTCGTGTCAGTACCTGCTTTGCCTGGCAAAAGCGTTTTAAATTCATATTATTCTGTTTGAAGGTAATAATAAGGTAATAATAAGGTTTCAATTTTCTATTATGAGTTGGTCTGATATCCTTGAATTTGTCTGGCTAACGTAAAAGATGTAAAGACCTCTGTGACGGCCAAAACAGAAGTATTTGTCTATTTGACACTGACTTTCCACTGTAACATTGTTGAATATGAATACTGCATTAGGATTAACTGCAGCAGGTGTCGCGACCTCAGCACTTCGTGCGAATTTTTAATATATAATATCATCAATGTCTGAAAATATTTTCTCAAGTTGGTAGACTTGGGTTCAAGCAAACTTTAGGAAAATATATATACATTCTCGCAGCGAACAACATCTAGATTCATGAATAATGACACGAGGGCTCCTTCTCATAGTCAAATGAATCAACAATAATCTACCCGATACTGCTGGGCTGTAACGCCCCATTCTTGTTATTCTGTAGTTCTAAAGTATTCTGAGACCAATCAGCAACTATGAAGTCCTTGCGATGAGTGTGCATCATCCATCGACTCACGTTGAATACTGTGTGACTACAGTAGCATATAGGGGGTTTTATAAGAAGGAAGAACACAGATGTCATACATATGGTTCATTTATTTCTGCGGGTTGCAGGGTATACATATGAACTCAAATAAAGTCAAATTCTATGCCTATATCAAGTGTTGTAAACTCATACATTGTTCTGCATATAGACATGTAACATGCAATGAAGTATTGAGCTATATCTTCTTACGCGGGATTCAGGTTATTCCACGAAAGCTCCTGAAAATTGGTCCACGTGTTTCATAGAAACTATGAATGTAAGACTATAAGCTCAATGTCTCGTTCATATATGTGCTGTACAACGAAAAAGCTCTGTGTCAATTTCTTGAATGCCTGTTCAAGAATGTGAATCGATTCTGTTTCGTCAAAAATTTTTATTGCTTGCGGGAAATCACCAGCATTGATTTTATGTTTACCTAGTATCAGTGTAGGTCTTTTTTGAGTACTCCGAGTAAACATGCCTGCAATCGCTATTGAGCTGTCACACTGTCTATACCACTATATCGTGGTTAATACTGCTTTTGTCCCACAACAATTTGGGTTTTTAAAAATGACAACTGAATCGACTCCATAGCCAGAAAACATTCTGACGCCAACATGTTAACATCCACTTTAGGGTGAAAGACGTACAGAAAATGGATATGCAGTCGTGCTGAGACGTTTTCGTTAGGAGATACTCCACAATATCGTCTGGAAAGAATAACGTAAAACGAGTGAAACCAAACACCTACAGTTGTCTACACTTATACATTCACGCAAAACACTGATGACGCTTGCATGATGTTGATTGGTTAGGTGAAGCCTCACGTTTCAGCGATCACGCGCACACACACACATTATATATATATATATATATATATATATATATATATATATATATATATATATATATATATATATATTGCAGTTTAGTGTTGGTAGCTTCAAGGAAAAAAGTGTATGATCGAATGCAGCTGTATGTAAGGGGGGGGGGGAGACTCTAATATTAGAATCTTTCCTAGGATTGAGGATTCTATGTTGAATCTATGGATTGGAGATTTTATCAGGGCTCTATTTGGAATCCACTGAAACCAAACCAGTTGTGCTACACCGATCATATGACTTAAATCACTTTTTAGGTGGATGATGGTCTAAAAGGAAAGTGTATCATCATCTTCAAGATTCGTTTTTTGCTGATTGATTTCTACCATCTTTGAATCAATGTATTCTTCGATTACTACAACCGAATCATCATTTGACGCGTTACCTTGTTCTGATATCACCAGAATTTTATCATGTCATATGAATGTTCTGAATCCTGAGAAATGTAATGTTCGCAGGTCTGCTACACATAGAGCTGAAGTTAGACGGAACATTTGTAAATTCCTGTGGAGTGAATAGTAGAGAAGGGAAAAATTTAAGCATATATATACAGGGAGAGTCACCTAACGTTACCGCTGGATATATTTCGTAAACCACATCAAATACTGACGAATCGATTCCACAGACCGAACGTGAGGAGAGGGGCTAGTGTAATTGGTTAATACAAACCATACAAAAATGCACGGAAGTACGTTTTTTAACACAAACCTACGTTTTTTTAAATGGAACCCCGATAGTTTTGTTAGCACATCTGAACATATAAACAAATACGTAATCAGTGCCGTTTGTTGCATTGTAAAATGTTAATTACATCCGGGGATATTGTAACCGAAAGTTGACGCTTGAGTACCACTCCTCCGCTGTTCGATCGTGTGTATCGGAGAGCACCGAATTACGTAGGGATCCAAAGGGAACGGTGATGGACCTTAGGTACAGAAGAGACTTAAACAGTACATTACGTTCACATGCTAACACTTTTTTATTGGTCTTTTTCACTGACGCACATGTACATTACCATGAGGGGTGAGATACACATACACACGTGGTTTACGTTTTCAATTACGGAGTGGAATAGAGTGTGTACCGACATGTCAGGCCACTAGATGTTCAATGTGGTGGCCATCATTTGCTGCACACAATTGCAATCTCTGTCGTAACGAATGTCGTACACGCCGCAGTACATCTGGTGTAACGTCGCCGCAGGCTGCCACAATACGTTGTTTCATATCCTCTGGGGTTGTAGGCACATCACGGTACACATTCTCCTTTAACGTATCCCACAGAAAGAAGTCCAGAGGTGTAAGATCAGGAGAACGGGCTGGCCAATATATGCGTCCTCCACGTCCTATGAAACGCTCGTCGAACATCCTGTCAAGGGTCAGCCTAGTGTTAATTGCGGAATGTGCAGGTGCACCATCATGCTGATACCACATACGTCGACGCGTTTCCAGTGGGACATTTTCGAGCAACGTTGGCAGATCATTCTGTAGAAACACGACGTATGTTGCGGTGCTCTCCGATACACACGACCAAACAACGGAGGAGTGGTACTCAAGCGTCAACTTTAGGTTACAATATCTCCGGATGTAATTAACATTTTACGATGCAACAAACGACACTGATTACGTATTTGCTTATATGTTCAGATGTGCTAACAAACCTAACGTGGTTCCGTTTAAAAAAAACGTAGGCTTGTGTTAAAAAACATACTTCCGTGCATTTTTGTATGGTTTGTATTAAACAATTACACTAGCCCCTCTCCTCACGTTCTGTCTGTGGAATCGGTTCATCAATTTTTGATGTTGTTTACGAAATATATCCAGCGGTAACGTTAGGTGACTCTCCCTATATATATATATATATATATATATATATATATATATATATATATATATATATATATATATATATATACTGCTGGCCACCGTAAATGCAACACCAAGAAAGACAAGAGGTAGCACAACAAAATTTATTTTGTAGATAACATGTTGACCAAGTATCAAATGATTACGTTTACAGACGCCTGTGACATGTGGTTCCTGCCAGAATCAGTAGCCATTGTTGGAGATCACCGCTGCCACACGTCTTGGCATTGAGTCAAAGAGACGTTGGATGTGTTCCTGGGGTACAGCAGCCCAAGCAGCTTCCACACGTTGCCAAAGATCATCTGGTGTGGCAGCTGGGGATGTAATCTGGGTCACTCGTTGAGCAACCATGGAGCACATGTTTTCTATCGGCGAAAGATCCGGAGAGCGAGCCGACCAGGGAAGCCATTCAATCTGGTTATTGACGAAGAACCTTTGGACAATGCGTGCCACGTGTGGTCGCGCACTATCCTGTTGAAATATGGCTGTGGCCGAGCCCTGAAGGTAAGGAAGGACAACTGGCTCCAGCACCTCGGATATGTAGCGCCGGCTATTTAAAGTACTGGCAATGCGTACTAGAGGCGTGCGAGAGTAATATCCAATACTGCCCCATACCATAATACCCGGTGCAAGACCAGTGTGGCGGTGCATAATGCAGCTGTCCAGCATCCTCTCTCCACGGTGTCTCCACACTCGAATCCGACCATCGTGGGTGCTGCAGACAGAAGCGTGCCTCGTCAGTAAAGACAACGTCATTCCATTCTGCCGTCCACATCCGTCTGTCATCACACCATTGGCGACGGAGACGTCTGTGGTTCTGCGTCAATGGTAGACGAAGCAATGGACGTCTTGCGGACAGACCACTCTGCTGTAAACGGCGTCGAATGGTACGCGCAGACACTGGATGATGCGTTACAGACGCAATGTGCTGTGCTATGGTTCGGGATGTCACTGAGCGATCCGTCACTGCCATGCGCACAATTTGCCTATCAGCACGTGCAGTGGTGCCCCGAGGTGAATGCGATCGACCACGTCGGTCCGTCGTACCCTTCTGCATCCAACGGTCACACATCCGCATTACAGTTGTTTGGTTTCGTCCAACACGACTAGCGATATCTCTGTACGATAATCCACAATCTCGGTAAGCCACTATCCTTCCTCTGTCGAACTCGGATACTTGTTCAAACGATGTTCGCTGTTGTCTACGAGGCATAACTGATCGTCTTGTGAAACAACCACAAGGTAAACACATGTGCCGAACGTACACTCGTCGAAATCGCCAAGCCTTAAATGGCACTATGATGTGGCGCCACAGGCGCGCGTGATGTGCGTCTGCGCTGAAATTCTAATCAGTTGCATATCTCATCGCTGCAAACTCATGGTGTAAATTTCACTTGATTCGGATGGTTCCTTCAGGGTGTTGCATTTGCTGTGGCCAGCAGTATATATATATATATATATATATATATATATATATATATATATATATATATATATATATATATATATATATGTGTGTGTGGGTGGGTGGGTGGGTGGGTGGGTGGGTGGGTGGGTGGGTAACACACTGAGTACTCCAAAAGATGGAAATACCTAGCATGTTTTGACAAACATCCCTTGTTTCACCACATTTCTTCATTTTGATGTAGGTAGCTATAAATAGGATGGTATCCAAGCATCACAAACTAGAGGCAGTTTGCCACACATCTGAGGTTCCAGCTTTGTGTGAGCATGAATACGTATCAGTTTGATCATGCACCTAGCCGTCATAGTGCAGTATCAGTGTCTCTCATCATTTATGGGCTCTTGCGTATTATTGTGAGGCAGGCAAGTGTGAAGCAGGTTAGATGCAGGCAGGTTGGGTAAGCAGCTTTCACTACAGCGCCACACACTGCAGAGACAGCCCACAAACGTAAGAGTGATGTAGTGATCCTGTGCCGTGTTGGAGAAGGATCTGAGACTGACAGCAGGAGCTGGGTGACAGTAATGGTACGGCAGTAGTAGCAGCGTCTTCGTGAACCACTTATTCACCCTTGAGGTGGCAGTCAGAGCAGTCGCTGTCTGTCGCACTCTGGCTGCTTGCTGTGGCCTGGCCCAGTGCGAAGTGGAGCAAGGTCTCGTAGAAACTGTCAGTTACACAGATGGCAGGTGTCAATGGCGGATTGCAGATGGCGCAGAGACTGTATAATGTATGTTCTGGCCAAACTAAACAACCGTTTCAATATTTTCACGATAAAAATCATCTTCAATAGACAGTGCTAGTTCTGCAAGGTTCTCAGATGAGCTTCTGTGAAGTTTGGAAGATAGGAGACGAGGTACTGGCAGAATTGAAGCTGTCAGGCCGGGTCGAGATTCGTACTTGGGTAGCTCAGTTGGTAGAGCACTTGCCCGCGAAAAGCAAAAAGCCCCGAGTTCGAGTCTCGGTCCGGCGCATAGTTTTAATCTGCGATTAATTTTTTAATTTATTCCACGACCAGTTCCGAAGCAGAAAGCTTCCTCTTCAGGTGTCACCAAATAATTATGGTAACATAAATGTGTGGTGCTCAGGCCAGTGAGTCATGTGGGATCACACCCAAGTCAAAGAAACGCGTGGAATCTTACGACCAGCAACCACAGTGCCTGCCTGGGGAGCACAATACGGAAGTAAGGCTCTATACTTTGAATCTGGTCAATGAAATAAATTAAGAAATTACTGGTAACAGAAGCGAGCTTTCATTCTGTAGATATGTTCGTCGAATGTGGATGTTCACTTGATCAAAAACTGTTTTTAATGCTGATATCAGAGGGGAAGTGTTTAACGTAGGACAGACAGGATGGAAATCCACGCTTAGGACAGCCCTACATGTCTCCACAGTACCGGGTGATATCTAGCAAATATCTTGTATTCTGACATCATAGTAGGGCTGCACTAATATTCCAAGTCAGCCATCATTAGCTCTATGCTTGTGACTACTTCCACCAGCATGACGGTAAGCCATGTTATCGATGACATCAAAGTGACATCACCGGTGACCTACTTAGTTCAAGAAACAGCACTACGTACCTACTTAAGGGGTCAGGTAAATCAAAGCGAGTAGTTTCTAGTTAGAAGATCATAAAATAATTTACAATCAATCAATGTGCTCTCTTGTGATGCTGCAGGAGCGTAAGCTGCCAGCTAAGTAAGGAGTCTCACAATGAAAGTAACAGCTCAAACAGCAACAGACGATTGTGGGAGTATAGGTGGCGGAACTACAGTTATTAAATTGCATGCAAATGTCCAGAAAATACAAAAACGCGCAATAAGCCTAATAATTAAATTACTGGGTATACTGGAAAATAAAAATAAGTCACCTATAGTTAGAAGCTCGTAAAATTAGTCGCTAACGAAGAATGTACTTCCCAACAATGTTTCAGGTATAGAAGCTACAGATAACTAACGTACCTTATGTTGTGGAGTAACAAGCTAGCTACGCCACACTGAGAAGGAAGCCGAAAGGCACGCGTACACACACGCCGACTGGCGTCAAGTCTGGAACAGGATACGTTATGACTGCTATAAAGAAAATACGTAGCTTTGGAATATACTTAACTTTTAATCAATCCTTGTGATACATCTCTCTTGACTATACAAATGAGACTCGTAAGATACATGCACTGTGACAATTGGCGCCTTGCTAAGTCGTAGCCATTAACTTAGCTGAAGGCTATTCTAACTGTCTCTCGGCAAATGAGAGCAAAGGCTTCGTCAGTATAGTCGCTAGCAACGTCGTCGTACAACTGGGGCGAGTTTCGTACGTCTCTCGAGACCTGCCGTGTGGTGGCGCTCGGTCTGCGATCACACAGTGGCGACACGCGGGTCCGACATGTACTAATGGACCGCGCCCGATTTAAGCTACCACCTAGCAAGTGTGGTGTCTGGCAGTGACACCACACCTTACATCTGAAATGAATGTTCAATGTAGCAGTACAGGTGGCGGAACTATACACTACACAGTTACTAAGATGTTAGACTGCACGTAGCAAGTACACAAACATACAAAAAGCAAATTAAGCTACAATAAACAAATTGAGCTACTAAGCACACAGGTAAATCAAAAGAAGTCGCTTCTCGTTAGAAATTCGAACAGTAATTCAAAACGGATGGTGTACTGTCTTGTGGCCCTACAGGAGCGGCAGCTGCCGGCTAACTGAGCAGACTTCTTTTAGCGAGGACTGCCCTCTTTGCTTGTGTTAGTCCGCTTCTTATGTCGTCCTTAGCTTGTCCAACAAGCGTTGCTACTACCTTCACTTACAAAATCACCCGTAACTGTATTACGACTTACTAATGAAGTAAACTGAGGACCATTAGTAAATTTCCAGTGTGACGTGTGACATTTCCAGTTCTGTTTATCATCCACTTGTAGTCCCTAAAATTGAAAGACATCTGCTTTTTGGATATCATAGTTCCAGTGGAGTACAGTTACAATTTGTGACATTATTGCGTACTGTATACGTTTAACGACTATCTCTATCCATTGCAGCTTCCTCTGATCTTAAGAAAATTGAATAGTGTGTTAATGACAGTGTACGATCGTTTATTTACACGGTAATGATATCGAATCAAGATAGAGTCAGGTATTACACCACGCCTGACTTTTTGAAAAGCAGGATGTATAACACTAACGGACATAAAACAGATAAGTGGCGAAACTGCTGGGTGAACTATTCCAGAATAACAAATAAAAATGGGAATTACTGTAACCAGATGCATTTGTTGATCTCCCCGCTATTCGTTTCGGAACATTGTAGCTACATCATGTGTTGTCTTTACTTAAATGATCAGGACGTAGCAGAATTGTATGCACAGATACAACTGTCGCTGGCAATATACGGCACTGTGTTTTGTTGGACACTTACGCTTTTGATAAGAACTCGAAATGTAGTGCGCCTAGGCCTCCTTAAAATAGCATGTACAAACAAGCTAAGCCTTATTAATTTAAATAAATCCATTTGATGATGGCCGGCCGCGGTGGTCTCGCGGTTCTAGGCGCGCAGTCCGGAACCGTGCGACTGCTACGGTCGCAGGTTCGAATCCTGCCTCGGGCATGGATGTTTGTGATGTCCTTAGGTTAGTTAGGTTTAAGTAGTTCTAAGTTCTAGGGGACTAATGACCACAGCAGTTGAGTCCCATAGTGCTCAGAGCCATTTGATGATGGAGATATCATCCTCCGAAATGCTTAGGGGAAAAATCAGTATAAATGACTGGTTACAGAGAAAAGTATTTTCAACTGAATTTTATAATATTCACGGTTAGGGCTAACATAAAATGTTCGCCATTTAAAGAATTCCACAGAAATTGAACTTATTCCTTTCAATTAAATAGTAGGGATAAGTCGACACAAAGTTCACTGTCTTTATCTTAAATAGTATCACATATGCTTCTTTTTATGATACAAATAAGATGAAGATAACGTGCCTGTTTTGTCGACTATTCTGTTTTTATCCTCATGTTAAAGTTACAAAATAAGAAACTGAGTTTTGAAGAAGGGAACCGCCGGCTTTAGTCGTTATCGTGGTCAAATGGCAAGATCACTCTTCTTCCAGAGACCCACTTGAGTCCCAAGAGGTATGATACAGGATTACATGAATCGGAGAACTAAATGCAGTAACTGACACTGGCCGCTTCTAGCTCGCTGGCTGTTAAACGGAAGAACGTGTTCCAGTTTTTTTCTGTTGCTCAGCCCGGTGTTACCTTTCATTAGCGATTTATGAGCCGTCCTATTTACATCCGATGCTGAAAAACTAAAAGCCATTTATTGTCACTGATTTTAAATCATAGATTATTACTCTATCTGTAGCCTAATAAACTGACGCATATGGCTCACAGATTAGTGTGAACTCGGATTTCATTTCGTTGTTCGGCTAGTGAAGTAGCTGCATTAGCCGCCAGTTCTCGATGATTTTTCTGGTCTACATCGCTATTGAACGCTTCTATGATATTATTTATTGGCAATGGGGCTGTAGACATAGTGTAGGGATATCTAGAAGAGTGAGCATAGTGTGGTGCTAATGTTGCCACCTTCAGTGTTACGAGAGTTTCATACAATGCTGTTTATTTATATTTCACACTGAGGCCGAAACGTTAATATTAGACGTATTTTCCCTGTTTTTACATATTTATTTATCAGTGACATTATGGTGAAAAAGTTATGTCCTTTTCGGATTTCAATAGAAATATCTCAATAATGATCGAAGTAGACGAAATGAATTAAAATTTGCGCTGCAGCCGGGACTCGAACCCGGATCTTTTTGCTTGTTAGACAGACATGCTAACCATTACACCACCGTAGTACACGAACTACCTAAGTTGAGTGCCCTCCCCAACACAAACATCATTTTACCCTTATATATTGTCACTACTGCCAGGGTTCTCCGATATTGGCAAGCACCCCAGCATTGGACGTAATGGGATGCCCTTGCACCATTTGGTGATCTTATAGATCTTATAGATGTTATAATTAAATGTTTCCCTGAGACACCTAAGTCTCTTTTTATTATCTACGATAATGATCGAAGGCAGACAAAATGAATTAAAATTCTGCCTAGCAAGCAAGATGACCCGTGTTCGAGTCCCGGCCGCAGCACAAATTTTAAGCCATTTCGTCTGCTTCTATCATTATTGTAGATAATAAAAAGAGACATAAATGTCTCAGGTAAACATTTAATTATAAGAAATATCTCAAAAATAAGAAACTACTTTTTATTGTTAAGTACCACAAACGTCTAATTGCAGTTATAACACCAAGAAGAGTCCCCCCGTGAGTGGAAAATATCGAGAGATAGTGTAACAGCTAATTCATGACCTTGTTTTCACGAGATAATTGCTGGATAAATCCTGTAATTTGGGAATGTGCTGTCAGTCAACCTGTGCAATGTGTAGACATTTCGAGCAATATTCACCTGTAAATGAGATTGATATGTGAGGATCTGGGCCTTCTGCCCTGAATTAAACAAACATGCAAGCCATTCAAAACAGATTCCACTCCTATCGGAATGAGTAAGTACAGGTCATGTATGGTTTTCAACGGAATCTTATACCATTCTTCCTTGAAAATAGTGACATGTTCAAGTAACGGTGATGGAGATGGATATCGATCACGCACCTTTCTCCCCAACGTAGATCGTCAAGACCCAGTAATATTGGTATCAGGCGCCTGTGGCCGCCAGGGGAGGTGTGCCTGTTCTTCCTCGTGTCCGCAAGACCAGTTCTGGACGATGTGAGCTGTGTGAACAGGGGCCGCATCGTCCTAGAGCACATCACTATTGCGGAACAAACATTGTGCAACAGTGTGGACATAATAAACCAAAATGGTCACGTAATCCTTAGTAGTAATTGAGCTGTGGTGCTCGCTACAGGCGCGCCAGACTCTTGGATGTCCATTATCGATCCTTCGATGTTTCTTGTCTTTGCTTGCCTTGTTCTTTTCCGCATTCGCGGGGCGAGTGGCAGTTGACGTTTGCTCGGGCTACCTGCTGAGAGGCCGCGAGGTACGAGGCGGGAAGCAACCACGTATATGTGGAGTTGGTTGTACGTGGTCTGCCGGTTCAGGATGGAGGATATGTGTTGGCTGCCTGCCTGTCTGCTCTCCTGATTTTGCTCGCCGTGCCTTGCGACCGCCTAGCTTGGGTGGCTGCCTGGTGTATCCTACACGAGCCATACCGGACGTCCAGCAGAAGTTAAGCAGCCTTGTCTTTCTTTAAAGAAAAGGAGCAAATGTATAAGACCTTTTGTAACCAATTTTGGTGGCCTCTTACGTGTAGCCTGTGCGCGTTTACACTGCCTTTGGGGAGAGCTAATTCTTTTAAATTTAAATAGTTGTGGTTCCCTCTCCTTTATAACCATCTGGAAGTTTTATTTGAATTTTCTCTTTGGGGTTCCTTCCTTGTGCTTCGTTAAATGTTTACTTGTATAGCGGGAAGTGACTCCTGGTTAAAACTCGGAGAAGGTGTTTGATGTTATTGCCGTTTCCGGCATTTGTCTTTTCAGTTAAGTGTTGTCATACCTTCGAGCAACCTGTTGTCACTCCTCGTTAATTAATGCTGGTATATGTGTACTTAATTTTGAATTGGCCATTTGAATTAATATTTTGGAGCGCAGTATAGCACTAAGGCAACCTCATTGTATACCACCTTGTGCCCCGGTGTAGTAACTTAATTTTCGGTGGCACGAGTTAGCTCCACTACCGGTTCTACTGATGTGCTCCCTTCAAAATCTTGTCTTGTATAAGTTTGCCCCAGGTGTGTCTGGGAACACAGAGATGAGCTTTAGTGTGACTTCAGTGCTAGTCAGTTAATGGAATCTTCATTTTGGCTTGGCTTCCACTGAAGAGTTTGAGTGGAGCGTAGTGTGTTTGATTTGTTATTCATTTAATTACTGGAAGTTTGTTTATTTAATGGGGAGCAAGACATTTAAAGACTGTTGGTATTAACTCCCCTAGTTGCGGGGTGTTGCTAATTCGTTCCAAATGGCCTACTACTTATTCAATGGCAAAGCTGTTGATTAGTTGGTTACTGTGAGTACAAATTCACGCTGTTTATTTGGTACCGAAATTGTTGAAGTGTCTGTGTCGTGATTCAATCACTAGCTACGTGTTTGAGCTAAATTGATACAGACCTTACACTGCCTCCTTCAAATTTGTTGCCAGCAGAAACCCTTAAGAAATGGTTCAAATGGCTCTGAGCACTATGGGACTTAACATCTTAGGTCATCAGTCCCCTAGAACTTAGAACTACTTACACCTAACTAACCTAAGGACCCGGACTGCAGCGCCTAGTACCGCACGGCCACCGCGGCCGGCAGAAACCCTTAACACAACTAAGTTTTGTCACTGCTTATGTTAACCTTTACTGGGAGCAATATTTCATGTAGTTAAATTTTGTCTTAAAATGTGTATTTCTCTGATGTAATAAACGAGTGATAAAAGAAAAAAGCAAAGGGGCCTGGTCCTTCCCATTGTGTCCGGTTTGTAACACGTATCAGTAATGCTTTCAGCGCAACGAGGGGGTAGGCCAAATCATCAACCAACTGCTCCCTTCCCGTTGTTTGTGTGGCGACAGGCTTCGTAAGTGCTACATTCACTTCTGCAGTAACTTTTGAAGCTGTAGTGCCCTAATTTTTCGTTACAGTTCTCTTCACAGACCGTCCGGTACGATAACTCGACACACACTTTCGTCCACGTTGTGACTTACCGGATGACCTATGTCGGCGATTGCTATGCAAACACTGTCTCCACGTACGCGTACATCATTGTTACTCTGCCACACAAACATCTGGGGTTACACTCGTGAGGTATGAGACGTTCCCGTTGGGGGTGGAATCCACTGGGTGCCGAACCGCGCAGTAACCCTGGGTTCGGTATGGGGCGGCGGTAAGGTGGGTTGACTGCTGTGGCCTGATGTGGGGTTGTGAACAACTGAGGGCAACAGCGGGACGAAGCCTCTCCGTCATTTCTAGGTCCCCAGTTCAATGCACACAATACCGGGTGATATGTTTTCTCTTTTCCTGTGGCCCAACAAATCTCCGATTCGGTGTCTCTTCCAACATCAGACTCTTCGGATCCCTTGCTTAAGTAAGCACCCTCCACACGAACACCAAAAAGTGTCCATCTTAGAATTCACTTAGCTGCGACATAATGCGCTAACAACTACAAAGAACTTTGTTCTGACCACGGCTGACACCAACGTTTGACAATAATGCCCAGGCGCCATTCGTGGTCAGATTCAACAGTGCAACATGCAGACTTGGCTAGCGTGTGCAGTTCATATTCAAACATGCTGCCGGCCGGAGTGGCCGAGCGGTTCTAGGCGCTACAGTCTGGAACCGCGCGATCACTACGGTCACAGGTTCGAATCCTGCCTCGGGCATGGATGTGTGTGATGTCCTTAAGTTAGTTAGGTTTAAGTAGTTCTAAGTTCTAGGGGACTGATGACCTCAGAAGTTAAGTCCCATAGTGCTCAGAGCCATTTGAAACATTTTTTCAAACATGCTTTTCCCTATGTGTTCCGACATATTTGTTCAACGCCAGTAGCACTGTTAACTTTGAGGTGGAGAATAATTGGGTGCTAAAAATATTTGTGTTTTTTAAGAATGGCGTAAGTTCAAAAAGATTGTACCAGGCAGTAATGACGGAAAAACCATTTCGCCTCGAAAAATATTTCAGCTAGTGATAAATCGAAAACTTGCTGCAAGTCATAGCAGCAAATTCGAGGTTTTCCTGAACACTTTCAATATGAATCCATTTAATAATGCCGTCGCAGCACAATTTATGGAAACAACTGCCCTTAATATTCCTCTAACAAAAAATAATTATATCTGAGTCGTTACATTTCTATCAAACAAGCAAAATTCTGTTACCTTTATCTGTTTAATGCCTTAAGGGAAGTTAATTGCAGATACCAAATGCAAATTGTTAAGATGACTGCGAATCACGTGAACGAAATCTATGATATTTTTGGTTGGGGTGTTTCTTGACTAGCCACGTAACGACATTTTTCGCAAACTTTACACTGGATGATACGTAACTTCAGAGGCAATGTATTCTGTTTTGGTCATAGGAATGCTTACTCCATACGTATTTTCACTATGTGGTTGTAACTAAAGCACGAGCCAATGGAGATTTATGCAGTGCTGAAAAAGTCAGCGTAGGTGGAAAAAGCATTTCACTACATTTATGATAGATTTCGACACAGACTATACGCACAAGATTGTGAAGCGAGTATGCGCTGGGAAATATGACAAATTTTTGAGGAATGTCTGCATATTTCGTTTAGCCATATAAGCAGTATTACAATCGCTCGTAGTAATTTAATTTTATTGTGGAAAGTGTTTTAAGTATGGTTATATTTCACAATGATCAGGTCGCAAGCAAAGAGACTGACCGGAAACTGGCCATGCGAAATTATTCAACTCCGTTAGTCTGCAACACTGTAAACCCATGGTCGACACCCGTATGGGACATGGAAAACTATAACATGTAATATTCAGTAATTAATTGACTACAGTTTGTAATTCCAAAGTCTGATAATGAGACTTGTAGTACCCAACAAGTAACCCTAGGTTCTTGTGGTTGTTAGTTTCTTCCCGAAGATTGATGGTAAATACGCTATGTGCTATTATGATCCACCCTGACATGTATCCATTTTACCTACAGGTTTTATAAATGAAATGAGTGGAACAGTCGTAATTATTCGTTTTGTCACAACGTATGGGTGAGAGCAACTCCCAGTATGTGCTTTCGTGAATCGTTAGCAAATCTCGGCCCACCAGCAAGATTTAGTTTTTTTCTGTTGGTCGAAGGAGTTCTCGAGTCTGTTGTAATATTGATGCTGACGGCGTCACTTAAGAGAATGAGGTTTCCCCATCCCACAATGGGCAGTCGCTCGCAGCAGCGGCGCCTGCCGATCTATAACTCTCCAGGACTCTTCACTTAATGGAGAAGTGACTGTCAGCGCTGATTCGGAGTAGTAACCGTCACCGCAGTTCCCTCTTACAAGACCCTAATTGATGTAGTAAATTTAATGAAATAGACTACATGACAAAAAAAAAAATTGAAACACCAGGAAGAGGAGGAGAAACGGAAATTAAACTTCACAGGTTGAGAGTGATGTTATCACAGTGATAACAAAGCGAGTCAAATTTGCAAAGTACTTAGCAGTAACGGACCACTTATCGGTATAATTTTGCACCCCACATGGCCTGGATGCACGCTCTGATTACGTTGGGAAGGTTGTCATAAATCCGTTGTATCTTTCCATAGGTAGTCTGTAAACTGCCCCACCACTGTTGTAACTGGTCACTGGTATCAGAGATGCTGGCACTGAGATGGAGTTGACGTCAGAACTGGACCCCTACACGTTCACAGAAATTCGAGTCTTTGTGGACGAGCACTGTATTGATGAAAAATGGCAATAAGATGCAGTCACTTGTGGGGTAACGCATGTGCACGCTGCAAGTCCGTGATGTATCATTGTGCTTTCCGACTTCCATCAATCACTGCCAGCCATGGCATAAAGCCGTACTCAATGACTCCAATGTCATAACGCCGTGAGTAGAGCGCTATGCCTGTCCAAAACGTTGGAAGCCCAGTTCTTTTTCTTGGGTGGCAGGCATAGATGTGAAGGAGCTATGATGCACTTGGTGCACAATACGTCGATCATCTCTTGCAATGGTTAGACGTGGTCGACTGGAATGTTTATGACAAGCATGCCTGATCTCACGTCCCCATTGTGTCCAACATCAGGCCACTGTCACATCCGAATACTGACAAAGCTAGATGCTGAATGATTTGACCGGCTGACCAAATGGAGACCCAAAATGTGGCCCCTTTCAAGGTCTGTCGGGTGCTGGTGAAGCAGTCCTGCACTATTACGTGGAATCTTCCTGCCCATCACACAATATCTAACTTCTTCTTTGGTTCACGCATGTTGCGTTGGATAATGTTGCTATGGGTAGCGCTTTGTCTCCTATAGTAGCTAATATTTTTATGGAAGGCCTCGAGAAAAAAGCACTTCACTGAGTGGTGTTGAAACCTAAATGTTTGTTGAGATATGTGGGTGACATTTTTATAGTTTTGAGAGGTGGCAGAAGCCCCCTCTCATATTTCTATCCTACTCTAATTCGATTTTTCTCTCTAATTGCATTCAGTGAAAAGTTGCTATTCCTTCACACGCGGACTTTCCACGCAGCGTCTCTCGTCACCCGGGTGGTCCGGGTCAGCTCTGCTGAGCTTGAAAGGGTTAAGCCGACGGGTGTGAGGGAGTGGAGTGGATGCTTTCCAGAAGCCGACATTGTCATAAGAGCGGGAGTGACACGCCGAGATGCGCCATAAGGGGCCGCTGGGCTAGAGATTCCGTTACTTCGCAGAAACTTAGTGAAAACCGTTTCTGGCGGGCTACCAGGGAGGCGTGGGAATGACTTGTTCCCAGGCAGTCTTGGCGGGCAAATTCCCACGTTTTCTGCAAAATCGTAACTGTGATTGGCTTGCTCGGGGCATAGCTCCGTGACGTAGCAAAATTGGCGCAGAAATTGGCGCCAAGAATCTCCATTGGTGGAATGGTAGTGCTTCGGCAATAGAGTGGAATTTTCCGCCGGTTTTCGAGTTGCTGATTGGAACGTTTAACCACAGCCACTGTCGTGGGGGCGAGAATGTTCTGTGTTTGGCTTGAACGGCTGCTCTTGAGGGAGTCGGCTCTCGCCTTTGGGTCGGAGTAGGTTACAAGACTGAGCTCTCGCTGCTCTGGACAGCCTGCCTTCCGTTGGCTGTCTAATATACTTTTATTTAATTGTAACTGTTTGACAAAGTTGCTGAAGTTTCGACTGCAACGTAACTTTCCTAGTACAGTTGGCAACTGAGCGTTCTGCGTACAAGCGGCCTATGTTGTCTGTCTTGAGTTGTTTTGGCTAGAGTTGCCTGTATCGGAGTTACTATGTGACTTCGCTTGTTAAAATCAATCTCTGTCCCGTCAATGATTGTGTGGCGAGCCTTCTTCGTCTCCCTCAGAGGCGCATTTGTATTGCTAGGAAGTCTTTAGTCTGGAACAACCAGATCAGGATAATTTGTTTCGGGCTATAATCGCGACATTATCACCACCACGACGGGACGTCGAAGCAACCAGCCATCGCCTCCGGTACGCCAGATCGTGTCCGTGCAGTTAAGAAGACAGCTTGGTAATGTACGTCCACAGCACCGGCAAAGCAGGCAAGTTTGCTAGGTGATAATCAGAGCTCAGCAGAGCGCGCCTGTTCGTCTTTTCTAACTTCGTTCTGTCTTGGGTGTTCATTGTCTAAGTTCTCACTACTGTAGCAGCAATTAATGTTGGGTTGGCTGTGTGTCTCTCTTCAGATTTGAGTTGCAAGGAATTGGTTCCACATACCACTTCGTCATAAATGTCACGATCTAGCTTAGGGACAACTTCCCCCTCACAGCATTTATTTGAGTATCCAATTTGAGCCAATTTGATGTATTGTAAATGTTTCATGTGTTTTGTTTATTATTTTGAATTTAGTCATAATAAATCATATTGTTATTTTGGACAGAACTTTCATTCAGTTAATCGGTAGAGCAACCCTATCATTTCTCACTTCTTCTTAAGTTGCCAATCCTAAGATTGATTTGCAGCAGCTCTCCATTCAGTGCGATTGTCGGCCAGCCTCTTCAATTCCGTGAAACTTCCGCATCCTAGGTCCTGCATTATCTGGCTTATGTACTTTCTTCTAGGTCTGCCTCTTGCCCTTTTGCCCTCCACAAGGCCTTCCATTATAGTGTGGAGAAGACTTTCATGTCTCAGAATGTGTCCCATCCATATATCTCTCCTCTTCTTGACCGTCTTCCAAAGAACTGGAACTTCCTCCACTCTCTGCAGGACTTCTTCATTTGTCATCCTGGCCGTCCATGGAATTTTTAACATCCTTCGCAGACACCACATTTCGAATCCTTCAATCCTTCTTCTTTCGTCCTCTCCAAGTGTCCAGGTTTCGCTGCCGTAGAGAAGCACACTCCCAACAAAGGTCTTTATTAACCGCTTCCTTAACGCCAGACTTATCATATTTGATGTGAGGAGTCCTTTCCTTTTATAGAATGCAGTCTTTGCCTGATTTATTCTACTTATTACATCTTTCCTACTACGACCATCTGATGTTATTCTGCTTCCCAAGTAGACAAAGTCTTGTATTTCTTTCAGCTTCTCTCCATTCAGCCTTATATTCGTAATTGCTTGATTATTTTGTTTGCTTGCAACTAAGATTTTTGTTTTTGACTTATTAATTTTCATGTTGTACCGTGTAGCAAGAGTGTTTTCCATTTCCTCCAACACTACTTGTAATTCTTCCTCATTTTCCGCTAGGACAGCAATGTCATCCGCAAAACGCAGCATATCAACTATTTTTCCCTGGATCCTGATTCCATTAGCTTGTCCTAACTTTTCTCTGACCTCGTCCATTGCTTTCTGTATGTACATATTAAAGAGGACAGGGGAGAGTGCACATCCCTGTCTGACACCCTGTTTAATTTTTGCTTGTTGTTGATGTTCCCCACATCTCACTATTGCCACCTCTTCTTTGTATAAGTTCCATATCGTTCTCCTGTCCTTGTACTTAGCTCCAGTTTCCCTCAATATCTGGAATAGTTTTTTCCATTCAACCTTATCAAAGGCCTTTTCGAGGTCAACAAATGCTATGTAGGTGTCCTTTCCTTTTTCCATTCTTTTTTCTATTATGAGCCTTAGGGCCATAATGGCTTCTCGCGTACCTCTCCCTCTTCTAAAGCCAAACTGGTCTTCTGTGAGCATGCATTCCACATTCCCTTCAATTCTTCTGAGGAGGATGGTCGTCAAAATTTTTGATGCATGTGATGTTAGGCTGAGGGTTCTGTATTGTGCACACGATTTTGCTGGCATTTTCTTTGGTAATGGAACAATAATACACTTTTTGAAGTCCTCAGGCAGCTCTCCAGTATCATATATTTGGCAGATTAATTTATACAATTTATCTTTTATTTCTGTTCCAGCTGCTTTGATGATTTCTGCAGGCAATGAGTCAATTCCTGGTGCTTTTCCGTGCTTAAGTGCCTGTATTGCCTTTATGTAACTTATTTATCAAATTAAATTATTGCAGGTGCCAAACTCTTTTATTCTCCACTTTCAGGGTCGATTACAGTCAGTTCGCGTTTCTTTTTAATCCATGTGCAACAGCAAAAGTCGGAGTTAGAATAGGGGGGGCTTAGAGCATCATTTACACGTGTAGATTCTAGAAGAATTTAATGTTAAATACACTGCTAGCCCCGGCACCTCGCAGTTTGGCCACACGGAACAGCAACGCTTCCTGCATTTCTGGAACACCTTAACTCCCTCCATTCAAGCATTTGCTTCACCTTGGAAACGGAGAAAAATGGAGACCTCTCGTTTATTGATGTCTTGGTCCACAGAAAAGAAGATGGCTCCTGGGGCCACAATGTGTTTCGCAAACCGACTCACACCGACCTACATCCACGAGCTACGGCCTGTCATCACCCATCTCAGCGCAGTGGCGTGTTGCGGACTCTCGTTCACAGGGCTAGAATGAGCTCTGATGCAGGAAGCTTATCAGCAGAGCTTAACCATCTTCGTTCTGTGAGTGCACGAAACGGGTACTCTGATAAACAGGTCCGTAGTGTATTTAAACCTGCACTCCCTAAAGGTAAATAACAACCACAAGAAACAGAGAACTCCACGAGGATGGTTTTTCTACCGTATGTGGGTAGCGTGTTTTTTAAAATTGGCAGGCTGTTCAAAAAACATCAAATAAAATGTGTCTTCTGCACTCCAGCACGAGTGCAAACTATGCTGGGTTCTGTTAATTGCGGCCTAGGTCTAAGGAGATGTGGCGTGTGGCGTAATTGAGTGTGTTGTGTTGTACAATCTCAGCGAGATTACAAAAAAAAACTAGTTACTTATTATTAATATAACATGAGGTTTTATTTAATCACTGCTTTTCTCAGCTAATGAAAGTTATTTTGTTAAAGAAATCTCCCCCTGGGAACGTGTAGCATTGTTGACTGTCAAGCAGAGTAAATGTCGCTAAGTTCATTCACAAAAGTAACCATTTATAGCCAATAAAGTATGATAAGTATTATAAGTAATCTGAATTAAACAAGAGTAGTAGCTTTAGTAATTTGAGTGCTGTTGTTTGAAAGACTCTTTGCTAGTTGCATGTCGATTATGAAAATTAACGCTACTGTTATCTAGAGGTGGCAACACTTTTCTTTAAGGAAAATGAAAGTTTTGTCACACACAATCAAACGTACACAACACTTACGTATTTTCCTGTAGAAATAGGCTATTTCATTAAAGTTTTTGCGAAATTACCAGGCTTCATACATCAGCAGCTAAGAATTTATATCACGTAAGATGCTGTTTGCATTCATAGAAGTTCGACGTGTTCACCGTCTAACTCGAATTTATTAGCTCAGTGGGTCCTCGGCCACTAGTACATAATTATTATTGCAATTATAACCAACAACATTTAAGTATGTATAGAAAATCAATTTAAAACTGCCGCTACAATATTTCACAAAGAAGGCGGCTAACATAAGACAATCACTTATCGATTCTGCTTCAGGCTGTATTTTACTCTTAATAAATAATATATGTTAAATCTTTTCTCACCCACAGTATATGCATTAACACTGGAAAACATTTCTCATGTTTCATGACACACTAATATTCACTATTTACCAATAAATTGCGCCGTAGATGGCTCTGAGCACTATGGGACTTAACTTCTGAGGTAATCAGTCCCCTAGAACTTCGAACTACTTAAACCTAACTAACCTAAGGACATCACACACATCCATGCCCGAGGCAGGATTCGAACCTGCGACCGTAGCGGTCGCGCGGCTCCAGACTGTAGCGTCTACAACCGCTCGGCCACAGCGGCCGGCTGCGCCGTAGATCAATAGCGATAGTGGCTGCGCTCTTTAGAAGCTTAGCAGAAAACTTGCCATTTATATAAGACGAGAATTACAATGAAATAAAACTCCAAACAAAGAAGATTCATTTCAATAACATATACACTCTATTTTCAAACATCAGTTAGTAACGTAACAATACCTTAGTACAGTTTTCTACTGACCTCAGCGATACGAGACATCAATCACATCCTTTCAGTACAACAATTCGAAGAAGAAGAAGTTCTCTGCAAAAATCATAGATAACAAAAGATTGAGATTTTCATTATGTTTTTACATGGGTATTGTCTGACGCATAAATTTTTACAAAATATTAAATTATGTCGTTGACAATAATTAGTAATGATTTTATTAACGATGAAGTCCCTTTTATTAGTATCAC
Source organism: Schistocerca nitens (assembly GCF_023898315.1). Taxonomy (NCBI): domain Eukaryota; kingdom Metazoa; phylum Arthropoda; class Insecta; order Orthoptera; family Acrididae; genus Schistocerca; species Schistocerca nitens. The sequence goes on along the minus strand of NC_064614.1, from coordinate 102,864,728 downwards.
GAGAATACGATCAAAGTTCAGTCACATTCCGCATAGAATGCTACCGTGAATATTGTTTTGAATAAAATATAGGTGTGGATAGTACGGGGAGCAGGGATATATAAAGTCCTGTGGCAGTGTAGGAAATCATACATTGGCCACACGAGCGCATTGTTAAGGATAGATGTGCTGAACATAAACTTTACTCCAGACTGGGTCAGCCAGAAAAGTCTGTTGTGACTGACCACTGTCTTGACATGGGACAGAGCATGAACTACAGAGAAACAAAGATCCTTTCGTCCTCTTACACGTACTGGGACTCCATCATTAAAGAAGCAGGCGAAATTCGTATGAGTAACGACCTAATCAACAGAGACACGGGATTTCAACTCAGCAGGCGTACCGGCGGTACTGAGGCATCGTCAGCCATAGTCTAACGAATGCGAGTCAACACATACTGAGAATCAAAGTCCGCACACTTAAACTGGCCACAACACTGTTCACAAGCGCGCTGGGAAGCTATTTGCGGTCGTGCCTTTCGCGCGCCACTAAAGAGAAGCCCCTGCCCCGTTTGTACGGCAGGGGGCACTGGATGTCGCCGTGCTATATGATTCATCTACGATGACGTTATAGCCTTAACCCTTGGTGCCTGCGCTTTTCTAGCGAGTCAGCGTATATATTGGCGAGCCATTGCAGCAACACGTCAGTAAGCACCTGAAGATGACGAGCAGCTCGCTCATCGAAATATAGTGCAGCTTTCACAATATTATCCAACGCGAAGCCCGTGAGCCAATGAAGAAGCTACTACGTCGGGAAAGTCATAAACAACACAACATCTAACTTTCTTTTTAATTATTTGATTCCCCTCACCCTTTATGTGCTGTGAACGGTACAATATTCCACTATTCAACCTACAGAATTAACAAAAAATAACAAGAATGAGAAAAAACACTAGGACTGTTATTCTGTTTTAAATAAAATTTAAAGACGGGCAACTGAAGCACTGCATTTCCACTTAAAATATGAAGAACTTGAACTTGGTGAGAAGTATTTTGGGAAGGGAAAATATGTTCCATAGGGTTGAGGAGTGTGCGTATGAAATAAAGGAGTCACTTAGGTATGAAAATTATGAGGACGAAGGTTGGAGATGGGCTGGAAGGTTGGAATACGGAAGTGGGAAGGACTGAGGGCAAAGAGAGGTTTGGTGTGCTGTAGGAGAGTTATGACAAGAGGAATTGGATGGGTAACATGGAGAGGGAAAAGGAGATAAAAGGCCTTATGTGGGAAGAGTTGAAGCCAGTGGGAGAGATCTCGTTTGTCTAGGGGAGGGAGTTGATTAAAGTTCTGCTGGGATAGGATACTGAGGTGTGTAGGTGTAGGGACGGTATGCTTTGTTCGCAAATGTGCGTCTTCCTACCAGGGTTGGTGATCAGAGTGGAGACAAAGGGGTTATTGGAATCTAGTTTTTGGGTGGAATAGGAGACGCGGACGCGTTCGATATGGGTGAGGAGGGGTAGGAATTTGATGAGATGCCCGAAGATCCATGTGGGGGGCGGGGGGGGGGGGGGGGAGGTAAACGAATGCACAAAGCGAAACTAAGTGCATGGCATTCGAGGATTTAGAAGGACTTAAACACCTTCGCCAGTGCTGATACACGTACCGGATCAGGTTTCTGTAGGTGTGGGGGATAGTGGAGCGGTGTAAGTGGAGTGGTGTAATCCTCAAGTTTGGTCTCTTAGTAGTTTGAGGGGTGTGCTTAGGAAATAAATGAGTCAGGTACGAAAATTATGAGGACGAAGGTTGGAGATGGGCTGGAAAGTGCACATCTAATGCTTCTCACGCCCCTTATTTACACTACGAGATCTGGTAACAACACTAAACATGGTCGACACTAATCCACTTTGGTTACCTTTCTACTTGTTACAGAGCATAGAAACTCCAATAATTGTCATACTCACCGATAGTGTTGTAAGCGTATTGTCATATCGCTGGCTTGGTTGCGGAGTATCTTTGCGGGCAGCGCGCTTGCAGAGTCGAGCACGGGACTCGGAACTGTTATGTTGTGTTGTGGGTAGCTCAGCATGTGAAAGGCATTATTATGGATGCTCAAGTGTTGCCATAAGTGCTTTTACGATGAAATAATGAGATATTGAAGAAAATTCAATGAATAGGGGCGCAAGGAAGTAATTAAATACGAGGGTAATCCGAAAAGTAAGGTCTCCTATTTTTTACAACTACATGTTGTTTTTGTTGTGGTCTTCAGTCCTGAGACTAGTTTGATGCAGCTCTCCATGCTACTCTATCCTGCGCAAGCTTCTTCATCTCCCAGTACCTACTGCAACCTACATCCGTCTGAATCTGCTTGGTGTATTCATCTCTTGGTCTCCCTCTACGATTTTTACCTTCCACGCTGCCCTCCAATACAAAATTGGTGATCCCTTGATGTCTCAGAACATGTCCTACCAATCGGTCCCTTCTTCTTGTCAAGTTGTGCCACAAACTCCTTTTCTCCCCAATTCTATTCAATACCTCCTCATTAGTTATGTGATCTACCCATCTAATCTTCAGCATTCTTCTGTAGCACCACATTTCGAAAGCTTCTATTCTCTTCTTGTCTAAACTATTTATCGTCCATCTTTCACTTCCATACATGGCTACACTCCATACAAATACTTTCAGAAACGACTTCCTGACATTTAAATCTATACTCGATGTTAACAAAGTTTTCTTCTTCAGAAACGCTTTCCTTGCCTTTGCCAGTCTACATTTTATATCCTCTCTACTTCGACCATCATCATTTATTTTGCTCCCCAAATAGCAAAACTCCTTTACTACTTTAAGTGTCTCATTTCCTAATCTAATACCCTCAACATCACCCGACTTAATTCGACTACATTCCATTATCCTCGTTTTGCTTTTACAAGTACATAGACCAGTTTATTTCTACAATGGTTTACATAAGTTTACAGCTTGAACATTTAGCTGTTTTTCGACATAATCACTATTTTTGTCGATGCATTTTTGTAGACACTGTGGCAGTTCTTGTATGCCCGTGTCATACCAGCTCGTGGCCATGCCGTTCAGAAAGTTAAGAACCTCTTTCTTTCACCTCATCGTCGGAGCTGAAGCGCTTTCCGGCCAAATGTTCTTTTAACTTAGGGAACAACCGATAGTCACTGGAAGCCAAGTCAGGACTATAGGGTGGGTGGGTGCTTATGTTCCACTGAAACTGTTGCAGGAGAGCAACAGTTTACCGAGCGATGTGTGGACGAGCGTTGTAATGGAGAATGTGTACGCCCTTGCACAACATTCCTATTCTCCGGTTCTGAATTGCCCGTCTGAGATTTTTCAGAGTCTCACAGTACCTGTCAGCGTTAATTGTGGTCCCAGTTGGCATAAAGTCGACCAACAATACCTCTTTCCCATCCCCAAAAACGGTTGTCATGACTTTACCGACAGACTGTGTTTGTTTGAATTTCCGAGGCTTTGGCGAAGAAGGATGCCGCCAGTGGCGTGATTGTTGCTTGGTCTCAGGTGTAAAGTGGTATGCCCAGGTTTCGTCGCCCGTGACAATTGAGTCCAGAAAGTTATCCTGTTCGCCTGCAAGGCGGTGAAGCAATGCGCGGGAAGCATCAACTCGTCGCCGCATGTAGTCCTCAGTCAGCATGAGTGGCACCCAACTTGCACACACCTTCCGGTAGTTCAATGTTTCCGTTAAAATTGTGTGAGCGGTGCTTCGGGAAACCTCAGGAACCAACGTGCAGAGATCATCCAGGGTGATCCGTCGATCTTCACGCATGCTTTTCTCAACCTTCAACACTGTCTCCTCAGAAATTGACTGTCTCCCGCTCCTTCGTTCGTCGTGAATTTCGGTCTGACCAGCTGCAACCTCTCTACACCACTTACGAACATTTTTGACATCCATGCATGACTCACCATACACTTCCGTCAATTGGCGATGGATTTCAATCGGCGCAGTGCCCTTTGCGTTCAAAAACCGAATAACTGCGCTTATTTCGCACTTGGCGGTAACATCCAACGGGAGCTCCATTCTCAATGACTGCCAAGCCAAGAGTGAGCGTCTCAGTGCGGCGTGCGCATGTTTAACACAGTGCTTGAAGCTCTCTTCATTACGGTGTGCCCAACTGACACACAGACAGAGTTCTGTACTTATAAAAAAAGTAGACCTAATTTTTGGGATTACCCTCGTATGAACAGTGCCGCTGATAGCGATTTGAGTATCCACTCGTTGCGTGTCGTGCTGTACAGCATCAATCATACGCGCCGTGTTCGGTCTCCCAGAATGAGCTAATGTGAATCAGTAAAAATTAGCTACCAGAAATGAGTGCAATCAAGTGCCAGTGTCTTGTAGAGAGCGTGAGAACGTGCGTTCGTTCATAGCGTTTCCGCGTCACCAACATTCAACCGCGCCGTGACGGTTACGCGCACGCTCTTACAAGTGAGAACTGAAAATTTAACTTTATGTATTCGGCTTCCGCATCATCAACAATCACTCGCAGAGCGCCATTTACGCGTGCGCTCGTCCAAGTGATATTGTGGACAGATAATAATCAAGAATGCTAATTGGGATAAACACTTAATGCTTAGAATGTAAACAATGCAACCTGCGATTTTCTTATCGTCTCAGAATATAGTTGTCCATACCAGACGTAGGACAGTGTTGTGTTTAATGTTGAGTGGCTCCCCTAAATACGTTTGCATATTTAGATACATAATTTCAGGCAAGCCAGCAGCAGTGTGGAGCAGAACAGTGCGACCGTCGTGGGAGTATCAGGCACGTGGTGTGGACAGAGCACACGTCCAGTTTGAGTCCCCCACCATTTGTACCCCACGGACGTGTTGCAGTGTGTACGTGTACAACGTCACATTGACATTCGACTAAGCCTTTTGCAGGCCTAACTTATTTTATCAGGTAGTGTAGTGTCCCTGACTCCCAAAAAACGAGATTAACGTCTAGACAGTTTTACTCTTCGATAACAGAACCCGAAAACTAACAGAAAGAGAAAACGGACTTCGGAATACATGCCCGACATGCAGGGATCATAAGGAACACTTCTCTCTGTGCACTCGCAGTAATTTGGTAGTAGCGTTACCGATTTCATGCGAAGCACTGTCACAAAGGCTGCGTTGGTTACTCTCAGGTAACCTGTTGTTGTTGTTGTGGTCTTCAGTCCTGAGACTGGTTTGATGCAGCTCTCCATGCTACTCTATCCTGTGCAAGCTTCTTCATCTCCAAGTACCTACTGCAACCTACATCCTTCTGAATCTGCTTAGTGTATTCATCTCTTGGTCTCCCTCTATGATTTTTACCCTCCACGCTGCCCTCCAATGCTAAATTTGTGATCCCTTGATGCCTAAAATCATGTCCTACCAACCGATCCCTTCTTCTAGTCAAGTTGTACCACAAACTTCTCTTCTCCCCAATCCTATTCAATACCTCCTCATTAGTTACGTGATCTACCCACCTTAACTTCAGCATTCTTCTGTAGCACCACATTTCGAAAGCTTCAATTCTCTTCTTGTCCAAACTGGTTATCGTCCATGTTTCACTTCCATACATGGCTACACTCCATACAAATACTTTCAGAAACGACTTCCTGACGCTTAAATCTATACTCCATGTTAACAAATGTCTCTTCTTCAGAAACGATTTCCTTGCCATTGCCAGTCTACATTTTATATCCTCTCTACTTCGACCATCATCAGTTATTTTACTCCCTAAATAGCAAAACTCCTTTACTACTTTAAGTGTCTCATTTTCTAATCTAATCCCCTCAGCATCACCCGATTTAATTTGACTACATTCCATTATCCTCGTTTTGCTTTTGTTGATGTTCATCTTATATCCTCCTTTAAGACACTGTCCATTCCGTTCAACTGCTCTTCCAAGTCCTTTGCTGTCTCTGACAGAATTACAATGTCATCGGCGAACCTCAAAGTTTTTACTTCTTCTCCATGAATTTTAATACCTACTCCGAATTTTTCTTTTGTTTCCTTTACTGCTTGCTCAATATACAGATTGAATAACATCGGGGAGAGGCTACAACCCTGTCTCACTCCTTTCCCAACCACTGCTTCCCTTTCATGCCCCTCGACTCTTATAACTGCCATCTGGTTTCTGTACAAATTGTAAATAGCCTTTCGCTCCCTGTATTTTACCCCTGCCACCTTCATAATTTGAAAGAGAGTATTCCAGTTAACGTTGTCAAAAGCTTTCTCTAAGTCTACAAATGCTAGAAACGTAGGTTTGCCTTTTCTCAATCTTTCTTCTAAGATAAGTCGTAAGGTTAGTATTGCCTCACGTGTTCCAACATTTCTACGGAATCCAAACTGATCTTCCCCGAGGTCGGCTTCTACCAGTTTTTCCATTCGTCTGTAAAGAATTCGCGTTAGTATTTTGCAGCTGTGACTTATTAAACTGATAGTTCGGTAATTTTCACATCTGTCAACACCTGCTTTCTTTGGGATTGGAATTATTATATTCTTCTTGAAGTCTGTGGGTATTTCGCCATAGGTAACCTATGGAGGATTATATATAGTTATAAACGTAGTTTACAGAAGTCAGCGTAATAAAATGCTTCTGTGTTTGGTGCAGATGATCATTATTGCGTATGACTTCGTACACAGTTGTATGGAGAGGTGGGCTGCAGGATGATTCGGTGACTTACGTCATAGGAAAGCTGGACATGAGAGGAAATTATTAGTAAACAAGATGTTAATGGAAGATTTGCTTGGCTTGAATTTCTCCAAGCCTACGAAGACTCATTAGAAATAATGTAGCGAGGAACAGAGTCCAGCTTTTACAGTGTCTACAGGACTGGGGCTCACTGTGCTAATTCGGTGCATTGAGGCTCCAAGTGCAAGTGAGGTTCGGGTTGAGTTGGGTTGTTTGGGATAGGAGACAGACAGCGATGTCATTGGTCTCATCGGATTAGGGAAGGACGGGGTAGGAAGTCGGCCGTGTCCTTTCAAAGGAACCTTCCCTTTATTTGCCTGGAGCGATTTTAGGGAAATCACGGAAAACCTAAATCAGGATGGCCGGACGCGGAATTGAACCGTCGTCCTCCTGAATGCGAGTCCAGTGTGCTAGCCACTGCGTCACCTCGCTCAGTGAATTTAAGCAGTAGCGGGATTCGAACGTACAACCTTTTAATTACTAGTCAAATATGGTATTTTGAACCGACAGATCACCAGTGTGCAAGTGGTATGGTACCACTGGAGGGGTGGTCAAACGAGCACTCTTCAGTGGGTCTACCGGATCCCGCATGACTACTATCGGCGCCTAATTCAAATTTGGCACTCCGTTACCAAAGTAACGACGCCCGTGCTGTGGAATTGATATGTGATATCAAAATAATAACGATCATAATTTGTGTGAGTACTGACCGGGCTCCTACATTATGTTTACTGGAAGACACTTTGGACCTCTCCACTTGTTAGACTAAGATTTCAACTCCACTTCGAAGTGTCTAATACTACTCTTATGAGAATAACAATTTAGCCAGTAATACTGGCAGATATCTGATGTAATTGATGATGTAAGTTACCGTATTGTCTGTTGTCGACTGATAGTGTCAGTTCTCGCGGTGACGTAGTCCCTGTGATAAGAAAACTGAAATAAAAAATTAAAATTAGGGTTTAATGTCATTGAAAACGTAGTACAAGCACGGAAGGAGAAAATGGTAGGAAATCTGGAACCTCAATTCAAATGAACCATCTCGGCATTCGGTTTAGAAAACTGAAATAAAAAATTAAAATTAGGGTTTAATGTCATTGAAAACGTAGTACAAGCACGGAAGGAGAAAATGGTAGGAAATCTGGAACCTCAATTCAAATGAACCATCTCGGCATTCGGTTTAAGAGATTTAGAGATACTCGTTTAAGAGATTTAGAGATATTATAGAAAATTTATATTTGCATGGTCGGACGAGTATTTTAGCCAATAGATCCTTACAACACTGTCATCTTGCTCAGTGTTTCCAGTCATATCATTTGCGGAAATTAGGTTGTATGTCTATAACAGACGAAATGGACTAACTGAAAATTTTTGTAATATCCTCTTTGGTACTTTGTCATAGAGGTGTGGGAAACTGAAAATGTAGCTCCTTCTTTCACTTCCGTGCTATAAAATGGCTGGAAATCGGATTAGGTATGTTCTCCCGAGGTTTTAGAATTTGTGATTGGGAGTAGAGTGGGGCGGGGTTTCCAAAGGGCTACGTTTTTGAATCCCGGGGACAGTACTTTCATATTAGGGAGCAAGACTTACAAATCTCATGTTGGTGAATCACTTCCAAAGAATCAAACGGTGGGCATTAGGTTTCTTAACCTTGGAACAACCTACTAATTGAAGTTACTTCCCTTCTCTAGAAAACCATGTGTCACTATTACCGAAGCCTTTAGAGTGATGAAGAGATGTCCATGCGTCATAAGTAATATAGTAGCTGACAGTGTACCAGTAGCAAATATTAATATTGTCTTGCAGCCACATCCACAATAAGTGGCTGTAAATGAGAAAGTCCGATAGATTACGGTGTGCGCGCGAAAAGCAATCATCAAGACGAATTGCTTTTGAGATAAATTCGAATGAATTGTCCTATGGTGTATACTACGCAAGGCGATAGTGATTCTCTGCAGTTGTAGTGTCCATTAGAAGCGAGGAAATGTTAGGTTTCCGTGAAACTGTTAATACACAACAGTAACAGATTTACCATTTAAAAAGAATAAGTGACATGTCACTAATGTTCTTCTAGTACCATTCTACATTTCACCCTGTCGAGAGTGATGGTCCGTTCACAGATCGAAATGAGCTTGATATATATTCTAAGATCTTCATCGTTTTGTTCAGAAACGCTATGTGCAGGCTTGTTCGCGGAAATAACCATGGGTAACATTACAATAATAGGATTATCCTACAGAACCTAATGGACCTAACATTCTCCATTGAACCTAACATTGTACAAAGTAAGAACTGAGAAAGCATCAACAGACGATGGCACCACGGTAACACTTTTGAGCATCAAAAAGGACAGTTGTTTGCATATTAGGGAGATAGGAATGCGCTTAATATGACACCACTTCATCAGCTCATATTTGCATATAGAGATCAGCAAAAGGCCAGGACGTTTCCTCTCTTACTGATTGTAGCGACAGCGAGGTCTCTGACCGATAATCAAACAATTCCAACAAGCATCAATGGTCAAACGAGACATTAGGTCCTAAGAAGTGACCGAAAGAAAGAAGTTGAGTAGTCTAATCCCTATGAAAGCCTTCAGTCACGAGGTAAACTGTAAATATGATGTCCATCCATTTAATTAATGAATTCATTGTTTTTGTACAAGAAATACAGACGGGAACGACCAGTTAAATGCTATTCTTATTGTTGCTGTCTTAATGTAGCAATGCGTCCAACTGTAGTTTAGTGACAGAATTTGAAGAAAATACAGCCTTCCACGGTATGAAACCATATCTCTGCCTACCTTTTCATGTTTAATTTCAATCAATCTCAGGTGTTACTCGAGCTAGAATGACATAAAAGTATAATTTAAACTACATTAAATGTAGAACGTCTCTCAACATTCACCTAAACTGTCATCAAAGGCAGCTCCTGTAACAGTTGCTTTTGGGTGGAATTATGTTGATATTCTGAAAAGTCATCTTCACCCAATGCAGCAGACTATGTTCCTTGATGGACGACCTGTGTACAAAGATAATAGCTTGAATTGTCAAAGACTGACGAAAATGATGAAATTTTACATTTTGTATGGATCACTCAGTTCCCGTCCCTGAGACAATGGAATAGAATGTGGGGTAATTTGGAAGACCATCTGCGCAGTCGATTTCCTGCTCCGAGGAAACTACCTGAATTAGCAGCATCTTTACAAGATGAGTTGGTAAATAGCTAAGTATGTATTCGCTTGTTGTGTGTGACTTTTACACTGATGCTTATCGAAATTGCAAATAATGTGTTTCTATTTATTGGTGTTTAGGGTTAACAGGGATAGGTCAATATCTGTTCTCGATGTGGAGGAATAGGAAACAATATTTATCTGGCTATAAAAAAGTTTTATTCAGTACAAAAACCAAAAATATTGGCTAGAAATAAAACCGCTTCAGCTGTAAAATCCTATTAATCTTAGTCACCATCGTTTTCACAGTTCTTATAGTTGCATCTTCGTTACAGGTCGGCGTCCAGTCGCTGTGTACATAACATATAGTGCCTAAGCATTCTGGCGTGCATTTCTCATGATAGTGATTTTGTTTATAATGTGACTCCTCACAGTGCAGTCAATTTTCCCGACGTACTTCTACTATGACGGCAAAAGTTTTTAGCCGTTGGACTGTTATCTAGATACCATGCAATAGTACGTGTTGAACTGTACACGTTGACGTTCTGTTTTGCGGCAACGTGTAATAATTATATCGATTAGAAGTAGGTTTATATTATGTAACTGTGTATATTCAATTATGGAGTATGTATTCTGACTCATTTAAACTCCTTGATATGTGACAAGAAAATTAGAGCTTTGTAATGTGTATATAATTAAAAAGCAAAAGGATATGTTAAAATGATAAATTATTATGATATGTGAATGTTCATAAAAAGAAAATGTTTATTGAAGGCTGGTTCATGCTTAGGGCACTTGTATTTGTAAAATGTAAAGGCTGTAGGAAAGTACTGCCGCAACGGAAGTGGAATGGCACGATGTTAAAGGTGGTTTTGGCGGTCGAACAGAGCGGCTCCTTGGTGTGAACGGTACGCAGTATGTGTCTAGCTGTACGACGATACACTTCAACGGTGTTAAGAGAGGCAATTGGAAGCTGCTTTGTAAAGGATTTGCCTCGGATGTGGATATGGCTATTATTTGGTATTCTCGGCATACGGGAATGGCTCTAATATGTTGAAAATTCGACGACAAGAAGAGATTTTATAGAGCATTCGAACATTGAGAGCCTTGAGTACAGTTAGCCACCATGTCGTTTGCCACCAATATTCGCCACCGCTTCACTAACTTCATACATTCAGTAATGTATATGGGCATGGACCAGTTAATCACAAAATTATAAATCCGTATCCGGAACCATATTTTTTATTGTGATTACGAACCTATGCGGGGTCCTCACCGAAGTGCTACTAAAACCGGGTATCCTGATTTAAATGAACAGTTCTTGAGTTCAAGTGTTTAAAAGTGATTTTTTGTCTAATATAAAAGGAGTAGTAAAAGTTAAAGTTAAAACCACAAAAGCAAAGTTGGATAGGCTTTTGCTAAAGTATCCTTAGTTCATTAGAAAATATAGTTTTGTAGAATTACAGTGCAAGATTGTGTAACTATCATTGTCTAGAATACCTGCTTCACGAGTGATAAAAAGGCAAATAAGTTAAGCTCATTTTCAAAAATAGTGTGGTTTTGATTAAATCATGAATTGTCCCTTTTTTGAAGTTAATGAAGCCCACTGTTGTATTTTATTGTCTTGCAAAGTAAATTATGAACTTCTCAAAGTGAAATGAATGATTAACTTTTTGAATTAATCTTTTCTATTGTAAAACTTTTCTACTTATGTATCCCCACCATATTCTCCACTCATTAGGAAAAAATTGAACTATTACTATTGCCAAGGAAAATGGATATTTGAAGAAGAGTTTAAACATTGTATTTGTGATATTATTCTTTATTTGTTTTTGCAATGTCAGTTAAGATGAAAACCCCTCATGTCCAAATTTAGTTATGCACTTCATACAGTACCATTTCAGTATCTGATTAAGTAATGCTTTTGAGTGTAGCTGTCATTAGTATGAGCCTGGTGCAAATCTCGCAATAATTTGCCGGTGTGTGTGTCCTATTGGTAATCTGCTGCTAAACACAGTTCAGAGTGCACTGTGTCAGTTTACATTCTGTTTGCTATTCAAAGGGAAATCTAAACGAAAGTAACTTCAATAATCAATATTCAAATTTCTTAAACATATATTTCCAAATTAACGTGCCTAATTGGGCTGACGACCGTTCATTTTTTTTATTCATTTATGATTTTACTACTTTCATTGACTCCCAAGGTTAAAGTCCATTTGATTTTTCTGTTAATTTCATAAAATTCAAAATTATAGTTCGATACCTTTGTCCGTTAGACACACGCGCGGCCAGATCTTCGAAATCCTCTCAGAGGGTAACATTAGAGAGTTTCACGGCACCTTAGTGCTATACGTGGCTTTTCCCGTGACAGGACTAAAGGTTCGGTTGTTAGGGAAGAGTGAGATAAACACGATGGTGCATTATAAACATTCTCCACCATATCTTATTACCTTTAGGACATATCTAATGCATGAGACTGGCTATTGCTCTAGGTCTTCCTGTAGTATGTAATTAATTTGATGATTTGACTTCGTTTTGCACCTGAAGATGTAGCTGTAAGTGCTGTGAAACAGGTAGTGCCTAAGAATAAAAGGATTTTACAGCTGATATGGATTTAGTTCTCAACATGACTTATCGTGGCTGTAGTTGCCCAAACTTTGATTTTTTTTTTTTTGCGTACCAAAAATTGTGAATTGTTGTTTTTTATTCCGTTTTCCAAATGATAATTGCTATATCTCTAGTTACTTCATAGTACCATTAAATTGATTAACACAGTTTGTATGTTAACAAATTAAGTTACTGACGTAATGTTTCAAAATGAGGTCTTCGAAACCATGAAGAGATTTTGAACAGCATCTCTTCACCTGTTAAAATAGTTGTGATTAATCGGCCTTGTTTTGTGCATGCATACAATCTATGCGACTTCTTACTTCTTCCATGTGCTTTAATCCCAGCGTAATGGTTCAAATGGTTCAAATGGCTCTGAGCACTATGGGACTCAACTGCTGTGTCCCCTAGAACTTAGAACTACTTAAACCTAACTAACCTAAGGACATCACACACATCCATGCCCGAGGCAGGATTCGAACCTGCGACCGTAGCAGCAGCGCGGCTCCGGACTGGAGCGCCTAGAACCGCACGACCACCGCGGCCGGCAATCCCAGCTTAATGACCTGGGTTGAGAAGAGTGCCACATGGTTCTTCATTTTTATTCTTGGTCTTCTCACGGGTAATTATGTTTCCATTCGATCCACAAATTCCGAAAACTGAACACAAGTCAGATTAAAGTGTATTTTAAAAGAGAATTTTTGGTTAATGAATCGAAACTGCGAGTTTACTTTCCATATACTTAAAGTAAGAGAGTTCGAAGAGATAAGACCACTGTAACAAAAGTCCTTGATCAGCCACGACCGGTTTCGCAGCATTTTAGCTGTATCATGAACTGCAATGAAACTAAATCATGTTCCGAACGAGAAAAGGAAATGGAATGACCTAGCGTTCCTAGTCAGCAATCTTAGATAAGTACCAGACGTCAGACACAGAATAACAAAAAATGCCCCAATGATTCCGTGGGTAACAGTATCTGGTGACATAGTGGGGTCTCATCTACCGAAATTGTGATCAAAGCACAGCTTGTATATGTTCATCAACGGGATAATGTGTAATCTGAGCAGCTAACGGTGCCGCATCTGCCCACAGCTGCCCGCTAGCTGCTCAGATAGGTCCGTGCATATAAAGAAAGAACTTGCAGCTACAGCAGTCTTATCTTTTCAAAATGATACATCCAAGCTGTTCCCGCCATGACGTAAAAGTCTGCTGCGTAAAGTGAAACAACACTCTTTAGACTGATGCTTGCAAAAATGGCTCGAAATAAGCAAATTCAGCGCCATTTTGCCATATAGTGAACAAAACATCATTTGATAATGTTGCCAACTTTATAATCCATAATTTCTCTGTTACACTGGTTCACTACCAATGTAGCCAAACACATTTTTAAATGATATTTCCATTTCTCTTCCAACACGATAGCACATAACTTTTTGGAAAGCTCCATTTCTGTTAAACTCCATTATTTCTATTCACCGCATTATTAAATTAGGTGATTTGTCGATATACAGGGTGTGCGGTTTGGCAGCATCGAGTCTAACTGAGATGCTGCTTCAATTCGATAGCAGAGTTCATTAATTGTTGATAATGAGGGTTTTTGGGCGCAGGACGCACGGCAGAAAGATCTTTAACGGCCATACTAAAGTGTAATGAGATGGTTGTAGAGGAATATTGTAAAATTACTAAGATGAGAACTTTGAAAGAAACCTACATTAAGAAAAATAACGAAAATCATGTTGTCAAATATAACACACGGTAAAAAGGCGAAAGGCAATGAAAATAATTAAAGGGAGACAGCAGACACCTGCAGCCGGCTCATCGCTGGAAGAAGAAGGTTTAAGCCATCCACTTTGCAGCTCACTGAAAGCTCCAGTGTAACACCTTAGTCTAGAATTCAGACGCATCAAAAGGTTTTAAAAGTTTGACCTCACTCGTCTCGTCACCAGACCAAACAGATGACTTATTCCCACCTAAATTTGCTTCTGCCCATCTGTCTCAATATAAATTGCCCTCATTTAAATGTGGCGTGCGCTGACTTGAATGTCTGAGACATCACAGACAGGGGGAGGGGGGTCCTCTTACTGAAGTAAGAAGCCATGTGTGAAGGGACAGTGGCAAATGCGGGTCACCTCACCTCACCTCACCTCGCCAGAGCGAACGACCTGAGGATCACCATGACCGGATAATTGTCTCCCGTCAGTGCCAGCTACTCCTTCTACCACAACTGCATGGATCCGTGACCCATCAGCGATATGACAGCCTGCAGGAGAATGGTGCATCCTGTAACGGTATATTCCCTGCAGCTCTCCTTGTCGACATTGTGGGTGTGTTCATTTTCCCAAATTCCTACGTGCCCTGGTATCCAACAGAATGACACCTCCTTCCCTCGCCGTTATAGGAAATACAGTTGATCGTGTATGAGCTGGACCACTTTCTCCGCTGGATACATGAGCTGCAACGATTGTACGCCAGTAAGGGAACCGGAGCAGATGAGAAATTTTATGTCCTGAGAACAGGTCGATTGCTCCAATACCTTCAGGATAGCATGCTGTTCTGCAGAATATACAGAATCGTATGGGGAAGGCGAATCCTGAAGACACAGTCAGGGAAGACGACTGGACAACCACCGCAGTCTCTTTGTTGGACGCCATCTGTACACACAACTGTTAACCATGACGCGTATCTAATATGTTAAAAAATAGTGACTGGAATGTAAAATTGCGAGCGCGGTCTTTCTTAAAATTCGTCAAATCTAAAATAACTCTGGGCCTATATAAGAGCCAAGGTGACTATCTGCTCCAACCTTGATGTAAAATCAACCACAACCATTCATTAATCGTGTTACAGCACGCCAGTCTCTTGGCACCTCATGACGAAGATGTTTTCAGCGGATGTGAGATATGGAGAGCGTACTGGCGAGAGCTTCACCTGAACAACTTCTGTATTGAGGTAGGTCAGAACAGCACGAATAATATGAGGTGCTGTGTTATCTTGTTGAAAGATAGCAGTACGAAGACCTTGAAGTTAGGCGTCTGCCGCCAGACTCAACACGTCAGAAATCTAAAGGCTGATGTGCAGATCGTCGTCTGTGCGTATTGTATACCCAATGGCCAGTTACACCATGATACGAGGTGTTGGTGTAAGAGCACAGGTTCCAGACACGTGTTTGAAGACGTGTGGAAGCTTGGGTCTGGCCGTAAGTCGTGATTAGATAGTCAAAGCGCTTAAGGAGACCGCTCACGGTAAGTCAGAAAATCTAGTTCGATTTCCGGTCTGCCGCAAGTTTTCAGTGTCGTCATTCCCTTATATAACTGATGATTGTTCGTACGCGCGATGCGAATACTTTTCATGTACTGAGATTTGGTTATAAGGACGTAGTGCTGCCATTTCTTAGTGTGGCCTTTGGGCACACAAATGACGCATCTCCCTCTGCTGTCGCATCAAGGGAAGCCACAGGACGATCACCAAGCTGCTAGTCTGCGGGCTTCCAGATGCTCTCTCACTGCCTTTGCGGATACTTGACTTGCAGCAAATAAGCTCTCCCCCTGGCTCAAGTTATGTGACCTGACTGTGCTATCCTGCACGGCCGAGCAAACTGTATGTCTGTCCTGTTGCGCGCTAGTCGCGTGGGGGTTTGATTTTCTGCATACATTGAGTATGACCGTCCAGAACGCACCGATTCCAAATTCGGATGTCAGTCGCGGGATCGCGACCAACCCGAGGTGCACTTCATCCAATCGATAAACTGTAATCACTATAATTCCACTTCTGAATAGTGATACCCGCAGGTAGACGTTTTGTCCTCAATGAACGAAACATAACACGATATTCTCATAAAAACACAACGTTCATATACGATTTCTCATTATAATTATTTCTTTTACAGGTATTTCCAAACCATTGCCCGGAATAAATTATAGAAATAATGACAATGATTACAACTGTTATTAAGCCTACATGTTTTTAAGAATTTAAGAATATGTTCAGTGGTCAAAATAAATGTTGTGTATTGCTTTACTGTCAGAACTGAACATATTAGGGGAAAAATATAATTTTATAACGTTAGGTACAATCATAAGATATCAAAAACAGAAAAGATAAACACATTTCCACTTGATAAACACTAACAAAAAGCAAAAACGAAACCACTAACAAAAAGCAAAAACGGAAGCCGCAGAAGATTTTGCTTCGAACGCTACAGTTTCCTCTCACCGTCATGTTCCATAACTCGTTTTTTGTGAACGAACTGGTTGCTCGTACTCCATATCGAACTGTCCACATAAGCCTGTGGGAAATTTTCCCATTCCTCGACAGCGGCCTCTGTGATGCGCTGTGAGGACTCTGGTGGGACAGGATGTTTGCAAACCCTTCGTTTAGCATGGTCCTTGCATTCTCAGCTCAGCTGAAGTCTCGAGAATAGGGAGGGCATTCCATTCAAGCTGCACTAGGAAGGTTTTCACAAGATGGTGACGATTGTCGTCCATCAGCGTGAATGCCGCTCCAATAAGTTAAGCAAATAGAGCCACAATGCATGCAAGGATGTCGTCCCGATAGTTCCCACCAGTCTTCCTCCCATGTACTGACACGGGGAGTGTCCTGCGGCCATATATGGTTCCACCCCAAAACAAGACTGAGCGTCCTTGGTAAGGGAGGCAGTCTGTGATACAGTTAACAATTAGGATGTTCACATTGTGCTCACTGCCTCAGTACAGTACTGTCAGCGTGGAATCTGTACTGCTTTCTCCAGAAAAGAGCGATGTCTCCCGTTGCTGCTTAGTCCACAGACTGGTTTTGTGCCCATGCGACACGAGCCTCTGTCCGAACCCTAATTAGAGGAGGGCACTGACAGTTATTGTAGCAAGTAATCTCTGCCCACGGAGCCCGTTTCGTATCGTTGTAGATGTTTGGAACTGCCGCCGTAGACACGTAGCATCGTGTTGAGTGTTCCTGCTTGCTGTTATACGCAGATATCGGTCCTGGCACTTGTTTTCCATTCGCAGCTACTTCTGGGACGAATCACAGCTGACACTGACGCTAGAAACTTGCTCAAGACACATCACTTTGACTCACAACGACATTCGCTGCGACGTCCATCTATCTCCTTCCCTCTTCCTTTAGAGCGATTATAAAGAAACTCTGATCGTACGTTATCATAGTCCCAAACTGCTCTGAAACAACACAACTGTTGTAATGACACACACCACATCTACTATAACGGTTACTTATTGATGCATAACCAACACGGATTCAGAAAATATCGTTCTTATTCAACACAGCTAGCTTTTTATTCCCATGAAGTAATGAGTGCTGTCGACAAGGGATCTCGGATCGATTCCATATTCCTAGATATCCAGAAGGCTTTTGATACCGTTCCTCACAAGTGACTATTAATCAAATTGCGTGCATATGGAGTATCGTCTCAGTTGTGTGACTGTATTCGTGATTTCCTCTCAGAGAGGTCACAGTTCGTAGTGGTAGACGGTAAATCATCGAGTAGAACAGAAGTGATATCTGGCGTTCCGCAAGGTAGTGTCATGGGCCCTCTGCTGTTCCTGATTTACATAAATGATCTAGGTGATAATCTGAGCAGCCTCCTTAGATTGTTTGTAGATGACGCTGTAATTTACCGTCTAGTAAAATCATCAGACGATCAATTCCAATTACAAAACGATCTACAGAGAATTTCTGTATGGTGCGAAAAGTGGCAATTGGCACTAAACAGAGGGTTTACGATAAATCGCACAAGTCTAAGGGCTGTCAATTAGACTAAATACCTAGGAATTACAGTTACGAGCAGCTTAAACTGGAAAGATCACATAGATAATATTGTGGGGATGGCGAAACAAAGACTGCGCTTTGTTGGCAGAACACTTAGAAGATGCGACAAACCCACTAAAGAGACAGCCTACATTACACTTGTCCGTCCTCTGCTGGAATATTGTTGCGCGATGTGGGATCCTTACCAGGTAGGATTGACGAAGGACATGGAAAAAGTGCAAAGAAGTGCAGCTCGTTTCGTGCTATCGCTCAATAGGGGTGAGAGTGTCACTGATATGATACGCGAGTTGGGGTGGCAGTCACTGAAACAAAGGCGGTTTTCTTTGCGGCGAGATCTATTTACGAAATTTCCATCACCAACTTTCTCTTTCGAATGCGAAAATATTTTATTGGCACCCACCTAGGTAGGGAGAAATGATCATCATAATAAAATAAGAGAAATCAGAACTCTAACGGAAAGATTTAGGTGTTTTTTTTCCCACGCGCCATTCGAGAGTGGAATGGTAGAGAAGTAATATGAAATGGTTCGATGAACCCTATGCCAGGCACTTAAGTGTGAATTGCAGAGTAACCACGTGGATGTAGAGCTGACACGGCTGCCGTAGATTGCACGTACTGCTAGCATTACATAATAAACAAAGCATTGTATTGATATCTAACATATCTCTGAATCGTATAGTTCAATATTAAAGTTTCGACGGTAATTTATTTTGACCACTGTAGTTAGTACAAATCCATATACATTCTAACTGCATGTTATGTAATAGAAGAAAAGTAATATTTCATAATGTGCTAAGTAAAAAAAAATAAGAGCCTCATAATTTCATAATTTTGGAAAAATGTCAGTGTGCAGTATGGCAGTATTATGAAAAGAAGAGACTACTTCTCACAATATAGAGGAGTTGAGTCACAGGCTGGTGCAACAAAGACAGGTAAACATGTGAGCTTTCGTCAAAAGGCCCTCTTCTACAGTAAAATAGCCTCACAGATATACGCAGGTAGAACTCAGAGATATTTGACCACTCTGTCTCTCTGGCCACTGCGCCCTCATTGGTAATGTGTGTGCGGGTTGTGCTTGCGAGAATGTGTGTGTGTGTGTGTGTGTGTGTGTGTGTGTGTATCTTCTCCAGTTTAGAAGAAGGCCCTTTGGGGAAAGTTCACATGTTTAGCTGTCTTTTTGCTGTGCCTGTTTGTGACATACCATTTTCTCTATATGACGAGGAACAATCTACACTTTTCATAATACTGTCATTACTTCGTAATGGATTTTACATTGCGTACAGTGTTATTTAGTTTGCTTAGTATAACAATTATTCCGAATATCTGAACGTACCGAGTGTTCCGACTGTTTGAGTGTATCGTGTCCTCCAGTTTGTGGCGAAAACACAGCTATTAACTAATTCTAGTACAATTGCCATAAATAAAATGTCGTCACACAAGCAAGAACTGCGTCTCTAGACAGGAATCGGAGAAAGGTAAGCTGTATACGCACCAGTTTCAGAGCGCACCAGTCGATTGCCTACGCAGTGCAGCAGGTTGTTTCGGCCGTGTGTGACGACGCCGTCCTCAGCAGCTGTGGACACAACACGCCCTCGCAGGCGCCACCCCAGGAGGTACCTGGCCGCTGGTAAGCCGACGCGCCGCCTTTGATGTCGACCGTAGGGGGCCGGTATTTGCATCGGCCGACACGGCCTAATTGGCTAGTCAGTGCCGCCACCAGCCACCCAAATCAGAGTCCGCCGGCGTCGGTGAGCTTGTGTCGGCTCCCTTTGGCGCTCGCCTCTAGACACTCTCCGTAGTGCCGCATTATTCGCCCTGTCATGTGCTATCTACCGCCGGAAATCGTCGTTGTCTTCTTACTTCCGCCTCCTAGGCAAATAACCTCATTTCTCATATTTATGTGAAGCATCAACAAAAGCAAAACAACGATAATGGAATGTAGTCGAATTAAGTCGGGTGATGCTGAGGAAATTACATTAGGAAATGAGACACTTAAAGTAGTAAAGGAGTTCTGCTATTTGGGGAGCAAAATAACTGATGATGGTCGAAGTAGAGAGGATATAAAATGTAGACTGGCAATGGCAAGGAAAGCGTTTCTGAAGAAGAGAAATTTGTTAACATCGAGTATAGGTTAGTGTCAGGAAGTCGTTTCTGAAAGTATTTGTATGGAGTGTAGCCACGTATGGAAGTGAAACATGGACGATAAATAGTTTGGACAAGAAGAGAATAGAAGCTTTCGAAAAGTGGTGCTACAGAAGAATGCTGAAGATTAGATGGGTAGATCACATAACTAATGAGGAAGTACTG
This sequence comes from Schistocerca nitens, assembly GCF_023898315.1. Lineage (NCBI taxonomy): Eukaryota > Metazoa > Arthropoda > Insecta > Orthoptera > Acrididae > Schistocerca > Schistocerca nitens. Next base: position 102,844,191 of record NC_064614.1, on the reverse strand, counting down.
AATAGGATTGAGGAGAAGAGAAGTTTATGGCACAACTTGACAAGAAGAAGGGATCGGTTGGTAGGACATGTTCTGTGGCATCAAGGGATCACCAGTTAAGTATTGGAGGGCAGCGTGGAGGGTAAAAATCGTAGAGGGAGACCAAGAGATGAATACACTAAGCAGATTCAGAAGGATGTAGGTTGCAGTAGGTACTGGGAGATGAAGAAGCTTGCACAGGACAGAGTAGCATGGAGAGCTGAATCAAACCAGTCTCAGGACTGAAGACCACAACAACAACAACAACAGCAACATGTGAAGCATTACAGAATTCTTCAGCAGAAAATTAATGACATCTCATGTCTCATTATTCCATACAAGAATGCATTCTTTCAAAACGGCCTTTGGTATAGTGTGTCTATTCCTTTAATAATTTTTGTTTCGAGATCCCCACTAGATTCAACGAAAGCCCTGACTCGATAAATGACGAACAGAAGAGGTGTAGTGTACATTCATTTATTAAACTTGACCAATTAATTCGTGGCTAAGCTTCTGGCTGACAAATATTGCTGTTCCTGAACCCTCTCCGTCGTCTGATTTGCTCCCATCCGTGTAAACATCCAGAGAATAGTACTTTAGTACTTATTTTTTTCCTTTCCAGGTATTCTTGAGTATTCTGCTGTGTATGTCCAGCTTCTGTACTCTATGACGCTGTCCGTAGTCTGCCTGGCGTCTTTGGATATGACTACAGAATTTGGCTGTTGCACATACCTTGTGGGAGTGTAGCCAGCTAAAATACATTGTATGTGGTCTTAGAAGCTTTCACCATCTTCAATTTGATTAAGTGTTCGGCACTATTAATTTATAAGCTGTTGTATTGTCCTTCTAATGCCTCTATCGATACCGGTGAGCCATACGAGGTAATATCACTTCTTCATAAACAGTTCTTAGTGCCTCAGTGTGTAGACACTAGTCGAGTCTCTCTGATCTTGAGAGAGCGTTACATAAAGCAGTACGTCTGTCTACAGTGCGATGAGTATGTTTGTTGAATATAAACTTACTACTGGTTCTGACTCGCAGATACTTTAAATGTTAAACATGTTGAAGTTCTTTGTTATTAAGGTAAATGTTCGTTTTCTACGATCAACAGCAGCATATTTTGTACATCTGTTCAAATGGCTCTGAGCACTATGGGACTTAACATCTGAGGTCATCAGTCCCCTAGAACTTAGAACTACCTAAACCTAACTAACCTAAGGACATCATACACATCCATGGCCGAGACAGGATTCGAACCTGCGACCGTATCGGTCGCGCGGTTCCATACTGAAGCGCCTAGAACCGCTCGGCCGCGCCGGCCGGCTGTACAGCAGTACTATAAATGTCATTCTAACTGGCGTCTTTTTGGGATCCACATGTGCTATACATCACGTAATTCCCACTGCTTGAAATCATTATCATCTTCCATTCTTAAATCTGTTGCAATAACTCGAAAGGCTTCTTTGTAGTATTCATTGTCACCATCTTTTTATTTACTGGTATAAAGTAGTCTAAAATGTTTTTCAGTGTAATTTTACTAACGTAGGACTGCAGCGCCAAGGTGACTAAGTTTTTGACCGTTCCTGTTGTGGCACTTAAAATTCAATAAAGCCAGTGATTTTGCTTTATTTAACATTGAATAATGTGATATGACCTTGTTAATCAACCAAGGATATTTATTACACAGGGTGTTACGGGTATAGGAACAAATATTGTGATAACTGGTACCTTAATAAGTACCGCATTCAGAGTGTTAGTTGTTTTTTCGGTGTGTCTACCAGTATTCCCATAAACACATCACATAATTTACTACTCGACATTTTCTGCTCAGTCGTAACCACACTGCGAAGTGGACAGTTCCTGTCAGTATAGACTTCTCATTTAGCATCCACGCATCCACCCTTTAATATCTGACATGATGCCCAGAAAAATAAAGATTATTGGCTTATTTCTACCACACGTACTTGAAGGTACTAATCAACCTAAATACGTACTGCTCTTAACTGATACAATTACTTCTCTGCAAATGACGTAGATACTGATGTAATGTTGTTCATTATACTGTTCTCAGTCATCAATAAAAATATCTGCACAAACACTGTGATTATGTACAATATAAAGGATGTCTCAAATCTTCTGGGTCAAATTGAAACAGATGATACTGGGTCCACAATTGAGCATATTGAGATAGTGAGCCAATGGCCGGAAATGGATATTTATTATGTTAGCTACATACACAACGTACACTCAATGACGATAGTGTAGCTCATAGTAATTGATCAAAGTGACCACCGCCAGTCTCAACGCGTTCATGGCAACACTTTTGCACCCCATACCATCACGCCGGGTCTCTCAAAGACCCCTGGGGCCTGTTGTTCCAGGAGACAGACAGCTTGGACCATATCGAGCAGGTCTTCATCCTTGCTGCGGGACTTTCATACACCAACATCTTTACCTTCTCTCAGAGTTAAAAGTTCAGAGGCATGAGATTCGGCTATCGCGCTGGCCCTGGGACAGGACCGCGATGAGGGTACCTGTTATTCAGTTGCTCAAGGACATTGACCTCGAAGTGGGCTGATGCACCACCGTGTTGAAACAAATTCCTTTCTTAGACAACAATGGGTACAGTCTCCAGGAACTGCAGCAGCACATCTTGCAGGAACCACAGCTAACATGGAGAGACAGCAATATACTGTTAGATGATGTTGGACAATGCCCGCCAATAAGTTGACAGAGAATCAATGCTGGTGTCTACCGATGTGGGTGGCGTGGGGGTTGTCCTCAATTCAGACACTGTTTCGGCTGTTGAAAACACCATCACGGATGAATGAGGCCTTGTATATGAGCAGTAATAACTGTACGAAGATTGGCACTGCGGCGAATAATCGATTGACAGAAGTGAATGCTGGGCACTAATTGCGTTGTTCCCTTGGTCCCAGTGCTTGCACACGTTATATAAGGTAGGGGGTATAATACATGATCCACCAGTACTCTCCCACATTTCTGAATACGGGTTTCAGAGGCTAGTTGACTGGTGCTTATTGCTGGGTTGTCGGCTGCACGATCCAACACTATTTCCTCGAAGTCTGGTTGTCGGATATGTCTTCGGCGGGAACATGGCCCGATATATGTGGCGTCGTCAACCTGGCCTGTTGGCCGAGCGGTTCTAGGTGCTTCAGTCCGGAACCGCGCTGCTGCTACGGTCGCAGGTTCGAATGCTGCATCGGGCATGGATGTGTGCGATGTCCTTAGGTTAGTTAGGTTTAAGTAATTCTAAGTTCTATGGGACTGATGACCTCAGATGTTAAATCCCATAGTGCTTAGAGCCATTTGAACCATTTGAACCTGGCCTGTCGTAAGTTGGTATCCACAGAGATAAACTTCTTGCTATTAGGATGACAACTGTTGGTTAAGATCTCTCTGTCGATTTGTGCTGCTTCACAGCCTGCGGTAGTGTACATTAAATGCATGACGGCCAACTCTCGTGACAAGCAACTACGTGACTACGAGTCGTGCGCTGTGCACAATAACACACCTCACCATGGACACATCACAAGCTGTCTGATGCAATGTATAATTGACATCAGGCAGAGTGGTCTACTTGCAGCACAGGTTAATGTGCCGATAAGATGCATTAAGTCGTCACATAACTCACGTGCTGTAAGTTAGGCTGTTTGGTGGTCAGGGACGTACGCAGTTTATTAACCACCTCCCGTTCCAGCGGACAACAAGCTCCCACGATCTGTGAGAGAGTGCGGTAGAACTGTGTATGCCGTTGCAATACATGCACTGAGACTAAGGGTCCTCGGTCTGAACAATTACTATGAGCTACGTTGTATTATGCGGTGTACGCAGTGCATGTCTATAACACAAAAAAAAGTTTCAACCATTGGGTCCCTATCTCAATATAATCGGTTGTGGACACACTGAACCTGATTCAACTTGACACCAAAGTTTTCAAACACCCTGTATAATTGTGATAATATGCCTGGTCTCACCAGCAATGGTCAATCTGGAATATTTCAAGACGACAGAACGGATTGCGGGATCAGCAATAAAGATATTTTTCCGAAATTTGGCTGAACTACTCCTCGGGCATGTACATAAGCAGAAATGAACTACTTTTTATTTCAGTTTATTCATTATCTATTGCTAAAAACCGACCAAAACGCACGACAAAACTCACATCTTTGTTTCAAACGTCTTCCATTTTCAGAATGGTAGAGCACTTGCCCGCGAAAGGCAAAGGTCCCGAGTTCGAGTCTCGGTCCGGCTCACAGATTTAATCTGCCAGGAATTTTCGTCCTCCATTTTATTATTTTTTTCAAATTTCAAGAAACTTTGCTAACACTAAGTGTGCGATATCCTGTAGATTAAGGAAAATGTTTGTTCCTTTGATTTCAGATAATATTTGCAGACTACAAGACTTCCGTCATGGAGACACCTCATTTTGGGCATTGCAAGTTTAGCTCCCCAGATGGGGGGCTTAATGAGAACGTTGTTGGTGTTGTTGTTGTTGTCTTCAGTCCTGAGACTGGTTTGATGCAGCTCTCCATGCTACTCTATCCTGTGCAAGCTTCTTCATCTACTAGTACTTACTGCAACCTACATCCATCTGAATCTGCTTAGTGTATTCATCTCTTTGTCTCCCTCTACGATTTTTACCCTCCACGCTGCCCTCCAATACTAAACTCGTGACCCCCTGATGCCTCAGAACATGTCCTACCAACCGGTCCCTTCTTCTTGTCAAGTTGTGCCACAAACTCCTTTTCTCCCCAATTCTATTCAATACCTCCTCATTAGTTATGTGATCTACCCATCTAATTTTCAGCATTCTCCTGTAGCACCACATTTCGAAAGCTTCTATTCTCTTCTTGTCCAAACAATTTATCGTCCATGTTTCACTTCCATACATGGCTACACTCCATAAAAATACTTTAAGAAAAGACTTTCTGACACTTAAATCTACACTAGATGTTAACAAATTTCTCTTCTTCAGAAACGCTTTCCTTGCCATTGCCAGTTTACATTTTATATCCTCTCTACTTCGACCATCATCAGTTATTTTGCTCCCCAAATAGCAAAACTAAAAAAAATGGCTCTGAGCACTATGGGACTCAAATGCTGTGGTCATCAGTCCCTTAGAACTTAGAACTACTTAAACCTAACTAACCTAAGGACATCACACACATCCATGCCCGAGGTAGGATTCGAACCTGCGACCGTAGCAGTAGCAAAACTACTTTACTACTTTAAGTGTCTCATTTCCTAATCTAATTCCCTCAGCATCACCCGACTTAATTCGACTACATTCCATTATCCTCGTTATGCTTTTGTTGATGTTCATCTTATATCCTCCTTCCAAGACACTGTCCATTCCGTTCAACTGCTCTTCCAAGTCCTTTGCTGTCAGAATTACAATGTCATCGGCGTACTTCAACGTTTTTATTTCTTCCCCATGGACTTTGAAACGCGTACGTTTCATATGTATTCATTACCAGCTATGGCGAGGCATGACAGAATCTCTGACCAGAGAGTTATTTTGTAGTGGACTGACAAAGGCAGCCAGTCCACAGTGAAGTAGCCGATAGGGCACGCGTCAACTCACGCCGTCTGGCGTTAAGTCTGGAACAGGATACGTGATGAATGTGATAAAGAAAAGAACGTAGCTACTAGAACACTTAACTTTTATATCGTCCTTTGGTATACAGCATTCTTGATGATACAAGTGAGACTCTTTAGATTCATGAAGTAACTAATGGCGCCTTGCTAGGTCGTAGCCATTAACTTAGCTGAAGGCTATTCTAACTGTCTCTCGGCAAATGAGAGAAAGGCTTCGTCAGTGTAGTCGCTAGCAACGTCGTCGTACAACTGGGGCGAGTGCTAGTAAGTCTCTCGAGACCTGCCTTGTGGTGGCGCTCGGTCTGCGATCCTGACAGTGGCGACATGCGGGTCCGACATGTACTAATGGACCGCGGCCGATTTAAGCTACCACCTAGCAAGTGTGGTGTCTGGCGGTGACACCACATATTTATCGTGGCTAGTCTGCGCTTGACCGCGCGAGTGTTCAGTTGCGAGTTGTACTCTGTCTGAAGTAGAAGTCGGATACAGTTGCGTGTACCGAGTCGGCAGGAGCAGTTGCGAGTTGTACTCTGTCTGTAGTAGAATTCGGATACAGTTGCGTGTGGCGAGTCGGCATGCGTCCGCGGTGTGCTCTGCCCACGAGTCTGGTCAGGAATGTGGTGGACGATATGTATATTATTGTAGAAGGTAATGAAGCAGCATTGCGCTCAGCTAATAATGTATGTTAATTGTAATTAATTTGTTCAAAAAATGCCCCTAATAATAATTTTTCTATAAAGAAGTTTTTTTAAAGAAAAAGATTCATTTCAAATTAAAGAATATTTCCTATGCATTTCCTCCAAGAATCAAAATTAAATATACGCCAGCATTGCACGGAGCTGTGCCGAAAAATAAGAGCAGATATAGATGCAGTGTTACTGAGGTAAGAATTTATCAGGTTTAATTATTTCACAGGGCTGACGGTCAGCGCAGCTGCCCTTATAAAATTTATCAGGTTTAATTATTTGTGTTGAGATGTTACATTCAGTTCACGGTTCATTATTTAATTAATGTTATTGTGGGTTTGTGATCAATCTTCATCCCTTAACGATATTTTGTGGGGAGTTTACATTTGTGCAATTTTTATTCTTTAATTTTGCAAGGAGGTTACGCTTGGTTCATTTTATTATTCTGTTAATATTGACCAAAACATTATTGCGGGGAGGTTACACTTGGCGACATCCGGACCAGGATCGTATTTCTTTGTGAATCTTCTGATAAGTAGTCAGATATCTGCTTTTATTTACTTAATATAATTAGCATTTGGCGCAACGCTTTTACTAACTTTGTCACTTTCTTCCACAGATCATCGGCAATTTGTTGCTCTTTGTTGTAATAGTGTTTGTTGGATTTTGCATTGTCTTTGTTTCATTATTGAATAATTTTGATTTGTGTTAAAATGCCGCGAAAAACTGTTAACAGTACATCGCGATGTATAATGGGTGAAATAGCTGAGACAAATAATATAACCGGTAGTACTTGCGACACGCAGTGTAATAATGACAGTTCTCCATTTGCGGACAATCAGTGGGTACCGACCACTAATGTTGATTTTTGATACTAGTGATGAACAGACGAATTCAATTGTGTCCTCTGTTAATTTGACGACAATTGATGACGAGGGGCGTTCTGTTGCAATGAGCGCTGCCCAGCTTAACACAACCGGTTTGCAAGATTTACGTAATGAACAGACAAATTTCTCTAGTGAAACCGAACAGTGCAATCAGAATGCGTCGGATTTATTTAATTCCGAGATAGTGACTAACAGTGCACATCCGATTAACTAACATTTTCAAGAATCACAGAATGTCCAAATGGATACACAAAACGTGACAATTGCAGGTACGCCATTAAACAGCACAGAGAATAGAGTAGGTAATATTGGCTTGAATCAAATTATGGCACTATTGCTACAACAATTTGATGAAAAATTCAAACAACTTAATGAAAATAGTGAAAATCTCAAACAACAACTTAGTGAAAAAATAGACAACAATTCCAAACAACAGAGTGAAAGACAAGACGACAATCACAAACAACTTAGTGAAAATCTCAAACAACAGCTTAATGAAAATAACGAAAATCTCAAACAACAGCTCAATGAAAAATTAGACAACAATTACAGGCAGCTTAGTGAACAGATTAGAGCCGTTGCCGCGCAATGTCATGATACTATGGAACAGTTACGCAAGGAAATTGAGGCTTGTGCTAGGAAAAGTAGCGAGGAAATTAGATCTGTTGCTCAAGAATTACGGGATATGCAAACAGCTGCAACAGAATCACTTAGAGACGAAATTAGTGCAGTCGGTAAACAATGCTCTGAGAAAGCGACACAATTACACGATGAGTTTAAATTGATGACAGCAGAACTTTCGCGCACACTGGATACAAAAATAGACGTTCGACCAACAGAACAGCCAAATTGACGAACGCTTTAATCACCACCTACAAAACAGTGAAACGCATTTCCGTAAATTCATACAGGATCAAAATAAAGTAAAACGAGAAGTCATGGAAACAATCACAGCACAGAGACAAGAAGACAAACGCAAATTGTTCGCGAAAGCAAAAACATACGTAGACAACAATATTGCTATAATATCGGACAAAATTAATACCATCGAACAGTTGAACACCGAATTACGTGATGAAATTTCCGATCTTAAATCAAAAACAGATACACACACAGTAGATTTTCAAACAGTGACCGACAGACTCGAACAATTAGAGCTAACACAGGATTCTGATATCATCAAAGCCGACGTTAAAAAATTGAACAAAACCACACGTAAATTACAAAAACAGATTAATGCTTCTGACACTACAAACGATGATCAGGTAAAAATACTGACTGAAAAATATGATGAATTGGCCAGTCGTATTGACGTTATTGAAAATAATAATGACAGCAAATCAGACGATACTTCACTGGTTTCATTTAACCAAACACCTGAATTCCAAAATCTACAGCAGACAATCAGTGAGATAGATTCGTCTAATAATACATTACGTAGAAAGTTGTCAAGTTTACAGCAAGAGGTAACAGAGATAAAAAATATTTCAGTTAATAACACGTCACAGCATACGGCGAATTCCAAACATTTCTCACACTCACACGGCCAGTATAATTTAGGTAATCTACAGAGAGTACGTGAGTTAGATACCGAACAGTCACAGTCAAACAGGTTGTCATACAATCCTGAACCTGTTCCGTCATACAGAGACGATAATTTTGATTACAAACATTTTCTATCAGTGAGAAAATTTAAAGTATTTAAAAATGACAGAACACAGATTCACCCCCTGGATTGGATACAACAATTTAGTTTTGCTTTTCCACTGACCTGGCCTGTAACACACAAACTTGAATTTATTTGTAGTTTTTTGGAAGGCGAACCAGCAACTCGTATGAGACCGATCGCGAGACAATGTTACTCGGTAGAAGAATTTCAGAATGCTTTTCTGTCAGCGTATTGGTCGAAGACGACACAGCGCGGAATTAAGGATCAACTAATAAGTTTACCAAATTATGAGAACTCAAATTTTTCCACTGTCACGCAATTTTTTGAACACATGGTCCAACAAAACCAGTACCTAAGTGAACCATACAGTGAATCTGCACTTATTCAATTATGTATCTAAATTACCACGGTCATTAAGAGTGTCACTTTTAACAGGACAGCAGAAAGAAAATATTTCGGCATTTAGAGATCTGTTACAGCTTTTGGAAGTACAGCAATCAAATTATTCCTTTATAAACAAATATTTGTCATATAATAACCAAGGTCAACAAACGTACAGCAATTACGATCAGCTGCGCAATTACAATAGCAAAGCTAATAGACGCTTCAGGAACGACAACCACCAGAATTCTAATAACAGGCAAAATTTTAATTATCAGTATCGAGAAAATTATCAGCAAGAAGAACCACATTTTAGTAACAATAGACGTTTTTCACCGCAACAGCATGAAAGTCAGCCGGTTAGCATACCTAACCAACAATGTAATGTACAAGGTCAACCGAGCTTTAATGTTTGGCCGCGTGCACGTATAGCATCAGCTACAACGAATAGTAACGCACGCCAGCAAGGAAATAACTACGTACAGAAAACACAATATTTCAATTCCTATCGCAATGCACCGTATAGGAATGACTATCACGACAGACGTAAAAATAATGAGCACAATTTTCAGCTTACGTTTAATAACAGTCGATCTTACGAACAGCAAAATCATCCACAGGAACATATTATCATGAATGAACCAGACAGTAGGTATCATCCAGAGCGTAATACGTCTGGAAGAAATAACAGCACAGTTCAAATAGTGGAAATGCCACAGCATCCTCCCGAAAATAATAACACGTCAGATTGAATTTGACTAGATACAGTACAGGTCGCATCTTCCAGTAACACAAGCACTACTTTAGACACGCAGAATGTTGTTCACGAAAATGTTATTACTTTTGACGACATCAGAGACACTCTTTTGCAGGAAAAACCAGTTGTTCAGAAAACCATTTCACATCCTGTCATCGAAATTAAAATTGGTTCATCGAAATTTTCAGCAGTAATCGATTCTGGATCACCTATGTCAGTTATAAATGATGAAACTTTCAACGAGTGTAACAAAGAGAATACCTATCCTACATTACCATTAGGCAAAACGAAAGTGAAAGGAGCAGTATCGAGTAAAGGAGTAGACGTTAAATTACAAACACATTTATCATTTTGCATTGCAGGTCACACATTTCACTCAAATTTTTGGATTGTTCCTTTATTGACAACAGACGTTATTTTAGGTACTAATTTTCTGGTACAACACGACGCAGTTATTGATTTTCAAAATTCCTATTTAATGTTGAAGGATGAAAATGTGCAATTGGCTTTAGAATTTCAGCACTCTTTATCTGCAGAAGAACAAACAATTAATTGTACTGAGGTTATTTCCGTATCACGTAGCATAGACTGTAATTCCACATTGTTCACAGATACGTACGTACATAACTATAATACTCCAGACGAAGCTGACTATGACATTATGCAGATGATTTCTGATAAAGTTAAACAGAGCAGTGCAAATACAGACAACGAACGCACGCAACTACACAAAATTCTTTTACAGCAAGCTCCAGTTTTCGACAACCTTCCTGGTACTATGTCCGGTTTTATGTATGAATTTCAAGTCAAACAGCATGACACATTTAAAGGAAAGCATTATCCCATTCCATATATTCATAGAGAGCAAGTTAAGAAAGAATTGCAAGCTATGCTTGACCAAGGAATTATTGAACCGGCAGTTAGTCCGTACATAAACCCGCTCCATATTGTTAAGAAAAAAGATGGTTCACTTCACCTCGTACTTGATTCGCGTCACATCAATGACATTATTATTAATGAAACAGATCGCCCACAGACACTAGAAGAGCTTCTACAGAAATTTCACGGTACTGCTATTTATTCTACATTAGATCTGAAATCGGGATTTTGGCAAATTCAGCTCCATCCGAACTGCAGAAAGTACACAGCATTTCTCTGTTTTGGTGACTGTTATCAATTTTGTAAACTACCATTCGGTTTAACTATTTCTTCTGCAGCTTTTATTCGCGGTTGGAACACAATGCTTCCGACAGAACTTAAAGACAGAATCACAACGTACGTAGAAGCTAACTGGTCTGAACACAATCTGATTCTTGAACGACTGTTGCAAACTTTTCGTGCACAAGGACGTACAGTTAATCTCAGTAAATCGCACTTTGGCAAAACTTCTATAAAATTTCTTGGACATGTAATTTCAGCAGAAGGCATTGCGCCTGACCCGGAAAAACTTCAAGCTTTACGTGACATTACTGTTCCTACGACGAAGAAACAACTACGCAGCTTTTTGGGTTTAATTAACTTTTTTCGTAAATTTATTCATTACTCTGCTTTAGACACCCCCAGATTATGTCAATTGACAGGTAAAAACTCTATTTGGTCCTGGGATAAGCAAGCACATTCTGAATTTATGAACATGAAAGAAGCTTTGTCGAATGCACTACTTTTATCGCATGCAGATCTTACTAGAAATTTTGCCATTGCCACCGACAGTTCTAACACCGCTTTAGGCGTACATGTTTTTCAGGAAACTGAAGGAAACTGGCTCAACAGTAATTAAAAACATCGCATTTGCAAGTCGCATTCTGTCACCTGCTGAACGAAATTATTCCGTTACAGAACTTGAAACATTATGTGTTGTTTGGGCTTTTACAAGATTTAGGCATTTTCTTTATGGAAGACACACTACAGTTTACACTGACCACAGAGCTATACAGTTTTTACTTTCAGCTAAATTTACACACGACAGGTTAAGTAGATTGAAACTTTATTTGCAGGAATTTAATTTTACAATTGTTCACATTCCCGGGACACAAAATGTTGTAGGAGACGCACTATTTCGTTCTCTCGGCAACAATTAGCAAGACATCGCAACCAACGTCTGCAAAGCAAATTTCAGCGTCATGTACATTCAACAAGTTGCATTTGAAAATTTCAATTCGTCGTCATTACAAGACACAGCACAAGAGCAAAGTAAAGACAACGTGTGGAAAGAGATTACACACCTCTGGCAAGATAGGAATAATGTTACGATTAGAAACCATTACACTGTACGCAATGACATTCTGTTTCGCCGCTCTCATCCTGACAGCAACAATTGGTTATTATGCATTCCTGACGAACTTGTTAACAAATTAATCTGGTATACTCATTTAAGTTACGCACATTACGGAGCTAGAAAATGTTTTCTTATACTGAGACAGAACTGTTACTTTGTCAACATGGAGAAACGTATACGACGAGTTTTAGCGTCATGTAAAATTTGCCAGAAAGCTAAGTCAGACACCACTTCACAAATTCCTCCATTATATCCCTTTATACCTGTTAAATTAAGACATATGGCCGCTGTAGACATTTTTGGTCCGATTCCTAGAACTAATAGAGGTTTTTGCTACATCTTTGTCGCTGTTGAACTCACATCAAAATTTGCTACCTTCACTCCGTTACGCAAAGCTACTGCTAAAACTGTTTCGAAAGCATTTGTAAAACTTTTCTATTTCATGTAGGGCGTGTGCTGAAAGTAATTTCCGACAATGGATCACAGTTTCGATCTGCTATATGGACACGTATGTTACGAGCTAGAAACATTTCTCCGATCTATATATCCAGGTACCATGCTTCTTCGAACCCTTGTGAACGATTAATGAAAGAAATTGGTAAACTGTGTAGAATATACTGCCATAAAAGAGATATTGATTGGGACACACACATACACTCATTCGAGGATGTAATTAGTTCCATGCCAAATGAATCCACTATGCTATCTCCGTCTGTTATACTGAAATACGTTGAACCACCTAACAAAATTAAAGAATTAGTAACATTTCCTACATCTCGTCGACTACGACACCATGAAATAATTGGCATTGCGCTGAACAACATCAAACGTGCCGCAGAGCGCCGGAGAAGACAGCAAAAACAGGTTTGTATACGCCGTGACCTTCACGTTGGACAGAAGATATTAGTACGTACACACTATTTATCCAACAAAATAAAAGGTAGGTGCAGTAAAATTGAACTTCTATACGTAGGTCCATATCGGATTCGCAGCATTCCTCACCCCAATGTTGTACACGTCGAAACTTTGAGAACCAGAAAATCGAAAGGAAACCACCACATATCAAATATTAAACCTTCTATTGAATGAAGATACTTTATGATTTAACATGCTTAATGCCATTTCCTAATTTTTTTTATGACCACTTATGCAATCATATTTATGTGACTACTTACTTATGATTATCGTATTTTTTTCTTGGCAAGTGCCCGGCAAGGTAAGGTTAGCAGGTCGCTTTTCTTGTCGTTACACATCTGACCGTGCGCATTTTCCATTTTTTATGTATGCATGATTGTTTTCCTGTTTGTTTGTATGCACTATGAAATATTTACGATATAACAAACACCAGTTGACTTTGACATTTTTGCCTTATGATATCTCAACATCGTGACTATTTTACACTTATTTTTGTTGCTGCATTATGATATTCTGTGTACATTTTTGCATCTGAAAACTGTCTATATTTTTTGACATAATACGTTTTCTGTCATGCTATGCTGTATGCTTAATTATATCACTATAAACCAGTTTTTATCTAATGGGTATATGAATTAAATGCAAGACATTAATCTTTGTTCATCATTTTCAGAAAGAAATAACGTGTAAAGGAAATAAATTAAACAGAAATTGGAATTTCACTCACGGAATAAACGAAAGAAGATGCAAAAACCTCATGAGGAAGAGTAAATGGATCAGAATTAACAAGCATTAACAAGAATATACTATACACATCGTAGAATAGCAGTCTTAACTAATTTTTTCTTTCAGAATACGAAGCGATTGATGCAGGCTGTCAGACAGAACTTCACATCTTAGTTTTAGTGAGGAAATGTGCTAGAAATAAGGAATAGTTGTGTAATGAATAATGAAGTGATTTTTTTTGCAGATGATAATGAATGGTGATGAATAATGATGAAGAATATGCAGCTATGAATAATGAAGTTTTTCTTTACAGGTGATGATAATAATGGAGTTATGATAATGAAGTGATGGATAATGAAGTTTTTTTTTTCTTTACAGATGAGGATGTTGTTGAAGTTTATGTATTTATGCTCTGTAGTTATTTAAGTATTTGTTGCAGTTCGTTTTGACGGTATGTGTTGTATTGCATAGTATGATGACTGAAGGTTTTGGAAAGGACAGCTAGGGAACACATTTTATACACATTTCACTACCTGTTAATTCGAAGTTCACTACTTTTCAGCATAAAATGCGTTTCTTTTTTCAGTCTAATAATCCATTTTTGTATATTTTGCAGGAGAAATTATTCATGAAATTAATGTACTATAAGCAGTTGTTCTTTAAACCCATGTCATTTATGAATGTGATTACATATACTCTCCTTGTTTCATAATCTTGATACAGCTGACTCATGACGAATGACGTTACACATCTTCATTTGCAGCAATAACTCAAAAGCAAATATTGTTCTTAATTATCGAACCCAACACAATGCATTGCTAGCACAAAAAACTCTTTGTAACTGGAAAATGAATGCCACTGATTAATGTACTAAGATGAACTATGAGGACAATGTTTACTATAGTTAGATTAATTGTGCCATTTATTAACTCATTCTCAATGATGACTTCTGATGGTTTGTAATTAGGCAATGAGTGCCAATGTTCTCTATAAATGATTTTTGATGGTTTGTAATTAGGCAATGAGTGCCAATGTTCTCTGTAAATGACTTGTTATGGTTTGTAATTAGGCAATGAGTGCCAATGTTCTCTGCAAATGACTTCTGATGGTTTGTAATTAGGCAATGAGTGCATGTGTTCTCTGTAAAGTTACTCATGAACATTATTCCGTAATACTACGTACATGGTACAGAAATGTTCAATGACTGGGCAATGAGTGCCACCCATTACTAGTGTAATTCTCAATGAAGACTAGTATGTGACTTAATGACCTTCACCTTCTAACCTAATTACCTGGAATTACTGCAATATCCGTTTGTCCTGTATATCCTCATGATCATGGAGCACTATATTTGGTTTTTGCACTAATTCTACGTTGTCGTAACAGACAAGAACGTGGTGTTGACACGACATGCTGTCCACCACCATGAGCGATGAAGATGCTATTATGGTCCCACTGTTTGGTGTACCTAATGTACTACCAAAAGGATAACATGGAATATTACTACGGCATTTCAGTGTCTTGGCTACGCAGATTAATACTTCTGGGAAAAGAACTTTAGATTGCCTCACTTGGTGTTGTGCTTCTGTGGAAAGATATGGACTTTCAGTGCAGCTGCGTGCAACCTAAAGTGCTACAACCATGACGTAATCCTTCCCTTTCCTATCCTAATTCTTGTGACATAGTAAAAAAAAAAATCATTTTGTTATCATGATTTGTATTTTTGGCCTATACATTTTTGTGATTTTGCAAATGTGTTCTGAACTGCAGCGCATGTGCACTTTTGTCATTTGTAAACATGATTTGTACTCATTGCATATACATTTTTGTGATTTGCTCTCAACTACAGTGCATATGCACTTTCGCCAATTGTGAACATGTTTTGTACTCATTGTATATATATTTTGTCATTACCAGATATGTTCTGTACTACTGTGAGTGTGCACTTCTGCCATTTGTGAATATGTTTTGTACTCATCGTATATATTTTGTCTTTGCCTGATATGTTCTGTACTCAGTGTATGTGCACTATATTTACTTCATGTTCTACACCTATATATATCTGTATATTTTCTGTAATTGTAAAGTTAATTAGTTAAGAAAAAATTTCTTGCTCATGGCAAGTCCAAATGATTCACCATCGCTGCCAAATTTTTGCCCCCTCGGTGGAGGGTTATGAAACGCGTACGTTTCATATGTATTCATTACCAGCGATGGCGAGGCATGACAGAATCTCTGACCAGGGAGTTATTTATCGTGGCTAGTCTGCGCTTGACCGCGCGAGTGTTCAGTTGCGAGTTGTACTCTGTCTGTAGTAGAAGTCGGATACAGTTGCGTGTACCGAGTCAGCAGGAGCAGTTGCGAGTTGTACTCTGTCTGTAGTAGAAGTCGGATACAGTTGTGTGTGGCGAGTCGGCATGCGTCCGCGGTGTGCTCTGCCCACAAGTCTGGTCAGGAATGTGGTGGACGATATGTATATTATTGTAGAAGGTAATGAAGCAGCATTGCGCTCAGCTAATAACGTATGTTAATTGTAATTAATTTGTTCAAAAAATGCCCCTAATAATAATTTTTCTATAAAGAAATTTTTTTAAAGAAAAAGATTCATTTCAAATTAAAGAATATTTCCTATGCATTTCCTCCAAGAATCAAAATTAAATATACGCCAGCATTGCACGGAGCTGTGCCGAAAAATAAGAGCAGATATAGATGCAGTGTTACTGAGGCAAGAATTTATCAGGTTTAATTATTTCACAGGGCCGAAGGTCAGCGCAACTGCCCTTATAAAATTTATCAGGTTTAATTATTTGTGTTGAGATGTTACATTCAGTTCACGGTTCATTATTTAATTAATATTATTGTGTGGGTTTTTTGGTCAATTTGCGTTTATCAAATTCCTGTGGGGAGGTTACAACTTTAATACCTACTCCGAATGTTTTTGTTTCCTTCACTGCTTGCTCAATATACAGATTGAATAACATCGGGGAGAGGCTACAACCCTGTCTCACTCCCTTCCCAACCGTTGCTCCCTTTCATGCCCCTCGACTCTTATAACTGCCATCTGGTTTCTCTACAAATTGTAAATAGCCTTTCGCTCCCTGTATTTTACCCCTGCCACCTTTAGAATTTGAAAGAGAGTATTCCAGTCAACATTGTCAAAAGCTTGCTAGAAATGTAGGTTTGCCTTTCCTTAATCTATTTTCTAAGATAAGTCGTAGGGTCAGTATTGCCTCATGTGTTCCAACATTTCTGCGGAATCCAAACTGATCTTCGCCGAGGTCGGCTTCTACAAATTTTTCCATTCGTCTGTAAAGAATTCGCGTTAGTATTTTGCAGCTGTGCCTTATTAAACTGATAGTCCGGTAATTTTCGCATCTGTCAACACCTGCTTTCTTTGGGATTGGAATTATTATATTCTTCTTGAAGTCTGAATGACAACGTAATTTCTTAAAATAATCAGAAGAGGTTGTCCAAGAATCAGTACAATGTGCTGAAAGGTTTACGTTGATTTCACCATTAGTTTTTCCAAAAACAAATCATAAAATCGCTTATTTTATAGACTGACTGGTTAGAATAGACACTTAGCACCACGATACAAATGCCTGCGTTTGGAGGGGTTGCGTGAGTGAGTAGTATGGACTACGTATTAATGGCGTCAATTGGTGACTGGCTAGTATGGGCTACTGATTAATGGCGTTACATTGTGTTTAGCAGTGAATTGTGTTTGAACACAACCCAAAACGACTGTCGTCATTGAGTAAGGCAGTGACATGGGGAGAGGTCCTATTCTCACAGTGTTCTTGAGAACCACAGCCATTTTACTCTTGGCGTAATGGTGTGGAAGCCATTAGGTACAGGTGACGGCATATAACCATATGTTATAATCGCATGTTTGTCATACAAAATACGTTTCTGCCTTACGCGTACTAATGCCCCAAGATCGTCTTCTGTCAGTTTCCCTATCCTTGTCTAAATCATATTAGATCTCTTATTTTCTTTTTTTATTTTCTTTTATTTATTTTTTTGTAAAATTCTGAGAATATTTTTCCCATTTAATACAAGGTGGAACACTTTTGTCTTTGCTATTTCTCCCGCGGATCTCAATAATTCTCAGGGAATGTCATACACTACAGACCCCTTGTTTCAGTGCTCTGTCAAATTATTCGTGTAGTATCACACCTCACTTCTCAAGTTTATCTACTTCCTTTAAACTTTGCATAATAATCCCGCTGTACATTCCTTCCGCCATTCAGTCTTGCCTTCCTTGTTGCTATTGGGCTGTCGATTTTCATACATGTACTTCTCTGTTCTGTAAGGTTTTTTTTATTTATCTTATATTCGGAGACTACACTGATGAGCTAAAATATGATGTCCACTTGCGTAATGGCAGCAGTACAGACACTGGTAGGTTTCTGATAGTACACGGCACCAGATGTAACGCAATGATCGCAAATTAAGGCCGGAGGTTTGTAGGCGTGGAGCTGACACATGATAACGAACCAGGCGTATTCCATCGAGTTCAGATTGGGCCAATTTTATAGGCAAGAGTTCACCATCAATATCTCCAAATCACTGCAGCACGATTCTGGCCTTGTCAGATGGCTATTTATCCTCCTGGAAGATGCCACTGCCGTCGGGGAAGACATCAAGCTTGAAGGTGAGAGATGGTGGTGTTAATGTTCACATAGTTCGCAAACGTCATGGTGTCTTCGATTACTATTACATGTATTACATACTACTGGCCATTAAATTGCAACACGAAGAAGAAATGCAGATGATAAACGGGTATTCATTGGAAAAATATATTATACTAGAACTGAAATGTGATTACATTTTCACGCAATTTGGGTGCATAGATCCTGAGAAATCAGTACCCAGAACAGCTACCTCTGGCCGTAATAACGGCTTTGATACGCCTGGGCATTGAGTCAAACAGAGCTTGGATGGCGTGTACAAGTACAGCTGCCCATGCAGCTTCAACACGATACCACAGTTCATCAAGAGTAGTGACTGGCATATTGTGACGAGCCAGTTGCTCGGCCACCATTGACTAGACGTTTTCAATTGGTGAGAGAACTGGAGAATGTGTTGGCCAGGACAGCAGTAGAACATTTTCTCTATCCAGAAAGACCTGTACAGGACCTGCAACATGCGGTCGTGCATTGTCGTGCTGAAATATAGGGTTTCGCGGTGATCGAATGAAGGGTATAGCCATGGGTAGTAACACAGCTGAAATGTAACGTCCACTGTTCAAAGTGGCATCAATGCGAACAAGAGGTGACCGAGACGTGTAACCAATGGCATCCCATACCATCACGCAGGGTGATACGCCAGTATGGCGATGACGAATGCACGCTTCCAATGTGCGTTCTCCACGATGTCACCAAACACGGATGCGACCATCATGATGCTGTAAACAGAACCTGGATTCATCCGAAAAAATAACGTTTTGTCATTCGTGCAACCAGGTTCGTCGTTGAGTACACCATCGCAGAGCCATGGTCTCCGAGCTGATAGTCCATGCTGCTGCAAACGTCGTCGAACTGTTCGTGCAGATGATTGTTGTCTTGCAAACGTCCCCATCTGTTGACTCAGGGATCGAGACGTGGCTGCACGATCCATTACAGCCGTGCGGATAAGATGCCTGTCATCTCGACTGCTAGTGATACGAGGCCATTGGGATCCAGCACGGCGTTCCGTGTTACCCTCCTGAACCCACTGATTCGATATTCTGCTAACAGTCGTTGGATCTCGACCAAAGCGAGAAGCAATGTCGCGATACGGTAAACCGCAATCGCGATAGGCTACAATCCGACCTTAATCAAAGTCTGAAACGTGATGGTACGCATTTCTCCTCCTTACACGAGGCATCACAACAACGTTTCACCAGGCAACGGCGGTCAACTGCTGTTTGTGTATCAGAAATCATTAGGAAACTTTCCTTATGTCAGCACGTTGTATGTGTCGCCACCGGCGCCAACCTTGTGTGAATGCTCTGAAAAGCTAATCATTTGCATATCACAGCACCTTCTTCCTGTCGGTTAAATTTCGCATCTGTAGCACGTAATCTTCGTGGTGTAGCAATTGTAATGGCCAGTAGTGTAGATACGAATATTGCTCATGTCTATAATTCTATGAGCGCGACGGCTGTTTGACGAAAAAGTTTCAGTGCGGATGCACAACCAACGTCCGAACTGCTACGGGGATCAGAAACGTGCGAGTAGGGGTTTAATGGGCTGTAGTCGTCGCTGTGTGGCGACAGGGAAGTTGGGAATTGGGATCTGACAGAAAGCGTGTCCGGATGGCCGAGGCTGTAGGTAACAGTTCTATAGAATGGGGGATCCTGGTTCTAGCTCCGGTCCGGCAGAAATTATCAACTCTCGCCGTTGCAATACCGTTATGCCTTGTATGGCAGGAAGCAATTATTTCCTTCTTCTCTCTTTCCCACCCCATTTCCTTTTCCATTACTTTCGCCCCAGTTGTTCATGTTTTACTACAAGTCCCATCGAATCCCAGGTGAACTTCCCCAATAGCGTAGTTCGGCCGCTACCGGCCTGTCTCTGTGGCATGGTGCAATTCGAGCAGTTGCTCGCCTGAAACATATCGTATCTGGACACGATCATCGACCTGAGTACGCTCAGACCTTGATTCATCCGACCACGCAACACATTTCCCTTTATCCACGGTCAAATCTCTAAGATCCCGTATCCGGACACGATTATCGACCTTGTGTAACATATAAGATAATTCATAGGGCCAGGCTGCACGTTTCCATTGATTCATAGTCCAGTCTCCCAGTCTCGATGATTCGCTAAATCGTAACTGACATTGTCGTTGCGTCAACATGTAAACACATAGGAGCCCCAAATTCAGCAATATGCACTGAACGGCGTGTTTCGAAACACTTTTGCTGGCGCCTGAGCTGTACCCTCGTCTGATTTGCCAAACATGGGTCTGTATTGTGCTTCACAGAGCGGGAGAGCTTCCTACATCGACGCTCTGACGAGGCTTGGACTTTCAACACCTTGATGCATACTCAAGATTTCACCGTCGTGGAAACACTTTCCACTTTCCACATGACAGTAGCACGCGAACGGCCTACTATTTACACCGCTGTGATGTGCCTATTTCCAGACGGCGGGCCATAACAACTTGCCATTCCTCAAAGTCTCTTGTTTCATTACAATTGCCCATATGAGCACCGTATGGTCTCTATAATGACTCATCACTTGTCTCTACTCCACTTGTCATGTGCCAACAACGCCATCAGCTGGCATTCAGACAGCGAGCTGTCGCCAAAATGTTGTGACTCAGCAGTGCATTTGTCTCATAGACAAACACGCTTCAACAGCTTGCATCTTTCCTCTAGACAACCCTGTATCATCATTTTGTCATTCATTTTTCCTCCCTACATTTACTGCATTTTTACTTCCTGCTTCCCTCAATTAAATTCAGTGTCTTGATTTTTATCCAAACAGTTCTGCTGGGTCTTGTCTTCTTGCGTACTTGATCTATCTGCAGCGTTCACTGTTTTATCTTCCAAAGCTACCCGTTCCTCAACTAGAGTATTCCCTTCCGTATTTCAACCAATTCAGTTTATCAAGAACTCGCATCCTTAAATGAATAATTTTCTGCAATATCTTCACTTTCAATCTACACTCCACAAACAGTAATTGAGTGGCCCGGTGGAAAAGGAGTACATACCACCTGCGCAATGATTTTGTGAATTTGATTCATGAAGACAGCCGATGCTATCTAGTATCGTAGGCGGGAACTTCTAGCATAGTAACATGTACCCGTTCCTTTAAACAGAGCATATTATATCTGATGTTATTCAAGACTGACGCATTCCTAATGGAAAAGTGGCCCATGCCAATAGTATCTCGGTGTCTCATGAGTCGATTCGTCGCATTGGCTGACTTGGCTTCGGAAAGCCAATCAGAAAGCGTTTCTCAAATGTTGTTAATATGTTTCCAAGATGGGCACAATAGGTGTTACTATTAATGTTACTCATGAAGAAAACGCAATAGTACATATGGAAAAAAGGATTCGTAAAGGAAATGAGTGAAACGATAATGAAAGGAAGAGGTTAAGAAATAATGGAAAAAATATAAAAATCCCGAAAAAATAAGATTGTGCCCGAGAAAGTGTTTCGGAGTGTCAGTGATCCATGCTGTAAAAATAGTTTCTGCAAATACTCAACATTAAATGAAGTACAGAAGGAGGCGATATTTATTGAATTTTATCGGTTTGGAGAGTATAATATGCAAAATGCTTATTTATCTGGATTAGTGCGGCTTAATAAGTGCAAAAAAGTGTATGCAAGGCAGAGGAAGGTTCCAACAGTAAGCCAGAGAAAGGTTTCTATTAGGTATTTTTTCGTGACACTCCAGTTACTGAGGTTAAAGTGTATAGGATTGCATTTTCAGCTCTTCATGCCATTTCTGTTATGTGTTTGAGCACTGTCCGTAGCAATGAAGAATGTGTCACTGAGATTCATGAATCTACAACACATGTGTCTGTACATACTTCTAGACGGGAGAGAAGAGGCAAGCATTCTAACAGTCCTCATGCCATTGATAACGACAGAAAAAATAAGGTTAGAAATCACATCGAACTGTTTCCAAGGTACACATCAGATTGTAGTAGAACGCAGCATCCAAACAAGTCCTACATAACCTCTGTTCAATAGATTGCTGGAATATATCGTTTGTACTGTGAAGATATTAAAAATACATATGGAGTCCCAGTGATACAACATGTGTATGAAACCATTTTCAACGCGGAATGTAATAATGGTTTTAAATTGCCGTCGAGTGATACTGCTAAGGCACGTAATAATACTGAATCCACAGACATTAAACTACACCATGAGAAAGCTGAAGCTGTATATAATGTACTGAAAGGTGACTCAAATGAGTCAAAACAGGATGGTAGTGATAAAGACGTTTTGTGCATCGACTTAACATCAAGCATTGCCAACACCATATATTTCGACGGAAACAGTTTTTTATAAGAGACAATCCTGGACATATAATATCTGCATTCATCGCTCTAGTGATGAGAAGGCAGTGATGTGTTTCTGGTCCGAGAATGTAGCATCTAGAGGGGCCGGTGAAGTAACTAGCTTAGTTTCAAAGGCTTTAGACATGGTGAAGGAAGAACGTCATCGAAGGCTCATTTACACTGATTCGTGTGTTGAACAAAATAGAAACTATTTTATCCTATGTTTGTGGTTGTACCTCCTAGATAAAAAATGTTTTGATGTTGTTGTTGTTGTAGTCTTCAGTCCTGAGACTGGTTTGATGCAGCTCTCCATGCTACTCTATCCTGTGCAAGCTTCTTCATCTCCCAGTACCTACTGCAACCTACATCCTTCTGAATCTGCTTAGTGTATTGATCTCTTGGTCTCCCTCTACGATTTTTACCCTCCACGCTGCCCTCCAATGCTAAATTTGTGATCCCTTGATGCCTCAAAACATGTCCTACCAACCGATCCCTTCTTCTAGTCAAGTTGTGCCACAAACTTCTCTTCTCCCCAATCCTATTTAATACCTCCTCATTAGTTACGTGATCTACCCACCTTATCTTCAGCATTCTTCTGTAGCACCACATTTCGAAAGCTTCTATTCTCTTCTTGTCCAAACTGGTTATCGTCCATGTTTCACTTCCATACATGGCTACACTCCATACTAATACTTTCAGAAACGACTTCCTGACACTTAAATCTATACTCGATGTTAACAAATTTCTCTTCTTCAGAAACGATTTCCTTGCCATTGCCAGTCTACATTTTATATCCTCTCTACTTCGACCATCATCAGTTATTTTACTCCCTAAATAGCAAAACTCCTTTACTACTTTAAGTGTCTCACTTCCTAATCTAATCCCCTCAGCGTCACCCGATTTAATTAGACTACATTCCATTATCCTCGTTTTGCTTTTGTTGATGTTCATCTTATATCCTCCTTTCAAGACACTGTCCATTCCGTTCAACTGCTCTTCCAAGTCCTTTGCTGTCTCTGACAGAATTACAATGTCATCGGCGAACCTCAAAGTTTTTACTTCTTCTCCATGAATTTTAATACCTACTCCGAATTTTTCTTTTGTTTCCTTTACTGCTTGCTCAATATACAGATTGAATAACATCGGGGAGAGGCTACAACCCTGTCTCACTCCTTTCCCAACCACTGCTTCCCTTTCATGTCCCTCGACTCTTATAACTGCCATCTGGTTTCTGTACAAATTGTAAATAGCCTTTCGCTCCCTGTATTTTACCCCTGCCACCTTCAGAATTTGAAAGAGAGTATTCCAGTTAACGTTGTCAAAAGCTTTCTCTAAGTCTACAAATGCTAGAAACGTAGGTTTGCCTTTTCTTAATCTTTCTTCTAAGATAAGTCGTAAGGTTAGTATTGCCTCACGTGTTCCAACATTTCTACGGAATCCAAACTGATCTTCCCCGAGGTCCGCTTCTACCAGTTTTTCCATTCGTCTGTAAAGAATTCGCGTTAGTATTTTGCAGCTGTGACTTATTAAACTGATAGTTCGGTAGTTTTCACATCTGTCAACACCTGCTTTCTTTGGTATTGGAATTATTATATTCTTCTTGAAGTCTGTGGGTATTTCGCCTGTCTCATACATCTTGCTCACCAGAAGGTAGAGGTTTGTCATGACTGGCTCTCCCAAGGCCATCAGTAGTTCTAATGGAATGTTGTCTACTCCCGGGGCCTTGTTTCGACTCAGGTCTTTCAGTGCTCTGTCAAACTCTTCACGCAGTATCTTATCTCCCATTTCATCTTCATCTACATCCTCTTCCATTTCCATAATATTGTCCTCAAGTACTTCGCCCTTGTATAAACCCTCTATATACTCCTTCCACCTTTCTGCCTTCCCTTCTTTGCTTAGAACTGGATTGCCATCTGAGCTCTTGATATTCATACAAGTGGTTCTCTTCTCTCCTAAGGTCTCTTTAATTTTCCTGTAGGCAGTATCTATCTTACCCCTAGTGAGACAAGCCTCTACATCCTTACATTTGTCCTCTAGCCATCCCTGCTTAGCCATTTTGCACTTTCTGTCGATCTCATTTTTGAGACGTTTGTATTCCCTTTTGCCTGCTTCATTTACTGCATTTTTATATTTTCTCCTTTCATCAATTAAATTCAATATTTCTTCTGTTACCCAAGGATTTCTATTAGCCCTCGTCTTTTTACCTACTTGATCCTCTGCTGCCTTCACTACTTCATCCCTCAGAGCTACCCATTCTTCTTCTACTGTATTTCTTTCCCCCATTTCTGTCAATTGTTCCCTTATGCTCTCCCTGAAACTCTGTACAACCTCTGGTTCTTTCAGTTTATCCAGGTCCCATCTCCTTAAATTCCCACCTTTTTGCAGTTTCTTCAGTTTCAATCTGCAGTTCATAACCAAGAGATTGTGGTCAGAATCCATATCTGCCCCTGGAAATGTCTTACAATTTAAAACCTGGTTCCTAAATCTCTGTCTTACCATTATATAATCTATCTGATACCTATTAGTATCTCCAGGATTCTTCCAGGTATACAACCTTCTTTTATGATTCTTGAACCAAGTGTTAGCTATGATTAAGTTATGCTCTGTGCAAAATTCTACAAGGCGGATTCCTCTTTCATTTCTTCCCCCCAATCCATATTCACCTACTATGTTTCCTTCTCTCCCTTTTCCTACTGACGAATTCCAGTCACCCATGACTATTAAATTTTCATCTCCCTTCACTACCTGAATAATTTCTTTTATCTCGTCATACATTTCATCAATTTCTTCATCATCTGCAGAGCTAGTTGGCATATAAACTTGTACTACTGTAGTAGGCATGGGCTTTGTGTCTATCTTGGCCACAATAATGCGTTCACTATGCTGTTTGTAGTAGCTAACCCGCACTCCTATTTTTTTATTCAGTATTAAACCTACTCCTGCATTACCCCTATTTGATTTTGTATTTATAACCCTGTAATCACCTGACCAAAAGTCTTGTTCCTCCTGCCACCGAACTTCACTAATTCCCACTATATCTAACTTTAACCTATCCATTTCCCTTTTTAAATTTTCTAACCTACCTGCCCGATTAAGGGATCTGACATTCCACGCTCCGATCCGTAGAATGCCAGTTTTCTTTCTCCTGATAACGACGTCCTCCTGAGTAGTCCCCGCCCGGAGATCCGAATGGGGGACTATTTTACCTCCGGAATATTTTACCCAAGAGGACGCCATCATCATTTAATCATACAGTAAAGCTGCATGTCCTCGGGAAAAATTACGGCTGTAGTTTCCCCTTGCTTTCAGCCGTTCGCAGCACCAGCACAGCAAGGCCGTTTTGGTTAATGTTACAAGGCCAGATCAGTCAATCATCCAGACTGTTGCCCCTGCAACTACTGAAAAGGCTGCTGCCCCTCTTCAGGAACCACATGTTTGTCTGGCCTCTCAACAGATACCCCTCCGTTGTGGTTGCACCTACGGTACGGCCATCTGTATCGCTGAGGCACGCAAGCCTCCCCACCAACGGCAAGGTCCATGGTTCATGGGGGAAGATTCACCTCCCTGGTCACACGTCACTGCAATCTCACAGGGATTTTGGAGTTACTGAGAAGCTGAAAAAAAGACACAGGCTGTGTTCACTCCAGCAAAATGGGTTGAAGTTATAAGAAAGAACAAACAAAAGAACCCATTCACTGTGGTTGAAATGAAGAAAGAAGACTTCGTGTCTTTGTCGTCTATAATGAACACTATCGTCAAACGTAACGCTGCTGTTGACGATAAGCCTGTAGAAATCAGAAACGCATTGGTGTTTGGATTAGTGAGTGGTGAACATTCTGTATATATCAAATACTCACACAATCTGAGAAACGTGTGTGATCTGTTTACAGAAGTTTCGTGGACGATTTTCGAAGCATACGGACTGCGTAAGTTCCTACGTATCCAAATGGACGTCAAATTAAGACAGCAAAGTTCAACGACCTTCAAAGCTTATTGCAATTTGTGCCTCCAATATATTCAAGTTTTTATCAGCTATTGATTAGTGATGGTAGTGACGATACAATGGAACAGGAAAACGTTTGATTGGTTGGTTGCTTTGGGAAGGAGACCAGACAGCGTGGTCATCGGTCTCATCGGATTAGGGAACGATGGCGAAGGAAGTCGGCCGTGCCCTTTCAGAGGAACCATCCCGGCATTTGCCTGGAGTGGTTTAGGGAAATCACGGTAAACCTAAATCAGGATGGCCGGACGCGGGATTGAACCGTCGTCCTCCCGAATGCGAGTCCAGTGTCTAACCACTGCGCCACCTCGCTCGGTCAGGAAAACATTGATGAGGAGTTTGACTGTTAATGACGTGCTATATAATGTATCTACATGTCAAAGATTTCATTTTCTACACTTTAAATTGTAATAAAGTGGCCTAATATTTAATAGAATATGCAAAACACAGTCTAGTTGCAATAACAACTGTTGGTATCACAGCAGGATTTCACGTTACTATACAAAATCGTATTTTCTTAATTCCCATTTCCAGATACAACATACTCTGGTGGCGTGTGCCCCTTTTTCACTGGGTCCCTCAATTTATAGTCAAGTTTCATATCTGGTCCTGAATTTTTTTCCAACTATAAATCTCTGATTTATAATTAGATTTTCTATCTGAAATATTTCGGTGTTTCCAAATATCTTCGACGTCTACAGGCTTCTTTCACGATATTTAACTTCTTGTTAGCAACAATTAAATAATTCCCTGTGAGAATTTCTAACAGGCAGCCCCTCCATTCATTTGTAATGTCTGCTTTACGTTTGAAACTCATACGTAGAATGTTTCTTGTTATTAATATTGTTTGTGATAATCTGCTCCTAGCAGTTTACTTGTCTTTGTTGCTCTGGACGACTATAGATAGGAAAAGGGTTGCTACAGGCATCTTGTAGGATTCATAAGGTACAAAGGCGGCAAATAATCTGTAATTGTTACATTAAAGGTTTCTGAATATCTCTGGACAATATTTCTTTCCTAATTAAAGTTAATTACAAACACCTGAATGAGTGCTGAAGGGTAGAGGCTGGAATCCTACAGGACTACCCTAGGCAAAGACCTAACTGAGGTCTGCGGCTTGCCAAAATGGCTTTCGTTCACAGGCTGTGGAATATTTCTTCACTGACTGAAATTTCGTAACAAAATCATGAATGAGAAGCTATAGAGCAGAATATGTAAAGAAACACCCTGATGTTCAATGAATGAGAATCTTTTTTCCAATATGACGCGAGTACAGATGATCATTAGTTGTGGTTCCTGCTTTATCTGCAAGGAACGAAGCAATTCAGAACTCTAAGACATGGACAAAATAGGAAGAATGCGTTTCATTCAGAACGTTAATAACGTATGGAGAGCCTCTGTGTGAAGAATGAATGGAACTCGTGTTTCGGCTCTGAATCACACTAGAACGCAGAACGTGAGAATGAGGAATACTGAATGAATTGAGACTGAAAAGAAGAGAGACTGCGGATTAATGAAGGTCAAACACCTTGCATTGGACGGCAACCTGTTGCAGGGAAACGTAGTGAACGAAGCTGCAAGACTGCAGAGATGGCCAGTACAACTTAACCATCACTTTATTCTGCGTGTAAAGGTCACTATCTGATACCTTAACAGATGAAAAACTGAAAGCCGTTGACGTTTAATTAAGAAAAGAAGTTGTTGCAGTGTAATTAATTCTGAAGAGTAGAGTTTTCAAGGAGACAGAAAATGTTTTGAAAGCGATAATTGTGTTACACGACGAAAAGAATAAGACTGAATAGTAATGCAACATCTTCTCTATTTCCAGTCGCAATTAAATTCCAAGGGCAGTGTTACCATTTGAGTACTATTAAGAATCAATATCATGCATGATATTCGCATCATCTTAACTTCCTTCTTCAATGACATACGTAGAGATGCAGGCATCAAGAGATCATATTTATCTGTAATTTTTTTGTTTTATTTCATTAACGGAACGGATCAAAGCAAACTTATGGGAGTCGGCTCTCAATTTAAAAAAAATCAATTTAATGTATCTCAAAATAACAAAAAAACGGGAGACAGAAGCATCTGTGAAGTTGTACCTGCATATTGCTATAAGTTTTGAGGGTATAAAGCAGACGATTTATCTAAGAACGAGGACGTTTTTAACAGGAGTTGTTATTTTCTCTTTTTATTTACCTCACAAATGTCGTAGAAATAGTGTTAAGACTGTCTCATTGAAATTAATATCCGACTTTTAACAATTAAGTTAGAAATAATGAAGTTATTGTTTAATAAGTTACTCTTGTGAGGTTTTTTAGATGACAGAAAATTAGATTTTATAACAATTTTCATTTCCTTACAGATACAGTGTTAGAAGAGATCCCTGTCCCCTTTCCCTATTGAGCTTGAGGCAATATGGTATAGTTGTAGGTAAACAACTAGAATTCTCTCATATACAGATTTATTCTCACTTAGCTTCTACACAGATACAAGTCCGGAGGCTAACTGCCGTTAGCGTCCAACATCCTGCCCCAAAGCCCTCTCCTCAAAGATAGCACACTTGGGCACAGAACAAATATCGATATTTATGGCGCTCTACGCCACATAGCCCCCCCCCCCCCCCCGCCCAGTATGGAGAAAGTCCCTGTGAATGGGGGGGGGGGTGAGAAGTTAGGAAGGTAACGCACAGTTCTTCTGCGTCAGGCGGAAGCGGTCGACTGGTAGGAGACCTGGGGGGGGGGGGGGGGGGGGGTGAAACCCGGTACGTCGACGGTGAAGTCAGCAAGCGACGCCGGCGGCTGAAGACGACGTCCCGTCCTGGAGTGGAGGTGTAGCACTTCGTCAGCCGGCAGACGGAGAATCACCTTGCCAGAAGGCCTAAGAAAGGCACGCAAATTGCCACACGCAGCACTTCTGCTCAATTTAAAGCGGCGCACCACACGAGATTCTGCACTTCCTCCCTCAGTATTGTCACACGCGAGTACCACACACACCGTATCGCCATCTACGACAACAGATAATTTATGTATGTCATCAGGGTGCACATGTGTTGTGAATTCTTGGACTGCACCTGTACGAGCAATGGTAGGGAGGCAGGGAGGTGTGGGAAAGCCATGGCAGGGGGAAGCATCTGCTAAGAGGTCGGTGGCAGGTGCACTGGACTGCACAGGAGACAACCTCGGGCGATCAGCTGACAGACGAGGGAGCGTGACTGAAGGCAACGAGGAGCCAGCGTGGATTGAACGGCGTGACAAAGAGCTGTCACACGAAGATGGTAACACAATGGTAGAATCCGAGTGGTTGGCAGTTCGACTGCGAGGGCTGTGAGGAGTGAAGCCCCGAAAAGATTAGCCACTCGAATTAGATGAACGCGGAGAAGGAGCAGTGCTCGGCAGAGAAGCACGCTGTGGAGAATTAATACCCAAATGCATGGTGTGGGAAGATGGATGGCCGCTCGAAGCAGGAGTGGGAGAAATAGGGGCAGAATCAGGGAGGTTCTCCTGAGGCTCAATGAAAGCTGGTTTCACTCGGTTGAGTGAGACCGTGGTTACATAGTCTTTTATGAGGAGATCCATGTTATTCTCAGAGCGTTTGACGACCTTGTAAGGACCTGTGTAGGGCGACTGAAGCGGGGCTTTGACTGAGTCGTCTCTGAGAAACACATACTCACAAGAGTCTAGTGTGCATGGTACGTACACGCGCGGAGGTGTATGAGCAGCCGGAGGTGGCGGCTGAATTTTACTGCAGTGCAAGCGCACCCGCTCGAGAAGTGAAGGGAGTTCAGAGGGCCTTGGGGTCGGAGTGACTAATTCTCCAGGCAAAACCAGAGGTTGGCCATACACAAACTCGGCTAAAGAATCCTTAAGGTCTTCCTTGAAAGTCGCACGAAGGACAAGGAGTACGAAGGGCAGTGCCTCTGTCCATAGTGAGTCATGGCAACGCAGGGCAGACTGTAAGGTGCGATGCCATCGCTCGACAAGCCCATTGCTCTGGGGGTGGTATGCAGAAGTGTGAATTTTGACAATACCACACATTTTACATAAGTCAGAGAAAACTGAAGACTCGAATTGTCACCCCTGGTCAGTGGTGAGGTAAACAGGTGAGCCAAATCTAGAGATCCATGAATCTAAGAATGCTCGACTTACTGTCCTGGAGGTAATGTTCGGAATAGGCACAGCCTCAACCCACCAAGTCATCCTGTCAATAGCTGTAAACAAGTAACAGAAACCCTCGGAGGGGGGCAAAGGGCCTTCGAGGTCGACATGAACATGGTGAAACCGGCCTGGCGGTTGGGCAAAACAGCCAAGGGGTGGAGAAGTGTGTCTGGAAACTTTGTTCTGTTGACACACCACGCATGCCCTTGCCCAAGACTGACAGTCACGGCGCATGTCTCTCCAGACAAACCGTTCAGTTACCAGACGGGTGGAAGCTTTGACACTGGGGTGTGCTAATGTGTGTAGTTTGTCAAAGACCTGGCGTTGAAGGGGCTTAGGAATGAATGGCCGCAACGTACCAGTCGATTCATCACACCACACTAAGTCAGATATGCCAGGGAAAGTAGAGTGTACCGGTTGGAGAGAGGAGCTGTGGTCTGAAATTAACTGCATGGTATCGGGGTCTGCCGATTGCAGCCGAGGTAGGTCCGTTAAGTCAATTAAGGTTGTTGTAGGGAAGCAGCCTACTCACGCTGCAGCAAATTCACATCAGTTCCATTGTGTGTTAGTCAGTCTGCTAGCTCTGACGTCATAGATGTTGCGAAATACCTTAAAAATCAAGCAAATGACATAAAACTTTCCTAGTATGTCTGGAATAATGATAAATTAATGTGTGTTAAATATCAGCTTGATAACTTCAGCCGTTTCCTTTATTTGGACGTTTTTCTATAAAAATAATTGGCGGCACAGAAAAGAGCTAGAGACTTCAAATTTTGTATTTAGATGCATCTTCCATAATGATTTAATAAAAACAGTACTTTGGATTTCACAGATTAAGATTATAGTGTAAATTCATGATTTTGTGGTTTTCATCTCAAAACTGGAGGAAGCAAGATAGATTAAGTGAGTTTATAAATCATACTAGGATGTTTAGATTTTAATAGGTTGGAGGTCCGCTATGATGATGAAGCTGTAAAAAGTTTCTTTCAAATATCTTTAAAATTAGAGCGATAGCGGATCTCAAAAGGGACAGTTCAGAGCCCATCTGCTGCGTGCAGTGCAATTAAATTAATTCTCTCGCCTAAGTTATTAAAGTTATCCACGTCAAAAATTTATTATCAATATTTACCTGCGTGCTGAATGCACAGTTAAATTAGGAGCTTCATCGGCCTTCAGCAAGAGAAGCTAAAATTTATTATGCAACTTGAAGTGGTGCGTTACTAGCACAGCGGCTAGTCGAGCCAGCCGATTTGATCGAGCATTTCCTCAGCGGTCCGCACCGCGGATATATATATAAGAGCGCTGTGCGAGGAGCAAGGGCCCCAGTTCTCTCCAGACGCTGAATGACACGCCATCTGTGTCGGGAATCGCGTCGCGCCAGGATCAGTGCTACTATCAGCCTCGGGTGCCGTATTCTGTTACTCGAGATGCGCGTAACCAGTAAAGCGTTTCAAGTAAAGTGTTAATTCGGGAATGATTTTCATTATCTAACCTCAGTTTGCGTATTGTCGTATTTTCACGTGCCGCCGCGGGACAGACATTCTACTACTAATATAGCGTGGCGTTTGATGAGATATTTCATCAAATTATGGCGAGCATTCATTTCAACAATTATTTCGGACATTTATAGTTGCATTGGCGCAATAGACTCTGAACTGTTCTGTTAGTTAGGTTGGAGGGATATTTGTGTGTATATTTGTGATTTGAGAATATACTCAACTATTTTGGAAAGTCGTCTTTGATTAGAAATCCCGAACAACTTCCTGACTTTACAGAGCTACAAGCTGCAGCTATAATAATATTTCTCAAAGTGGGCACTAGGAACTCTATTTACAGGCTTCAGGTTTTGTCAAATCGCTTTCTGGGAGTCAAGAACGTTAAATGGAGAGCCAGTGTTGAGAACGGCGAAAGACAGCATTAACAGCATTTTAAAAGCTAGAAATTGACTCGACAAACAAACATTTGTACAGTCATCATTATTTTTCTCCCAACTTAACCGCCGCCCCACATATGGTGCATCGGCCGGGAAATTAACTAAGTGAAAGCGAGTTTAACTTTTCGAATTCGCGAGTGAAATGCGACAAGCAGCTGAGTAAAAGAACAGTGAAAGTGTTACGTGTGCATGTGAACGACGCAATTGGATTAACATCGCATCTGGATTCACGGAGCTGGCACTGAGTCTAGCGGTGCAGCCGGCATCGCGGGAAGCCAGTTTCACCTCACCGCAGTCATCCGACGCAGCAGCCGGAGACGCGCCTGCCATTGCGGGCCACGCAAACACATCACAGCCGTCGGAGTGCCGTCTGCAGTTCAACGCGTCACGTCGCCTCAGTAATCCTGGTACGCCGCGCCGACAACGTCGTGCAGAAGGAACTAAGTTAAGTGAAAAGCTGTTAAAATTTTTACTAACCTGCACTAAAAGACTGTCAGCGATGGAAACACCAAAAGAAACTGAGTTTAAAATTAAATTAGAACCTATGTCTGTTGAGGGAAATGTAAATTCAGACCATGATTCAATTGTAAATATGCATGAAAGTAGTGTTAAAATAAAATATGAAGTATTGTCTCCTGACAGTAGTGTGAGAAGGGGCAATGATTCAGTGATAGAGACCCCTGTAGTAAAGCCGAAAATTGAAATTGTAAATTTATTGGAGGATAGGTTCTCTGGTGAATTAAAAATGAAACAGTCATCAGAGATAGTAGAATTTAAACAAAAGAAGTTAGACATGTCTGATCAATCAGAAGTTTCATTTAGTTTTGATGATTCTGGTATTGGAGCTAGTTTTTCGTCACCTGAGTGTGAAAAGAAACCAGCTATTGAGCAACCCAAAGATGCTGGGGCTGTTGATTTTAATGTTATATTACAAGCAATAGCAGCCTGTAATGCAAAAATGTCAGCCAGTAATGCTCAAATGACAGCTGATTTAAAAGCTGAAATAACTGAAGTCAAAAGTAGTCATGCAGAAATGTCAGCTAGAATGAATGCTGAATTAAAGTCTGAAATTATGGCCAGCCAAACAAATTTTAATAAACGGTTTGAGGCAATGGATAATAAATTAGAATCCAATAAAGTTGAATTAGAAAATTCTTTCAAGGCTAGTTGCAATAAGTTGAAAGACGATCTGGACAGTTTGAATAATAAAATCGATTGCAACCATGAGGATATTAAGAAAAAGGTTGCTCAACAGTTTTCTGAAATGTATAAAACAGTTAAATCCGAAGTTGCTGAGGTTCGCAAAGACTTCCAAATGGAAGATGCGAAGCTGGAGCACAAGTTAACAGAAAAGATCGAGGCGGAATCTGAACTGTGCTCAGATAGATTTAAAGATGTAAATATAAAAATAAACATATGTCAAGCAGACGTAGATGCAATCAAAACGGATACTACTCATATTGTACAAAGGGTAGATAATGTTGAGATGAAAGTAGAAAATATCAGTACTAACATTGCTAACCTTGAGAGTAAAGTAGCTTCAGTAGCTTCTGGTAATGGTAGTGTACAACAAGTTGTAGCTGCAAACGCCGCTTTTATCGGGTGTCGGCAGTTCTTGCGGTTCGATCCAGATAAAAATATCCATCCACTAGATTTCTGGAACGATTTTGAAGATGTGATTCCACCAACTTGGTCTGAACGAGAGAAAATCTCATTTATTAGAAGCCATTTAGCAGGTGACGCCATGCGCTGGTCAGCTGATGTTATGTTAAAGTGTAAAACATTAGCGGAATTTAAAACAGCTTTTATTAATGAGTATTGGTCTAGCCATAAGCAAAATGAAGTGTTAAGAGAATTTTGGAGTGGAAAACGCTTCAATGCAGGCAAAGAATCTATTAAAGAGTTTGCTAGGTCATGGATTTCACGTTTGTCACATTTGGACGAAAAGCTGAAACCTGAGATGATTATACTAGGTCTTGAAGCCAAACTGCCATGGTTTTGGCAAACTAGAATTATATCTGCCCCTAGAGATAATCTGGATCGTTTCATTGAATATTTGGAACGTGTAGAACGTGTTGCTGCCAATGAGGAGCAAA
This sequence comes from Schistocerca nitens, assembly GCF_023898315.1. NCBI lineage: Eukaryota > Metazoa > Arthropoda > Insecta > Orthoptera > Acrididae > Schistocerca > Schistocerca nitens. The sequence goes on along the minus strand of NC_064614.1, from coordinate 102,809,060 downwards.
CACGTAATAACAGAAATGCTAATAACAATAGTAGTAATTTTAGGAACGAGCAAAATGGCAATGTAAACATCAGAACAGTAGGTGTTCGCCATCCTAAGAGGGGTAGGAATTGGGGAAATAATTATCAGAACCAACAATGGCGTCCAAATGACAGTAATGCTGTTCCAAACAGAAATATGCATGTAAACCACAGTACGGAAAGTAATGCTATGCAAGTTAACTATAATGAATCTAAAGGAAACAGCAGTAGGCCGAGGCAGGAAAACTAGTTCCCGTCTATGAGGACACTGGCGCTCACCAGGCGGTTACTTTTCCTAGGCCAGTAGTTAAGGGAATTGGTAAGACAGATCAAAATACTCAAACTGAACATGTGGATGAAGAGTCGGTAGCACCTAAGGATACAACAGAAATATTAGATCACTCACAGTATTTAATAGATACCGTGTTAGAGACGCTTTCTAAGTGGGAAGAGAAAGAGAAGGCGCAGCAGTGTAATGATAGGGAAGAGCTACAATATATTGAATTGTCAGGTGAAGAAGCAGAAGAAATTCACGCTTATATATACGATGAGGATGATGTGCTCTTATCTAAAGTGCCTGTGCAGGGGGTTGATAATGTATTAATAGATTTAGGACAGGAGATAAGTGAGAATGTAGAGGGTAGGCTGTTGAGGGTCGATGAACCCAGTAGCTGTGACCAGTTGTCACTTGAGAAGGAAACCGACGATATTGGTGAAAGTGGTTTAGCTGTAACTAGTGTTATGCCCGGTCTGGAGGCGCAGAATCGCTCAGACTATAGTAAGTTGGGTCATGTTCAGCAAACTAAATGTAATGAAGTCGTGCAGTGTTTCGATTTAAAATTAATAGACAGACTGGAAAAGGCAGCTGAAAGTGTAATTCAGGAAACCCCTACTCACTGTGACCTAAATGTAATGAAGACAGATGTCGATCACTTTAGTTGGAGACGAATTCAAAAGGAACTATTAGATGAAATTGAGGAACCACCTGTACAACCTAGAATAAGCCACCCTATAATAATAGTGAATATGTTAGGTATCAATGTACGTTGTCTCTTTGACAGTTGAAGTGAGGTGAGTGCAATATCTCAGTCCTTCTTTGATGCATTACCTGGTAAGGACAAGCTTACAGTAATGAGGGTATCAGGACTAAGAATAATTGGTGCTACTGGCAAGGTGTCGAAAACAGTAAAGCAAGAAGCTTTACTGCCCTTTAACATAAATGGTAATTTAATTGATCATCCATGTTTAATTGTAAACAATCTGAGTATTGAGGTTTTAATTGGCATAGATTTCTTATCGAAATATCAAAGTGTTGTTGACTTCGAAAAAAGCCAGTTAAAAATGGTCTTGCCAATAACAGGAGTAATCACAGTCCCTTTTAGTGATAAACATGTAGTAACTGATGATGAAACTTGGGAGTTGCCTATACGAGTTCTGAAAAATAGGAGGTATTGGGACGAGGATGTTAGCCTTAGTACAAATAAGCTAAATACAGAAGAAGAAGAAGCAATTATTTTAGACAAGATAGAAGCTAAATTGCAGGAAATCGATGCGATTTCAGCTAATCAGAAGGAAGAACTGAGACAGGTTCTAAAAAGGCATCATAAAGTATTTTCAGATCGACGTGGCGTGTTCATAGGCAACTAATGAAGGCTGTAGGGAGGAGGTTGTTCTGTAACCTCTACACAGTGTGGCAGCTGTGCAGTCCCAGCTGTGTGAGATCTTCTTTCCCTTTCAGGTCTCACTCACTCTTCATCTTTCCTGTCCACAAAAATTTAGACTTCTTCTTTCATATTAAATTTTCCGTTATGATTATTAAGCCAGCATTCAACTAATGAAGGCTGTAGGGAGGAGGTTGTTCTTTAACCTCTACACAGTGTGGCAGCTGTGCAGTCCCAGCTGTGTGAGATCTTCTTTCCCTTTCAGGTCTCACTCACTCTTCATCTTTCCTATCCACAAAAAAAAAAAAAAAAAAAAAAAAAAAAATTCAACTTCTTCTTTCCAACAAATTAAATTTTCCGGTATAAATATTAAGCCAGCATTCAACTAATGAAGGCTGTAGGGAGGAGGTTGTTCTTTAACCTCTACACAGTGTGGCAGCTGTGCAGTCCCAGCTGTGTGAGATCTTCTTTCCCTTTCAGGTCTCACTCATTCTTCATCTTTCCTATCTACAAGAATTTCGACCTCTTCTTCAAAACAAAATTTTCTGTTATGGCTATCAAGCCATGAATTACGTAACCATTCTATCCACCGATTAGTGAAATAAAATACCTGATATGACAAACCTAATAGTGACAAACAATAGAGAAGTATGACGTAATTAAGATACAACTGTATTTGAGTAACAATTATGTATAGAAGCCTGGTAATATAGTAAGTACAAAGTGTTGTTTTATTGGAAATGGTCCCACAATAATATTTTAAAAAGATATATGAATTCGTGTACGACTAGGATCTGAAGTGGTAGTGAAATCTAGTGTATGCATTAGAGCCAACTAAGAAATAGTAAGGAAGAGATTGCTTAGTGTTATAAGAAAAATATGTAGATAAGTTGTAAAAATAAACTCACCTGGTGTAGCAAGGAAAGGCAGTGTAGGAGAATTGAGCAGTGTTTGTGGTTGAGACGTGAAGGACACGTCCTTGAAGTATTTATAAGGTTGGAGCTGGCCGTTAATTTAGTGTAGTGTGTGACAGGATACACCTACACATATTGAGGTTATAAGTTGGAGGCGTGAATGCGACCATAGGTACCCTTATGTTAAATGAGACAGAGTAGCTCATGGTGTCCTATAGGTTTAAGGAAATTAGCATTACGCTCGTCCATAATTATTTGATGCATTTTAGTGGTAGGTCTGAGAGAGACTACCTGTGGTTTCAGCGTCCAATTGAGTGGAAATGGATTGCCACGTGAGCAAACTGATCAGCTGCAGTACACTAAAAATATGAAATGAATGTGCTATCCTATGCTTTAAATGTAATGAGTGAGTGTCAAATAAGTACATACACTAGCAATATAATTGAAAAACATAATGACAGGCGTAAAACATTATTTTAGCTCAGCATAAATACACTTCACAGTAAGTAAGTACCTAATTTCAGATGTGGAATTGACAACAGCAGAGGACCAATAAGTGAATTTAGTAATCAACTAAACGTAGTGTGTTTTGAACACTCGCAACTGTACTATTACCAAAAGTTACTCACATGTATAAAGAAGCTGAGGAACAACTACTAATCAAATATACTCATACTATCTCTAAGAATGAAGTAATAAAAAAAATGAGTCAGTTAAGTGAATAAAAGACAAATGTATCAGAAATGTACTGAGCATTGGTTCAGTGTTCCGGCCCTGAAATAATAAATTCAGACTAAATATGATTTATGATTGTATATCGTGAGCATAAATTTTATCTAGTACATGACTAAAGGCGTTTTGAGCCATTTGTTTACCAATTTATAACAATTAAGTAACCTCGAGAGTATTATTGAAAAAGATTCTGTTAACTTTGTTCCAGCAACATATTGAAGGCTAAGATGTATATATCCCCATTTCATTGTGACCCACCCTTAGATTTTAAGTGAACAGAGTCTGAGGCACTCTTTTTGTTTGTTCTACAGGACAAACCAGATAATGGCAGCCTGGTAGCTGCGTGAAAGCGTGGAGTGACTTGGACACAACTCACAGTGACCCCTCCCCTTTCCCCTTGTAATTTAGAGAGATCGAGAAGGACGTACACCATAGCAACTTCCCCTCCTCTACCCTTGTGAATGGAAGTGTAGGACGCCAGCCAAAGCGGCTACAACCACGTGTGTAAAAATTTAGTTGTGAACTTCTCTTTCAGGTTTATAAAAGACTGATAAGGAATAATCATCTGTTTATGTATCATGTTATCTTCCTTGAATTTGTGTGTGTAAAAATGTAATTGATGTATTTAATGTAACTAAGATTTTCACAGTTTTTCAATTTCTATGTGTTTGTTAGTCTAAGGCAATATGTATGCCAAAAATATTTCATTGACTTTGCTTAAAATTTGAGTAATGACATTTCTAAAGAGGCAGTGAAAATGCCCGCAATTTAAATAACTAATGTAGGTAGTTAGTTTCTTTTAATATTTATATATGTTTGCAATTCAATTTTGATTTTTCATAGGGAGTTTAAGTTGTACTCTTGCTTCCCTTTTTGTAATTAAATTTTTTTCATTCATTAACATTCATAAACAAAAAATTTAAGTTGAGGGTGATGTAGGGAAGCAGCCTACTCACGCTGCAGCAAATTCACATCAGTTCCATTGTGTGTTAGTCAGTCTGCTAGCTCTGACGTCATAGATGTTGCGCAATACCTTAAAAATCAAGCAAATGACATAAAACTTTCCTAGTATGTCTGGAATAATGATAAAATAATGTGTGTTAAATATCAGCTTGATAACTTCAGCCGTTTCCTTTATTTGGACGTTTTTCTATAAAAATAATTGGCGGCACAGAAAAGAGCTAGAGACTTCAAATTTTGTATTTAGATGCATCTTCCATAATGATTTAATAAAAACAGTACTTTGGATTTCACAGATTAAGATTATAGTGTAAATTCATGATTTTGTGGTTTTCATCTCAAAACTGGAGGAAGCAAGATAGATTAAGTGAGTTTATAAATCATACTAGGATGTTTAGATTTTAATAGGTTGGAGGTCCGCTATGATGATGAAGCTGTAAAAAGTTTCTTTCAAATATCTTTAAAATTAGAGCGATAGCGGATCTCAAAAGGGACAGTTCAGAGCCCATCTGCTGCGTGCAGTGCAATTAAATTAATTCTCTCGCCTATGTTATTAAAGTTAGCCACGTCAAAAATTTATTATCAATATTTACCTGCGTGCTGAATGCACAGTTAAATTAGGAGCTTCATCGGCCTTCAGCAAGAGAAGCTAAAATTTATTATGCAACTTGAAGTGGTGCGTTACTAGCACAGCGGCTAGTCGAGCCAGCCGATTTGATCGAGCATTTCCTCAGCGGTCCGCACCGCGGATATATATATAAGAGCGCTGTGCGAGGAGCAAGGGCCCCAGTTCTCTCCAGACGCTGAATGACACGCCATCTGTGTCGGGAATCGCGTCGCGCCAGGATCAGTGCTACTATCAGCCTCGGGTGCCGTATTCTGTTACTCGAGATGCGCGTAACCAGTAAAGCGTTTCAAGTAAAGTGTTAATTCGGGAATGATTTTCATTATCTAACCTCAGTTTGCGTATTGTCGTATTTTCACGTGCCGCCGCGGGACAGACATTCTACTACTAATATAGCGTGGCGTTTGATGAGATATTTCATCAAATTATGGCGAGCATTCATTTCAACAATTATTTCGGACATTTATAGTTGCATTGGCGCAATAGACTCTGAACTGTTCTGTTAGTTAGGTTGGAGGGATATTTGTGTGTATATTTGTGATTTGAGAATATACTCAACTATTTTGGAAAGTCGTCTTTGATTAGAAATCCCGAACAACTTCCTGACTTTACAGAGCTACAAGCTGCAGCTATAATAATATTTCTCAAAGTGGGCACTAGGAACTCTATTTACAGGCTTCAGGTTTTGTCAAATCGCTTTCTGGGAGTCAAGAACGTTAAATGGAGAGCCAGTGTTGAGAACGGCGAAAGACAGCATTAATAGCATTTTAAAAGCTAGAAATTGACTCGACAAACAAACATTTGTACAGTCATCATTATTTTTCTCCCAACTTAACCGCCGCCCCACATTGTGACAGCACCAACACGTGAGAGAAAATCAGCGACCACATTGTCCGCTCCTTGGATGTAGCGAATGTCGTTTGTAAATTGCAAGATGTAATCGATGTGACGAAAGCGTCGTGGGGGCGGATCAGCCGCAGGATTGTTTATGGCAGGAACCAACGGCTTGTGATCAGTGAGCACATAGAAATCTCGTCCCTCAACATCAGTTCTGAAGTGTCTTATGGCCTCGTAAACTGCAAGTAATTCTCTGTCGAATGCTGAGTATTTCTTCTGCGCGTTGTTTAGCTTCTTTGAGAAAAAGTGCATGGGTGTCGTAACATCGTTGTATGTCTGACTCAGTACTACGCCGATAGCATTGTCACTAGCGTCAGTAGTGATAAACATTGTGGCGTCCGCCCGTGGGTGAGCAATAGTGACAGCGGAGGCCAACAGCTGTTTGAGTTCATTAAATGCCTTGTCCATGTCTGGTGTCCATGGTACCTGGCGGGTGCCAGAAGTTTGTGGGCCAGCGAGAACATCTGTGAGAGGAGCCTGCACCGCAGAAGCGGCTGGCAAATGTTTCCGGTAATAATTAACTGTTCCGATGAACCTGCGTGATTCCCTATAGGTCGGAGGGCGTAGCATCTCGAGAACAGGCTTGATCTTGTCCTGTGGTGGTGTCAGACCGTCCGATGACACAACATTACTTAGGAATGTGACGGATGACTGGTGCAATTGAGTCTTTTTATTGTTCAATACCAGCGGCTGCTAAAATATCCGTCACGACTTGAACACGCTCCTCACTCTGTTCTATAGTAGAAGCAAAAACCAATATGTCGTCCATGTATACGAAACAAAAGTCTAGATGGGATAAAGTTTGATTGATGAAATGCTGCCACGTTTGGGGGGCGTTTTCCAACCCAAACGGCATAAATTTGTATTGGAACAGCCCGAAGGGAGTGGTTATGGCAGTCTTTTCAATGTCCTCCGGAGCCTTAGGAATCTGATGAAATGCGTGGTTACAGTCCAAAACAGAGAAGTACTTTGCACCTGCGAGCGCATGATTGAAGTCTGCGATGTGTGGAACCGGATATTTATCAATGATGGTGCGGGCATTTGAACGCCTATAGTCTCCGACCATACGCCAAGTACCGTCTTTCTTTTGGTCAAACAGGATAGGACTAGCCCAGCAACCGGAAGAAGGTTCAATTATTCCCTTTTGTAATAGATCGTCCAATTGTTCTTTTGCAATTTTCATAAATTCCGGTTTGAGGCGTCGTGGGCGTTGCGATATGGGCGGCCCATCGGTTAGACGTAACCGATGAACTGTGCCATTAGTGACTACTGCAATACGTGGCGCGACACGACAGTCAGATGTCCGTGAAGCGGAGCAGGCAGTGGCGGACGGGCCAAGCTGTGGAGCTGAGGGCACGAAGTACAGGTGTGCCACCCGCTCGTAGGCTGCGTAAAGGCCGCACACGTGTTAGCATGGGCGAGGTTGGTACACTGGTTCTTGGTAGCGGGCCGTGCCGCTACGAGCGCTGTAGGCACGAGTGGGCGTGGCCGGACAGCAGATGGCCGTAGTTCATTGCCACGAGCTTGGCAAGTTAATTGTCCATTCGGAACGCAAGGAGCATGAGCACTCGGGCATACCCTATCAATACAAAAGGGGGTGCTGACACAGTTTACAGAGTTCACAACATTGTCGTTAACGTGCGCGGGCACGGGAACACCAGATTGGCACGGACTGACCTTGTCTGTAGCCGACGAGTCGTCTGCTTGTAGTGCCGCGAGGTGTTGTTGTGTGGAGGCCAACTCGTGGTGTATGTCGCGGAGATGCAGCAGCATTTCCTTACGTTCCATCCGCAACTTCGAAGACTTGGCGCACTCCACTAGCCACTTGTTTGTCCAAGATTGCAGCTCCAAGCATAGGTTTACACACTTCTTAGCACAGCACACATGTTTGGTGTTAGCCGAACTGTCACTCGGCAAAGCGAAAGGAATATGTTTGTTAAGGGAGGGTTAAAACACAGTATTTTGCACAAAATCTAGTGACAACTGATAGTGCTTGAGGAAATCAATTCCGAGAATAGGTTCTTCAATTGTTGACACTAGAAACGTCCACTCCAGCTTGCACTCGGGCGAAAGTTTCACTGTATACAAAGTGGAACCCGAACACTGTAGGGTAGACAAGTTCACTGCCCGAAGTACTGTTTTGTGTGGTTGCACTTTATTGGTTGCTATGCGAACCGGCAGCAAAGAGACGTCTGCGCCAGTGTCTACCAGAAAACCTACACCTGATCGTAAATCGCGAACATAGACTCGACCACACTTACTGTTATTGTCCGAAACGGAGTGCAACGTGGGACGGTGCCCGTTGTTTACATCGCAGGAGGTGGCACCGTAGCCTACCTGCGGTTGGAGTTTGCGTAAGAACACGGTGACTGGCATTTGCGAGCTTGCTCCCCGAATCTCGCGTGGAAAAAACAGTAAGGTTGGGCGGGCCTGTGCTCCTGTGGGTAGTTGCTAGGTGACGGAGTATGCGCACCAGAGTCTTCCACAGAGACCGACGCACTGTCGTTGCGGGGAGTTGAAGGTGCAGGCAGGGCGGCTAGTTTAACAAACTTGTTATTAGCAGCACCAGACAAGGGCGTGGCGTCAGAAAGCGTCTTAGTGCGGTCACGTCCAGAATGCAGTGCACGGAGCTCACGTTGCCTGGCGGAGTATGCTATGTCGGCGGCGCGTAAACGTTCATTTACTGGCCTATCTTCATACGCAGAGATTGCAGTCTGGACAGGCAAAGGCAGCTTTTCAGTCCAGATTTCTGCGAGCGTGTCATCAGGCATAACTTGCTCATCGACGAGAAGACGGATGCACCGCCACAGCTGGGACGGAGACCTGTCGCCGAGACGCTCTTCGTAGATGAGCTGTCGCACATTTTCTCTCCTGGTTTTAGAGACGCGCTCCAGTATCGTCTGTTTCGCCACAGCATACTTCCCTGCTAGGGGGGGGGGGGGGGGGCTTTGACCAGATCGTAAATTGACGCGGTCGTGAAGATGGTTCATGAGGCAGGCGAAGCGTGCGTCGTCGTCCAAAGCACAGACATTGAATGTTTGCTCAACCAGGTTAAACCAGAACTCCGGGTGAGCGGGTTTGAAGTCTGGTAATTTCGGCAGCTTCGGCACTGCAGTCACTGCGGAGGTGTGCCTATTACTTCGGACGGAAGTAGAGCATGCAGAAGATTGCGAGTCCGAATTATTGGCGTCCCGTAATGCGGGAATCGCGAAATTCACTTGACGCCGGGGGGGGGGGGGGCGGCTGAGAAGCGACGGACGCTCGAACGGTGTGAGGATCGTAGCCAAAATGTGCATTCTCATTGACGTGGTAGCTCGGAGAGAAGCCACAAGTGCTTAAGTACGCCGGTAAATGTCCGTTATGCACACAGTATTCACTCGACCATGAGTGGTGGGGCTGGTTGTAGATGTCGGAGTAATTACTGTCCAGCACAGAATTGTTGACATGATTAGAAGCAACACAAGGATCCCACACACGCCCACTAGGATGGACACTCGGTGTGATATTTGCTGTTTGGCGAGCATTGAACACCTGTTTGTGGGGCGGCGAGTAAGAAATGAGAAAATAAGTTCGTTTATACTGGAAATTATTGTTTGTTTGCATAAAAGCCTGCTTGCTGTTTGTTGTTAATGCTGTCTTTCGCCGTTCTCAACACTGGCTCTCTATTTACTTTGTAGACCCCCAGAAAGCGATTTGACAAAACCTGAAGCCTGTAAATAGAGTTCCTAGTGCCCACTTCCTTGAGATTACAATTATAGCTGCAGCTTGTAGCTCTGTAGAGTCAGGAAGTTGTTCGGGATTTCTAATCAAAGACGACTTTCCAAAATAGTTGAGTATATTCTCAAAATCACAAATATACACACAAATATCCCTCCAACCTAACTAACAGAACAGTTCAGAGTCTATTGCGCCAATGCAACCATAAATGTCCGAAATAATTGTTGAAATGAATGCTCGCCATAATTTGATGAAATATCTCATCAAACGCCACGCTATATAAGTAGTAGAATGTCTGTCCCGCGACGGCACGTGAAAATACGACAATACGCAAACTGAGGTTAGATAATGAAAATCATTCCCGAATTAACACTTTACTTGAAACGCTTTACTGGTTACGCGCATCTCGAATAACAGAATACGGCACCCGAGGCTGTTAGTAGCACTGATCCTGGCGCGGCGCGATTCCCGACACAGATGGCGTGTCATTCAGCGTCTGGAGAGAACTGGGGCCTTTGCTCCTCGCACAGCGCTCTTATATATATATCCGCGGTGCGGACCGCTGAGGAAATGCTCGATCAAATCGGCTGGCTCGACTAGCCGCTAGGCTAGTAACGCACCACTTCAAGTTACATAATAAATTTTAGCTTCTCTTGCTGAAGGCCGATGAAGCTCCTAATTTAACTGTGCATTCAGCACGCAGGGAAGTATTGATAATAAATTTTTGACGTGGCTAACTTTAATAACATAGGCGAGAGAATTAATTTAATTGCACTGCACGCAGCAGATGGGCTCTGAACTGTCCCTTTTTGAGATCCGCTATCGCTATAATTTAACAGATATTTGAAAGAAACTTTTTACAGCTTCATCATCATAGCGGACCTCCAACCTATTAAAATCTAAACATCCTAGTATGATTTATAAGCTCACTTAATCTATCTTGCTTCCTCTAGTTTTGAGATGAAAACCACAAAATCATGAATTTACACTAACATCTTAATTTGTGAAATCCAAAGTACTATTTTTATTAAATCATTATGAAAGCTGAATCTAAATACAAATTTTGCAGTCTCTAGCTCTTTTCTGTGCCGCCAATTATTTTTATAGAAAAACGTCCAAATAAAGGAAACGGCTGAAGTTATCAAGCTGATATTTAACACACATTAGTTTATCATTATTCCAGACATACTAGGAAAGTTTTATGTCATTTGCTTGATTTTTAAGGTATTGCGCAACATCTATGACGTCAGAGCTAGCAGACTGACTAACACACAATGGAAACTGATGTGAATTTGCTGCAGCGTGAGTAGGCTGCTTCCCTACATCACCCTCAACTTAAATTTTTTGTTTATGAATGTTAATGAATGAAAAAAAAATTTAATTACAAACAGAAGCAAGAGTACAATTTAAACTCCCTAATGAAAAATCGAAATTGAATTGCAAACATATATAAACATTAAAAGAAACTGATTTCCTACTTTAATCATTTAAATTGCGGGCATTTTCACTGCCTCTTTAGAAATGTCATTACTCAAATTTTAAGCAAAATCAATGAACTATTTTTGGCATACATATTGCCTTAGACAAACAAACACATAGAAATTGAAAAACTGTGAAAATCTTAGTTACATTAAATACATCAAATACATTTTTACACACACAAATTCAAGGAAGATAACATGATACATAAACAGATGATTATTCCTTATCAGTCTTTTATAAACCTGAAAGAAAAGTTCACAACTAAATTTTTACACACGTGGTTGTAGCCGCTTTGGCTGGCGTCCTACACTTCCATTCACAAGGGTAGAGGAGGGGAAGTTGCTATGGTGTGCGTCCTTCTCGATCTCTCTAAATTACAAGGGGAAAGGGGAGGGGTCACTGTGAGTTGTGTCCAAGTCACTCCACGCTTTCACGCAGCTACCAGGCTGCCCTTATCTGGTTTGTCCTGTAGAACAAACAAAAAGAGTGCCTCAGACTCTGTTCACTTAACATCTAAGGGTGGGTCACAATGAAATGGGGATATATACATCTTAGCCTTCAATATGTTGCTGGAACAAAGTTAACAGAATCTTTTTCAATAATACTCTCGAGGTTACTTAATTGTCATAAATTGGTAAACAAATGGCTCAAAACGCCGTTAGTCACGTACTAGAGAAAATTTATGCTCAAGGCATATAATCATAAATCATATTAGTCTGAATTTATTATTTCTGGGCCGGAACACTGAACCAATGCTCGGTACATTCACTGACACCTTTGTATTTTATTCACTTAGCTGACTCATCTTTGATTACCTTAATCTTAGAGATAGTATGAGTATGATTAATGGTTGTTTTTTTCAGCTTCTTAGTACAGGTGAGTAACTTTTGGTAATAGTACAGTTGTGAGTGTTCAAAACACACTACGTTTAGTTGTCTACAAAATCCACTTATTGGTCCTCTGCTGTTGTCAGTTCCACATCTGCAATTAGGTACTTACTTACTTTGAAGTGTATTTATGCTGAGCTAAAATAATGTTTCACGTCTGTCAGTATGTTATTCAATTTACTTTGCTTAGTGTATTACTCATTTAACACTCACTCTCTTAATATTTAAAGCATAGGATAGCACATTTATTTCATATTCATAGTGTATTGCAGCTGATTAGTTTGCTCACGTGGCAATCCATTTCCACTTGATCGGACTCTGAAACCACAGGTAGTCTCTCTCGACTTACCACTAAAATGCATCAATTAATTATGGACGAGCGTAATGCTAAATTCCTTAACCTATAGGACACCATGAGTTGCTCTGTCTCATCTAACGTAAGGGTACCTATGGTCGCATTCCCGCCTCCAACTCCTAACCTCAATACGTGTAGGTGTATCCTGTCACACTCTACACCAAAATAATGGCCAGCTCCAACCTTATAAATACTTCAGGGACGTGTCCTTCACGTCTCAACCACAAACACTGCTCAATTCTATTACACTGCCTTTCCTTGCTACACCAGGTGAGTTTATTCTTACAACTTGTCTGCATATTTTTCTTATAACACTAAGCAATCTCTTCCTTACTATTTCTTAGTTGGCTCTAATGCATACACTAGATTTCACTACCACTTCAGATCCTACTCGTACACGAATTCATATATCTTTTTAAATTACTGTTGGTGGACCATTTCCAATAAAACAACACTTTGTACTTATTATTTTACCAGGGTTCTATCTATAATTGTTACTCAAATACATTTGCATCTTAATTACGTCATACTTCTCTATTGTTTGTCACTATTAGGTTTGTCATATCAGGTATTTTGTTTCACTAATCGGTGGATAGAATGGTTACATAATTCAAGGCTTGATAGCCATAACCGAAAATTTAGTTTTAAAGAAGAGGTCGAAATTTTTGTGGACAGGAAAGATGAAGATTGAGTGAGACCTGAAAAGGGAAAGAAGATCTCACACAGCTGGGACTGCACAGCTGCCACACTGTGTAGAGGTTAAAGAACAACCTCCTCCCTACAGCCTTCATTAGTTGAATGCTGGCTTAATATTTATACCGGAAAATTTAATTTGTTGGAAAGAAGAAGTTTTTTTTTTTTTTTTTTTTTTTTTTTTTTTTTTTTTTTGTGGATAGGAAAGATGAAGAGTGAATGAGACCTGAAAAGGAAAGAAGATCTCACACAGCTGGGACTGCACAGCTGCCACACTGTGTAGAGGTTACAGAACAACCTCCTCCCTACAGCCTTCATTGGCTGCCTATGAACACGCCACATCGATCTGAAAATACTTTATGGTGCCTTTTTAGAACCTGTCTCAGTTCTTCCTTCTGATTGGCGGAAATCGTATCTATTTCCTGCAATTTAGCTTCTATCTTGTCTAAAATAATTGCTTCTTCCTCTTCTTCTGTGCTTAGTTTACTTGTACTAAGGTTAACATCTTCGTCCGAATATCTCCTATTTTTCAGAACTCGTATAGGCAACTCCCAAGTTTCATCATCAGTTACTACATGTTTATCACTAAAAGGTACTATAATTACTCCGGTTATTGGCAAGACCATTTTTTAACTGGTTTCTTTCAAAGTCAACAACACTCTGATATTTTGACAGGAAATCTATGCCAATTACCTCAATACTGAGATTGTTTACAATTAAACATGGATGATCAATTAAATTACCATTAATGTTAAAGGGCAATAAAGCTTCTTGCTTTACCATTTTTGACACCTTGCCAGTAGCACCAATTATTCTTAGTCCTGATACCCTCATTACTGTAAGCTTGTCTTTACCAGGTAATGCATCAAAGAAGGACTGTGATATTGCACTCACCTCACTTCCACTGTCTAAGAGACAACGTACATTGATACCCAATATATTCACTATTATTATAGGGTGGCTTATTCTAGGTTGTACAGGTGGTTCCTCAATTTCATCTAATAGTTCCTTTTGAATTCGTCTCCAACTAAAGCGATCGACATCTGTCTTCATTACATTTAGGTCACAGTGAGTAGGGGTTTCCTGAATTACATTTTCAGCTGCCTTTTCCAGTCTGTCTATTAATTTTAAATCGGAACACCGCACGACTTCATTACATTTAGTTTGCTGAACATGACCCAACTTACTGTAGTCTGAGCGATTCTGCGTCTCCAGACCGGGCATAACACTAGTTACAGCTAAACAACTTTTATCATTATCGTCGGTTTCCTTCTCAGGTGACAACTGGTCACAGCTACTGGGTTCATTGACCCTCAACAACCTACCCTCTACATTCCCACTTATCTCCTGTCCTAAATCTATTAATACATTATCAACATCCTGCACAGGCACTTTAGATAAGAGCACATCATCTTCATCATAAATATAAGCGTGAATTTCTTCTGCTTCCTCACCTGACAATTCCGTACGTTGTAGCTCTTCCCTATCATTACACTGTTGCGCCTTCTCTTTCTCTTCCCACTTAGAAAGCGTCTCTAACACGGTATCTATCAAATACTGTGAGTGATCTAATATTTCTGTTGTATCCTTAGGTGCTACCGACTCTTCATCCACATGTTCAGTTTGAGTATTTTGATCTGTCTTACCAATTCCCTTAACTACTGGCCTAGGAAAAGTAACCGCCTGGTGAGCGCCAGTGTCCTCATAGACGGGAACTAGTTTTCCTGCCTCGGCCCACTACTGTTTCCTTTTGTTTCATTATAGTTTACTGGCATAGCATTACTTTCCGTACTGTGGTTTACATGCATATTTCTGTTTGAAACAAAATTATTATCCCTTGGATGCCATTGTTGATTCTGATAATTATTTCCCCAATTCCTACCTCCCTTAGGATGGCGAACACCTACTGTTCTGATATTTACATTGCCATTTTGCTCGTTCCTAAAATTACTATTATTGTTATTGGCATTTCTGTTATTACGTGCTTGCTCCTCATTGGCAGCAACACGTTCTACACGTTCCAAATATTCAATGAAACGATCCAGATTATCTCTAGGAGCAGATATAATTCTAGTTTGCCAAAACCATGGCAGTTTGGCTTCAAGACCTAGTATAATCATTTCCGGTTTTAGCTTTTCGTCCAAATGTGACAACCTTGAAATCCATGACCTAGCAAATTCTTTAATAGATTCTTTGCCTGCATTGAAGCGTTTCCCACTCCAAAATTCTCTTAACACTTCATTTTGCTTATGGCTAGACCAATACTCATTAATGAAAGCAGTTTTAAATTCCGCTAATGTTTTACACTTTAACATAACATCAGCTGACCAACGCATGGCATCACCTGCTAAATGACTTCTAATAAATGAGATTTTCTCTCGTTCAGACCAAGTTGGTGGAATCACATCTTCAAAATCGTTCCAGAAATCTAGCGGGTGGATATTTTTATCTGGATCGAACCGCAAGAACTGCCGACACCCGATAAAAGCGGCGTTTGCAGCTACAACTTGTTGTACACTACCATTACCAGAAGTTACTGAAGCTACTTTACTTTCAATGTTAGCAATGTTAGTACTTATATTTTCTACTTTCATCTCAACATTATCTACTCTTTGCACAATATGAGTAGTGTCAGTTCTGATTGCATCTACGTCTGCTTGACATATGTTTATTTTTATATTAACATCTATAAATCTATCTGAGCACAGTTCAGATTCCGCCTCGATCTTTTCTGTTAGCTTGTGCTCCAGCTTCGCATCTGCCATTTGGAAGTCTTTGCGAACCTCAGCAACTTCGGATTTAACTGTTTTATACATTTCAGAAAACTGTTGAGCAACCTTTTTCTTAATATCCTCATGGTTGCAATCTATTTTATTATTCAAACTGTCTAGATCTTCTTTCAACTTATTGCAACCAGCCTTGAAGGTATCGTCCATTACCTCCAATCGTTTATTAAAATTAGTTTGGCTGGCCATAATCTCATACTTTAATTCAGCATTACTGCTTTTGACCTCAGTTATTTCAGACTTTAATTCAGCATTGCTGGCAGCTATTGCTTGTAATATAACATTTAAATCAACAGCCCCAGTATCTTTGGGTGGCTCAATAGCTGGTTTCTTTTCACACTCAGGTGACGAAAAACTAGCTCCAATACCAGAATCATCAAAACTAAAGGAAACATCTGATTGATTAGTCATATCTAGCTTCTCCTGTTTAAACCTTACCATCTCTGATGACCGTTTCATTATTAATTCATCAGAGAAACTATCATCCAATAAATTTACAATTTCTGGTTTCTGTTTTACTACAGGGGTCTCTATTATTGAATCATTGCACCTTCCCACACTACTGTCAGGAGACAATACTTCATTCTTCACCTTAATATTATTACTCTCATGCATGTTTACACTTGAACCGTTGTCTGGATTTACATTTCCCTCAACAGACATAGGTTCTAATTTAAGTTTAAACTAAGTTTCTTTTGGTGTTTCCATCGCTGACAGTCTTTTAGTGCAGGTTAGTAAAATTTTTAACAGCTTTGCACTTAACTTAGTTCCTTCTGCACGACGTTGTCGGCGCGGCGTACCAGGATTACTGAGGCGACGTGACGCGTTGAACTGCAGACGGCACTCCGACGGCTGTGATGTGTTTGCGTGGCCCGCAATGGCAGGCGCGTCTCCGGCTGCTGCGTCGGATGACTGCGGTGAGGTGAAACTGGCTTCTCGCGATGCTAGCAGCACCGCTAGACTCAGTGCCAGCTCCGTAAATCCAGATGCGATGTTAATCCAGTTGCGTCGCTCACATGCACACGCAACACTTTCACTGTTCTATTACTCAGCTGCGTGTCGCATTTCACTCGCGAATCCGAATAGTTAAAAATCACTTTCACTTAGTTGATTTCCCGGGCCGATGCACCATATGTGGGGCGGCGGTTGATAAGATAAAATATAATTGCAGTACAAAATGTTTGTTATGTTGAAAGTTTCTGGCTTTAGAATGTTGTTATGCTGTCTTCCGCCGTTCTCAACACTGGCTCTCTATTTACTTTGTAGACCCCCAGAAAGCGATTTGACAAAACCTGAAGCCTGTAAATAGAGTTCCTAGTGCCCACTTCCTTGAGATTACAATTATAGCTGCAGCTTGTAGCTCTGTAGAGTCAGGAAGTTGTTCGGGATTTCTAATCAAAGACGACTTTCCAAAATAGTTGAGTATATTCTCAAAATCACAAATATACACACAAATATCCCTCCAACCTAACTAACAGAACAGTTCAGAGTCTATTGCGCCAATGCAACCATAAATGTCCGAAATAATTGTTGAAATGAATGCTCGCCATAATTTGATGAAATATCTCATCAAACGCCACGCTATATAAGTAGTAGAATGTCTGTCCCGCGACGGCACGTGAAAATACGACAATACGCACACTGAGGTTAGATAATGAAAATCATTCCCGAATTAACACTTTACTTGAAACGCTTTACTGGTTACGCGCATCTCGAATAACAGAATACGGCACCCGAGGCTGTTAGTAGCACTGATCCTGGCGCGGCGCGATTCCCGACACAGATGGCGTGTCATTCAGCGTCTGGAGAGAACTGGGGCCTTTGCTCCTCGCACAGCGCTCTTATATATATATCCGCGGTGCGGACCGCTGAGGAAATGCTCGATCAAATCGGCTGGCTCGACTAGCCGCTAGGCTAGTAACGCACCACTTCAAGTTACATAATAAATTTTAGCTTCTCTTGCTGAAGGCCGATGAAGCTCCTAATTTAACTGTGCATTCAGCACGCAGGGAAGTATTGATAATAAATTTTTGACGTGGCTAACTTTAATAACATAGGCGAGAGAATTAATTTAATTGCACTGCACGCAGCAGATGGGCTCTGAACTGTCCCTTTTTGAGATCCGCTATCGCTATAATTTAACAGATATTTGAAAGAAACTTTTTACAGCTTCATCATCATAGCGGACCTCCAACCTATTAAAATCTAAACATCCTAGTATGATTTATAAGCTCACTTAATCTATCTTGCTTCCTCTAGTTTTGAGATGAAAACCACAAAATCATGAATTTACACTAACATCTTAATTTGTGAAATCCAAAGTACTATTTTTATTAAATCATTATGAAAGCTGAATCTAAATACAAATTTTGCAGTCTCTAGCTCTTTTCTGTGCCGCCAATTATTTTTATAGAAAAACGTCCAAATAAAGGAAACGGCTGAAGTTATCAACCTGATATTTAACACACATTAGTTTATCATTATTCCAGACATACTAGGTAAGTTTTATGTCATTTGCTTGATTTTTGAGGTATTGCGCAACATCTATGACGTCAGAGCTAGCAGACTGACTAACACACAATGGAAACTGATGTGAATTTGCTGCAGCGTGAGTAGGCTGCTTCCCTACATGTTGACTAGCCGGCGCGGAAGGATACGCACGTGGCGGGAGCTGATTCGAGTTTGAATTTACTACTGGATTTTCCAAAGTAGCAAAACCTCGCTCGACGCCAAGATCTGTATTGAATTGTGTGTTCGATACAGGAGTAGGAATGTTCCGACCAACACTCTGTGGAGAACACGTGGGAAAGTCCAGGCTAACAAAGCCAGAGTCCACGACCGTTGGCGGTTGGAAGATACTGGCGGCACTCGATGAATTCCACTGCATGTTCTGGCTGAAGGATTCCGAAGTTTCTTGCGGAATGTCCACTACGACGGCAGGAGTGCTGGAGAGATGTTGCTGGAATCCGGGCGGCGGTGAATGCTAAAAGGCCATTGTCTGGAGCTGAACAAAGGCCCTCGCGATCGCGGAGAAACCCGACGCGGTAGGCGCGTAAATAACCTTCCGGCGGTAACTCGGACGCGTATTCCACAAAAACGGGGTCACCAGTCAGAGAATATGGTATAGTTGTAGGTAAACAACTAGAATTCTCTCATATACAGATTTATTGTCACTTAGCTTCTACACAAATACAAGTTCGGAGGCTAACTGCCGTTAGCGTCCAACATCCTGCCCCAAAGCCCTCTCCTCAAAGGTAGCACACTTGGGCACAGAACAAATATCGATATTTATGGCGCTCTACGCCACAAGCTCAAATTTCATATTACTCATTCTTTTCATGGAACAGAGACAAAACAGGGCACAGCACAAAGGAAATACAGAAAAATGAAAAAACAAAAATAGCCACGCTAATGTTTATACAGATGCCATACAACAGTGTATTGGAAAGAATTTGAAAACATCATAATTTTCGAATTGCTGTTGTTCATTCATTTCATTTTCATTTCAACTTCACTCAAAATTAATTAGCTTGCGATTTTGTGACTATTGTATTTCGCTTCTGGTTGTCATGGTTTGTAGAGTGAAAACTTTAAAGTTAACATGTAGTCAGTGATGTACACAGAGAGCCGTTCTTCAGCATACACACAGCTCTAAGTGAAGAGAGCAGAAATTAAATTTCCTGCGAGTGCAATTCTTTAAGTACATTGCGCTGCGCAAACTTTAGTTAAAACTTTAAGCAAGAAAAACATTACGATTGCGTGAGTTCGTTATTTGTGAAACATACGTACGGTTTCTGGTACCTAGATGTTATGAGAAGCCTATTGGTCTGAAGTACATTATGAAGTCGGTGTTGCAGGTATTGCTATCAAAAAACGACAGATACGATAAGGGAGATAAAATAAAAATATTTCACTGTTTCGAAATATATTCACATTTGCACTTCATTCTTCGACACCTTGGAACTTCTGCCTCTTTTCTTTACTTTCCCTTCTCTATTTTCCTTTTCCTGCTTCACTTACTTTTTGAATAATTTGTATCACTGCCAATGTATAAGTGAAATAGTAGCAGTGATATAATAATATATTACGTATATCGATGTATTGATACATAACATTTTACGTGTAAACATATACAGTTTCACAATATAATGTTAAAACATCTTCACATAAAACGCTAACTGTCAGTTCCGGTATAAGACAGGGAATAAATGTTTAAGATGGCCACAGTAAGAAACAAACATATAGTTATTCCCACACATTTTTCCCTCCGGAAATTAACTACCCTTAAATCTTCATTTGCGTGTAGTATACAATGTATTATCCTTTGGTAAACACATTTTGTTAACATCACATACTACAAAAAATGGTTCAAATGGCTCTGAGCACTATGGGACTTAACATATATGGTCATCAGTCCCCTAGAACTTAGAACTACTTAAACCTAACTAACCTAAGGACATCACACAACACCCAGCCATCACGAGGCAGAGAAAATCCTTGACCCCGCCGGGAATCGAACCCGGGAACCCGGGCGTGGGAAGCGAGAACGCTACCGCACGACCACGAGGTGCGGGCTCACATACTACACCCAACTTTCATTTTCTTTATATGTTTCCTTAAGGGAGCTGGTGCAGTGCTTCAGAAACTTTACTTTCAAGATCGCTATGTTGTAAAGTGGTGATGAATGTGATTACTTGTAATCGGCACAACAACATATATGTACATACCTGTTATTCGAAAATTGACATACCGACTTCTAGTATAGCTCACGATACCAAAATGACATACACTGTACGGCACCACTTACTGTACTTAAGGAGAATAATATGTAATGTAAACATACACCCGAAAGTGGCAACAGAGAATTGCAGAAACCGGTAATCTACAGGGCGTTACAAAAAGGTACGGCCAAACTTTCAGGAAACATTCCCCACACACAAATAACGAAAATATGTTACGTGGACATATGTCCGGAAACGCTTAATTTCCATGTTCGAGCTCATTTTAGTTTCGTCAGTATGTTCTACCACCTACGCTCAATGGAGCACGTTATCATGATTTCATACGGGATACTCAACCTGAGCTGCTAGAACATGTGCCTTTACAAGTACGACACAACATGGTGTTCATGCATGATGGAGCTCCTGCACATTTCAGTCGAAGTGTTCGTACGCTTCTCAACAACAGATTCGGTGACCGATGGGTTGGTAGAGGCGGACCAATTCCATGGCCTCCACGCTCTCCTGACCTCAACCCTCTTGACTTTCATTTGTAAGTAGGCTGTTTAGGTTTTTTTTATTGGTAACGCCACCTCTGTATAAAAATCACTGGCTGTGCTGTGTGCAGTCTGTGTCTAGTTTGCATTGTTGTCTGCCATTGTAGTGTTGGGCAGCGGCAGCTGGATGTGAACAGCGCGTAGCGTTGCGCAGTTGGAGGTGAGCCGCCAGCAGTGGTGGATGTGGGGAGAGAGATGGCGGAGTTTTGAAATTTGTCATGAACTGCTATATATATTATGACTATTGAGGTAAATACATTGGTTGTTCTCTATCAAAATCTTTCATTTTGCTAACTATGCCTATCAGTAGTTAGTGCCTTCCGTAGTTTGAATCTTTTATTTAGCTGGCAGTAGTGGCGCTCGCTGTATTGCAGTAGTTCGAGTAACCAAGATTTTTGTGAGGTAAGCGATTTGTGAAACGCATAGGTTAATGTTAGTCATGGCCATTCTTTTGTAGGGATTTCTGAAAGTCAGATTGCGTTGCGCTAAAAATATTGTATGTAAGTTTAAGTACAGTCTTGTATAAATTGTTCAAAGGGGACGTTTCACATTTATGGGGGCATTTGAAAGCTCTTGTCTACGCAACCCCGGTACCAAATGTAGAGACTCTTCCTGCTCGTATTGTGGATGGCTGTGGTACAATACGCCATTCTCCAGGGCTGCATCAGCGCATCAGGGATTCCATACGACGGAGGGTGGCTGCATGTATCCTCGCTAACGGAGGACATTTTGAACATTTCCTGTAACAAAGTGTTTGAAGTCACGCTGGTAGGTTCTGTTGCTGTGTGTTTCCATTCCATGATTAATGTGATTTGAAGAGAAGTAATAAAATGAGCTCTAACATGGAAAGTAAGCGTTTCCGGACACATGTCCACATAACATATTTTCTTTCTTCGTGTGTGAGGAATGTTTCCTGAAAGTTTGGCCGTACCTTTTTGTAACACCCTGTATATGAATAAATGATTTTAACGATCTTATCAGTTGCAAATTTATTCACCGTTCATAATAATATAGACCTTCATTTTCCTTTTCGGCTTCACACTGTATTTCGGATCGCAACTTTTGGTAACACGCTGCATACTGTGTGTCACATGTACCTCAGAATTTCCGAGTTTGTCTTCGCTACTGTTTCCTACGTTTTATTGTTCTCCTGATTATGAACTGGTATTGTATAGAGTATCGTTCCTCTTAACTCGGAAATGCAAGCGACGCTTTTTTTTTCCCTTTGCCCCCTGGAAACGTCATCCTCTGTGAATGTCGCTATGCTATTATGGTGCTCTCCGTTTGCAGCGTTACGCTTGCACTGGGTTTCACTTTCATGTCTACTTTTTGCAGCTGACTTTAATTAGCGCTACTGCTGGGAAGTCGTCTCAACAGATTTTAATGAGCTCTAATTAGTCTGAATTATTACATATGTCTAGCGTCCGATCGACGTTTTAACAAAGAATCTACGCGCCGCAGTACTCTTTGTCTGAACGCTGAATACATGTGCGTGACAAAACATTGATTATACAGTTCAGCTGTTGCTATACCCGGCCTATTAGTTGTTGTGCTAGCAGGTCGTCTTAAAGTAGTACTACCATAACATCAGTCGTGACTCAATTTATTCACTGTTCCATATCTCACTTATCACACTAGTATCTGTTCAAGCAAGACTATGGACTAGAGTACAGATAGTACCTCAAGAACAAAACACTTTACATTCACGAAGTACGTGAGTCGATCAAAGTGCATTAAAAATGCGATTAAAACTAATATACTCAAGTGACAGAATTTGTAAATGTAGGATCCAATATGATGTTAGATCACACCTTAAAGCTGTTTCCTGAATATCTGATTAGTGAGCCACTCTGATCAGAATACAGGCATAAAACAGGTCCAAAAAAGGGAACAACGAAATATGTTCAGTGTGTGAAGAAAATTTACCACATACCTTTAGGTAAAGAATTTAAATATTAATGGATAATCTTGAGGGCATTTCTGTTAATTCAAAGAATTAAAAGTAATGAAATTGTACTGCATTTGTGACATTAAATGGTTCACACGTAAAGTGAATTAATGATATTAAAATTTATATAACAGAAATATGTGTAGAATTACCAGTTACATTTTTTTAACAAACATTTTCAGTAAGTGAAGGCCTGAGGGCAGACTGATTATTGCAATTAACTACATTTAGCTATTCAGCAGTGATTTATATGCACAGTGGCTATCAATTGGAAAATTGCATGTACTATACATAATTTTTGCTTTTTGCCTTTCATCTGCTGATTCTTCCAGAGGATCGAGACAAAGTGTTAAAGTAGAATGTAAAACATGAACATGGGAAATCAGTGTGATATGCGAAATGCGTATGACTCTAGCAGTTGCAGGACTGTATTTTGCAGCATAAACTCAAAACTTCAGTTTGTTGAAGGTATCATATCACCAATGGGGTGAATGAAAAACAATAAAAGAACATCTCTACAATGTAGTTAGACGAAACTGTGTTACAAAATTGCATAATGCCGTTTTCTGGGTCGCTAAAACCAGAACTAAAGTTAATAATCGAAAGTTCTAACAATTAGAGCAAGGAGAGTATATATATATTCATTCATTCATTCATTTCATTGTTGCCCTTATGGACAGTGTTTGAACTCGAAAATCACATGATGACACAATTTTCACTTCTTTCCTCTCTTCCTCTTCTCTTCCCAAAATCTCTTCATCCTTTGGCTGTGCTCCTGTTTCCTTTGCTCTGTCCATAATGTTCCTGTCTTCTTTCTCTCCTTTACAATAAATTTTGCACTCCTAACTTTGTTTCTGAAGTATTTCCTGTCTCCTATCATTTGCCTGTTGATCCCTATCTGCCTTAAGTCTTCGTCTATTTCATGATACCAATTTGTTTTCTTGCTTGAGCTGTTTACTACATCAAAAATTTTCTTTGTAAGTCGGTTGTTGTCCATTCTCTGTATGTGCCCATAGAAAGTTAATCTGCGTTTTCTGATCGCGTCTGTTAGTCTGTCAGTGTGCTGGTACAGCTCTTTGGTAGGTCGCTTCATCCATATGCCATCTCTGTGAATTGGTCCAAATATTTTTCTGAGAATTTTGCGTTCTATTTTTTCTGTGTCTATGATGCCTGATGCTCCAATTGTGGTTGTTTCTGACGCGTACAATGCTTCTGGTAATACAACTGTTTTGTAGTGCCTAAGTTTGGCCTGCCTCGATATGCTTTTCTTATTATAATGTGACCATGTGAGTTTGTATGCCTTCTGGAGTTTCTTCGTTCGTTCCATGTTAGCCGCCTTGTTTGATCCTCCCATTTGTATGTACTCGCCTAAATACTTAAATTTTTCGACTCTTTCTACGGATCCATATACAGTACGCATGGTGTGTACATTGTTGGTCTGTCGTTCCATATATTGTGTCTTCTCGTAAGATACCTGCAGACCTGTTTTGGCAGCTATTTCATGCAAGCATTCCAGTGCTTCCTTTGCCTCCTGTGTATTATTGCTGAGTATGGCTATATCATCTGCAAATGCCAGACATTTTATGATTGTTTTGGTCTCACGTGTTCTTCCCAGCTGTATTCCTTTAACTTGTTCCTCCCACTGCTTGATAATTTTGTCTAAAACCATGTTGAACAGGATTGGTGAGAGCCCGTCTCCTTGTCGGACACCTGTGTGTATGTGGAAGGGTTCCGAAATTTCTCCCATGAACTTAATCTTGGAGGTAGTGTCTGTAAGCGTCTGTTGTATAAGTGTCCTGGTTTTTCTGTCGATACCATATTCTTCCAGTACGTCAAAGAGTGTCTGTCTGTCTATGGAATCATATGCTTTTTTAAAGTCCACAAAGGTAACTACAGTGTTTCTTGCCTGTCTGACTTTCAAAAGTGTTCTCAAGTTCCAGATCTGTTCGATGCATGATCTCCCTTTTCTGAAGCCCGCCTGGTATTCCCCAATTTGCAGATCTGCTTGTGGTTCTAGTCTGTTTAATAGCACCTTAGAGAAAATTTTGTATGTAACTGGTACTAGCGAAATGCCTCTGTAATTGTTTGGATTTGACTTATCACCCTTTTTATGTAACGGATGGATCAATGCACATTTCCATTCCTCTGGCACTTTCTCTGTGATCCAAATTTCGGAGATAATCTTATGGATTTTTTTGGTGATGTTTTCATCTTGGAGTTTCCAGATCTCGGCGATAATACCATCTCCTCCGGCAGCTCTGTTATT
Organism: Schistocerca nitens; assembly: GCF_023898315.1. NCBI lineage: Eukaryota > Metazoa > Arthropoda > Insecta > Orthoptera > Acrididae > Schistocerca > Schistocerca nitens. The sequence continues at coordinate 102,783,843 of NC_064614.1, read as the reverse complement.
TTTCATTTGTTTTATGATTTCCTCTATCTCTTCTATTGTGGGTGGATCAGAATCGGCATTAGATGTGGTCTTTTGGAATGTTAATTTTCCTGTAGGTTTTTTGCAATTAAGAAGTTTATCAAAGTAATGTTTGAGAATTTTACAGTTTTCTTTTGTGTTTGTTTCCAGGGATCCATCTGTTCTTCGGAAGCAGAGGCTAGGGGGTTGATAGCCCTTAATATTTTCTTTGAAAGTTCTGTAAAAATTTCTTGTGTTATTTCTTTTGAAATCTTCCTCAATTTCTTTTAGTCTGTTATTGTCATATGCTCGTTTTTCCCTTCTGATTTCCTTCGATGCTAGTTTCTGAACTTCGTGAAATTCTTTCCATGTTTCTGAATTTCTGTAGCTACTGAACTTGTCCCATGCTTGCTTTCTTCTCTCAATGGCTTCATCACAATTTGCGTTCCACCACCTATGTTTGCGTTTTCTAGGTGGTTGTCCCCAGCACATAGTCTTCTGAACTGCCTTCGCCAGATCTGTCCATGTGTCTATTGAATGCCTATTAATTTCTTCAACGATTTTATCCCTGTTTATCTTCAAGTATTCCGGATCAGGTTTGACTATTTTGTTTTGCGCTGTCTGTTTCAGTCTTGGGATTGGCCTAATCTTAACTTGTAGCAAATAATGATCAGACTCGAAGACTCCTTTACGTGTTCTGACATTTAGAATTTCCCGCGAATTTTTCTTGGATATGGCCACATGATCAATCTGAAATTCTCCCCACACTGTGTTGGGTGCTTTCCATGTTGTAAGTTTTCGTCTTGGTTTTTGAAATTGTGTTGACATGATTTTGAGGTTAAAGTTTTGACAATATTTTATGAGGTGTTCCCCATTTCTGTTCGTGCGAATATGTGCTGAGTATGGGCCTGTTATTTCTCTGAATTTTCTCTCCTTACCAAGCTGCGCATTGAAATCACCCATTAAAATTTTCACATGTCTTTCTGGTACGTTGTTAGTTACTTCCTCCATGTCTTCCCAGAAGTCTTCAATTTCTTGTGGCTTCTTTCTGTTATGGTCATTTGTAGGTGCATGTGCGTTGATAATTGTGTATGCTTTATTACCTGATTTGAAGGACAGTGTCGAGATACGTTCTGATATTGAATTGAAGTCTATGATGTTATCCATGACTGATTTGTGTACTGCAAACCCTGTACCAAACAATAATGGTGTTCCTCTTCTGACCGCAGGTTTACCTTTGTAAATCCTGTAATGTTCTGTGTCGAAATGGTTTTCATCTACGAAGCGCGTCTCTTGAATGGCAAGAATTTTGATGTGAAATTTATCTAGCATGTCTGTCAGTTGTTTTAGTTTTCCAAGTTTGAACAGAGTGTTTGCATTGAGAGTGCCAAGGTAGTGCTTGCGAAGAGGTTTTGAGAAGCTCCGACTCTTCTCCTCATGATGTTCCTGGTCCCCCAGAATCCGATGACCAGGAAAGTCCTGTCCGTTGACTGGGGCCTGGGGTAGCGGATTTCTGTCCATTTGTTCCATCATGATTACTTCAAGTTGAAGTTGGTTGTGGTGACCTTTAACAAGATCACGGTAATTGCAGACTTGATTGTTGAGATCAAGCCATATTTCACTGCCGCACCAACTAGGTAAACAGACGCAGACCACTAGTCGCTGGATACCAGAACAGACACTAATGGATTTCTTGATGTTGTGTGTTTGGTCCGCGAGAGCTATTTTATTTCGCTTAAGTCCGCCGGCAAGCCGGTGAGGACCCCCCTATCCGCCACCTGGGACGCGCCACGTCGGAGTATCACCTCTCCGCCTGCTACGACACCGTAGTAGGTTCGTGGAGTATATATATATATATATATATATATATATATATATATATATATATATATATATATATCAGACATATGGACATTATATAACATTTAGAAAAGATTAAGATGTGTGTTGAACTGTTTCGGAAATTTAGATTCAGGTATTACTCAGAAATACAAAATTAGGGTAGATATAAGTAAACGATATTTATCTTGAAACGTCCCCTTTGAACAATTATACAAGACTGTGCTTAAACTGACGCACAATATTTTTTAGCGCAACGCAATCTGACTTTCAATAATCCCTACAAAAGGATGGCCCTGACTAGCATTAACCTATACCTTTCACAAATCACTGACCTCACAAAAATCTTCGTTACTCGAACTACTGCAATACAGCAAGCGCCACTACTGCCAGCTAAATAAAAGATTCAAACTACGGAAGGCACAAACTACTGATAGGCATAGTTAGCAAATGAAATATTTTAATAGAGAACAAACAATGTATTTACCTTAATAGTGATAATATATATAGCAGTTCATGACATCCAGTCTTACAAATTTCAAAACTCCGCCATCTCTCTCCCCAAATCCACCACTGCTGGCGGCTCACCTCCAACTGCGCAACGCTACGCGCTGTTAACATCCAGCTGCCCAACACTACAATGGCCAACAACAATGCAAACCAGCCACAGACTGCACACAGCACAGCCAGTGATTTTCATACAGAGCGCTACGTGGCGTTACCAATATAAAAACCTAAACAGCCTACATACAATCAATTAAACTGACTCACCTTTTTTCTAAAAATGAGCTTGAGGTGTCATTAAACTCTCCATCGAAAGGAACCATATGTCAGCAGTATAAAACAGGAATTGAAATAGCTTTTTACTGGATTTACTGGACTGTTTTTTTTTTTATTTTTTGCCCTGAAAGTTTTCGCGTAGAGGAAAAAAAGCAGATGTTGATGTTCGTAAGAAGCTAAGGCTAAGCGCACATGAAATATGACAGTCTTGCAAATGTCCTCGTCTTAATTGCTTTGATGAAAGAGCTGAAATATTACAGTCATTCAGAGTAACTTTTTACTTTTCAACTTTGTATCAGTTACCGTTTTTGCTGCTGTTCCCCCTAATTGCATTAATTTTTAATGAAACTAACAGTTTCATTGCCTCTGTGATATCTAGTTAGTATTTCAATTGTCTTTCCAACTCTCTGCTAGCTCTTAGGCCTGTAATTATCTTTCAACTCTGATGTGCCGGCCGGTGTGGCCGTGCGGTTAAAGGCGCTTCAGCCTGGAACCGCGTGACCGCTACGGTCGCAGGTTGGAATCCTGCCTCGGGCATGGATGTGTGTGATGTCCTTAGGTTAGTTAGGTTTAAGTAGTTCTAACTTCTAGGGGACTTATGACCACAGATGTGGAGTCCCATAGTGCTCAGAGCCATTTGAACCATTTAACTCTGTTACCTGTGAAGAGAGCTATTGGCGACAGTGATTTAAGTTGAGCAATAGCAGGTCGATACAAATATCTTGATGATTCAAAGTAAACCTGCAGTGAATTAACGCTGATTGTTTTTTCTTATTATTGACACCTGATCTACTCCTGGCAAGATCTAAATTTACTCAGAGCTCTAGATATAGGAAAAACTCTTTGTTTTTCCAAGACTAGTGTAAAGGTATCTTGAACGACAGGGTACGAGTACATTGTAGTAGCATTACAATTGAAAGTTTACTCCAATAAGGCATAATCAGTGAACATTTCCACATTTCCAAGCACTCAGTAACTACAGACGCAAAATGTCTAAATTTTTGTTCGGATGTAGGCCTATAATTTATTTTGTGTCCAGTATTTTCAAAAAATGGTAAAAACCGGTACAAAGTTATCCTGATTGACTACATGCAAATTTAACAGTCTAGAAAAAGCTTACAGTTCAAAATGCGCATTTGGGAGATTTAATAACCATTCCAGCATTCGAACGTGTCAGGCAGAAGACGATGCGAAGCTACGAGATGCTACCTTTGCGTACAGAGTTGGAGTCATGTAGAAGCTGGCGATAAGAGTGACGAAGCAGTTGTGCAAAAAGCATTTAGTGCATTACATGGTATCACAAAAAATAATTTAAAATGTATACAGAGCAGCCTAAAAGTGAACGATTTTGCATCGCAAGACAAGAGGGGTAAATATACGTATCTTGCCTGCCGAATCAACAAGATGTTTTACATATATTCACATAAGCCATTATATCTTAAACTATGCAAGAAATACAAGTTTCCCTGAAGATTTGAATGTAAAGTTAATGTTTCTGATGTTCAAAGAACTTTGCCCCACAGCTGAAGTTACCTACGAGACCTACAGGTGCATCATGAACAAGAATTTTAACGTGTCCTTAGATAACAACGTTGAAGAGCTTCAAGTATTTGGCGATTGTGCCAGAGGGCAAAACAAAAATTTGACAATTTTTCGCTTAAAGCAGTATACCGTTCATAATAATGCCCATGGCTAGACAGACATCAAGATCACATTTGGAGGACGAGGTCATTCATACATAGTATGTGATAAGAATGTTGGTCTGTAGAATTTGAAACAAAGAATGTAAACCCTAGAGAACTTCATAAGTATGACTGAAATTTCAAGAATGAAACCAAAACTTTCTTTGTGGGAAGGATCTGTCAGCAGATGGTGTGCGATCGGAAAGCCTTTATAAGTGAGATATATTCAAAACCAGCTCATAAAGGGAACAGAGTCCTCATCTATTCACTCTCGTCTGATGAATTGGAGAGACGCGTGTAATGGACCAATGGTATCCAGTGTCATAAGAAACGCTGACAAAGTTGTATGAAAACATAAAATGCAGAATATGAGCTACCTTCATTGTTCTACGTAGGGAATTTTATGTAGACAAATTACTGTCATTCAACAAATTTTCCTTTGAAATTTGTTACATGTAAAAACGTGTAATAAAAGTCTCTGTTATCTGCTGGTCACCTACATGTTTCCGGAGCAAAGTACAGGGATTTAATGAGTCTTATGAAGATCTGTGTCCAGGCAGCAGTAAAGTCTTTACGTGGTTTGTGACATGACTGATAACTCGCAAGCTAAATGTGAGCTTCCAAGGCTATAATAAAAATATTAGAAAAGATAATAATAACATGAGAAATCTTATTTATGATATTAGAAATCATAGTACTGTTAGGAGTGACAATAAAATCACTTGAAATGATGAAATGAGAGTAAAACATTCGTACAACAGAAGAAAACAGAACGTAGTAGGCTCATATGCATATTTCTCTTTCTGTTTACATATTTCCGCTTTCGCTGAGTGGTCACCCCGTCTGACTGTCTTGCAGCGTACCCGGGTTCGATTCCCGGCGGGGTCGAAGATTTTCTTCGCCTCAGGTGGGGACTCTCGGACGTCAGTGGCATACGATCATTTCATTTCATTCTGTTTTTGGGGACATTTTCACTTAAAAATTAGTAAGAGAGAATTTATTGATTTAGTTTCGCGTTCCTGACGTTATAGGCCTACACTTTGCAGATCCTCTTCTTTTGCTCAGTATACACAAAACTTCACTATTTCTCTCTTTCTGAAAACATTATTTTGTATGAAAAACACTTATTACATTTTCTGGGTTTCATTGAAGAAGTTGCGTATCTGGTGCTTTCTCTTGACCCGTTGAGAATTTACTACCAACAGCATCACAGGCAGTGATAACAGTATCATCCATACATAGAAGTGGCTTAGAAAGGCACTGTTGGAAACACAAGCCAGTGATGAAGCCTTAAAAATCTCGCGCAAAGATGATGACGTCAACCGAAATTACCCCCTGCACTTGTATTCCTACTCACTTACAGTTTAATCTCTGCAAAGCACTTTGTTGAATGTACCATTCAGAAACTGAGTGACGGCATTATTTGAGTCAGCAGTATGCTATGTACTTTCTGGATCAAAAGATCGGTTTATATGTCTCAGACCGCACGAGATTCGTTTTTGGAAGTCGCTTCTTGTACTGTCTTAAACCCATCAACTGAAACCGATATTACTATTTGGTTAGCGAAAGATTGTTCTGGCCTTTGCAAACCCTCATTCGACCCAACGTATATCTCGAGCAAACTCTACCTCTGTTCAGAGGAAACGTTTCCTATTGTGAACACAGTTTATGAAACCATTTGATGATGGAAGGCGCGTAGGAAACTTTGAGACTTAGGCTGTCATCCAGAACGTATGTTAGCGTTCATTTTATCTACACACCCACGACAGAAAATAATTCCTTATATAAATTAGATCATACACCCCAAAAATTTTCTGCACACTAACCCATGCGTAAAAGTAATTTAGATGAAACAGATTCCAACGTTTGAGGAATTAAAAACGGAGAATATGGCATTGGACATTATTGGTGTAAGTTTTGTTATTACTGTGGGAAGTAAGTTCTCATTAACGACTAGAGAAATTTCTCACCAAAGCTATTTGCCGCACAATGTAAATCTTTGGCAGTCAGTATTTTAATGGTCTTAATTTTCGTGGTCACACTTGGTACCAGCTACATGTTAGAACAGAAAGTCACGCACGAATGCGGCGACTTTATGACGCCTTAGTCGTAAAATACGTTGTAGTGGCGACAGCAGCAGCTCACATTGTGTCGAGGCAAGCTTTAGTTTCTTTGGTGTGAGAAATCCGTCAGTGGCACAGTCGTACCCATCAGCTCTCATTCATCCTCCTGGTGTTTCCTTTTGATCGTTTCTATTCTGGCATTGTTCTTAGTGTATGTAGCACCATTCGACTGTAGCTTTAACCATGGAGCTTGATAGCATTGAAATCATAGTCTGTATTTCTCAGTTTTATTTCTCTGCTAAGAAGGTAGAGACATTGGGGAAAGTGTGCGAATGTGTTCTTTTATCAGTTGCATGGTTTATGTTTGTGATCAAATAACTGTGAACCGTCTTTGTTACTTGAAATTCGTTGTGGAACAACAGGCTCTGAAGAAATCTTCATTTGTGGCTTCTGTTACATAATGTAATTTTATTGTTATTTTCAGTGGAGGTAGATGCAGTTTGAGTCTGCGGACAGAGGGGACAAAGGTTTATCTTCCCCGCTGCAAGCGCTAAAACTTTGACTCTCGGTTCAATAGTGGCTGAACTGTATGGAAACTGCGACCGGTCGATTTATAATGTTATTCAGTTTTTAACTATCCGGCTTTCCAACTATTGCAGGCTTTATGGGAATTCTCTATTGTATACCTTAAATTACTAGGCACCTGGACTGTGGTATTTGTGCAACTAACTATATTTATATAGATTCTACGAAACTATGTATAGATATAAGGTATTTCGTTTTTATTCCATTATTCTCACGTCACGCAATCTAAAAGGCTGTGAATATAACACTTTGGAAAAATTCATTATTTAGCTTCGTGTAAATGAACCTCTAAGATTTGAGTGGAGTATAATAAAGCGTACAGGCATCACATCTTTCGAACAACAAAACCTATATGTGAAAGTGAAGTGTCACATCTCATGTCTTGTTACTCTTAGCGTTTAAGATTAATGTTTGTAAGCTGTTTATTAAAAGATGTGAGAGTGGGTAGCGGTAAGAGTAGGCATTTTTTATTTCAATAAATATGTGTAAAAAATTGTTGCAATATTACATCAGTTACGGATGCAACACCTAATTTAACATCTTGGTTACATTATGTAAAAGTTTCATTGTAGTTTAATTATTATTAGAGGAATAAAAATAGACTTCCCAAAAAATAATTTTTGGTATGGTTATCCCATGGTGTATGGTAAGAGTATGTAGCCCTGCGACAAGAGTACGCAGTGGGCACTTTTGCCCCCCACTAAAGAAAATGAAAAGTATTACACATAAATAGATGGAAAAACAGAATATGGATTCTTTCTTTCTCGGCGAATTCAAAAAGTAAATGTCGTAGTGATCTGAGAGTAATACCGAAAATTCGGGTCTCGAGGAAAATGTAGTGCTGCACTATTTCTTGCTCTTCCTGCAATGAAAAAGTTCTGTTAATCGGCCTTGAGCTCTCTGCCTTTGCCGGCTTTAAAGACGTTAGGCAGCCCCTGAAAACCCGATAGCTTTGGCTGATTGCCATATTGAGATCCCATTTCCAAAGGCCAAGTACTTTATGGTACAACGGCTTACTAAAGGGATATCGAGTTGATGTTCTCGGCTGTTTCCGGAAAGAAAAGAAGCCGCTAAGGAAGATGTGATAATATGCGAAGTGTGTTTCAGAGGCATGTATGTCTGAAAACACCACTACCCAACGAAAGAAAAACTCTAGAAAGTAAAATTTAATTTAACTTCTTTAAAATGAATAAGGAGGCACCTAAGGTAAATAAATACCAACGAATTTGCCTGTATACGTTAGAAGGAACTGCATATGTTGATGTACGGTTTTGGGGCAAAATTTGGCAAATAGTTTCTTGGTGGAGTAAAAGTGCACCCTGCAAACGTCTACACCATAAGACCTATGTACTTTTACCCCATTCCGCGGTTTTCTTTTTCGACAGTCGACAGATTATACAAACAACTAAAGTCCTGAAGATGAAGGAGGATGTTGGAATCTTATAGCCGCCAGTTCCGATACCAAGTTTACGTAATTTTCAAATACATTTAGGCTCACCTGATGACTCCACCAAAACTAAACGAATTTTACATTGAAAACGTACAATGGTGACTTACCGTATTTTCTGCAGCTGCAAGTGTGCGACGAGATTCCAGAACAGAGCTGAGGAGACTGGCGAACTCATGCTTTAGGGACCTTAAAACTTGGTGTCTACTCTTGCCCCACCCGTACTTTTACCCCAAACTACCCAACATCTAACTGGTGCGTTTTCACTCTGGTACACAATAGACATATTTAAAGTGCCCTGCTCACGAACTTCTCGATTATATGACGCTTAATCAGAGAACAATGTAATATTTTACTACTGAGCATTATTAGGTATACCCTATCTAAATAACATTATTTCCACAAGCATCACACTCTCAGCGGCTAGCTACGCAAGGTATGCAGTATAAAGTTCTTGTAAATATTTATTAATTAGTGAGGGGTCTAAAGTGGGCCAAAAACTTCTTAATAATTCAGTGAAAACTTTGAACACAACATAAAGCGACTGGTCATAATTTCCACACAACCCACCTTCTATAATGTTAAAAATATTTGTAACAATGAAAATTTCTGAATGTGGTGTCACATTGTAAAGGTGAGGTGGTATTCTCCTTAAACGACGATGAAGATACTGCATTTCAATCTCCAGAACTGTCAGCACTGGTCATTATAACAGCGTAGCGTAGCGGTAGCGTTACCACCTACCACACAGGGGGCCCGGGTTCGATTCCCGGCAGGGGACTGGGTATTGTGTGTCTTTCATCATCATTGAATCGCAAGTCGCCGAAGTGGCGTCAACTAAAACTGACTTGCAATACGGCGGCCGAACTCCCCCGAAAGGCGAAAAGGATGTGTAAGAATGATGTTTCGTTGACTGTTTCCTTAACTCAATTAGTAGCTTACCTACAATAAATAAATATGGGAAATCTCGAACACGAGTTACAGCTGCTGCAGATACCGTATGTCCTAACACATTTTACCATATCAAACATAGTCTGGCCTTCAACAACAGTGATAGAACAAACCGCAATCAAAGGATGAAGAAAGTATACCCTGATTAGTTAGAAACATCAGTTCTGTTTCTATGGACGGGAAAAAAGTGTCAAAGAAGAGGTATTTCTATTCCAGTTAAAACCTCTGGAAACAATATCTTTGAAATAAACGTAAGAAACTAGGAGACAAGACATAACTGTCCTGCAGGAATAAGGAGCAGTTGATGAATGTACACACGGAAAAATGAGGCACATTTCAAAATTTCGAGGTGTGGGAGTTAGAGGAAATATAGCCCTTACGTTAAGTAAAATTGTAGTGGTGAACTGTTGGACAAAACAGAGAGAGGGCAAATGTATCAAAGATCAAAAAGATGAAGACAGACGGAATAGCGAAATATGACGAAAGATCATTTATAGAGGATAATGATATTGTATGAGTTATGAAACGGTTTGATAACGGAGCTTTTCACCTACCCAGTTAATCAAACTGAGCACAACACATACGAAGTAAAGAGAAAGAGTCGCATTTTCGTGAAACAGTACATTCACTTTAAGTTATATCTTTGCTTGATGCGCTCCTTAAAGGTACTGTACAGAAAACAAACTATGCCAAAACATGCAGTGGTATAAGATATTATTCCAGCTTCTAGGTCTTTCGATTGTGAACACTTGGTTCCCGTATCAAAGAACTTATTCCTTGTAAGGGATTGAAGAGACGGTAAGGGAAGATTACGGTTTAACGTCTCGTTGACTCCGAGGCCATTAGTCACAGTACACAAGCTCCGAATTTTTAATGGATGGAGAAGGAAATCGGCCGTGTCCTTTCAAACTAACTATCGCGACATTTAACTGGAGCTACCAGTTTCAGCACTACAGTACTCCATCTTCAGGCCCTCTGATCGACGTGTATGAAGAATCCCACCTCTGATTCAGTCAGATTAGGGCCAGCGTTCAGTGACTGGTATCCTTATCTAAAACTTCCTGGCAGATTAATTCTGTGAGCCGGACCGAGACTCGAACTCAGGACCATTGCATTTCGCGGTCAAGTGCTCTGGAAGGTAGGAGACGAGGTACTGGCAGACGTATAGCTGTGAGGACGGGGCGTGAGTCGTGCTTGGGTAGCTCAGATGGTAGAGCACTTGCTCACGAAAGGTAAAGGTCCCGAGTTCGAGTCTCGGTCCGCCACACAGTTTTAATAACACACCGATCCCTTCGATAATCACTATCTCGGCAAGTGATTATTGAAGGGATAGCAGTGTTACAAATCTAGCAATACCTGTCACTGAATGCTGGCCCCTATTTTGATCGGACCAGACATAGGATTCTTCCTATACGACGGTCAGGGGGCCTGAGGACGGCGTAATGTAGTGCTGAAACTGGTTGCTCAGTAACATAACAGCTCGAAATTTAGACAGCTGAAGGTGTCTTGATTCGACATTTGTATTGGACAACCGAGGTAGCGCAACCATCTCTGTAAAAATGGACTTAAGAGAACTCAGGATTGCCGGACACTGATTTCGACCGTCGTACTCTCGAACGCGACACCATGTGCTAAACACGGTGCCGCGTTGCTCGATGGTATTGAAAGTTTAGTCTTCTAGATCTTAAGTGTCCAACTGCACCTGGCCAATAGCAAGAAAACATATAAAATTATAATGAGGAAAAAAGGCCACAAGACTTTACGTTCGTTGAAGAGAGAATTGATACTCTTGCACTGGCGCTTTTTTGTGGAAAAACTGACGGAATTGGGACACTGGCTTGTTTTCATAAGAAAGACAAGCGTAAGAAACCAAATTCTATTGGCACGGTTTCAAATACGTGGGGCATTTAAAAAGTAATGCAACACATTTTGCTTCTTAGCCAGTTTCGGAGGGAAAAAATGCGGAATTTGTTGCGCTACATCGTGGAATATTCTAGCTTCAGCCTGTATAGTTTCATTAAATTCTGATAGGTGGCAGCGCTGTACGCAGCCTTCAAAATGGCTTCTGCAGCGTAGCTATGTACCAGACAGAGACCTGTCATTTTATTTTGGCGGAAACCAGAGCATCGCTGCTATTTACACGCGCTATCAGAATGTCTTCGGGGACCAGGTAGTGAACAAAAGCACGATGAGTCATTGGGCGAGGCGTCTGTCATGATCCACCAAGGTCGCAAAAATGAGTCCGATCACCCGGTCGCACACAGCTGTGACTCCGGCAATGTTGAAACGTGTGGACAGCCTCTTTCGAGGCGATCGACAGGTCACAATCAAATACTTCGTCACTCAACTGGATGACACTCGTCCACCAGTTCGGGTACTAAAACGTGTGTGCCCATAGGCTTCCTCGCCGAATAACAGAAGATCAAAAAGAGCAATGAAGGACAACCTGTGCGGAATTGCTTGAGTTTTACGAGGTTGATAGTGACAATTTTTTTCGGACGTCGTCACAGGTGATGAAACGTAGGTTTTTCACCCCGCATCTGAAACAAAACGGGAGTCCATGGAGCGGCCCCACACCATCTCTTTCCGAAGAGAAACAAATCAGCACTCTCAGCCGGTAAAGTCATGGCGACGATCTTCTGGGACTCTGAGGGGAATATTCTCTTTAATGTCGTCCCTCACTGTACAACGAACAACTCACAAGTGTGTTGTGCTACCCTCAGGAAACTGAGGAAACGTCTAAGAGACAGTCTCCATTCCTTCCAAGCAAATTATGTAGGCGTTGACCAGATATGGCTCAAATCAAAGATACAGTGTCGACAGCAATAGATAGATTCATACAGGATAAGTTAATAAGAGACGGGACTGATACACCACGGTACACAAAACACGTCAGAACACTGTTGCAGAAGCAACGAAAAAAGCATGCCAAATTCAGAAAAACGCAAAATCCTCAAGACTGGCTAAGTTTCACGGAAGCTCGAAGTTCAGTGAAGACGTCAATGCGAGATGCTTTTAATAGTTTCCACAATGAAACATTGTCTCAAAATGTTACCGATGATGGTGCCATATAGCGGAGTTACTAAATACAGTTTTCCGTAATTCCTTCACGAAAGAAGACGAATTAAATATTCTAGAATTCGGAACCAGAACAGCTGTTAACATGAGTGACGTAAAAGTAGATATCTTAGGTGTTGCGAAACAACTCAGATCACTTAAGAAAGGCAAGTCTTCCAGTCCAGCTGGTTTACCAATCAGGTACGTTTCAGAGTATGCAGACACAATAGCGCTTTTCTTAGCAATCATATAAAACCACACACTTGACGAAAGGTCTGTTCCTAAAAACTGGAAAGTAGCACAGGTCACACCAATATTCAAGACAGCAAATCGGAATAACCCATTGAATTACCGACCCAGGTCATTGACATCTATTTGTAGTAGGATTTTGGAGCATATACTGTAGTTGAACATTATGAATCACCTTGAAGAAAATGACTTACTGATACATAACCAACACGAATTCAGAAAATATCGTTTTTGTGCAACACAGCTAGCTCTTTATTCCCATAAAGTAATGAGTGCCGTCGACAAGGGATCTCAGATCGATTCCATGTTCCTAGATTTCCAGAAGGCTTTTGATACCGTTTCTCACAAGCGACTATTAATCAGATTGCGTGCATATGGAGTATCGTCTCAGTTGGGTGACTGGATTTGTGATTTCCTCTCAGAGAGGTCACAGTTCGTAGTGATAGACGGTAAATCATCGAGTAGAACAGAAGTGATATCTGACGTTCCGCAAGGTACTGTCATAGGACCTCTTCTGTTCCTGATTTACATGATTTACATAAATGATCTAGGTGATAATCGGAGCAGCCCATTTAGATTGTTTGCAGATGACGCTGTAATTTACCGTCTAGTAAAATCATCAGACGATCAACTGCAATTACGGAATGACCTAGAGAGTATTTCTGTATGGTGCAAAAAGTGGCAATGGCACTAAATAAAGAAAAGTGCGAGGTCATCCACATGGGAACTAAAATAAATCCGAAAAATTTTTGGTATACGATAAATCGCACGAATCTAAGGGCTGTCAATTCGACTAAATACCTAGGAATTACAATTACGAGAAACTTAAATAGGGACGACCACATAGATAATATTGTGGGGAAGGCGAAACAAAGACTGCGCTTTGCTGGCAGATCACTTAGAAGATGCGACCAACCCATTAATGAGACAGCCTACATTACAATTGCCGTCCTCTGCTGGAATATTGCTGCGCCGTATAGGGTCCTTATCAGGTAGGACTGACAGAGGATATCGAAAAAGTGCAAAGAAGGGCAGCTCGTTTCGTGTTATCGCGTAATAGGGGTGATGGTATCACTGATATGATACGCGAGTTGGGGTGGCAGACACTGAACCAAAGGCGGTTTTCTTTGCGTCGAGATCTATTTACGAAATTTCAACAGCCAACTTTCTCTTCCGAATATGAAAATATTTTGTTGACACCCACATACGTAGGTGGAAATGATCATCATAATAAAATAAGAGAAATCAGAGCTCGAACGGAAGATTTGGGTGTTGCTTTTTCCCACGCGCCATTCGAGAGTGGAATGGTAGAGAAGTAGTATGAAATTGGTTCGATGAACCCTATGCCAGGCACTTAAGTGTGAATTGCAGAGTAACGATGTAGATGTAGATGTTTAGTGTGTGCCGGCCGCGGTGGTCTCGCGGTTCTAGGCGCGCAGTCCGGAACCGTGCGACTGCTACGGTCGCAGGTTCGAATCCTGCCTCGGGCATGGATGTGTGTGATGTCCTTAGGTTAGTTAGGTTTAAGTAGTTCTAAGTTCTAGGGGACTGATAACCACAGCAGTTGAGTCCCATAGTGCTCAGAGCCATTTGAACCATTTTTGTTTAGTGTGTTCATCACCACAAGAATGCAAAAGAATTTCTCCTTCTTCATGACAATGGAAGGCCTCTAGCAAGACTGCGCACCAGAGCTCACAAAATTTCATTATACTGTTCTTCCTCATCTATTTACCATACCGGATGTCGCACCCTCCGACTTCCATCTGTTTGGACCAAGGAAGTATGCGCTCCTCGAGAAACAGTACTTGGTAGTCAGGGAGGTTATTGGTGCAGCAAGAGATTGTCTGCGACGTCGACCATTAGAGAGTAACTATGCTGGCATACAGGCCCTCCCAGTTACGTGCGTAAGGCCCTCGCATTGGACGAAGATTATGTTGACATATAGGGTTCTGTAACTGTAATAGTATGGTTATTGGAACCTTGACTAAATCCCACCTGCTTTAAGGAAAAATTCGTCGCATTACTTATTGAAAGTCCCTCCTATAAAGTGTTTGAGCCGTGGCGCGACCCTCGGGCGCCAGACGCTATCGATTACTCCTCTGGTTGAGGTTGGCACTATGTGCGATCGCGAGCGCCTCCTGTCGGAGCGGGTCCTAACGAGGGAGTGAGTGCGAGTACGGGAGTCTGGGGCGGACAGCAGGGGAGAAAGGACATTGCGGCCGCACTCTGAGGCGACAAGAGAAGAGTTGTTGTGCACGGCCGAGAAGGGAGCGTTGAGCATGGCGGCAGTCAGCATCGCTTTCCGGGGGACAGAGAGTTGCGGCAGTCCAGCGAGCAGACACCAGCTCCGGGAGCAGTGCTCCAGTTTGTGGACGTGACGTCGGTCGTATTTTGGCGCAGTATAGTTTGCGTGGTACGCATCTGCTGCTCCCTTTATGCCCACGTGTGTTGTTCTGTCCGTATGTGCATTGAAAAGGTTACGCTCCGGCTGGAACAGTGGCTTTTGCTTTACGTTCATGCACCCTGACTCATTTGTTTTGCTGCAGGCAGCTGTAATTTCAGAGATTTTTTTTTTTTTTGTCGCGATTGTCTTAGCCCGCTGGTGCCTAGTATCCGAGAGCAAGACAGCTAACGTGTGACCTGTTGTTTTGGGTTCTGGAGTCCTGTTTTGGCAACCTACACTCCTGGAAATGGAAAAAAGAACACATTGACACCGGTGTGTCAGACCCACCATACTTGCTCCGGACACTGCGAGAGGGCTGTACAAGCAATGATCACACGCACGGCACAGCGGACACACCAGGAACCGCGGTGTTGGCCGTCGAATGGCGCTAGCTGCGCAGCATTTGTGCACCGCCGCCGTCAGTGTCAGCCAGTTTGCCGTGGCATACGGAGCTCCATCGCAGTCTTTAACACTGGTAGCATGCCGCGACAGCGTGGACGTGAACCGTATGTGCAGTTGACGGACTTTGAGCGAGGGCGTATAGTGGGCATGCGGGAGGCCGGGTGGACGTACCGCCGAATTGCTCAACACGTGGGGCGTGAGGTCTCCACAGTACATCGATGTTGTCGCCAGTGGTCGGCGGAAGGTGCACGTGCCCGTCGACCTGGGACCGGACCGCAGCGACGCACGGATGCACGCCAAGACCGTAGGATCCTACGCAGTGCCGTAGGGGACCGCACCGCCACTTCCCAGCAAATTAGGGACACTGTTGCTCCTGGGGTATCGGCGAGGACCATTCGCAACCGTCTCCATGAAGCTGGGCTACGGTCCCGCACACCGTTAGGCCGTCTTCCGCTCACGCCCCAACATCGTGCAGCCCGCCTCCAGTGGTGTCGCGACAGGCGTGAATGGAGGGGCGAATGGAGACGTGTCGTCTTCAGCGATGAGAGTCGCTTCTGCCTTGGTGCCAATGATGGTCGTATGCGTGTTTGGCGCCGTGCAGGTGAGCGCCACAATCAGGACTGCATACGACCGAGGCACACAGGGCCAACACCCGGCATCATGGTGTGGGGAGCGATCTCCTACACTGGCCGTACACCACTGGTGATCGTCGAGGGGACACTGAATAGTGCACGGTACATCCAAACCGTCATCGAACCCATCGTTCTACCATTCCTAGACCGGCAAGGGAACTTGCTGTTCCAACAGGACAATGCACGTCCGCATGTATCCCGTGCCACCCAACGTGCTCTAGAAGGTGTAAGTCAACTACCCTGGCCAGCAAGATCTCCGGATCTGTCCCCCATTGAGCATGTTTGGGACTGGATGAAGCGTCGTCTCACGCGGTCTGCACGTCCAGCACGAACGCTGGTCCAACTGAGGCGCCAGGTGGAAATGGCATGGCAAGCCGTTCCACAGGACTACATCCAGCATCTCTACGATCGTCTCCATGGGAGAATAGCAGCCTGCATTGCTGCGAAAGGTGGATATACACTGTACTAGTGCCGACATTGTGCATGCTCTGTTGCCTGTGTCTATGTGCCTGTGGTTCTGTCAGTGTGATCATGTGATGTATCTGACCCCAGGAATGTGTCAATAAAGTTTCCCCTTCCTGGGACAATGAATTCACGGTGTTCTTATTTCAATTTCCAGGAGTGTAGTTATCACGCACACAAATGTATTGCTGACGAGTGAGGTTAGTCCTAATCATGTGGAACTGAGGTTTCAGTGACTGGCTCGTCTGCAAATTAATTAATTTAACCTTTGTGGTGTGTTGTTTTTTTGCTTTCAATGGTGAATTTCTTGTCGTTTATTTGTGTATGTTTCGCCGTTAATGATAACTGTGAGTAAGATAGCAAGGTCTTGAAGGGATTGCGTATCGAGACTGTATTATTGGCAACTATATAATTTGATTTCTTGTTTATCGGTCTGGTGAAAACTTATGCCAAGTTTACTAATTTCCTCCTGTGGTTCGGAAGTTGGTTTGAAGGTAAATCCGTTGGTAAATCTTTACTGGACCTAACTGTTAACTGATCTTGCGGTGAACTAATGCCATTATTAAATCGTTTCTTGTGTACTATAAATTGTATTACCATAGACAAGGAGACAGGGCACATTCTGTGGTCGAGGGGTAGGCACGGTTGCTGCTTTGCGAGTGGCGTCTTGACGCGCGCTAGCCGGCCAGAGTGGCCGAGGGGTTCTAGGCGCTACAGTCTGGAACCGCACGACCGCTACGGTCGCCGGTTCGAATCCTGCCTCGGGCATGGATGTGTGTGATGTCCGTAGGTTAGTTAGGTTTAAGTAGTTCTAACTTCTAGGGGACTGATGACCTGTGAAGTTAAGTCCCATAGTGCTCAGAGCCATTTTTTTGACGCGCGCTAGCATTTCCCGCGTTAGTACGGGCGGCGTGAGAGTTGTTTGCTCGCGGTTGTATGGCCGCTAGTCAGCTGTGCCTGCTCCCGCTTCAGGGTGCGCCGTGTTTCGTAAAGCGCACACCGACCTTCAGTCACTGTTACTCCTGCGTTTCTGTCGGTCGCTTACCGAAAAGTTAGTCTGTTTTAGCACGGTGGCCAGTGGGCTGTGACGATGTCGGTTGATGACCAGCGTTGGTGCGGTCGTCCGCTCTGAGTGGCTTCGGTCGCTTGGACTTGGCAGTTACCTTCTGGTTAAACATATCAAACTTGTTTATTTGCTGTAAATTCCTAAGTAGTTTGTGAGAAAAGTTGTAACTCAGCTTTTCATGGTTTTACACAATTCAAGCATTTTGGTAAGGTATTTTCCTATCTATGTTTTGTTTAAATGAGAATTCTTTATTGGGGTTATTCACCTGTTGGAAGCTTAACATAAAATTTGTAACTTAGCTTTCATGATTTTACCTAATTTAAGCATTCTTGTACAGCAGTCCTTTATCTACGTTTTATTGATTAGTAATTCTTTATTGGGGTTATTCACTAGTTGAAGGTTAACATATGTTTCTAACCAAGTTTATGTCCTTGCTTAATTGAGATTTGTTAAGAGCCTTCATTGCTGGAAAATCATTAAAGCTTGGGTGCTTGTGATTGTGAATACTGTTGTCTGTCTATGTTGTGGGCTACCCTTCCACTTCCACAGCCAAGCTGTCCTAGCTACCAGTACAGTGTTGATAATGTAATTATTTTTTGTTCTTAAAGTCTGTTTAAAATTGTTGCAGAAATTGATGGAAAATATCAAGTAATAACTCTAATTTATTTTGAAGGACTGAGAAAGTTCAAAAGTTATTGATAATTTCATACTGCAAACTTTCAAAAACATCCATGTTGAACTACATTTTGCTCAACGTGACTTTCAATAAATAATAGTCACTTAAAAACTGCATTTTATCTTTAAAACACAGGCAGTATTCATAAAAAACTAATTTTCTCCCGTTTCATAAATATTCAGGTCCACAGAGGATTAACTGAAGAACTGTTCAGTCTTTAATCGTTCAATATGAAGTCTCGGATTCCATTAAAATTACTGGGTAATTGTGGACAAATAAACAAGAAGGATCGATCTAGCTGAAACACTAGAGTTAGAACCGCAAAAATTTAATCTCAGGTAGACACTGTACCCTACACCGAATGGTGGTTTTATAAATAAGACAACGTAAACAACATAGTTCTGTACTTACATACAGATCAGTTAATATCCTACACAGTATTCTACCCCTTACGATCAGAACTGAGGACCCAAAGAAACTGGTACACCTGCCTAATATCGTGTACGGCCGACGCGAACACGGAGAAGTGTCGTAACACGACGTGGCATGGACTGGAATAATGTCTACAGTAGTGCTGGAAGGAACCGACACCTTGAATCCTGCAGGGCTCTCCATAAATCCGTGAGAGTACGAGGGGTAGAGGTCTCTTCTGAACAGCACGTTGCAAGGCATCCCTGATATGCTCAATAATGTTCATGTCTGGGTAGTCTGGTGGCCAGCGGAAGTGTTTAATCTCAGAAGAGTGTCCCTGGAGCCACTATGCAGCAATTCTGGACGTGTGGGGTGTCTAATTGTCCTGCTGGAGTTGCCCAAGTCCGTCGGAATGCACAATGGACATGAATGGAGTGACCACACAGGATGCTTACGTACATGTCACCTGTCAGACTCGTATCTAGACGTCTCAGTGGTCCCATATCACACCAACTGCACACGTCCCACACCTTCACAGTGCCTCCACCAGCTTGAGCAGTTCTCTGCTGGCCTGCTGGCTCCATGGATTCATTAGGTTGTCTCTATACCCGTACACGTCCATCCGCTCGATACAATTTGAAGCGAGACTCGTCCGACCAGGCAACTTGTTCCCAGTCATCAACAATCCAACGTCGGGTTTGACGGGCCCAGACTAGGTGTAAAGCTTTGTATCGTGCAACTATCAAGGGTACACCAGTGGGGATCTTTTCCCGGCAACAGTGATGTCGAAGATTTCTTGTTTTACCGGATACCTGATATTCACGGTAAACATGTTAAATGGTCGTAAGGGAAAATCCCCACTTCATCGCAAGCCGGCCGGTGTGCGGTTCTAGGCGCTTCAGTCCGGAACCGCGTGACCGCTACGGTCGCAGGTTCGAGTCCTGCCTCGGGCATGGATGTGTATGATGTCCTTACGTTAGTTAGGTTTAAGTAGTTCTAAGTTCTAGGCGACTAATGATCTCAGATGTTAAGTCCCATGATGCTCAGAGCCATTTGAACCACTTCATCGCAACCTCGGAGGCTGTGTCCCATCGCTCGTGGGCAGACTATAACACCACGTTCAAACTCACTTAAATCTTGATAACCTGCCATTGTAGCAGCAGTAACTGATCTAACCACTGTGTCAGACACCTGTTGTCTTATATAGGCGTTACCGACGGCTGAGCCGTATTCTGCCTGTTTATATATCTCTGTATTTGAATACACATGCCTACCCCAGTTTCTTTGGCGCTTCGGTGTATTTCATTTGACCCCTTTGTTAGCAGCTAGTCACTTTCTTTCGCTACCACAGTTACGACCACCTGAATCCGTAAACTGCACTCCCATCAGTCGATTTTTCCCATCAAGAGCAGTCGGAATGCGGTATTACCTACAAATCCTCCTCCATATCCACCACGATCGGCACTTATATAGCAACCTGTGTAACAATCGTAGGAGGTCAACCTCGATGTCTGCAGGTCATAAAATCAACAACTTTGAACTAAAATAGTGTACTTAACAGCACGTCCTAACTACTGTTTTTATAAACAATCAACATTTGTAGTGGAAGCTAGGCAATAAATGCTGCCAGACTGACCGCAAACGATAAATAAATTGATAAGAAACTACACGTTACTAGAACTCACAATTGAATGTAACAGTGGGGGAACTTGCTTTCAATAATGCGTGTGTGGGTCCCATTACTACTGTAATCCATACTCCTATACCTGATATAGCATACAAAGTATAAGGAAACCAATGTGAATGTGAAGTTCTCTAAATTCTCCACATTATTTAAATTGAACTTTGAAAACGCATTTCCAAAATTATGCATGTCTGTATCAACATCTCACAAAAACAGATGGCCAACAGCAGGTATTAAAAAGTCCTCTAAAACACTTAAACACCTCAGTTCCATGAAAAAGATTAAAAATGATCTAGAATTCTTAAATTTCTGTCATGGATACAAAAAGATCTATAGGAAGGTACTGACTGCTGCAAAAAAGTCATTTAATGCCAAAATAATATACAATGCAGACAATAAAAGTAAAGCAGTCTGGGGCGTTTTCAAAAAGGAAACGGGGAGAAGCAAACAAAAAAAAATTAAACATACTGCTAAGGGAGGGGGATAAGGTAATAAATGATCCACAATACTTAGCAAACTATGTAAACGAGCATTTTTTAAGTATTGCAGAGAAGCTACAGCAAGAATTCCCCAAAACATATGTAATACCTGTACATAATTTTGCACTAAATACAATGATGTTACTTCCAACCACAGAGAATGAAGTCAATTAAACTGTTAAAAAACTAAAAAAAATGCTGTAGGCTTAGATGAAGTACCAATGTGTGTACCGAAACATTGCATAGGGATTGTACGAGGCCCCTAGAGAAATATTATAAACGAATCCTTCACATCAGGGACATTTTCAGAGCAGTTAAAACAGGAAAGAGTTGTAGCTTTTGCTTAAGTAAGGTAATGCAGTAGACACAGAAAATTACCAGCCCATTTCCCTGCTGTCATCATTCTCAAAAAGAATAGAAGCAATTATGAAAGATAGATTAATGAATTACTTGAATAAATACACTCCTGGAAATGGAAAAAAGAACACATTGACACCGGTGTGTCAGACCCACCATACTTGCTCCGGACACTGCGAGAGGGCTGTACAAGCAATGATCACACGCACGGCACAGCGGACACACCAGGAACCGCGGTGTTGGCCGTCGAATGGCGCTAGCTGCGCAGCATTTGTGCACCGCCGCCGTCAGTGTCAGCCAGTTTGCCGAGGCATACGGAGCTCCATCGCAGTCTTTAACACTGGTAGCATGCCGCGACAGCGTGGACGTGAACCGTATGTGCAGTTGACGGACTTTGAGCGAGGGCATATAGTGGGCATGCGGGAGGCCGGGTGGACGTACCGCCGAATTGCTCAACACGTGGGGCGTGAGGTCTCCACAGTACATCGATGTTGTCGCCAGTGGTCGGCGGAAGGTGCACGTGCCCGTCGACCTGGGACCGGACCGCAGCGACGCACGGATGCACGCCAAGACCGTAGGATCCTACGCAGTGGCGTAGGGGACCGCACCGCCACTTCCCAGCAAATTAGGGACACTGTTGCTCCTGGGGTATCGGCGAGGACCATTCGCAACCGTCTCCATGAAGCTGGGCTACGGTCCCGCACACCGTTAGGCCGTCTTCCGCTCACGCCCCAACATCGTGCAGCCCGCCTCCAGTGGTGTCGCGACAGGCGTGAATGGAGGGACGAATGGAGACGTGTCGTCTTCAGCGATGAGAGTCGCTTCTGCCTTGGTGCCAATGATGGTCGTATGCGTGTTTGGCGCCGTGCAGGTGAGCGCCACAATCAGGACTGCATACGACCGAGGCACACAGGGCCAACACCCGGCATCATGGTGTGGGGAGCGATCTCCTACACTGGCCGTACACCACTGGTGATCGTCGAGGGGACACTGAATAGTGCACGGTACATCCAAACCGTCATCGAACCCATCGTTCTACCATTCGGCGATGAGAGTCGCTTCTGCCTTGGTGCCAATGATGGTCGTATGCGTGTTTGGCGCCGTGCAGGTGAGCGCCACAATCAGGACTGCATACGACCGAGGCACACAGGGCCAACACCCGGCATCATGGTGTGGGGAGCGATCTCCTACACTGGCCGTACACCACTGGTGATCGTCGAGGGGACACTGAATAGTGCACGGTACATCCAAACCGTCATCGAACCCATCGTTCTACCATTCCTAGATCGGCAAGGGAACTTGCTGTTCCAACAGGACAATGCACGTCCGCATGTATCCCGTGCCACCCAACGTGCTCTAGAAGGTGTAAGTCAACTACCCTGGCCAGCAAGATCTCCGGATCTGTCCCCCATTGAGCATGTTTGGGACTGGATGAAGCGTCGTCTCACGCGGTCTGCACGTCCGGCACGAACGCTGGTCCAACTGAGGCGCCAGGTGGAAATGGCATGGCAAGCCGTTCCACAGGACTACATCCAGCATCTCTACGATCGTCTCCATGGGAGAATAGCAGCCTGCATTGCTGCGAAAGGTGGATATACACTGTACTAGTGCCGACATTGTGCATGCTCTGTTGCCTGTGTCTATGTGCCTGTGGTTCTGTCAGTGCGATCATGTGATGTATCTGACCCCAGGAATGTGTCAATAAAGTTTCCCCTTCCTGGGACAATGAATTCACGGTGTTCTTATTTCAATTTCCAGGAGTGTACAATCTTTTAATCGAATCACAGTTTGATTTCCGAAATGGCAAAAATACAGTCAGCCACAGTAGACTTCACAAAAGTAGTACTTGATGCTCTTGATAAAGCTGAGTGTGTCACAGGAATATTTTTGGATCTTTCCAAGGCCTTTGATACAGTCGACCACAAGTTTGTATTAAATAAATTAGAAGCATTAGAGGCATTAGGAATAAGAGGTGTAGCTAATAACTGCTTTCGATCATACTTAGCAGATAGGGTACAAAGAGTAGAGGTAACACATACTTCAAATACATCTAAACATTTAGTAAAACACCTATCAGAACCAAAATACATTAATGTAGGGGTTCCAGAAGGCAGCATATTAAGACCAGTACTATTCCTGATATACATCGATGACTTTCGCAGTACTGTCACTCTTGGTGAAAAAATTGTCTTCTCTGATGACAGCAATATGATAGTCACTGAGAAAACAAGAGAACTCCTTGCAGGGAAAGCAAATGAAATTCTCAAGGGAGTTTATGATTGCTCAATAAGCAATAAACTGACATTGAACACAGAGAAAACAAAGGCCATGAATTTCGGTTTGAAGAGGAAAAATGGCAGTGTAAAATTAAATGTAGATGGCACCTTTATAGACTGTGCAACAAATGCAAAATGTCTAGGAATGAATGTTGATTTTCAGTTGAAGTGGTGTGAACACAGAAAGCTACTTGCAAACAGAATGTCATTGGAATGTTATGCCCTTAGAATCCTGTCATCAGTGTGTAACATGCAGTGTCTTTTAGTTACATACTATTCATATGTACACTCAATTCTTAGCTATGGCATTTTCAAACTCCAGAAAAGAGCCATAAGAATAATAATCAAAAATACTAGTCGAGCTCATTGTAAAGATCTGTTCAGAATACTGGGGATTTTAACTGTGAATACATTTACCAGTCAGTTGTACACATCAAAAATAACATTGGTAGTTATTGGACAAACAGCTCTGTCCATGGCCATGCAACAAGAGCTAGACTCACATTTACCAAGAAAAAATAAATATAAAACTCAGAACAGCATTTTCTACCAAGGAATGAAACTATACAATAAATTACCAAGAGAGATTAAAGAAACTGCAAAAACAGACTTATTTAAAAAGGCAGATAAAAAGTACCTCCTGTTATGCAATACATTTTGTACATTGAAGGATTACTTAGATAAAACAGAGTAGGGGTTTGATAAAAATATGTTCTACAAATAAATAATAATAATGATTATAAAACATCCAAATTCCACATAACATCTTCACACTATATTTGTTTCCTTCTTTTAGCCTTTCTAGAAATATTTACCCCCAAGCTATGCATAGCACAGCACTAACACCTCTTCCTCTTTCTGAACTCAACATCTCACTCATTATAAAGGGACGCTGACTCAGTTTTTCAGGATAACAAATGGGAAGTTCTGGTACAGAAAATGGCATAGAGATCACCAGTGTGTGTGTGTGTGTGTGTGTGTGTGTGTGCGTGTGCGTGTGCGCGTGTGTTTGTGTGTGTAGCGAGTGAAGTGTTATGAATCAATGTGTGTATAGTGTGTGCAGTGACTGATGTTGAGATATGAGTGAACAGTGTTTCATTACATTATGTAGTAAATTATTTGAAAAAAAGTATTGTACATCAGGAGTAAGTCTAATGATTGTCTCTAACTATAAGTCTGCAAATGTTTTTGTATACGAATTAGCTTATTTTAAGTTGTTCTAAATTTCCAAATATTATGACATGTCCTATATCCTTGTAAAAAGAGATCTACGGATGAATAAAGCTACTACTACTATACTACTACTACTACTACTACATTAGCGGAAATAGCCTCAACCAGATGAGAACCGCCGATTCCTCTCAGGCTGTTATCACAATTTTGGAAATATTTTTTTCCATTCAGATACATCAACTACAAGGCTCGTCTTTTTGTAAAGGCGTTTCGCATGATGTACGTCCTTCAGATACCAAATTAGGCAACATACAAAAAACATGTTACTCAACACTTAGTTTGGAGCCTAAAACTTAGTGTCTATAGTGTGTTCTGTGTTGGATATACGGTACTTTTATCTCACGTAAGCCACTTTTATTCTGTACAAAGGAGCGTGCTGACAGTCTCACCGACAGTTTGTCTGTGGCGTACCGCTAGCTGGAGCTTAACTAGCTTCCGGATTCAGCAAGCCAGGAGTATAAAAGTGCCTAATTTAGCTTCCATCTCGCCGTAATTCTCCCAACAGGGCGAATTATATTTTGCATTATCTAGTCATTTTACTATGCACGAACATCTACGTCTACATACATATTTCGTAAACCACACCATGGAGCCTGAGAGAGGGCAATTTAGTACCACTAATAGGCATTGCCCTTCCTGTTTCACTCACAAAGAGAGCCTTAATTTATCTTATATTCGTGGTCTTTATGCAAAATGTACGTTGGCGACAGTAGAATCGTTCTGTCGTCAGCTTCAACCGGCGGTTCTACGAGGGCTATCCACAAAGTACATTACATTTTGGAATTAAAAATAAATAAAGTATTGGAAATTTTTTTTATTATATACAGATGAAAGCCACACTTAAATACTACTTTTATACATAGTTGCCATTTAAATTAAGGCACTTATCGTAGCGATGGACGAGCTTGGAAATTCCTTCGTCGTAAAATTCGGGCGCCTGCGCCTTCAATCACGCGGTTACCTCTTTTGGGACAGAAAAGGTGTGATTTTTGTGGATTTCCTGAAAAGAGGCACTACAATAAACTCTAAAAGGTATTGCCAAACTCTGCACAACCTACAAAACAAGCACAGGGGAAAGTTGGGCTCAAAGATCTTGCTGATTCACGACAACGCCCGGGCCCACACGGCAAATGCCACTCGTGAAGTTCTCGAATCTTTTAAGTGGGAGTTGTTTCCTCATCCGCCGTACAGTCCCGACCTGGCACCGAGCGACTTCCACTTATTCCCAGCAATGAAGAAGTGGTTGGCTATGCAGCGTTTTGATGACGACTCACAGCTTCAAGAAGAGGTAACCACGTGGTTGAAGGCGCAGGCGGCCGAATTTTACGACGAAGGAATTTCCAAGCTCGTCCATCGCTACGATAAGTGCCTTAATTTAAATGGCAACAATGTATAAAAGTAGTATTTAAGTGTGGCTTTCATCTGTATATAATTTAAAAAAATTTCCAATACTTTATTTATTTTTAATTCCAAAACGTAATGTTCTTTGTGGATAGCCCTCGAATAAATGTTCTCAACAGCGTTCCCTCCAGGGATGCCAATTTGAGCTCAAGAAAAATCTCCGCAACACTCGCGTTTTGATCGAACCTACCGCTAGCAAAACTAGCGGCACGCCTCAGTATTCCATTCATATCTTTCTTTAATCTGACCCGGTGAGGGTCCTAACTACTCGAGCAGTACTCAGTAATCGGTTGCACTAGTGTTCTATACGCGCATACCTTTGTAGGTGATCGACACTTTCGTAAAATTTTTCCAGTTGTCAGAAGTCGAAAGTTCACCTTCACTACTACCGTCCTAACGTCCTCGTTTCACTCCATATCGCCTTCCAACGCTATGGCTAGACATTTAATCGACATCGCTATGTCAAGCAACACACTACCATTGCTGCAATTGAACATCACGGAATTGTTTTTCCGACTCATCTCGGTTAATTTACATTTTTCTTCAGTTAAAAAAGCTGACACTTATCACATCAACATAGTAAATGATAGCTTTCATAGTACCAATGTATATGTACCTTTAAAGTTGTAGCGTGCAATTTTGTTTTTAGCCTCCGGGTGGAGCGCTATTTATGTAGAATGCTACGTTTTTGGGGCCGCACTGGATGCTGAGTGGTGATAGGTTTGGATTACTCAGTCTGACAAATTGTAGAATATTAATTTCTCACATAAAATATACAAAATTGTACTTCACTACAGAATTTGCAATCAAAATCAAATAAAGGAGTTATTTGTAGCAGCTATAGGAATATAGCTGGAGTTTAATATAGTTGTTAATATTTCAACAAAACAATCCTGTCATCTAACCGGGACAAAATTTTGGAAACTCTGAACATCAGGGTCTAATCTTATTATTTTCCTGGACACATACAGCTTGTCGACAGTAAGATGGTCGACAGGGGGCGGGGGGAGGGGGATGAATGCGAGGAGAATTTCTAAGCCTGCTTCACGCTGCTTTTTCCTGGTCAGGCGCAAGTGAGAAAGGCTGGAAGGCGTTTTATTTTAATTTTTGACTTGAGCATATCTGCTCTTAATTCTGACCATTGCTCTCTCGCAGCGTATCTTACGGCTTCCCAAAATTTGACTTTGATGAAGACATCCATAGACGTGTCGAAAACCAGGTCGTTGTAGCAATTATCTGCAAGTGGTTGGTTGTATAGTCCGATACTTAGGAGTCTTTCTTAATTTACTGGAATTTAACTAACATTTATTAAAATCTATTCATTTCCAGGCAATTCAATTGCTCCACATACCAGGCAGGTCCGGGTTTGCAGCGGAAAGTTGTTTATAAAACTTCCCCAGAACGCCCAGGATGCCCTCATAACTACGACTAATCTGCAGAAACCTGAACGTATGGCAGGTGCACGCGTGCTGCCATTTTCAAAACTCATTCGGAAATGATTAAAGTCGGTCTGTCATACCGTAAGAAGGATACATTATTATCTTCCTTTGTTCGGTAATTATCTCGAGGCAGATTTTCTGGGTCTTAGCTGTTACTTTCAGATAAAGGTAACATTTGCAGGCAGAATTCTTGTGAAAGTGAGGTAGAACAGAATTGGGAAAAGAATATTCCTGGGCTTGCGCTTGCTGCTTTGCACATATACCTTAGCCAATCACGCAGTGGCACTTTGTATACTTATTTACTTCAATACCTCGTTGCCTTCGCCGCTCTGTTGACGACTATCGTGTTTATCACAGAAAAATCACCAAACAGACGTACGTTTTCAGAAGTTGTTATTTTATTTACACTACCAGTTTCGGCATCCCATTAGTGCCATCTTCAGGCCTCTACGGACTCCATGTATAGAGAATCATATACATCGAAGCATGCATAAGCGGAACCATCAGTACTTCATTTCCGTGAATTTTTTCTGGAGTGTGCACCTCGAAGACTTGAGGACACCACAAAAAATGCACGGATCCAACTTGATGACTCTGGTTATGCATGCATCGATGTATCTTATTCTCTGCACATACAATGTGTAGGGGCCTGAAGATGGTGTTAATGAGGTGCCAAAACTGGTCGTGTAAATAAAATAGCAACTCATGAAAACCGTATAGCTGTTTGGTGTCCTTTCTTTGGTAAATATCTGACCGGCCGCTGTTCAGTATAAGCGATGGATCAACAGCGACTATCGTGTCTATCTGGCGCCGTTTGTGCTTCTCAGTTGAAGGCTGGAGACCGGTGCTACCACCTGTGAGCTTTCTTCTTTTTTTGACTATACTGTAGCGCATTTAATTACTAAATTGTGCGTTGCATTGTGCTGATGGATTGCTGGCGCTAAGCGGTTGTGCACATCAATCAGTCGGCAGCGAGTTTTGAGTGTCTACGGCTAGAGTCAGAGCTGGATCAGACCTCCAGCACTAGAAGCAAAAATTCTTCCAAACGGTAGTCAATTTGACCCACAACAAAAGTCGTGAGCAAACTCTCGGCGGATGCTGAAGTGCCTCACCTAATATCGTGCAGCAAAGTGTACCTTCACCCCACCTCCCCACCCCCTCCGCTACTCAAATATTACTCACTCCTAGCATTCTGTAAAATTTGCCCTGACTTCCAGAATGAAATTTTCATTCTGCAGTGGAGTGAGCGCTGATATGAATCTTCCTGACAGATTAAAACTGTGTGCCGGACCGAGACTTGAACTCGGGACCTTTGCCTTTCGCGGGCAAGTTCTCTACCATCTGAGCTACCCAAGCATGACTCACGCCCCGTCCTCACAGCTTTACTTCTGCCAGTACCTCGTCTCCTACCTTCCAAACTCTACAGAAGCTCTCCAGCTAGCCTTGCAGAACTAGCACTCCTGAAAGAAAGGATATTGTAGAGACATGGCTTAGCCATAGCCTGTTGGATGCTTCCAAAACGCGGTACTGGCAGAAGTACAGCTGTGAAGACGGGGCGTGAGTCGTGCTTGGGTAGCTCAGATGGAAGAGCACTTGCCCACGAAAGGTAAAGGTCCCGAGTTCGAAACTCGGTCCGGCACACAGTTTTAATCTGCCAGGAAGTTTCTTGCCTTGACTTCATGATATTTATGATTGGCTTAATTTGAGTATTCGCCTCAGCAAACCAATTATTTGTTAGTAATTTTCGTTGCTGTGTGCTAACGTCGTCTTTTTCCCATACTAAAATCTGCATTCACATATATGAAAGCAGTTTAGTCACAAATGTCGTGTATTTTAGCAGCCTCTGCAAATAAAAGTAACTTGCAGAGTTGTCTTTTGCAGCGTCTCTGGACCAACAATACGCAGCATTATTGTAGGATGATTAAGACTACGTGCTGGACCAGGACTGCTAACTTCCAAGTTTTTCTTTCATAGGCTACAGCTTTACGAAATGAGTTACCCAGGCACAACAAACGATCCACCCTCTCGGCTTTCCTTCCTAGTAACATCCAAAATTCACATATGGAGAGAGGTACTCGCAGAAGTAAAGCCTAGAATCGTGCGTAGATATCTCATCCGGTAGAGCACTTGTCTGTGACAGGCAAAAGTCACAATTTCGAGCCCCAATCTGAGGTACAAATTCATTCTGCAAGGAAGTTTCAAATGAGTAGCTACTCCGCTGCAGAGCGAAAATTAAGTCTGGAACATACTAGGTGCCAGTATATCCATCCAAACGTTACAGTAATACTATAGGATTGCCACTGCTTGACGAAACACTCCTGCCAAGAAACTTTGGGTCCTCTAGGTCAGAAATATTACAATCTACAGCTTCTCAGTGATCCAAAGGCAGGGTTTTGTGACTAAGGACATCAAAGTGGTAGTTCTACATACGAAGACAGCATTAACCAAATATAGTTTTCCTGCCTTATCAAGAATAAACGATTATGGTTCGCTATAAATGTATAACATCGTAAATGCGTCAGTCTCCCTAGATTTCTGTTAATGACAGTTAACCAGAAAACATTTATACTCACATCAAAAAAAGTTTTGCATCGCCCAGGTTCCCAGAACTCCTGAAGACAGACGTTGACTGTGGATATTATATCACAGACACAGTCTCTTTGACTGTTCAGATATGTCACTAAACCCGCCCAAAGATGTAAACAACCATGTATGAGCAGCGCCTATTAGACGGAGAGGGTCCGACAGCCGATCAGTTCCAGTCATTCCACCAGGAAGGAGGTACACGGCTCCTGTTGTCTGTAGTTCAACAATGCCCAGGGTTCGATCGCGTCCGCATTGTTATTTTGTGCCAGGAAGGGCTCTCAGCAACGAAAGTGTCCAGGCGTCTCGGAGTGAACCAAAGCGATATTGTTATGGAGCAGATAGAGCGACACAGGAACTTTCGATGACATGCCTCGCTCAGAGAAACAGGAACTGTCGATGACATACCTCGCTCAGGCCGCTCGAGGGGTACTACTGCAGTGGATGATTGCTGCCTACGGATTGTGGTTCGGAGGAAACCTGAAAACAACGCTGTCATGTTGAATAATGCTTTTCGTGTAGCCACAGAACTTCGTCTTACGACTCAAACTGTGCGCAATAGGCTGCATGATGCGCAACTTCACTCCCGACTTCTGAGGCGAGGTCCACCTTTGCAACCACGACACCAGGCAGCGCGGTACAGACGGGCGCGTCAGCATGCCGAATGGACCGCTCAGGATTGGCATTACGCTCTCTTCACTGATGACTGTCGCATATGCCATCAAGCCAGTCCGGCTGAACTCCTGAGACACACTGTCCGGCGAGCAATGTGGAGGTTCCCTGCTGTTTTGAGGTGGCACTACGTGGTTCCAATAAATGCCGCTGGTGGTCATTGAAGGCGCCGTAACGGCTGATCGATACGTGAATGCCTTCTCCCGACCGATAGTGCCAACATATCGGCAGCATATTGGCGAGGTATTCACCTTCATGGTCGACAACTGGAAATTTTGGAGATTTCTTACTGGAACCAAACCGCTGAAGTTATCGCTCCCTGAGCATACCTACTACTTAATCTAACTTACACTAAGAACAACACACACACCCCTGCCCCAGGGAGGACTCGAACCTCCGACGACAATTCGTAGCCCCATCGTTCACATCTTGCGAATTACTTCCTTCAGGATAAAATCGCTCGACTAGAGTGGCCAGCATGTTCTCCAGACCTGAACCCTATCGCAAATGCCTGGGATATTTCCAGAATGAGATTTTCATTCTGCAGCGGAGTGTGCGCTGATATGAAACTTCCTGGCAGATTAAAACTGTGTGCCGGACCGAGACTCGAACTCGAGACCATTGCAAAGGTCCCGAGTTCGAGTTGTAACACCTCCGTTTATTTATCCCGACCTGATCTGATCGAATAGCAGCCCAATAATTATTATTGATGTGACCGTGTACCTAATGGGGCTGGCAATCGGAATTGACTGCTACGGAATTTGTTACTTTCCAGTTCGTCCTTCTCAGTTCTGTAATAATGAAATGTCTGGTAGCAAGAAAAATACCATCACAGTTTCACTAATTACGAACCTATATTCGTCTCAAAAACACAAAAAGGAGACAGCCACTGCCTACGTCATACATATCTAATTACGGCTAATCTCAGCACAGGCTTCTTCATTTTCCATTATCATCACACGCTAATCCATCACAGCATCCAACACTGCAATCCAACACTGCAATCCAAGGTGATGCCGGCGCGGTAGACGCGAAACCAAAATATCGGCACTAGAAATGTCACTGACCACTTCCGTAATGATACTTCTTCACTTTCCCGGTATTATTTCTAGTACAAAGGGGTCTAACCACGGCGATGGCGACTCCCTTCTCCGTTAAAGCCTTGCATTACAACAACTAGTGGCCTCCACCCTTGCTCAACTCGCAACATGGCACTCGCTCAACTCCACACTCGCTCTCGCAACACGACACAATCGATTGTTCGCCCTATCGACCTGTGCCGAGTGCAAATTTATAGTAAGGGCCTACAGACCCCTTACAGAGTCTTGGTCCGGCAAACAGTTTTAATCTGCCAGGAAGTTTCATATCAGCGCGCACTCCGCTGCAGAGTAAAAATCTCATTCTGGAAACATCCCCCAGGCTGTGGCTAAGCCATGTCTCCGCAATATCCTTTCTTTCAGGAGTGCTTGTTCTGCAGGGTTCGCAGGAGAGCTTCTGTAAAGTTTGGAAGGTAGGAGACTGGCAGAAGTAAAGCTATGAGGACGGGGCGTAAGTCGTGCTTGGGTAGCTAAGTTGGTAGAGCACTTGCCCGCGAAAGGCAAAGGTCCCGAGTTCGAGTCTCGGTGCGGCACACAGTTTTAATCTGCCAGGAAGTTTCATGCCTGGGATAGTTAGAAAAGGGCTGTTTATGGGTGACGTGACCCACCAACCACTGTGGGGGTTCTACGCCGAATCGCCTTAGAGGAGTGGGACAATTTGGACCAACAATGCCATGATCAACATGTGGATAGTATTCCACGACAAACACATGTACGCATAAGTGCAAGAGGACGTGCTACACGATATTACAGGTAGCGGTGTGTACAGCAATCTGGACTACCAGCCGTGAAGGTCTCGCTGTATGGTGGTACAACATGCGATGCGTGTTTTGCATGAGCAATAAGAAGGGCGGAAATGATCTTTATGTCGATCTGTATTCCAATTTTCTGTACAGGTTCCGGTACTCTCGGACCTGAAGTGATGCAAAACTTTTTTTGATGTTTGTGTGGTTAAATGATGATGACCACCTCTTGGGTAAAATATTCCGGAGGTAAAATAGTCCCCCATTCGGATATCCGGGCGGGGACTACTCACGAGGACGTTGTTGTCAGGAGAAAGAAAACTGGCGTTCTACGGATCAGAGCGTGGAATGTCAGATGCCTTAATCGGGCAGGTATGTCAGAAAATTTAAAAACGGAAATGGATAGGTTAAAGTTAGATATAGTGGGAATCAGTGAAGTTCGGTGGCAGGAGGGACAAGACTTCTGGTCAGGTGAATACAGGGTTACAAATACAAAATCAAATTGGGGTAATGCTGAAATCGGTTTAATAATGAATAGGAAAATAGGAATGCAGGTAAGCTACTACAAACAGCATAGTGAACGCATTATTGTGGCCAAGATAAATATGAAGCCCACGCCTACCACAGTAGTACAAGATTATATGCCAACTATCTCCGCAATGACGAAGAGATTTGTGAAATGTATGATGAGATCAAAGACATTGTTCAGACAGTGAAGGGAGACGAAAATTTAAGTCATGGGCGACTGAAATTCGACAGTAGGAAAAGGAAGAGAAGGAAACGTAGTAGGTGAATATGGATTGGGGATAAGAAATGAAAGAGGAAGTCGCCTGGTAGAATTTTGCACAGAGCATAACTTAATCATAGCATGACTTGGTTCAAGAATCATGAAAGAAGGTTGTATACATGGAAGAAGCCTGGAGTTACTAGAAGGTATCAGACAGATTATATATTAGTAAGACAGAGATTCAGGAACCGGGTTTTAAACTGTAAGACATTTCCAGGGACAGATGTGGACTCCGACCACAATTTATTGATTATGAACTGTAGATTAAAACTGAAGAAACTGCAAAAAGGTGGGAATTTAAGGAGATGGGACCTGCATAACCTGAAAGAACCAGAGGTTGTAGAGAGCTTCAGGGAGAACATTAGGGAACGATTGACAAGAATGGGGGAAAGAAATACAATAGATGAAGAAAGGGTAACTTTGAGAGACGAAATACTGGAGGTGGCAGAGGATCAAGTAGGTAAAAAGACGAGGGCTAATAGAAATCCTTGTGAAACAGAAGAGATACTGAATTTAATTGACGAAAGAAAAAAATATATAAAAATGCAGTAAGTCAAGCAGGCAAAAAGCAATACACACGTCTCAAAAATGATCGAGAGGAAGTGCAAAATGGCTAAGCAGGGATGGCTAGAGGACAAATGTAAGGATGTAGAGGCTTATCTCACTAGGGGTAAGATAGATACTGCCTACAGGAAAATTAAAGAGACCTTTGGAAAAAAGAGAACCACTTGCATGAAGATCAAGAGCTCAGATGGAAACCCAGTTCTAAGCAAAGAAGGGAAAGCAGAAAGGTGGAAGGAGTACATAGAGGGTCTATACAAGGGTGATGTTCTTGAGGACGATATTATAGAAATGGAAGAGAATGTAGATGAAGATGAAATAGGAGATGTGATACTGCGTGAAGAGTTTGACAGAGCACTGAAAGGCCTAAGTCGAAACAAGGCCCCGGGAGTAGACAACATTCCATTAGAACTACTGACAGCCTTGGGAGAGCCAGGCCTAAGAAACCTTACCATCTGGTGAGCAAGATGTATGAGACCGACGAAATACTCTCAGACTTCAAGAACAATAGAATAATTCGAATCCCAAAGAACGCATGTGTTGACAGATGTGAAAATTATCGAACTATCAGTTTAATAAACCACGGCTGCAAAATACTAACACGAATTCTTTACAGACGACTGGAAAAACTGGTAGAAGCAGACCTCGTAGAAAATCAGTTAGGATTCCGTAGAAATGTTGGAACACGTGAGGTAATACTTACCCTACGACTTATCTCAGAAAATAGACAAAGGAAAGGCAAACCTACTTTTCTAGAATTTGTAGACTTAGAGAAAGCTTTTGACCATGTTGACTGGAATACTCTCTTTCAAATTCTGAAGGCTATTTGCAAATTGTACAGAACCCAGATGGCAGTTATAAGAGTCGATGGGCATGTAAGGGAAGCAGTGGTTGGGAAGGGAGTGAGACAGGGTTGTAGCCTCTCCCCAATGTTATTAAATCTGTATAATGAGCAAGCAGTAAAGGAAACAAAAGAAAAATTCGGAGTTGGAATTTAAATCCATGGAGAAGAAATAAAAACTTTGAGGTTCGCCGATGACATTGTAATTCTGTCGGACAGCAAAGGACTTGGAAGAGCAGCTGAACGGAATGGACAGTGTCTTGAAAGGAGGGTATAAGATGAACATCAACAAAAGCAAAATGAGGATAATGGAATGTAGCCGAATTAAGTCGGGGGATGCTGAGGGAACTAGATTGGGAAATGAGTCACTTAAAGTAATAAAGGAGTTTTGCTATTTGGGGAGCAAAATGACTGATGATGGTCGAAGTAGAGAGGATTTTAAATGTAGACTGGCAATGGCAAGGAAAGCGTTTCTGAAGAAGAGAAATTTGTTAACATCGAGTATATATTTAAGTGTCAGGAAGTCGTTTCTGAAAGTATTTGTATGGAGTGTAGCAATGCATGGAAGTGAAACGTGGAAGATAAATAGTTTGGACAAGAAGAGAATAGAAGCTTTCGAAATGTGGTGCTACTGAAGAATGCTGAAGATTAGACGGGTGGATCACATAACTAATGAGGAGGTATTGAATAGAATTGGAGAGAAGAGAAATTTGTGGCACAACTTGACTAGAAGAAGGGATCGGTTGGTAGGGCATATCCTGTAGCATCAAGAGATCGTCAATTTAGTATTGGAGGGCAGCTTGGTGGGTAAAACTCGTAGAGGGAGACCAAGAGACGGATACACTAAACAGATTCAGAAGGATGTAGGTTGCAGTAGGTATTGGGAGATGAAGAAGCTTGCACAGGATAGTGTAGCGTGGAGAGCTGCATCAAACCAGTCTCTGGACTGAAGACCACAACAACACATATACAGAATAGAGTCTATTACATAATCCCCTTTATAGTGTGTACAAACACACTACCAGAAAAAAATAGTACAACCTTTCACAGTTTGCAACAGTGCATATGGAGTCCGTAAAACTATTACGTTTACGCATCAATAGCACAAGCTGTTCTGCGTTGCGAGGCACAGACCCACGCTGAAACACGCATTTTTGTACGTGGTGTAACAGCCACGGTCGGCAACGCAGGCGCTGACTCCAGCAAATTGTCGATCCTACACATGGTGAATACTGTCCTGGCTTAAGTTACACCACGCCTGCTCGACCTGTTCACGAATTTCTGTAAGACTTTTTGTTTGACGAGTCGCACTAGTCACTTCTCGTCCCATCATAACCCATGTGCTGCACATCTTGCAGAGAACGTTCAGTTTCATAGGCACTGTGTGATCGATCATTATCCTGTTGGAACAACATCTCACCTTCCTGGCGCAAGGACGGCAAAAGACCGAGTCTAACAACGTACGAATTTGGAAAGATTGAACGACAAGCAACCTAGTTCTTTAAAGGCTTCCACGGAGTTAATAAACATTGTTATATGATGTCCCTCTCTGCACTTACAAACAGTCAATATATTGTATTTCTTGAGAATACTGAACATGCCCTTAGGTTTAGACTATGACTTCACTGTCACAAAACATTATGTATATTATGTTATTTTGCGCCGCTATTTCAGGTTATTTCATTGATTGTACTGGACATGTGGGCCTGGAAGGGAAGTGGTGCGTTTTTTCATCTTCCAAGGTGCGCTACCAATGTGGTTTCTAGTTCCTGTCTGTCGGCAGGAGATCATCGGGTCGCCTTAGGAGGTATGAGCATTACCGTGGCGTTGGGCAGTTTTCGCGGAAGTTGGGCTGTGGCTTGCTTCCTGTTTTTATTGGCAGAGCCACCGCCTGCCAATGCTGAGGGAAGAGGACGCCGTGCCGTCACTGCGCTCCCCAGAGAGTAATTGATCATGAAATTTTTGTCTTTCCTGTACTTACATCACAAGAGGGAACACCGTTGTGCCACCTACCAGTATGGGTAAGTCAGTTGCTGTCAGTAGAAAATTTTGGTGCCTACAGTCGAATGAGTCACCTCCGCCACCGTGCTTGGTGCGAAGAGGCTGAACTATCAAGGAGACGCTACTCCAGACGAGTGCCAACTGCGTTCCCCTCTTATTTCAAAGATAATTGATATTCTCGTTCGTCACATTGGCCACAACACTGAGTCGCCCCTTTCACAGAGAGTTTGTTTGAAAGTGAGCAGCAGTGTATTTTGAACTAAAGTTCTGGATGATTCGTCTTCCAGGAGTAGTTTGATGGTGACTGGCAAACGCTAGCTGATTTTTGGGAAATGTAAGTGCAGCAGTTGCGGTAGTGTGATCAATACACTGGGTAGCTTGCTATTTACTTAACGTTCCCAAAAAAGTGGGTGAAATGGCTCTGAGCACTATGGAACTTAACTTCTGAGGTCATCAGTCCCCTAGAAGTTAGAACTACTTAAACCTTGCGTCCGCACGGTTCCAGATTGTAGCGCCTAGAACCGCTCGGCCATCCCGGCATGCTCTTACGTTCCCACGAACAATTTTTGCCTACGTAATTTATGGCCTTTATGGCCTCCTTTTGTCTCGTCAATTCTCGAGTTGCCTGGATGAGGAGATCTTACTGTACTTTCTCTGTACAGTTTCCTTAATTTTTGGTACCTTCCTCCCCCCCCCTCCCCCCACCCGTTTGAGCTTTAGGAGAGCTTTCACCTCCGTTAATTTTATGTGGATTTTTTATGTCACTAAAAGCAAATAAATATCTGTTACTCGCAGTCTTGACTTAGATTGCAAGATCCCTTGCTGTCTAACACACAGTTAGGTGACCCATTAATTGTGAATATAACCTATCGAATTCTTGATCTGTTTATTTCACTATAACGTAGTTTTCGTTGTTCACAGGAGCTAAACTCAGTCATCAGTTAGTTAAAAATTTCACAGACGGGACGCTTGTGTTGTTTGAGCATAGATTTGTATGGTAACCAGAAAGACTGTTTTCAGTTTCTGCTTGGTCTATAATTTGGCTTTATTTTGTTTCAGAATATTACGGCTAACGAACTTTTAGACAGAGATCACAACTTTCAAGCCGGATGTTCTGACGGGCAGGAAATCAGGTAATGCAGAGACTGTCAAATTTTTTCATTCATGGGTCGTTTCATCTAACGAAAACCACGGACGGATTTTCAGCTTTTTATAATATTCCGTTAACTTGACATGTTTCCAAATGCTCCCTTGTGGTTGAAAATTATTAAACGGTATTCACTTTCTGTTATCTGATTAAAGAGATATTTATGAAGCTATTAGGAAATTGATGTCAGTGCAATATGAGACTTCAGTACCACACAAGTCCCTAAAGGAGACTCAAAAGTGGCGGATGAACTCAGAACTGTGGATGAGCTCTAATATTTACTGAACTAATTAACTCAAATTTGGTATTGATATTTGTGTAGCAAAAATCACAAATTTACTTGAAAAATTAATTACAAACGTCACTTCGAAAACCGAAACATAGCAACAGTCAGTGTATGTGGACAATATGCAGGCTTTCTAATTAAGCAAATAAAAAGATGATGCTGTGAAATTGAGTCGTGGGTCTTAGGTAAGAAACAAGAGAATAGAATTTACTCTCAAGGAATGTAATTTCTCAGAGTTCTGAAAGAATCCATAAGATAAAAATTGGGAGTGATTACTGTAGAAATAAAGTGAATGTGTGTCGATAAAACAAAAAAAGTGGAATTCAGCAATAACCAAACTGTGTATATTCCTAAAACAAAGTCTGATTACAAGTGAGGTCCTGCAGTTTTATAGATCAAGTAATACGCCGTGAGAATATGAAGATTAACTCTTGTAGATTTAAACTTAAATCTGAGAGAACAGAACTAATCGGCTGCACGCACCAATGTCTATTAGATGGCTGCCTCTGTAAACGGCAAGATAAGAAGAAGACGCAAACGATTATCGAAGGATAGATAAATGTAATTACCAACAGATGACTAACACTTACAGTCTCGATGATAGAAGTAAGACTGTAGCCTTATAATAAAATATTACAAACGTCTTTTTCATGATTTGATTAGCCAGAGAATATACAATGATGAAATGAGGTCGAAACGTTTGAAACACACTTCTTTTCCCGTGAGACCATACCCAGTCTCGTAACTCAGAATATCACCCGTCATCTGCCTCCGTCTCTTACACTCCAACATACACAGAAAGCGAGAACTCCGAGATTAAATGATCTGAATATGAGATGACTCCTGTGGTAGTTGAAATTACAATTTAAATTTGAACTCCTCCCCTGAATAATGTTCCTGGTTGTCGGTAAATTGTGTTACAAGATGGGTGGGGAGATGCGAGAAAGTAAGCAACATTAAGTTATTTTGCAAATTTATTCTCAGAAAGTGAAATCTGTTTCCTCCGCGGTTCCTGCGGAGTAAGTTCTCAGCAAATATGCAATGCAAATTCTCTGCCCGAGTCTTGTTGTTCAGACTCTTCTGGCTTTAATGGATTCGGTGCGAACTGCTACTAAAATTATTTCGCACACATTTTCGTTTTGGCTTTGTCCCGCTTTCTTTTAGGTGCAAGTCTGTAGGTATTCACAGAGTTGATAAGAGTTTTAAATGACATTAAAAGGAAAACAGTCTCTTTAAGTGTGGTATCAGATTTTCCAATACCATGGACTCCGTATAATTCCCTGAAACGCACAGGGTTTACAACAAGGAGATACGTACGTTTCAGTTTAACACGTTTCAGAAAGCCTTCATAGAATACATTGGCAAAGGGTGAGCAAGCCGGAGATGGGCTATCTTTTTTCGCCCTTCTTCTGACCTTTAGTTGCTGCTGCAGTGGGAAAGCTGTTAACGGCTTTGTCGCTACACTCCAGTCTTCTGCACACCAACGTGAATAGTCAGTTTGTTGTCACTTCCCCTAATAATTTTAGAAATTCCGATGGAGTGTTATCTATCGCTTCTGCCTTATTTGATCTCAAGCCTTGCAGAGCTCTTTTAAATTCTGACTCCAGTACTGGATCTCATATTTATTCCATGCAGACTCCAGTTTTTTCTTCTGACACGTCATCAGACAACTCCTCCCCCCTCACAGAGGCCTCCAATGTACTCTTTCCACCTATCCGCTCCCTCGTCTGCGTTTAACAGTGGAATTCCCACTGCACCCTTAATGATAACACCATTGTTTTTAATTTCACCGAATGCATATATGCTGAGACAGTCCTTCCGACGATCATTTCTTTTTCGATTTCCTCACATTTTTCCCGCAGCCATTTTGCCTTGGCTGTCCATGTTCATTTCATTTCTAAGGGATTTACCTATCTGTATTCTCGCCTTTCCCTGAACAATAAATATTTTATTTCGCCTACCAGTTGCGGTGTTCCTTCTCTTACAGAAGGCTTCTTCGCAGTTACCTACCTGGATTTGTACTTGTCCAACCGAAATGTGAAAATACAGCCTCTAAATTTGGCCGGGAAGGAAAACGAGGACGGGCTAGACCAATGGCGATTTTTGACAGTTCATTCTTCTTCTTCTTCTTTCGTTTCACCCTGTTTGGGGTACGCTGGCTCAATCATTTCTTAGTGCGTTGTTCTTTTCTTAAGGCCCAGTATTTATTCATTATTTCTGATCTTCTTTTCCTCTCTTCTTCCGAGATGAACGGTTTGGATCTTTCTGTAGATTTGTCTTGGAACCTTATGTTTTCATCTTTACTAATTAATTTAGCTATTCGATCAATAAGTGAATTTTCTGAAATCTTTAATTCTACTAGGTCTTTCTCAGTTTCTTTAAACCAGTTGGCTTTCGTTTTGCGGTTATGGAAAAAGTCAAAGATTTGTTTAGTTAATCTATTGGAATTCATTCTGAGAAGATGACCATAAAAATTTATTCTCCTTTTTCGAATAGTATCTGAAAGTTTTTGAATTTTCTTGCAGAGAGTTTCATTTTTGATATCGGTTCATTCACAACATACACTTTATTTTGCACAGATGAATTTAATGAAACAATAATTAACTTGAACACTGAACAGTAATCAGTGATGGCAGAAAATTTCGCACGCAATCACTGTTTGCCAGACCGTAAGATAAAAGACTAATGATAAAAAGTTACAAAACTGAATCGACCAAACAACAGGCCAATGGCAAAAAATTCTTATACTAAAATACAAAGTGACCAAAGAGGTAGAGCAAAATATTGAAAACCTCGTAAAACAGACATGTAACAAGGCTCCACAATAATATTCAATGCATTAAATAATTTAATAAATTAATAATTAAATACATAAAAAATACATTAAATGATTTAATAACATTAAATAAAAATTACCGTTGAGTTCTCAACCACTAGCAAAGTGTTCAAATAACTTAAAGAAACACAAAGATTATAAAAGGAGAGCCTCTTTCAATTAAGAAATAGAATGACTCAGCCCGGATCCTAAACTTCAAATTCAAACGGCAGAATTAATGGGCACGGCTGAGCTTGCGAGAAATAACACTGCGGAAATCTGGCAGCGTGAGTTTTCGCTACCCTAGGCTTGCGCACAGAATCGCATAAACAGGCGGCTGTACAAGGCGACTGGGCCCAGAATGAGTGGGCCTGACAAGGATCGGTAAACAGTACCGACGCCAGAGCACAAGCAGTCTTAACAAAACTCCCTGCAGCACAAATAAATTCCATAACTCAAAGCTCAAATCAGAGCCAAAATTATAATAAATGATGATTACGCTCCCAATAGCTACTGCAATTTCTTACGGAGCGTTACTTTAAATGTAACAGTGCTCTAACAAGTTAACAGAAAATTTAAGTGACCACTGACAGTTGGCTTAAGGAAATTTCGGAATTAAATAGGTGTACCAAATCCTCCTGGAACAGATGATTAAGCTAGCCCCAAGCCAATTGCCTTAGATGATGTTGCTCGTGGGCACGCACAGAGTACAAGCCAAGCTTAGAAAATACAGTGTGTCCTAAAATTTCATATAAACCACTTAAAATGGAGAAACGATATATATGACCTGAGGCAGCATAATCAGTATATTAGCCTCAATGAATAAGTTACAGAGGAGCCAAGTCCAGAAAGGCGGTTAATGTTCTACCAAACGACAACCACAAATTGAACAGAACATTTGCCCAATATGTTCAAATTAAACATAAGTGACACAGTTCTAAACTCTGAATCTGATGACATTCGTGCGACTCGAAAGCCTACGTTCACTCCAGGAACAGACAACGTGTGATAATATTAAAATCGACCAACACCGTTCGCCAGAACGAATATCAGCTGATATTTAAGTGCCTCAAGGATGGCTAGAATTAATAATAGGCAGGTAGAAGTACATAAGCAAAATTAATCCTACGCTGCCAACAAATTCCCTTCTCACCAAGCTTCCGTGTGGAGGGGAACACTAACATTAACCCAAATTAAGGGCGCCACGGACACTTAAAATTCACAGATCAAACGTCCAGAAAGATGTAATGTACAAAGATACAATTAAAATATTTAAAAGACTGTTTAACACATAAATTTTTACTCATGTTTTTTTTGGTCATCAGTCTTCTGACTGGTTTGAAGCGGCCCGCCACGAATTCCTCTCCTGTGCCAACCTCTTCATCTCAGAGTAGCACTTGCAACCTACTTCCTCAATTATTTGCTGGACGGATTCCAATCTCTGTCTTCCTCAACAGAATTTTGCCTTCCACAGGTCCCTCTAGTACAAGGGAAGTCATTCCCTCACGTCTCAACAGATGCCTTGTCATCCTGTCCCTTCTTATCAGTGTTTTCCACATATTCCTTTCCTCTCCGATTCTGAGCAGAGCCCCCTTATTCCTTACCTTGTCAGTCCACATGATTTTCAATATTCGCCTGTAGCACCACGTATGAAATGCTTCGATTCTCTTCTGTTACGGTTTTCCTTCTGGTGTATGTATAAAATATGATGACATGGAAATAGGAGAAGTTGAGAGCAAAATGTTTAGGGTTACAACTTGATAATAAATTCAGTTGGGAGCAACATACTAACGAACTGCTATAACGCCTAAACAAGTCTCTGTTTTGCAATGCGAATGATGTCAGACATAGGAGACATAAATATAAAAAAAAAACTGGCATATTTTGCTTATTTTCACTCCATTATATCAAATGGTATCATATTTTGGGGTAAATCCACAAACAGAGAAAAAAATTTAGAGTACAGAAGCGTATAATAAGAGTGATGAGTAGTGTAAATCCAAGAACATCATGTTAAAACCTCTTCAAAGAATTGGGCATATTAATCGCAGCTTCTCAGTATATTTATTCCTTAAGGAAATTTGCTGTAAATAATACATCTCTTTTTTAACTGCTTAGTACACAGTATCAATACCAGGAATAAGAACAATATACATAAAGATTTAAAATCACTTACTGTTGTCCAGAAAGGAGTCCAATATTCAGCAATGCATATTTTCAATAAGTTACCGGCAACCATTAAGAGTTTAGTTTCAGACAAGGCACAATTTCAACATAATTTAAAAGAATTTTTGGTGGCCAACTCCTTCTATTCCATCTAGGAGTTTCTCAAGTGCAGTAGACCATTTTAATGAAAATTTATTATACTTTAATTTTTGACAATACTTGGTTGTAACAGCCAAGTAACTACCTACAGTGTGAATGATTGATGTATGGAAAGCAAACGTAAGTCGTAAGTCTGTAAATAGTGGACGTTTTATTTTAAATCTTGTACATAATCTGACTTGTTAACCGAGGATCACTGAAATGAATAATTTACTTTAATTTTTGTCAGTACTTGGTTGTAATAGCCAAGAAACTAGCAAATGTCTGAATGATGGATATAACGAAAGCAGATGTAAGTATTAAACCTGTAAATATTAGAAGTTTAAATTTAATTCATGTACATAATTTTACTGTTTATTGACTAAGGATCATTAAAATTAATGAAACTCAAGCTTATCTGACATGTTCCAAACACAGGAGGATTCCCTCTTTTAGGGGCCTATGGAATGAATAATTAATCTAATCTAATCCCACAGTCCATGTTTGACTACCATACAATACTGTACTTCAGACGTACATTCTCAGAAATTTCTTCTTAAAATTAATTCCGATATGTTATATTAGTAGACTTCCCTTGGCGAGGAATGCCCTTTTGCCCTTGGTAGTCTGCTTTTGATCTCCTCCTTGCTCCGTCTGTCATTGGTTATTTTACTGCCTAGGTAGCAGAATTCCTTAACATCATCTACTTCGTGTCGATCAATCCTGATGTTAAGTTTCTCGCTGTTCTCATTTCTACTACTACTCATTACATTCTTAATTCTTCGAGTTACTCTCAATCCATACTCTGTACTCATTAGACTGTTGATTACTTTTAGCAGGTCATGTAATTTTTCTTCTCATTCACTCAGAATAGCAATGTCATCAGCAAATCGTATCATTGATATCCTTTCACCTTGAATTTTAATTCCACTCCTGAACCTTACTTTTATTTCCATCTCGATCACAAAATCATACAATTCATCCTGCGAATTCCATGGATAAGCAAACTTCAGTGCCAATAAACAGAACCTCGGGAGGACGATGGTTCAATCCCGCATCTGGCCATCCTGATTTAGTTTTTCCGCGATTTCCCTAAATCACTCCAGGCAAATGCTGGGATGGTTCCTTTGAAAGGGCACGTCCGAATTCCTTCCCGTTCCTTCCCTAATCCGATGGGACCGATGGCCTTGCTGTGGTCTCCTCCCCCCCCCCCAAAAAAAAAATAAATAAACAGAAGTAGGGCATTCAGAA
Organism: Schistocerca nitens; assembly: GCF_023898315.1. Lineage (NCBI taxonomy): Eukaryota > Metazoa > Arthropoda > Insecta > Orthoptera > Acrididae > Schistocerca > Schistocerca nitens. The sequence continues at coordinate 102,739,144 of NC_064614.1, read as the reverse complement.
ATTCCGGTAAACACGTCTCTGACAGTTCGGCGGGTTTTTAGTAAACCATTCCTGCGGTTTCTCGGCACTGCAAGCCAAACACAGGTCAACATGAGCCCTACATATTGTAACACCGAAAATGTAGGATGCATGGCAGCTGCTACCGATATATATATATATATATATATATATATATATATATATATATATATATATATATATTGCTGAAGTGTATGTAAATATTTGTAATTTAAATGCTTTCTTTTAATAACTAAGGACATTGCTTCTCTGTATGTGTAAATTTAGGCAGAAGTCTGTTGATATTTCATTGTATTTATCTGTGTCCTGCTGTGAAACTTATAAGCTCTGGGAAAAAGCAAAAGGAATCGTTATTTACATCGACTAGCAACGATAATAGCAGTGCTTGAGCGTTGTTATATCTTTGGGTAGGGAGTTGTTGCGCGGAGCTCGCAGAGAGACGGGTTGCAGCGCTTCTAGTGTGCGGAAGTGTGGTGTTCCCGCTCTCGCAGTAGAACGTAAATTTTCGGCGGCATCATGTACGCACGCTGGCCAGATGTCTAGTAGCAGGAATACGGACAGTGGACGGGTGGAAGAGACTGTATTAATTACGATTGCCCGTTCCTGTAATTAGCCGTGGCTCCACAATGTGCTACCGTCTTCAACAACAGCATCAGTTCCAGCAACAGAGTTTCATCGTCGGCTCCGAGTTTAGTCCTATGCACAGCACTGAAGTAAGACTGTTCATTGGTAGAAAGTATTAATGGTTAACCCAGCAGCACAACTGAATGGGATTTGACTGATAAAATTTATTTAAATAATAACCAGTTAGACTCAGGGCAGGTGTGTCCTCATTGCCCCTAGACATTGTAACCAAGTAGGGTCCTTTTTCCTTTTTTTCCCTTATTTGCTAAATGAGTCTCATAAGAAACAAATTGAATAGCTACAGCCAGTTTATTAAAGAATAATGTCAGTTTTAATAATTTTAGCCTCAGTCTACTTTCAATTAACTGTTGTACAACAGAGGCTATATGACTAAAGTAAAGCAATTTCATTTTTCAAGTCTGAGAATAAATCACTGGAAAAAATCCAAATCTAAAGAAATGCACAAATTAAGATTGTGGAAGTTTTATTCATTTTACATTGTAACCTCCCCACAAAAATATTAAAAAAAAATATGAACCAAGTGTAACCTACCCACAAAAATAATTAAAATGAACCATGAACCAAGTGTAACTTCCCCACGGAAATAATAATTAAATGAATTTTTAAATATTGTTACTTCTGAACAAAATTGGTTCCCATTTATAGTCTCCATGCAGAAATGCATTCACATTTAATGTAACCACAAAATTCTTTTCTCATTTAATGTTAAGTTCGAAACAGAAAAATTCCTAAACACCAAAATAATAAAAAAATTCAGTAACCTGGTAAATTTTATGACGACAGCAGCGCTGCGCCTTGGCCCTGTACTCTGAATAAAAAAAGGCAAAAATTCTTACCTCAATAAAAACTGCAAATATATCTGCTCTTACATAAAAACTTTTTGGCACAGCTCCGTGCAATGCTGTCCTATGCTTTGTGATTCATGAAAGGAAAGATAATCCATTGTATAAAATCTTTACATTGAAATGAATGCTTTTTTTAAAAAAAAATACTTTATATTATAAAAATTATTATTGGGGCATTTTTTTAAAAGAAATTGAATGACGGTTGGCATACATTATTAGATATGCGCAAGGCTGCTTCTTTACCTTCTACAATAATACTCATCGTCCAGAGTACCGACCAGAGCAGACTGCACACAAGCGCAGACACGCGCCGACTACTGCCGACCCACGCCGACTACTGCCGACTCACGCAGACTACTGTCGACTACTGAAGACTACAGAAGACTAACACAGACTACTGCCGACTAGCGACAAGCAACAACTAACTACATACTGCTCTCTGGTCAGAGACTCTCCTAAGTCTTGCCTGTTGCAGGCAGCGCATATAGCGCATACCTCTTACAACATATAGCTTGGATTACATGGATGTTTGGTTTGGTACAAATTCTAGTATTTAATTCTGTTCAAGTCAGTAAAAAGGCTCAGGTGTTCAGACAATAATATGAAATTTGCAAAATTCGTAACTGCAAAGTAAAAAGTACTTGCTTTTTTTATAAATTTCTTTGATGACGTTATGTTGAGGTCACTGAAAGTCATTGTTCATTTAACGAAGTTCAATTCTAACATACAGTTTAAGTGCATATTTTCAAATCATTACTCGCTTGCCTTTTTCAAATTTTAATGCCAAACATAACGTGATAGTGATTTCTCAGTTTTCTTTGTCATTACATACTCACATAAACGTGACAACCTTCAGTTGCCATGTCAGTGTTTACTAATATATGTGTTTTCTTTCCCATCATCTTGTATAGGAATTTTGATGTAAATTGCCCTAGTGGACTAGCGACTGTTAATTATTTCCTTTTCGTTAAATAGTGTAACTTCTGGATTCATGACCATGGTACCCCTTTTCTGTCCAGTGTTGTTCATGAGTGAAGGCACAAAATAACTTTCATTCTTTCCAAATTATAGCCTTGTTCGGTTTAATTCCTACCTATTTTTTTAGTAGACTTTTCCGTCAGAAGGGTTGGTTGTACGCTTTCCTCCTACTTAACAGTATTGCACCTTCAGGAGGATATCCTTATCCAATTAGTAAAAATCCATTAGGCATACATGCGATCCCCGGTCATATTTAAGTATGATAGGCCGATTAGTAAGGGGGAGGTTACAATATCCCTCCCAGTTTACGCCAGCACAGAGACAGATGGCTGGCTACGAATGGCCTCATTTCCGCTTGGTTACTCCACTGTTCGTCCCCTCATGATGTTAACTGTCATCCTCTCTTTGTGGACCCAGAAAACTGGACTTGAGGCCAGGCCGGAGGGAGCTGCGCTGCTGGCCGCTGTGGCCGAGCGGTTCTAGGCTCTTCAAACCGGAACCACGCTGCTGCTACGGTCGCAGGTTCGAATCCGGCCACGGGCATGGATGTGTGTAATGTCCTTAGGTTAGTTAGGTTTAAGTAGTTCTAAGTCTAGGGGACTGATGACCTCAGATGTTAAGTCCCATAGTGCTCAGAGCAATTTGAACCATTTTTGGAGCTGTGCTGGCTCAGCAACACCTTTGAGCTATAGAAATGAGCATTTCTTTATCGATACAGTACGAAAAGCTGCCACAGCTCATCAACATCCGTGACTGCCCTCTTCAGCTGAACCGGCTTCTCGTAGTCTTTATCGCAGTATCTACTTCCTCAGCCACTTCCCCCATGAACCATGGACCTTGCCGTTGGTGGGGAGGCTTGCGTGCCTCAGCGATACAGATGGCCGTACCGTAGGTGCAACCACAGCGGAGGGGTATCTGTTGAGAGGCCAGACAAACATGTGGTTCCTGAAGAGGGGCAGCAGCCTTTTCAGTAGTTGCAGGGGCAACAGTCTGGATGTTTGACTGATCTGGCCTTGTAACATTAACCAAAACGGCCTTGCTGTGCTGGTACTGCGAACGGCTGAAAGCAAGGGGAAACTACAGCCGTAATTTTTCCCGAGGACATGCAGCTTTACTGTATGATTAAATGATGATGGCGTCCTCTTGGGTAAAATATTCCGGAGGTAAAATAGTCCCCCATTCGGATCTCCGGGCGGGGACTACTCAAGAGGATGTCGTTATCAGGAGAAAGAAAACTGGCGTTCTACGGATCGGAGCGTGGAATGTCAGATCCCTTAATCTGGCAGGTAGGTTAGAAAATTTAAAAAGGGAAATGGATAGGTTAAAGTTAGATATAGTGGGAATTAGTGAAGTTCGGTGGCAGGAGGAACAAGACTTTTGGTCAGGTGATTACAGGGTTATAAATACAAAATCAAATAGGGGTAACGCAGGAGTAGGTTTAATAATGAATAAAAAAGTAGGAGTTCGGGTTAGCTACTACAAACAGCATAGTGAACGCATTATTGTGGCCAAGATAGACACAAAGCCCATGCCTACTACAGTAGTACAAGTTTATATGCCAACTAGCTCTGCAGATGATGAAGAAATTGATGAAATGTATGACGAGATAAAAGAAATTATTCAGGTAGTGAAGGGAGACGAAAATTTAATAGTCATGGGTGACTGGAATTCGTCAGTAGGAAAAGGGAGAGAAGGAAACATAGTAGGTGAATATGGATTGGGGGGAAGAAATGAAAGAGGAAGCCGCCTTGTAGAATTTTGCACAGAGCATAACTTAATCATAGCTAACACTTGGTTCAAGAATCATAAAAGAAGGTTGTATACATGGAAGAATCCTGGAGATACTAATAGGTATCAGATAGATTATATAATGGTAAGACAGAGACTTAGGAACCAGGTTTTAAATTGTAAGACATTTCCAGGGGCAGATGTGGATTCTGACCACAACCTATTGGTTATGAACTGCAGATTGAAACTGAAGAAACTGCAAAAAGGTGGGAATTTAAGGAGATGGGACCTGGATAAACTGAAAGAACCAGAGGTTGTAGAGAGTTTCAGGGAGGGCATAAGGGAACAATTGACAGGAATGGGGGAAAGAAATACAGTAGAAGAAGAATGGGTAGCTCTGAGGGATGAAGTAGTGAAGGCAGCAGAGGATCAAGTAGGTAAAAAGACGAGGGCTAATAGAAATCCTTGGGTAACAGAAGAAATATTGAATTTAATTGATGAAAGGAGGAAATATAAAAATGCAGTAAATGAAGCAGGGAAAAGGGAATACAAACGTCTCAAAAATGAGATCGACAGAAAGTGCAAAATGGCTAAGCAGGGATGGCTAGAGGACAAATGTAAGGATGTAGAGGCTTGTCTCACTAGGGGTAAGATAGATACTGCCTACAGGAAAATTAAAGAGACCTTTGGAGAGAAGAGAACCACTTGTATGAATATCAAGAGCTCAGATGGCAACCAAGTTCTAAGCAAAGAAGGCAAGGCAGAAAGGTGGAAGGAGTATATAGAGGATTTATACAAGGGCGATGTACTTGAGGACAGTATTATGGAAATGGAAGAGGATGTAGATGAAGATGAAATGGGAGATAAGATACTGCGTGAAGAGTTTGACAGAGCACTGAAAGACCTGAGTCGAAACAAGGCCCCGGGAGTAGACAACATTCCATTAGAACTACTGATGGCCTTGGGAGAGCCAGTCATGACAAAACTCTACCATCTGGTGAGCAAGATGTATGAGACAGGCGAAATACCCACAGACTTCAAGAAGAATATAATAATTCCAATCCCAAAGAAAGCAGGTGTTGACAGATGTGAAAATTACCGAACTATCAGTTTAATAAGTCACAGCTGCAAAATACTAACGCGAATTCTTCACAGACGAATGGAAAAACTGGTAGAAGCGGACCTCGGGGAAGATCAGTTTGGATTCCGTAGAAATGTTGGAACACGTGAGGCAATACTAACCTTACGACTTATCTTAGAAGAAAGATTAAGAAAAGGCAAACCTACGTTTCTAGCATTTGTAGACTTAGAGAAAGCTTTTGACAACGTTAACTGGAATACTCTCTTTCAAATTCTAAAGGTGGCAGGGGTAAAATACAGGGAGCGAAAGGCTATTTACAATTTGTACAGAAACCAGATGGCAGTTATAAGAGTCGAGGGACATGAAAGGGAAGCAGCGGTTGGGAAGGGAGTAAGACAGGGTTGTAGCCTCTCCCCGATGTTATTCAATCTGTATATTGAGCAAGCAGTAAAGGAAACAAAAGAAAAATTCGGAGTAGGTATTAAAATTCATGGAGAAGAAGTAAAAACTTTGAGGTTCGCCGATGACATTGTAATTCTGTCAGAGACAGCAAAGGACTTGGAAGAGCAGTTGAACGGAATGGACAGTGTCTTGAAAGGAGGATATAAGATGAACATCAACAAAAGCAAAACGAGGATAATGGAATGTAGTCGAATTAAATCGGGTGATGCTGAGGGGATTAGATTAGGAAATGAGACACTTAAAGTAGTAAAGGAGTTTTGCTATTTAGGGAGTAAAATAACTGATGATGGTCGAAGTAGAGAGGATATAAAATGTAGACTGGCAATGGCAAGGAAAGCGTTTCTGAAGAAGAGAAATTTGTTAACATCGAGTATAGATTTAAGTGTCAGGAAGTCGTTTCTGAAGGTATTTGTATGGAGTGTAGCCATGTATGGAAGTGAAACATGGACGATAACCAGTTTGGACAAGAAGAGAATAGAAGCTTTCGAAATGTGGTGCTACAGAAGAATGCTGAAGATAAGGTGGGTAGATCACATAACTAATGAGGAGGTATTGAATAGGATTGGGGAGAAGAGAAGTTTGTGGCACAACTTGACTAGAAGAACGGATCGGTTGGTAGGACATGTTTTGAGGCATCAAGGGATCACAAATTTAGCATTGGAGGGCAGCGTGGAGGGTAAAAATCGTAGAGGGAGACCAAGAGATGAATACACTAAGCAGATTCAGAAGGATGTAGGTTGCAGTAGGTACTGGGAGATGAAGAAGCTTGCACAGGATAGAGTAGCATGGAGAGCTGCATCAAACCAATCTCAGGACTGAAGACCACAACAACAACAACTTCCTCAGCTAACTTTAAACGTGTCTCAACTTTCCTCAGCACTCCTGCATCCCATTTTCGTCCACAATGATTCTTCCAGACGATTCTCTGAAACTTCAATCTACTCTCCATTATTACTAAATTATGATGTGAGTGTATATATGCACCTGCGTATGTCTTACAATCCAATATCTGATTTCAGAATCTATGTCTGGTCATGGTGTAATGCAGATGGAATCTTCCCATGTCTCCGAGTCTTTTCTGTCTGCTACTCTTCAGATTCTTGAACAGCGTACTCGCTACCATCATCTGAAATTTATTGCAGAACTCAGAGCTCATTCCTACTGCCAAATCGATATTGTCACGCAACACTTTCTTCTATTTCTTCCAAACAACATTAAAGTCCAACACGATCATTAGATGTCACCCTTCGTTCACATACCGAATTAGCTGTTCAGTATACTCATATACTTTCTGTACCTCTTCACTACTCTGCGAAATAATTCTCCCGCTTGCGACATCGGTATGTATTCCTGAACTATCGTTGTCCTTGCTGGTTTTCTGTCGAATCTGCTAAGAACCGCCGTATCACATTTTCTTTGCCATACTTTCCTATTCATAAAGAATCCTACTTTCGTACCATTTGTTGTTGCTGTTGAGACTCCTTATATTCGCCCGACCAGGAACCCTTCTCTTCTTTTCATTTCACTTCGCTGACAACCACTATCTCTAGATTAGTCCAATGCATTTCCCATTTCACATTTCCTGACTTTCCTACTACGTTCAACCTTCTTACTTTCCATTCCCTAACTCGAAGAACCTTATCTTTTCGTAGGTTACTCAAACTTTTTCTCATGGTTAACTCCCCCTTGGCCGTCCTCTCACGGAAATCCAAATAGGAGACTAAAACCGAATATTTTCCAAGTGGAGAGATCATGACGATACTTTTTCAGTCACTGGTGACACATCATGTCGATACACACTTTGTGGCTTTAATTTAGTAGTTTCCATTGCCTTCTAGATTCACATGTCGTTGATAAGAGGTGATTATTATGCATTTTAAGAGCAACACCTGACCCTACGGGCAAGAGAATGCCCTCAACCTCTGTCTACTCCTCCGCCCTCTTTGACAAGGCCATTGACAGAACGAGGGAGACTTCTTGTGCCAAAATCCCTCGGCCGCCATTGCCGGTAATCAGTATTCAAAATTTACGCAGTAATTGGATTCGAATGCCAGACATGTTACTTACTAAGCCAAACACGGTACCCTTAGACCAAAGGTCACCACTTATGGTTATCTGTTAGATATTTGCATGATAATTATTGCTTTGCAGTCGACAGTTATTCCAAGATATTTCACTGTAGCAGTAAGAAGGATTTGATCTATACGAATGATGAGGAAAGATAATTGTATGGCTGTCATAATACTTGTGAGAAAAGTAAGCAGGTAGGTTAATAATGGTGCACAAGAGCTATTGATGCCATTGGTAGATTTTGTGCGGTTGATGCCTTATCGCTTATAAATATTTAAAGAAAGAATTCGTTATGTACCGCCGAGAGCTGCTGATACAACAAACCTTTGTTTTCTACGAACTGTTGCGGGAACGATCAATATCGGAGAACATAAGATTGTTATAAAAGTCTATATGGTATCAGTCGCACTGTGGCATCAGTAAGAAAAATGGAAAGGACTTTGTTATAATTTTATATCTCTTTTTGACATCACAGAATGATTGCTGCTGTATAAGCCGTTCTAAGAATTCTACGTATTTCATGTTGTTCGTTTTCATCAGCTGTGGTGGCAAGCAATTTGGGAATTGTATAAAAATTACTTTCTTTCTATATTACTAGAATTGTACCTGAAACTTCCTGACAGATTAAAACTGTGTGATGGACCGAGACTCGAACTAGGGACCTTTGCCTCTAGAGCACTTGCCCACGAAAGGCAAAGGTCTCGATTTCGAGTTTCGGTCCGGCACACAGTTTTAATCTGTCAGGAAAGTTCATATTAGCGCACACTTCGCTGCAGAGTGAAAACCTCATTCTGGAAACATCCTCTAGGCTGTGGCTAAGCCATGTCTCCGCAATGTCCTTTCTTCCAGGAGCGCTAGTTCTGCTAGGTTCGCAGGAGAGCTTCTGTGAAGTTTGGGAGGTAGGAGACGAAGTACTGGCAGAATCGAAGCTGTGAGAACGGCTCGTGAGTCGTGCATGGGTAGCTCAGATGGTAGAGCACTTTCCCGCGAAAGGCAAAGGTCCCGAGTTCGAGTCTCGGTCCAGAACGCAGTTTTAATCTGCCAGGAAGTTTCATATCAGCGCACATTTCGCTGCAGAGTGAAAATCTCGTTCTACAATTATACCTGTTTAGGTCCCTACATGTTACGGTCCCAGACATATGCAACAATAACGAAATCAGTTACCAAAAATGAGGTTAGGTGTTGAAATTGTAACGTCCAGTTTTTTTTGCGTCAAGTGTTGAACTGCGGAAAGCAAAGAACGAAGCTGAAGAAGGAAACACACAGCTCAGTGCAACAGCAGCGCTGCCGGTAGTAGCAGAAGTGGAAGTGGTGTTAGCACAAGGGGCATTCAATAAACAATGCAACACTTCTTTCCTCGGCCAGTTTCCGAATGAAAAAAATGCGAAATTTGTTGTGGGACATCGTGGAATATTCTCGCTTCAGCCTCTATAGTTGAGTGCAGTTTCAATAGGTCGCGGTGCTGTACTTATCCTTCAAAATAGTCTCTATAACGGAGGTCCATTGCAAGAAGAGAGCTGTCATTGAGTTTCTTTTGGCGGTTAGCCAGAGTGTCACATTAGTAGGTGCTTGCAGAATTTCTACGGAGACCTGGAAGTGAACAAAAGAACAGTGAGTTGTTGGGCGAGGCGTCTGTCATCATTGTAATAGGGTCGCGCAAACCAGTCCGAACTTCCACGTGCCGGCCGGGCGCACACAGTTGTTAAGTACCGCAGTGTTGAAACGTGCGGACACACTCATTCAAGGTGATGGACAGATCACAACGAAATAACTCGCTGAGCAACTGGACGTCTCTGTTGGTAGTTCAAATGGCTCTGAGCACTATGGGACTCAAATTCTGAGGTCATCATTCCCCTAGAACTTAGAACTACTTAAACCTAATCAACCTAAGGACATCACACACATCCATGCCCGAGGCAGGATTCGAACCTGCGACCGTAGCGGTCTCACGGTTCCAGACTGCAGCGCCTAGAACCGCACGGCCACTCCGGCCGGCGCTGTTGGTAGTGCTGACACACTCGACCGCCAATTGGGGTACTCAAAGGTGTATGTCCACTGGGTTATTCGCCACCTAACAGAAGATCATAGAGACCAACGAAAGACCATCTGTGCGGAACTGCATGCGCGCTACGAGGCTGATCGTTACAACCTTTTGTCGGACATCATTACAGGCGATGAAACGAGTGTTCCTCGCTTGGAACCTAAAACAAAATGGCAGTCCATGGAGTGTCGTCACATCACCTCTCCTCCGAAGAAAGCCACACCCTCAGCTGGTAAAGTCATGACGACGTTCTTCTCGGACTCTGAAGGAGTTATTCTGTTTGATATACTCCCTCATGGGGTAACGATCGATTTAGAAGTGTATTGTGCTATCCTCAGGAAACTGAAGAAACGACTTCACTGCGTACGTCGCCACACAAATACAAATGAACTTCTCCTTCAGCATGACAATGCAAGACTAGAGTCAAACTTCGAGGGAATCTGTCTCCATGCCTACCGAGGAAATTCCACCGAGGATTATGGAAAAGAATTTGAGAACCGAGGCGTGGGGTGGTGTTCAGACGTCCCCAACCACAGCGATATTAAGTTCTTCTTCATGTAATGTGAAGAGGTATGCAGCAATATCCTTCGCCTGATCTAACATCTACTCTAGATAGGGCTCAGGGCTCCTTTCCACGTTCGACACTATAAACTGATCCTGATGACTGAAGAAATGAAAGTGGGTCACTGAATTACTCACCATAATAAAATTCCCGTGAAACTAAACTAAAGGACAGGTGGCTTATTATAGGGCTGTGTCTCCACTGAAATTTATGATTACAAAATAGAAAGAAAGGCATGATGAAATTCCGATGTAAGAAAAATTATCTAAACCTAAATCCAATGAAGATACGTGTGTCAGACTGTCCGACGTTAGAGAAAACAGACATCTGGAATTCCGCCACACGTTCAGCTATTTACAGTAACAAGCCTTTCAAAAGTACCAAGAAGATACAGCAAAAGACTAGGAAATGTACCAAGAGATTAATTGAACAACCTCATAGACACAAAAATGCACAATAATCAAACATCTCTCTCGAAAGAAATGATCCAATTGCAGAAAAGGAATCGAATCTTAAACTAATGTCGAGAGGAATTCGAAAAAAGAACTTATTTTGTGCATTTAGATATCATCAGCATTAGTCGGTTTACTCACTGTTGAGTGTTGTGATCTTATTACTTTATTCATTTCTTGGAGAACTGAATCTTTGTTTAGACGTCCTCATCCACAGCGACATTAAGTTCTCCTTCATATAATGTGAAGAGGTATGCCGTAATATTCTTCTCTTGATCTAACATCTACTCTAGATGTAACAGTCGTAACATATAAGCGGAATACAATTTCGCAGGACTGAAGATCATTATATGTAAAACCAACAATTCAGCTGTGGTGGCCTTCAGTGCTGTGCTATTTTTTCCCCAGTGCCGTGGAAGAATCTTCATACTCGTAGGAAACAGTTCGGTATATACTTATAACCTGCTACCTTGAATGTAAGCAACAATATTTAGGATAACGCAGTTGATGTGAAGGTAAAGAAAGAATTGAAGAGTGAAGAGAAAACACTATAGACATAAGAATGAAGAATTTAACAAGCCTACGACACAGAAAAGTGCCTAAGTCATTCGTAGGGAAGTAAATACTCAATGAAAATATACACGAATCAAATAGAAGATTCGGTTATAGCAAATATTTCAGAAAATACTGGGATGAATATCTGGCAAACCTTAAGTAAACTCAGAGTAGACAGCTGGAAAGGAGGAGAATATATTGAAAAATTACTAAACTTTAAAACGTTTGTCATTAATTTGTTTGAAGAAGGTAAAATCGATCCTGCAGGTGTTGTGAGAAAAAGACAAGAGAGATTAGGATGAGTACCCAGGAAAACAGGACGTCATTTTCCTCTCGCTCAACACGCGAATGGAATAGTGAGATGTATTGCTAACACTGGTAGCTACCTCGCACGATGCGCCTTACAGAGGCTTGGCAGAGTTTATAAGTAGATGGTAAGTACAAGAACTATTGCTTCAAACTGATATTGTGCGTAATAAGACTACCAATCAGAAAGTAGTACTAATCTTTTGCTTATTGTTGTTTTCCGAGAAACGAAAATGTCATATACGTAGGATAGAAAATACAATATTTACAACTGTTTTTTCACTTTTCAACGCAATCACCATCTGTCCCGTGTCTCGTCTCCAGTTAAAAATTTCCCCAAGAATTCCTCCGTGAAGCACTGCAACAGATTGGATGTCATTGTTTTCCTTGTCTCTTTATTTTGGTCGGTGAACAGTCTCATGTACAAATCTTAGAGTAGCTCATTTTTTGAGTATTCATCACCATACTGACTTTACCGCTGGATTATTGGCGTCACGGATAATTTAGTCGACACACTGGATGTTGTGTGACGTCAGTGCAGTCGGTAGACTGCTGTTCTGCGTTGCACTAACCAACGATGTTTGCCCTTCATGTTTTTTACAGCGACGAACCAATCATCTTAACGGTGCTGACTCCCACCGTAACGGTTCCACATACTTTCTTCAGTCTTTCATGAATGTCATGGGACGTTTCACGTGCGATAGTAAGATTAGATTAGACTAGATTAGATTAGTGCTTGTTGCATAGATCATGAATATGACACTTCGTAATGATGTGGAACGTGTCAGGTTAATAAAAGGTGTCTATACAAGATATTACATTACACAAAATATTACATGAGACTTAATATTTTTAACTTTTTTGTGGAGGTTTGGGAGATTACCCACTTAATATATCCAAAAATTCATCTAATGCATAGAAGCAGTTGCCATTAAGAAATTCTTTTAATTTCCTTTTAAATGCTATATGGCTGTCTATCAGACCTTTGTTGCTATTAGGTAAGTGACCAAAGACTTTCATGGCAGCATAATTTACCCCCCTTTGAGCCAAAAGGAACTGAATCACATAACGCTATCTTATACTTACGTCAATGTCGGTCATATTCTAAATTATACAGCGTTGCCATCTGCTAACAGAGGACGCTGTTACTGGAATGAGGTGTAGAAGATATTGTGCGGAAGTGTGTTAAATTCCTGATTATTGTAATAGCAATTTCGTGAAGGAGAAATAAAACAGAAGCCGTTGCTTTCTGACAGACCCTCATAGTATTTAGTTATCACCTAGTTACATATTCTACATCTACATCTAGACGGCTACTCTGCAAATCACATTTAAGTGCCCGGCAGAGGGTTCGTCGAACCATCTTCACAAAGTGGAAATCGAAATGCTGTGTCGCTAGAGCCTCCAGTCGGGTAGACCGTTCGCCTGGTGCAAGTCTTTCGAATTGACCCCACTTCGGCGACTTGCGTGTTGATGGGGATGAAATGATGATGATAAGGACAACACAACACCCAGTCCCTGAGCGGAGAAAATCTCCGACCCAGCCGGTAATCGAACTCAGTCCTTTAAGCATGACATTCCGTCGCGCTGACCACTCAGCTACCAGGGGCGGACATGTCCACAATAATTCTCTATTATTCCAGTCTCGAAGACCGCTCCGAAGAAACGAACACCTATATCTATTCGTTCGATTTATGATTTCCCATATTTTATTAGGATGATCGTTTCTCCCTATGTAGGTCTGCGTCAGCAAAATATTTTCGGAAGAGAAAGTTGGTGACTGAAATTTCGTGAGAAGATTCCGCCTCAACGACACATGCTGCGTTGTTTCGCGATAACATAAAACGTGCTGCCCTTCTTTGAACTTTCTCGATGTACTCTGTTAATCCTGTATGGTAAGGATCCTACACAGTGCAGCAGTACTCAAAAAGAGGACGGACGAGCCACCTTTTTGACATTCGTTAACCTTCAAAGACCTTACTGTTAGATATCACAGGAATCGTCTCGATAGCCTATACCAGAAAACAAGTACCAAACTATAGCATCCAATTTATAAAAAACATAGTTGGCCTTCATATCTCTGAAGCGACCCCACCTAGCAACAAACAACCGATGTCATATTATGGCCCCCGTTGTCCCATTCAACTTTCGTCCCACAAACTTTTCAGCTCCTATCACACGTTCGGAGTTATTCTTGGTGGCAATAGTTAGTGACTCACCCTGTATATAAGGAAAAGGAAAGAACCCAAAATTAAACCCCATGGGACTCTTCTTGTGCTTTCTAACAGTCAATAAAATTTTCTTCCCTCCCAAATTCGTTCGAATTATTCAGCACAACTTTTTGCATTTTGTTTGTTATGATGTAAAACAGGTGTGCATAAAGCCATCAATTCCATTAAGAGTTAAGAATACGTAATTTAGACAATTTACGACTTAAAATTTCAAAATTAGGCAAGAACAGTTAGATTAGTTTCATATGGTACAGATATCAATAGAGCAAAAGCGTACGTGTGCGTGGGCGCGCACGCGCGCGTGTCTGTCTGTCTGTGTGTGTGTGTGTTTTTTTTTATTTTTTAAAGAGGGTTCATACCTGAGTTTATCGGCACCCTTACGAAAATCAGTAGAAAAGTATTTGGTTAAAAGTCTAAACCATAGTAAAACAGATAAGAATCAATCTTACATAGAAACACACTCACTCTCCCGAAATCTCCCCCACAGTCAACTACATAATGACGCCATCTCACTTGCTTTAAATAGCGTAAATAGCATTTCAGGAACAGGGAAGCTAATCGTGAGTTACATATTGCATGGTTAGGCATCCAACTCCATCATCATGACGCACCTAAATACTTGGGAGTCACTCTCGATAGAACTCTGACATTCAAAACTCATTGCAAGAACACCAAAATGAAAATCTCCGCTCGAAACAATCTAATTCGCAAACTAGCGGGGACACAGTGGGGATCTCATCCACAAACTATTCGCTGTTCTGCAATGACACTGTGCTTTTCTACTGCTGAATATGCTTCTCCAGTCTGGTACAGGTCATTTCATGTCGGACAAGTAGACATTGCTCTCAACGAAACCTCCAGGTTGATCACAGGTTGCTTATGACCTAGCCCAACTGATAAGCTCTACTGCCTGGCTGGAATAGCGTCACCATGGATACGCAGAACAGTGGCTGCCAACAAGGAGAGACTGAAAGTGGAACAGGGCAGTGCCCATCCACTGCACGGACATAATCCACCACAGCAACGGCTGAGATCGCGAAAGAGCTTCCTGAGAACATCCGAGAAGCTCACCATTTCACCAGAGAAGGCAAGGCTGGAGTTATGGAAGAAGTCGACGCCTCACCTGCAGACGCCAGAAGCTGAAGAAGTACCACCTGGACACAACGAGAGCTGGCTGGTGTGGAAATCTTTAAACAGATTACTACAGGAGTTGGACGATCCAGAGACAACCTGAAGAGATGGGGCTTCATAACAGAAGATTCGTCCTGTGATTGTGGACATGAACAAACCACAAGCCACATGCTCCAGTGCCTTTTGTGCCCTACATCCTGCACGAAGATTGATCTCCTGCAAGTCACTCAAAGTGCCTTGGAGGTTGCAAAGTACTGGGCACATGTGATATAAATACATTTGTGTATATATATGTACATATTTATTGATGTGTATGGCTACTGTAAATTTGTATGTTTCTGTTTCGAGAATGGAAAAAAAATAGCGTAAATATCGTCAGATGTTCTAAAATTGCCAATTAAAACGCAAGTAATACAAGATGAAAGATAAAATAATTACCACAGGGACATGTACCTGGTTACTTACAAAACACACCGATAACCCAATCACCCGAATGACGAAACTTCCTGGCCGATTAAAACTATGTACCCGACCGAGACTCGAACTCGGGACCTTTGTCTTTTGCAGGCATATTCTCTCTTTCAGGAGTGCTAGTTCTGCAAGGTTCGCAGGAGAGCTTCTGTAAAGTTTGGAAGGTAGGAGACGAGATACTGGCAGAATTAAAACTGTGAGGACGGGGCGTTAGTCGTACTTGGGTAGCTAAGTTGATGGAGCACTTGCCCGCGAAAGGCACAGGTGCCGGGTTCGAGTCTCGGTCTGGCACGCAGTTTTAATCTGCCAGAAAGTTTCATATCAGGGCACACTCCGCTGCAGAGTGAAAATCTCATCCTACACCCTGATAATGCCTTAAAACTTACTGCGTAAAATTTTAGAAACAAACCAGTCATTTCGCAGAACTTTAAAAGTGGTACCATATTCGTGGCACTCTTAGCTAAAATAGATGGCAAATCAATAAATAAATGAGTTGGTGCCCTCTTCTCTGATTATAAAACAGTCTACTAGAATGTGGAGCTCCGTGGTCTGTAGGCCACACGCACCACACATTGGAAGGTTCGCTCGCCGGAGCAAGAGCCACGTGTTATAAGGAGGTGTCCTGTGCGAAGACGAGTAACATGGTCTTATCTGTGTGGCTGGAAGAAGATACGCTATGACTGAGCTGTTGACTTCACTAGGCGCAGCTTATTGTCCATCACTCCCATCCACACCTCTGCCCATCTGTGTGTGACTCTGTGATGAAAACGAGCATTGGGGGTGATTCAGACTTTACTTCGACTGAATGCCAAAAGAACTGTAACAAAAATGACGATACATTTGAGGTTAGTTTCAGTAACTTTTAACGATTACTATTGTAGAATCTTATAGTAATTTCTAATTGTATGTAAAGGCATCAAAGCTAGCGTCCATACACTTGTGGATGACACAGAAACTAAAATGAAGTGTTGTAAAGCTAAAGCAGAGATACTAAGTTTTGTTGACATTACTTCCTTTAGAAAAGAAAACTGATCCAGTTTATTTCTCGCTCCATTGTAATGTTAGTCGGTATATATAAATGGAAATGCAAGTGCGTTAGCTCACATTTCAACCATCACATGCCATGGTGTCTAAGAAAACTGTGCCCAATGACTGCCCAATCCATTAGATCCAGTACATTAGACAACCACCTTATATAAATCCTAAAACATTTTCACAGCTTAAACGTCGTCTCGAGCAGAATGACCTACATGCCAACCGGCATTTGTTCCTAAAACACCGACCATGCGAAATCCAGCCTGCTTTTCTCGAGTAACAAACTGAGAGCCATAATTCAAGATAACTGTCTTGTGAAAAGGATTTGACTCGGTACCAAACCATAGTTTTGTAGCAAAAGTGCTGTTGTATTGGGTATCAAGCAAAGTTTGTGACTAGGATGTGGACATGTTCACAGAAAAACACTACTCTGGGTACAAGCTGTCAATTTGCTGTTGTCTACCAGAAGCCAACGAGAGTTGCCTAGCAATCACTTACTAGAGTAGCACAGGCAACAGCCTGCCTATATGCCATTTCGTAACATTCACCTACTAGAGTCGCCATTGAACCAGCCATCAAAAGACCATAGGTAACAGCCTAGCGTACAGTTATCCCCATTCATTGTCATATCTCTTCGAATTGTCCAATATTATCACAGATATGTGACGTCGACAGCCACCAGGTAACCGAAATAGTATACGAGAGAAGACATTCACCAATATCCAGCAATTAACTATTCTGAAGAGGACTGCAGCAAATAGGTGGAAATGTCGACAATTCAATTACTTTAGTGTTTCAAAATGACACGGCTAAATACCCAGAATTATTTTATTCTTTCAGCATATCTTGGTAAAATTGCAAAGTGGTGAAAAAATTACCGTCTTGCTTTAAACGTACAGAAATGCAAAATTGTGCACTTCACGAAACGAATAAAAATAGGTGAAGGTAATCCCAAAAGTAAGGTCTCCTATTTTTATTTTATAAGTACATAGACCTGTTTATTTCTACAATGGTTTACATAAGTTTACAGCTTGAACATAAAGCTATTTTTTGACATAATCACCATTTCTGTCGATGCACTTTGTAGACGCTGTGGCAGGTGAAAGAAGAGGTTCATTACTTTCTGAACAGCATGGCGGCGAGCTGGTATGACATGGGCATACAAAAACTGCCACAGCGTCTACAAAAATGCATCGAGAGAACTGGTGATTACGTCGAAAAATAGCTATATGTTCAAGCTGTAAACTTGCGTAAACCATTGTAGAAATAAACAGGTCTATGTACTTATAAACAATAGGAGACCTTACTTTTGGCCTTACCCTCGTATCATTCAATTCACACAGATACCTGGGTTTACCGTTATGTAGATGAGCCTGGTAATTGCACCTAAGTCGGCGCCATAAAATGCTGTTGAGTGGAAGAGATGGACCTCGGGTAATTTAAAATGTATTTCACCATTAAAAGGAACAATACCTTTATTCCACACACAGAATTTAAAAGGACTGACAATAGCAGAGTTAAAAGTTCTCTCTTACGGCTCCCAGAAAACAGTGAGTGGACGACAAATTTTAGCAGTCTGAAATTATATGAGCAACCTTTTAAGTGTCCAAGTGAACTGGCGGTGAAAATGGCCTCTAATGTATAACAACTCGAAATTACGTTAAAGAATAACTGCACCCAAGCTAAAAAAAGCAGTAAAGCAAATTAACAGTATGAAACAATCAAAATACTAATTCATGGAGAAAAGCTGCCTTTAAGATTCAAATAAATGAAAAAAAAAAAACACAGAAACAGTAGTAAAATCACAAGAGTTTTAAGAGTAGGAAGACATTTAACTGATTCTCTGGTCGTGACTAAAGGACAGCCAGGAAACACTAATTTACAGAATACACACAGCCCAAGCCGTCTGAAATGATGACTGACCGCTCTAATACATCTGTTGCTCGTGTCTTTACATTAAAGTGCTGGTCTAAAACGACCGGTAGTGCTGAACGCCGCCTGTGACTGTGAAACAAAAGCTAGTGCTGAGAAAGGTCAAAACATACTACAACCTTTATCAAGCCACTAAATAACAAATGTATGCTCGCGTGCACCTGCAGAACAGATAATAGACTGTTTGTCAAGACAAATAGCTTTCGACGGAAGGCAAACACAGGTCATAGACTTTATGAATGACAATGACAACACCCAACACTCAATAACCACTCAAATTATCATAGAAAATGTTTCGTAATGCGTTTCCTACTCTTCCATTGTTTTGCTAGTTATGAGTTGCTCCTTGCTGCTGCTCGTGTTCACTTTGTTTCCCCTTAGGCACCGTGGCCTTTCGCCTTCCATTGTACCGCTGTCCTCCACGGGCTGCATACGCCACACCGGCCCGTTGGTGACAAGTTGGAAACACGCAGGTTACACGGGATTTTAAGTTTCACTTTCTTTGGTTTTATATAGATGGTGTCTGCCGGATCTTATAATATACAGGGTGAGTCACCTAACGTTACCGCTGGATATATTTTGTAAACCACATCAAATACTGACGAACCGATTCCACAGACCGAACGTGAGGAGAGGGGCTAGTGTAATTGGTTAATACAAACCATACAAAAATGCACGGAAGTATGTTTTTTAACACAAACCTACGTTTTTTTAAATGGAACCACGTTAGTTTTGTTAGCACATCTGAACATATAAACAAATACGTAATCAGTGCCGTTTGTTGCATTGTAAAATGTTAATTACATCCGGAGATATTGTAACCTAAAGTTGACGCTTGAAACCTCCGACGTTCAGGTGCGTGTTGTAACAAACACGGGCCACGGTCGGTGAGCAGCATCTGCAGGGACATGTTTACGATGACAACTGGGTTTACTAGTGTGGCTGTAGTGCCCTGTTGTGGTTTGGTCTAGCTGTCGCAGTGTCCGCATGTAGCGCATGCTGCTATTGTTATTCTGCATTCGTCTCCGCACGCAGACCAACCGTAGTACACCGTGTTACCAGACGTCTGTGATAGTGTAGTGTTGTAGGAACTGTGACCATGGTGTATTCGAACTCTGAAAAGGCAGAGATGATACTCATCTATGGCGAGTGTCGACGAAATGCAGCTGAAGCCTGAAGGGTGTATGCAGAACGGTACCCGGACAGAGAGCATCAAACGTGCCGCACATTGCAAAACATTTACCGCCAACTGTATGCAACAGGTATGGTCGTAGCACGCAAACGGGTCCGTAACAGGCCCGTCACAGGAGAAGCGGGTGCAGTTGGAGTGTTAGCTGCTGTTGCCATGAACCCACACATGAGTACACGGGACATTGCGAGAGCCGGTGGACTGAGTCAAGTAGTGTCATGCGCATACTGCATCGTCACCGCTTTCATCCGTTTCATGTGTCGCTACTTCAGCAATTACATGATGACTTTAATCATCCAGTGCAATTCTGTACATTTTGACAAACACCTTTTGCGTGTACTTAATTTTATTATGACCACCCAACATCGTGGTTTGACTCTCAACTGTTTACCGATGAAGTGGGTTTCACAAACCACGGGGCAGTGAATCTACGGAACATGCATTACTGGTCCGTGGACAATCCTAGCTGGCTCAGACAGGTAGAGCGACAGCGACCATGGACTGTAAATGTATGGTGCGGAACCATTGGCGACCACCTCATTGGTCCTCACTTCATTGCAGGGGCCCAAACAGCTGCAACATACATCGCGTTTCTACAGAATGATCTGCCAACGTTGCTCGAAAATGTCCCACTGGAAACGCGTCGACGTATGTGGTATCAGCATGATGGTGCACCTGCACATTCCGCAATTAACACTAGGCTGACCCTTGACGGGATGTTCGACGGGCGTTTCATAGGACGTGGAGGACGCATAAATTGGCCAGCCCGTTCTCCTGATGTTACACCTCTGGAATTCTTTCTGTGGGGTACGTTAAAGGAGAATGTGTACCGTGATGTGCGTACAACCCCAGAGGATATGAAACAACGTATTGTGGCAGCCTGAGGCGACATTACACCAGATGTACTGCGGCGTGTACGACATTCATTACGCCAGAGATTGCAATTGTGTGCAGGAAATGATGTCCACCACATTCAACATCTATTGGCCTGACGTGTCGGGACACACTCTATTCCACTCAGTAATTGAAAACGGAAACCACATGTGTACGTGTACTTCACCCCTCATGGTAATGTACATGCGCGTCAGTGAAAAAGACCAATAAAAAGGTGTTAGCATGTGGGCGTAATGTGCTGTTCCAGTCTCTTCTGTACCTAAGGTCCATCACCGTTCCCTTTGGCTCCCTACGTAATCCGGTGCTCTCCGATGCACACGATCGAACAGCGGAGGAGTGGTACTCAAGCGTCAAATTTAGGTTACAATATCTCCGGATGTAATTAACATTTTACAATGCAACAAACGGCACTGGTTACGTATTTGTTTATATGTTCAGATGTGCTAACAAAACTAACGGGGTTCCATTTAAAAAAACGTCGGTTTGTGTTAAAAAACATACTTCCGTGTATTTTTTATGGTTTGTATTAACCAATTATACTAGCCCCTCTCCTCACGTTCGGTCTGTGGAATCTATTCATCAGTATATGATGTGGTTTACGAAATATATCCAGCGGTAATGTTAGGTGACTCACCCTGCGTACTATGGGATGTTATCCAGTAAGCTATTTTTCGGATCGCTTCCTTTCTCGACGTTTTGCTTCCATACTAGGGTATTATTTTTTGGACAATATTTCCCGTCTACTTGCAGCACTTTCCCTAGACGTTAGTTAATTTTTATGCATTTTATCGCCGTTTACAGTAATGTGATAAGCATTGTCAATTTTTCCACCTCTTTTTTTCTAGACCTCGCTCATTCAGCAGATATGCTTTGTACATTTTGACAAACACCTTTTGCGTGTACTTAATTTTATTATGACCACCCAACATCGTGGTTTGACTCTCAACGTGGGTAACTCTATAAGTGTCCATCAACATTATAGAAATGTGACCATTATAAGTACTCGACGCTGTTTTTTTTTCTTTTCTTTTTTTTTAGTGCTAACACTATGGTTTTGTATTTATACCATTTCAAAAATTTCACGCAGCGATTTGTATTCTTGATAGACGACTATTCAGACATCAAACCAGTAGTTGCGAAAAATGCATCTTCATACAACTATGCGGCTGTTGGAAACACATCGTTCTTGACGATTAAATTGTTATAATTTTTATGATAATTTGAATGGTTATTGAGTGTTGAGTGTTGTCATTTTCATTCATTATTAGTTATGATATAATAATAATGCAGTATCAGATTCGATACGAAATACAAAGTAGCGCCTTAGCTACACAATAAACCAATGTGAGCGATTTCATATAATAGATAATTATACAGCTATGGATGAGGGGTTGCTAATCAAAAGGAAAGCAACTCTCAACTAATTCTAGCACTACGAACTAACTTTAGGCTTCCGAGGAGCTGAGACGTCTAAATTAAAATAAGCGGCATTTAAATGGCCAAAAGCACATTGAAGCGTGATAGTTTCAATAACAAAATTGCTTATAGTTTTCGACCTGTTTTCCCTCAGAAAATACAGTGCCAGGTGCAATCGAATACGTGTCCGAAGAGTCAGTACCGTGAGGCAGCATACAATGATTCTTAGTAGCTCTTAAAGGAAAACAACTAAACAACACTGAAGTTTTGATATTAGAAAGAAAGGAAAATCATAGCACACAGTTGACCTCAGGAACCAACGTGCAGAGATCATCCAGGGTGATCCGCCGATCTTCACGCATGCTTGCTCAACCTTCAACACTGTCTCCTCAGAAATTGACGGTCTCCCGCTCCTTTGTTCGTCGTGAATTTCGGTCCGACCAGCTGCAAACTCTCTACGCCACTTACCAACATTTTTGACATCCATGCACGACTCACCACACGCTTCCGTCAATTGGCGATGGATTTTAATCGGCGCAGTGTCCTTTACGTTCAAAAACAGAATAACTGCCCGCAATTCGCACTTGGCGGTAACATCCATAGGGAGCTCCATTCTCAACGGCTGCCAAGCCAAGACTGAGCGCTTCAGTGCGGCGTGCGCAGGTTTACACACAGCGCGTGAAGCACTCTTCATAACAGTGTGACCAACTGCCACACAAACAGAGTTCTGTACTTATAAAAAAATAGGAGACCTTACTTCTGAGATTGGCTGGGTTCAAATGGCTCTGAGCACTATGGGACTTAACATCTGAGGTCATCAGTCCGCTAGAACTTAGAACTACTTAAACCTAACTAACCTAAGGACATCACACACATCCATGCCCGAGGCAGGATTCGAACCTGCGACCGTAGCGGTCGCGCGGTTCCAGACTGAAGTGCCTAGAACCGCTCGGCCACATCGGCCAGCCTTCTGAGATTACCCTCGTAAAATAAATATGAGCCGCCACGGCTCAATAGGGGTATGTTCTTGCAATGTCACGTAGGTTCAGTCGTAGGTAAGGCAGTTGACAGATTTTAGTGCACTGGCAGGATACTAGAGAAAATAAAGTAGGTTTACAAGGGAAAGTACACAAAATCCCCTGTGCGTCCGATCTTGGAATATTGCTCCAGCGTGTGGGACTCATACCGTATGAGAGTTACTGTGGATATTAAACGTATGCAAGTGCAGGATGAATGGCCAAATGTTAGTTCGACTAACGAGGGAACGACACAGATATGTTGAAAAACATGAATTTTGTCAGAGCCTTGTAGACAGTCTATTTAAAAAATTTCAAGTAGCGGAATTATGTACAGAATCTGTGAGCTGCTCCTTAGCTCCTATACGTATCATTCCCGTAGGGGCACAGAAAACAAAATCAGTTCAATTACAGTACCCACAGGAGCATTTAAACAGCTATTCTTCCCGCCTCTTAAGAAACGATTGTAGCAGGAAGAAGACAATAATATGCGTACCATGTAAATTAAACGTATACTCTGTTCAGAGACGATGGCACGCCCATCGATATCGAACAACAGCCGTGTCATGTTCCGCCAGTGCGGTCATAGGATGCGGTATGGAAATGAGTGGGTCAGCCGTTGTCAGTTTTCGTGACCTGGAACCGCTACTACTAGGCCAATTAGATCACCAATCGCCATCACGAGGCTGAGTGCGACACCCCACGTCCAGAATTGCTACAGAGTGGCTCCAGGAACACTCTTCTGAGTTTAAACACTTCCCCTTGTCTCCAAACTCCTCAGACATGAATATTATTGAGCGTGGAAATGAGGTTTTCACTCTGCACCGGAGTGTGCGCTGATATGAAACTCCTGGCAGATTAAAACTGTGTGCCGGACCGAGACTCGAACTCGGGACCTTCGCCTTTCGCGGGCAAGTGCTCTACCAACTGAGCTACCCAAGCACGACTCACGCGCCGTCCTCACAGCTTTACTTCTGCCAGTACCTCGTCTACTACCTTCCAAAGTTAACAGAACCTCTCCTGCGAACCTTGCAGAACTAGCACTCCTGATAGAAAGGATATTGCGGAGTCCTGGCTTAGCCACAGCCTGGGGGATGTTTCCAGAATGAGAGTTTCACTCTGCAGCGGAGTGTGCACTGATATGAAACTTCCTGGCAGATTAAAACTGTGTGCCGGACAGGGATTCGAACTCGGGATCTTTGCCTTTCGCGGGGAAGTGCTTATTTCAGGTGTGCTAATTCTGCAAGGTTAGCAGGAGAGCTTCTGTAAAGTTTGTAAGGTAGGAGACGAGATACTGGCGGAAGTAAAGCTGTGAGGACGGGGCGTGAGTCGTGCTTGAGCAGCTTAGTTGTTCGAGCACTTGCCCGCGAAAGGCAAAGTTCCCGAGTCTCGAACCGGCACACAGTTTTAATCTGCCAGGAAGTTTCATTATTGATCGTATCTGGGATACCTTGCAACGTGCAGTTGAGAAGAGATCTCCGCCCCCTTGTACCCTTGCGGATTTATGTGCTACTCTGCAAGCTTTATGTTGACATATCCATCAAAAAATGGCTCTGAGCACTATGGGACTTAACATCTGAGGTCATCAGTCCCCTAGAACTTAGAACTACTTAAACCTAACTAACCTAAGGACATCACACACATCCATGCCCGAGGCAGGATTCGAACCTGCGACCGCAGCGGTCGCGCGGTTCCAGACTGAAGCACCTAGAACCGCTCGGCCACTCAGGCCAGCGACATATCCGTCCAGAGCTCCTTCAGACATTAGCTGAGTCGATGCCATATCGTGTTACGGTACTTCTGCATGTTCTCACGGGCCCTACACGATATTAAGCGGGTGTACCAGTTTCTTTCGCTATTCAGTCTATAAAATAAGGTATTCTTTGGATGAAACAACTTACTACCCAAATGACTTTTCTTAAAAAGTTTCAGTGATGGAACTGGCACAAAGGCTG
The DNA here is from genome assembly GCF_023898315.1 of Schistocerca nitens. Classification (NCBI taxonomy): domain Eukaryota; kingdom Metazoa; phylum Arthropoda; class Insecta; order Orthoptera; family Acrididae; genus Schistocerca; species Schistocerca nitens. The sequence goes on along the minus strand of NC_064614.1, from coordinate 102,714,131 downwards.
AATACTACAAACAGTATTGTAGTGTACTGAGAATTCTATGATCTCTTGCATAAATTGATATGCAGATTACGAATCATATTCCTCCACACTGGGAGCCAAATAGATAGTGAATCTTTCGAAATTCTGTTATATGACATAGTATGCGAACTACCAATAAGATTTCTCCATTCTGAGAGCCGATAATTAAGTGACATAAATAATTTAGTGAGCTCAAACAGCAAAATGTTATGAGAATAAGGGTTTGTTGTTCGAATGGAATAGATTAGTTATGATATTAACACACAAAATGGTTGCGTTTATTAGAACACCTTTTACACGAAAAACGAAACTACAAATCTCAAGGACAGTTTGACTGACTGTGGACGTAGCTTAGTTATTCAGCGAATGATTCATCACAACCTTCTTCATAGCCACTCATCGTGTGATGATGGCGGTAGGCGCTGGGACGGTCGTTTCGGAGCTATGCGGTTTCGAGTCGGCTGCACCTCTCAGTGTTCGAGGTTTGCGGCGAGACCCAGACCGGTTTCAGCGTTGATTCCTCTCTGCGTATTGTGTGGCTGAATGTACGATATGAAGGTGTCACGAGGCAGATGTAGGCCATCGATATAAGAGACCCCCGTAGTCCTATTTCCACGCTGTGGCACGCTCTGTCCTGTTCCCTTCCCATCACTCTCCCAAGCTCAACAACTCGTTGAGATTATCGTCCCTCGACGATGTCATTGTGAAATAAATCTGGAATACCGCCCTGTGTCTGACAGCCAATTCATGACCACGCCTTCCAGTGCAGGGTGGAAATTTTCTCTATCTTGTGTGCGCTGGTGTGTTACTCGATAACTGGTGTCTTTCTCACGAATTCACTGTCAAGGCCTTTCCCAGCGTTGGTCACGCATTGCTCCGATGTTTTTCTGCATTTCTGATAAAGAGAGGTCCCCAACGGTGGGATCAAATTTTTGAAGCCATGTACACGGTTATGTACATTAAGGTCCCAGGTATCATCCACTGCAGCCATTCACCCTGGTGGACACTCATTTGCGAGTAATGTACGGAGAAAAATTTCGGAATTTTATGTGGCACTCAACAGCAGTTTGGTTGCGTAGTATAACGGGTAAAATAGAAGCTTCATATCAGTTTCTGCGCGAGGCTTTGACAATCTCATGCTTGCGGGTCGTCTATGAATCTTCTGGCGTTCGTGATCTGTAAGCCACCTCCTTAATGTCCAGAAACATTTTTTAAGCAGGCTCATTTCTTCTGTAGTTCCTTAGTTTCACACGCCTCCCTGTGCGAGTTTTCGCAGCTTTCTGTCTACGCTCCGCTCCGATGCATGCAGTGCTCCATCGCAGGTTTCTCGCTCTTCTTAAAGCAGTCGTAATTGGCTGCTGCTAATCAGGAGTTTCACACGGCTCCAGGTGTGCATTCCTGTAGCTTTTCTGTCTGCACTTCACGTTAGTGAAAGCAGGATCCACAGTTACGTGCACGCTTCTCATTGTCCAGCAGGTGCTTTGCAACGTGTCCATTCTTAATCGAGGCGAGGGCATTCTCCGGCTCACCCATGTCTGCTTGCAGAGTGACTCCAATATCTGCGTCCAGGGCGCTCTGTGTATGGGTTCTGGTGTTCTCCTCACTCTGTGCCGCTGGTGCTGCGAGTTGACGAAACTGACACTGGCGGAGGTATTCACAGTAAGAGAAACGATTTGCATATGGCGATCACAGATTTTTGGGAAAACCATGTGTCCTTTTAAAAGAAACACATGAAGAGTATGAGGGACTATATTTACCAAAATTTTAGTCTGATGCAAGCAGCATAGAAGTGAAAACTTATATTGAATATCTTCTAGAGTTGGAAGAGAGCCTCTGAAGCAGTGTCAATTACAGAAATAAGTAAGGTGTCTGGGAAGTTTGATGGAGATAAATGTATTGAAAACAGGGCTTCCAGAATATTTGTTGAGAGATATAGCAAATACCCAAAACAATTCAGTTGAATGTTTTCTGGAATATTTAGGCAAGTAGGTTGAATAATATAGACATAGCTGCAGTAAAAAGAGCAGATGTCGTTTTCAAGGTAGCAATGGATGCTGAAAAAGCTAGTTGATATGGAACTGCTACGCAACCAATTAATTAAAAGTACTGATGTAGAACTCAAACGTTTCATACAAGATCTTAATTTGATGTACATTTTATTAGATAGTCTCGATGTCTGTGAAACATTTATGTAAATGTGTTTGACAAATATGCGTTGAATAAAGGAACACCAAACTTAATGTTACACGATACTTTTAACCTAAAATTCTCGTCACTGAAAAGTATTTAAATCACGTATTGTGCGATCTGTGCTTGCGAAGTTTGCCGTAGACAACTGACATTAAAATTGTTAATCGTGACTGATAAGTCGTCGAAACACAGAACATAAAAACAGAAACGTAAATTTTTGAATGTTGGGCTCCATAAGGTCCCTTTCTGTGCAGCGACCGTGGAATACAAAATTATAAAGAATGTAGCAACCATCACAAATCACCTAATGTTTGCCTTCTCAACAAGCAGGTGATGGTGAGGGGAGTTCATTGGTGGGAGCTGTTTTCCAAACATTTGCTTGACAGGAAGGGTGGGGGGCTGCAGGTTTGCAATATAGATAAAGTTTATGGTTTTTTTTTCTTTATTGTATTTCATTTCCCCATCGGGGCGGGCTGGCAGCAGCATATGCACTGCTCTTCAGCCGAAAGACATAGAACAACCAACAGCAGACATTTAAAAATATACAAAGGAGAAAACACCGTGAACATAGATATAAAAATGGGGGAACATCATGGATGACAATAGACAAAAAAAGGGGCGACTGTAAAATGGAGATAAAAATTGTAAAAAAGTAGTGCACACAAAAAACCACACACTGGGACAGTTAAAAGAACACAAGGCACAGTATGACTGGACCATAAAAGTACCGACAGATGGCGTAGCACATAACAAACACTAACAGTGACACTAAGTGCAATACCAGCACACAATTAAAATCACACCTCTCGACGTACAGGAGAAACAGCACTAAACACAACACTGACGTGGCACTCTGATGATGATCAAAACAGAGGATCTGCCAAGCGCAAGGAGATGAGGGAGACCTGAAGAAGGGAGGGAGGGGAAGAGATGGGGGAGGTGAGTGGGGGGCACGCGGAAGAGGGCCAGGTAGGGAGGGACGTGGGAAGTAAAGAGGCAAGGATGGGATGCAGGGTCTCAGGGGATGAAGGAGGAAAATCCGCTCTGGGAGAGGGAGGGGAGAGGAAAACGGGGGCCCTGGGAAGGGGGGGGGGAATCAAGGCCAGGCTATAGACCAAAGGAAGGGTAGATGTCACGGCGAAGTTCATCATCCGGGAGGGGGAGGAGGTGGAAATTGCCATGATGAAGGAGATGGAGGGTGTGGAGGTGGAGAGAGGGAGGGATACAGCGATAGAGGCGCGGCAACGGGCTGGGGTGGAGAGGAAGCAGGAAACCAGAGGGGGGGAATCAAGACTGCAGACAATGTAAAGGATGCAGAGATGTTGGAGGAGCAGGAGGAGGTGGGGGAAGGTGATGAGTTCATACAGGAGCAATGTGGGGGAAGGAAGGTGGATACGGAAGGCAAGGCGGAGTGCATGGCTTTCGAGGATTTGGAGGGCCTTGTAAAAGCGGGTGGGTGCTGAGATCCAGGCAACGCTGGCATAACTGAGGCTAGGACGGATGAGGGATTTCTAGGTGTGGAGGATGGTGGAAGGATGCAACATTTATGACATCCTCCTAACATTTAACCTACATTTACTCCATACATCCTGGGTACCTTTTCGCTGTTTCTTCATAAATAGTTGCGTTTTTCCGCCTATCGAGCGTATTTAATCGAGAATGACTGTACCCATTCTACCAGCAATGAAAAATAATAGCTTTTCATCCATTTCGCTAGGTAAAAAATACACACCGTACTTGATAGTTCCATTCCCTTGCAGCGCCATCTACCGTTATTCAAATGATGCATGATCATTATTAACTATGCTTTTGCCCTGCAGATGGCCTCAGTGGTTCGATATAGTTCGCTAAAGGAGTAGATTAATAGATTATGTAGTTACTGTATTTCCATTTTCTAATGGTTGACATGTCGTTATCAGTATCACCTTACTCGATATATGGCCGCTTTTATATTTTTCGGGCAAACTTACGTAGCTAATTGTTGTTTCAACGAATATTTTAGGCCATTAGAATGTAAGTTTGCTGCATTGAGTAGATGATCTGTGATCGCAAGATTGTTCAGATTTGTTCTCATTACAACGATATAATACAGTATGTTGTGTTGTTCCCTTCCTGATCATTATTTATATCACCTTACATCGATTGACGTCTATTTATTCTAAAATTTTAACTTTTGGTTTTATAAGTGATTTTGTATCTCCTTATACGAATTACCTTTTAAAGAATATATGTGTTTTGTGAAATGTGATGCAGTTGCCAATATTTGCGCCTAAACTGAGCCATTTTTATTCAGAAATGTGGTTGTTAGATGGTAAATGGTTTTTGGTGTTTAGAGTTGGTTTTACATATTTTGGGCTTGTTGCTCTTGTGGTGTGATTGACTTTTGAGCACCTATTTTATAGCCGGTGGTTGGTAGTGACATGGCAATCCTTGTATTGGTAACCACTTTGTTTTTTTCTTCTTTATTGTACTTCAGTCCCCATCCGGGAGGGCTGGCAGCAGCATATGCGTTGCTCTTCAGCCAAAAGACAATAATGATACAACAGAAGACATTTAAAATAACAAAGGAACAAATATGGTGGACAAAAATATAATCAAGGGTGAACATAATGGAAGAAAACAGACAAAAGGGGGTGACTGCAAAATGGAGATAAAAACATAACAAAGTATTGTGCACAAGAAACCTCACACTGAGACAATTAAAAGAACACAAGGCGAAATATGGCTGCAGCATAAAAGTATCGATGGACGCTGTAGCACATAATTATCACTGATAGTAAAACTACATACAAGTCCGGCAAACAACTAAAATCACAGCTTTTGACGCACAGGAGAACAGCACCAATCACAACACTGACGTAGCACACTGATGATGACAAGCAAACACAGGATCTGCCAGGGGCATGGAGATGAGGATTGGTGGTGGGGGGGGGGGGGGTCAAAGAGGGCTGATGAGGGAAGGACGTGGGAGGGACACAATTGAGGAGGGGGTGCAGGGATTGGTTACCACCATACTCATGAGAAATATAAGGGCGCATGGTACATTTCTTCACGAGGCTATAGTTCGCATAGTAGTTCTAAAGTCGTTATCTACATATATGGTTCTTTATATGCTCAACACTTCGTCAATCCCATTATTTAAGTAATACGATTGTTTATCTCTTACTGTAATTTTTACCTCAGCTCTGCCAATTTTGAATGTATGCATTCATTAACTTAGCGTCATATATTTGAAGTAAGATAAATGTGCCTTTTGATGCGTTTGTAATTCGTATGTAGAACGGCAGATGGCCATTGATACCATTATTCGGTTTCGTCATTATGACAAATAAGTTTTATTTCCTAAATTTGCGTGAAGGAAATCATATTTTCAGCGAGTTTATCTCTTCTTACAATTTTGACAGTCATAGTTTTGACGTATATATATAATTTGTTATTATCATCTGACAAAAAATGTTTCAGACATTTTCACTTGTAATTATTTAGATTGGTATTAGCAATTACCTTCAATGTAATAATAATTTTCTTGTAATGTGATGTATTCCTTATTGCTTGTATTTACATTACTTTGGTATTTTACATAGAGGGCGCTAATTGCAACGTGGTCTACCTCATGTGGTGTTGTTGTAGTTTTAACCTATGATGTTTCACTTCATGATAGAAATCTGCCAAGAACAGTCCACTTACTTATGGCATGTATCGGTTAGAAAAATGGTATGTTATGACTGAATTTTAATTTCAGACATCTGTATATGTTGTAATTGATGTAACTATATTTTATTGTCAATTTTTCGTTGGTTAAAGCAGTTGTTGTTTATGACCTGTCTCTTGCATTTGTTTTAGCACCGATGATGACTGGTATCAGTCGAAATCGATTTGCAGCAAGATAAGCAAATTATGTTTCCGCGACTGGTTGCTACATTTTTTAAAATTTTAGAAACGTAAATACTGCCATGTCACAGTTCATTTGGTGCTTTGGAGTTATTAGAAGTGAGGAGCTGAATGTAGTGGCACAATTAGCAACAAAAATGCAGGACGCCAAATGATACAGTAGATCAGAGATTATGTGTGTATTTTCATACCCATCGCTTTAGATACTAAATAATTTTAATAGTTGTAAGAAAAGTTCATAATGTGTTTCATACCACATGTACAATACTGGACCGGTCTGTAGTACATTAACAAGCTTAATAAACGCCTTCCACCCAGAGTACTACTCTTTATCTGCAGCAAATTATTTGTGAAAACGGCACGGAACAATTAATACTGGGTAACATGTGACTGAACAACAGGATTTAGCGAACTGCTTTCATACATAAGACGCTGTTGACGTAAAAGTTGGTGGTTACCAAGCTTTCACGACTTCTGACATTCGAAAGCAAATAACACGACCGTTCCTTAAGTACCAATTACCGGCCGAACGACCGAGGATACGACCAGTAAGGCGTCACAGATGGTTGCAGCACCTGCCTCGTAAACTGCCCGCTGGCGAAATAGGGTAGCTTGCCTCTTATCGGGTTTACAACCTAGGTATATTAGACACTTGCAGGTTTGTGTCACCCATTTACTTGTCCGCTTGTTCTGTAATTCGACTATTAAAAGAATACAGCCCTGAGACGAAAGACACAAAAATGCAGAATCAGATACTCGTCCCAGTTACGTAATGTTCTCACACAACTTACGGTAATTTCCCAAAAAATTTGAAATGTGTCATTGTTAGGCCTCTTTAGAAGATGGTTTCTCCACGATATCAATAACTATCGACAAGAGTCGCTCCTTACATCATTTTCTAAAATTATGCAGAAAGTAACGTACTCCTGGATTGTCACGCACTTGTGTAATAATGGAACACTTAGCCAATCAAAGTTTGGATTTCAAAATGGCCATTCAACTCAGTCTACTGTCTATACGTTTACTGAACAGACACTTAAGATCTTAGACTCATTAAACACTACCAACCGGGATCTTTTATTTATTTTTTACTTGCACGTCAAGTTACATATGACCAAATTGAGGAGTAAATCTCCAAGATCATGCAACGTGTCAGTAAATGAAATTACAACATAAAAGAAAAAAGATATAAAAATAAAATATTTATGAGCTCGAAAAAAGTCAATCCAAAAGTTTAAGGACACGTAAGCAATAATAAGAGAAGAATCAGCTTAATTTTTCATGGAATTCCTCGACAGAATAGAAGGAGTGACCCATGAGGAAACTCTTCAGTTTCGATTTAAAAGCGCGTGGATTACTGCTAAGATTTTTGAATTCGAGTGGTAGCTTACTGAAAACAGATGCAGCAGTACAGCACACACATTTCTGCACAACAGTAAAGGAAGTCTTAACCGAATGCAGGTTTGATTTCTGCCGAGTATTAACTGAGTTAAAGCTGCTTATTCTTGGGAATAAACTAATATTGTTAATAGGAAATGACAGTAAGGAATATATGTATTGAGAGACCAATGTCAAAATATCCAGATTCGTGAACAGGGGTCGACAAGAGGTTCGTGAACTTGTAACGCCTGAAATGAATATCCTCCTATTTCCATGTATTGTACTATAAATTTTTTCCTTATTTTGTTACCTGCAGATATGACATTTCTGTGTCTTTATATATTGTAATTCTTTTACTATATATATATATATATATATATATATATATATATATATATATATATATATATATATATGTCGATGTATAATTAGTTTCTTTTGTAAATATTATTTGTATTTGTATTTTCACGCTGGGTCTGGCCTAGGGAAAACTATGCCATCGAACGATTACATCGATAGGTCGTGTGGAGAACCAAAGTGTTTAGGATCTTTGGTCGTGTTAACTCTGCCGCATGGATCGCGGGCAGAGGGAGTCTGGCTGGAGTAGGGCGGGGGAGCAGATGTGTTGTGTGACGCTCCTGCGAGTTGCCGTCCTTTCGGGGTTTGGCAGCATGTAATTGCGCTCGACTTGCTATGATAGTTTCTGACACGTTGACGGTGTCGCGGACGGGAAGCATTAGCTGGCACACATCAAGAGCCCGTTTCGCCTGCTGACCCTGTCGAGAAGAAAGCTCGCCAACATCCAGCTTCTGCAACAGCGACGGCCGACAATGAGTGACTGTCGCCACCTCCTCGATCGACGACTTCAAACCTTCAATCAACCAACAAGGAAGACTGGAAGCACGTAAAGCTTTAGGACTGTATGGCAGACCTCAGCTTTTCAAACTGTTCAATTTGCCTCACAAAATTATCGCGACGTAGCATGAACCTTTGTTGCTCATTGCCCCAATTGCATTACGAAGCAAGGTCCCTTCCTTTTCCGGAATGAACCCGAGTGTCGTTGAAATTCACACGCCAGCATTAACGTCATTCCATTTCACTGCTTTAATTTCAAACTTCAGTTAAAGTATTCATAGCTGGCTACAATATTTAGATTACACAAGCACAAATTAAGAGTGCGAGTATTGTTACCATATTTTAGCTTACCTGCGACTGCAGCTCAGCTTGGTACGTACTAAATTTTACTATTGTTAATTGTTCAGAATCATTTAATTCAAGTTCAAAGTTAAATCTCTCATTTCTAAACTACGTAAATTCAAGTAGCTTTTGAAATGATTGTTGAGGTAGCCCAAGACTAACTTTATTTTATTGAATTTCATAGTGCTTCAGAAACAAAGTTCACTAGTAATTTCAATCACTAAATTAACTTTCAATTTTCCGGTTTTATTAATTCTTTTGCTAAATTAAGTCAGAGTGTAGCGAAATTTATTACTTCTGACAAACATTCAGTTTTCACACAACACGTGTTAACCTTCAGTTGCCACGCGTTTAGTGCTAATTATATGTGCATTAATCTTTAATTTTCAGTTATTATAGTAGTTGTCCATAGGACTGGCAACCATAATTTTCCCCAAAACTCAAATATCTAATTAACGCCAATTAATTATTAATGTAACGACTGCACCTTTACTTTCTTTATTAATTTTACCCTTTTCTCAAAATTAATTTCCACCACATTTCATTTTTATTTTTCCTTTCATTTAGATGTAACCCTTTCCTCCCTCTTTACCGACAAATTAACTTCGGTGACGATTGCTTTTTCCAAATTTCCATTAGGTGCACGCGGTTTAATTTTTCACTGTCATTAAGGTCGATAAGTGGGGGGGGGGGCTACAAACTTACACTACATACTGCCCAAACTGCCGGTTTCTGAACCAAAAATATACTTTTAGAATGGGAAGAGTTACCCCAAAATATAATACCATACGACATAAGCGAATGAAAATATGGAAAGTAGGCTAATTTCCATGTCGAACTATCACTCACTTCAGATACCTTCTTAACAGTAAAAATTGCAGCATTAAGTCTTCGAACAAGATCCTGAACATGGGCTTTCCGTGACAGTTTACGATCTATCTGAATACCTAGAAATTTGAATTGTTCAGTTTCACTAATCATACGCCCATTCTGTGAAATTAAAACGTCAGGTTATGTTGAACTATGTGTTGGAAACTCTAAAAACTGAGTCTTTCTGTGACTTTGCGTTAGTTTATTTTCTGCAGGCCATGAAGTTATGTCATGAACTACACTATTTGAAACCGAGCCAATGTTGTACACAACATCCGTAACTACCAAGCTAGTGTCATCAGCAAAGAGAAATATTTTAGAGTTACTCGTAATACTAGAGGGCATATCATTTATATAAATGAGGAACAGGAGTGGCCACAGCAATGATCCCTGGGGCACCCCCCACTTGACCATACCCCACTGACACCCCACATCACAACCATTCTTAACATCGTGAATAATGACCTTTTGCTGTTTGTTGCTATACTAAGAGGGGAGCTACTCCCCATATTCTGTTATGGGCCAACTTCTGGTACAATATTTTGTGATCAGCACAATAAAACGCCTTAGTTAAATCAAAATATATGCCTATCGTTCTAAACCTTTTATTTAACCCATCCAATACCTCACAGAGAAAAGAGAATATAGCATTTTCAGTTGTTAAACGACTTCTAAAGCCGAACTGTACATTTGATAGCAAATCGTTTGATATAAAATGATCAATTATCATTACATACACAGCCTTTTCAATAACTTTAACAAACACTGATGGCATAGAGACAGGTCTAAAATTATCTACATTATCCCTTTATCCCTTTAAAAAAAGCGCCTTTACTACTGAGTACTTAAATCGTTCAGGAAACTGACCATTCCTAAAGGAAAAATTATAAATATGGTTAAATGCAGGGCTAACATGTGCAGCACAGTGGTTTAATATTCTGTTAGACACTCCATCATAACCATGAGAGAGCTTAGTCTTCAGTGATTTAATTGTTGGCTCAATCTCTCCTGTGTCTGTATCACAGAGTACTTCAGACATCAATCTCGGAATGCCATTTGCCAAGAAAGTTGTATAATTCCCTATAGAAACTACATTTTTATTTAATTCGCCAGCAATGCTCATAAAATGGTTATTAAATGCTGTACTTATACCTGATTTATCAGTAACAGAAATATTTTTGCTACTGACCGACCTTATAGCGTCGTCCTTGTGCTGCTAACCAAACACTTCCTTCACAACTGACCATATGCTTTTAATTTTATCTTATGTGACTCATCGAAGGTATTTTATTATGTCAGTCATAATACTCTATTACGGAAATTACGTTTTTATAGAATACGTAATTCAACTTGTTGCGTCCTAATTTTGAGAAACAGAATGTAGAACGTTACCTTAGGCTGATCGAATAATACAAAGGGGGACACCACATCATTTACTTGGGGAGACGTTGCGGTGGGAGTCTCATAGGGTTTGATCATGGGCCAACCACTGTCTTTGCTGTAGTTCAATTCTTTTACCTTGGCGGTTCGTGCATGCCCGCCCAGATGCGGGAGATTGCTGCGTTGCCAGTTGTACGCGCCAAGAGAAGCAGCGCCATAGTATAGTTTGCAAACTTACGTTTGGGGGGAGCGCGCAGTTTATCAAGTAAAGCCACCATGGCCGCATTTACCCTTTTGCTGCTACAGAGACCTGCTCCCCGCATTCCACGATGTGCGCGATTTTGTCATCATTGCACTGCTCGCCTGTGCAGACACATGGTGTTTCGACTGCTTTGACACATTTTATCATTCGTTTTCACAAACACTATTTGGCCCAAAAATTTGAATTTTTGACTGATACCTTCACCTCATAAATGACTTACTTTTGTTTCGATGTTCAACGCAGTTATTGTGCAGTATTAGATGTAGTAAACCATTGCCCGAAATTTTGAAGAGTTTGCAGAGGTAAAAGTCCATAGCGTATGCTTTCCGTATGGTGCCCGCATCTCGTGGTCGTGCGGTAGCGTTCTCGCTTCCCACGCCCGGGTTCCCGGGTTCGATTCCCGGCGGGATCAGGGATTTTCTCTGCCTCGTGATGGCTGGGTGTTGTGTGCTGTCCTTAGGTTAGTTAGGTTTAAGTAGTTCTAAGTTATAGGGGACTGATGACCATAGATGTTAAGTCCCATAGTGCTCAGAACCATTTGAACCATTTTTTTTTTGCCACTAGAAATTTCAAAAAATTACATTCAAACGAATAAAATTCATGAGGTAAGACACTTCGATATTGTTTTTAAATAAAGAAAATATTAAGCACTAAACAAGGTTCGAACGCAGAACCTTTCACTTAGCAGCCATACACTTTCACCATTACGCTAAAGCAACTCGTTCGGAACGACTTCCGGAGGACTTTAAAATAATACGCAAAAAACCGACAAACACTGTTGATTGAGTATGAATTACTCACGTTTCATCGAAGTACAATAGGAAATAAACAATTACCGCTATTCTTTATTGTGAAAAAGCAGTTAGTGAGAATGATACAAACACTTTTCCTTGCTATCGCCTGAATTAGGAGGCTTATTGCTTGTTTGGTTTAATTAATTAATAGAATATGAAACAATTGGTATAAAGAATGCTTTTTCCAAACTTTCTATAAAAGAAAGTGTGCTATCAAGACATTGCTTTTGTTCAATTACTTTATTTCTGACTGAACGTTTCTGAAAATTGAAGACACTCGTCCATGCTCTGCACTGCAGTCGAGCTCTGGCAACGTCGTTCTCTGTTCATTGTCTGACATTCTTTTGTGACGTTAGATGCGCAGAACGAACCTAAACTCGGCCGCCGTCATAAATGATCTGCTATTTTATCTCAATCAGGAGGCAGAATAAGACCTCTTTGCAGATGATACAAGCATTATTTTTAGGCCAACCAAGGAAGCATCAACAGAGTTAGTAGTAAATCAACAGAGATAGTAGTAAATGACGTTTTAGTGGAAGTTACTGAATAATTTCGCACAAGTGGTCCAGGTTTGAACTTCGAAAAAAGTACTGTGCATGTAGTTTTGTACTGTTAAAAATTTGCCACCTCTCATTAACGTAATATACCAAGAACTGATAATAAATGGTATAGAAAAGTGCGAATTCTTAGTTGTGAATATTGATAAAAACATAGACTGCAAAAACCAAAGAAGACCTCAAAAAACCTTTAGTTCCATCTACTTTTGTTATAAGAATAATTGCCAACTTTGGGGATATAGAATTCAGTGTGTTAAAATATTCATTGATGTCTTACGGGATAATGTTCTGCGTAACTCCTCGCTTGGGCAAAACATATTCAGTGCACGAAAGAAAGTAAGTAGAATTATGTTTGTAGTTTACACAGATATATCTTGCAGGTATCTCTTCGAGCATCTGGGAATAGTAAAGCCACAAAGTACATATGAAAGGCTTATCTCAATAGTGGTACAAGTTAATTTTTGTTCATTCTGAGATACAGAGTCCTAAAGTTAAATGAGCGCTATCTCAACTGCAGATTTTTTAGCGCTCATTTAACTTTAGGACTCTGTATCTCAGAGTGAACAAAAATGGACTTGTACCACTACTGAAATAAGCCCTTCATATATTCATCTACAAAATTTGTCATCAACTATCCATCAACATTAAAGAGTAACAGAGATAATCACAAGTACAATGGATAAACGATTTGCATGACCCTTTAAAGAGTCTAACTTTGGCACAGAAAGAGCTGAAATATGCAGCTATAAAACTCTCTGCCATACCTTGCTATTCACAGCGAAAACTAGTGCCTTTAGAGCATTTTCTGTCGCTGTTGATATTACCCTGTTCTCATCTGACCAGAAACCCTTCTTTACTTTCCAGTTCGTTGAAGTGAAATGGAAAGAAGACGAGGAATTTTGGTGAGATGAGTATAGCGTAATATCAAAAGAGGCAGAAAATGGTATAAGGGGAGTAGGATTCGTTATGAACAGGAAGGCAGGGCAGAGAGTGAGTTGGCGTGAACAGTTCAGTGATATGGTGGTTCGGAGTAGTATCGGTGGCAAACCAACACCGACAACGATAGTTCAGGTATACATTCCGACGTCGCAAGTCGAAGACGAAGAAATATCGGAAGTAAATGAGGATACTGATCGCGGAGTTCAATACGTGAAGGGAGAAGAAAATCTAATAGTCATGGGGGATTTGAATGCGATTGTAGGGGTAGAATGAAAGGTTACGGGAGAATATGGGCTTGATACCAGGAGTGAGAGAGGTGAAAGATTAGTTGCGTTCTGCAATAAAATTCAGGTAGCAATAGGAAATACTCTGTTCATGTATCACAATAGAAGGAGATATATTTGTAAAAGGCCAGGAGATAAGGGAAGATTTCAGTTAGATTACATCATGGTCAGTCAGAGATTCCGAAATAGATATTGGATTGTAGGGCATACCCAGGAGCAGACACAGGCTCACGTCACAATTTTGTAATGATGAAGAATTGGCTGAAGTTTACGATATTGCTCAGGAGGAATCAGTGTACAACGAAGTGGGATACGGAAGTTCTAACGAATGAAGAGGTACGCTTGAAGTTCCTGAGTCTGTAGATACGGCGATGAGGAATAGCTCAGTAAGCAGTTCAGTTGAAGAATGGGCATCTCTAAAAAGGGCAATCACAAAAGTTGGAAAGAAATCCAGGTACAAAGAAGGTAACTGCGAAGAAATTATAGTTAGAGAACAAATACTTCAGTTGATCGATGAAAGAAGGAAGTGCAAAAATTTTAAAGGAAATTCAGGAATACAGAAATACAAGTTGCTTAGGAATGAAATAAATAGGAAGTGCAGGGAAGCTAAGACGAAATGGCTGCATGAAATTGTGAAGAAATCGAAAATATAATGATTGTCGGAAGGACTGTCTCAGCATACCATCAACTACTTTTAGAGTACACATGGAACATTTATGGTTATCGTGCTGCACCATATTTCTTCGGCTATGGTTACATCGCCAACGGTTGTAATAGTCTTTTCCTGGGTCTACTTGATCAACAGATCCTTAAGGAGATTATTGTAAACGTGACCAACAAGGTGGTATCGTCGGTGATAGTCCTATATCGTACGACGCTGCACAATACTATGCACCCCACGTACATAACTGTCATGTGTTTCCTTTTTCGTAACAATTCGCAGTCGCACTCTGCAGGGGTAAAGGAGATGCTCCTGAAGCAGTTTCGTTGGGAAGTTTTTGATCACAAACAATATAGACCGTATTTGGCTCCCATTGAGTTTCGTCTGCACTCACGTGAACCGCTGGCTACGAAGTTTTGTCACAGCCAACGAGCTGTAGACCAGCGTAGAGAATTGGCGGAAAGCACAGGCGGCTGTCTTCTATGACGAGGGTATTGGGAAGTTGGTACAACGCTACGACAAATGTGTCATTCGGAGAGAGGATTATGGACAGAAGTATCTGGAAGGTGCAGCTAACTGTTGCAAATAAAACATTGTGGATGTTCACAGTGGTTTCCATTGCGCGACCGATCGGTTCTTACTTTCCAAGCAGCCCCTAATTCTTGGCCGATTTCGTTTTTCTAACAGGACATCTAATTTTATCAGCCCTTTCTAACACGCGTCGATTGTTTCGTTTTTTCACTTGTGACACATCAGTGATTAACTTGTATATGATGCTGGACTCCAGATGCACAAAATCAGAAATTTCGTTTTCACTCTGACGCCTATGTTTAATAACTAGGCCTTTTTGCACCTCGAAGAATTTCTTATTTTCAGCATAAGTCTGTTTTATATGTTCTCCTTCCTTCGTCCGTCACGCCTTGGTTTGCTTCCAAGATAGCACAATTTGTTTGTGTTGTAAGCTTCGATGTCTGGAAAATAGGTTAAATTTGTCACTGACTCTCTTTCTTCTGCCACACAAAACTTTCGTCTTTCTTCGGATTACGCCAAATATACAGGGTGAAGCGAAATTCGCGCAGTCGGGCTTCACAGCGCGACTCCTCACATGCCAGCGATAAAAAAAAAAGTCTCTCACAAAATTTCGTCTGGCGATTACATCCGGCAAAAAGAGAACGTTTAAGAGTGGCAATTTGGCAACACTGTAACCACATCTGTGTCAACAGAGTCTGTAGTGTTGTACTGTTGGTTCAGTGGATAGAGTTTTGACTGAACATGCATGAGGTCAAGGGTTCGATCCTAGATTGCGGCGAATTTTTTTTTTATTTGCTAATTTCATTCTGACATTTCATAGTGCAATAAACACTGTTTCGTAGGTCACATGTATCCTCAGTTTACAACATTTTGTAACGTTGAAAATAACAAATACATGGTTAGACAAATAAGAAATAGACAGTTCAAACAAATAAC
This sequence comes from Schistocerca nitens, assembly GCF_023898315.1. Classification (NCBI taxonomy): domain Eukaryota; kingdom Metazoa; phylum Arthropoda; class Insecta; order Orthoptera; family Acrididae; genus Schistocerca; species Schistocerca nitens. The sequence continues at coordinate 102,698,241 of NC_064614.1, read as the reverse complement.
CTGTCACAGGACAGAATAACTACAAATGCAATAACAATTTCGAGATTATAAAGATGATAGCATAATACAATAACACAACGTCTACTTGTCATTTATACTACATGTAATATGAGAGCTCAGAGTCGCACATTAGCAACCAGTGACAATAATAATGTTCGTGTTAATGACTGCATGACCTTCACAACAGAATACGTTGGTTCAGAACAACAGATGCTCAAAGAAACCTCCCTGCATGACCAAACATTTCGCAACCTGCTGGATCATACAGCTCTGGTTCCTTTGCAGCAGAGCTGCATCCACAATAACAAGAGCAGCATGAACACGCCCTGCCAATTCTTCCACATTCGTCGGCAGGGTAGGGTACACGTGCCTCTTCAGGTGTTCCCATAGGAAGAAATCCAGGGGATTTAGGTCAGGTGAACGCTGTGACCATACAACTGGACCTCCACGCCCGAACCATTTCCCTGGTAATGTTCTGTCCAAATACTGTTGCACATAGCCGGCCGGAGTGGCCGAGCGGTTGTAGGCGCTACAGTTTGGAGACGCGCGACCGCTACGGTCGGAGGTTCGAATCCTGTCTCTGGCATGGGTGTGTGTTATGTCGTTAGGTTAGTTAGGTTTAAGTAGTTCTAAGTTCTAGGGGACTGATGACCTCAGAAGTTAAGTCCCATAGTGCTCAGAGCCATTTGAACCATTTGAACTGTTGCACATAAATTCCAGAGTGTGGAGGTGCACCATCATGTTGGAATCATATCCTTTGCCAGACATATAGTGGAACATCTTCCAGCGCATCAGGTAGATAGTTTAAGATGAATGCATGATACCTTCGTGCAGCGAACCGGTCAGGAAACATGTAGGGGCCCAAACCCCTGTCGCCCAGTATTCCAGCCTAGACGTTGGTACCAAAGCGAAATTGATATCCAAGGTTGGGGGGTGACGTGCGGGTTAACCTCACACCAATTGTGGGTATTGTGCAAATGGAAGACACCCTCACGAGTGAATTCTGCTTCATCCGACCATATTACGGTGTTCACGAATTCATAGTTGGCTTCCAGTTGTTGTTGGAACCATTCACAGAATTGCACCTGCTGATGGCGATCTGTGGGATGTAGGTGTTGCGTGAAAGCATAATGATAGGGGTGCAGCCCATGCTCGTGCAGCACGTTAACGTCCGTGCGTCGCAAGATACGCTACTTCGCTGAAGTTCTTGGTGTATGACCTCCGGAATAGTTTTGGAGTACCGCGAGTCCATGAACGATCTCTGTCACGCAGTGGTGGAAGGAGAGAACCTGACTTCCGAAGGAGCAGCTCCAGACGATGAAACACATTTTGATCTGGATGGCGTCGACGAGGATTTCTAGCAGCATACTCACGAGTGGCAACACCAGCCCGGTTGTCAGATGTATTAAAGACCAGAAGTATATCCACATATTGAGCGTTTGTGTATGCCACACGTCCGCCACACTGGTTTAGAGGTTTACAATGAGAAAATTCGATACGTGTTCACATGTACTTTGGATTCTGTAACAAGCGCGTTACTCCGCTGCCAACCTGTCCCTGTGCGGTGGAAAGCCCAAACAGTATAAACACGCCGTCAGTCCTGCGAGCTGTTCCACCTAACGTGAATTACCCAACTGACAGATATTGTTCTGCATGATTCATCCCAATACCGCTAACTGTGAAATGTTGGGTTTCGAATTACACTGTTTCCCTGACATTAACAGACATGAGGTTTCCACAGTCCCATCGACAGAATAATAATAACAATAATAATATCAATGCTTTGAGATATGTACTAAACAGCATGTGGTTACCAAACTCGGTGATGAATGCATAATTAGTGAGACCATGGTGATAACACATACAAATAGTAATCGAGATTGGACATTATTCGCAAAGCACGTTCCTAGTTCTACAGGGAAATGTAATGAACCTGAACGAATCAAGAATAATAGTTGGTACTAATCTAGGGACCATTGGAGGAGGGTACAAAGAAAACAGGTTTCGCACCCAGTAGATGAAATGGTGCGAATAATTTCATGCCTACGACGTGGAAAGGGCTGACCAATCTTCTATTTCTATGATTGTAGTATGTAAGTGTAAATGTTTTCTAGAGGACCCGCTGCAGTCGCTGTTGACGATTAAGATGCCAGATACCGTACCACCTGGACAAGATTTACCAAATAAAAAACCAGGATCGAACCATCGACCTCCTGCATGCTAACCTAAAACTCTATCCACTGAACCAACTGTACAACACTAATAGCTTCTGCTGATAGAGATAGTTACCACACATGTGGTTACAGTGTTGCCAAAGTGCCACTCTTTAACGTCGTTTTTCTGCCGTATGTACTCGCAAGATGAAATTTTGTGACAGACATTTTTTTATCGCTGGCATGTGAATAGTCGCAGTGCGAAGCCCGAGTGCACGAATTTCGCTTCGCCCTGTATATTCTGTGTTCAGTAGACTGTCACTCTTCACAACATGATATACAGTTCTTCCTCACTTCCACCGAGCCGGCCGAAGTGGCCGTGCGGTTAAAGGCGCTGCAGTCTGGAACCGCCAGACCGCTACGGTCGCAGGTTCGAATCCTGCCTCGGGCATGGATGTTTGTGATGTCCTTAGGTTAGTTAGGTTTAACTAGTTCCAAGTTCTAGGGGACTAATGACCTCAGCAGTTGAGTCCCATAGTGCTCAGAGCCATTTGAACCATTTTTGAACTTCCACCGACGCAATAGCAATTTCATCAGGGAACCTAACTATTGATATACTTTCACGCTGAATCTTAATTCCATTTATTATTTGTTTTTAAATTTCCTCTATTGTTTCTTTCACCAGGTTGAGAAACTGAGGAGTAAGGCTTGATCCCAGCCTTACACCCATTTTCATCCAACCAGTTCTCTACTGAAGGTCTATTTTTATTGAATTCTCATGCTTTTTGAATATAATATATATTCAGTCTTCTTGGCAGGTTAAAACTGTGTTCTGGACAGCGATTCAAAACGGGAGCCTTGCATTTCACGTAAAATGCTTATACCGATTAAGTTATCCCGCTATGCTCACGATCGGTCCTCACAGCTTCACTTTCCAAACCTCTCTCCTGCATTCGTTTTTACCGAAAGCGGTAATTGTGAAGTGTTTACCTGAGAGCTTGTATTCTGAAAGTACGAGGGAAGTGCTAGTGGAGATAGAACTGTAAGGGTGCTAGTAGAATTAAAGCTGTGGAGAGAGCAATTGATTCGTGCTAGGGTGGCTCGTTATTTAAGAAGCATTTCCGCAGAAAGTAAGGTTCCAGTTTCGAATCCCGGCCCGACACATAGTTTTATTGTACCAGGGAATTTGAAAACAGAATACATTCCTCTGCAGAGTGGAAGATTGATTCATATTAAGGATTACTCGTCTTTATTTGCAGATATTGACAACGGTTGTGCCGCGTTGAATTCGTTGCATCTCGCCTGATAAACATAGTTAAGCAACGTGAAGCCGGTCAGTACTTAAATGGGTGATCGCCGGGGAAACCTGGGTGCCTATGGCTCAGGGAAACGTAAATCATCGATGTGGCGCTCACGTAAAAGACTTGCAGCAGGTTATTGCGCCATACGAAATCATTTATTACCATTATTGTTATTACTAACGAATTCTCCTAATGAATGGAAGGCGTTGAGCAAATAACACAATCAACATTTCTTTCGGTTCTTCTTGTTCTTCCAATAGCCCTTCATTCTATCTGAGAGGGCTTCTTTACGTTCTTTCGACCTCTTCGGTCTCTACTGTTTTTATTTCGGTTGCTCTGATGTAACCTCCCAATTGTCTACTTTTCGCCTGAAGGTGCCTCTTTCTAAAATTTCGTTAGATCTTATGTTTCCATTGTTGAGGTCCTTTTGAATTTCGTTCAGCCAGGATATTGAATTCTGAAGTGATGTTACGTAGTACATAATCCTTTTTGTAAATCGCTTTTCTGGTAGTCTGCTGAGTTCACCAAAGAATTTCATTCGCCTTCTCTTAGTGTCAGTTTCGATGTTTGAAAACTTTTCTGTTGTTTTGGTTTATTGCAACACGTAGCCGTCTTGGGTACGTCTCGCTCCTAAAATTTTTCTGGTGATCTTCCTCTTTTCTTTTTTGATTTTTTCAAGTCCGTGTTTTTGTTAAACGCCAGCGTTTCGCTTGTGTAGAGGACTGATGGTTTTACTACTGTATTGTAGTGCCGAATTCCTGTTTGTCTTGGCATGGGTTTTTCATTGCAGAGGTTTTGGACTAACCATAGCGTGTTTTTTTTGACATTTTGGAGGGAATTTTGCTGTCAGATTTTTTCAAGGCCTGTCGCTTCAATGAATTATCTGAAGTTTTTAAAGTACGCGACCCTATTGATTTTGCCTAAATTGTTTTCAGGCTACTGATTTCTGTCTTTGAACATAAGAATTCAGTTTCCTCAGGTGAGATTTGTAACCCTCCTTTTTCTGGATATTTTAAAAGTGTCACCAGCTTTTTCACGGCAGTCTCTTCGTCCTCTGCAAGTGTCGTCAGGTCGTGCACAGATGCGAGGTGTTGTATGTAGAGGTCGTTTTTGGGAAACCTCTGTAGGATTGACTTCCAAATTCCACTTCTCTTGAGTTCGTTCTCCTCTTATTACATAACCTTGTGTAGGACGACATTGAAAGAATAGGAGAGAGTCCATCTCCTTATCTCACACCTGTCTGAATGTCAAAGAACTCTGAGATTCCCTCCATAAATTTTACTTTAGATTGCGTGGCGGTAGGTGATTCTTTATGAGATCCCGTGTTTCTAAAATTTGAAAGAGTTAAGGCCTGTCTATCGACTCGTATGCCTTTCCGAAATGTGTATACTATAGGTTTTTGCCTCAGAGCTCGCATTTTGAGTACGGTTTTGAGGTTAAATTTTTTTTTCTGGGCTTGACCTTTTCGGTATGAATCCTGCCTGATATTCTGATGACTTGGGTTTAAACTGCTTTTGTTCTCTATTCAAGAGACAAACTGATAAAACCTTGTAGGTAACCAGAAAGAGGGAGGTCCCAGTATAATTGTTTATAAGTGATTTGTCGCCTTTCTTATGGAGTGAATGGTTTATAGCAATCTTCCCGTTATCTGAGATTTCTTCGGTTTGCCATATATTTCATATTAATTGTGTGATTTCTTTGAGTGAGTTTGGGCTTAAATTTTTCAAGAGTTCAGCTACCATTTCGTCCTCCCCTTATGCTATATTGTTTTTAAGTTCTTTCTTGTGTTCGTCTTGCGTTGGTGATGACGAACATTCTGTTGTGATTTCTGGCTCTATTTTCGGGAATCTCTCTTCAGGTTGCGTACTTAAAAGTTGTGCAGAATATGTGGCTAGTTCTTGGCAGTTTTCTTTATTTGCTGAGGCTAATTTACCACCTTGTTTTCGAAAATAGAGGTTCTGTGTGAGTACCCTTTGATTTGGTTCGCAAAGGACTTGTTGAAATCCTGAGCGTTGTCTGTTTTGAAGTTGTCTTCAGTTGGCTCCGATGGTCATTGACATGTTCTTGTTTAATTTGTCTCAAAATCCTGGAAGTTTATTTGCGAACTTCGAGGAATTTCTTCTGTGTTTCTTCTGATTTGTCGCTATTACAATTTTGGAATGCCTATTTTTTTCTTTCTTCTAGTGTGTTTTTACATTCTTCATTCCATCCAATGTGTATAATTTTTGGTGACGAGAGATCAGATCCTTTGCTCTTTCAATGATTTTAGCTTAAAATTTCTCTATTTCTTCTGCAGGATGTTATTCACATTATTGTGATATTTTGGGGTCTTTTATTTTGTGTATATCAAATTTTGGGGTCACCAGTGTTTTGCTGTTGGATTTCCTTTAGGACTGAATTCAATTTTGATCCTGGGTAAATAATCATCCGAATAGATGTTTGCCCTTCTGCGTACTTGCACATCGTGTATTTCGTTTTGGTAATCGTACGATATTGCCACATGTTTAACCTGAAATTGTCCTAAACGGTGGATGGGTGACAGCCATGATTTTTGTTTTTTTTGGCCCTTTACCGCAGTGAGAATCACATAGTTTTTAGATTGTTTTGTTGGCATAACTCAACGAGTCGTGTGCCATTCGTATACGTTCACTTGTGTCTAGAATACGCACTGTCCTCTTCTATTTGCGTTCCCTCCCAATTTGCGGATTAAAATCACGAAGTAGAAGTTTCATACCAAGTTTTGGAATTTTAGGCGTCTCGGCTTCAAGATCATCCCAGAAACGTTCTGTTTTTGGGCTATTTTCTATCGTCACCATTTGCTGGTGCATGTAAATTAATAGAGGGGTAGTTTTTGTTTGTATGTTTGGTTCCTATGGTCAAAAGTGGGATGTTTTGGGTTTCACATCTTTTACTAAATCCAAGACATTTTTCTATATTGAAGACCTGCCAAATAGTACTGCTCTTTGACAGTTTTCTTGTTTGCTCCAATTTTGAAGATTCTGTAATTATTGTTGTTTATCGTTTCTAGTCTATATGAAGCCTGTTACTTGCGGGGCGAGAATTTGGACTTCTGCTTCGTAAGTTCTGTCGTGAGATTGTTGTGTCGTTTCTCTTCTCAAATGACTTTCCGTATGTTGAAAGTGCCAATGTAGGTGTGTGCTTCTCGGGGAAGTTTATTAGAGCACGCCGACTCGTATAAGCCCTAGCTCCACGGAATGCTTGATTGTGACTTTGGAGTGTGTGGACCGTCCAGCTGGTGTAATTCTGGCCTTAGTTGTACCATTATTATTATTATTATTATTATTGTTATTATTATTTACAGATATTTACTGAAGCGCTTTCTGTGTGAAAAGTTAGATACCTCATCCCGTACAAAAATAGTACGAGGTAATTGGGTTAATGGTCTCGGAAAACAAAGGAAACAAGAGTTTCGAACAAAACACCAATACTGGCCTTCAGCATAATGACTATTACCTACAACATACTTGTGGCTTCGATTTTAAGGCTGTTAGAAGCTGTCAGCAAACACTCGTTGTGGAATCGCTCGAAGCACCGTGGCTATGCATTGTTGGATATCCGCATCATTATCTGACGTTAACAGTACGATCTGGTGACCAAAGGTGTTCATCGCTTTCCCCGCGTCCGTCACGTAGAAATTCATGAAAGATCAACATCGTCTTTGTCGGCCGACATCCTTTGGGAGGCGAGGAAGAGGATGGACACCATGACATTGACTGTGGCTTGGTCTCGGGGCAGTGCTGGTAGAATCAGGTAATGATGCGGATATCCACCAATGCATGACCACGGTGCTTGGAGCGATTCCACAAGAAGCGTTTGCTGACAGTTTCTAAGAGCTTCACAACCGATGTGAGAAGTGTCTTGTAACTGACGGTGATTACTTTTATTTTTTGAGATCAGCCAACGAATTTGTCAGACACACCTTGCAGTAAAGCATCAAATATCGAATTGGGTAGCATCTGTAGCGACCAACTGCACGAGGATATTGAGCCGTGGCCGGCTCGCGCTGATGCCGTTTTTTCTTTTTGGCATTTTCTCACCATCGAGTGGCTCCTTATTGCTCCCTCAGATACTACCTGAACGAGTTGCTCACTTACCTCTGTTAGTGGCAGCAGCAGCGTTTATCGATACTAGTACTGCTGTACCATCTTTGGCGTGACCGCTATATTTTCCGTGTGGTGGTGTGCGTGGGTAGTCGGTCGGTTGCGACAGGGCAGCGAGGAAGTCTCCGTGGCGTGTGGTCGGGCCGGGGCCATTGGTGGCGTGCATGCGTGGTCGGAGTTGTGAGGGACTAGCTGCGAGAGCTGCAAAGTTCGTCGCCCACCGAACCTGGATACTGGAATTGAGTAATCAGTAACTGCTGTGACATCTCTTCATTCATTGCCGGTTGTTGCTTCCTGGGCCGTTCCCGCAAGCAGCAACATATGGTGTGCTGGAGTCGGCAAATTTTGCAGCTGTCTTCTTGTATGGTGTTTAACTATTGAAATGATCTTAACTTATTAGTGAAGTGCACCAGCGGTGTCTTCTGCCTTGTAGCCGTTAGCGTTCCAGTTACTTTCTCTGGTCGTTAGCGTAGTTTTCCGGCAGTGTGTTTTGCTCGCCATGTTAATGCTGTCTGACGCGGCGTGTAGTTAAACAGCTTAACGTTGTTCTCCTTTTTTTTTTTTGAGTGATTATTGTGCCTTGACTGTGTTTAGATGCCAATTATCAAGACATAGTGTTGCTGCAATCTTCGTCCTCGCTGATATTTTCGGTTGTCGTGCCATTGGTTGGGTGGAAGGCAATTGATTCGGTTGCTGGTTGGTTCTTCAGCCATCCATAGGTCGTGCTGCCACCAAGTTATTTAGTGTTACGCTTGGCTGCCTGTCTCACCTAACCTGTTGTTAGAGTTTCCTCCCCAGGCCGACCCTTGGAACACTTCTGAGGACCACTTTTCTGTTGTTCGGGATTGTGATTTTCTTTTGTCTCTAGTACTGTGCGAGGCCTTCAGCCATGGAGTTATTTAGTTTGTTATAATTTTCAGTATATGGCCTTCAGTCGAACCTTATGTGAAATATTTTAAGATTAGGTCTTCAGCCTACTTAAATTAAAATTTCACAGGTCTTTGTCTAAAACCTTTTAAAATTTCCTTACTGGAGTTCTTGTTATCCAGGCCTTAAGCCCTCAGTTCACCTATCTTGTAACTAAGGCCTTCAGCCATGTGTATTCCTTAACGCAATTTTAATTACTTGAGTTATGGTCTTCGGCCGTATTGTTTCTGAGTTCTCTTAAGGGCATGTGTGATTAAGTGTTTTTGGCAAATAAAGTCTGTATGTTTGTGCAACTAGCAGCAGCTGATTTGGTCCCCTATCCATAACCTAGTCCGCTCTGTCCTGCAAAACCAGATTTCAGATGTGTACCAGTGACATGTTGGATAAAGAACTGAAATGAATGCCGAGAATTTTTGTGCCTTTTAATTCAAAACTAGAACTTTAGTGGAGACGCTAGAGACCACTATCTGTTTTCCTTGCACACCCGCTGGTGTTGGCATAATGAGCGCGAGAGTGGAACGTGACGGGCAGCGAGCGGCCCGCGCACGCAGTCGCCCTGGGGCAGGTCGCGCCTGCCAAGTGGCCGCTATCAGAGCCGGCGTGACGCCGCGTCGTTCGCAGGCGGCAGCGGCGGCGGCGGCGGCGGCGGCGGCGGCGGCGCCCGGGCTGATGGATTGCGCGCGGCGGTCTGCTGACACGCGCCGCTGACTCGCCCCGCCGGCCGCGTCGCTCCCGCTGACAGCCGAGCATCGCCGCTGCGGCGCCTGCTGCCGCCCCCCCCCCCCCCCTTTCCATCAGGGACTCGGCCGGCAGCTCCGCCGTCTGCGTTATTCCACTACTAGAGCAGACTACCAACCAGCTTTAGGCCACTATTCCATATTCGAGTCTGTCTACCACATACTGCCAGTCCTTAGTTAATTTTTTTTCTCTTCTTTCCGATGTCTTTGAATAAGCACAGGGCAGACTTAAGTTAAATTTGGGTGGACTGGAGACGCCTTAATTTCAGAGGTTACAGAAACACTCCATCAAAGAAATAAATATACACAACAATAGGATCAAAACAGTTAACAGTGACAGTAAATATTGATCTATTAATTAACTTAGTACTTAATTTATAATTCCACTTTGTCGGTTATACAATTTCACAGAACAAGTCATTATACATATAAAATGTTAAGATGGTTCAAATGGCTCTGAGCACTATGGGACTCAACTGCTGTGGTCATAAGTCCCCTAGAACTTAGAACTACTTAAACCTGACTAACCTAAGGACAGCACACAACACCCAGCCATCACGAGGCAGAGAAAATCCCTGACCCCGCCGGGAATCGAACCCGGGAACCCGGGCGTGGGAAGCGAGAACGCTACCGCACGACCACGAGATGCGGGCTAAAATGTTAAGAAATGTACACAACGAGGTGATCAGAGTAATCAACAGTTATCGTAAACATTGACTTATTTGGTTCATTAATATTGTATTTAATACCACTACAGTGTCAACTACAAAATATTATAGGAGACACGGTACATTTAGAGCGAGTCACGAAAGCTTTCAGAAAGCTTTCAGAGCAGAAGAAACTAGAAATCGACAACAAAAGAACAAAATAAAGTAAAAGACAAAATGGGGAGAAGATGAAAGGGGAAGGGAACAGGAAACAACGAGGAAGACAAACTGAAGATTTTTCTTATCACATTTGGTTAATACAAAAGTAATTAAGAAATGTTAAGAAATATAATAATATTTATAAAAACCAACTTTCATAATAATATTGATAATAAACATATCTACGCGTTACCATGAATTGTAAGTTGGAGAGAATAGTGATACTACAAAGACAGATTATGGGAAAGGGATGGATGCAACACAAACTAGAAATGCCAGAATGAATTTTCGCTCATATTCGAGTTCTGGTCTGGCGTACAACTATAATTTGCCAGGAAGCTTCAAACTTAAGTTTGGAAGAAAACGAAAAGTAGTGTGGAGATCTAACAAAATACAGAAAATACGACAAGTAATGTAAGAACTCAGACTAAATGTGTTTGGACAGTTATACTGAACGAAGCCAGGGAAGCACATTTTTCTGTGTTTCTGCGAAAAGATGTCAACAATTCCTCGAATTACTAAAATGAGAAATGGAAAAAGAGACGTAATTTTTTAACAATGGAATACTAACTTCCGAAAGCTAACTACTCTGGCTCATGCCAGATTCCCTTGCGATTTGACGCGAACTAACAAGGATCTCGAACCACAGTGGCAAGAGTACCAATTTCCGTTTCCTCTTTAGTAACATTCCTTTACCAGATATGTTTCCGATGCGTTATGGATCCAGTTGTTCTCAGTCTATCATACACACATTTAAATGTACGACGTGTAGGGTCAGTACGTTGAGGACATCTTTCACCGTATAAGTCTGCAGCCCTCACTGAATTTCGTTTGCGTTCTCCATAAATGAGAAGCATATCGACTCGGTCTTCGAAGGAATACATCATTCACATTCGCTTGATTCGACGATACTAGTCTTACCGTTTCTATTCGTGTTGTACTGCGAAACCGTCGAATGATGTTTACATGTCACTGGCACGATAGATAGATACGCTGCATGCGGCGAATATTTACTACTTGCACGATATTCGAGAGAGGAATGTCAGGGTATGTGCTTCGATAAATGCCGAAATTATAAGGAATACCACTCAATCCATGATAAGAAGATTGCAGCACTGCATTGATACCAATGGTTGTCACTTCGAACACCTTCTTTAAATGAACGTTCACGCCACCTTTTTGACCTTTGTTGACCTTCAAGACCTTACTGTTACACACCAGTGGATCTGTCTCGATAACCGCTATCATAAAATAAGTACCAAACTATAGCATCCCATAAAAAAAAAGTTCGCAGTTCGTGGTCGTGCGGTAGCGTTCTCGCTTCCCACACCCGGGTTCCCGGGTTCGATTCCCGGCGGGGTCAGGGATTTTCTCTGCCTCGTGATGACTGGGTGTTGTTTGATGTCCTTAGGTTAGTTAGGTGTAAGTAGTTCTAAGTTCTAGGGGACTGATGACCATCGATGTTAAGTCCCATAGTGCTCAGAGCCATTTGAACCATAAAAAAAAGAACTTGACCTTCATGTCTCTAACACGACCGCACCTAACAACACAAAACCAACGTCATACTATGGTCCCCATTCTCTCTGGGGGACATCACCTTGATGAAGCACTGTCCATGCAGGTGGAGAGGCTTGTGCATCTGCGTGAAGCTCAGGGCTATGCCGAAGGTAGAGGACCTACTGCCGGCAAGGCCTCAGCTGATGGATCAGACCAAGAGTGTCCCACAACGTCCCATCTTCCCTATACACTCCTAGTCCTACCCAATTCACTTTCCCTACCCAAGGTGTCATGTGATCCGTGCCAAGGGTTGCGTGGCACATGAGAAGATATGTCGCAAACGGAGCATCAGGGATACCGGGCGACCTCCCTGAGTAAGTAGCCTCACCAACACAAAAATAAAATTTTAAAAATTTCGTATAGAGTACAGGCATCCAGTAACTGATTCCTAGGTGTCAGTGCGACAAGGAACCATTCCGAACCTCCAGAGTGGCATCGTGCTACAGCACCTGCTGGCTGCATCCTAAAAGAAGGAATTTCGAAAAGGATGCCTGTCATGCGGGTGCCTGGGCGTGACTCACTGGCTGTCACTGTGCAGATAAATTTTTAAAGAGCCTAACATAGCTACTCGGATGGCATCGTGGGTGTAGCAAAACTTGGAGGGGGAGGGGGGTTCCTTAGAGGTACACTTTGCTGTTTGATTCACACGTGCGTCAATGTCGCAACCCCTCGTGATCTCGCCACAGGAGGATGCAAAGTAGGACGGTGCAAAGCAGGACGCTGAGAAAGCATGAGCACGATTTGCTGCTTTGGATCATGTTCAGATTTCGTCGAATGTTTTTGAACGATCGTTGGTGATTCTATGCAGTATACGAGAGCAGCAACACTGCAAAGAGGTCAGAGTCTGAGCGGTGGTGTCTGGAACGTTTTCCTCGGCCACCCGTAAGAAAAACCACGTTATTTCCACGCTGGGCGTCACTGTTATGACCTCCATCGCACAGGCGTCAAAGGAAGTGGAGAACGTGGGGAAGACTGTATGATGACTTTCACACAGTGTGACGTGTCCAAGCTGCCACGGGACAGAAATGAGGTAAAATTTCTTGCTAATGTGACATCATTAACCCTCCTTACACCTCACATGAACTTCTGAGATGTGGCCTGTTTTCCCGCAAGTGTCGACACTTTGTTATTTGAAGCGTCGTCTAGTCCGAGGCTGACGTAGCATGGCACCACGCATTTTCGTCATTATGTTGGAACGTTGTAAGCACCTTTGAGCCCAGTTTCAAACTTTTGCGTCGGCATAGGAGATAATTACGGGGCTCCATACAACGGTATATCACGCGAAAACACTATGAAGGTAGAATTAGAGAGATTCAAGCCCACGTAAAGACTTACCTCCAATCGTTCTTCCAGCCAACCATTCGCGACTGGAACAGGTTCAAATGGTTCACATGGCTCTGAGCACTATGGGACTTATCTTCTGAGGTCATCAGTCCCCTAGGACGTAAAACTACTTAAACCTAATTAACCTAGGGACATCACACACATCCATGCCCGAGGCAGGATTCGAACCTGCGACCGCAGCGGTCGCGCGGTTCCAGACTGTTGCGCCTAGAACCGCTCGGCCACTCCGGCCGGCACTGGAACAGGAAAAAGAGGGAAGTGACACACAAAGTGCATCCCGCCACACACAGTAAGATGGCTTCCAGAATAAAGTTGTAGATGTAGATGTAAATGCAGATGTGGATAGCCGATGGCTCTGGTAGCCGTCTGCGCTGAGCCAGTAGCGGTGACATCACAGCCTGTTGTACGCTCATTTTAGATACACCAACGAAACATTCAGCAATAAATATAATGTAGTCAGTGGAAAGAGGGTAGCAAGTATGCATGTTTTGCTAAGTTATGAGTTTTTTGAGATCCGATAGCCGACAACCCTGCGTCTTTAATAAATCTTTGTGCCTTTGATCTGCAGAGTAAGGTGATACTTTTCACCCAGCTTCATTCAGAAAATGATCACTAAATATTAAAAACTGTAAAGCCAAAGTAGAGACCCAAATGGGAAAGCTATGTATGTTTAGTTGGTCAGACGAACCATTTTTGCTCGGAATGCAAGCAGCGAACAGCGAGTAAAATGTTGGATGTCTCATCTACCACCTGCTCCGCCAGACGAAAGATGGGACCCGCACTGGACAGAAATGAGTTGAGCTGGTACAGGCTCGCCATCACGGCGCGACTCTGCACGCCGCATCGTAAACCCTGTTGTGTGTGAACTTAAAGATTTGCTCGATTTTGGACTCTAAACTTTAGAGCAACTGAAGCACTCTAAAAGTTGAAAACGGTTTCTCGAGCAATGTCAACGAACACTGTCGTGCGGCAAGACGATCCTTTTCATATTAACGAACTTCAATCGAAATTTACATTACCAATAATCAAATTTTGGGCGAGATATTAACTGATTTTTGCTGACGTTACCTGCAACATTTCCATCAGTTTATAAGGCTATGGTGAGTATCTGTGTACGATGTCAACAGTAAGGAGGGAACTCTGACGTGTTAATGCATAAGCATTCGCTGAAATGACTTGTAAGTTTTTGAAGACTTGTGTCCAAATATATCCAGTGTTCTACTGGAACAGAACGTATTTCTCTTCTACGTCGGTTTAGCTGCCATCCTACTATATCTATTTCGTACCTGCAACGGAGGAGCCGTTTTTGTAGGGAAAACACCTGAAGGACCCTGCATAAAGGGAAACAGCTGGAGTCACTGCTGTTTTAGTAGTTTTCAGGTGACGATACAATCCCTCTGTGCTGTCCGTGTAGAGTGTGATGGAGGGTTCACAACATCGCAGAAAATAATGACCTATGAAGAAAGAACAGCACACGTTCCTGCAACCGGGGAGAGTAAGGAAGTTACGTTGATGAAACCAACAATCTATCCTGAATGTTGACTGCTTATCTTGAATGTTGACTTCTGTGAGTATCTGGGCACACAATTTAATGTCGAGATCCAGCAATATTTCGAAGATTTCTGACCGTTATTTGGAATGCTTTATGTGAGAATGGTTAGTAACAATAGCAATCGACTTACCTTCGACGACAGACTGAGGGAGGGTAAACTAATTCTTGTAACATCTGTGTATTTAGAGAAATGTTTTGCCGCTTTTGAATGGTATATACTTCTCGAAATTCTAAAAGTAGCAAGCATAGTACAAGAAACATACACATAATTCTTCCGACTTTCTGACACTGGTGCGATACTTGGACAACGAACAGACGGCTTTGAAAATTATTCCGCAGAATTATTCTGACGATTGCTTGTCAGAGTAAACGCAGAAGCCGGCCGGGGTAGCCGAGCGGTTCTAGGCGCTACAGTCTCGAACCGCGCGACCGCTACGGCCGCAGGTTTGAATTCTGCCTCTGGCATTGATGTGTGTGATGTCCTTAGATTAGTTAGGTTTAAGTAGTTGTAATTTCTAGGGCACTGATAACCGCAGAAGTTAAGTCCCATAATGCTCAGAGCCACTAGAACCATTTTTAAACGCACAAACATCACTATTCTCGTGAAGACCAACTGCACTTACACCATCTGTCCAGAAAGTTCCGAGACTGATTTCATTCCTGCCGGATAAGTCACATCAACATTACAATATAACTATTGTCGTAGCTTCAATTAATAACTATAAACAACAGACCAGCTGTTGACCAGTCAGGTGTGAGCAGCAGTGCTAAGTAGTGGTTGTCTGACCAAAGTGCGTCAAAAATTGCGATGGACGAACATTTCTAAATAAATTGTTCAAGACATTCTCCAGAATGTTTGGAACAAAACAAAAGTCTTTGAAAAGTTCGTCCCACTTACCTTCGCACTAAGAAAAAAAGAGAAAACGACCCATGGACCACTACCGCAAATTGATTGGAATGCAAAATGCGAACATTTCATTTCTGGAAGACAGTCGACTACGCATTGGTACTACCGTTACCAGACAGCTGCCACAACAATCTATTCACAGTGCTCTACCAAACTACCTATACATATATCTTAATAAATTCTTATGGAATAACATTAGAATTAGTCATTCACATAGAAAAAATGGCTCTGAGCACGATGGGACTTAACTTCTGAGGTCATCAGTCCCCTAGAACTTAGAACTACTTAAACCTAACTAACCTAAGGACATCACACACATCCATGCCCGAGGCAGGATTCGAACCTGCGACCGTAGTGGTCGCGCGGTTCCAGACTGTAGCGCCAGAACCGCTCGGCCAACCCGGCCGGCTCACATAGAACAAATAACAATATGAATCCTTAGTACAGCTATGACAACACAAAGCTACACTCAAGGCATAAGTTAAGAAAAGAAACGCTCTCGGCTTGATACAGTTAACCACGCTCACAGTGTGCATTTCAAGTAATCAAAAACTCTCGCTGACAGCCGTCACAATCACATGCTCCGCCTGCCATCAATAAACGACCACAACCTGTCATACAGCAAACACACACTTTTGCGCAGAGTGTTGCTTGTTAGTGAATACACCTACTTCAAATGGTTCAAATGGCTCTGAGCGCTATGGGACTTAACATCTCAAGTCATCAGTCCCCTAGAACTTAGAACTACTTAAACCTAACTAACCTAAGGACATCACACACATCCATGCCCGAGGCAGGATTCGAACCTGCGACCGTAGCAGCAGCGCGGTTCCAGACTGAAGCGCCTATAACCGCTCGGCCACCCCGGCCGGCGAATACACCTAGTTCATGGCTTGTACACAGCGACGTCCACTGTTACTATCACCAAACTGCCAGGGTCCAGTCATCAGCTACTGAAATATGCAGTGATTCTGTTGACATCCAGATGCCCCTTCATCCAGCACCACTCGGATTGTTGTCTGTGTTGCTGGAAAAATACACTGTGAGAAGCTCCTACTCCAGAATAACATGCAAAGTGTACTTTATTGTGCTCTGAACAGCAGGTGCACGTTAGTACATATAAGTGAGTCAGTTCTACGATTTTTTGCTAGCTGATCACTGTATCAGTTAATTGTGTGTACTAAAATATGTTCACTTCAGAAGTTTTGATTCACTGCGTCGATAACATATGGCAGAATGGAGGACACCTAGAAATTGGAGCCATGGTCTTGATTGTGGCTGAGTGTAAGAAAACTTAGACATACTAGACTATTTGGTTTTAAGAACATTGCGCAGACATGACAATGTTTCATAGACGATGTATTAAAAGGGCTCTGTTTCTGCTTTGTTTATCTAGACGGTGGTCTGACAGTTTCCATGACGACTGCATTGCTTGAGGAACACCTCAGAACATACAATTATGGCATAACTATCAATGAAGTAAAGTGTGCTCTGTGACAGCAGCATGTGACATTCCTTGGTCATGCAGTTTCGACTGATGGAATTTGTCCATTAAAAGACAAGATCAACGCCATCAGGGACATACTGTGAAAGACAACAAGGGCGTACCCAGCTAGAGGACACGAACAGTCAGGTCCTATAGGAAGGGCTGAGGACAACCATTGGACATCACTGTTTGCTGAGTACCTTCTAAAAAATTTACTAACTGAAAAGAAATTAATTAGTACTTCTGCTTTGAAGCTGATGTATCATAATTAATTTCAGAGATCATGATTCTTTTCCATTTAAAGGAAAATATATTACAGATTAGTTTTAAAAATATTATTAAACTGCAAATACAAGTGTTGAGCAATTTAAACATGCTTCACAATTTTAAAAGGACTACAAAAGATCAGAAATATTAAATTTAAATCGATTACAGCTAACCAGCCCAAGGCCACATCGGGGTACAACACTTCTGGCGGCACAACAGTCTCCAGACGTAGACCTTGGGCTCCAGCTCCTGGCGACAGCAAGGCGAGCGGGAGTAAGTTGCCTGCTACAATGTGTACCGCAAACACTCTTTTAAAGAGTAGAAGGGTAAAACAAAACTAAAGTTCTTGGCCATTTCTGAAAGATATCACAGTTAGTGGGTGCAAAGATGGGGGTAACCAAGAATCAAAGGTTATTTACACCTCAAATGTGATACAACTATTTGAGTATCATATAAAATATTCCACTAATTCCACTAAAGAGTAAGGAGGGAGACATACAGCTGGCTAAAAGAACCAAGTCACTGCCACTGATTAAAGTGGGTCCCCTTTCTTTTCTACGCAGTGGCAAGATGAAAACTAAACCTCAAATTGAGCATAGGCCTTCAGACCATAAAATCAAAATCACAAGAAAACAACAGTTTGGACTTTTACTTAACAGGCGCCAAAATTTAAAAAAAAATATAAGAAAGAAACCACATGCTCCAAACAGACAACCCAAGTTCCATACGGGAGAGAGTTGAGCAAATACCAGCGTCCCCTTCAAATAATCACCAACTAAATGCAAAATGCGGGAATGCACTACAATTGAAGATGCAAACCAAGCGGAAGGCAAGCGCCGAGCTGCTTCAGACAAATTGTAGACAACCAAGACAAGTTCCTCCATAACATCAATCGCGAGCTATGAACCTCGCACAACGGTTCACATACTGGACCCAATGTGTTCTCAACAATTACCAAGATTCCTTGGAGTCATTAACATTCACCATCGACACCTGCCGAGAGCAGCAGAGATTGAAGTACTGCTGACGGCTGCACTGTCAGACAACGGCGCTTTGGACCGGCGCCCGCTGCAGTGGACAACGGAAATGCAACGATCTCCCAAAAAGATTCTGGTCCATCTGTATCACGACATACTGTTAGCGATAGTGTTAGATCCCAGCAAGCAAGCAATTGGTGCACCTCTCGAGCAGTATGTTGGAAAGTCTTGGCAGTCCTTGGGTATCAACAGGAGATAGCCATTTGCAATGCCGTGCGACGCTTTCTCCCACACGTGGAAGCCAGTTCTTTGTAATCTTCGTAAATCCTAAACCTATCACGTTTTCCAATAGGAAACAACAGGATAGCTGTTCCCCGCGACAATTCCGCCAATTTGAATTTATCCGCCAGTGCACAAGGGACATAAGCCACATAAAAGAGGCAGACAACGTATTAGCTGATTTTTTTCTCACGAAGGATAACGCCACATGTTAACAGTAATCGACAGATACATTTAGTAAGCAGATGCAGTCCCAATCAGCAACTTTTTTAACAGCGTGGATATTGTGTATCCGTTGTCCATCGCACATTACTACAGGTGAAGGACGGCAGTTCGAATCGACCCTCTTCGTGGAGCTCCCCAACACCACCACACAACCTGCTACCAGCCAGCAAGCAATAGATGATAGAGTGCTGGAACAGGACTTCGAAAGGTGAACTCACGCTGAATGAAGACAGCTGTTCTTCTGCACTGCAGTTGGTTTGATTTGGCCTCCGCACTGAATGTAACCCTGACATAGGGGCATCGGCTAGAGATGGTCTGTGATTACATGTTACGCCTACCGTAGAGTTTTTCTGTCGCAACAAATAGCGTGACAGACAGCAAGTGAATACCCAGATGTCCTAGCTACACCCTTGACTGTCATCAGGCCATGGGGAACGTACGATGTTCGTGGACAGACGTCTGAAATCACGCTCGTTTATAATATTAAGGACGGATGCAGTGTGCCCGCCGTTATAATCACCGTACTCTCAGTCTCTCAAAGATGTTGGTGCTACAGCTGGCTCTCCGTCACCGCCTGTGCTTGCCACCACCTTGGCCTCATAGACACACACGACAATCACGTGACCGTACTGTCCGCCCTCCCGTCACTGCAGCACGACACTCCGCTACAATGACTCTGCGGAGATGGAGTGAACAACCGACCCACTCGACGTGGCACAAATTATTGTCTGTAGAAACTATTGTTATGATGCTTTCCTGTGTATCTGAACCGCAAAAAAGCGATTCCACAGCTAAGGTTCAAATGGCTCTGAGCACTATGCGACTTAACTTCTAAGGCCATCAGTTGCCTAGAACTTAGAACTAATTAAACCTAACTAACCTAAGGACATCACACAGATCCGTGCCCGAGGCAGGATTCGAACCTGCGACCGTAGCGGTCGCTTGGCTCGAGACTGTAGCGCCTAGAACCACACGGCCACTACGGCCGGCCCACAGCTAAGGATAGTGTATTTAGATGTAGTATAAAAGACACCAAGCACTTGTTGTTACTCATTGATGACAGGACATTCCTTTTGTTGGTTTCATAAATTACTAATACGGAATTATGAAGACAGCTATGCACAGTGGCTTCGTGGGCGAGTGTCGAACAACAAATGTGAATATCCAACGTTAAATTCTTACTCATTTCTTAGATATTTTCACTCAGCTACCTATTCCTTCATCTCTGACAATTATTTGTTGATGTAAAAAAAGAGCGAAAGTCAAAAAAGCGATTCCACAGCTAAGGTTCAAATGGCTCTGAGCACTATGCGACTTAACTTCTAAGGCCATCAGTTGCCTAGAACTTAGAACTAATTAAACCTAACTCACCTAAGGATATCACACAGATCCGTGCCCGAGGCAGGATTCGAACCTGCGACCGTAGCGGTCGCTTGGCTCGAGACTGTAGCGCCTAGAACCACACGGCCACTACGGCCGGCCCACAGCTAAGGATAGTGTATTTAGATGTAGTATAAAAGACACCAAGCACTTGTTGTTACTCATTGATGACAGGACATTCCTTTTGTTGGTTTCATAAATTACTAATACGGAATTATGAAGACAGTTATGCACAGTGGCTTCGTGGGTGAGTGTCGAACAACAAATGTGAATATCCAACGTTAAATTCTTACTCATTTCTTAGATATTTTCACTCAGCTACCTATTCCTTCATCTCTGACAATTATTTGTTAATGTAAAAAAAGAGCGAAAGTCCACCATAATTCGGATACCATTGTAATCTGGTCTCACAGTACAGAGCGAATCAGGTTGTGGTTCTGGAAAGGGGCCAAAATCAGTTACTGTTACTTGCACGAAACACAGATTCAGATGGCTCTGAGCACTATAGGACTTAACATCTGAGGTCATCAGTCCCCTAGAACTTAGAACTACTTAAACCTAACTAACCTAAGGACGTCATACACATCCATGCCCGGAGGCAGGATTCGAACCTGCGACCGTAGCAGCAGCGCAGTTCCGGACTGAAGCGCCTAGAACCGCTCGGCCACATCGGCCGGCCACGAAACACACTAGCTTTGTTTTCCTAAAGACACTTAATCACACATGCCCTCAAAAGGATTAAAAAACAATACGCCTAAAGGGTCAAACGCAAGTTCTTAAAATTGTTTTAAGGAATCCACACGACTGTAGGCCTTAGTTAACAAAAAAAAAAAAAAAAAAGAAAAATACATAAAAGCTCGGCTGAAGGCCACGTACTGAACATTGATGAACTGGAGGCTTGAGGCCTAAATAAGAAAGATTTAATACAGGGCAATATCTCCTTTTTTTAAAATACATTTTAAACAATGCAATCTTGAAACG
The DNA here is from genome assembly GCF_023898315.1 of Schistocerca nitens. Lineage (NCBI taxonomy): Eukaryota > Metazoa > Arthropoda > Insecta > Orthoptera > Acrididae > Schistocerca > Schistocerca nitens. The sequence goes on along the minus strand of NC_064614.1, from coordinate 102,677,181 downwards.
TTAGTTTAAGTCGGCTCAAGGCCTTATTTTAAAACTGAAGCAACTAAATTAAAAGACGGCTGAAGGCCTGTTACAGTAGTTGAGACTAAAAGAAAATCACAACCTAAAAACAACAGAACAATGGTGCTCAGAAGTGCTCCAAGGGTCGGCCTGAGAAGGTAACTGTAACGTAAGGTTAAGTGAGATAGGCATCCAAGAATAAGATTAAGTTGGTTTGTTGTTTTTGGGGAAGGAGACCAGACAGCGAGGTCATCGGTCTCATCGGATTAGGGAAGGACGGGGGAGGAAGTCGGCCGTGCCCTTTGAAAGGAACCATCCCGGCATTTGCCTGGAGCGATTTAGGGAAATCACGGAAAACCTAAATCAGGATGGCCGGACGCGGGATTGAGCAGTCGTCCTCCCGAATGCGAGTCTAAGATTAAGTAATCAGATGGCAACCCGACCCAGGGACGGCTGAAGGATCGACCAACAACCTAATCAATTCCAAATTTAGGTTTTCCTTGATTTCCATGAATCGCTCCGGGCAAATACCCAGATGGTTCCTTTGAAAGGGCACGACCGATTTCCGTCCTCATCCTTGACACAATCCGAGCTTGTGCTCCGTCTTGAATGACCTCGATGTCGGCGGGACGATATACCCATTCTTCCTTCCTTCCTTCCATACTGTACGAAGTACCACAGCATGTCTTCACGGATTGTTTCCAAATCGTTGAAATGGACGCAGAGGACCTGGCTGACACGTTCCGCGGATGTAACCTCTGTTGACTTTTTCTGTGGGGAAAGCTGAAGGATGCTGTCTACATGGACATTCCAACAGCGCCAGATCATATACAACGACTTATTACTGCAGCCTGCTCGGACGTCTCCGCTGAAATTCTAGCACGTGTGCAGCAGTCGTAGCCGGCCTTGTGGCCGAGTGGTTCTAGGCGCTACAGTCTGGAGCCGCGAGACCGCTACGGTCGCAGGGTCGCAGGTTCGAATCCTGTCTCGGACATGGATGTGTGTGATGTTCTTAGGTTAGTTAGATTTAAGTAGTTCTAAGCTCTAGGGGACTGATGACCTAAGAAGTTAAGTCCCATAGTGCTCAGAGCCATTTGAACCATTTTGCCGCAGTCGTTCCATAGCGGACTGGAAGAGTGTATTGCCCCAGCCGGTGGTCATTCTTAACACTACTTGTGATGGTCTGATGTCTCGTTACTGATCAGAATCCGTATAACTAGTGTATCCAGTTGCGCGGTTGTTTCGTGTGTGTTACCACAAATACTGAACAAATGTCGGTGTGGGAACTTTTCAAAATACGGTATCTCGTAAACAGCTCGCACTTCAGTCATGCAACAAACACCAATGACATTCTAATGTACCCTACTTTTAATTTGCTAATGTCAGTAGTTATTGTCTCAATTAAAAAGTGTGTGCTTGCACAAAAAATGCTTGCACTTTGTAAATATTATTACATTCTGTTGATTGGCTAACAATACGAGCCCCTGTCTATCAATTCATTCTGTGAAAACCACACATCAATAGCATTTTCCATTCCGTAATACTTGCGGCTTAAAGTTTTAGGTCATTCACCCTGTATATAAACATATGCTATTCAGAATGTATTTTCAGTTCGCAGCGGAGTGCGAGCTGACTTAGATCATGGTGGCAGTTGTGTATCGGACCAGGGCGTGAACATTTACAGTGGTCACAGCTTCAACTCCAAGCTTGAAGTGCAGGTTTAACCTGTCAGGAACTTTCAGACATAATGTTATTGTACTATTCGACATAATATTCTTGAGTAATGGCTCTGAGCACTATGGGACTCAACATCTATGGTCATCAGTCCCCTAGAACTTAGAACTACTTAAACCTAACTAACCTAAGGACATCACACAACACCCAGTCATCCCGAGGCAGAGAAAATCCATGACCCCGCCGGGAATCGAAGCCTGGAACTCGGGCGCGAGAAGCGAGAACGCTACCGCACGACCACGAGCTGCGGACAATATTCTTGAGTATTCTACACCTCTCGCTCCATTCTCTCCTCGAGTATATGTGTGCCTGCGTAGTTGTGCAGTAACATTATACACTTCCAGCCTTACAACATTTGTTAACAACTTGTATTGAGAATTTCAGTACGGATGAGAAAACTCGAAATTCGATATACGCACTCACCAAATCGCTTTAAAAAATGAGTTCAGCAGTGCGCCCACTCAGTGAACAAGTCACGCCGAACCTGTTCCTGCGGAGGCGAAAGTGGTGGAGTGTCACCGCGTAGCTGGGATGTTGGCAACGGTTCAGTTTGGCACAGCCCGCGGCCGCACCGTACAGGCGCGCAGCAGGAGACCAGAGGCAAAAACACTAACATTATTCACGTCCCTGAGCGAAAAATTTGACGTATTGCTGTGCACTGCTTGGAATTACCACACGCGAACGCGAACTGGAGCGCAGTTTCCGAACTAATCCACATCGCTGGTTACTGCCAGACGGATATCATGCGGCTTCCCTCCCCGGCCCCCTCGCACTCTAACTGCGAAGCACAAAACATTGTTCGACAGGACTATATCAGCTAGTAGCAGGCAAGGGACCAGAAAGTTTATTACCTCTTCCCGGGTATTGTCTATCTAACAGCAAAACCCGTACGTCGTTCCGAAAATCCATTACGTACAAATCACTTGTGTTCTGTAGACACTTCTTATACGTGTACATTTCACAATTACTTGCAAGAGTTATTGAAGGCAAACAAATTTTCTTGTACTATATGTAAGTTTTGTAAGTCGTCAAATTTTGAGCTTGAGGGCGGGAACAAAGAATGCGACCTGTCACTGTTCTAATCTTTTTCGTGATTCCTATGGAATGAATAAGAACAGCCTAAGTAACTCACCATATTTCTCCACAAAGATCAACAGTACCTTTGTCTCACTATGTTCCCGTTTCATAGTTTTCAGAATTTACTGTGCCACAGTCTTGCAAAACAGCATTTGAGCATTATCGCTGCTGTCTTTTATATAGGGTCCATCTACTCTGTTAGTTGAAGAAGTATGGATGCCTCATACTTGTGTGGTATTCCACTATATGTCACTTATAAAATTTTCCAGCAGTCTCTTCGAACGAGAAACTAAAGTTATTTATTCCGATGATTAGTAAATGAATAAAACGTTCTGTAATCAGACGAACGAATCAATGAATACGAAATCACTTAAGAAGCAACGACATGAAATAGTTTCAGTGCAAATCCTTCAGACACAGGCAAAAAATTTCTTTGAGTAAATACCGATTCTCATTTTCAGTGCAGTGAAAAAAACAAAGATTCTTGGGAACAGAATAGCATCAGGATGTTGTGCCCTAGAATCCTGTCGCCTGTGTTTATCAATCCGAGTCTTTTAATCAGACTAATTATACAGACAATCGATTGTTATCTACTATATTGTTTTCTGATGGACAAAAAAATGAGCATACGTCTTGTGGGCCGGGAGTCGTCCGTTCGGGGAAGGTTGGCCGCCGAGAGCAAGTACTTATTGCATTCGACGCCACACTGGGCGACTTGCGCGTCGGAGATGGGGATGAAATGATGATGAGAAGAACACAACACTCAGATACTGAGGGGAGAAAATCTTCTGCCCCAGCTGGGACTCGAACCCGGGCTCCTTGGCGTGGCATTCCACTGTGCTGACCACTTATCTAAAGGGGGCGAACTTCTGATGAATAAATGCACACATTAAGAACGCAGTTTTCAAACTGCAGAAAAGAACCATAAATATAAAAAAAACAACAGTAGTCGAGCTCATTGTGGACGTCTTTTCAAAAGACATGATTTCACTACACTATGTGAGTACATTTACTCATAAATAATTTACATCAAAAATAATATTGATGATTACTGCACGAGCAGTTCCGTTTATGACAATGGAACAAGTTCTAGATTCAAATTAAATTTACCAAGAAACAATGAACATTAAAACTAAAACAATAAATTGCCCAAAGTGATGAAAAAGATTACTAGAACGGACTAATTTCAATTGCAGTTTAATAATATCCGTGAAGCAAAACAAAATATGCTTTTTTTCCTTTTCTGGAAATCAGACTCCCAGAGTTATGAAATGTATAAGTAAAATAAGTTATTCTCTTTCTGATGTCAACATCTCACTCGTTATAGACGGTACTGACTCAGTGTTTCAGGTCAGCAAATGGGAATCTGCGGTACAGAACTGCAAACCAGACATCGTCGCTCCTGTCATGATGTCATCTGATAGTGTATGTAGTGTTACATTATGATATGTGTACGGTGTGTGTAGTGTGCACAGTGAGTGGTCGTGAGGAATGAATGTACTGTGCAGCACTAACCTTTTTCATTATTAAACAACTTATCTGCACAACAGTATTGCAAGGTAGGGATAAACCGCATCATGTGGCACTGCTTTGAACAGACCAGCCTTCCATTCGGGAAGATAAACTTTCCAGTCTTCATCCGGACATCTAGAGTCAGGTTTTCCACTGTTCCCGTAAGTTACTTCACTCCTATTAAGGGATGGTTCCTATAATGAAGACACGGTTAACTAACAGTCCCATCCTTGTAAAAATAGACCTGTAGGAATCTAAATGTCTGTATACAATAATTCCCTTATTTCTGTTGTAGTTAAATTGTAATTTCACGACATGTCCAGTATGCATGTAAGAATGATCCATGGATGAACAAAGCAACTACTACTACTAATACTACTACTAGTAGTAGTAGTAGTAGTAGTAGTAGTAGTAGTAGTAGCTATACTGGGCCTGTGATATGAAGATTGAAAATATGTGCATTTGCTGTTTATCACGTGCAGTCATCAAGTGGTTGAGGCGATTGCTAGCGATAAGCCACGGAATCTGCTCTCGACACTCAGCCTGGTGCAAACACTCATTTGTTGCTTCATATTCCAGCTAATTGATCGAAGCCTGTTATTATTTGCACACCGTGTAAGGTCTTATGAAGTTATGCATTTTAATCCCACTCAGTTCTTATATGATTTTGCTCTTCGTGCGTATCTTATCCATTAATCAAAAGCATAAACTTTCTTATGATAAGTCTCTGTAAGTCCATCCTCATACAGGATGATAGCAGGACCTCGGCTGTTCAATATAAAACGTCAGATCAAAAACAACTTGAGCCGTCTGTATTTCCAATTTTCTGTTCTTTTTGCTACCAGTTTCGGCGTAACACTACCCCATTTTCCGTCCCCCTGAGCGGCATATGGGAAGAATCCCACCTCTTGTGCAATTGAAATAGAGGCCAGCATACAGTCACTCGAATCCGTAGATTTCTTTTTAACAACGCGATCTCTAAATTCATCAGTTGCAGAGCTAATTGTTGAGAAAGGGATCGCGTTGTTAAAAGGAATTCTACGGACACAAGTAATGGTATGCTGGTCCCTATTTCGATTGTACAAGAGGTGGGATTCTTCCTATACGTCGTTCAAGGGCTCTGAAGATGGCGCAGCGTTACACTGAAACTGGTAGCAAAAATTAAGTAAAATTGTAAATACAGACGGCTGAAGGTGTTTCTCATTTGACATTTTACTTACGTTAGCTGAAGTGGATCTTTTCATGCCTAGTGACTGAGTTAGCAAACATTGTAATACCTTCAAATTTTGTATCAAGAACAGGTCTGATACTAGAACAACTTATTTCTGTGTACAACACATTTTCATATATAACAACGAGGAGAAAATATTAAACTGAAAGTAAATAATTGAAATCAGATACATTTGAATTAGACTACTACCTATAGCATTACTCCAGCGCTGATATCAACGACGATGCTTCAGACCAAGTTCTCCAACGGCAACGAAAAATTTTGGGTAACAATTGCAATTCTTTCCCGCCCTACCGCCGTCCATAGTTCGTGCAGCTGGATCCAAAGCGCATACAGTCGTGCTCAAAAGTATCCGAACGACCTGAATTGCATTTCGCCTGGTTCGCATGCAACCCACATAACGCAGCTGCCTAGCTGGTCCTCTTATCACTACTTCGACAGTCGTTTGACTATTGAAAATGGTTCCAACAAGTCACCACTATAAACCACTGCTCTGTATCGCAATAACTCAAGATGAAAAGTGTACGATACTGCAAATATCAGGGAACACCTTATCACCGATAAAACTGTCCTTAAGGCTTGTAACCTCACATTTATTACAATAAATGACATACCTGAAATGTTAACAATCTCATTATTACGTCAGATAGGTAATGCACGTAGTAAATTCGTCGTATTCATGATTTCCTCTTCAAAGCAACATACCGTACTTATTATTTAACACAAAATGACATTAAAATTTAAGTTATTGACGAGCAGCTAGTTGAGAATATGTATGAACTTCAAATGACACGACGAACCGTCTCGTTCTGCATATGGATTCAAACCCAGGTCATGCAGACTAAGCACAGATTTCGTGACTGACGGAAACTAACAGTTATTCCTTATTAGGCATACAAGGAGTGATATACCTCGATTTTAGACAGTATCAGTTAGCAAATATCAACTGTAAATTATATAACGAAAACGTTTTTAACGGACGCGAATTCCTACCCAGCACCTATTGTCCCTGTTAACGAACTACGAGAGATGTTAAATATTGCTTCTTAACAAGTACCTTATTTGAAATGCCGTGAGGTAAAGCTTTGTGTTGGACAGGGATTCGAACCCAGAACCCAATCGGATAGATATCGAAGCACAATCAACTGTCACATATCGCATTTTCTCGGCAGTAGCTAGATGTTTTAACTGAAATGACGAGACGAAACACTAATTTTTTCCTTCCCAGGACTGCAACCCATCACCTATCGCTGTTATACTCTAGAGAAAACTAACGTTAAATATGGGATTCTTGCACCAGCAACGACATGTGAGCATGTTTGAACTATAAATAATATGACGAAGAGCTCAGTGCTGACTGGGAATAGAGCTCCACACATATCGTTGTTGACTACACATAAAGAGACGTCAGCTACCGAATGTTTCTCCACCAGCAGTTCGGAATAACATCTTGAACTTACAGTGATCTCGCAAATAGTTCTGTCTCACTGGGAGTCAAAAACGTCAAACATCGTTAGTGTTGACAACGAATGAAAATACATTAAAAATCGAAATTATTATCCACCAGCAGATAGGTGTTCTCATGATAGATCTTGATAATACATAATGAAATCTTTAGTGCCGGGCCAGGATTCGAACCCATTCACGCACAATATGTGGAGATGTTGAGGAATCTGTTTTGAACAAACAACAAATTGTAGCCGAGCTGTATTGTCACGAAGGGATCAATTCCCGCGATAAGGGCGGTCTGAGTTGCATTCCCAGTTCAGAACCAATTTTATCGACATACAGAACCACAGATGAAAGAAGTAATAAGTGTCCTGTGAGCCTACGTAGCGTTTGTTTCGTCACTAGAAATAAGTTACTAGTATAAGAAAGGTTACTGGTGATACAGTTTCTACATGTCGCCACTCCAGACTTTATTGTGGCTCAACCTAACGTCTACTTGGTAGAGAAGGAATATCATTTTTAATGTGATTTTCAGACCACAAGGCCATTATATCTTCTTCACTTGGTGTAGCCAGTAGAGAATGGAATGTGTCTCGCCCAATGAGTGAATTGCGTATTTTCCGGTGAGAAAGAACATTGGCAAAGAGCCTTCGCTACATTAGGTTACTTAAACTGGTGTCACTCTGAGCTAGAATTTATGATCAGCGACTAAGTTTAAGGTCAATGAGTCGGATGCGACTTTTCCAACTGTGAAATACTTTCCTACATTACAGAAGCGAATATTAAATTTGAACTATTATTGCAAAAATTTTGTACTTGGATAGCTTAGAATGAAAATCTTTCTGTTAATTGCAAAGTAAAACAATTGACTTTCTAAAACATTGTCTGTCATACACAACTTGAAACAGGTCATGTCAAACAAATCATATGCAACAACTGACAGCGACGTATATCGGAAGGCAGTAAGATCTCTTGCCTTTTGGTTTGTCAGTACTCGATAGCCATTTCTAGGCGCAAGTAAATGAAGAAAAGCAGCGCGTTTTTATTATGAAGTAACGTCTTCATCAATTACTTTAGTTTCAATTTAATCTACGAGTAATTACTAATGTTTGATATTAACATGAAGAGGATTCCGTAGACAGGAAAAGAACCGTATTGGGTTCGTATCTGTGTCACAGAACTTCACATCATGCACTTCATCTTTTAATGCATGCACACTTTGTTACTCAGAATAGAGGTATAGCAGATATCTTTCGTGGTTAATTAACAAGGACGAAAGGGTCTTGACAGAAGTCCCGCTTTATTACAAAAATTGTCCTCTTTTATTTTCAAGTTTAGATTTGGTTACTGGTATTGGCAAAAACTTCGGTAATTCATGACCCTTCATGGCTAGTCATCAATATTATATGATTAGATTACATTACATTAGACTAATTCTTGTTTCATAGATCAAGAATACGATATTTCGTAATGATTTAGAACGTATCATTTTAATGAAAGTTTTCTTTACATGCCATGATTCAATTTCTTTACAATTTTTTACTCTCTCTCTCTCTCTCTCAATCTTCTTGATTTTTATCTCTCTCTCTGTCTCTCTGTCACACACACACACACACACACACACACACACACACACACACACACACACACACACACGACATACACACACATTCTTTTTTAATTTTTTTTGTTTTTGTGCTCGACTATCGGCGAGGCACGAAAACGTCTGTGAATGAGTTTCTTAGTTTTGAGTACACTTACGAAAGAATATAAAAACAACTAGAGTTACTGATTTATGATGCTTAGTTTGCAGTCAGTTCTGAGTATTATTAGTGATTACGCTCCAGTCCTTAAACCTAGTTACAGAAATGCGAATCAGACGCATTACGTATTCCAGGCCGTAGCAGCCACGACTTGGAGACACCAGATATGGTCTCTTCCCAGCCCGCTGTAAGATCACATCGGTTCGTCTTCTTCCTGCTGGTATTGTAACTGAGATTTGGCAACAAGGTAATGTACGTTTTTCAACTCTGTGATCGACGAGTTGCTTCCTGGTGTGCACGGAATTAAGCCTCAAAGTTGACTTGATTTTACCTGTCTTTTCCATTGAATAATCTGAGTTATTTTCGCTTGAGGTGTAACAAAAGATTGTAAATTTACGGTTTTCAGGCCAGGAATGTCGTTGAACGTGGAAATCGCAACTAATCTTGTCCTTCAAATAGCGGTTTACGAGCTCTAGCCACTAATGGTCTCGTAGGAGGAAGCTAAAACACATACTTCTTCGCCAGCTGTGTGGTAACGTGCTGACGTGTGAAAAAGCCTATGTTATGATTCGCAGTTCCAGTGTCACTGAGTGTGGCGTTTTTATTCCTTCTTTGAAAGAGCTACAAGTAGTCAGATCAAATATCGATAACGAAATCTCAAGAAAATACTTTCGGCCCATCGTGAAAATCTTTCAATGCTGCACAACAGGTAACGGCTCTTTCCGCTGCTGACAAGCAAATTTTGGGTTTCTATAAATACATTACTTTATTTATGAAATGCCACATTTGCATACATCTCGAGTATGACACAGCAAACCGATTAAACACAGACCCAAAAAAAATCTAAGTGAGTAGAATTTTACCAATTCGTGACGATAGAGGCACGCTTGTGTACAGATACACAGTTTTATTAAAACAGACTTTCGTCGTAAGTTTATCGGGGGTAGTTTTATTTCATTTTTTATAATACAGTTCATAATTTTCGTAAGGTTTCCTTTAGTGTTGTTAAAACAATAGTAAACATGAGAGAGAAATTAATCATCAACGATATATGCGAATTCTCTGATGTTATCTATAACAGTGTGAAAATGCACATGCGGTTTATTGATTACATGCACGTAGAAAACTTGTTCTGAGTTAAAAGCTCTCAACCAAGGTTTGAAGAAGAATAAAATGCCACTACCAGACGACAGCTAATGTAGAAAATACTTTTCCGATGTATTTTGGCACGATGAGCTCTACCCATACGTAATACAAGAGTTTCTAGATGCATCTACTGTCTGGCAGTCTGTTAAACCTGAAATGAACAAAATGTCGCAGAAGTTAGCCCTTTTTCCACATACGACTACTTTGGGTTGAGAAGTGAAGGGAATCATGTTACAAGTTCCATTAGATTGATAACGTTAGCAGACAGCAGAACTGCGTTTTAAAATATATAGCAGTAATGTACTCGAATTCGCGACATCTTATCTACCGTGCGCGATACTTACCATTACGCTAATAGCTGACACGTAGCTACAATAGCTCCAGAAGTCAACATCAATTCGTCCATAACTTCTGCATTCCACAGCACTGTGGGATAATGCATATGGCCAGGTCAACACTTACGAGAGACAAACAGTTATACCTTTTCTTTTGCACTGAACGACGTTTTCAACAAACAGATAGCGCAATAGAGTAGCTCAAGTGGAAAAGAACACATCCTATTTAAATTAATGCATCCTACACTGCTTGCAGTTCTGTGTTGGTAGAAATTACGTGATTTTATTTTGCTGATTACAAATAAAGTTGAATGTATGCACTGGGTAGCCGAGGCAGCTAGTTCATAGTGATTCGGTCAACCAAGTAAATGAATTTACTGAACATGCTGCAAATTGATACAGGGAGCCTGTTTGTCAGAATTCTCAGCCAGTGTGGCACAACGGCGTTATGATAGAAAAATGAACCGCTGAGAAGAGGATTTGGTGGCCTGTTGGGCTGATGATAGGTTCATATATCTATGGTCTGGGTTCGATTCCAACTTGAGTCAGTGATTTTAGATAGGAAGAGACAGATTCCATTCTCTACTGGCTACAGCAAGTGGAGAAGATATAATGGCCTTGTGGTCTGAAAATCACATTAAAAATGATATTCCTTCTCTATCAAGTAGACGTTAGGTTGAGCCACAATAAAGTCTGGAGTGGCGACATGTAGAAACTGTATCACCAGTAACCTTTCTTATACTAGTAACTTATTTCTAGTGACGAAACAAACTCTACGTAGGCTCACAGGACACTTATTACTTCTTTTATCTGAGGTTCTGTATGTCGATAAAATTGGTTCTGAACTGGGAATGCAACTCAGACCGCCCTTATCGCGGGAATTGATCCCTTCGTGACAATACAGCTCGGCTACAATTTGTTGTTTGTTCAAAACTCCAGATTCCTCAACATCTCCACATATTGTGCGTGAATGGATTCGAATCCTGGCCCGGCACTAAAGATTTCATTATGTATTATCAAGATCTATCATGAGAACACCTATCTGCTGGTGGATAATAATTTCGATTTTTAATGTATTTTCATTCGTTGTCAACACTAACGATGTTTGACGTTTTTGACTCCCAGTGAGACAGAACTATTTGCGAGATCACTGTAAGTTCAAGATGTTATTCCGAACTGCTGGTGGAGAAACATTCGGTAGCTGACGTCTCTTTATGTGTAGTCAACAACGATATGTGTGGAGCTCTATTCCCAGTCAGCACTGAGCTCTTCGTCATATTATTTATAGTTCAAACATGCTCACATGTCGTTGCTGGTGCAAGAATCCCATATTTAACGTTAGTTTTCTCTAGAGTATAACAGCGATAGGTGATGGGTTGCAGTCCTGGGAAGGAAAAAATTAGTGTTTCGTCTCGTCATTTCAGTTAAAACATCTAGCTACTGCCGAGAAAATGCGATATGTGACAGTTGATTGTGCTTCGATATCTATCCGATTAGGTTCTGGGTTCGAATCCCTGTCCAACACAAAGCTTTACCTCACGGCATTTCAAATAAGGTACTTGTTAAGAAGCAATATTTAACATCTCTCGTAGTTCGTTAACAGGGACAATAGGTGCTGGGTAGGAATTCGCGTCCGTTAAAAACGTTTCCGTTATATAATTTAAAGTTGATATTTGCTAACTGATACTGTCTAAAATCGAGGTATATCACTCCTTGTATGCCTAATAAGGAATAACTGTTAGTTTCCGTCAGTCACGAAATCTTTGCTTAGTCTGCATGACCTGGGTTTGAAACCATATGCAGAACGAGACGGTTCGTCGTGCCATTTGAAGTTCATACATATTCTCAACTAGCTGCTAGTCAATAACTTAAATTTTAATGTCATTTTGTGTTAAATAATAAGTACGGTATGTTGCTTTGAAGAGGAAATCATGAATACGACGAATTTACTACGTGCATTACCTATCTGACGTAATAATGAGAGTGCTAACATTTCAGGCATGTCATTTATTGTAATAAATGTGAGGTTACAAGCCTTAAGGACAGTTTTATCTGTGATAAGGTGTTCCCTGATATTTGTATTATCGTAGACTTTACATGTTGAGTTATTGCGATACAGAGCAGTGTTTTCTAGTGGTGACTTGTTGGAACCATTTTCAATAGTCAAACGACTGTACGAAGGAGCGATTAGAGGACCTGCTAGACTGCTGCGTTATGTGGGCGAAATGCAATTCAGGTTGCTCGGATACTTTTGAGCACGACTATACATCTGGACTAAAGATGTCCTAGATGTGCTCAATACGATTTAGGTCATGGTAGGGAGAGTGGAAAGGGTTGGTGGAGGAGGCACAAAAACACCATCATCTACGAGGAGTGCTTCTGAGACTATTCCAACAAAACTTGAGAGAGATGGGACCGTAAAGTATTCGTACTGAAGGCACAAGTTGGCAGTTGAGTTTCACACATGGTTGTGCAGTAGACTTCACTATCGCTCGCCCGCGAGAAACAATGCGATACTTTTTAAGGACCCTACGCAGTGTCATATAAGTATCCCCTACATGATAACATGTTAGCTGCCCTTACAAATACGTACACTGTAGATACGCAACATTGGACGAGAGTGACAGCTATGCCAGCTGCGTACAGCAACCTGTACTGCCAGAGGATCTGTCTGCATGCTTCGATAAGATTATCAATTTCTCACTCCTTGTTTAATTCCGTATAAGAAAACGCTGTTGAATTTGTGGGACGGCATTCACAAGCAAAGTGCTTCATTCTGATCAAAATTTTATGACAGTTTTATAAAATTCTCAAACTTTAACTTTTTTATGTATTTTCATTTCCTGTAGGTCTTGTAATAAGACCGATTCTCAGTGGCGGTAAGCCCATGATTGTGTAAAAACTTTTAACTCCTATAGCTTGCGTATTAAGCATAAATGTTTGCTTTTGTAACACACGTGGTCAGCGATTTCTAAACATTGGGGATTGTTTACAATTGCGCTGAAATTTAGCAGTGTTAACGCTCAGTGTGATGGTCTTATTGATGGAACAAATGCATTAATCATTATAATGGATTCTACTGTCAGCCAAGCTCAGTTTTGTTTCCTGCCTTTGTTAAATTAAGTGTTGGCTGCAAATAATAGATTGAAATTGTAAATTTCACTCTATTTTGCATCAGTTGTTAAATTTATCTCTATATATTGTTTCCTTTTTCAGTTAACATAACTATTCCTGTGTGACAAAAAAGTGGCGCTTTTCTTTGTAAACACCGTTCAAATCAACATTTTAGTGTCTTTCATATCCTGTGTGAAAATATTATCTGTGTAAGGAACATGTCATTTTATCTGTGTTAGTGAAACTGGGTTGACCTAAGAAGGCTAAAGGTGGATCTTGACCAAATAAATATTGCTTTGTAGAACAGTACGAAGTTTTTCCTATTTAAAATTTACCCTCGTGTTCTGTCGAGCCCCAACTTCAAATTCAGTTAATGTTAAACTAGTATATACTATACGATAGGGATTTCAGGAATTAAGTTCTTTAGTAGATGTTGCGGGCCCTCAACTACGTACCCTCAGACTTAGAGTTGAAATATTAATAGTTTTGGCTGGTTTCGTTGTCTAGGAGCTGGGATACGTAGTTGCCGTATTACAAGCCAAATACTGCTGAGTGTACAGCATAAAATATTAATACACACATGAATCGAATGGTCGAAGGTTCCTATAACTCGGCAATTGCGAATTTTGAATGTAACATAGAAATTTATAAATGAAAGATTGCAATTAAATAAAATCTGCAGGTACTATTTTTAACGACTTTAAATGATGAGTACGATAGCAGAAGTACCTTTAAGAATGCCGTTTATTACTGCAAAACACTTATTGGTGTCGATGGTCCAGCAATTAAATAAGATATAATTTTAATAACAGGGAATCAATAGATTCCTACTTCACGTAATTAGTTATGAACAACAACATAGCTCATGAGATATTCACTTCCAAACGCATACTACGTGTTCACTGTAGTAGCCACAGAAATCTCACAAGTGAACAAGTCGGCAATACGAAATATTTCTATCTCCCGCGACCACGTGCAAACTGCTCAACACTCTCGAAGTATTTCCTGTGTCCGTTCGTCGCACCTTCCCGACCAGCACTCCCCCCGTGTCCTGTGCGACCCCATTCTCCTCCCCCACTTCCATACAGTCTCTCCATTGACTTCGGTAGTCGCCTACCGTAGTAACGAGCGTTGTGATTAGCTAGAGCGCTCCCACAATGTCTCCAAACCAACGCACACTCACAAACACATTGCAACACATACGAAATACTGGATTTACATTTAAATAACTTGCAGTTAATGCTTGTACTGGAAATAGGGTCTTCCCTGGCATTAAGCAACGATGTAATGAAATTCTAAATGATAATCATGGAACTATCATCATCTTACACTTAGATGACGAACTAGAAATAAATAATATCTTCTGGCACCATAAAGAGCAGCATAAATGCACTTTTCAGAGGAGAAGAGGCTATAAGTCAACAACAGATTACATTTTTTTAAACAGGAGCAGCCATACCCAGTCAGTACCAGATGTTGGGTATCTGAAATCTGTCAACACAGAGAATCATCACAGCCTAAACACGGCAAAAAACTGCATGTGGGAAAGAACAAGAATGCTGAAGAACCTACGTTGAAGGAGGACTTTAACATAGTTACCATGGAATGAATCTACAAAAACATTATTTTACAAACGGTTAGGATAGACATTATTTAAGAAAATGTCATTAATACAGATAATTATGTAGGTAAGTTTTGAGAGAACATAAAAGAAATTACTAAAGTAGCAGCTCAAGAAGAGTTAGGCACACAAGCTGTAAATCCTAAGACGAAGACAAAGACCATGATTTCGCAGAGAGGTTAAAGAAATGAATAGAAACAGGTGCGCCTACTTGAAATACAAAACATTCAAAACACAAGGGTCTTGTCAAGATTACAAAGATTTCGTAAGGAGATAAAACCACAAGTGCACCATATTAATATGGAACGGTGGGAAATCTTTTCCAAAAATATAGAACGTGACTTCCATTGGAAGCAGAAACGAATTTTGAGACCGGTAAGACAGCAGGGGAAAGAATTAAACGAAATTTTCAAGTAGCTGGATAAATGAGACATCTTGGGTTAAACAAAGCTGTTTGAAGAGAAAAGACTACTAGAACACGGAAAGATGTCAGATGTCAGCGTACAGGTAAAGTATGGTGAAACCGTTACACAAGAAATATCAAAAAATAAGTAAAAAGAAACAAAATACTCGTACAATTTAAAATAAATAGAGAACTAGCTGCACGATCATCACGTGAGAGGAAGGAGATAAAAATACATGTCTGATTACAGAGGGATAAATCTATTCAGTTCAGTTCATAAACTCATAAAAATAATAACAAATGAAACAAGAAATATTACAACCTTTGAGGATAAGCAATAGGGTTTCTGGATGGGTATGTCTTACGAAGGCGCAGTATTTGTTCTTGGATGGTTTGCAGAGAAGTCCAGCAAATACAACAGACCAGCTTATCTTTGTTTTGTTGCCTTTCAGGAGACTTTCGACAGAATTCGGTTATCAGATATGTAAACCTGCTTTACAGTCTGGACGTCTCTTCCAGCCTAACAAAAATAATTCAAGACATTTATAAGAAGAACCTTATTCATGTGAAATGTATTTCCAGGTTAACCAGCCGAATAGTAATCAATAGTGCTAATCAACTTGGAGACTCTTCGAGGCCTTTGCTTTTTAATGTAGTCATAGACGAAGTGATGGTGGAAGAAGTTATGGAGAAGATATTTGCAGGTAGTGGCTATAGAACTGGGGACGAAGAAATAAAAGTCATTTGTTACACTGACGATGCAGGTCTGGTAGAAAACAGTGAAGTTAACCTGCAGAAATCGTATCCGTAGAATAAATTAAATGCAACCTTCAAGTGGATGGATAAATTACTCTATCAGGTAACGACATTTAAATACCTTGGTACTGAACTGTCCAACAGTGAACATATTGAAATGGAGGTTAGAGGACAAAAAACGAAAGCAAACACGACAGAATGGTTAGAAGTTTTAATCAGGAAAAACAAACATTTATGATAACAAGCCAAGGCAAGGATATAGAAACCAATGATGAGGCAAGTTGTGACGTACATAACTGAGACAAGATCTGCACAAAGAACCAGAAGAAACCACACAAATGAAAATTTGATGAGGACTGGAGGGTAGAAACTAATAGATAGAGTGAGAAGTGGAAGTATTGGAAAAGAATGTAAATTGCACTCTATTGATGAGTAAGTATATAAGAGATAGCAAGATTGAAGATTGGAAGATTACTGAAGGAAATAAATTACCAGCTGGTAAAAGAAATATAGACTGTCCAAAGAAAAGATAGAGTGACTTCCTCAATGGGGGTGCAGAAGACAGTAGCTTTATCCTAGGAAGGAAGAAGAAGAAAATGAGAACATAAGAAGAGCACCCTATCACACTTCGCTGAGGCAGTACAGACGATACACTTCTCTCTGAATAACACCCACCCTCGAGGAAAACAACCTTTTCTGCATTTTGCAGACACAGGTTCTCTAGTACCCCAAGAGGTTATCAGTGGAAGACCGCACACCTAAGACTGAGGAGCATGTGCTATATTTAGTAGATGACAATCCTGGAATCAGTGTGCAATGATTAGCAACAGAAGGAAGTTACCAGTCTTCTTTTCCTTAGGTCGGTGTTATTTGGTGAACAATATTGCTGTACTTCAAAGAGTGCCTGATTGCTTACGCCTAAGGACACAGGGATGTTCAGCTGTGAATAGACGCCGTACAGTGCACCTCTTACATACGAAAATCATAAAGAGATACAGTGTTAATGTTTAAAATGACAAGTAGTGAGATATCTCAAAATATCCACTTCCGATTCCACGTTTTTATGGTATGTTTTACTTATTTTGATGAGAACTGCAACCTCTCTAAATGCTCGACACATTTTTAACACCGTGTGTAACCGTTGTTCCATACTGCTTCTGATTTTTAATACCTTTTACAACATCTATATAGTTTGTGAAACTAATCTTGTATGGCTTAAAACAGTGCTGTTGTTCTGTTTTAATACACCTTGTCATTGAGTTAGCTAGGATTACCAGCACGATTACGTGTGAAACAAAAGGAACACCTGGGAGTGACCGCAAATTAGGACAACTTCAGGTTCCAGATAATTGCCAGTGTGTGGCAACCGGCGGGCCATTTGTGGTGACCGCCCGTAGGACTCTCGTGCGAACCAATCCCGGTTACCGATCGAGCAAATGACGGGTGTGACCCCGTTCGGATTACTCTGGCAATCGAACGAACACAAAAATGGCCAGATTGCGTATCAGCTTGTCCGTAGCAGAGCTGCTGTGGAAGCGTATTTTCAGTCCCATCTCAAAACAAAATTATCTTTAGAGTTAAGCAGTCATTCCTTAATTACAAAGTTCCAGATTGTAAAATAATCTTTAATGTCCCCACCCCTTACTCTTTAAGGAATAGAACTACCATGTATGAAACAGTATCAACCGTGTGGTTACTTTACAAATGAGGTAATGTTTCAAATATTGGGTTCGTGCCTAAGTTCGTGTCGTTTTTTCGTAAGTTTAATATCCATAACAGATAGTCATAACAGAGATTTAAGTCATCAATAATATTTTCTCTTCCACTATTTACAGCAGTCTACCAACGCTGGTGTCCGCTACTGTAGAAAGCAAGTGCTTTTGAGGTGAAGAACTGGTCGAGACATGTTCGGAGTGCATTTTTAACCGGAAAGGAAGTCCCTTGACGGTGGTTGGATAGAGAGTGGGAAAGGTGTAAATATGAGGGTGCAAGATCAGGTGAATAAGGTGGTTGCGGAACATTTTCCAACTGAGCTCACGTATAGTGTTTTTTGCAGTCTAGCAGAATGCTTTGTCGTGGAGCAGCATCCTTTCAAACAGTCTTTCTGGTCATTGTTCTTGGATTGCGTCTCTAAGACGTCTCAGTTGTTGACAATAAATGTCAGCAGTGATGGTTACATTTCCGAAAAGTAATTCGAAGTAGACTACGCCGTCGCTGTTCCATCAAGTGCATAACATTATCTTTTGTGGATGCGCGCCATTGTTTGTACAGGGAGTTGCTTATTGGTATCGACTCAGCCATTCCTTTCTTTTCCATATGTTAGCATAAAGACACCATTTCTCGTCACCAATGACGCTACAGGATAGAAATGGTCGATTTTCTTCACAAGCCAATTGACGAGAAAGTAATTTGAATTTGATATTTTGCTCATATAGAGACCTGTTGCCTTACATCTTACAACAGATCTTACATTTTAAATCTTTTCGTGTATATTACAAAACATATTCCACATTATATACACTAATGATTGTTTTCAGTAGTTACAATGGAAGTACTTTGGAAATTGAAAGAACAACTGGCAAAGTATTCAAATTTTAAGAAGATATGATGATAGATAATAGGAAATGTTACGGCGTAAAGCCAAGCGCCGACACTCCAGTCAGGAACGATAGAGAAGAGATGGCGGTGAGTAGACATCAGCCAATCGTACACTGACCGACCCCTTTCCAGGACGACAATGCAACAGCAGCGGCCCCTATGTGAAGCAAACGTAAGCGCAGCAACTGGCTGTGACGCCCCAGTTCAATAGCAGCTTGAAGACTAACTTAAAAGTAATATTACATTTTCATAAGCAGACACAGCAAGACTAATAGACATAAATGAATTTTTACCTCACAACCTATGCTTCCTTTTTATTATCAATGCTGTTCCCACTTTTACAGTGTACAGTTTTAACCACATGCTATGTCTGTGGTTTTCTTCAAGCACAGTAGATGTAATTTTAGACATGTCTGCTATATATCTTTGGAAATGGAGACGGTCACGTGCCTCCTGCTCACATAACCCAATTCGTCTGCATGATACGTTTAATTCCATGCACCATTCTACATATTTTGTTAACTTTCACCTTATACTTCACCTCCATAATAGCACTCATCTTCAGCAAAAGTAATGTAATGTGTGACCTGCACAGTCTTTATAAACGTATACATACATAATACAATAGGGGATAGGGTTTTTGTAAATAACAACAACAAAAACGTATGGTGACTAATTTTTATCCTCGTTTATTCAGTTCACACAAATAAAATATAGTTCTTGAGATACAATATATTTCTTGAGGAACAATGTAGTTTTTGAGGTACAATATAGTATTTTTGAGGTACAGACTGACTCTGCTATTCCAGTGCAGAAACACTTTTAACTTACACGCTAAAACAGTAACACTGGTCAGAATTTTTTTATATAAATCTACGCTAAAAACTAATGTGGAGATACTTTCTTTACTACAACTAAATTCCACAGCCCCAGTAACATAGCTTTTACAATAATTCTTATGGACTGTACACACTTAGAATCTAATTTCTACAGCCCCCAATAGCAAAGGTTTTTGCAATAAAAATTCTGATGGACTGTGAACTATGTACTTAAAATCTATTCTGACTTTGATGGCCAGCGGCAGGTGAAAAACTTAAAAGTTATTCTATTTACAAGATGCGCATGGAGTGTAGATATGAATATATTTGTTATTCTTCAATTTATTCATGCATATTTCATGACGAAAGGTATCCCAGGGGAACAGGCTGGTGTGAGTGTACAAAGGACACAATATTTCGGCAGTCGACCTTGTTGCCATCATCAGGTGTGCTGATGTACCGCAAAGGGACAGCAGGTGTGAGGTACATATCAGATTCCCCCTCCCTCGGGCGCTCCCTCCGCCGTCTGTGCCATGTGTGCTCTCTCAGCTGTCTGCGCTGGCGTTCGACGTCCGGCTTGTGGTCCCAAATCTGGGTGTTCTCTTGTAGGTCCGCGCCCAGGGAGGTTTGCCAGCGGCGTTTGTCCCTGCTCTAGAAGTCAGTACATTCTGGGATATTTCTGTCTTCTCCTTAATCTAGGTAATGGCTGGTTCGCAAGCTTAGTTACGAGAATAGCCGCTGTCACGATTCAGTTCAGGTCTTCCTCCTCTGATCTCTATAGCTTCTTTGATGAAGTCTGTATTAGGACTTTGTTATTGTCATAATCCATGCCGTGACGTTCTGACAGGCAATGCTTGGCGATTGCAGAATTATCAGGTTGTTCCAATCTCATGTGCCACTGGTGTTCACAGCATCGGTATTTAATGGTGTGAATTGTCTGACCTATGTATTCCTCGCCACATTGGCATGGTATATCCCAGAATGTACGGACTTTAGGGGCAGGGGGAAGAACCTTCTAAACGCCAGCGGCAAACCTCCCTGGGCGCGGACCTATGAGAGAACACCCAGACACAGGGCCACAAGCCGGGTGTCGAACACTGGCATGGAGAGCCGAGAGAGGTCCTGCGGCAAGGACAGCCAAGGGAGCGCCCGAAGGAGGGGGAGGGAGAATCTGATATATACCTCACACCTGCCATCCCTTTGCAGTACATCAGCACAATTAATGATGGAAACAAAGTCGACTGCCGAAATATTGTGTCCTTTGTACACTCACACCAGGCTGTTACTTGAGACTTATGTCGTAGATATATACAGGGTGAGTCGTGTAAGACGTAACACCCCTTTTATTCTGGAGGCGATTGCACGTATCGGCATGCGGTTTTCGGCGAATCATAGCGGACTATGGGGCACATACGTTGGTACACGCACAATAATCACAACGTTTATATTGTCCGAGATAATGAGGCAAGTATATGTTTTTTAAATGGTATGCTATACTTTTTTTTACCATCATTCGAACGCTCTGGAAAAGACGCGTATAGTGATGTAACGCATGTTGCTATTGTGATTCAAACTTTGCTTAAAAGAGGGCGGATGAGGATTTACCTACGTAGCGTAGGCCGTGCATGCTGCATAGAGCACGGCAACTCGGCCTGCGGGTCGTGCGACGCGTGTTTACAGTCTGCAGCCGAACACCAATTGTCAATACGTGCAATCGCCCCCAGAATAATGGGGGTGTTACGTCTTACGTCTTACGTGGCTCACCCTGTGTATTTACAGGCTACACATACGTTGTGTGTGAACAAATAAATCAGTATACAAATATTTTTTTCTATTTATGCTGGAGGCTTTTCATCAGCAGATTCAGGAACAGCCTCCAGAAAATAATGAGATGCCCGAGCAGTATACTTGTAAGCTGAAAAAAAGACTACGTTTGTATGTGCCTCTAGTAGTAATAGAGTAGTTTAGGATCTTTTTTCTGTAACAAATCGATTCATATATCCTGTTTGTTGTTGTTGTTGTAGGAAAGACAGACCACTTTAATTATGAGTTTGCGAAAACTCATTTCGCAGATCATAAATTACTTTATATGGATACAGATAGCTTCAATCTATTGGGTGAAGAACTGCAATCCATTTGAAGTAATGAGGTGCCACAGTAATGAATTCCACACATCCTCATACGCGACCAATAATCATTATGGTATTCTTTCACAGAGCAAGAGGGTTATCAGTCTTATGAAGGATGAGGAAAATGAATTGACGATTGGGGAAATTTGTAGGTCTACACTCAAAAATGTATGTATATTGCACTTTGGAAAGTGACACCCAGAGGCTGGCCAAGGTTGTGCGTTGCATGGCATCAAGAGCCCTCTCTATCGAAGACTATTTGCGGTGCTTGTGTCTGCCCCCATTAGCTGAGTGGTCTGCACTGCAGACGCCGCATATGGTATGGCAGACCAGTATCTGATCGAGAGGACACGAGGTGTACGCTGTCCAGTGGAGGCTTAAGGCGTCGTCGGCATATGTGCACGTTGGAGCCTTTGATACGCTGCAGTTGAAGAAAGTTCGAAAACGTTTTTATGCGCACTGAATGTTTGTGCACTACATTATTTTCGGCTGTCTAGGTGTTGTGAGTGTGTCTGCTAAGCATTTTACATGGGTTATTTTGATAATTTACGAGTTGTTTTCATGTCTCCAGATCAGCGTACTGCATTATTAGGTGATTTGCAAAAGTTTACAGGTCTGTAGGCTATGTATTGTGACTCCAAACACGTCGAGTGTTTTGTATCAGTGTAATAAATAAACTACATGAAATCCATCCATAAATAAATTGTTCCAAAAATAACTAATAACACTCCTTCCTCTTTCCAGCAGCCCAGCACGGGCTGAGTCCTTTTCCCGCCATTTTCCCCCCAAACCGCCATCTTGGATTATGTCACGGGAGTGACGATGGCGCCCTCTGGTGGCAATACTGCGTACTAGGTCAGTTGGACTCCTGACCTCGTAGTGAACACACTGGATGGAGCTACTGCCTCAAATTGTTTAAATGAACACTGCATGCAAAATAAAGACATGTCCATCCCATTCAGCAGCCTGGCACCGGTCGTGCTTTCCCCCACCAATTCCTAGGAAGAGGTGGTGGTTGAATGACTTAGGTTAGTGAAGGTAGCCCAAGTGCCCTTTTTTCCCCGCCATTTTCTTAGGTTACTGGAGGTAGCCGTGGTGTGTTACATTATCCTGCTGGAATTTCAACTTCCCACCATTGTCTATGGGAGGGAGAAGGGGGTCTGGTTAGTGGAGGTGAACCAATTGACCTATTTTCCTGTGAAAATTCCAACTTCCCACCATGACGTCATCGCGACGTTGCCATATCTATTGCCGCCATCTTGGATTCGTCATCTTTAATAAATTTTGCAACAATGGAGAGAGGCGACGCCCTTTTTGCCCTCCTACTGACTCCGTCTACTGTATGACGTTGAGGCGTAGCCTGCGAAAAGCGGCATGCAAGTATTCTCAACCAGCAAATGACTGTTTAATGACTGTGTTTATGCACTACAGCAGCAAGTGTCATAAGGTGGCTGTTGCTCAGCGATTTCTGTCTGGTTTGAGCTGTCTTTACGTCACACAATGAGGTATTAGGGACATAAGCAATAGACTCTCCACTAAGTTTAGCTCCACATCCGAACTAATACGCAGACACTGGAGCAAGTAAATTGGTGTAAGCTGGCAGCAACTGCTGCAGATAGTGATGGAGCAAGCCGATTCCCAGGTATGAAAATGACACAGACGTCAGACAGCGGGAACGACACACCGATGAGAGCAACTGCCAAGAGAGGGGAGGCTATGCTGAGACGATCAAGCTTGGACAGAAAACTAAAAGAAACTGTTGATGATATTCTCGCAGACTTCCAAGGTGAATTAAAACAAAGAAGGGTATCCTCAACAATCGTAGCACCTGTTAGACAAATTTGGACGCTTGCTCTTGCTCGGGCCAAACTCGCAGGTAACAATGAGGAATTAAGAGTGAAACTGAAAGACTAAGAAAGGAAGTTGCCGTCACCAACGCGACTGATGCAGCATTCAGATTTGCCGAACTAAAAGCGGAAGTAAACGAACTGAAGTAAGAGAATTACTAACTCTTAACGGAAATGACAAATGTCTCAAAGTATGCTGCTGTAGGATCTGCTCCTAGTGTCACGAAACCGAAAATCGAAGTTGTTTGTAAAATTGAAAAGTAAAGGCAAAGAAAACAAGTGTGCTGTTATTTAAGACAACAGGCAATCAGCAAAGAAGGGCGGTACAGGGTTCATTGACTAAAACGATTAATTCCCGTCAAGACGAAATGAAAATAAAGAGCATAAGATAAACAACAAACATCGTGATAATCGAAACCGAGGTGAAGACAGATGCCATGAAAATCGCAGAGAGAACATCGCAGCTAAAGGGCATCAAATAAGAGGAATTCCCCCCCCCCCCCCACAAAAAAAGATCAGTAATAGTTATTCACAACGTCCCCTCGTCCATTTTGGGCAATTATTTCATGGAGAAACGGTGCGAGATTATCCTCAGTAAGGACGTCTCCAAAGAAATGTTTGACGAAGAAGTGAAGCTTAAGTTTAAAACAGGATCGAAAACCAAGCGTTAGCCCTCGAGTATTGTATGTCCGTATGCAAATAGAACCGGTATACATCGATTTCGAAGCACTTAGAATAAAAATCTTCATAAGGGTGCAGAAATGCTACCCTTGCCATGTCTTAGACACCCAGCTAAGCGCAGTAGGAGAGGCCGCAACAGTCTGCTACAAATGTGCCAAACCGGTACACATCCAAACCGATTGCACTGAAAAGGCAGTAGGTTGCATAACCGTACTTGCAACAACGCAGGCGGTCCGAAATGTCCCTCACACAAGCAGTTACTTGAAAAACTATTCATTAACACAGACTACAATTGCCAAAACTATGTCTACTAAGAGCTTGATATGTCAAGATGACCTTCATTCCACATATCTCTATAGCGCATATGAAGACCGCCGGAACACAAGTCCCAAGGTGACAGGGCGAGGTCATGGCGCCTCGCAATTGCATGACAGCAAAAATGGGCTTCCCCCGAGGACGTTCGATGATACTGTAATCCCTCGATTATACTGAAATCCTCCCGACGCGGCTCAGCGTCACTACTTACAGACTACAGAACAAAAAATGTCCTTGAAAGGGACCTGTACAGAGGTCGTGGTTTGATGGTGTAAGGTGGGATTATGATTGGTGCACGTACACCCCTGCATGTCTTTGACAGAGTAACTCTAACAGATCAGTTGTATCGGGACGTCATTTTCCACATGTATGCCCGCCTTTTCAGGGGTGCAGTGGGTTCCACCTTCCTCCTGATGGATGATAACGCTCGGCCCCATCGAGCTGCCGTCGTGGAGGAGTACCTTCAAACAGAAGATATCAGGCAAATGGAGTGGCCTGCCTGTTCTATAGGCCTAAACCCCACCGAGCACGTATTCAAACCCCTACAACACTTTAGGAGCTCCGACAGGCACTGGTGCAAAAATGGGAGGCTATATCCCAGCAGCTGCTCACCACTTGATCCAGTCTATGCCAATCCGCTGTGCGGCCTGTGTACGTGAGCATGGAGATCATGTCCCATACTGATATGGGGTAAATGCGCAGAAAACAGTGGCGTTTTGTAGCACATGTGTTTTGGGACTGTTTTCTCAACTTATCAGCAATACTGTGGACTTACAAATCTGTGTCGTGTGTGTTTCCCAAGTGCCTATGCTATTAAAAAAAATAATAATAATAACAAAAAGAAATGGCTCTGAGCACTATGGGACTCAACTTCAGAGGTCATTAGCCCCTAGAACTTAGAACTAGTAAAACCTAACTAACCTAAGGACATCACACACATCCATGCCCGAGGCAGGATTCGAACCTGCGACCGTAGCGGTCTCGCTGTTCCAGACTGCAGCGCCTAGAACCGCACGGCCACTTCGGCCGGCCCCTATGCTATTAGCGCTAGTTTTGTGTAGTGACACGTTGTGCGGCACCACATTCTGCAATAATCCTTAATTTATGATCATGAGTGTATATCGACAAGCATAGACCTTCTACGGACACAACTCACAGATACCAACTCTTCCTCACAGATATTGGCAATGGGGCCGCAAGAGGGATAGTCGATACCACACCTGAGCCAGTGGCGCCAGACAGAACAGTATACTAACTGAATGGCACCACGACTCACTGGTGTCAAAACGAACCATCTTAAAATGAGAAAATCATTTCCATGCCGTGCTCTGTCAAGCGACATTATCCCCGTACTCGGCGCAAATATTTCTGGCTACTTCCACTTCTGTGACGCCTCTACTGAACTCAAACAGAAGAATATGTCGGAAATGTTCCGATTTCGCCATTTGGCACTCGATTTTCTTAGTACTCACTTTTGTAACCCTTCGTCGCCAGTTTTTTAAAGGCCTCGTAGCTACTGCTGTGGAGGCCGAGTTGTCTCTGTTACAGTAGGCCGAGATTGGGATTTCGTGAAACGGCTTCTGGTGCAGTAGACCGCTAAGACAATTTCACCCTGCCACTATCACACACCTATGCCCCAGAGACAGGTAACAGGATAGGAGAACGAAGGTTCTTCAACACTCCAGTAAATTAGTAACGCAGTCTTTATGACTATTCAATAAATTTTTTCTGGGTTTGTGAGCGCATTGTCAATATATATAAAACTACCGACGTTTCGGTCACTTTTCCAAGCGACCTTCTTCAGGGTGTAAACAAAAACACCCTGCAGAAGGTCTCTTGATACAGGGACAGAAACGTTGGAAGTTTTATATATATTGACAATGCGTTCACAAACCCAGAAAATTTTTATGGAATGTGACAATGGCCGCGGAAGCCTACGTTTATTTTTATGGCTAGTTGCATATTGAAGTCTGCAACAGTGCATGTAATTTAACACAAAAAGGCCCTCCATGGCTAAGTGCAAATAATCCTAGGTAAACCTCACAGTACATGGAGTATTCAATTTACAACTGCTTGTTCACTTCTAAGGGTTTATTATAAGACGTTCCCTGTCTAAGTCAGGGGGAGAGCTGCTCTTTTATCTTCCGAGTAGGCTTCTCTCCGTTATCTTCCAGTCATTGGCGGATTGTACTCGCCGGAAATTGGCCGAAGTGAAGTCGATATCTTCATCCTCAGCGCCGCCTGTGGCGCTGGTGGATCTCGCATAAGTGTCGAGTCTCTATGGCACTGGCACCAGCTTGAATCTTTGCGCCTGTGGTGCTTTTGCCCTGGCTGTGTCTTTTTCGGACGACACAGCATCCACAGCTTCACTCACTATCTTCAAATAACAAAATGGCAATGCGTAAACTAAACTAGCAACAGTGAACTATAAATAAAAAATGACAATCGGTAAATAAATCCATAGCAACTGAAAAAAAAGAAAAGGCTACGAGCTTATGCAACAACCTAGAATTTGTGTTAAACACTGAAACCTGGAACCTTTATTATTCAGGATGCAGAACCCAAATATGTTGTGCCTATTAGTTTAGGATT
Organism: Schistocerca nitens; assembly: GCF_023898315.1. Lineage (NCBI taxonomy): Eukaryota > Metazoa > Arthropoda > Insecta > Orthoptera > Acrididae > Schistocerca > Schistocerca nitens. The sequence continues at coordinate 102,650,060 of NC_064614.1, read as the reverse complement.
ATTCACACACATGATAGACAGATATTCAGCGATCACAGGCCCTGCAGACCACGCGCTGCTTCCACAAATTGCCTCCATTCCTTCCTGCTTTGTGCCCGGTTCCTCCAGGTGTCTTCAATTCCCAGGGCTGCTTGGTCCTTCGCCAGGTCGTCCATCCAGCGCTGCCTTGGTCGTCCAATGGGGCGTTTGGTGTTTGGTTTCCCCGCTAGTGCCATCTTCGCCTGTCTTCCATCTGGCACACGGGCTACATGGCCCACCCATTGTATTCTTTCCCTCTTTATCTTCTGTAGGATAGTTGGTTGTCGCATCAGAAGGTAGATTTCCTAATTTTTCTGCCTCCTCCATTCTCCGTTATCTAAAACTGGTCCCCATATCTTCCTCATTACTCTTCTTTCAAATATTAATAGTTTGTCCCTTTCTCGCTTAGTCATGCTCCATGTTTATAAACCGTACATTACTGCTGGACATATCACTGTGTTGTAGATTTTCATCTTAGTGTTCAGTAAGATCGATTTAGAGCCAAGCATCTCTCTGAGGGAATGCATGCATTTCGTTTCCACTGCTATTCTTTCCTTGATGTCCATTTTTATGTTGTTGCCCGTAGTAAACCAAGATCCCAAGTATATGAACTGGTCTACTCTCTTGAACCTCTTGCCATCCATGTCAAGAAATTCTACCTGATCTTGTCTTCTTCCTAATTGCATGACTCGGTTTTGTCTCGATTCATATTGAGCCCTACTTTCTGTGCATTATTGTCCATTTTCCGTTAAATTTCTTTCAACTCGTGCTTTGATTCACTTAATAGTACTATGCCACCTGCGTATGCGAGACAGTTGAAGTTACCGTCCATCTCTACTCCAGCCCACTCCTGTTGCCTACACTCTTTTATTACTTTCCCTAAGACGACATTGAACAGAACACACGAGAGATCATCCCCTTGTCTGAGGCCTGTCTCAATATCGAATGTTTCTGATGTGACTCCTCGAAAACGTGCTGCTGCCTTTGACCCTTCCATACAAGCTTGCACCATTCTCACTAGCTTCTCAGGGATTCTGAAGTCCGGCATTGCATTATATAGGCTATTCCTGTGGATGCTGTCATACGCACGATGAAAATCGACGAACAGGCTGTAGATATCTTTATCACAATCCCAATGTTTTTCAAACATTTGTCTTAGTTTGAAAATGTGATCTATTGGCGATCGGTCTGGTCGAAAGCCAGCATTGTACTCCTGTATGTTGTTCTCTATGAATGGTTGCCATTTTCTGAGGATAATGATGGACAGCACCTTATACGTTACATTCAGCAAGCTGATTCCTCTGTAGTTACCGCATTACATTTTGCTTCTCTTCTTGTATATTGGGCATATTATAGCCAATTTCCATTCTTCTGGAAGTATCTCCTTCTCCCATATCAACTGGATCAGTTTATATATCTGTAAGTGTAAGATCTCACCTCCCACCCTGATTAATTCTGATGTTATTCCGTCCTCCCCTCGGGCTTTGTTGTTTCTGAGTCCTTTGATAGAGATTTTCACGTCTTCTTCACTAACTTCCCATTCTTCTTCATCTTAGTTATTCACATACAGACTAACGAAAGGTAAAAATCAGAATTTATAATTAATAAGAGCGAAAACCGCTTTCGTTTCATTATTTTGTGCAGCTGTAAGAGAGAAGGAGTTGAGAAAATGTTTGAAATTACGTACAAGGTATGTTGAAAGGAGCTGTGTACTCCCTTTGTGATGTACTGGCTAGTCTTTTTTTGAGGTACACGTCTGCAGTTCTGGTGCACATTGAAATCCCCGCGCCATAATACCATAGCACTCCGACAGAAACGGTGCAGCACATTGATTGTACACCTCTGGGTGCTTGGGGAAAACATGTTAACTAGGTCAGCAGACAGGCTTCGACACGCGCAAACATCCAGTGTCTCTGATGTCATAGGGCCACCACTCCAGAACCTGTAGTCTGATGTCATATAACCTGTCCCATTTTCCCCTTAGCTGTGCACTTACACCTGATTTTTTATTTTCATTTAATTTTTGTTTGTTATTTTGAGTCTTCAGCGACTCGTATGATGCGGCTCACCACGATTCATTCTCCTGTGCCAACGTTTCCGTCTTAGAGTAGCAGTTGAAACCTACGTCATCAATTATTTGCTAAAAGTATGCCAATCTCAGTATTCCTCTACAGTTTTTACCCTCTACAGTTGACTGTAGTATCATGACCTAACGGGTGTCCTATCAACATGTCCCTTCTTCTTTTCACAGCTTTTATAACATTCCTTCCTCGAACTTCCAGCATGCTGGAGTAGCTGTGGGTCAGCAACTTCTGTTGAATCAGTGCAACGGGAAACCAGTCGAAAGTTGCAAATTTTATTTTCTTCGTCCACTCGATGACTGGTTTCTGGCCTAGACTCATTTTCAAACTATCGTAACATAGTGAAAAATGGTATTTCCGAAGATGTGAAAATCACATCAAAAATGTGCAACGAGTAGGTACAGCACACTGGCGCAGTGGGGATACTTTTTTAATTTCCCGTCTGTTTTAATCTCCCGCCAAAATTTGAATTTCCTGAATTTTATACATGGGGAAATTGGCCTTCGTCAGAGGGTTAGAGGTTTGGGGTGGAGGAACGTTATTGGTAACCACTTTGTCCGAGAACTTCCCTCAAATATCTACTAAAGATATTAGTAGCAAAATCTGTAACATGCTACCAGTGATGCGTCTGAAAAATTTGATCAGTGTGCAACAATGCGGTGGCCGATATCCTTTTGACTTGCAAGGATAGTAAGCGTAAATAAATTGAACATTTTATAATAACTCTAAGTACATAGATTGAACTGTTTAAATATATTAAAATTTTGTTATTAGTCGTTTAAAATTGCGAGGTATAAAATAAAAGGAAAAAGAAGTTTTGGCAGCAGTAGGGATCGAATCAGTGCCAACGAAATACTAGTCAGTGCAGCTGACCACTCGCGCACAGAGCCATTGCCTTGATATTCAACACTTGCAGAGTACGTTAGACGGAATTTTGAAGGAATGTGGAAAACCTAGTAATCATAGTGCTAGAAGGGATGACGTCACAGCAGAGGGTAGGTAACTGAAAACAGAAGGCTGTGTCCCTTCTCTCAACTGTTCGTAGCGTGGCTGATCATCACTTCAGCACTCGACACAGATTTGTAATTTTTGTGGGGAGAGCGCTACAAAACATGTTTCCTTGCGTCTTACTTGTATAGCAGCATGCAAGCGAAGGGAAGTGGCGTAATTGTAGTGCGATTTCTGCTCTTTTTCGAAGAGGAGTGGCACAATTTTTGTGCAATATCTGGCTCACATTGGAAGAGAAATGGCATAATCTTAGATTTTACAGCATGCTGTAGCACAATATCTTTCTGGAGTGCTCATACCATTTCTTCAAAAGCATTCAGAGTATTCTCATAAATATCTAATAGGATATAGGAATAGAAATAACCGAGGAAAAAAGCATTAAACAACGAGATACCCAGCAAAAATCACATACCATGGAAACGCGACCACAATGGTATCTCTTTATTCATCAGTACAGAGAGACTGGTATAGATCGACTTAATCTGGAAAAATAATTATTACCAACAGCAAAAAAACAAAAAAATATTTCAAAACTGTATTTTTCGTGGTGATATTACAATCCTGGTAAAAACTTCCTAAAGCCAAGCTCGCATAAATATTTCTTTATTTACAAACAACCGCTTTCGACAGACTTAAGCGTTATCTTCAGGTCTTCAACAATTCATGTTATACAAAATGTTCAATTTGAGTTGGACATCAGCCAAGTTGTCATGTCCTCAAAATGAACACATTTTACAACATAAGACCTGAAGATGACAACAAAGTCTATCGAAACTGGTTGTTCGTAAATAAAGAAATATTTATGTGATCTTGGCTTGAGAAAATAATTTCCAATTAAAGCATACATATATATTGTATTTCATTGACGACATTTTGAAGAATCTAGCGGCCTGTTACAGTGCTGTGGTTCAGGGACTTCAGCGTGTACGATAACTCGAGACACGAACTTGCAAACAAACTAATGCAAAACTTTATTTTTTCGAAGGCTATAATTTCAGTTTTATAACTACCTATCGTAATATATTTTCTACTTTTATGAATCATGAACATAGTCGAAGTACTTGAGCGTATCTCTTTTTTAGAGGCTTTATACCACTGCTTCTGTTATGTTCACCTCGAGGTTAGCCCAACTTCAGTATTATCTGCAGTGACAGGGAGCAAGACAACGATGGAAACATGCTTTCAAAACTTCTTTCCCGTTCCGTTCATCTCGGGGAAACGAAGAGCCGTAAGAAATGCATAGGTTCCTAGAAGTGTCACAGTAGTAAGTATGTTGCACAGGTTAGGCTGTTGTGAACCGCTGCATTTCAGCGCTTGGGCCAAGATTAAGGCCACGCAGACAAGAGAAATACTGGTTCATCGACAAGTAACAATAATGAGGCTCACCCGGTGGAATCACGAAACCTGTGGGATGAGCGTAGCTCCCTTTAGTAAGTACCGGGGATTATTCTTGGGATGACCGGGGGCGTTAGCAGCGAAAATGCTCTGCCTGGCGGTGATTAGCGATAATTAGTTGCCTGGTCGGCGGCTCGGGGCGTGGCTACGACCTCTGATCTGGGGGGCCGGCTGGTGATTGCGATTTGCGGTCACGGATAGCAGGCGCGAGTCTAATTAGCTTACCGAGGCCGCCCCAGGCGTGGTGGGGCTTCCTCCTGCTAATGCTGGTTACGTAAGCCGCGCGGCCGCCGCCCGGGAGAAGAACGCAGCCAGCTGCTGCTGCTGCTACAACTACTACAACCGACCGGCGCTTCACCTTCTGCTGGAGCGTCGTCCAGGCACCCACCAGAACCACAAGGCTTCCACATTTACACTGACGTCACAAAAGTCGTGGGATAGCGGTAATCACACACACAGACGGTGTTATCGCGTACACTAGCTAGAAACCGTGTGCGTTAACGAGCATTGAGCTCTCATTTAAATACCGGGTGATCAAAAAATCAGTATAATTTTGAAAACTGAATAAATCACGGAATAATGTAGATAGAGAGGTACAAGTTGACAAACATGCTTGGAATGACATGGGGTTTTATTAGAACCAAAAAAATACACTCCTGGAAATTGAAATAAGAACACCGTGAATTCATTGTCCCAGGAAGGGGAAACTTTATTGACACATTCCTGGGGTCAGATACATCACATGATCACACTGACAGAACCACAGGCACATAGACACAGGCAACAGAGCATGCACAATGTCGGCACTAGTACAGTGTATATCCACCTTTCGCAGCAATGCAGGCTGCTATTCTCCCATGGAGACGATCGTAGAGATGCTGGATGTAGTCCTGTGGAACGGCTTGCCATGCCATTTCCACCTGGCGCCTCAGTTGGACCAGCGTTCGTGCTGGACGTGCAGACCGCGTGAGACGACGCTTCATCCAGTCCCAAACATGCTCAATGGGAGACAGATCCGGAGATCTTGCTGGCCAGGGTACTTGACTTACACCTTCTAGAGCACGTTGGGTGGCACGGGATATATGCGGACGTGCATTGTCCAGTTGGAACAGCAAGGTCCCTTGCCGGTCTAGGAACGGTAGAACGATGGGTTCGATGACGGTTTGGATGTACCGTGCACTATTCAGTGTCCCCTCGACGATCACCAGTGGTGTACGGCCAGTGTAGGAGATCGCTCCCCACACCATGATGCCGGGTGTTGGCCCTGTGTGCCTCGGTCGTATGCAGTCCTGATTGTGGCGCTCACCTGCACGGCGCCAAACACGCATACGACCACATTGGCACCAGGGCAGAAGCGACTCTCATCGCTGAAGACGACACGTCTCCATTCGTCCCTCCATTCACGCCTGTCGCGACACCACTGGAGGCGGGCTGCACGATGTTGGGGCGTGAGCGGAAGACGGCCTAACGGTGTGCGGGACCGTAGCCCAGCTTCATGGAGACGGTTGCGAATGGTCCTCGCCGATACCCCAGGAGCAACAGTGTCCCTAATTTGCTGGGAAGTGGCGGTGCGGTCCCCTACGGCACTGCGTAGGATCCTACGGTCTTGGCGTGCACCCGTGCGTCGCTGCGGTCCGGTCCCAGGTCGACGGGCACGTGCACCTTCCGCCGACCACTGGCGACAACATCGATGTACTGTGGAGACCTCACGCCCCACGTGTTGAGCAATTCGGCGGTACGTCCACCCGGCCTCCCGCATGCCCACTATACGCCCTCGCTCAAAGTCCGTCAACTGCACATACGGTTCACGTCCACGCTGTCGCGGCATGCTACCAGTGTTAAAGACTGCGATGGAGCTCCGTATGCCACGGCAAACTGGCTGACACTGACGGCGGCGGTGTACAAATGCTGCGCAGCTAGCGCCATTCGACGGCCAACACCGCGGTTCCTGGTGTGTCCGCTGTGCAGTGCGTGTGATCATTGCTTGTACAGCCCTCTCGCAGTGTCCGGAGCAAGTATGGTGGGTCTGACACACCGGTGTCAATGTGTTCTTTTTTCCATTTCCAGGAGTGTACAAACGTTCAAAAAATGTCCGACGGTTGGCGCTTCATCTGATCAGAATAATAATAACTAGAATAAAAAAATAGGACAAAGCAATGATGATGTTCTTTACAGGAAATGCTCAATATGTCCACCATCATTCCTCAACAATAGCTGTAGTCGAGTAATAATGTTGTGAACAGCACTTTAAAGCATGTCCGGAGTTATGGTGAGGCATTGGCGTCGGATGTTGTCTTTCAGCATCCCTAGAGATGTCGGTCGATCACGATACACTTGCGACTTCAGGTAACCCCAAAGCCAATAATCGCCCGGACTGAGGTCTGGGGGACATGGGGCGCCAAGCATGACGAAAGTGGCGGCTGAGCACGCGATCATCACCGAACGACCCGTGCAAGAGATCTTTCACGCGTCTAGCAATATGGGGTGGAGCGCCTTCCTGCATAAACATCGTACGTTCCAGCAGGTGTTTCTCAGCCAGGGTGGGGATGATGCGATTCTCTAACATATCGGCATACCTCTCACCCGTCACGGTAGCAGTTTTGCTGTTCAGCGCCATCCGTCGGACATTTTGTGAACTTTGTTTCTTTCGGTTCTAATAAAACCCCATGTCATTACAAGCATGTGTGTCAATTTGTACCTCTCTATCTACATTATTCCGTGGTTTATTAAGTTTTCAAATTTATACTGGCTTTTTGGTCACCCGGTATATAGCGGAGAGAGTCAGGAATTATGAAACGAACCCTGTCGTCCAGGACCGCATGCCGCAAAGGGCGCAGATTCACCACGAGATGGGAAAACTCACAGGCGACTATTGTCTCTTGAGGCCTAAGCGCTGTAGTGTGCGAGTGAGACAGACGAGAACCTCTGTCATATGGAAACCTTGTAGAAGGTTTTTGTGGCCGAGGAGACGTAGCAGTAGTAAATGTGGCGGACCTAAGATCGGCTATAAAGGGAAACATTTATGGAAACTATTTAATTCTGTAGCAATGCAGGGAATTAAGCCACAGTTATTTTAATCTACCATACTTCATAAATTTTCATGGTAATCCCAATAAAATTTGAATATTGATCATACCTACAGTAGTTTAGGATTTACTGTTAAAGTGAAATTAACAAATTTTGTAACAAAGACCCGAATGCTAAAAACAGAACGCTTTGGCCGATCTTAACGATCTACAGTTCATATAGAGGCACATCATTAAAATGACAAACGTTGTAAATATCAACTCCGTAACTTAATTTGTTTAACAGATATAGTAAATTTTAATTATCAGTATTTTCAGCTAATCATCAGATCATCATTTCCTCCACACAAAACACATTGAACGATGACAGCATGATACCTTATTGAATCATTAGGTAACAGAATATTTGTTGTAAAGTTTAATACATAATGGCTACTTTCGTTCTTTATTTATTTATCAGAAAGAACATTGGTGCAAGGCTACTGGCCGTGACATACAAAGTTTACATGGAAATTGTATTGGTTTTATGTAAAAGAATTTAACGTTTTTTATGTAATGGATATTATTGTTACTTTATTTAGAACGTGAAAGTGGTCAAGTTTTGATTATTTAAATATGTTAACATGTAAAGTAATGCAAAATAATCTGTAGTGAATCAAATGGACGGCTTCAGGAAAGGGAACCGCGCTAGGCAGTTGAGCGAAGGTGTTCGGCGCGCGGGAAACGCGGTCGGAGACACCAAAGGGGACAGTTCGGATAGGGACGCGAAAACGGACAGTCCGGCTGGATACACCAAAGGGTGCAGTTCGGATTGAGGCATGAAAGTGGACAGTCGGTCTTTAGGTAGCTAGGAAGTGAAACGACTTAGAAAACTTCACGTTGAGTGGTATCGCGGGACTTTGTCTCTGAGCGGTGAGCAGCCGTGCGCCTGGTGTGAACTCTTACTTTTCAAGTAGATAACTTGTATGTCACGATGAGATTTTGAATGATCGAACTGTGTCAAATAGATATGCGCTCGAGTGTAATAGTAATTCTAAATACAACCACTTTTGCTATTAGCTTGATTTCTGAGAAAAAAAACATTATTCTAACCAAATCGCAACTGTGTGGCCTACATCATTTATGTGTCGTTAATTTAGTTCCCGATATTATTATTACTATTATTATATGTTATATTAACTTTGTATTTCGCGAACTTGCCATCAGCCAGACAATTTAACCAAAAGGTCACAAGTGTCTAATTTAGTGCTTGTAATACGACAGGTGCATTTCAACCCCTAGAGGAGTTTGACCCAAGACATTTCGACGAAGACGAACCGCATGTGAGTCCGAACATCTTTGGGATGTTAGCTCGCAAATGGAAGTGCTTTGGCGGAGCTGTCATTTGTGCTGAAGTGATTCATGTGAAAAGGCTTCCGACGTCATTATGATCGCACGACGGGAGTTAACAGATTTTGAACGTGGAACAGTAGTTGTAGCTAGATGTGTGGGTCATTCCATTTCGGAACTCGTAAGGGAATTCAGTATTCCAAGATTCAAATTTCAAGCATTACCTCTAACCACGGAGAACACAAACACAGTGCCCGACGATCTTCACTTAACAGCCAAGAGCAGCAGCATTTGCGAAGAGTTTTCAGTGCTAACAGACAAGCAAACACTGGGCTAAGGAACAGCAGAAAGCAATGTGGGATGTATGACGAATGTATCCGCAAGGACAGTGCGGCGATATTTGGCGTTAAGGGGCTTTGGCAGCAGACGAGCGATGCTAGTGGCTCCCCTGTACTCGTGATCATCTCGGTTGGACGCTAGACGACTGCAAAACCGTGGCCTTTTCAGATAAGTTCCAGTTTTAGTTGGTAAGAGATCATGGTACTATTCGACTTTGGCGCAAACCACACGAAGCCGTGGACCCAAGTTGTCAACAACGCACTGTGCAAGATAATGATGGTTCCATAATGGTGTTGGCGGTGTTTATGTAGAATGGACTGGGTCCTCTGGTCCATCTGAACCGATCGTAAACTGCATACCGCTGTGTTGGACTACTCGGAGACCAATTGCAGCCATTCATGGACTTCATGTTTCCAAACAAAGAGGGGATTTTTACGAATGACATTGCGCCACGCCATCAAGCCGCAATTGTTAACCGTCGATTTGAAGAACATTGTGGACGTTTCAAGCTAATTATTTCTGCCACCCAGATCGCCCTACATGAACCTCATCAAACATTTAAGGGACGTAACTGAGAGATCAGTTGGTGCACAAAATTGTGCACTGGCAACACTTCCGCTCTTATGGACTGCTACAGAACCAGCAAGGTTCAATATTTCACCAATGGGACTTTCCATAACTTCTTGAGTGAATGCCACGTCGAACTGCTGCACCATGCCGGTCAAAAGGAGGTCCGACACTACGAGGTGCGGCTAGAAAAAAACCGGACTGATGCTGGAAAAAACATTTATTTACAATTATTTACAATTTCATGTTATCTCCTTCAATGTACTCTCCTCCTCGGTCTCTACACCGCTCCATACGAATTTTCCACTGTTCATAGCAATGCTGCAGATCATTTTTGGTAAGTCCATGCATTACTTCCGTCGCTTTTTCTTTTACTGCTTCAACAGTCTCAAATCTAGTTCCTTTCAAAGCTGACTTGACTTTAGGGAAAAGAAAAAAGTCACAGGGGGCCAAATCAGGTGAGTAGGGTGGATGATCTAAGATGGGAATGTTGTGTTTTGCCAAAAACGTCTTCACTGACAACGCACTGTGAGCTGGGGCATTGTCTTGGTGAAAGATCCATGACTTTTTTCTCCACAAATCGTTCCGTTTTCTCCGTACTCGCTCACGTAGGGTAGCCAGGACGCTAATGTAGTAATGCTGATTCACTGTTTGTCCCTCTGGTACCCAATCAATGTGCACAATCCCTTTGATGTCAAAAAAAACAATCATCATTGCCTTGAATTTCGATTTTGACATTCGTGCTTTTTTTTTGTCGTGGAGAACCAGGAGTTTTCCAATGCATCGATTGGCGTTTAGTTTCGGGATCGTAAGTAAAAAACCACGATTCATCGCAAGTAATAACATTTTGTAAGAAGGTGGGATCACTTTCAATGTTTTCCAGGATGTCAGAACAAATCATTCTTCGGCGTTCCTTCTGTTCAATTGTGAGACACTTTGGAACCATTTTTGAACACACTTCGTTCATGTTGAAACTTTCATGAAGAATCTGCCTAACACTTTCCTTGTCAACTCCTGTTAACTCAGACACTGCTCTGATTGTTAAACGGCGATCTTGTCGAACAAGTTTACCGATTTTTTCAATGTTTGCATCAGTTTTTGCTGACAATGGTCTGCCAGTGCGAGTGTCATCACTGGTGTCTTCGCGGCCATCTTTAAATCGTTTAAACCACTCAAACACTTGTGTTCGCGATAAACAATCATCGCCGTACACTTGTTGTAACATTACAAACGTTTCACTTGCAGATTTTCCTAGTTTGAAACAAAATTTGATGTTAACACGCTGTTCTTTCTGTACACTCAACATTTTCCGACGCACAGACAAAACGTCAACTACTTAAAACAGACGCCACGGGCAGACTGAGTGCAGGAGGCAGATGAAACTCGAGCAGTAGGCGGAGCGAGAGTCACGTGACAGGCCATGTGACTTTCAGCCTTATTGCATTCGTTTTATTGTTTCACCATTACTAGTCCGGTTTTTTTCTAGCCACACCTCGTACATTAGGAGGTTTCCCATGACTTTCGTCACCCCAGTGTATACTGAATGGTGAGCAAAAACTCATATCCACTCTCCCTGCCAGTTCCATAATTGAATGGTTAGCATCCGTTGCCTTCGTCGTGGAAGGTTCTGGGTTTGATTTCTGGTACCCCCCCCCCTCCCACTATGAACGGGACCCAATAACACTCGTGAGGCAGATGAGGAGCTGTCAGAATAAAGTAGCAGCGTCATCACCAGGGTTGTTGATGATGATGGTGATGATGTTTTGTCTGTGGGGCGCTCAAGTTCGCGGTTATCAGCGCCCGTACAAATTCCCAAACTTTGCTGAATCCAAATTCGCCACTTTCATGAATGATGATGAAATTATGAGGACAAAAAAAAAACACCCAGTTATCTCGAGGCAGGTGAAAATCCTGACCCCGCCGAGAATCGAACCTAGGACCCCCTGCTGGGTAATCGAGAACGCGACCGTGAGACCACGAGCTGCGGACATCAGCAGGGTTGGCTGACTGACAATAACGGCTGGAGAGATGGACGATATGCTGATCAAATTTTCTATTATCAAACAGATCGCTTTATAGGTAGCAATCGGCCAGTCGGAACAGGCCTAATTACGCTAGTGGTATTTTCTTCTATTCTTGCTACTTTATTCGTGAATCGATCGAAGTGAAACATTTCTGCCTTTAAGCCTCTACATGCGCTATAAGCACTCTCGTCCGATTCTCATGTTCTCTAAGTGAGATGTCGATGGAGACATCATGAAATCTGCGTCTATATATGAAAAGCTTGTGGGTGTGCGTACTGACTTTCGTCCATGACCACCCAGTGCCACGCACTCGCGGTTGTGGTGGTAGGTATCCCTTGGCCTCATGCTGTTAGTAGCGGAGTTTGGTCGCGGTGCGTGGCAGTAGGTGTGTGGAGAGAAGAAATCCGCGAAATATGCAGCAATAAATACTCTTAGGAAAAACTATATACTCTTGTGACTTACGAACTTCTCCGTACATGTGAAAATGAGTTTACTTTCTCATTCGTCTGACAGACACAGTGCGATGGTTGCGCGGTTTAGTCATTCAGAGTTTATTAACGACGTGTAATATCAAACAGACCAGTTTTTAATCTCTTAGCGCGTTTTCGTCGATCGTGCTTTGCCGACAATCAATAGAGACGCAGAAAAATCTAGATAGACTCGAAGGTAAAATACTTGTAACTCACATATGGGTACTCGCATGGTAGACTGCACTGATTTCGTATAAACATTTATCTTATTCTTCGCGGGTATAACCCTCTTCATAATTTAGCGCGTTTTCTTTAATCACTTCGCTTTTCTTCCTTTACGTTGACCGTGACCTAATATTACTAAACTAGCAGTGGCACCGTTGTGTTGCCAGCGTAATACGTCTGCCTAACGTACTGTTATTGGCAGTATGGATGGAACAGGCTGAGAGCTGCGTAAGTGAGTATATTCACCAATACAGTAAAATTCTAAAGTTAAAAGAATATAGCTTTTTATAAGAGATCTAAATATTCTTCATCGCGCATTATCTTGAGATATCTGCCAACCACAATCACCCACTTCCACCACCATACTATGGCTGAAACACGTTGAGGACTCTATCACCATGACACAGTATCGTGAATGAAACAATAAAAACATTTTCACGTATGCAATAAAATTCATATACTATATAGCACTATTTAGATTTAGGTAAGCGTATTTATTGCTCCATATTTCGCGGATTTTGGCCAATCAAATTCACCCATTGCCACGCACCGGCATCTACCTACCTTACTGGCAGGATAATTGCCTTTATAATATGCTTAATGAGATACACGTCTCTACGTATCTCTTATCTAGCGTGACAGTAGTGCCTTTTTCCACGCCATATGTTCTGACCCATACAACGCCAGGTTTCTCAGCTAGCTCGCTTATGGAATGTGCTGCAATTTTCGTGTCACCTTTCTTTATATTTTTTCGTTGTTTTTTCTTAATTAATAGTATCAAGATTATTCTGAAACATGTAAATTGGTATTATGTAATTGTATTACAGGCACTGTTCTGTTGTATTGGTGCTACGTCCAAGATACATGTATACACATTGAAGAACAAAGGAAATTGGTAAACCTGCCTAATATCGTGTAGGTTCTCCGCGAGTACGCAGAAGTGCTGCAACACAACGTGCCATGGAGTCGACTAATGTCTGAAGTACTGCTGGAGGGAAGTGACACCAGGAATCCTGCAGTGCTGTCCATAAATCCGTAAGAATATGAGGGATGGAGATCTCTTCTGAACAGCACGTTGCAAGATATCCCAGATATGCTCAATAATTATCATGTCTGGGCAGTTTCGCAGCCAGCGGAAGTGTTTAAACTCAGAAGAGTCCTGTTGGAGCCACTGTGTAGCAATTCAGAACGTGTGGGGTGTGGCATTGTCCTGGTGGAATTTTCCAAGCCCGTCGGATTTTACAACAGAACACACTCTCCATGCTACTCTATCCTGTGCAAGCTTCTTCATCTCCCAGTACCTACTGCAACCTACATCCTTCTGAATCTGCTTAGTGTATTGATCTCTTGGTCTCCCTCTACGATTTTTACCCTCCACGCTGCCCTCCAATGCTAAATTTGTGATACCTTGATGCCTCAAAACATGTCCTACCAACCGATCCCTTCTTCTAGTCAAGTTGTGCCACAAACTTCTCTTCTCCCCAATTCTATTCAATACCTCCTCATTAGTTACGTGATCTACCCACCTTATCTTCAGCATTCTTCTGTAGCACCACATTTCGAAAGCTTCTATTCTCTTCTTGTCCAAACTGGTTATCGTCCATGTTTCACTTCCATACATGGCTACACTCCATACAAATACTTTCAGAAACGACTTCCTGACACTTAAATCTATAGGTGATCAGACGTATCTAAAAGTACCAGGGGTCCCATATCACTCCAACTGCAAACGCCACACGACATTACAGAGCCTCCTCCAGCTTGAAGAGTCACCTGCTGACATGGAGGGTCCATGGATTCTTGAGGTTGTCTCCATATCCACACACTTCCATCCACTCAATACAATTTGAAACGAAACTTGTCCGACCAGGCAACATATTTCCAGTCATCGACAGTCCAATGCCGGGGATGACGGAGCTGAGGCGAAGCGTAAAGCTTTGTGACGTGTAGTCATCAAAGGTACACCAATGGGCCTTCGACTCCGAAAGCCCATATCGATGAAGTTTCGTTGAATGGTTTGCAGGCTGAAGCTTGTTGATGGCCCAGCATTGAAATCTGCAGAATTTTGCGAAAGGGTGCACTTCTGTCACCTTGGAAGATTCTCTTCAGTCGTCGTTGGTGCCGTTCTTGCAGGATATTCTTTCGACCGCAGTGTTGTTGGAGATTTGATATTTTATCGGATTCCTGATATTCATGGTACACTCGTGAAATGATCGTAAGGGAAATTCCCACTTCATCGCTACCGCGGAGATTCTGTCCCATCGCTCGTGCGTCGACTGTAACACATCTTTGAAACTCTCAACTCTTGATAACCTACCATTGTAGCAGCAGTAACCCATCGAAAAACGCGCGAGACTCTTGTTGTCTTATATAGGCATTGCCTACCGCAGCGCCGTATTCTGCCTGTTTACATATCTCTGTACTTGAATACGCATGCCTACATCAGTTTCTTTGGTGCTTCAGTGTAGTCATAAGGACGCACAGTTGAAGGAAGATACCAAAATGGTAAGGAATAGAGAGTTTGCGTGAGACATTCTGGAATCCACTGGATGAAAATGAGGATATGAATCACTCAAAGACTAACGTTGATAAAGCTGTGGTGGGGAAGTAAATGTCTAAGTGATTAAAGTCGCTGAGATTCTGCAAGCGATTTACAAGCATGTAGGAGCTAATGAGCAAACTATAAATGACAGACTAAGGTAGCTTTTTACTGAATTACGGTAATGAATGATTTATTACTACCCACATCTACAAGTTTTTGTGATTCTTCTGTTTGATAAAGGATGACACCTTTATGATTATATATTGGGTGTTGGCATCAAATATGAACAGAAATCGGCGATTGGAAATACTACTCTCACCTAGTTATTACTTCATATACCACTATGAATTTATCTGCACTTTTCAGAAAATTCTTGAAGCGTCAGTGACCATTTTGATGTGCATTCATGTAAAATCAAGAAAGGCTTCACGCCACCTTAGCAAGTTCAACTACGACTGAGATTGTATTATCAGCTGCCATCCCCATACATCGTCAGATAGTGAAGTCTTCTTTGCGTATATTTTTTACATCGAAAAAAATGACTGTAGTGCTATGCATGAACGTGACTCAATCGACTCAAACAGTTTGCCTCATAGTTCGAGAAATTTCTGGTTCTGTTAGATCTAGACAGATAAACATAAGGTTGACATGGCCTCAGTTCTAATGATTCTTGACCTTAAGGACTCTGTCTTTCATTAAGATAAGTTTACATGTACCAAAAATTATATTACAATAACTAACGACCATCCCCAAAACACCTACACATGTTAGCAGTATTGACATGGCTGGTATACATTTTCGCTGTGTTTATTCAGCGGGGAGCGTCCGATAAAGATGACGCAAGCAAAGATATATGTACTCATTTAGATTCGCCTCTCGGCTTTTGGCAAGATCAATGTGTAGTATCTCAGGGGGCCCCCATGGCTCCCAAATTATGCAGTAGCAAATGAAGTAGCTTTAAATATGTTTGTACTTGATGAAAGAGGGATGAAGTATTTCATCTCAGACATATACCTAAATGTGACACAGACAGGTTTTTTATGATTCTTGACGTTACGAACTCTTTCTTTCATTATGGAGACTTCATATGTACCTCAGAGAGGTAACCAGTTGAACTCAAAAAAACTCGTAGGTGTATGTTCAATCCGAAATTCCGAAATATATTAAAACATTACTCATTATGCTTATCAGCCATCATAAATTCTGACATTTAGTGTAAAAGTTTAGTTGCATCTGATACAACACAAAAACGTTACAAAATCAATACGTTTATGAAACACAACATAAAGATTAAGCTACATATGAACAGTTCAAGTATTAATAACTTGCAGAGTCAGGTACAAATTTTGACAAAACCACTCGAAATGTAGGTTGATTAACTACATTAAAGTATTGATTAACACATCCACGATGTTCTTCCCTTCAATAAGACTAAGATCTATTAATTTCTTCGAAAACAAAACAGAATTTTTTTGTTTCAGATACAGATTATATACAATTCTCAGTCTTCTTCTCATTCTATGCTACTTAATATACGGTGTCTGAGATATATCCCACGGAAATGTATTATGTTTGAGACACAATGCAGCAAGAACTTTTTGAAACAATCTTTGCTTTTCGTTTCGATGATTAGCAGTATCCATAAAATTTCGATGTGCTTGTTATAGTACTAATTGGAGTAGACTTTCCAGCTTGTGTTCTTAATTCTTCCACCAAACAATTCGAATTATAAAAAAAACTGGTACTTAAATATTTTAATGATAGGTCATCCATGAAATCATTCCAAAAGCCGAGAGGCGCATACTAAGTTCCTTTGAACTATGTGCCCTTGCTTAATCTCTACTGGACTGTATCTGTCGATTATGTACCATTGAATAGCAGCCATGTGGCCACGTCAATACTGATAACATATGGTAGACGTTTTGGGGTTAGTAGTGGAATATTTTAATATATTTTTGGCACATATGAAGTCGCCATTACTTTCGTCTTTCTTCAATTTACTCTCAGTCCATATTGTGTGCTCATTAGATAGTTCATTGCATTCAGCAGAACATGTACTTTTTCATTTTCACTGAGGATGACGATGTCATCAACGGATCATATCATTGACACCCTTTCAGCTTGAATTTTAATTCCACTCCTGAACCTTTCTTTTATTTACATCATTGCGTCTTTGATGTAAAGATTAAATAGTATGGGTGAAAGGCTACACACCTGTTCTTGCACCCTCTTTAGTCCGAGGCTTCGTTCTTGGTCTTCCGCTCGTACTATTTCCTCTTGGCTCTTGTGCATGTTGTGTATTCACCGTCGTTTTTGGTCTTCCACTCTTACTGTTCCCTCTTGGCTCCTTTACATGTTGTGTATTCCCCGTCTCTCCCTGTAGCTTACCAATACATTCCTCGGACTATCTGACACTATTTTACATTGACGAACGTTCTTTCCAGGTCGAGAAATACAATAGACGTGCGTTGATTTTTCTTTAGTCTTGCTTCCATCATCAAAGGCAATTTTTTTTCTTACTCTTCCACTATGCTTGAAGATATGGCTCTAAAGCCGCGAAACTAGTTGTATCATATCTAAATATTTGTCACACAGCTGAAGGCGTCTTATTGACCCCGGTTTCACAAAACACATGTATCGCTACAACAAATGGTTATTTGTTTGCTTTCGGGTGTTCAGTCGATACTTCTGAGCTCGCTGTGAAGTACTTTAAAACATTGAAACTTGCATCCTTTTCATAATGTTTTGTTTACTATTTACGAATACGGTGGAAAAAGTTCAGAGCTTTGGAAACTTTTTTGGATGTACTGCAAGCTACATCCTTTACGTAATTTTTTGGGTAAATACTTCTGGATCTGGTGCAAAAAAAATTCAGAGCATTAGGATACTTTTGAGCACTCCCACATCCCCTCCGCTCCCCCCCCCCCCCCCTCTCTCTCTCTCTCTCTCTCTCTCTCTCTGTGTGTATGTGTGTGTGTGTACCTGCTGAACAATGCCGTGGGAAATGCTACAGTATTGGCTCTAGTTTTTTCTTTTTTAGTTTTGAACTTAGGACGAAATCAGTTGAAAAATTTGGCGAGAATACTGTAGTGTAATTGAATATAATCCGAAAATATTGCAGTGTTATTAGCTCCAAAAGTTTTCTCTCTCAAACCATGCCAAACCAAAGTAACGTGAAATGGCTACCCTGATTGAACGTAGAACGAAATTTCTATGCAGTATCTCGTAGATGGCGCATATTGCCCGTAGATTATTTCCCTATTGTTCTGGACGGACAACTCCTCTAGGCTATCACAACACTTATGTGAGAATTATCAAGGTGTAATTCTTAAAACAGACTAATGTTTGAAATTCGGCGCTTGTGCCCGGATCTGTCTCAGCCGTAAACGCTAATAGTAGCTTCAGTTCATTTTGGGGATTATGGGAAAGGCTTAATAAGGCTTTCAGGTAGATCCAGCACACACATCAAGTTGTCTCTTGACGCAACTGCTCATCGGCTCCTCCTTAACTAAAAAGTTGATGGTCACACAAATAGAGTAAAGCCAGATGGACAAACAGGTTTGGAGACTAGAACCCCACTCTTCTCATCACCGAGGAATAGCTTGAAAAATCTTAACGCCCTGAGGCAACGAATTTAGATTCAATAAAGATGATGAAATAAATTAAACATTTCGAGAGGTCGTATCATCCGTTAAGTTATCTACGTATGGGCGATTGCAGAACAAACGCCAAATATGTGTAATTGAAGACCTACTATAGTCGTTTGAAATACTTTGATAACCGCAGGGTGGTGTGTTCGTCACCCGATAGTGTGGTCGTTCCTGTCCAGCTGCGATGCAGTTAGAAAAAGCGAACTACAGTTTAATCGTTAAGCTCAGCAATAACATAGTTTTAGGATTGTCAAAGAGAGACACTAAAGAAAAGTCCATAAGTCACAACAAATAAAACATGTCCGTTTCCACGGAAGCAATACAGTATTATCTTATTTCAACAAACTCAGTCTTCCATAGCAGTGCTGAGGGACGCAGGACGTAGTGCTTAATTTTGATACCACGACAGACATAGGGATGTTTTTCATGCTGAAATACTGAATTAACGCCATATTCCAAGCATGGCCATGGAGTTGCATCAACAGTTTCCTGAAAAATATATCTTGCTATGGGAAACCACATCAGCTCACTCCCTGACACTCGAAAATTCGGTTGGTGATGGGTGATGATAGAGGGGCATTTGCCTTAGGTGCCAAAACTCAATAATTTACAAGGGAATAACAGTCAAATTTCTGATGCTTCTCCCTCAGCATGCGAAGTGTTAAGCCAGATGAGATGGTAGAACAGAGAGTAATAGCACAGTTTTGAATCTTTTATTTTATTTTTTAGTTTTTGTTAATGTTCTCATTTCTTCAGTTTTTTGTCGACAATGTATATTACTTCAGTAATTTCAATATAGTTTGCTACATCGATAAATACACTACAATGAAGTTATTGAGAAAAGAAATAAGTATTTCGAATCTTAATAAAAACAGCCTTACATGAGAAATATATAAATTCCACTATTTCAGTTTTTCCTTTTTTATGCTTCAAAAGAACTAGTGCGTTCTCCAGGTAAATATATATCATAAAAACGTTCAATGTATACAAATTCAGTGCACCAAGAGCAACATGGGAAGGCACATACTCCACTGTCACATATTTTAATGTGAAAATCCTCAGGAAAAGCAACCTCGATAACGTTGTTAAATACGTCGCGGTCTGGCGACAATTTCTCCAGCTAACGAAGCACGCCAAAGCATGTTCTTGACGGCTGGAGCCTGTAGTTATTAGGCATCCAGGTATTTTGCTAATTGCACCGCTTCTACTTTTGATTTTGGTTTGCCGTGCGATGGGAATAGGGCCCGTATGTATTGGGCGAATGCAATTTTTCACCTGGCAGTAAAAGTATACGTCGTAGGGTTGACAGAACGAGGTAGACGTTCTAGGAAATACCTTTTACGAACGTGCTGCTATTTCGATTTCATCGGCGATCAAGCTATCATATAATGAGGGATAGCTTTGCCCATCCCAAGTGTCAAAAATGTACAGAAACAGCTCCATTTGTACGCAAGACAATAGAACTTCGCTAAAAACTGATGATAGGTATCTTCTATGGGCTTTCCAGATTTTTTGGGCTGTTGGCTGTTGCCCACACGTAGTGATGCCGTTCCATTGACTGGTTTACGTCTTGTTATACTCTAGGACCAGATTTGCCACTGGCTTCTTGGAGGCAAAGAAAAACTGTTACAGTTTTTTGAAAATGTCACTTCGTACTGGGCAATGTATGATTGTGCACTCTCATAACTACAAAACAGCTATAGCGATTGAAAATCAAAGTGACAAACTGACGGTCGTATCGAGATAAATGGAAAAAAGATTTTTAAGAAATTTTATATTAGAACCACATGCCAATTTACGAGATAGGTTCACATAGGTAAAGGAGGTCACAATTTGCTTGCTAGACAAAAAACAGTACATTTTTTTGTTAGTGGGCACCCACATCTCTCCTGCAACACGTTCATTGTAAACAAATCCGCCACACTTATAAAACGGTTTTACTGACCGAAGTCTTAAACGACCGAAGTCCCTGTACACAACTCCGCTTTCAGGATCTCATCTCCATCGTCAGGTTTATCTGAAATCTACAGTAAAGCAGTAATTGTAACCTACTCCTTTAGCTAATTAAAAAATTTAAAACCATTAAATTTTAGAAACGGTGTTTACCACGGAGAAAGCCCACAGCATTATTCGTAAGTCTTCTTGTCATAGCTATACGGGTCGGACAAGCGCGCTGCGTCGAACAGTGTTCGGTAAGCTTTGGCCTAGAATGTAACCACCGTTTCCTCGTGGCTCGCGGTATCAGGTTTATAACTTATTTGCTTTTGGCAGCGCGGGGTAGTTATTATGTTAGTTTAACTTTGTTCGAGCATGCGACTCCCAGCGAATGTCCCATGATGGCTTTATTTTTGTAGACTGCATGCATTCCCGGTGACGATTTTTGAACAAGAGGCATTTTCCCAGGTCGCTCTTGATACCTGGAGTTCTTTGCAGCCACAATTTGGGACGCTATTATGACGGTCAACGTACGGCACACATCTGCCTAGTAGTTAATTCCGAAGGACATAACGTCCTACTACTACTACATACACTCCATATTTGTAATTATTTAATCAGATTTTTTCGTTTCTAAATTTATTTCTTAAAATTCTTTTTCATTGGTTAAAAAAGTAGGTCACAACTAGTGTTTCACATTAGGCTCTAGTTTCACCTGACGATGGGGCTAAGTCCCCAAAAGCGTGGTAGTGTATGTGAGTTCTGTTGTGTAAGACCTCGGTCAATAAAAGCATTTTACAACGGCTGCGGATTTGTTTATCCTGAACATGGAAATATAAAATGACCGTCAATATTTTGAACATGGCTGCACTACTGCTACAGCTACAGAACTGCAGGAATAAAGGAGAGCCAACGAGTTTCAATAAATTGTGGTTTTCAAGTAACTTCGACCACCATTTCGACGGATCTTAACCCATCTTCTTCAGAAGGACAGACAAACTTCGCATTAGCTATTCACTCAGCAAAAGTTGTCTCCCGGTGGCATTTATCGGCACCGGTCTATATGTCCTTTGTAAAAATTAAAGCCGGTAGAATCAAGGGCTTGTCACATTAGTAAAACCAGTTACTTAAAATAACAGACTATGTAGCTACTAATTGAGTGAACTGCTAATGTGAAGCCTGTCTGTCCTTCTGGAGAAGACGGGTTTACGTCCTTCGAAACCGTAGTCAGGGTTATTTGAAAACCACCATTTATTGCAACTGGTTGACTGTCCTTTATTCCTGATATAAAATGATTAATTTGTGAGTGTTCGATCGTTGTACAGAGACTACAAATAATGGACATGTGGTTACCACTCTAGTATTGTGGCAGTGGTTAATGGCTGCAACAGGCTAATTGCTATCAGAAAGTTTTGAATCCAAAGCCTCAAATACAGCGTGCAATTCATTTAAGGGGAAACACAGAATTCGGTAGTGCTGTATCAGCAAATACAATGATAAGCTTATGTTTGATGAATTACTGGAAACAGCGAGATTCTTTCAACTGCAAACCTCTACTGTAATTCTTTATTTCTACACTACTGGCCATTAAAAATGCTACACCACGAAGATGACGTGCTACAAACGCGAAATTTAACCGACAGAAAGAAGATGCTGTGATATGCAAATGATTAGCTTTTCAGAGCCTTCACACAAGGTTGGCGCCGGTGGCGACACCTACAACGTGCTGACATGAGGAAAGTTCCCAACCGATTTCTCATACAGAAACAGCAGTTGACCGCCGTTGCCTGGTGAAACGTTGTTCTGATGACTCGTTTAAGGAGGAGAAATGCGTACCATCATCTTTCCGACTTTGATAAAGATCGGATTCTAGCCTATCATAATTGCCGTTTATCGTACGCGACAGTGCTGCTCCCGTTGGTCGAGATCCAATGACCGTTAGCAGAATATGGAATCGGTGGGTTCAGGAGGGTAATACGGAACGCCGTGCAGGATCCCAAGAGCCTTGTATCACTAGCAGTCGAGAAGACAGGCATCTTATCCGCATTGCTGTAATGGATCGTGCAGCCACGTCTCGATCCCTGAGTCAACAGATGGGGACGTTTGCAAGAGAACAACCATCTGCACGAACAGTTCGACGACGTTTGCAGCAGCATGGACTATCAGCTCGGAGACCATGGCTGCGATTACCCTTGACGCTGCATCACAGACAGTATACTCAACGATGAACCTGGGTGCACGAATGGCAAAACGTAATTTTTTTCGGATGAATCCAGGTTCTGCTTACAGCATCATGATGGTCGCATCCGTGTTTGGCTACATCGCGGTGAACCCACATTGGAAGCGTGTATTCGTCGTCGCCATACTGGCGTATCACCCTGCGTGATGGTATGGAGTGCCATAGGTTACACGTCTCGGTCACCACTTCTTTTCATTGACGGCACTTTGAATAGTGGACGTTACCTTTCAGATGTGTTACGACCCGTGACTCTACCCTTTATTCGATCCCTGCGAAACCATACATTTCAGCAGGATAATGCACGACCGCATGTTGCAGGTCCTGTACGGACCTTTCTTGATACAGAAAATGTTCCTCTGCTACCCTGGCCAGCACATTCTCCAGATCTCTCACCAATTGAAAATGTCTGGTCAATGGTGGCCGAGCAACTGGCTCGTCACAATACGCCAGTCACTACTCTTGATAAACTGTGATATCGTGTTGAAGCTGCATTGGCAGCTGTACCTGTAGACGCCATCCAAGCTCTGTTTGACTCAATGCCCAGGCGTGCATTGGCAGCTGTACCTGTACACGCAATCCAAGCTCTGTTTGACTCAATGCCCAGGCGTATCAAGGCCGTTATTACGGCCAGAGGTGGTTGTTCTGGGTCTGATTTCTCACGATCCATGCAGCCAAATTGCGTGAAAATGTAATGACATGTCAGTTCTAGTATAATATATCCGTCCAATGAATACCCGTTTATCATCTGCAGTTCTTCTTGGTGTAGCAATTTTAGTGGCGAGTAGTGTAATTAAGTACCGATGAAAAAGAATCCATCACATCTCTAGCAAGAGAACTTTGACGTTCTCATGGCTGGCTCTGAGCACTATGTGACTCAACATCTGAGGTCATCAGTCCCCTAGAACTTAGAACTACTTAAACCTAACCAACCTAAGGACATCACACACATCGATGCCCGAGGCAAGATTCGAACCTGTGACAGTAGCAGTCGCGCGGTTCCTGACTGAGCGCCTAGAAGCGCTAGACCACCGCGGCCGGCTTTGACGTTCTCAGGTTAGGAAGTTATCGAAACAGTTATCGACCTGGTGAAAAAAAAAAAGAAATCTATCGTCAGGTTTTGGACAACGTTTTGCGATCTTACGTAAAAAAGCACCCGTTTCTGTACATTATTTTGTCGCGGGACGTGCAGATCTATCCCTCCTTATACAATAGCCTGGTTGACGATACAATCGAAACATCGACATTTTCATTAAAAGTAATTCCGCTAAAGAGTATGCCGTTCTGTCAACCCTACGACGTATTCCTCTACTTGCAGAAGAAGAATTACATTCAGCCATTACAGAAGTGTCCTTTCCCATTGCACAGCAAACGGAAATCACAAGTATAATCGATTAAATTAACACCTGGATCCGTAAAATACTGCACGCTCCTGCTTTCGAGAAATGCTCTGAATATGTTTGATTTGCCGCGAAATTATCATCTTATCATGATGTATAGAGCAACGTTGACAAAGTCACTTTTCCTAAGGATATTCAGATTAAAGAATGTGGGTGCGGCGTATGTGCACTCGCATGCTACTGACGATGCTTCGATTTTTTACGTTTTCCACTTTTGGGGGATAGACATGAGAGCTTTCAAATAAAATGATGAAAGGATGTGGCGTGGTGGCCCTCAGCTACGTAACCTCCGACTCATAGTTGAAATATTAAAAGTTTTGGCTGGCTTTGTTGTCTAGGTTTTGGGATACGTAGTTGCCGCACTACAAGCCAAATACTACTGAGTCTACAGTGTACAATATGAATAAACACATGAATCGAATAGTCGAAGGTTCCTATCACTCGGCAATCGCGAATGTAACGTAGAAATTTATAAATAAAAAATTGCAATAAATAGAATCTGCAGGTACTATCATAACAGCTTTAAATGATGAGTACAATAGTAGATGCACTTTTGAGAACGTTTTACATTTTTGCGAAACACTTATTTGTGTCGATGGTCCAGCAATTAAATAAAATAGAAGTTGAATAACAGGGAAATAATGGATTCCTACTGCTAATATTTAGTTATGAATGAGAACATAACTCGCGAGATATTCACTTATAAACACATACTTCTTTTCATTGTAGAAACCTCGGAAATCTCATAAGTTCACAAGTCTGCACTCCGAAGTATTTCTATATCTGGCGCACACGTGCAAACCGCTCCACACCCCCAAGTCTCTCTCGCAACCGTACTGTCCCGCACTGCCATGTCCTGTTCCGTACCCCTCTCCCATTTCCATCCAGTCTCCCCAAACACGAGCACTGTGAT
The DNA here is from genome assembly GCF_023898315.1 of Schistocerca nitens. NCBI lineage: Eukaryota > Metazoa > Arthropoda > Insecta > Orthoptera > Acrididae > Schistocerca > Schistocerca nitens. The sequence goes on along the minus strand of NC_064614.1, from coordinate 102,624,902 downwards.
TGGCTAGAGCGCTCCCACCATGTCTTCAAGCCAACGCACATTCACAAACATAATGAAAGACATACAAAATACTGGATGTACATTTAAATAACTTGAAATTAAATAAATATGCCTACGGCTGGACCATAAACATGTTCTAACATACGTTATTAAATACACAAACAAATTAAGTAAAAATATATCAAAGAAATAGCAAGCAAAACCAGGCCAGTAGCCTAATGTCTCTGTGCTTTCTAAAATACAGTAAATATTTGAACAATTTCTTCATGAATAGTATATATCGGATATAAACAAAGACATAGATGCTGTGCTGGTACTGCGAACGGTTGAAAGCAATGGGAAACTACAGCCGTCATTTTTCCCGAGGGCATGCAGCTTTACGGTATGGTTAATGATGATGGCGTCCTCTTGGGTTAAATATTCCGGAGGTAAAATAGTCGCCCATTCGGATTTCCGGGCGGGGACTACTCAAGAGGACGTCGTTATCAGGAGAAAGAAAACTGGCGTTCTACGGATCGGAGCGTGGAATGTCAGATCCTTTAATCGGGCAGGTAGGTTAGAAAATTTAAAAAGGGAAATGGATAGGTTAAAGTTAGATATAGTGGGAATTAGTGAAGTTCGATGGCAGGAGGAACAAGACCTTTGGTCAGGCGGATACAGGATTATAAATACAAAGTCAAATAGGGGTAATGCAGGAGTAGGTTTAATAATGGATAAAAAAATAGGAATGCGGGTAAGCTACTACAAACAGCATAGTGAACGCATTATTGTGGCCAAGATAGACACGAAGCCCACGCCTACGACAGTACTACAAGTTTATATGCCAACTAGCTCTGCAGATGACGAAGAAATTGATGAAATGTATGATGAAATAAAAGAAATTAATCAGATAGTGAAGGTAGACGAAAATTTAATAGTCATGGGAGACTGGAATTCGGTAGTAGGAAAAGGGAGAGAAGGAAACGTAGTAGGTGAATATGGATTAGGGGTAAGAAATGAAAGAGGAAGCCGCCTGGTAGAATTTTGCACAAAGCACAACTTAATCATAGCTAACACTTGGTTCAAGAATTATGAAAGAAGGTTGTATACATGGAAGAACCCTGGAGATACTAAAAGCTTTCAGATAGATTATATAATGGTAAGACAGAGATTTAGGAACCAGGTTTTAAATTGCAGGGCAGATGTGGAGTCTGACCACAATCTATTAGTTATGAACTGTAGATTAAAACTGAAGAAACTGCAAAAAGGTGGGAATTTAAGGAGATGAGACCTGGATAAACTGACTAAACCAGAGGTTGTACAGAGTTTCAGCGAGAGCGTAAAGGAACAATTGACAGGAATGGGGGAAAGAGATACAGTAGAAGAAGAATGGGTAGCTTTTACGGATGAAGTAGTGAAGGCAGCAGAGGATCAAGTAGGTCAAAAGACGAGGGCTAGTAGAAATCCTTGGGTAACAGAAGAAATATTGAATTTGATTGATGAAAGGAGAAAATATAAAAATGCAGTAAATGAAGCAGGCAAAAAGGAATACAAACGTCTCAAAAATGAGATCGACAGGAAGTGCAAAATGGCTAAGCAGGCATGGCTAGAGGACAAATGTAAGGATGTAGAGGCTTATCTCACTAGGAGTAAGATAGATACTGCCTACAGGAAAATTAAAGAGACCTTTGGAGAAAAGAGAACCACTTGTATGAATATCAAGAGGTCAGATGGAAACCCAGTTCTAAGCAAAGAAGGGAAAGCAGAAAGATGGAAGGAGTATATAGAGGGTCTATACAAGGGCAATGTACTTGAGGACAATATTATGGAAATGGAAGAGGATGTAGATGAAGATGAAATGGGAGATATGATACTGCGTGAAGACTTTGACAGAGCATTGAAAGACCTGAGTCGAAACAATGCCCCAGGAGTAGACAACATTCCATTAGAACTACTGACGGCCTTGGGAGAGCCAGTCCTGACAAAACTCTACCATCTGGTGAGCAAGATGTATGAGACAGACGAAATACTCTTAGACTTCAAGAAGAATATAATAATCCCAATCTCAAAGAAAGCAGATGTTGACAGATGTTAAAATTACCGAACTATCAGTGTAGTAAGTCACGGCTGCAAAATACTAACGCCAATTCTTATAGACGAATGGAAAAACTAGTAGGAGCCGACCTTGGGGAGGATCAGTTTGGATTGCGTAGAAATATTGGAACACGTGAGGCAATACTGACCCTACGGCTTATCTTAGAAGCTAGATTAAGGAAAGGCAAACCTACGTTTCTAGCATTTGTAGACTTAGAGAAAGCTTTTGACAATGTTAACTGGAATACTCTCTTTCAAATTCTGAAGGTGGCAGGGGTAAAATATAGGGAGCGAAAGGCTATTTACAATTTGTATAGAAACCAAATGGCAGTTATAAGAGTTGAGGGGCAGAAAAGGGAAACAGTGGTTGGGAAGGGAGTGAGACAGGGTTGTAGCCTCTCCCCGATGTTATTCAATCTGTATATTGAGCAAGCAGTGAAGGAAACAAAGAAAAATTCGGAGTAGGTATTAAAGTCCATGGAGAAGAAATAAAAACGTTGAGGTTCGCCGATGACATTGTAATTCTATCAGAGACAGCAAAGGACTTGGAAGAGCAGTTGAACGGAATGGATAGTGTCTTGAAGGGAGGATATAAGATGAACATCAACAAAAGCAAAACGAGGATAATGGAATGTAGTTGAATTAAGTCGGGTGATGCTGAGGGAATTAGATTAGGAAATGAGACACTTAAAGTAGTAAAGGAATTTTGCTATTTGGGGAGCAAAATATCTGTTGATGGTCGAAGAAGAGAGTATATAAAATGTAGACTGGCAATGGGAAGGAAAGCGTTTCTGAAGAAGAAAAATTTGTTAACATCGAGTATAGATTTAAGTGTCAGGAAGTCGTTTCTGAAAGTATATGTATGGACTGGAGCCATTTATGGAAGTGAAACGTGGACGATAAATAGCTTAGACAAGAAGAGAATAGAAGCTTTCGAAATGTGGTGCTACAGAAGAATGCTGAAGATTAGATGGGTAGATGACATACCTAATGAGGAGGTGTTGAATAGGATTGGGGAGAAGAGATGATTGTGGCACGACTTGACTAGAAGAAGGGATCGGTTTGTAGGGCATGTTCTGAGGCATCAAGGGATCACCAATTTAGTATTGGAGGGCAGCGTGGAGCGTAAAAATCGTAGAGGGAGACCAAGAGATGAATACACTAAGCAGATTCAGAAGGATGTAGGTTGCAGTAGGTACTGGCAGATGAAGAAGCTTGCACAGGATAGAGTAGCATGGAAAGCTGCATATAACTAGTCTCAGGACTGAAGACCACAACAACAACAACAACAACAACAGATGAATAAACATATTTGTAAGCATGCTGCTACCGTTTATTCGTGTAGCTGTGGAGTAATTATGGCCTTAGGCGATCGATAGTAATCGGCCACTTTGACCTCCAATAACTCCTGTACTATTCAAGTTACATGCCTATAATTTATACCAATTTCGGTTTACACTAATAGTTTTCTAAATACCTGTCGATCGACGAAATCGGATGAACCGTTAAGATTTTGGAAATTCGTTGCTGGGTGTTACTTGTATCATCTACCGTCAGATACCAAACTTTAAACCAATAAAGATATTGAATATCTGATCACACCATCAGAATCATTATGCAAACAATGATAATGTACATGTTTCTTTTTGAGGTATCATGATTCATCTGGCTACTAGTAATTTAGATACGAACTGTGAATTGTCTGCCATGATGGTTTCACAATGTCCGCCATCTTTGGCACTCTCGGCATACAAGTACCTTTCATCAACACAGTGTCACCGCGGAATTCCCAGCCACGTGCTCCCTGGACCTTGGCTAACGTTCGGCACCACGTGGCCGTCGACGAGCCACGGACCATCGAGATGCTCCAGTGCGGCCACACCAACGACGAATTTAGAATATTTCCAGGGTGCCACAACTCGCCCGTTACCTCACAGATGTTAACCTGAGGAATGCACAGGCTCTGCTGTATAAAAGCGAAAATCAAAGCAAAAATTTATAAACTAGAATCTATACGTTTACATGTTTTTGTATGTTACATAATTCTGAGACAACAAAAGGAAAAAATATCAACATAGGGTTGGATTTGGACACGGAGCGTAAAACTTCAAACTTTACTCTCAGACATTATGCTACCAGCTTAGTTGAGATAACACCATGTGTGCAACTGATGCAGTACCATCTAAATTTTGACTGTCATTTTCTCTGGAAATATGGTGTATTGGTGTCTAAGAAAAAGCAAATGTCCCTTTGTTTCACTTAACTTTCACAAAGTGAAGAGCCAACTGCATCAGAGAGTGTACTATTCGGGTTTACCATTGTAATATATAGTTTCAGAAAACTGCTGATGAAACTCCACTCCAGCAAACGTGATATGAAGCTCTAGCAGTATTTACAAACCAGAAATGTAGCTCTGCCAATCCTTACGATCCCTTCTCGCTTCCCGCGCCCGGGTTCCCGGGTTCGATTCCCGGCGGGGTCAGGGATTTTCTCTGCCTCGTGATGACTGGGTGTTGTGTGATGTCCTTAGGTTAGTTAGGTTTAAGTAGTTCTAAGTTCTAGGGGACTGATGACCATAGATGTTAAGTCCCATAGTGCTCATAGCCTTACGATCCCCAAATGTCTGTACTGAGAAACTAATACAATCGAAATTAATAACGATGTCCTGCATCTCTCAGGACTGCTTTGATGATATTAGGCTTGTTGTAATAAAATTAAAACACGTGTATTCCACGCAAACAGACATTTTCCATTTATTGTGATTTGTCGATTTTTTTATTATCTCTCTTTTTTATCTCTTACTAAAACTATATTATTGATGAGCTTATCGACGAAATTTTAGTGCGCTGGTGGTGGATGGCATCGCGGTGGGAACTGAGTTACTAAAGTGTTTAAAACGGCTCAGAGAGTTCTTCAGTTCCATATATTTGGCGATTGTTAGCTGTGTAGGATGACATCAAAACGGAAATGCTTATGGAATATATGTGTTATGTTTTATCTCGAAATACTGAATTTATTCCATCAACATAATTTTATCTAAATTCTTTGCCTTACCGACGTTCAACTTTTTCCAGCTATACCGCGGTCATGTAAAAAGTGTTGTGTCTATTCTCCATACCAATTTGTCCTCCTGGTTTCAACCTATTTATGAAACCCTCAAATTATATTTCAGCATCGATGAGCAATTGTATTAGAAGACAAACTGATGTGTGAGGATCTATCTTCAACCCGTTATCCGACCGCAAATGCCGCAATATTTGAAATAGCGGTCTGTTTTAACAACTACAGCTCGATAAATCTCACATCAATGTTGTGATAGCATAGAAGGGTCGTCAGAGTGAAACAACATGCCGGCCGCTGTGGCCGAGTCGTTCTAGGCGCTTTAGTCCGGAATCGTGCTGCTGCTGCGGTCGCAGGTTCGAATCCCGCCGCGGGCATGGATGTGTGTGATGTCCTTAGGTTAGTTAGGTTTAAGTAGATCTAGGGGACTGATGACATCAGACGTTAAGTACCATACTGCTTAGAGTCATTTGAACAATTTTGAAACAACATGGACATAAACTACGAACAAAATGCGCCATATGCTAGATACCGCATAAAAATTTCGTTCCTCACTCACCCGAGGTGAGCTCTCCTTGTTACTTCAGTTCCCTTTTGTCTTAAGTTGACTCGGATTGAAAATGTTAACCATCGCGCGCTTTTCTCTTTTATCGACAAAGCATCACCAGCAGTTATATTGTAATCGTTGCGATCAGACGACACGTTTCGTCCGTTTGGATATTGTGGAATAAATGGCAGTTTGATTTCAGAATGACATAATCGACACGTTACCGTCGGCGCTTTTTATCTCTTGTTTCACTTTCACACCACAACTGCTTTCCCATCCAAGTTATCAGGAGCTGGAATCGAACTCACACGAAACTTTTTAACTTGTTTAATTATCTTTGCGGCTTTTGAGTCCTATTTTTCGATCATTGTAAAAGATTTCCTTGCATGGTTTGCTTTTGTGATTTGAAACTGTATGCTATTATCCGCTTATGAAATTTGATTCCAAAATGCGAACATCCACAAACAGTGTTATTTTGTCCTTCCCTTTGTATTATTATGCACTAGAGTTGATGCCAATGCAAGAATTCACAAGGAAAACTGTTTTAAAGCATGTAGTATTAAATGATAATTTATTCATAAACGTTAATAGCGTATGATGATGCCAAAATAGCAAATACTTTTTGGAGCACGGAGTTTTTAGTTTTCAGTTCACTTAAGGTAGAAAAACAAAAATACCTACGTCACTTACCGCGGGAGGAAAACCGCCTAAATAATTTTCCCTGCTCATTATTTAATGATGTTTGATATGCAGCAGGTGCATGTGGAAATTGTGCCTAGCTACGCTTTAGACCCAAATCATAGTTACAGAAAAGCTCATTGGTCTATACTAGGTATTTCTGCTGCCAGTCAAAGCATTGGCAGCCAGCGACACGGCGTCTCGAATGGCTTAAGAAACACGTGGCTCGAGCAAATATAATCTCCCTGTCGCTGAGATAATGTCGAATTGGCAACAATGTAGAATACCTTTGGCAACCACATGACAGTCGATTTGCTTCCTGAACTGCTTCGGAATCTTTCAGGTTCATTCAAGCAGTAGAGTGAGTTAGTTTTCGGTTGGACTCTCGCTGGAGACAAGTTTTTACCTCTATAGCGAATGAGCTGCTGGCAGGCGGATCGGCAGTCAGTAAAGATATCCTAAGACAATTTCTGATTTCTCTCCCGTAAAAACTTGCTGAACTCACACTTGGTAGTGCCTACTTTTACTGCTTCTGTCAGTTTCAAAGCGTGTTATATTTCTGAACTCCTGTTTGTAATTGTGTGGTTGGTGTCTGATGAATGTACAAAACTTATTTTGATACTGAAAAACGTAGATCTCAGTGCAGGACAATAGAACGCTGTTAAAATTATATGTTTGACGGAAGTATGTGAAGGTCACGCAACACGATGCGAAATCCGGGCTAGCAAGTACAAAAATTCGCGTACGAGAGAGCAGTCCGTTTACAACGGAATTTACATACGCCATTTGACTGCAAAACAAATGACTAAGATTAAAATGTTGGCCCCGAATAGTGTTAATCTTTATCTTTAGGCTTGCAGTCAATGACTGCATCAGAACTGTTAATTTAATTACAGAGCAAATGAACATAAAATTTAACGCATCTCACTTTCTGATAAAACTACTTGAAAACTGACAATATAGCGCTTTACTGAGACCTACTGGCATTACCCCTCTGAACTAATGTATCACTTTCACAAACAACACTCTGAAAATCACTATGCCTAACAATGGACATGAATATTGTTGGAGATTAAATTCGTTGGCTTATCTGTGCGTAAGAGAACGCTCGTCTGCTCTGCAAAAATTCGTTGGCTTATCTGTGCGTACGGAACGCTCGTCTGCAGTGAAACCTGACACTGTTGAGATAATGACGAGATTGTAAAAAATCTAATTTCATCTACCGTGCTTGCAATGTGCAGTGCCAGACGTTATCGCAACAATTTTCACAAAGCCCTTCTGCAGCCCACAACCCGCGAGCATACAGACACATTCATGAAGGTAAAGAATGAAAAATGAGGAAGTAAACGTAACGAATGATAAATGAGAACAAAGACTCCAAATTAAAGTACGCTACATTAAACCACAACAACAGTACACCTTTCCATAAAATGCTCACGAGACAAATTAGCAAAATATTTCTTAACAATTTTCCTGTGTACAGTTACTTTCTTGGCACTTGTTTCAATTATAAGACAAAACCATATATTGCACTATAAAATTAGTACACCAAATTTAAATCATACGTGATTTTATAACAGTAAGAAACTACACAATTACGAATATAAATGAAAACTGGATTACCTTAAAAGTTCTTGTTATTCTTTCACTAATGATCCCTCAATGTCTTCAGTATTCCTTAAAACACATCATTACAAAATCCTTTTTAAATAATGCTGCCTCAACTACACGCAGGGTAGCTTCCATCCTCCTCAGTCCAATTACATAGCCAGACTGTCCAACATACACTGCCTGCTACTCTCTGAAAAGGAAGAAACCTCTCTGATCAACGTCTGTGGTCTCAAGAACAGACTTACAAAGAATATGATTATATCGGTACCGGAGAGGGCGAGGACATTATCAAATTCACAACTTCATTCACATTTATGGCCAAAACTTCTTGAAAACCAACGTGGTAAATCTGAGAGTCTCTTTCAAGTTTTGCAAGTGGTATTCCTATAAAGCTTCTGTGGACTGAGCGTAGACACATAACGTTTCGAAGACGACAGTACGTATCATCCTGCTAATTCGTAACAATTTGGGATACGTAACTTTCTTGAACGAGATTTTTTTTTTCGTAAAGTTGTAATCCATTTGTGTTAGTACTGTGATAATAAATGGCCCTTTAACGTCAATTTATTTAACATAAATAATTTATTCAGCAGCAAGATATTCGCCAAGATTATCTAAAACACGCTGAAAGTGTTTGGATTGTTTTTCTACTTCTCACCTGTAGACAATATGTTGGTAACACTCCATCTCTTTGTGTGTTATGCTGTATGAATAGACAGTAAAGCGGCGCTGTTTAGCATAATGATGAGGGGAGAGGTATGACAAATTCTGTCACAGACTGTACACGACTGAATGAATAGCTTTCATCCTTTTCTCTGTTTTTATCTTAGTTAAGTTCAAATGGTTCAAATGGCTCTGAGCACTATGGGACTCAACTGCTGAGGTCATTAGTCCCCTAGAACTTAGAACTAGTTAAACCTAACTAACCTAAGGACATCACAAACATCCATGCTCGAGGCAGGATTCGAACCTGCGACCGTAGCGGTCTTGCGGTTCCAGACTGCAGCGCCTTTAACCGCACGGCCACATCGGCCGGCTCTTAGTTAAGTGATAGTGCATTTACTGATGCATTCAGTTACACTTCTGAAAATTTCATTTATTGATCCTTCTTTTCTTGTGATTTTATGGGTGAATATGGGGCAATAGTATTACTTTTTAGATGTTTTACTCATATTTATCTATGTCAATCACTTAAATAAGGTGTAAATCTGTATGTTTTTTTACTTTGAAATCATTACCTCTATACTGTTATCAATACTTGGCTCTGGATGAAATCTCCCTGCCCTCCTCAGGCTCTCTCTGTGATTTACACCTGATCCACATAATTGAACTGGTTGTCTCATCATTCGTTCTGTGTTCTCTCAGTACGTCTGACGTGTAAGTTAAAGTTACATATGGCGACTTGTTACATTGTAGACGAGTATACAAGGTTATTTGCTTTATTATACTGTTTTTATTGTGTTTATTACCGAAGCATTTATCAAAGTTTCTCAGTATGTGTTACATATTTGTATTTCTTAAGCAGTGGACGAGTTGACACTTTGCCTGCTGGTGCTTTCTTCTCTATATGTACTTCGTCCTTTATTCTTCGATACTATGAAGATACGACTTGACAATGGCCTCGGGGACCGAAACCGTCGTCATTTTTAAAATAAATGGAGAAGTGCAACTAGTGCTGATGTGTTAATCTAAAGTTACAACAGTCTATAAAACTTTACTTAATAGACAGCAGATTGCGACAAGGGTACTGTTAATAAGGCGGAAGATATCCACAATCTCTATTATGCTAAAATTAAGAAACGCTTTTCGGGTTCTCATTTAAGAAACGGATAGTTCTTACGTCCTTTTCTGTGAATAAGGGACGAGTTTTCAGGTATTTTTATTTTACGATGAGATTAGAATTATCATAGGTTTCTGTATGCTATGTGCTTTTTGCGAAAAGAAATGTCAGTAATCTTTAACTCTATCCACCGTCGGATAATAAACTGAGAACAACGCATTCAGTTATTGTAAAGCATTTATTGAAGCACAGTAAGAAAGTTGAGTAATACAACTGGTTCAGTTCTAGATACCGTTGTTTAGATGTTGGGAAACTTGTCCTGCAAGAGAGGACGCCCACCGGGCTGTGTGGTGCAGCGTGCTCAAGAGGTCACGCTGAAGCGCCGCTCGTAATTCTTGAAATATTTGTCGTCGGGGTCATACTTGGCCTTCAACTTCTCCCAGAAGTCCTTCTTGTTGCCTATTGTGAACCTGATGATCTTATCCATCCTCGCCTTCTGATTATCGTTGCACTTGGCGCAGTCAGTCTGCAAGCCGGCCACACGGAGCACCTTCAGCTCTGTGCCCTCTGGCGTGCATCGATCTTTCCATCGGACAGCAGGCACTCCGCGTACGCGTTGAAGAGCCGGTCACTGTTGAGGATCCGGTCCAGGTCCAGATTGTCTAACTTGGTGGTGATCTGCCCGTCGGCAGCGGCAGGCAGTGACGTCAGGGTGGCGGCCACCAGGACCACTGGAGCACTAAAGGCGTTCCAGATGTCTGCTGGAAGCTGCCTCAGTGTCTGTGTAGGAAGAGCTGAGGCTGGACTGTAGCCTCGAATGCCAGTCTAGGAAGGCACGCTCGCTTATAAAGGCAGATCGAATCACATGGGTAACGCTGTTCCCGCATATGAATCGGCTGTTGGCCGATTTTCCAAGGGCGCTGCGAAAATCCTCGCCTTTTGAGATGCAAAGGAAGTCCTAGATACGTGGTAGCGTTACGTTCCCACTATTGAGCAGATCTCTCAGTATTTGCACTCCTGGTGTCCTTCCTTATCTCTTGCTGTTAATTGGGTTTCCTTTCACAAGCGATTTTTGCCTTCCATTTACGGAGTTAAACGCAGGAAACCAAAATTAAACCACTTCTACATAGAAGTTCGTAACGACTCACTGACGAAACCGGGTGCTTTGCTATGTTTCTTCGGGGACAGACCCTACAGCCTACATCTTTATTCACAACAAAAGTAATGATTGATATGGACAGGACAGGGATCTCAAATTGACGTCATAATTCTAGGTATAAGGAAAGCTTTAGACAATATTTCTCGCACGCGACTTATGACATTGCGTGCCTATGGAGTAATGTATCAGCGGTACAACTGGAATCTTGTTTTTCTGTCAGAAGGGTAATATTCCATAGTAACTGACGCAAAGTCATAGAGTAAAACAAATGTGATGTCTGGCGTTTTCCACGGAAGTGGAATATCTACAAATGAATTAGAAGACAAACGGAGAAGACCGTGATATTGTTTTCAGATGATGCTGTCACCTACCGCCTCGTAAAGTCGTCTAAATATCAAATTCAATTGCAACATAATGTAGACAAAATTCGCGTAATGTGTGGAATGTGGCAGTTGACTCTAAGTAATGAAAAGTATGAGGTCATGTGTACGAGAATTAAAATGGGTACGTCACATTTCGGTTACCCGATGAACCACACATATCTAGAGGCTGTCAGTTGACCCAAATATCAGGCATTACAAATACGAATAACTTAAATCGGAAAGAATAGAATGAAAATGTTTTGCGGAAGGTGAACCAAAGACGGCGTTTTATTGACAGAACACTTAGAAGATGCAACAGGCTTGATAAAAAGACTGCCTGCAATAAACTTGTCCGTTCTTTTCTGGAGTAGTATTGCAAGGTATGGGATCCTTACCATATAACATTGACGGTGGACATCGAGAAAGATGAAAGAGGGCAGCTCGTTAGCATTATCACTAAATACGGGAGAGAGTGCCACCGATGTTGTACGCAAGTTGGGATGGTAATCTTTAAATGAAAGGCATTTTCGTTGCGATATGATCTTTTTGAGGAATACCAATCACCAACTATTCATGCGTAAATACATGGTGTCCAAGCAGGAATTTGCCAGTGTTCAGGGCTATGACAGAGACTGTCATTCTAAGCCAAAAAATTCTAGTAACATTGGCTCTAAAACGCATACCTTAAGAACTGTGATCACTTGTTCAGTAGAAGTGGTGTGTTTCACAGTAGCAGACATGAACAAGTGCTCATAGCCCTTGAGGTATGCGCTTTAGATCCCATGTTTACAGCGAATCATTGGTCCATATACCACCTCCCAGAATACGAAAATCAAAGAGTTTGCAGCAGAAAATATTTGCTTCACAGTGCCAAAGATGAAGAAGTGTTCATAGCTCTTAAGAACTGCACTTTAGAGTCCATGTTTACTGCATATTCTCTTCTTGTTTTGGTCAATACTATCAACTGTCGAAATATGGAAATTAAAAATTTTTCAGTAGATCTCATTCACAATATCGAAGAAGAAATAGTGCTCGTAGTTCTTAAGTATGCATTTTAGAGCCGATATTTAATAGAGTTGCTAGCTTCGAATGATAGCTCCTGCCATATCCCTGAATGATGGTCATCCTACTGGGACACCCTGTATTTTGTTGACGCTTCCCTACATGGGAAGAAATTATCATTGTGATAAAGTAAGAGAAATTAGAGCTCCCACAGGATGATTTAAGGGGACCTCGTCGTGAAAATGACTGAAAAATAGAAAAAATATGTTATCTCCATCTGAAAGACAAATTCTCCCGTTTCCAAAAATGTGTGCATTATCAACTTTCAAATTGTTTATTTGTTCTTACACGCTCTTTGAACAAAAGTCTGTACACCAGCCACACCTCCTTTCAGTTCAATGTCGCACTGCCACAGTCACGCAGATAATGAAGTCAATATACAGGGACTCTGCAGATACAAAATTATTTAGCAGATGTCTACATGGCCACACACAGAACCCTAATAAGTTTTTCAACAGTTATGAGTGGCGACAAGTACCAAAAACCGTGTTTGTTGGAAGGGCGGTGCTCAAAATAGGTGTTATGGATGCTGTCATCTGTTTCAATGATGGTGCAATTAGCAGGACGAAAATAACGGAAAAACTGGTCATCTAACCAGGAAATAATATGATAGTTCCTCCGACTTCCATAGATCGTCAGCGAGTAGTTGAAGCTGAAAGGCTGCGGAGGCCACCACTGAAGAGTTCAGAGTAAGGAAAGGACTCCTGAAAAAGAGCAGAGGATAAAGAAACAGCTGGCCAGCAAGAATGTGCTGCTGGAATGTTCTGAAAGAGGCATTCGGTGAGTCAAAAGCACTGTCAACAGTCTTTTCTCATTCCCTCGAAACTACATTTTCCGAATTTTAGGTACATATATCTTCACTATGGTTTGAGCTATGTTCACCAAATTTCTCCCAAGTGAAGAATGCTAGAGTCTCATTGTATTATTTCCAATACATAGCAGAAAATTTCTGTGTTTGTCATTCTGCATATAATTTTAGCGGTAATTTCTGAGCAAAATACTTATGTGGTATAATAAAGATTTTTCTATTTCCACAGGTGTACTACAAACTACAAAACGAGAGGCATGATGTGTTCCTATGAGTGTTGACAGCAGCCTGCCACAGTATGAATGCTGGTAGACTGATGATGCACCATAAAATAGTACCAGAATTGAAACGTGTGTTATAAAACCATCTATTAGACACAATGTTGTAATTCTTAAACTATAACGGAAAATTTAATAAATTTCCTTGTACAGCTTCAGTTACTGTCATTGAGCGTTGGTACAAAACTTCCTCCGCATTGCAGGTCACGGGTAATGCGCACCGAAAGCGAAGCATAAAAACGCAGGCCTTTCACGTTCACGTCCCCTTAAGTGTCTATATTCCCGGCCTGCTGAGCAATAATTGAAGGGCAGAAAAACAGCTTGAAAGTGGTTCGATAAATCCTCTGCCAGGCACTTAACTGTGAACTGGAAATTATCCATATAGGTGTAGATGTGTTTATGTAAACTGATGCAAGGTACTATGAAAGCTAAAGATCTTAATTACTTTTCCTGTGATCAGGAAACGTGTGTTAGACTTCCCGAGAAAGGTTCCTCACTTATTTTTTCCTGAGTCCCTTCCCGCATCATAATTTCGGTAACTTCTAGAGCCTTTGATAATTGTCTCCACAGTCTACTTTTCGGGAGGAGTTGTCAGCTAATTTTCAAAAATGCATCTTGAAACAGGGTAACGTCCTTCTGAAATTGCTTACATTTGCAAGATTCAGAAGAAACCCATTACTGATCAACATCACAGTTTATTCTTATCATTGAAAAATAAATAATGAATTGCGTTCTTAATCGATAATGGATTTTTTCCGAATCCAATAAATGTAAACATTCACATATCACGTATCGCCAACTTGTCCATGTAAAGTAACAACTGAAAATGAGAACAAATGTTTACAGCATTTCCGTAACAAATTCTCTCCACAGTAAGCCACAATAATTGCTAGGTATATCATGAAAATCGGAGTGTAGAGAAACACCAAAATGTTAAATCCTCCATTATTTTGGCCTATAAATAACAATGGTTGTCCAACTAATTGTGGATTAGATTTTGTAGTAGAGCGATACCGAATGGAACACAATGAAACATGAAGTAGAATTTCGAAAGTCGAATACAGCACTAAAATAACACTTCCGGCATAATATGGTGCCGGCCGCTGTGGCCGAGCGGTTCTAGGCGATATATCAGGTTGTCCTGTGGGAGCCTATCGTATGTTTTGCGGAGAGCACCTGGACGCTTACACTGTGCCTTGCGACCCACAAACATAGTGGGAGCCGTGGGCAAAGGAGCAAACTGCTCGAGATGTCAGGGACTTTTGGCACAACGTCGATGAAGGCACCGTGAAGGGTGCTAGAAGTGTGCCCCACTGTTATCACCATCGATCACAGCGAAGCAGCAAAATAGCTAAAGAACGTCGCATCTACACCTTCTTCCCCGGAAACTGGGAACAGGAGAGTCAAAGGTATGTCCACCCAAAACGCGTCATGGTTCATTCTGTTGTGAGGCATGACCCACACACAGCACATCCACGCTGTGTTGATCCAAGCCAGACAGACACATTTGGCCGACCGAGGTGGCCGAGCGGTTCTAGGCGGTACAGTTAGGAACCCCGCTACTGCTACGGTCGCAGGTTCGAGTCCTGCCTCGGACATGGATGAGTGTGATGTCCTCAGGTTAGTTAGGTTTAAGTAGTTCTATGTTCTAAGAGGCTGATGACCTCAGATTTTAAGTCCCATAGTGCTCAGAGCCATTTGAACTATAATATGGTACAAACATTAATGCCTTAAGAACCTTTGTAAAGCACACATCTTCGTATTAGTGATGCTGCCTCTAATGAATCAATTATCTCACAACGGAGTGTAACATTATTCCGTGGAGAGTCAGAAGAAAAACACGTGTCCTCTCTTATGCCAGTCACCACACTTATGTTTCTGCCATAGACACTCAGACGTGAAGTTGTATATTATTGTCATAAATAGTTATATTGATATGTAATCGAGACTCATCCACGACAACAAGATGCGTCCATCCAGTTACGCATAGAAGTAGTTGAAGAAAATTTTTTTTTGTGTCTAGCACAGCGGTGTAATCCTATAATCTCTGAGCAACATGGAAAAACATTTGAATTTAAATGAAACCATTTTTGTTAGGCAACCGACTGGTGAGGGATAGACATGCCATTTTCAGCAAATAAAACTTTTTTTATGCGTTTCGTTATAGGTTTCAAATGTGAGTTCACTTTATTTCAGTCTTCGGCCATTATGACGTGGCCCTAGCGAAGGAAGCAATAGTACCAAGTTGTTTCCATAGTTTGTCTGATGTATGTAAATGAACTACGAGTTGCAGTTGCGCAAGAAGAAAATTTGGTCTTTTTTCAAGTGATGCAAGTATTAGAATAAAAGTAGTAGCAGTCTACATGTTGAAAAGCAGCTAATGAAAAATTCGTTGATATCGAAAAATGATTCAAGGCGAAGGTGTAAATCATTACATTTTAACAAGATTGAGTACATACAGTTCAGTACAACTCCTAACACGCCAGAAACTATAAAGACAGTCTTCTCAAACAACAAAATATAGAAGTAGGTCATAACATTAATTTCGAAATCGATTGCCTGGAATTAATAAAGCACGTTTGTTCAGTTATGTTTGCAGTACGTATGATAACTCTTCGAGGTGATTTAAAACTTTAAAAACCCACTTTTTTCTGTGTGATTTCATCCAAATATCAGGAATGGAACCATATTTTGGTAAAACTCAACCTACAGGCAGAGTATTTTCATTGTATCGAAGCATGTTATGATAATTGCATGTGGTAGAACTTATAGAAAAAAATACGGTGTTTTTGTGTATTACACTAGGACAAAGTCACCTCTGCAAAACGTCAGTGGGTTAACGGTTCTGCAGAAACCATTCATGGGAACACACGTATTCAAGAAACTACCAGTGCGTATAAAATGACATGTAGATAATGCGGTGGACTTTCTGTCAGGCAACGTCTTCCACTTTACTGAAAATTATGTTAATTGAAGATCTTAAATATGTTGTAGGATTTTTATGATTAAAGTTAGCACTGTAATCAAAAACCTTTCGTAATGTTAAGGTATTTCGTTGCATTGCACATAATTTATGTGCAAATCTTTGACTTCCATTCCTATCTCAGATCCCCTCTCCACTAGATCTGTTGGATTCGAGTAACAAAATGTGACTGATGAGTTTTTGAAGCATTACAATTGGCGGCTTCCGTTCTCGTACAAATTATCAGCTATCATACCATCCAACAGCAAACGATTCTACTTTGTAGATTGCTCTTTTCCGTTTAGTTATCAGTAACAATTACCTTTAGGTACGTGTAGTAATAACTTCAAACAGAATAGTTTCCAAGAGTCAAAACTTAACATTTGTTAAGTTTCTATATTTTCGTTTCATCAGAAAAAGATACTGTTATTGCATTTATTACGCAGGTACTCACTATTAATACATAAGTTTAAAAAGTTGCCTGTAGGTGTTATTGACACATTTAAACTTTTGTTACATGTAACTTACTTAGTCAAAGATAGATCCTAAAAATTTATTTTAAGTATCGAATTGCTTCATCAGATTAAAGCAAGGAATGGGGCAAAAGTACGGTAGTTTTTTTGGCTCCTGAACAAGACAGTTCAAGCAATCATCGAAATCTCGAGGCTCTGTCCAAATTTCATGAGTAGGCCACCGACGTTTAGATAATAAAAATTCCATTTTTATTTAATAGTAATTCTTGACCTTCCCAGTCACCCCTTGTACCACACAACATTTATTAAGTTAAACATTAAGAAAGTTTGTCACAGTTGACGTTGGTGCTGTTTCCAGTTTGGATAAAAACTCGGTCCTTATATTAAGTTTATTGCTCACCATGAGACTGTAGAGCTTCGTAACACAAGAGTACTTTGCCAGTGAGCACTTACTTAATGTGGCCGTTAGAGTACTGCAACTGAGATGGTGCTTTTAAAAGTCAGCTCCATGTAGAAACGTCAGACAGTGAAAAGTAAACACACAACCTGTTCTAATCACAGTGTCACATCGCTTCGTGTGTTGTTAGGTGTGTACAGCATGAATATTTGGTTGCAGTTATTGAACATGAAACGCACAGCATTATTCCTCGTCTTATTTTCAGTGATTTGTTGTGGCGTGGTACTGTGACAATAATTTTCTTGTTGTACGAGGACTTTCGTCAGGTGTAGACTAAGCATTACGTAGTTTACAATTATCGCATCACAGTACATTGGGTCTAAAGCACAGGTTACATTTTCTTACCAAGTCCAACATGATTCCTTAAGGTGCCGAATTTTCTTATTTGGGGGTAGTGGTAACACTGGTACAATATTGGTATTTTAACTTGCTTAATCTCTCGCGAAAAGTAGCCTGCTGCTGGCGATGTACGCGAAAATAAGGCTCTTTTTTTGTCAGTCTCTTGACTAGTTAGATGTGGCTCGCCACAAATTCCTCTCCTGTGCCAACCGATTCATCTCAGAGGAGCACTTGCCCTCAGTTCCGGTCTCTTTCAAGTACCAATGATGACAAAATGAATTGATCGTGTGGCATTGTTGGCCGGGAGGCCCCAAACGGAGACGTTCGGCTGCCGAGTGCAAGTCTTATCTCAAAGGACGCCACATTGGGCGACTTGCGTGCCGGTCATGAGGATGAAATGTTGAGGAGGACAACACAACACCCAGTCCACGAGCGGGGAAAATCTCCAAGCCCGCCGGGAATCGAACTCGGGCCAGCTGCATGGGAGGCAAGCACGTTACCAGTCAGCTAAGCAGGCTGACACCAATGATGATATTCCCTGATGTTCTAACACGTATCATATCATTCTGTCCTCCTTCTTTGTCAGTGCTTTCCAAAGGTTCCTTTATTCACTGCTTCGATATGCACCTGTCCTGGTCAAAGCTCCATGTTTCACTGATTGCGATACTATGTGGGTCCAATGAGACGCGGCGAATGTCGTGAGCGCAGCTACATCTCATCACGGTGAGCAACTGAAAACGTATGAAGGCCTTTAGGATACCTTGTGTATCTTTTCCATTGTTAATAAATTTTTTTCATTAGAAGAACCATTTTGAAGGGTAGTGAGACAAGGCCTGTGGGGAAACCAGAACAGAAGCATCTGAGATGTGGTGTCAGAGAAGAATGTTGAAAATTAGGTGGACTGGTAACGCAAGGAACGAGGAGGTTCTCCGCAGAATCGGCAAAGTGAGGAATATACGAAAAAAAACTCACAAGAAGAAGGGACAGGATTATAGGACATCTGTTGAGACATCAAGGAATAACTTCCATGATACTAGAGGTAGCTGGTCAGAGGAAAGATGGTAGAGTAAGACAGAGAATGGGATACATCCAGCAAATAACTGACGACTTAGGCTGCAAGTGCTACTCTCAGATAGAAAGGTTAACGCAGCGGAGGAATTGGTGGTGGGCCCATTAAATCAGTCAGAAGACTGATGACTTGAAAGACATGTATCCGTTCCTGAAAAAAAGGGGTCTTACAGTCGTACAGACAGATAGACAGACAGCAACAAGGTGATCCTACAACGATTCTGGTTTCTTCTACAGAGGTACAGAACACTAAAAAATAGAATTTCTGGCACGGGCCGGCGAGGCATGCGCCGTTTCAGTTGTCTCAGTTTCCGAGCGCTGACTGGAGCAAAGTGCTGAAAACAAAACATTATTTACATTGAAACTGTGTGCCGGCCCGAGACTCGAACTCGGGACCTATGCCTTCCGCGGGCTAGTGTTCTACCATCTGAGCTACCCAAGCACGACTCACGCCCCGTCCTCATAGTCTTACCTCAGCCAATACCTCGTCTCCTACTTTCCAAACTTCACAGAAGCTCTCCTGCGAACCTTGCAGAACTAGCACTCCTGGAAGAAAGGCATAGGTCCCGAGCACGAGTCTCGGTCCGGCACACAGTTTTAATCTGCAAGGAATTTTCATATCGGCGCACACTCCACTGCAGAGTGAAAATCTCATTCTGGCTTATTTACATTGCAGATAAACCGGAATAATGCTCAAAATATTGTGTTTATTAGTATTTTCATAAAAGACGTGAAAAGCATAGGCAGAGTATAATTTTGGAACGAGGACTCAGAAGCCGGGGAATGACTAAAACATGTGTGTCATTTCTTCATCAAAATGTGGGAAACTCACAACAGTCTTAAAAAAATTGACTGATGTGATGAAGACCTGCATGCAGGAGAACAAATTCACTGTGTCGACTGACTCTTGGCGATGAGAAATAAATCCAAAGCTACTGATAAAGACTTTTCTAGTCGAATGGCTGTCCTAGTGCAGTAACAAAGTGATTCCTCCCAAATGTATTCCGCTAGTGCAACCTAGCGATGACTATTTTCATTATGAGGTAAAGAATTTTTTCAAAGAGTTCCAAGACTGTTCATATCTCGTACACAGAAGAAATTAAACATGCCAAGAGAGAGTGTCAAAAGACATTCCGTTGTACATTACCAGCTATCGTACCCAACACTTGGATAGGTGAAGCGCTAGGCGTGGTTTCCTCCCAAACCGAATGAAGAGAAAGAAGTTTCTACAGACGAAAAACTTTTACTTTATAAAGGTTAAAACAATCATTTAATTGTAAAATTGTAACGTTTACAATGTGTGCAAGATGCCGAGAAAATTTCGGATTATAAGTTTTTACGACCAGTACCACCCCAGCACCTATAAAATCGTCACCTGTAAACTATAGAAGTATCTTATTTTGTGTATAAAGTTCTCGTGTACGCCTTAGAATTCCTTCCTGCAGATTTATTTGCAATCACAAATTTCCCTTTGCCTTCTCGTTCCTTTTATGGAAGTATTAATAAATAAAATGTATTGAGCATTATTTCAATTTAAGTGTAGTGTAACGTACAAACTAAAATTAAAACAGAAGTTTCCACGAAGGGATTTGACCAACGACCCTCAGGTTACATTTCTGTACTCTTTCCGCTGCGCCAACAGCCGCCTAGAATCTACAGTATCATAAATGAACCATACCATGTCCGACAACATCCAAACATGCTATTTCTTACACTTAGCCATCTCGAGCTCCCGCCTTGTCACTTTCATCCCTGGTCAAGTCCTGCATATACCATGAACTTCAACGAAATCATTGTTGACTAGTAGGCGCGGTCCGCTTGTAAGATGACTTCATAAATATTATTATCATATTTATAATATTATTATTAACAAAGTTATTACCGTTTGAAATTAAAAGTGTTTATAGGATCCATAACTAGTATGCTGCAGTTCAGCGTATGCTTATGACACTCTGACATGAAACGCTTCTTGTCAGCTGTGGAATGATGAAGTCTGTATTAATTTTAGATATATACGCAAACAGTTATAAATTATTTAGTGAATAATACGAAAAGGGGTGCCTAACCCAATAATTCTACTTATGTACACAGATGATTATCACCAGCATGAGAATCCCATCCTATTATCCCATCGATCCAGATGTCTAATCAATGATATTTTGGTAAATATATACATGTAATATTGTCGTTTGACTATCTAGGAGAGCAGCACCAATGTGTCTAAAGATGGTACGTTGAATGGCATTAACTCCGCTCCTGATATGGCGAAGAAAATAGAAAAAGTAGATTGTACTGAGAACTACTGTAAGACAAAATCATACATTTAATCAAGAGTTGTTGTTGTTGTTGTTGTTGTGGTTTTCAGTCCAGAGACTGGTTTGATGCAGCTCTCCATGCTACTCTATCCTGTGCAAGCTTCTTCATCTCCCAGTACCTGCTGCAACTTACATCCTTCTGAGTCTGCTTATGTATTCATCTCTTGGTCTCCCTCTACGATATTTACTCTCCACGCTGCCCTCCAATACTAAATTGGTGATCCCTTTGTGCCTCAGAACATGTCCTATCAACCGATCCCTTCTTCTAGTCAAGTTGTGCTACAGATTTCTCCTCTCCCCAGTTGTATTCAATACCTTCTCATTAGTGACATGATCTACCCTTATAATCTTCAGAATTCTTCTGTAGCACCACATTTCGAAAGCCTCTATTCTCTTCTTGTTTATACTATTTATCGTCCATGTTTCACTTCCATGCACGGCTACACTCCATACAAATACTTTAAGAAATGACTTCCTGACACTTAAATCTGTACTCTATGTTAACAAATTTCTTTTGTGCAGAAACGCTTTTCTTGGCATTGCCAGTCTACATTTTATATCCTCTCTACTTCGACCACCATCAGTTATTTTGCTCCCCAAATAGCAAGACTGATTCACTACTTTAAGTGTCTCATTTCCTAATCTAATTCCCTCATCATCACCCGATTTAATTAGACTACATTCCATTATCCTCGTTTTGCTTTTGTTGATGTTCGTCTTATATCCGCCTTTCAAGACACTGTCCATTCCGTTCAGTTGGTTTTCCAGTTCCTTTGCTGTCTAACAGTGCTCTGTCAAACTCTTCATGCAAGTGTATTTGATGCATATGTTTAAAGGTGTGTAAACCCTAGGGCTATAGTGTCTCTAATCTCACGACAGTTGACTAACGTAGTGATTATGTGACCAAGATTTTAAACAGGCAAATAAGCCACACCTCGAGGTCCTTTGCCAGTGTACAGTTGTATAGGTAAGGTGTTTTCAACGTATTTTGTGACCTCACAGCCCTTGGAACTTACGTGTGCAATGTCAGATATATTTCGATGTCCACCAATTCGGTTCATTGAATGTTTTGTAACTCTGAAATTGGTGAACTTAGTCACAGCCTGATTCTCAACAACTGAATAATCCCCATCCTCACTAAATCTGTGACTGTTTAAAGACTGAAGTGCAGCTGTTGAACTTTGAAATTCCGTGGCAGATATTAGTGATTTTTTTGCTCAGCTTAAACATTCTATGAAATCTTCAGTTGCTATGTCGTCAAGTCAACAATCAATGTGAGGTCAGCATTCAAATACAAATTTATCTAATTTTATTTGAATAAACATGTTGTCTAAGATAAACCCATCGGTTGTTGCCCGCATTTTTATCATATAAAGTTGTTTGTTAGTACTTATATTTTAATTAACATTGGCCATTTATAACTCATTTAATTATATTGCTAATGAATATGCTAGCAAATACGCTTCATATGTGATCCACACTTCTATATCGACTCAAAGTAGTAAGGCTGACTGCGCATTAACCACATCTGATAGCAAAGACGCAATCAAATTGCAGCTTTTACAATATACAGACTGAACAACTCTAATATACCCATTCTGTACCTTCAGCATTACTATGTGGCACATTATTTAAGAAAAAACAGGTAATAATTACAAACATAAACTTTATTTCGAAGAGTGCATTACAGTCAATAGTTCATTTTAGCACAATATATAACAGAATATGTGAAATGAATATCTGATACACAATAAAAATTAGCTGATGTACGACAAATACATCCTCTAGCGATAGGTGGTTTCTTATTCTAAGATAAACAAGCACTCCTTAGAATTTCCAGTCAATGAAATGAAAACAGCAAAAACTTCCATTTTGAATAATACAACTACATCTTAGAGCAATTAAATTTTTAAAAGCTGATATTCCGATATCTTGACTTGGAGACGCTGATGGAACTCTTAGCGGCGTACGTAATGTAGTAAATTGACAACAGCAGCTACAAGTATCATAAGGAAATTGTAACCACATTTGTAAGGACATTAAGTAACATCATATGATCAATGGTAGTTATTGCTTAGTTGTCAACGATTTGTGACTTCTCCTGAAGAGACTTGACAGACTGAATACAAGGTGTCCGATTACGTGTCTGTTGCTCTCTATGGTGCAACTTGCTTATGCATGTTCCTTCAGATGGCGCTCGTAGTGCTCGAAATAGGTGCCGTCGGGGTCGTACTTGGCCTTCAGTTTCTCCAACCCGTCCTTCTTGTTGTCTCTTATGAACTTGATGACTTTATCGACTCTGGCTTTCTGCTTATCATTGCATTTGGCACAGTCGGTCTGCAAGGCGTCCGGAATGAAAACCTTCAGATCCTTACCCTCTGGGGTGCATCGTTCGTCACCATCGTCCAGCAGGCAGTCCATGTAATTTTTGAAGAGCCGATCATTGTTGAGGATCTCGTCCAGGTCTACATTGTCGTACTTGGTGGAGTACTTCCCTTCGTCGGCGGAAGTCAGTGGCGCCGCAGTGGCGATCACCAGAATGAACAGAGGAGTGAAGGCCTTCCACATGTTTGCCGGTAGCTGTCAGGGGACCTGCGTAGGAAGAACCCAACTGGACTGCAGGAGTGGAGTGCCGGCCTAAAGAGGTCTGCTCTGTTATAAAGGCAGCCAGAGGCGGGCGTAGACACCTCAGTTTCCGGACAGGAATCACCTGCTGGCCGAGTTAGCAGGGCCATTGCCGTAATCTTCGTACGTCACGTCAGATGGGGAGATGTTGAGGTGCAGTAGCGTAGCATTCCCACTGATGAACAGATATCGTAATCTTCCATCTCCTCCGCACTCTCCTGTCTCACGGAGATAATTGGCCTTACAGCCGTGTTCAGAAGAACCTAAATTCCAATTGTGATTGAAGCATTTCGTGGCGCCTACGAAGCATTAGAGACGAACGTTAGTGTTTACAAAATAATTTTCTGCTTCACTCACTTTCATTTTGCAGTAATTATCCTGTTACGATCAAATGCAATGTAGCGAGCTCACTGGGACCTTAAAGCCGCAAAAACTGTTTCCTCTAACTTCAGTACTGTTCTTACTGCAACATAGATGGCTAGACGAAATTTTAATGAGAAATGAACTGTGTTGAAGTCGCTATGCTTTACCTGTTAAACAGAAACGACGTAAGTCAGCAGTTCGCCGCCAATATCAACAGTCTTTCACCTTCTTCTGTGTTTAATTGCGTCTTGTCTATGTGATACTCTTATGTTACTTAGAGATAAACATGGTTTGATGTTTGCGAATCAATGACCTTGACATCTTCTGCCTAGTTATCGTCTGCCTGTCACTCCCCTATGACGAGCCATGTATCTCTAGAGTTTCGATGCAGTTAACTAATTAGGAACCCACTCCATACAACAGTCTTAATGCTTGTGTAATAACTCACTCAGTTATAAAACATGCTTGAAATTTACTCTATTCCAGGAAACTTTACATGCAAACTTGCGCTAAAACCGAGTTTAGAAAACTGTGTACCAAAACCTAATACATTTGTGTAGCAGTCATAAATATGTATTCGACAACGTTTTGTAACAACACTATAATGCATAAATATCGCACTTATCATTTGAAGAGGCATGTGTTATACTAGAAATGGCATACACTTAGAAAGCTACACAAATCACCCTAGTTATTCCCAAAAGGATTGCATGACATACAGTCTCCATTACATTTATATGCTTTTTATAAAGGGTGTCCCACAAAATGGTAAATATTCAGGACTGTCATAATAAAGAGAATTCAAGGCAAAAAAGTCAAGTAAATATGGGATCTGAAGTGCATACCTTAAGAGGTAACAGCACTTCATCTTCGATACAGTAAAACATAATTATTTTACTCATAGCTCTTTGCATTCCTCAATGTGAAGCGAAAAAAAAACTGTCCAGTAAACAAAAATGTTCAAATGTGTGTTAAAGCTTATGGGACTTAACTGCTAAGGTCATCAGTCCCTAAACTTAGATACTACTGAACCTAAATTACCCCAAGCACAAACACACACACCCATGCCCGAGGGAGGACTCGAACCTCCGCCGGGACCAGCCGCACAGTCCATGACTGCAGCGCCCTAGACCGTGGGCTCACTCTAAGAGTTATGAGCACTTGCTCACCTTTGCTACTGTGAAACACAACTCTCCTAATGCACACGTTTTCATAGCTGAGGAACACATTTTAGAGCCCGTGTTTAGAAACTTTCTTCTTTTCTGAGTATGTCCCACGACAATCCAATCACCAGGCTGTACTTTATATTTTCCTCATCGATGTATGTCAGTATGGCTAAATCTTCGAGTACATTTTGACAGCACCCTCGTCTTAAATGACTCCCTCTCCAGCCCCTCTTCTTCCGTTACTTTATATTATTTACCTTCCACCGTGAAGTGCGGCTACTGTTTAATACGTTTATTCGACAGTATCAATTTCTTCGCGTGCTTCATTAACTTTTAGGCATCCTATTAAATGTGTTGAGCTCATACTATGCAGGATTATTGAGCTTATGAATTAGGTCTTTTTAATGTTTACTCTTCTTACTTGCGCTGCCATTGGCAAGGTAGCCTGAAGTCATAGTCGTCGGTTAAATTAAAGGAAGAAAAGCGTATGTACCCTTTTTATTTTATTTTTTTGAGTCATCAGAATTGTGAATGGTTTGATGTGGCCCGTGACGAATTCTTCTTCTGTACCAATCTTTCATCACAGAGGCATAACGCCACCCAAATGCCGATCGTTTGTATTTGATGCAAGTTGCCTTGATTGCTTTCCTGAGTTGAATACAAATTTTTTTCTTTCAGGACCTGTTTTTTTCAATGATTTTGCAACTTTATTTAAATTATTAGGTCAAATCCCCTTCCTATCGCCACAGTCGTCGGTTAAATTAAGTGAAGAGAAGCATATGTACCCTTTTTTTTTTTTTTTTTTTTTTGAGTCATCGTAATTGTGAATGGTTTGACGTGGCCCGTGTCGAATTCTTCTTCTGTAGCAAACTTTTCATCATAGAATAGCAACTGCAAACTCCATACTCAATAATTTGTTGGATGTATTCAACTTCTCTCTTCCTCTACAGCTTTTACCCTCTACATCTGCCTCTAGTACTATAGAAACAATCCCACAGCTCTCGTAACTCTGTACCTTCTTATAGCCGACTCTGCGAAGAACCTCCTCACACCTTATCTTACCAGTTCTCTTAATTCTTCTGTAGACGCCCAACTCAAATTATTCGATTCTCTTCTGGTTTTTCCATAGTCCATGTCTCATTACAATGCTATGCACCGAACGTACATCCTCAGAAATTTCTTCCTGAAATGAACGCCTATGAGTGACACTGACAGATTTCTCTTGACCAGGAACGCCCTTTTTGTCAGTGTTAGTCTGCGGTTTATGTCCTCCTTGCTCAGACCATCGTGGAAACCATTGCCGCCTAACTTCGATTACTTTTTGATTCCAAATTCAGACATTAGGTTTGTCGCTCTTCTCTTTTTTGCTACTTCTCATAACTTTCGTCTTTCTCTGTTTTACTGTCAATTGATATTCTGTATTCATTAGATATTCTTTCACCATGAATGTTTCTTCGATGTCCCGGTTGAACAGTCCCTGTCGTGCACAAATGCTAATCTGTGAACTTCGTTCTTTGACTTCCTGTCTTATTGTTCCCCCTTGGTTCTTGTGCATATTGCATATTGCGCATCTTTTCTTATAGCTTACCCTATCTTTACAGAGAATTTAGTACACCTCCGTTTGACACTCTTGAGAATTTTTCCCAGGGGACAAATTGTATGAAGGTGTCTTGATCTTTTTTCTTTTTCCGATATTGCTTCCATTATCATCTGCAATGTCAGAGCTGCCTCTATGGTTTCTTTGCCTTTCCTATGTCTGTGAGTCTTGTAAACTCAGTTCTTTCTCTTATCATTTGCACAGTTTGCGTATTGGAAGCGCAGATTTGATCCGGAAGTGCTGGGGGCGTTCAATTCATACCCTTCTCCTTACAAAACCCCGGTTTTCAACACAATCTCTTTTCAATACGACGGCCTTACGCCATCTTACTAGGAGTGGTGGTGGTGGTTGTTAGTGTTTAACGTCCCGTCGATAACGAGGTCATTAGAGACGGAGCGCAAGCTCGGGTTAGGGAAGGATTGGGAAGGAAATCGGCCGTGCCCTTTCAAAGGAACCATCCCGACATTTGCCGGAAACGATTTAGGGAAATCACGGAGAACCTAAATCAGGATGGCTGGAGACGGGATTGAACCGTCGTCCTCCCGAATGCGAGTCCAGTGTGCTAACCACTGCGCCACCTCGCTCGGTCTTACTAGGAGAGCCCTAATGCCCTCATAGTACCACTCTACAGGCCCACGTCGGAACCGACGTCTTATTGGATCAATAACCACTCTATCATTCACGTGCTGATTACTGCGGAATGCATCCTTTACTGGGATAAACAGGTGGACGTTGGAAGGTGCGAAATCTGGACTGTAGGGTGGATGGTTAAGAGCAGTTCAATGAAGTTCTGTGAGTTCCTGTCAGGAACGTTTGGGAAGTCTTGCGTCGTCATGGAGAAGGAGTAGTAGAGCGGTGAGGTGGCTGACTGTGATCCGTTCATCGCCTCGAATGAGTGTGTCCGTACGTTCCAACACAGCAGGAGTTACAGCTTTGTATGTCTGCCCGGCACGCGAGAGATGGAATAGTTTTGTGCGACCTTGTTGTTGTGATGACAGACATAGCTCCCAACTAGTCGACTCAACGTGCATTTGTTCACTGCCAGATCTCCGCAGACATTCTGCAAGCGCCTATAAATATCTGCAACGCTCTGGTTTTCTGGGAAAGAAACTGAATGACAGCTCTCTGCGTGGAACGCAGCACAGTTGACGTCACCGTCTTGAATGCTACGTATCACACCGTCACCTATCGGAAATTCACGGAACGGTATGGGCTGAAGCAGTGATATACAAAGATCTCCTGCACCAGTTTCCATACTTTTTCAAATGAAACTGGCATTTACTTATTGATCACCCCTTGTAACTCGCCTTCCTATCACGAAATCTATCAGCCTCGGCTTTAAGGTGTAACAGAAGGCTCGATCTGCGCTTCTATTACTTTGTGCTATATCTTAGTGAAATTACAGCAAAAAAATTTGATCTTTAACTTTATCAATGTCCCCTAAATTTCATAACGGAATTCGTAACTTTCCAGTCTGCAACACAGTGTCCACATTTACTGCAGGTAATATTTAATTGCTACCACTGGCGACGCAACTGCCTTGCTCTGATTTCTTGGTTCCGCCAAGAAGACTGTAATGGGAAACGTTTCCCCTGTGTCATCTGATGTGTCAAAAAAAAACAGTTCTTCCCAGTTTACGTGCACTGTGACATGTGTCCGACATCCATTCATATGACGCTCACGAACAGCGGTTAATCGTGCCCGAGGTGCCATCTTCTTAAGAATTAAAGTAGTTTACTTGAGGATCGAAACTAATTTCAGTTTTTCGTCTGCAACTCAACACACGTACTGGAAGCTTATTGGTTAATTTCAGTAGGCAGTCAGTACTTTCCCAATGGATATAATGTGAAGGTTGAAGACAAGTAAAATACATGTATTATGACTTTTAACGAGCAGCAGTAATAATTTTTTGATTGATCATGCGGAAAAATAACATAAAATTATTTATTTTTGTGTCCTCAGGTACACATTGATGTCCTCTCGCCATAATACCGTAGCACGCCACTAGAGGTGCCAAACTGGTATGGCGCACTCCAAGTCCACATTATAAACAGAAGGAGCCATTTTGTTTTCTCTTTTAACTTTAGATTTTGGAGGTGGTAGTGTAACTGTATGGGACACACGAAACATCAGCATTCACTACACCAAAACATTATAGGCTATTCAAAGGATAATTAAATCAGAAACAAGAATATAAAGCCACAAAGTGTCATCATGTCCTCACGAACTATTGCATAATAACCATATCACCAGTCATATTGTAACATTATGTATTCCAATTTCTGTTTATAGTATTACCCACGCCCTAAAGTTTAGTTTACAATGTATAGTAACGTGCTGTTGCAGAACATAAATGAAAAGGGTTCAGTTTAGCAGTACCTCAACCAATGTCAAGACCTCATAAAATTTAGTATTATAACCATTTAACCTGCCATACTGTGTAGTTAAATTACTTATTATCCTTAACTGTGTCCATTGTGTAAATTGTTATTTCAACTATAAGAAACAAGTTTTATGCACAGTATTCTATGCAAGTGGATTGTATCTTACCTTATAATGTTTGGTTATTTAAGAACTATAGTCCCTTTCAGGCACAGGTCAGAAGTTTCCTTAAGATGGGTCAATAAGCCGGAAAATATTTCGAAATAAACAAGAATCAGTACAACGAAAACCGTGTACATGTTACTCAACCTTTAAAAAAGTGAGTACAACACTAGTAGATGTAAGTTGTTTTCTGCTTGTTGCCGTGGGGTACCAAGCAGGACAAGTGATAGGCACAGGAAGCAATGACATCTGTTTGTTTATCGACTAAGAAGCAGTACTTGGAGTCAGAGGACGTGTGTGCACACTACTTGATTACTGACTCAGTTGTCAATTTCTTATGATAATGGTAATGTGCTAACAATGACGGTGTCCAAGATATCCATAGTGAGCCATGAGGATGGTGCTGACGAAAATACTGGCGGGGTACAGTGATACTCTGAGCTCTTAGGTGGTTGAGAAACAGGTCCAGCAAAGCGTTAAACTCAGGGGTGGCTATTGGATGTCAGCCAGTGTTGAACGGACTGTGCTCTCGATTAAGGATAAGGCGACTCCGTCCGATGGGCGGAAGAAAAAGCCGGTGTAGAGGCCGGAGCGTACCTTCGCCTCAGAGTAGTCAAATGGCGGCTTCAGTTCCACTAAGATGATGGAGTCTGCTGCGGCGTGTAATTTGGCGGTAGAGCATGCGGGTACAGCCATGTTTACTACGACATGAGCACACTGGTGCTGTTCACACCCACTGGAACTACAGTAAGATATCTGCGTGGAGCTTCGAGAAAAACAGCCCGGCGGGCTCTTTCCATGCGATCTCGTTGAGTTGACATATTGGCGGTAGGGGCCACGACTTACCCGCGGTGCACGTCTGCAGCTGTGGCGTCCGTATTACAGGAGCGCCATCTGGCACGTGCTAGAGGTTGCATATCCGAGTACACTGTCTAGTCACTTAATGTGACCCTCTTGAAAAGCGTGAGTGACCACCTTTTGCATCTCGGAGCGCTGCAGAAGTGCAGCAAGAGAGTCAACAAGGCTTT
Organism: Schistocerca nitens; assembly: GCF_023898315.1. Taxonomy (NCBI): domain Eukaryota; kingdom Metazoa; phylum Arthropoda; class Insecta; order Orthoptera; family Acrididae; genus Schistocerca; species Schistocerca nitens. The sequence continues at coordinate 102,594,547 of NC_064614.1, read as the reverse complement.
GCAGGGAACCGAATGCTGTGTGGAGCCATGTCGACGCCAGTGCCGCGGCCATCTATACAAGGTTTCAAGTTGAGGATCCACGATCGAAACAGGTCAGCCGACGTGGTCTCACAGAGTCTCGATTAGGTTTATATCCGAGGAGATAGGTGGCCAGGGGATTATGGTAAATTTGTCGTGGTACTTTCCGAACCACGCACATACACTGCGAAATGTGTGACACGTTGATTGTCCTGCTCGTAGACGCCATCGTGCCGAAGAAAAACAAACGGAATATTTCCAAAGAATCGGTAAATACGTGTATTGATCCATTGTGCATCCCAGAATGACGAGATTACTCAGGAAATTTTACGGAAACATTCCCTAGAGGATAACGGTCCGTCCTCCGGCCTGGAACCTTGTGACGATTGTTGCAGGATATTTGCTTTCAGACGTTGCACGCTGTACATGCCAATGGCCCTCTGTCGCCTAAACAGGCCACCCGTTTCAGTGGAACTCAACTTGCGGTTCTGGGGTTCAAATTAAAGCCCTCATCGCCAATGAACAGCAGTTAGCAAGGGTGCATGAACGAGGGGTCTCCTGCGAACGGTCGTTGTGTAGAAAGTATTGGTAGGTCCTTCATTTATTGTAGTAGTAATCTGCTCAACATTTCCACATCTACTCTCCCATACACAACTTTCACTCCCGTCCTTCACTCCTGTCATCAATGGCCTGTAGGGCACCACAGTTGCTTTAGCGCTCATTTTGGATAGCACCATTTTGTTATACACCGTATACTTTAATGAAAGAGTCTCGTGAACAGTTTAAAAAATTAGACGTTTCAGTAATGCTTCCACCTCTTAACCGAAACTCAATGATCAGCACTTTAGGACGACCGATAAATAAGACCGTTTCCGAATCACAAGAGCAATTACACTGTCTTTCACGTCCCACGAACGCTTTTAATACCATTCACTGCTCGTAGTGCAACCTGCAACTTATGAGTTATTATTGCACGTTCACGTTGAATATAGGCAGTGGTGCCACGAATATTACTTGACCATGTAAAGCCAGTTAACTTGACTATGGAGCGAGCACTCACAACTCAAACATACAAGAACCTGAGACAAATATCAAAATACCTACTTCATTAATTGAAAAGAGTACTTTTGAACATTTTTTTAACATTACGTGATCAAAGAGTGTCTGTGGATCTCGCTTCATACAGGTTCAACAACTCCATAGCAACGAGCCAACAACGTACGAGAAGACTGATAATTACAATGTTTCCTCGCAATTGGTGGTGTGGACGATGCGGATGAGATAAGATTTAACAACTACAGCATATCCGGGCAATGAATCATTCAATCTTAAATCAGAAGAAGCATCCATCGTACGAGTTCGCATTTCTGTCTCCCGTTCACCAACGGGGACATACGTCATCGCGTATCGTGTCTCAACTCCACTGCGAGAGCTGTAGCAGTGGCAGCTCTACGGCGTCCACAATATCAGCACGCGGTTGGAGTGCGGGGACGCCACAGTACCAAAACGTAACACCTTTGTGAAGCAGTGATAAACGTGGGTTCGATAGTGTGTTATAATAAGAGTGCAACGCACAAAAATCAAGTTTACAGTTGTTACGACAAATGTATTGTACCAGAAATTAGGTACACTGTAACAGAAATAGAGTACACCTTAAAAGCTTACAAGTGATCCTAATTATATTGGAAGGATAGGATGACGTAAGGCCTCATTTCCATTACATTCAGATATTTTTACACACGGTGTCTAGGGAGAATGATCAGTATTGACTGATATGACAAGAACAGCCTTTCGAAGCAAAAAAGGTCAAGCGAACATGGGCTCTAGAATGCATACCTTAAAAGCCAAGAGCACTTCACCTTCGATACGGTGAAACAAATCTATTCTACTGCAAGCTCTTTTCATTTCATATTCTGAGAGAGAAGAAAGATATTGTCTATCAGACATGGATTCTAATTTGCATACCTTAAGAATTATGAGCACTTGTTCAACTTCGCAGCTGTAGAACGCTACTCTCGTACCGAAAACGTTCCCATACCTCTTAAGGTGTGCTTTTTGGAGGCCGTGTATATTAACCTTTTATTCTTGTATGATCATTCTTGTCACATCCCACGAAATTTAGTACTCCCGTAAGTATTCTAATACATTCGTCGACTTCCTAAGACGTAAGAAAAATGAGCTTACGATTATGTCGTTTTAGCGTTTACTCGTATCACCTGTGTCGCCACCGTCAAGATCACTCAAAAATCATAATAACAAATTGTAGTAATACCAACCAAGTATCGATCGTTTTTGTTTGATTCAAGTTGTGATGAGGGCTTTTCTGAATTTCCTACTCTTTAGTTCCTCTTTCAGAGTCAGCTTTTTTTCATAATTTTGCAAATTTATTTAAATTATTACACCAAATGTCATTCCTATATCCACGCTCGACATTTAAGGGATAAAAAGCGTATGCAACTCTTTTTGATTCATCAGGGGTTCAGCTAGTCTGATGTGGCTGGCCAAAAGTTCCTTTCCTGTACCAAACTTTTCACTACAGACTAGCAACTACAAACAACATACTCAATTATTTGCTGGATGTATTCCACTCTGTGTCTTCCTTTACAGTTTTTAGCCTCTACATCTCCCTCTAGCACCATGGAAATGAACCTGCATGCCTTAACAGCTGTCCTGTGCCTTCTTATTGTCAGTGTTTTCCATATTTCCCTTATGTTCGACGGTTCTGCGATGAACCTCGTCACACCTCATCATACCAGTCCTCTTAATTTTCAACATTCATCTGTAGAAGCACAACACTCAAATGAGTCGATTCTCTCCTGGGGTTTCCACAGTCCAAGTCTCACTACAATGCTGTGCACTGAACGTACATCCTCAGAAGTTTCTTCCTGAAATTATGGCTTATGAGTGACACTAACAGATGTCTCTTGACCAGGAACGCCATTTTTGTCACTGTCAGTCTGCGTTTTATGTCCTCCTTGCTCAGACCATCGTGAGCCCCAGTTCTGACGTAACGTTTCTCGCTGTTCTCATTTCTGCTACTTCTCATTGATTTCGATTTTCTCTGTTTCATTGTCAATCCATATTCTGTATTCATAAATCTGTTCATTGCATTCAACACATCCTGCAATTCTGATTCACTTTCATTGAGGATAGGAATGTCATTAGTGGAGCTTATCGTTGATACTCATTCAGCACGAACGCTTCTTCGATGTTCAGGTTGATAAGTCCCTGTCGTGCACAACTGTTAATCCGTGAACTTCGTTCTTTGTCTTCCAGTCTTATTGTTTCCCAATGGTTCTTGTACATATTGCAGTTGACTCATCTTTTCTTACAGCTTACACCCTGTTTTCAGAGAATTTCGAAAATCACCGTTTGACACTCTTCAGCAGTTTTTTCCAGGTCGACAAAATGTATGAAGGTGTTGTTCTTTTTTTTCGTTTTTTTCTTCAGTCTTGGTTCCATTATCAGCTGCAACGTCATAACTGCCTCTATGGTGCCTTACCTTTCCTAAAGTCAATCTGATAGACTTCTAACACATCCTTCATTTTCTTTTCCATGCACCTTATGTCTGTGAGTCTTGTAAACTCATGTCTTTCTCCTCTCATTTTTACAGTTTGTGCATTGGAACCGCAAATTGATCTGAAAGTACTGTGCGTATTCGACAAGTAATGCAACAAATTTTCTTTCGAAAGTAGGTTGGTTTTATTCAGGATTCTAATACACAATATTATTTCCTACTCTCTTGATTGCAAAACACCATTTTTTCAAACAATCTCCTTTCAATGAGACGGGTTACACTATCTTACTAAGAGGGCACCACTCCACAGGCGCACGTCGGAGGTGACGTCTTACTGCATCAATAACCACTCCATTATCCACGTACCGATTCCCGAGGGGTGCATCCTTTACTGAGCTAAACAGGCCACCGTTGGAAGGTGCGAAATCTGGGCTGCACATTGGATGATTAAGAACAATTCAATATAGTTCTGTGAACTCCCCTCAGGAACGCACAGTTTTGGAAGGTCTTCCGTTGTCATGGAGAAAATGTAGTTGAGCAATGAGATGATTCACTGTGATCCATTTATCGCCTCGAATGAGTGCGTCCGCACATTCCATCACAGCAGAAGTCACAGCAGTGTGAATCTGGCTGGGACGCGACAGATAGAACAGGTTTGAGCGACGTTATTGTGGTGATAAACAGACATCTCACCCAACGACTTGACTCAACATGCTTTTGTTCACTGCCAGATCTCCGCAGACATTCTGCAAGCGCCTATAAATAACTGCAACGTTCTTCTTTTCTGACAAAGAAACTGAATGACAGCTCTCTGCGTGGTAAGCAGCACAGTTAACGCCGCCATCTTGAAGGTGAAGTATAGCGCTGTCACCTATCGGAAATTCATGAAACTCTAGGGGCTGAAGCAGGGATATACGACGATGTCCTGCAACTAATTCCGTACTTTTTAAACGAAACTGGCCGAGGAAAACATGTGTTGCATTTACTTATCGATGACCCCTCGTAACTCACCTCCGTCTCTGGGAAGCCAGCAGCCTAGGCTTCAAGGTGTAAGAGTAGTCTTGATCAGCGCTTCCATTGTTTCGTGCTGCATTTGAGTGAAATTGCAGTAAAAAAATATGATCTTTAGCTTTCTCAGTGCACGCAAAAATTTCATAACGTAATTCGTAACCTGAGAATCTGCAACAGAGGTACACATTTACTGCAGGTAATATTTAGTTGCTACCATTGTCGACGCAACTGCCTTGTCGACGCAACTGCCTTGCTCTGATTGCTTGGTTTCACCAAGAAGACTTTAATGGGAAATATTTTTCTTCTGTCATCTGGTCCATCAAAGAGAAGCTCTTCGCAGTTTACGTGCACTGTGTCCTACATCCGCCCATATGACGCTCACGAACAGCGGTAACCGTGCCTGAGGTGCCATCTTCTAAAGAATTACACTCGTTTATTTGAGGATCTAAACTAATTACAGTTTTTCGTCAGCAGCTCAACACACATACTGGAAGCTTATTGGTTAATTTCAGTAGGCAGTCAGTACCTTTCCCAATGGGTATCACGTGACGTTGACGACAAGTAAAATACATGTATGGTGAATTCTTAATAGCAGCACTCATAATTTTTTGATTGATCATGCGAAAAAATAAAATAAAATAATTTGTTTTGTTATGTCCTTGGGTACACATTGCAGACCTCACGCCATTATACAGTAGCACTCCACTAGGGGAACCAAATCGGGATGCGCAGCCATCTCCACAATATGAATAGAAGGAGCCATTTTGTTTTCTCTTTTAACTTTAGTTCTTGAGGTGAGAGTTGAAACTGCATGGAACGCATGTAACATCAACATTCACTTACACAAAAATATTATAGGCTATTCAGAGGAATAATAAATATACAAAGCCACAAAATGGTATCAAAACTTCACAAACTATTGCATAATAACCATATAAACTGTCATTTTGTAAGATTGCGTATTGCAGTTACTGCTTCTTGTATTGTCCATTGCCTAAAGTTTAGTTTACAGTGTTGAGGAACTTGTTTGTCACAGAACATAAATGAAAAGAGTTCAGTTTAATAGTACGTCAGCCAGTGTGAAGAACTCACAAAATTTAGCATTATAACCATGTAACCTGCGATAATGTGTAGTTTAATTATTTATTGTGGTTAACATTGTCTATTGTGTAAATTGTTATTTCAACGATAAGAAACTCTATGCAAGTGGATTGGATATTTGCTTATAATGCCGGCCGCTGGTGGCCGAACGGTTCTGGGCGCTTCAGTCCGGAACCGCGCGACTGCTACGGTCGCAGGTTCGAATCCTGCCTCGGGCATGGATGTGTGTGATGTCCTTAGGTTAGTTAGGTTTAATTAGTTCTAAGTTCTAGGGGACTGATGACCTCAGATGTTAAGTCGCATATTGCTCAGAGCCATTTGAACCATTTTTTGCTTATAATGTTTTGTTATCAAAGAACTGGAGCCCCTTTCAGGCGCAGGTCAGATGTTTCCTTAAGAGAGGTTAATAGGCCGGAATCTAATTTGAAATCAACAAGTATGAGTAGAACAAAAACCGTGTACTTGTTATTCAGCCTTAAGAAAAGTGAATACCACACCTGTAAATATACGAGTAGGATGTTTTCTGCTTGTTGCCCAGGGGTGCGAAGGAGAACAACTGAACGGCGCAAGTAGCAATGACATCTCTTTGCTTATTAACTAAAACACCGGCAGAACACCTGTGTCCACACTACCTGATTACAAACTGAATTGTCAGTCCCTTATGATCCTGGTAATGACATTGACGATGTCCAAGAAGTTCATACTGGGCCATGAATAGGATGGCGCTGACGACAATAGCGACAGGGACCCCGATGCTGTGGGCTCGTGGGTGGTTGAGAAGCAGGTCGAGCAAAGCGTTAAACTCAGGGGGGCTGTTGGAAGTCAGCGAGTGTCCACCGGACGGTGCTCTCGATTAAGGGTAAGGCGACTCCGTCCGATGAGCAGCAAAAGCAGCCGGTGTTGAGACCGGAGTGTGCGCTGGCCCCAGAGCAGTCAATTGGGGACCTCAGTTTAAGTCAGGTCATGGAGTCTGGTGCGGCGTGCAATTTCGCGGAACCAAGGTACAACCTGCGGGTGTAGCGCTGTTTACTACATGAGCCTACCGGTGCTGTTCACACCCACTGGAACTACAGTATGATGCCTGCGTGAAGCTTCGAGAAAAACAGCCTGGCGGGCTGTTTCCACGCGATCTCGTGGAGTTGACGTATCGGTAGCAGGGGCCGCGACATACCCACGGTGCACGTCTGTAGCTGTGGCGAGCGTATTGCTGGAGCGCGACCTGGCATGCACTAGATGTTGCATATACACTGTCTAGTCACTTCAATGTGACCCCCTCCAGAAAGCCTGAATAATCACCGTTTTCATTGCGGAGTGCGGCAGAAGTGCATGAAGAGAGTCAATGGGGCCCAGTGCCGTGGCCATCTATATAAGGTTTCAAGTTGAGGATCCATAACGCAAACAGCCAGACCGAAGTAGCGTCACAGGGTCTCAATTAGGTTAAAATCCTGGGAGATAGGTGGCCAGGATACTATAATAAATTTGTCGTGGTACTTTTTCAACCACGCACATACACTGCGATGTGTGACACGTTGCTTGTCCTGCTAGTAGATGCCATCGTGCCAAAGAAAACCAAATGGCATGTTCCCAAATAATAGGTGCATACTTGTATTGATCCATTGTGTATCCCAGTATGTCGAGATCACCAAGGTAATACCACAGAAGCATTCCCCAGAGCATAACGTTCCGTCTTGCGGCCTGGAACTTTACGACGACTATTGCAGGATATTTACTTTCAGATGTTTCATGCCATGTCTGCCAACGACCCTCTGTCATTTTAACTGGTCACCTGTTTCCACTCAGTGGAAGTCTAGTTGAGGTACTGGCGTGCAAATTCCAGCCTCCATCGCCGATGAACAGCAGTCAGCATGGGTGCATGAACCTGGGGTCTGCTACGTACTGTCGTTGCGTAGCCCCTTGCTTTATTTTAGCGGTCATTTGCTCAACATTTACACACCTATTCGCCTATACACACCTTCGTTGCCGTCTTTCACCGCTGAGGTGCACCGCAGTTGCTTTAGTGCCAAGTTTGGATAACACCATTTTGCCACACACAGCATACATTAATGAAGGGGGCTCGTGAACAGATTACACTTTTAGACGTTTCGGAAATGCTTCCACCCCTTAACCGAAAGCCAATGAGCATGCTCTTTGGATGACAAATAAATTGTTTCGTTTCTGAATTACAAGAAGAATTGCACTGTTTTTGCCATCACCCGACAAACTGCTAGTGCTTCCATCTGCCATTTATTTGTAGTTATCGCACGTTGACGTTGACTATAGGCATTGGTGACATGAATGTGACTGGACGATTTGACTATGGAGGGAGCACTCGCAACTCAAACACACAAGAACCTGAGGCAAACACTTTTGAAACACGCAAAGAAGAAGATACCTTTTACATGTACATGGTGACTCTGCAATTCACACTTAAGTGCTGGCAGAGGGTTCGTCGAACCATTTTCATACCACTTCTCTCCCACTCCACTCTCGAATGGCGCGTGGGAAAAAGGAACACCTAAATCTTTCCGTTCGAGCTCTGATTTCTCTTATTTTATTATGATGATCATATCTCCCTACGTAGGTGGGTGTCAACAAAATATTTTCCCATCGGAAGAGAAAGTTGGTGATTGAAATTTCGTAAATAGATGTCGCCGCAAAGAAAACCGCCTTTGTTTCAGTGACTGCCACCCCAACTCGCGGATCATATCAGTGACATTTCACCCATCTTGCGCGATAACACGAAACGAGCTGCCCTTTGAACTTTTTCGATGTCCTACCTGGTAAGGATCCCACTCCGCGCAGCAATATTCCAGCAGAGGACGGACAAGTGTAATGTAGTCTGTCTCTTTAGTGGGTTTTTCGCATCTTCTAAGCGTTCTGCCAACAAAGCGCAGTCTTTGTTTCGCCTTCCCCACAATATTGTCCATGTGGTATTTCCTATTTAAGTTGCTCATAATTGTAATTCCTAGGTATTTAGTCGACTTGTCAGCCCTTAGATTTGTGCGATTGTCGTATACGCAAAATTTATCGGATTTCTTTTAGTACCCATGTGGATGACCTCGAACTTTTCTTTGCTTAGTGCCAATTGCCACTTTTCGCACCATACATAGATCATTTTGTAATTGGAATTGATCGTCTGAAGGAGTGTGGCGAAAATAAAAACATATCATAAACACCAACAGCTCATGTATAAAATATGCAATAACCGTCACCTAATAAAAACACGAATTCCACAGTTAAGGACAAAAACACTACGCAAAACCATCCCGAGGTATTAGTAACCATCACACACGGAAGAAGACGACCTCTTAAGGGGAGGAACAGTGTGTCGGAAATGCAAACAGATCAGAAATACCAACAGCTCATGTATAAAATATTCAACAACCAACACCTAAGAGAAACACGAACTCAACAGTTATGGACAAAACAACTGTGCACAACCATCACGAGATACTGGTAACCACGGACATAAATATTGGAAGTTGAAGTGGCTGTTCTAGAGGAGCATTTTTATTAATTTATTTATTTGCTCTGTGTCGTTAAAAACACTCGTAAATGTAATTTTGTGCTCCAATATGAAAAAAAAATTAACTGATTTTTACTTACAAGAATATTACCTGAAAATGAAAATATAATGATAATTAGCCTCGGCGTATTTGTATTTTAAAGAGCATGGACTCAAATACTGAAGTTACTTTGGACCAAAACAACATTCGAAGAATACTCCTCTTACCATCGTATTCGGGCTGTGGTAATCGAATCCTGGCTCTCGACGTAAGCTGAAAAGAAAATGTTAAACTAATGCTGCTCTCGGCTACGACTAATCGCTGTGAAAAAATGTTTGTTAAATGTTAGAGCGGGTGGTCTCTGCGTTTCCGCTATGATTTCGCTTTGGAGATCGACGCGTAATGGGGTCCACTGAAGCAGCGGCCGCTAAAATTGTGGCGCTGTAAATGTCTTAAGAAAAATTAAACCAATGCAACGAACATAACAGAGGGCTCACTATACATCGAAAGAACTGAAATATAAGCTTTAACGTACTATATTAACAAGGTTAACAGCAATAATGCTTACATTACTTTGGTGCAAAAAGATGTCTGCTTCTTAACACCAGAAATAATCGAAGAAAGAGGAAGAGAAGAACAATCTAGGATCGTTCTTCTCCCTTATTAATTATCATAGAAGTTATTACATAAATAGTTCAGTCATTGATACTATGAGTAAATTTAATATTCACTATAAAACATGGATATTTTACGCCGCCTATGCGGTCGGTGAAACACGTAAATTTCATGTACATTTATTCCGTCGCAAAATTCATTTTTCGTTCCAAGATTTTGTTTTAAATGTCTTTACGACACAATTGTCGCTGGGACGGCACAGTGGACCCCCGAAATGTTAGGTTTTTTTTTTGTCACTAACATTTCTTTCCGTGCGTCCACAGCACTCGCACACGTTGTAAAGTCTTTAAGGTTCACACTTTAGTAACAGTTTCAACACCTTGACGAGAATTCAAGTTCTTTTGGTTTTCATTTACATTCGTAGCCATTTAGACAAAACATGAGGTCACACAGTATCTAAACAAGATAAACATTACGTATACAGGTAGTGATGTTACAGTGAATAAATCTTCTGCGACTTGGTTTTGTAAAACGATGAAACTGTATTGATATACCAAGGACGTATCTGACTTTGGTCGCTTTGACTTTGGCTGTTGCAGCTTAGATTGTGCTTGCAGGCGCTCATATGTCGGATAGTATAAGATTTTGGAAATTCGCAGTGATTGTGCTATACGTTCCCTATTTAGCAAGGCCTGAGGGAAACCTGGTGGTAAACCTAGGAGGAGCGAGGGACTGTGCAAGATCTCGGTAATAACTAAGGATATGTTTGATTAATTCCCTTGATTTTGGTCTATGTGAAGTTATGTATGACAGATTTTTCATTCGTTGCGGAGAAAGCTGTTCTATGTCGTATGATTGAGGCTGGTTCCTGGCGGTGCTAGTAGGTGCTGGCCGGTAACCGTTGGAGGCGGAGAGGTCGACGCCCGGTTCGTGCAGGCGCAGTACCCGTTGGCGCGTTAGTTGTGGCCAGCTGATGCAGCACCTCGCCACCATCTGTTGGCAGCTGGGCCAGTCGGAGTGGAGTGAGGTTCGCTCCCCCACTCACTGACAAGACTCCGCATAGCAACACGTCTCCGCCAGTGTACATGGAAAAACGTACATACAACGTAGCACTCCCTTCCCGCTACAGACGTTATAACTAGGTGGAAAAGGACGAATCATTAATTTGGCAGCTAATGTGAAGCTTTCGTCGGTCTTGAAGTCACAAGCTAGCACGTCGTGGCAGAACTCATGACGTGTTTTGTACTGACACGCCGTTCACACCTTACATTATTTTCGTGTACACGTTTCACTTTATTTTCGTGAATGTTACTTTATCGCACACGTCGCACTCGTAGGCACATTTTAGCGTCCAGTTACGAGTACGTTACTATTTACCAAGCATCCGTTGCGCCTCGGCGTTCGCTATATTTCTAACAGTCCGCGCGCAGCAGAGCAAATGCGTATTGTTAGTCTGTCTCAAAGAAAAAAATGGTTCAAATGGTTCTGAGCACTATGGGACTTAACATCTGAGGTCATCAGTCCCACAGAACTTAGAACTACTTAAACCTCACTAACCTGAGGACATCACCCAAGTCCATGCCTGAGGCAGGATTCGAACCTGCGACCGTAGCAGCAGCGCGGTTCCTGACCGAAGCGTCAAGAACCGCTCGGCCACACCGGCCGGCTGTCTCACAGACAGTGTTCGTTTTGTGCTAAGGTTTCCACACTTTTAGAGAACGTACACACAGTTTTTCGTGCACTGTATTGTCGTGTTCGGTGTCTTTTTCACTACATAACATTCAATATCTGCACTTCACCACCTACAATAAAAAGTATAACTTTCACAGTTTCACATAGTGCAAGGTTAATTGCCTCGGCTAGCAAAGTCAGCAGTGACATTTTTAAATGCAAGTCAGACTGTTTTTCAGTTCACTCAGGTTCAAAAATGGTTCAAATGGCTCTGAGCACTATGGGACTCAACTGCTGCGGTCATCAGTCCCCTAGAACTTAGAACTACTTAAACCTAACACACACCCATGCCCGAGGCAGGATTCGAACCTGCGACCGTAGCAGCAGCGCAGCTCCGGACTGGAGTGCCTAGAACCGCACGGCCACCGCGGCCGGCAGTTCATTCAGGGTTCTACAGTTATTTCCTTTACAAATTACAATTCATGATTATGTTTGCATACATACAAAATATCTCCAACAGATTTTAGACAATACTATTGTATTTTCGTCCTTTCTGTGGTACTCCCATGTCATGTCTCTACTTTTTGCCACTTGTCTGCCAGAGCCAGGCACGGCTATACAGAAACTTTGCCCATACTGTTATCTACGTATTTTTTATTTGTTTATTTATTTATTACATCTAAGACGTTCATATAGACTCAAAGGGCAAGTTCCTATGTTTAGTGCTGCCTAACGAATTGCAAGTGAATTATAATCATTTAAAGAAAAAATCTTAGTAATTTCAATCAAGGTTGCATTTTACAAGGGCCTATCTTTAGATGCGTGTATTAAATGCGTAATTTCCTACACAGACGACACATGAGGTATCTTTGGTGTCAGCGCACCCTACTCTCATGTTCGGCTTTAAAATCAATGCTCACACATCGCCATGTTTTCAACATGTATCCTTAGGGCATAATATACAGTATTTATATCTACATAATTAAACACCAACAAGAAATAACAATTTTTCTAGACACTAATGAAAAATTCTAATTAAAATTCTTTCAGCATTTTGTGCTGTCATTTACGCTTGACTAAGTCTTTAGTATATACACAAACTTATGTCATACATCTTATTTTTAAACATCTGAAATGATTTCAATAGCAATGTGATTTGCACTTGGTACAATTACTCAAATAAACTAACTTTTAATGCATGGTTTTCTCTACATACAAGTATTAAAATATTCTGTCTTCACACTAGGAAAAAAAATACATCACAAGTTTAAACTACTATTTACAAATTTAGGTACTGTTATACTGAAAAAATCTTTTTAAATCTGTATGCGTGTACAGTTCTTTGATTCCCGCCTCCTTTTTGGACTATGGAACGGTGTAGTTAGCATGGCAAAACGACGTACTATGAGGCACTACTTCCATGTTGTAGGTATACCCCTTGTAGTACCCGGCATCTCCGAGGTCACATTCTCACATTGTATTAGCAATTGAGTCAGTTCCTTTTGTTATACAGCAGGCGAATATTCCAATACCAACACTTTACTATTTATAAGTTCCCTTTTTTCTTCGGTGTTCTCATTTATAAATTCATTGTATTATTATTTTGGTTCACATAAGAATACGTTTGAATGGATAACCTGTAAACTTTCCTAATTTACTCGAAAGCTTCGGCAGTATTTGATGTGGTTTTCCTGCATGCATGACATTGGCAATACGATTCGCTTACCCTTGTTTACAAGATTTAGCTATCCGCACAGGAGGTCGATTATTGCGTCCCTGTGGCGTAGGAATTCTATTCCCAGGAAGCAAGCAACCATCAACTCTTTGACTAATAGGAACGAGCTCTTTATGGCTTAATTATCTACTCTGAACTCAAGTTGCACCTGGTGCCTCATCACTTGAGACGGTGCGCCGATTGCGCCTGTCACTCGGCAATTTTTAACCGGTAATACAAGTATAATGTTATTACTGCAAGCGTAAGCTCTTCCTGAGCGCACGGGATAATCCTGTTTTTATAAATAATGTCCGTTTGTCTACAGAGGCCTATGTGATGGTGTTGGTAGTGTGTGTGGTCATCGTTCGGAAGGAGCTTGTTTGACGGACACTCGGCCGACCATCTCCAGTTCTGTGTAGTAGTACCATCTGATCGCTGTAGTGTTGGCAGTTTAGTTGGCGTCGTAATTCTCTCCGTTCCTAATTTAAAAGGCACTATCCACATATTTTTCTGTAAGTTCGTTTCTTCAAAATTGTCCCAATGGTCCTTCATCGTGTAGGTCATTATTGTAGCATTGTTTGGCGTTACGGTACAGTTGCAGTCTGAGCCCTTTTTCTTGCAATTCTTTGTTTTTGGACAGTATAATCTACTCATATGTGAGTCCTTTCTTAATGTTGTCGGCGCTGTCGAGCACGTTAGTTGCTATTTTCGTCTATTGTTAGTTTGTGGGATTGCAGCAGTTTGGATTCTTTGTACAAAGTTACTTACTGTGTGTGTTATGTATTGAACCGGGGACCTAGAAACGATTGAGAGGCTTCGTCCCGCCGTACCTTTAGTGGTTCACAATCCTACAACAGGCCATAGCAGTCCACCCATCACACTGCTGCCCCTCAACCAGCCTCCCCCCCCCCCCCCCCCCCGGGGAAGGTGTCACACCCGACGAGTGTAACCCCAAATGTTTGCGTGGTAGAGTAATTGTCGTGTACACGTATGTGGAGACAGTGTTTGCGCAGCAATCGCCTACATAGTGTAACTGAGGCGGAATAAGGGGAACCAGGCCGCATTCGCCGAGGCAGATGGGAAACCACCTTAAAAAACATCCACAAGCTGGCCGGCACACTGCATCTCGACACCAGACCGCCGGGCGGATTCGTGCCGGGCACTTGCACGCCTTCCCGCTCGGGAAGCAGCGCATTAGACCGCGCGGCTAGCCGGGGAGGCATAAGTTATTTATTAGATGTATTCTGTAGTCAATACTATCACGGGTAGTATAAAATGGGAAGTTGTCAGTCGTATCTCTGAAGATTTGTCAGTTACCTCTGCTAGCACCAGTCGTTGTTGTTGTTAGGTGTGGGTATGTGTGTGTATGTGGCAGTTTGTTTGATAATTGTATCGTGACCTTATAGATGTTCCATTACCTATATATATATATATATATATATATATATATATATATATATATATATACAGGGTGAGTCACCTAACATTACCGCTGGATATATTTCGTAAACCACATTAATTACTGAAGAATCGATTCCACAGACAGAACGTGAGGAGAGGGGCTAGTGTAATTGGTTAATACAAACCATAAAAAAATGCACGGAAGTATGTTTTTTAACACCAACCTACGTTTTTTTAAATGAAACCCCGTTAGTTTTGTTAGCACATCTGAACATATAAACAAATACGTAATCAGTGCCGTTTGTTGCATTGTAAAATGTTAATTACATCCGGAGAGATTGTAACCTAAAATTGACGCTTGAAACCTCTGACGTTCAGTTGCGTGTTGTAACAAACACATGCCACTGTCGGCAAGCAGCATCTGCAGGAACATGTTTACGATGACGACCGTGTTTACGAGTGTGGCTGTAGTGCACTGTTGTGGTTTGGTCTAGCTGTCGCAGTGTCCGCATGTAGCGCTTGCTGCTATTGTTATTCTGCATTCGTCTCCGCACGTAGACCAACTGTAGTACACCGTGTTACCAGACGTCTGTGATAGTGTAGTGTTGTAGGAACTGTGACCATGGTGTATTCGAACTCTGAAAAGGCGGAGATGATACTCATCTATGGCGAATGTCGACGAAATCCAGCTGAAGCCTGCAGGGTGTATGCAGAACGGTACCCGGACATAGAGCATCCATCGTGCCGCACATTGCAAAACATCTACCGCGAACTGTATGCAACAGGTATGGTCGTAGCACGCAAACGGGTCCGTAACAGGCCCGTCACAGGAGAAGCGGGTGCAGTTGGTGTGTTAGCTGCTGTTGCCATGAACCCACACATGAGTACACGGGACATTGCGAGAACCGGTGGACTGAGTCAAAGTAGTGTCATGCGCATACTGCATCGTCACCGCTTTCACCCGTTTCATGTGTCGCTACATCAGCAATTACATGGTGATGACTTAAATCATCGAGTGCAATTCTGTCAATGGGCATTAACAGAGAATGCGTTGCAGTTCTACCTGTTTACCGATGAAGCGGGTTTCACAAACGACGGGGCAGTGAATCTACGGAACATGCATTACTGGTCCGTGGACAATCCTCGCTGGCTCAGACAGGTAGAGCGACAGCGACCGTGGACTGTAAATGTATGGTGCGGAATCATTGGCGACCACCTCATTGGACCTCACTTCATTGCAGGTGCCCAAACAGCTGCAACATACATCGCGTTTCTACAGAATGATCTGCCAACGTTGCTCGAAAATGTCCCACTAGAAACGCGTCGACGTATGTGGTATCAGCATGACGGTGCACCTGCACATCCCGCAATTAACACCAGGCTGACCCTTGACAGGATGTTCGACGGGCGTTTCATAGGACGTGGAGGACGCATAAATTGGCCAGCCCGTTCTCCAGATCTTACACCTCCGGATTTCTTTCTGAGGGGTACGTTAAAGGAGAATATGTACCGTGATGTGCCTCCAAACCCCAGAGGATATGAAACAACGTATTGCGGCAGCCTGCGGCGACATTACACCAGATGTACTGCGGCGTGTACGACATTCATTACGCTAGAGATTGCAGTTGTGTGCAGCAAATGATGGCCACCACATTGAACATCTATTGGCCTGACATGTCGGGACACACTCTATTCCACTCCGTAATTGAAATCGGAAACCACGTGTGTACGTGTGCCTCACCCCTCATGGTAATGTACATGTGCGTCAGTGAAAAAGACCAATAAAAAGTTGTTAGCATGTGGACGTAATGTGCTGTTCCAGTCTCTTCTGTACCTAAGGTCCATCACCGTTCCCTTTGGATCCCTACGCAATTCGGTGCTCTCCGATAGACACGATCGAACAGCGGAGGAGTGGTACTCAAGCGTCAACTTTAGGTTACAATATCTCCGGATGTAATTAACATTTTACAATGCAACAAACGGCACTGATTACGTATTTGTTTATATGTTCAGATGTGCTAACAAAACTAACGGGGTTTCATTTAAAAAAACGTAGGTTGGTGTTAAAAAACATACTTCCGTGCATTTTTTTATGGTTTGTATTAACCAATTACACTAGCCCCTCTCCTCACGTTCTGTCTGTGGAATCGATTCTTCAGTAATTAATGTGGTTTACGAAATATATCCAGCGGTAATGTTAGGTGACTCACCCTGTATATATATATATATATAGGTAATGGAACATCTATAAGGTCACGATACAATTATCAAACAAACTGCCACATACACACACATACCCACACCTAACAACAACAACGACTGGTGCTAGCAGAGGTAACTGACAAATCTTCAGAGATACGACTGACAACTTCCCATTTTATACTACCCGTGATAGTATTGACTACAGAATACATCTAATAAATAACTTATGCCTCCCCGGCTAGCCGCGCGGTCTAATGCGCTGCTTCCCGAGCGGGAAGGCGTGCAAGTGCCCGGCACGAATCCGCCCGGCGGTCTGGTGTCGAGATGCGGTGTGCCGGCCAGCTTGTGGATGGTTTTTAAGGTGGTTTCCCATCTGCCTCGGCGAATGCGGCCTGGTTCCCCTTATTCCGCCTCAGTTACACTATGTAGGCGATTGCTGCGCAAACACTGTCTCCACATACGTGTACACGACAATTACTCTACCACGCAAACATTTGGGGTTACACTCGTCGGGTGTGACACCTTCCCCGGGGGGGGGGGGGGGGGGAGGCTGGTTGAGGGGCAGCAGTGTGATGGGTGGACTGCTATGGCCTGTTGTAGGATTGTGAACCACTAAAGGTACGGCGGGACGAAGCCTCTCAATCGTTTCTAGGTCCCCGGTTCAATACATAACACACACAGTAAGTAACTTTGTACAAAGAATCCAAACTGCTGCAATCCCACAAACTAACAATAGACGAAAATAGCAACTAACGTGCTCGACAGCGCCGACAACATTAAGAAAGGACTCACATATGAGTAGATTATACTGTCCAAAAACAAAGAATTGCAAGAAAAAGGGCTCAGACTGCAACTGTACCGTAACGCCAAACAATGCTACAATAATGACCTACACGATGAAGGACCATTGGGACAATTTTGAAGAAACGAACTTACAGAAAAATATGTGGATAGTGCCTTTTAAATTAGGAACGGAGAGAATTACGACGCCAACTAAACTGCCAACACTACAGCGATCAGATGGTACTACTACACAGAACTGGAGATGGTCGGCCGAGTGTCCGTCAAACAAGCTCCTTCCGAACGATGACCACACACACTACCAACACCATCACATAGGCCTCTGTAGACAAACGGACATTATTTATAAAAACAGGATTATCCCGTGCGCTCAGGAAGAGCTTACGCTTGCAGTCACGCAACCTAAGTATTCCAAAAACTCGAACCCAGATGTACCATACTCGGAAACCTTAAAAAATGCTGCAACGCAGGACCTTACAGACCCAAGAGGTAGAGGCCCATTTGTCTTAATAGGTAAGTTGGCTAAGGTGCAAGACTGACTAGAGTCACTCATTCAGCTCCACGGCCTCAGTGCACACCAGTGTGCTTTCAGGCCAGAATAATCAATAAACGACGCACTCAATCGAGCATTAGAGATGAATCAAAACGAGCAAGACAAATATGCCGTAGCAGTAATGACTTTGCTGGCACTGTTGATAACCATCGAAGGCCTGCGCTATCAGCAAGCTTGATTTTGCTTTGGTGGTAAATTCCTACAGAACCAAGCTGCCGAGGTCATCGGTCCCTAGACATACGCTCTACTTAATCTACCTGAAACTAACTTATGCTAAGGACAACACACACACCGATGCCTCGAACCTCCGACAGGGGGAATGGCAAGGCGCCTCAGACCGTGCGGCTACCCCACACGGTTATTGGCACGTTTCAAAGAGATGCAAGTTACAGCTGAACTATATAGAAGAGCCTACTTGATTATTGTAATCATAGAGATGTAGAATGGCGAGCAGACCACGAAAAGGTTGGGAAGGACATCACCAACGTCTACCTGAAAGGATGAATACGCAGGCCTCTATTCTGGGATATTTACATCGAGCAGCTCGTAGTTATTGGGGTAGTAACATAAGCTGACGACCTCCTGGACATGGTATCTGAGAACTCCAGAGCAGAATTAGAGAGTAATACTAGGTAACTTCTCATGGGTGTGAGTGTCTGGTGCAAAAACAACAAACTCACTATCGAAGTAAATAGGGACGGTGTACTTTTTCCAGAATGAGAAAAGGTCCCGATTTCGAGTGTCGGTCCGGCACACAGTTTTAATCTGCCACGAAGTTTAATGTCAGCGCACACACCGCTGCAGAGTGAAAATCTCATTTTGAAAACATCCCCAGGCTGTGGCTAAGCCATGGCTCCGCAGTATCCTTTCTTCCAGGAGTGCTAATTCTGCAAGATTCGCAGGAGAGCTTCTGTGAAGACTGGAAAGTAGTAGACGAGGTACTGGCAGAAGTAAAGCTGTGAGGACGGGACGTGACTCATGCTTGGGTAGCTCAGATGGTAGAGCACTAGCCCACGAAAGGCGAAGGCCTCGAGTTGGAGTCTCGGTCCGGCACACAGTTTTAATCTTCCAGGAAGTTTCGGTGTACTTTTTACTTGATGGTGTACTGAAACGAAGGCCCATCAATAATCTTGATTACATCAGCACACAAAGACAAGCACTCACGAGGTACCTAGGTATACACACTAAAGAAAAACTAGCACTAAACTAGTACACAACAATGACGATCAAGGAAGGAACGAAATTAATGAGATAATTGGCAAGACTGAGTACTACGCAAGACATACCACTTCTAAAGTCATTACGCACATATCAGGTTGTCCTGTTGGAGCCTATCGTATGTTTTACGGAGAGCACCTGGACGCTCACACTGTGCCTTGCGACCCACAAACATCGTGGGAGCCGTGGGCAAAGAAGCAAACTGCTCGAGACGTCAGGGACTTTTGGCACAAAGTCGATGAATGCACCGTGAATGGTGCTGGCAGGGTCCCCCACTGTTATCACCATCGATCACAGCGAAGCAGCAAAATAGCTAAAGAACGTCGCATGTACACCTTCTTCCCCAGAATCTGGGAACAGGAGAGTCAAAAGTATGTCCACCCAAAACGCGTCATGGTTCATTCTATTGTGAGCCATGACCCACACACAGCACATCCACGCTGTGTTGATCTAAGCCAGACAGACACATTTGGTCGGCCGAGGTGGCCGAACGGTTCTAGGCACTACAGTCTGGAACCGCGCGACCGCTACGGTCGCAGGTTCGAATTCTGCCTCGGTCATGGATCTGTGTGATGTCCTTAGGTTAGTTAGGTTTAAGTAGTTCTAAGTTCTAGGGGACTGATGACCTCATAAGTTAAGTCCCATAGTGCTCAGACCAATTTGAACCAGACACATTTGTACACAACTATCACCAGCATGAGAATCACATCCTATTATACCGCCAATCCACATGTTTAAATAGCGACGTTTTGGTAATTCTGTGCATGGAATATTGTCTTTTGACTATCGTAGGACTGCAGTACCAATGTGTCAAAAGACGGTCCGTTGACTGCCTTTGGCTCCAGTTCATAATATGGCTTAGAAAATAAAGAAATTGGACCGATAATAATAAATATAGAGAGAACAATGTAAGACAAAATCATAAAATTAGTCAAGTCTATTTGATTTATGTTTAAGTTGTGAAAATGTTCGTCCTATAATATATGCTAATTTGACGGTGGTTGTCTAACACAGCGGTCATGTGACCAAGATTTTAAAAAGGCAAGCATGCCAAAGCTCGAGGTTCTTAGCCAGTGTGCTGTTGTATTGGTAAGGCGTTTTCAACAAATTTTGCGACCACACAGCCTTTCGGGTTTGATGTACGTCACGTTAGAAATATTTCGGTGTTCACCAGTCTGTGACTCAGAATGCGTTGGATCTCAGAATGTTAGCGGACTACGTCACAGCCCGCTTATCAGCAATTCAATAATCTCCGACCGTAGTAAATTTGTCACTGTTTAAAGAGTTGTATATAACTAAAGAAATTTGAGATTTTCGTCGCAGATTTTAGTGATTTGTTGCTCCGCTACGAACATTCACTCCACACTTAATACTGCCTGCGAATGCACTGCTTAATCGTTCTGTGCAGTCTTCAATTCGTATTGCATCGAGTCACTAATCAGTATATGCCCAGCGTTCGAATATACAATTATCTGTGTTTATTTGAGAGAATATGTGGTCAAAGATTATCCTGTTGATTATAGCCCACATCATTATACTACTGAATTATTTCTTAGTGTTTACACTATAATGGCTATTAGCCATTTGTAATTTATTTGGTTGTTTAGCTAATGTACATACGCTTCAAAAGTGGTCCACACGTCTACATTGGCTTAAAGCGACAATGCATGATCGAATCCCTTTTGATCAAGAGAGACCACAAATAATTAAAAAAAATTATAAAATCTAAGCTCTTGTTCTTACCCTCTGCTGGTTTGGTAGCAACTAATTGATATCATCTGCGGAATAAGCACATTTGTTGTTGCTAAAGCCGTAGTCGACTTGTAGCTTCCTCAAAATGCGTGTTGAGCAACATTAATGTAAACATTTCTGGTTTTTCTTAACATTAGTATGTCGTATATTATTAAGAAATTAGAGGTAGTAATGACAAAAATAAATTTTATTTTGAAGAGCACATTACAGACAATCCTACAGTTTAACAAAGTAGATGACAGAATATGCGAAATAAATTTCTAAAACAGGATAAGAGTTAAGTTTCCTAAAAAAGATACATTCTCTAGCAGTAGGTGTTTGATAATACAGAGATGAACAAGCGCTCTTAAAAATTTATAATCAAATAACTGAAACTAATAAAACTTACATTTCGAATGATATAATTATATTTAAGACAGTTAAATTTCTGAAAGTGTCTCTAAACATCAGACACGTCGTTATTCTAAGACACCCCAGGGAATTCTTAATATATCACATAGTAAATTGACAACAGCAGCTGTAAGTATCATAAGGAAATTGTTACCATATTTGTAACGACATTAAGTAACATCATATGATCAATGGTAGATATTGCTTGATTGTCAATGATTTGTGACTTCTTCTGAAGAGAGTTGGTAGAATGAACACAAGGCGTCCCATTACGTGTCCGGTGTTCTCTGTGGCGCAGCTTGCTTATGAAAGTTCTTTCAGATGGCGTTCGTAGTGCTCGAAATAGGTGCCGTCGGGGTCGTACGTGGCCTTCAGCTTCTCAAACGCGTCCTTCTTGTTGTCTTTTATGAACCTGACAACCTTATCGACTCTCGCTTTCTGCTTATCACTGCATTTCGAACACTCAGTCTGTAAGGCATCCGGAATAACTCCCTTTAGTTCCTTACCATCTGGGGTGCATCGTTCGTCACCATCGTCCAGCAGGCAGTCCATGTAATTGTTGAAGAGCCGGTCGTTGTTGAGGATCTCGTCCAGGTCGACATTGTCGTACTTGGTGGAGTACTTCCCTTCGCCGGCGGAAGTCAGTGGCGCCACAGTGGCGACCACCAGAATGAGTAGAGGAGCGAAGGCCTTCCACATCTCTGCCGGTAGCTGTGAGGGAGCCTGGGTAGGAAGAGCACAAGGGGACTGCAGAAGTCAACTGCCGGCCTGAGGGGTTCTGCTCCCTTATAAAGGTAGCCGGAGGTGGGTGTAGACACCTCAGTTTCACCTGCTGGCCGAGTTAGCAGGGCCACTCCCGTAATCTTCGTACATCACATCGCAAAGGAAGACCTTGAGGTGTAGTAGCGTGGCGTTCCCACTAATGATAAGATGTCGTAATCTTCTACCTCTGCTGAACTTTCCTGTCTGTGGAGCATAACTGGCCTTCCTCCCACAAATACTATTTTCAATGTTACGTATTCATATAACATATATCTAATGCTACTAAATTGGTATGTCAGTGAGATCGTATTCAAAAGACCCGAAAATTCAATTCTTGTGCCGTGATGTCTGATTACTGCATTAAGTGGTGTTCATAAAGCATTAGAAACCAACGACAGTGTTTATAAATAGTTTTGCGGAATCGGTCACTTACATTTTCCAGTATCTCTCCTGCCACTGTCCTATGCAACTAAATGAGCTAACTGGGAAATTTAAAGCTGCAAACTCTATTTTCTCTGATTTCATTAACCTACGAACTGCAACGTAATAGCTCGACGAAGTTTTTGTTAGAAATCAACCTTGTTGAAATCGCTGTGTCTTACTACTTAGATACAATTGACACGATACGGCAGTTGGCTGCCATTGTGAATAGACTTTCACTTTCTTCTGTGTTTAAATTCGTCTTGTCTGCGAGGTACTGTGACGTTAGTTAGAGAGACATAGTAGAGGTATGATGTTTCTGAAGCAATGACATTCATGCCCTCTGCCTGGTTATTGTTTACCTGTCTCTCCTACAAGTATGTGTCTTTCTCCAGAGTTTCGATGCATCTTAACTAATTGGTCTCCTGCACCATACAGTTTATGTAATACCTATGTAATAATTCAAGTACGTAAAAACGTGATGCCTGACGTTTACACAAGACCACAAAAGTTAACAAGCTAACTTCTTGTACAAGCATGTACTGAGAACTGTGTACCAAAACGTAATACCTTTGTCTAGCAGGGATAAACGTGTGTTCGATAGTGTGTTATAATAAGAGTTCAACGCATAAAAATCACGTTTACAATTGTTAAGACATATGTATTGTACCAGAAATTAGGTTCACTGTAACGGAAATGGAGAACACCTTAAAAGCTTCACAAGTGATCCTAATTGTATTGGAATGATAGGATGACGTAGAGCCTCATTTCCATTACATTGAGATATATTTACACACGGTGTCTCGGGAGAATGATCAACATTGAGTGATATGACAAGAACAGTGTGGATAGCAATGTGCGGCTGTTTGCTGATGATGCTCTGGTGTACGGGAAGGTGGCGTCGTTGAGTGACTGTAGGAGGATACAAGATGACTTGGACAGGATTTGTGATTGGTATAAAGAATGGCAGCTAACTCTAAATATAGATAAACGAAAATTAATGCAGATGAATAGGAAAAAGAATCCCGTAATGTATGAATACTCCATTAGTAGTGTAGTGCTTGGAACAGTCACGTCAATTAAATATTTGGGCATAACATTGCAGATCGATATGAAGTGGGACAAGCATGTCATGGTAGTTGTGGAGAAGGCGGATAGTAGTCTTCGGTTAACTGGTAGAATTTTGGGAAGATGTGGTTCATCTGTAAAGGAGACAGCTTATAAAACACTAATACGACCTATTCTTGAGTACTGCTCGAGCGTTAGGGATCCCTATCAGCTCGGATTGAGGGAGGACATAGAAGCAATTCAGAGGCGGGCTGCTAGATTTGTTACTGGTAGGTTTGATCATCACGCGATTGTTAAGGAAATGCTTCAGGAACTCGGGTGGGAGTCTCTAGAGGAAAGGAGGCGTTCTTTTCGTGAATCGCTACTGAGGAAATTTAGAGAACCAGCATTTGAGGCTGACTGTAGTACAATTTTACTTCCGCCAACTTATATTTCGCGGAAAGACCACAAAGCCAACATAAGAGACATTAGGGCTCGTACAGAGGCATATAGGCAGTCATTTTTCCCTCGTTCTGTTTGGGAGTGGAACAGGGAGAGAAGGTACCCTCCGCCACGCACCGTATGGTGGATTGCAGAGTATGTATGTAGATGTAGAAAAGTCATTCGAAGCAAAAAGAGCAAGCGAACATGGGCTCTAGAATGCATACCTTGAAAGCCAAGAGCACTTCACCTTCGATACGGTGAAACAAATGTATTCTACTGCAAGCTCTTTTCATTCCATATTTTGAGAGAGAAGAAAGAAATTGTCCATCAGACATGGATTCTAATTTGCATACCTTAAGAGTTATGAGCACTTGTTCAACTTCCCTACTGTAAAACACAGCTCTCCAACTGAAAACGATCCCATAGCTCTTAAGGTATGCATTTTGGGGGCCGTGCTTATTAACCTTTTTTTCTTGCCAAGATCATTCTTGTCGCATCCCACAGAATTTAGTATTCCAGCAATAAAAGTATTATATTGCATTCGTCGACTTCCTACGACGTAAGAGAAATGAGCTTAGCTTACGATTATGTCTTTTTAACTTTTCCTCGTAACACCTGTGTCGCCACCGTAAAGATCACCCAAAAATCATAATAACAAATTGCAATAATGCCAACCAAGTGTCGATCGTTTTTGTTTGCTGCAAGTTTTGTTGAGGGCTTTCCTGAATTTCCTACTCTTTATTCCGTCTTTCAGCGTCTGCATTTTTCATAATTTTGCAAATTTATTTAAATTATTATACCAAATGTCATTCCTATCGCCACACTGAACATTTAATGGATAAAAAGCGTATGCAGTTCTTTTTGAGTCATCAGGGGCTTAGCTAGTCTGATGTGGCTGGCCGAGAATTCCTCTTCTGTACCAACCGTTTCACCACAGAGTAGCAACTGCAAACAACATCAGCAATTATTTGCTGGATGTACTTCACTCTCTGTCGTCCTTTACAGGTTTAGCCTCTACATCTCCCTCTAGCACCATGGAAATGAACCTGCATGCTTTAACAGCAGTCCTGTGCCTTCTTATTGTCAGAGTTTTCCATATGTCCCTTATGTTCGCCGATTCTGCGATAAACCTCCTTACACTTCACCAAAGCAGTTATCTTAATTCTCAACATTCTTCTGTAGACGCACAACTCACATTAGTCGATTCTCTTTTGATTTTTCCATAGTCCATGTCTTACTACAATGCTGTGCACCGAACGTACATCCTTAGAAATTTCTTCCTGAAATTAATGCCTATGTGTGACACTGACAAATGTCTCTTGACCAGGAACGCCCTTTTCGTCAGTGTTAGTCTGCGTTGTATGTCCTCCTTGCTCAGACCATCGTGGAAAACTTTGACGCCTACCGTCATCTACTTCGTGATCCCCAATGCTGACGTTAAGTTTCTCGCTGTTCTCATTTCTGCTACTTCTCATTACTTTCGATTTTCTCTGTTTTATTGTCAATCCAGATTCTGTACTCATTAATCTGTTCATTGCATTCAACCCATCCTGTAATTCTTCTTCACTTTGATTGAGGATAGGAATGTCTTCAGTGGATCTTATCATTAATACTCTTTCACCACGAATGCTTCTTCGATGTCCAGGTTGACAAGTCCCTGTCGTGCACAACTGTTAATCCGTGAACTTCGTTCTTTGTCTTCCAGTCTTATTGTTCCCCAATGGTTCTTGTACATATTGCACCTTACTCATCTTATCTTACAGCTTACACTCTGTTTTCAGAGAATCTCTAACATCATACATATTGCACACTATCCATCTTTTCTTATAGCTTACCCCCTTTTTACAGAGAATTTCGAACACCGCCGTTTGACACTCTTGATCACTTATTTCAAGGTCGACAAAATGTATGAAGGTGTTGACCTTTTTTTCGTTTTTTTTTCAGTCTTGTTTTCATTATCAACTGCAACGTCACAACTGCCTCTAGGGTGTCTTTACCTTTCCTAAAGTCAATCAGATAGCCTTCTCACACAGCCTTTATATTCTTTTCCATGCAACTTATGTCTGTGAGTCTTGTAAACTCATTTCTTTTTCCTCTCATTTTTACAGTTTGTGTATTGGAACCGCAAATTTGATCTGAAAGTACTGTGGGTGTTGGACAAGCAATGCAACAAATTTTCTTTCGAAAGCAGGCTAATTTTATTCAGAGTTCTAATGATGATGATGATGATGATGAAGTCCCACACTCCTTTACAGAGCGTAGGGGAACGACGCGGGAGACCCGCGCCGCCTTACTAGGCAAGGTCCTATTGGAGGTGGGTTGCCATTGCCTTCCTCCGACCGTAAATGGGGATGAATGGTGATGATGAAGACACAACAACACCCAGTCATCTCGAGGCCGGAAAAATCCCTGATCCCGCCGGGAATCGAACCCGGGACCCGTGCTCGGGAAGCGAGAACGCTACCGCGAGACCACGAGCTGCGGACAGGGTTCTAATACACAATATAATTTCCTACTCTTTTGACTGCAAAACACCATTTTTTTAAAGAATCTTCTTTCAATGCGACGGAGTTAACCATCTTACTAGGAGAGCACGTGTGCCCTCATGGTACCACTCTAGAGGCGGACGTCGGAACCGACGCCCTATTGCATGAATAACCACTCTATCATCCACGTAATGATTCCCGCGGAGTGATTCCCGTAGAGTGCATCCTTTACTGAGCAAACAGGCGATCGTTGGAAGGTGCGAAATCTGGGCTGCAGGTTGGATGATTAAGAACAATTCAATATAGTTCTGTGAACTCTCAGGAACGCAGAGTTGTCATGGAGAGGACAAGCTTCACGATCTTTCGTCTGTCTTGAAGTCACAAGCTAGCACGTCGTGGCAGAGCTCATGACTTGTTTTGTACTGACATTCCGTTCACACGTTACATTATTTTCGTGTAAACGTTTCACTTTAGTTTCGTGAATGTCACTTTATCGCACACGTCGCACTCGCAGGCACATTTTAGCGTCCAATGACGAGACGTTACGTCACCAAGTATCCGTTGTGCCTCGGCGTTCGCTATATTTCTAACAGTCCGCACATAGCAGAACAGATGCGTATTGTTAGTCTGTCTCAAAGACATTGACCTTGTGTTCGTTTTGTGCTAAAGTTTCCACACTTTTAGAGAACATACACACAGTGTTTCGTGCAAGGTATTGTCGTCAACCGTGTCTTTTTTTCACTATATAAAATCCAATATCTGCACTTCACTGAGTACAATAAAAAGTTTCACTTTCACAGTTTCGCATAGTTCAAGGTTAATTGCCTCGACTAGCAAATTCAGCCCTGACAAATGGTTCAAATGGCACTGAGCACTATGGGACTTAACATCTTAGGTCATCAGTCCCCTAGAACTTAGAACTACTTAAACCTAACGAACCTAAGGACATCACAAACATCCATGCCCGAGGCAGGATTCGAACCTGCGACCGTAGTAGTCCCGCGGTTCCAGACTGCAGCGCCTAGAACCGCACGACCACGGCGGCCAGCTTCAGCCCTGACATTTTTAAATGCAAGTTAGAGTGTTTTGCAGTTCACTCAGGGTCCTTCATTTCTCTCCTTTACAAATTACAGTTCATGGTTATGTTTGCATGTATACAAAATGTCTCTAACAGATTTTAGATAATACTATTGTATTTTCGTCCCGTCTGTGGTGAGTCCCATGTCATGTCTGCATTTTTTGCCCACTTGTCTCCCAGAGCCAGGCTCGACTTAACAGAAACTTTTCCCAAATTATCTACGTATTTTTTATTTATTTATTTATTACGTCTAAGGCGTTCATATAGGCTCAAAGTGCAGGCTCTTATGTTTAGTGCTGCCTAACGAATTGCAAATGAATCAAAATTATTTAAAGAAAAAATCTTAGTAATTTCAACCAAGGTTGCATTTTACAAGGGCCAGACACATTGGTGCTGCAGCCCTAGTCAAATGACAATATTCCATGCACAGAATTATTTAAACATGTGGATTGGCGGTATAATAACATGTGGATTGGAGGTATAATAGGATGGGATTCTCACGCTGGTGATAGTCAGTTGTGTACAGATGTGTCTGTCGTGCTTAGATCAACACAGCGTGGATGTGCTGTGTGTGGGTCATGGCTCACAACAGAATGAACCATGACACGTTTTGGATGAACATGCTTTTGACTCTCCTGTTCCCAGATTCTGGGGAAGAAGGTGTACATGCGACGTTCTTTAGCTATTTTGCTGCTTCGCTGTGATCGATGGTGATAACAGTGGGGGACCCTGCTAGCACCA
Organism: Schistocerca nitens; assembly: GCF_023898315.1. Taxonomy (NCBI): domain Eukaryota; kingdom Metazoa; phylum Arthropoda; class Insecta; order Orthoptera; family Acrididae; genus Schistocerca; species Schistocerca nitens. The sequence continues at coordinate 102,566,099 of NC_064614.1, read as the reverse complement.
TTCACGGTGCATTCATCGACTTTGTGCCAAAAGTCCCTGACGTCTCGAGCAGTTTGCTCCTTTGCCCACGGCTCGCACTATCTTTGTTGGTCGCAAGGCACAGTGTGAGCGTCCAGGTGCTCTCCGTAAAACATACGATAGGCTCCAACAGGCCAACCTGATATGTGCGTAATGACTTTAGAAGTGGTATGTCTTGCGTAGTACTCAGTCTTGCCAATTAACTCATTAATTTCGTTCCTTTCTTGATCGTCATTGTTGTGTACTAGTTTAGTGCTAGTTTTTCTTTAATGTGTATACCTAGGTACCTCGTGAGTGCTTGTCTTTGTGTGCTGATGTAATCAAGATTATTGATGGGCCTTCGTTTCAGTACACCATCAAGTAAAAAGTACACCGAAACTTCCTGGAAGATTAAAACTGTGTGCCGGACCGAGACTCCAACTCGAGGCCTTTGCCTTTCGTGGGCTAGTGCTCTACCATCTGAGCTACCCAAGCATGAGTCACGTCCCGTCCTCACAGCTTCACTTCTGCCAGTACCTCGTCTACTACTTTCCAGTCTTCACAGAAGCTCTCCTGCGAATCTTGCAGAATTATCACTCCTGGAAGAAAGGATACTGCGGAGACATGGCTTAGCCACAGCCTGGGGATGTTTTCAAAATGAGATTTTCACTCTGCAGCGGTGTGTGCGCTGACATTAAACTTCGTGGCAGATTAAAACTGTGTGCCGGACCGACACTCGAAATCGGGACCTTTTCTCATTCTGGAAAAAGTACACCGTCCCTATTTACTTCGATAGTGAGTTTGTTGTTTTTGCACCAGACACTCACACCCATGAGAAGTTACCTAGTATTACTCTCTAATTCTGCTCTAGAGTTCTCAGATACCATGTCCAGGAGGTCGTCAGCTTATGTTACTACCCCAATAACTACGAGCTGCTCGATGTAAATATCCCAGAATAGAGGCCTGCGTATTCATCCTTTCAGGTAGACGTTGGTGATGTCCTTCCCAACCTTTTCGTGGTCTGCTCGCCATTCTACATCTCTATGATTACAATAATCAAGTAGGCTCTTCTATATAGTTCAGCTGTAACTGGCATCTCTTTGAAACGTGCCAATAACCGTGTGGGGTAGCCGCACGGTCTGAGGCGCCTTGCCATTCCCCCTGTCGGAGGTTCGAGGCATCGGTGTGTGTGTTGTCCTTAGCATAAGTTAGTTTCAGGTAGATTAAGTAGAGCGTATGTCTAGGGACCGATGACCTCGGCAGCTTGGTTCTGTAGGAATTTACCACCAAAGCAAAATCAAGCTTGCTGATAGCGCAGGCCTTCGATGGTTATCAACAGTGCCAGCAAAGTCATTACTGCTACGGCATATTTGTCTTGCTCGTTTTGATTCATCTCTAATGCTCGATTGAGTGCGTCGTTTATTGATTATTCTGGCCTGAAAGCACACTGGTGTGCACTGAGGCCGTGGAGCTGAATGAGTGACTCTAGTCAGTCTTGCACCTTAGCCAACTTACCTATTAAGACAAATGGGCCTCTACCTCTTGGGTCTGTAAGGTCCTGCGTTGCAGCATTTTTTAAGGTTTCCGAGTATGGTACATCTGGGTTCGAGTTTTTGGAATACTTAGGTTGCGTGACTGCAAGCGTAAGCTCTTCCTGAGCGCACGGGATAATCCTGTTTTTATAAATAATGTCCGTTTGTCTACAGAGGCCTATGTGATGGTGTTGGTAGTGTGTGTGGTCATCGTTCGGAAGGAGCTTGTTTGACGGACACTCGGCCGACCATCTCCAGTTCTGTGTAGTAGTACCATCTGATCGCTGTAGTGTTGGCAGTTTAGTTGGCGTCGTAATTCTCTCCGTTCCTAATTTAAAAGGCACTATCCACATATTTTTCTGTAAGTTCGTTTCTTCAAAATTGTCCCAATGGTCCTTCATCGTGTAGGTCATTATTGTAGCATTGTTTGGCGTTACGGTACAGTTGCAGTCTGAGCCCTTTTTCTTGCAATTCTTTGTTTTTGGACAGTATAATCTACTCATATGTGAGTCCTTTCTTAATGTTGTCGGCGCTGTCGAGCACGTTAGTTGCTATTTTCGTCTATTGTTAGTTTGTGGGATTGCAGCAGTTTGGATTCTTTGTACAAAGTTACTTACTGTGTGTGTTATGTATTGAACCGGGGACCTAGAAACGATTGAGGGGCTTCGTCCCGCCGTACCTTTAGTGGTTCACAATCCTACAACAGGCCATAGCAGTCCATCCACCTCACTGCTGCCCCTCAACCAGCCTCCCCCCCCCCCCCCCCCCCCCCCGGGGAAGGTGTCACACCCGACGAATGTAACCCCAAACGTTTGCGTGGTTGCGTGGTAGAGTAATTGTCGTGTACACGTATGTGGAGACAGTGTTTGCGCAGCAATCGCCCACATAGTGTAACAGGCAGAATAGGGGGAACAAGGCCGCATTCGCCGAGACAGATGGAAAACCACCTTAAAAACCATCCACAATCTGGCCGGCACACCGCATCTCGACACCAGACCGCCGGGCGGACTCGTGCCGGGCACTTGCACGCCTTCCCGCTCGGGAAGCAGCGCGTTGGACCGCGCGGCTAGCCGGGGAGGTTCAAATGGTTCAAATGGCTCTGAGCACTATGGGACTCAACTGCTGAGGTCATTAGTCCCCTAGAACTAGTTAAACCTAACTAACCTAACTTCCCATTATATGTTGTTGTTGTGGTCTTCAGTCCTGAGACTGGTTTGATGCAGCTCTCCATGCCACTCTATCCTGTGCAAGCTTCTTCATCTCCCAGTACCTACTGCAACCTACATCCTTCTGAATCTGCTTAGTGTATTGATCTCTTGGTCTCCCTCTTCGATTTTTACCCTTCACGCTGCCCTCCAATGCTAAATTTGTGATCCCTTGATGCCTCAAAACATGTCCTACCAACCGATCCCTTCTTCTTGTCAAGTTGTGCCACAAACTTCTCTTCTCCCCAATCCTATTCAACACCTACTCATTAGTTACGTGATCTACCCACCTTATCTTCAGCATTCTTCTGTAGCACCACATTTCGAAAGCTTCTATTCTCTTCTTGTCCAAACTGGTTATCGTCCATGTTTCACTTCCATACATGGCTACACTCCATACAAATACTTTCAGAAACGACTTCCTGACACTTAAATCTATATTTGATGTTAACAAATTTCTCTTCTTCAGAAACGATTTCCTTGCCATTGCCAGTCTACATTTTATATCCTCTCTACTTCGACCATCATCAGTTATTTTACTCCCTAAATAGCAAAACTCCTTTACTACTTTAAGTGTCTCATTTCCTAATCTAATCCCCTCAGCATCACCCTATTTAATTTGACTACATTCCATTATCCTCGTTTTGCTTTTGTTGATGTTCATCTTATATCCTCCTTTCAAGACACTGTCCATTCCGTTCAACTGCTCTTGCAAGTCCTTTGCTGTCTCTGACAGAATTACAATGTCATCGGCGAACCTCAAAGTTTTTACTTCTTCTCCATGAATTTTAATACCTACTCCGAATTTTTCTTTTGTTTCCTTTACTGCTTGCTCAATATACAGATTGAATAACATCGGGGAGAGGCTACAACCCTGTCTCACTCCTTTCCCAACCACTGCTTCCCTTTCATGCCCCTCGACTCTTATAACTGCCATCTGGTTTCTGTACAAATTGTAAATAGCCTTTCGCTCCCTGTATTTTACCCCTGCCACCTTCAGAATTTGAAAGAGAGTATTCCAGTTAACGTTGTCAAAAGCTTTCTCTAAGTCTACAAATGCTAGAAAAGTAGGTTTGCCTTTTCTTAATCTTTCTTCTAAGATATGTCGTAAGGTTAGTATTGCCTCACGTGTTCCAACATTTCTACGGAATCCAAACTGATATTCCCCAAGGTCCGCTTCTACCAGTTTTTCCATTCGTCCGTAAAGAATTCGTGTTAGTATTTTGCAGCTGTGGCTTATTAAACTGATAGTTCGGTAATTTTCACATCTGTCAACACCTGCTTTCTTTGGTATTGGAATTATTATATTCTTCTTGAAGTCTGTGGGTATTTCGCCTGTCTCATACATCTTGCTCACCAGATGGTAGAGTTTTGTCATGACTGGCTCTCCCAAGGCCATCAGTAGTTCTAATGGAATGTTGTCTACTCCCGGGGCCTTGTTTCGACTCAGGTCTTTCAGTGCTCTGTCAAACTCTTCACGCAGTATCTTATCTCCCATTTCATCTTCATCTACATCCTCTTCCATTTCCATAACACTGTCCTCAAGTACATCGTCCTTGTATAAACCCTCTATATACTCCTTCCACCTTTCTGCCTTCCCTTCTTTGCTTAGAACTGGGTTGCCATCTGAGCTCTTCTTATTCATACAAGTGGTTCTCTTCTCTCCAAAGGTCTCTTTAATTTTCCTGTAGGCAGTATCTATCTTACCCCTAGTGAGACAAGCCTCTACATCCTTACATTTGTCCTCTAGCCATCGCTGCTTAGCCATTTTGCACTTTCTGTCGATCTCATTTTTGAGACGTTTGTATTCCCTTTTGCCTGCTTCATTTACTGCATTTTTATATTTTCTCCTTTCATCAATTAAATTCAATATTTCTTCTGTTACCCAAGGATTTCTATTAGCCCTCGTCTTTTTACCTACTTGATCCTCTGCTGCCTTCACTACTTCATCCCTCAGAGCTACCCATTCTTCTTCTACTGTATTTCTTTCCCCCATTCCTGTCAATTGTTCCCTTATGCTCTCCCTGAAACTCTCTACAACCTCTGGTTCTTTCAGTTTATCCAGGTCCCATCTCCTTAAATTTACACCTTTTTGCAGTTTCCTCAGTTTCAATCTGCAGTTCATAACCAATAGATTGTGGTCAGAATCCACATCTGCCCCTGGAAATGTCTTACAATTTAAAACCTGGTTCCTAAATCTCTGCCTTACCATTATATAATCTATCTGATACCTATTAGTATCTCCAGGATTCTTCCAGGTATACAACCTTCTTTTATGATTCCCATTATATACTACCCGTGATATTATTGACTACAGAACACACCTAATAAATAACTTATGGCTCCCCAGCTAACCGGCCGAAGTGGCCGCGCGGTTCTGGCGCTGCAGTCTGGAACCGCGAGATACACACACATATGTGTGATACTCATCCATGCCCGAGGCAGGATTCGAACCTGCGACCGTAGCGGTCTGGCGGTTCCAGACTGCAGCGCCAGAACCGCGCGGCCACTTCGGCCGGCTACCTGGGGGAGGCATAAGTTATTTATTAGGTGTGTCCTGTAGTCAATAATATCACGGGTAGTATATAATGGGAAGTTGTCAGTCGTGTCTCTGAAGACTTGCCAGTTAGCTCTGCTAGCACCAATCGTTGTTGTTGTTGGGTGTGGGTATGCGTGTGTATGTGGCAGTTTGTTTGATAATTGTATTGTGACCTTAGAGATGTAATATATATATTGCTGGTACCTCCTGTATATCCACAATATGTCGGTGCTTGTCCTGCCTTGCTTAGCCGAAAAAGGCTACATTCATTTAATGTGTCTACTATCGTTTGTCCTCTGGTATTCGTCCTGTTAGCTTGTCAGAGGGTATAGCAGGCGTTTATATCCGAGGGTACGAGAAATATTTTGCAGCTAGAGAAACGTGCTCACTTCCTTAGTATGTCTGAAAGTGATTCCATGACATTTGAGTTCGATGACATACGACAGTTGTAAGAATATTGATGAAATTACAAATGTTTCCCATCTCAGTGTGATTTCAGCTGTTGCAACGTGTTGTGTGAGGAGATGTGTGATCTATGTCACCGTGACACCTGTATTGGCGACTATCGTATAGTGCCTCAGGAGACCAGATATTGTACCACCACGCACGTAGTGTACCTGTACAGAGATGACGTTAAATCCTTGATGGTTAACGTAGGTCAGGCAAAGGCACCAGTATCTGACGAGCAGCATTTGCTAGATATGGAAGTAGAAAACAATTTTCAGAATGTAAGAGAATCACATGCCACCGCATCGGAAAACATACTTTCCGAAGTGGGGGGCGAGGCTCTGTGGATACCAAATAATGCACCACCGAGTAATGAACAAGTGATACCAATAACTTCATTGCAAATGCATGGGGGCGAGTCAAGTGGTAGGATGGGTACAGCACCGGTGTGTTCACCCATTACCGACCCCTTCGCAGAATTTTTGCAACGACTCGATCAGAAACTTAACCAAAAAGAACAAATGTTAGAGAAAAAACAAGAGCGGGACGGGAAACCTGTACAAAGAGAACAACTTTTAGAGAAAAAACTGAGTGGTATACATTCCGAACTTGTAGAAATGCGTGGTGTGTAAAAAAAAATACCAGATCTAGTCCAAAACTTAACTAGTCAGATGGAATATTTACAAATAGCTCACACTAAGCTTAAAGACGAAATTCAAAACTTGGTAAGACGTGTCAAAAATGTAAAGCCTGAGACACCTCAGAACATAGAGAAACATCTAGACGCCCAAGTACTAAAGGTCGAAAAAGAGTTTGATGAGTGGCTATCTGTACAGGATGGCGACATATCATCAAAGATCGAATTAAGCATAAAATCAGCTGTTGAACAAGGGTCAGTGGGTCTGAGCGCGAAAACCGACGCCAGCGCTGCCGCAGTTCAAATAGAATTAGTTCAGATACAGTCACGCGTACCAGCGGAGTTATCCGTTTGGTGAAGAGATGTCGCTCGGAGACTAACCGAACTGCGAAAGCAAGCTGACGGCCCAAGACCCCTATTCAGTCAGATTCCTGGGTTGGAAATGAGCAATAACACAAACAATGTGCAGAGCGCTTAGCGCATGCACCACCGGTTGACAATAGCAGTTCACAGTGCGGCATCCCTTACTGTTCACCGCCGGATATAAGGACGGAGACAGACGGTGCTAATTCACGGTACCGTAAAGAGGATAATGTTATTAAACATAGGTAGTTTCAACCATTCAGCGATGAAAAGCGGACCGTACATACTGTGGTACTCATTACAAGTTTCCCTAATGTTTGTCCACGGGGATGGACGGAAAGGCAAAGAATTCAATTCATTGTATCACTAATACAAGGTGACGCGGCACTCTGGGCAACGAACACGTCCTAGAGATGCCTACCCAAGCAGCAGTCTGAGTACACACTTTTACAAAAGTTCAGTTCCAATTGTATACAGGAAAGGTTAAGGAAAGAGCGGTAAAGTTCTGAGACGTTCAATCCAAGACTGGGAACCCTCGAACCCTCCGCAAGTATTTTGAAAAGTATATTAATAATACTAGATACTGGGATGAACCAATGTCTGACTGGGACATAATAAGGCAAATTAAAATGAAATTATCTAGTGACACAAAAAAGTACTTTATTAATGTACCGGAATATGACATTGAACAGTTTATGGAGCTTTCTGACTCTGTAGATTTGCTTATCGAAGACATGAAAAGCAAAGGTAAATTTAATCATGCAGGTTGTAATAAGCAAAAAGCTGAAAACAACTGCAACGGTACTAACCAAACACCTAACGGTAATGGTAACCGTAAGAATGGAGGAAACCGAATCGAGGGCCCAATAATGGTAATGAGTTAACAAATCAATGTAGGAAAAGACATTACGACGGGCACATGAACCACGGATACAATGGTAACGGAAACCCGCAGTGTCAGAGTAACCGTAACCAAGGGCACGAGTACAATGAACAATCAGTGCAGTGGAAACCAAATACGGCTCCACAATGGGCACAGAAATCGAAACAACCTCCGAATATGACGGCTGGTTACAGCAACCAGCAATAATATCAAAATCATACTGCTTATTAAACTACATCATAGGGGAGGCAAAAAAACAGACCCAACAATCGTAATAATAATCAAAAGCATAGCGTGAGGGTAGTGGAGGTGACCGATAACTGCCCACTCACTGTAACCGATGCGTCACACCAAAACAGCCATAATCTGCTCTCCTTTGCTGGCTGTGAGAGCTTGTAATGAGAGCACAATCCATACACAAGGCGCAAATCTAAAAACGCTAAGGTACATTAATGGAGTTAACATTAAGGATGAATGATTGAACATACCTATGAAGTGTCAACAAACCGATTGTACGGATAACTAAATCCTGTAAACAAGGGCCGGCCGGAGTGGCCGAGCGGTTCTAGGCGCTACAGTCTGGGACCGCGCGACTGCTACGGTCGCAGGTTCGAATCCTGCTTCAGGCATGGATGTGTGTGATGTCCTTAGGTTAGTTAGGTTTAAGTAGTTCTAAGTTCTAGGGGACTGATGACCACAGCTGTTGAGTCCCATAGTGCTCAGAGCCATTTGAACCATTTTTCTCGTAAACAAGGGTAAGCGAGTCGTATTGACAATGTCACGCACACAAGAAAACCACATCAAATACTGCCGAAGCTTTCGAGTAAATTAGGAAAGTTTACAAAAAATGGTTCAAATGGCTCTGAGCACTATGGGACTCAACAGCTGTGGTCATCAGTCCCCTAGAACTTAGAACTACTGAAACCTAACTAACCTAAGGACATCACACACATCCATGCCCGAGGCAGGATTCGAACCTGCGACCGTAGCAGTCGCGCGGTTCTGGACTGCGCGCCTAGAACCGCGAGACCACCGCGGCTGGTGGAAAGTTTACAGGTTATCCATTCAAACGTATTATTATGTGAACCAAAATAATAATACAATGTATTTATAAATGATAACACCGAAGAAAAAAGGGAAATCATACATAGTAAAGTGTTGATATTGGAATATTCGTCTGCTGTACAACAAAAGGAACTGACTCAATTGCTAATACAATGTGAGAGTGTGCCCTCGGAGATGCCGGGTACTACAAGGGGTATACCTACAACATGGAAGTAGTGCCTCATAGTACGTCGTTTTGCCATGCTAACTACACCGTTCCATAGTCCAAAAAGGAGGCGGGAATCAAAGAACTGTACACGCATACAGATTAAAAAAGATTTTTTCAGTATAACAGTACCTAAATTTGTAAATACTAGTTTAAATTTGTGATGTATTTTTTCCTAGTGTGAAGACAGAATATTTTAATACTTGTATGTAGAGAAAACCATGTATTAAAAGTTACTTTATGCGAGAATTTATACCAAGTGCAAAGCACTACTGCTATTGACATCATTTAAGATGTGCAAAAATGTGACGTATGACATAAGTTTGTGTATATACTAAAGACTTAGTCAAGCGTAAATGGCAACACAAAATGTTGAAAGAATTTGAATTTGAATTTTTCATTAGTGTCTAGAAAAAGTGTTATTTCTTGTTGGTGTTGAATGATGTAGATATAAATAGTGTATATTATGCCCTTAGGATACATGTTGAAAACATGGGCGACGTGTGAGCACTGATTTTAAAGGCGAACATGAGAGTAGGGTGCGCTGACGCCAAAGATACCTCACGTGTCGTGTGTGCAGGAAATTAAGCATTTAACAGTCCGTTGACTGCCTTTGGCTCCAGTTCATAATACGGCTTAGAAAATAAAGAAATTGGACCGGTAATAATAAATGTAGAGAGAACACTGTAAGACGAAATCATAAGGTTAGTCAAGTCTATTTGATGTGTATGTTTAAGTTGTGTAAATGTTCGTCCTATAATATATCTAATTTGACGGTGGTTGAGTAACACAGCAGTCATGTGACCAAGATTTTAAAAAGGCAAGCAAGCCAAAGCTCGAGGTTCTTAGCCAGTGTGCTGTTGTATTGGTACGGCGTTTTGAACATATTTTTGCGACGACACAGCTTTTCGGGTTTGATGTACATTACGTTACAAATATTTCGGTGTCCACCAGTCTGTGACTCAGAATGCGTTGGATCTCATAATGTTAGCGAACTATGTCACAGCCCGCTTATCAGCAATTCAATAATCTCCGACTGTAGTAAATCTGTCACTGTTCAAAGATTGCCGGCCGGTGTGGCAGAGCGGTTCTAGGCGCTTCAGTCTGGAACCGCGCGACCGCTACGGTCGCAGGTTCGAATCCTGCCTCGGGCATGGATGTGTGTGATGTCCTTAGGTTAGTTAGGTTTAAGTAGTTCTAAGTTCTAGGGGACTCATGACACGGATGTTGAGTCCCATAGTGCTCAGAGCCATTTGTTTAAAGATTTATATGTAGCTATGGAAATTTGAGATTTTCGTTGCAGATTTTAGTAATTTGTTGCTTCGCTACGAACATTTAGTCCACACTCAATACTACCTGCAAATGCACTGCTTAATTGTTCTGTGCAGTCTTCACTTAGTATTGCATCGAGTCACCTATCAATATATGTCCGGCATTGGAATATACATTTATCTGTGTTTATTTTGAGAGAATATGTGGCCAAAGATTATGTCATTGGTTATAGCCCACATCATAATACTACTGAATTATTTCTTAGTGTTTACACGATAATGGTTATTAGCCATTTGTAATTTATATAGTTGTTTCGCTAATGTACATACGCTTCGAAAGTGGTCCACACGTCTACATTGGCTTAAAGCGACAGTGCATGATCGAATCCCTTTTGATCAAGAAAGACCACAAAAAATTTAAAAAAAATTATAAAATATAAGCTCTTGTTCTTACCCTCTGATGGTTTGGTAGCAACTAATTGATATAATCTGCGGAATAAGCAAATTTTTTTTGCCAAACCCGTAGTCGACTATCAGCTTTCTCAAAATGCATGTTAAGCAACATTAATGTACCCATTTCTGTTTTTCTAACATTAGTATGTCGTATATTATTAACAAATTAGAGGTAGTAATAACAAAAATATACTTTATTTTGAACAGCACATTACTGACAATCGTACAGTTTAACAAAATAGACGACAGAATATGCGAAATAAATTTCTAAAACAGGATAAGAGTTAAGTTTCCTAAAAAAGATACATTCTCTAGCAGTAGGTGTTTGGTAATACAGAGATGAAGAAGCACTCTTTAAAATTTATAATCAAACAACTGAAACTAGATAAAACTTACATTTTTGAGTGATATAATTACATTTAAGACAGTTAAATTTCTGAAAGTGTATGTGAACATCAGACACATCGTTATTCTAAGACGCCCCAGGAAATTCTTAATATATCACATAGTAAATTGACAACAGCAGCTGTAAGTATTGTAAGGAAATTGTTACCACATTTGTATCGACATTAAGAAACATCATATGATCAATGGTAGATATTGCTTAGTTGTCAAGGATGTGTGACTTCTTCTGAAGAGAGTTGGCAGAATGAATACAAGCCGTCAGATTACGTGTCTGGTGTTCTCTGTGGTGCAGCTTGCTTATGAAAATTCTTTCAGATGGCGCTCGTAATGCTCGAAATAGGTGCTGTCGGGGTCATACTTGGCCTTCAGCTTCTCAAACACGTCCTTTTTGTTATCTTTTATGAACTTGACAACCTTATCGACTCTCGCTTTCTGCTTATCACTGCATTTCGAACACTCAGTCTGTAAGGCATCCGGAATGACTCCCTTTAGTTCCTTACCATCTGGGGTGCATCGTTCGTCACCATCGTCCAGCAGGCAGTCCATGTAATTGTTGAAGAGCCGGTCGTTGTTGAGGATCTCGTCCAGGTCGACATTGTCGTACTTGGTGGAGTACTTCCCTTCGCCGGCGGAAGTCAGTGGCGCCACAGTGGCGACCACCAGAATGAGTAGAGGAGCGAAGGCCTTCCACATCTCTGCCGGTAGCTGTGAGGGAGCCTGGGTAGGAAGAGCACAAGGGGACTGCAGAAGTCAACTGCCGGCCTGAGGGGTTCTGCTCCCTTATAAAGGTAGCCGGAGGTGGGTGTAGACACCTCAGTTTCACCTGCTGGCCGAGTTAGCAGGGCCACTCCCGTAATCTTCGTGCATCACATCGCAAAGGAAGACCTTGAGGTGTAGTAGCGTGGCGTTCCCACTGATGAACAGGTATCGTAGTCCTCTATCTCCCCAGCACTTTCCTGTCTGCGGGAGTTAATTGGCCTCTCACAAGTACTGTTTCGATTGTTACGTATTAGACTTTTATAACATACATCTAGAGCTAACGAATTGGTATGTCAGTGAAGTCGTATTCAGAAGACGCGAAATTCCAATTCTTGTCGAGCGATGTCTGATAACGGCATTTTGTGGTGTCCACAAAGAATTATAAACGAACATCAGTGTTTATAGAATAGATTTACTGCTTCGGTCGCTTACTTTCCCTGTATTTATCCTGCCACTATCCTACGCAACTTAATGAGCTAAATGGAAACTTATAGCTGCAAAACAATATTTTCTTTAACTTCAGTAACGTACGAATGCTAAGCAGATAGCTAGATGAAATTTTTGTGAGAAATGAACCCTGTTGAAATCGCTTTGTCTTACCTAATTAAGTACAATCGACGCGATTTGACACTTAGCTGCGATTGTCAACAGAGTTGCAATTTCATCTGTATTGAAATTAGCCTTGCTGCGTGATACTGTTACGTTACTTAGAGAGATGTAGTAGAGATGTGAAATTCCTGAAATAATAACACTCCTGTCCTCTGATTGTTTATTGTTTGCCTGTCACTCTCCTGCGAGGCGCTGTTTTTCTCCCGAGTTTCATTGCAGCGTAACTATTATCAATCTGTACGGTGCAGTAGACTTAATACTTATCTACATTACTGGCCATTAAAATTGCTATAGCAAGAACAAATCCAGATGATAAACGTGCATTCATTGGAAAATATATTATACTAGAGCTGAATTTGGGTGCATAGATCCTGAGAAATCAGTACTCAGAACAACCAACTCTGGCTGTAATAACGGCCTTCATACGCCTGGGCATTGAGTCAAACAGAGCTTGGATGGCGTGTACAGGTACAGCTACCCATGCAGCTTCAACACGATGCCACAGTTCATCAAGAGTACTGACTGGCGTATTTTGACGAGCCAGTTGCTCGGTCACCATTGACCAGACGCTTTCAGTTGGTGAGAGATCTGGAGAATGTGCTGGCCAGGGCAGCAGTCGAACATTTTCTGTATCCAGCGAGGCCCATTCAGGACCTGCAATATGCGGTCGTTCGTTATCCTGCTGAAATGTCTGGTTTCGCAGCGATCGAATGAAGAGTAGAGCCAGGGGTGTACGTAACACATCTGAAATGTAACGTCCACTGTTCAAAGTGCCGTCAATGCTAACAAGAGGTGAACTAGACGTGTAACCAATGGCACCCCATACCATCATGCCAGGTGATACGCCAGCATGGCGATGACGAATACACACTTCCAATGTGCTTTCACCACGATGTCGCCAAAGACGGATGTGACCATCATCATGCTGTAAACAGAACCTGGTTCGTCGTTGAGTACACCATCGCAGGCGCTCCTGTCTTTCATGCAGCGTCAAGGGTAACCGCAGCCACGGTCTCCGACCTGATAGTCCATGCTGCTGCAAACATCGTCGAACTGTTCGTGCAGATGGTTGTTGACTCAGGTATCGAGACGTGACTGCACGATCCATTACAGCCATGCGACTGCTAGTGATACGAGGCCGTTGGGATCCAGCACGGTGTTCCGTATTACCCTCCTGAACCCACCAATTCCATATTCTGCTAACAGTCATTGGATCTCGACCAACGCGAGCAGCAATGTTGCGATATCATAAACCACAATCGCGATAGTCTACAATCCGACCTTTATCAAAGTCGGAAACGTGATGGTACGCATTTCTGCTCCTTACACGAGGTATGACAACAACGTTTCACCAGGCAACGCCGGTCAACTGCTGTTTGTGTATGAGAAATCGGTTGGAAACTCTGCTCATGTCAGCACGTTGTAGGTGTCGCCACAGGCGCCAGCCTTGTATGAATGCTCTGAAAAGCTAATCATTAGCATATCACAGCATCTTCTTCCTGTCGGTTATATTTCGCGTCTGTAGCACGTCATCTTCGTGTTGTTGCAATTTTAATGGCCAGTAGTGTAATAACTCAAGTACGTATAAAACGTGATGTTTGGTGTTCACGCAAGACCACTAATGTTAACAAACTAGCTTCTTTTACAAGCAAGTACTGGGAACTTTTTACCAAAGCGTAATACCTTTTTGTAACAGTGATAGTTGTGAGTTGGGTAATGTGTTATAACAAGAATGTGATGCATTAAAATCACAGTTACCATTTTAAGAAAAATGTATTGTCAGAAATTAAGTAAACCTTAACAGATATGCAGTACACTTTAAAAGCTACACAAGTGATCATTCGAAGCAATAAAATGAAGTAAACATGGGCTCTAAAATGCATACTTTAAGAACCAAGAGCACTCCATCTTCGATATTGTGAAACAAATCAATTCCACTGCAAGCTCTTTGCATTCCATATTTTGAGGGAAAAGAAAATATTGTCCAGTAAACATGGGCTCTAAGTTGCATATCCAAAGAATTATGAGGACGTTTTCACCTTTGCTACTGTGAAACACAACTTTCCTGCAAAACACGTTCTCAAAGTCCTTAAAGTGTGCATTTTAGGTTAAATAACCTTTTTTCTTCGCATGATCATTTTTGTCATATGCAACGGAATTTTGTGGGTACTTACCACGACAATCCTATCACCAAGCTGCATTGTATGTTTTCCCCATCGATCTATGTCAGTATGACTAAATCCTCGATTACGTCTTGGCTGCACCGTTGTGCACACTCCCTCTCACTCCCCACTGAAAACCTCTCATTTTGTGTTTTTATCTCATGTATCCCAGATCTTCAAGAGAAGCAATTGTTTTACAAATTTGTCCGGCAGTATCATTTTTTTCGCGTGTTCCCCTAACTTTTAAGCATTGTGTTAAATGTGTCGATCTCATACTATGCAGGAGAACTGAATTTACGAATTACGTATGTTTGACGTTTATTCTTGTTACCCGTCACACCACTGGCAAGATCAACCCAAAATCATAGCAACAAATAGTAATAATACCGTCCAAGTGGCGATCGACGTAGGTTGTGTTGAGTGCTTGCCTGAACTAGTCTTCATTTCGTCTTTCGAAGTCTGTTTTCTTCATGATTTTGCAATTTTATTTAAATTATTGCATCAAATGCGCTTCCTATCGCCACAGTCGGCATTTAACTTTATGGACGAAAACTCATCAAGCTTTTGATTGGTTGAATGCCTCTCGGCACGAATACCTCTCTTGTACAAAACTTTTCATCACGGAGCAGTAATTGCAGACTACTTCATCAATTGAAGGACTGCAGGTTTCGCAGGAGAGCTTCTGTAAAGTTTGGAAGGTAGGAGACGAAGTACTGGCAGAAGTAAAGCTGTGAGGACGGGGCGTGAGTCGTGCTTGGGTAGCTCAGTTGATAGAGCACTTCACCGCGAAAGGCAAATGTCCCGAGTTTGAGTCTCGGTCCGGCACACAGTTTCAATCTGCCAGGAAGTTTCATATCAGCAAACACTCCGCTGCAGAGTGAAAATCTCATGCACTTATTTCAATAGTGGTACAAGTCCATTTTTGTTCATTTTGAGATACAGAGTCCTGAAGTTAAATGAGCGCTGAAATACTTGCAGTTGAGATACCAGAAATATTCAGGCATACAGCTTCTTGCTGGAGATGAACCTTTCTTTCTCTTTCTTTGGATCATTAATTTCATATGCATTATAGGCAGAAAAGTGGAGGTAATGGACTTGTACTACTATTGAAATAAGCCCTTTAATTATTTGTTGGATGTATTCCCATCTCTGTCTTCGTCTTCTTCTTCTTCTTCTTCAGTTTTAAGCCTCTGCAGCTCCCCCTAGTACCACCTTAACATGTGTTCTACTATCCTGTCCCTTGTTCTTGTTAATGATTTCCATATACTCCTTTCCTCGACGATTCTGCGGAGCATGTCTTCATCCCTTACCTTATCAGTGTACCAAATTTTCAACATTCGTATGTAGCACCACATGTCAGATGCTTCGATTCTCTCCTGTTCCGTTTTCCCCACAGCCCACGCTTCACTACCGTACACTGCTGCGCCCAAAACGTACATTCTCATAGATTTTTTCTCAAATTAATAAATATGTTTGACACTAGTAGATTTCTCTGGGCCAGGAACGCCCTTTTTGTTAGTGCTAGTCTGCTTTTTATGTCTTTCCTGCTGAGACCATCATGGGTATTTTACTGCTTACGTATCAGAATTTCTTAACTTTATCTGCTTCTTTGTTTGCAGTTTTGCTGTTAGGTTTCTCGCTGTTATCATTCCGCTACTTCTCGCTACTTTCGACATTCTTCGCTTTTCTCTCAATGCATATTCTATACTCATTAGACTGATCATTCTATTCGACAGATCCTGCTATTCTTCTTCGCTTTCTTTGAGGATGGCAATGTCATCAGCGAATCTTAATATCGGTATCCTTTCAGCTTGAATTTTAGCGTATCATGAACATTTCTGCTATTTGTTTCATTGATACTTCACTATATAAGTTGAACAGTAGGGACGAAAAACTACATCCCTATCTTACACACTTTTGATCCGAGCACTTTGTTTTTGAATTTCCACTCTTATTGTTCCCTCTAGGATGCTATAAAAATTGTGCATTATCCGTCTTTCCCTACAGATCACCCCTATTTTCAGTCAAAAATTAGAAAATCTTGCAATATTTTCCATTGTCGGACACATTTCCTAGGTCAATGAATGTGTCTTGATTTTTCTTCAGGTTTGGTTCCTTTACCAACCGCAACGTTGAAACTGCCTCTCTTGAACTTTTTCCTTTCCTAACGACAAACTGGTCATCATCTATCTGATCATCAATTTTCTTTTCCATGCACCATATCTCTGCGAATTCTTTAAACTCAGTTCTATGTCGTTATCTTATTTTAGTAGTTCGTGTACTGGAGCTGCGAAGTAAGAAAAATGTTCAAATGTGTGTGAAAACTTATGGGACTTAACTGCTAAGGTCATCAGTCCCTAAGCTTACACACTACTTAACCTAAATTATCCTAAGGACAAACACACACACCCATGCCCGAGGGAGAACTCGAACCTCTTTCGGGACTAGCCGCACAGTCCATGACTGCAGCGCCCCTGACCGCTCGGCTAATCACGCGCGGCTGCGAAGTAATTCGCCTTCCTCTCTCATAAGGTAGTGCCCCGGTCGTTAAGGTGTAAGAGCAGGTCTCGAACAGCGCTTCTGTTTTTTTGTAGTGCATCTTAGTGTACTTGCAGCTAAATATCTAGAATAAAAGAACAATTATCTCGCCTTTCAGTTTCTCAGTTCCCCTGAAATTTCATAACGCTGCGAATCTGAAACAAAGAGTTCTCACTTTTACCACAGAAAATATTTACTTACAAGGATTATCGATGCAACTTAGTTGGTTTGATTTCTCCGTTGATGCCCCAAGATGACTTTAATGGGAAACGCTTTCCTTTTGTAATCCGGTCCATCAATGGAAAACGTTGCTAGGAAGTCAACATGCGCAGTGACGTGTGTCCGGCATTCCTCTGTATGTCCCTCAGGAACAGCGGTTAACCATGCCTGAGATGGCATCGTCTTAAGAATTTCAAAATTTTGCTTGAGGATCTGAACTAATTACTGGTTTTCGTCTCAAACTGAAGACAGACACTAAAAGCTTCTTGGTTAATTTCAGAAAGCAGTCTGTACATTTCCCAGTGGATACAACGAGACGTTGATAACAAAGCAGATGTTAACCTATGATGAACAATAGTCAAAATGTTTTGATTGATCAGACGAAAAAATTGAACTACATGGAGCACATGAAACAGCAATACGCCCAGATGCACAATAACATTATATCAAACGAAAATAAAATCAGTTACACGGGTACAAAGCTATAAAATATCATCAACATTTAATAGTGAGTACGACACTAGTAAAAGCAGTTTCTTTTCCGTTCATTGACGAGGGTGCAACAGATGACAGTTGAAAAGCATAGATAGCGACAACAGATGTTGATTTGTTAACTAAAAAACAGAACTTAATACCGTTTATGAAGACGAGTGTCCACACTACTCCATTAAAAACTGAAATGTCAATCCCCCATGATGCTGGGAATGTGCAAACTATGACTAAGTCCAAGAAGCCATCGTGGGCTTTGAGAAGGACGGCACCAACGACAATACCGACATGATTCCGCAATGCTGTGGGCTCGTGGACGGTTTAGAAGCGGGTACAGCAAAGTGTTGCACTTAGGAGTGGCTGAGGGAAGTTCAGCGAGTACCGAATGGTTCATTGATGCGCCCAAGACGACTCTGTCAAATGGCCAGCAGAAGCAGCCGGCATTGAACTTGGAGAATGCCCTGGCCGAAGGGTAGTTGAGCGTCGACATGAATTTTCCTCAGCGAATGGATACCGGTGCAGTGTAACTTGGGAGGGTGATTTCGCGGAAGCAAGATAGTCAGCAGGGACTGCGGGACTGTCTACTTCGACATGCGCGCCGTATGTTGGAGGGGCTCCCACCCCATGACGCTATGGCGGCTGCTTGAGGATTGGAGGAAAATAGCATAGCGAGTTGTGTTTCAGGCGTTGTGTGAATCGATATGTCATGCCGTGCCCCGTACAAGGTTAGCTTTGGAGAACGCGGGCCGCATGAAAATGGCTGACATCGAAATAAGTGTCCAAGGAATAGAAAAGCAACTGAAATCACTGAACAGAGGAAAGTCCCCTGGACCTGATGGGATACCAATTCGATTCTACACAGAATACGCGAAAAATACTTGCTCCCTTTCTAACAGTCGTATACCGCAAGTCTCTAGAGGAACGGAAGGTTCCAAATGATTGGAAAAGAGCACAGGTAGTTGCAGTTTTCAGGAAGGGTCGTCGAGCAGATGAACAAAACTATAGGCCTATATCTCTGACATAGATCTGTTGTAGAATGTTAGAACATGTTTTTTGCTCACGTATCATGTCATTTCTAGAAACCCAGAATCTGCTCTGTAGGAATGAACATGGATTCCGGAAACAGCGATCGTGTGAGACCCAAATCGCTTTATTTGTTCATGAGACCCAGAAAATATTAGATACAGGCTCCCAGGTAGATACAATTTCCCTTGACTTCCGGAAGGCGTTCGATACAGTTCCGTACTGTCACCTGATAAACAAAGTAAGAGCCTACGGAATATCAGACCAGCTGTGTGGCTGGATTGAAGAGTTTTTAGCAAACAGAACACAGCATGTTGTTATCAATGGAGAGACGTCTACAGCCGTTAAAGTAACCTCTGGCGTGCCACAGGGGATTATTATGGGACCATTGCTTTTCACAATATACATAAATTACTTAGCAGATAGTGTCGGAATTTCCATGCGGCTTTTCGCGGATGATGCTGTAGTATACAGAGAAGTTGCAGCATTAGAAAATTGCAGCGAAATGCTGGAAGATCTGCAGCGGATAGGCACTTGGTGCAGGCAGTGGCAACTGCCCCTTAACATAGACAAATGTAATGTATTGCGAATACATAGAAAGAAGGATCCTTTATTGTATGATTATATGATAGTGGAACAAATACTGGTAGCAGTTACTTCTGTAAAATATCTGCGTACGGATCGATTTGAAGTGAATTGGAAAGACGGGTCCCAGGTTGAGATTCATTGGGAGAGTCCTTAGAAAATGTAGTCCATCAACAAAGGAGGCGGCTTACAAAACACTCGTTCGACCTATACTTGAGTATTGCTCATCAGTGTGGGATCCGTACCAGATCGGGTTGACGAAGGAGATAGAAAAGATCCAAAGAAGAGCGGCGCGTTTCGTCACAGGGTTATTTGGTAAGCGTGATAGCGTTACGGAGATGTTTAGAAAACTCAAGTGGCAGACTCTGCAAGAGAGGCGCTCAGCATCGCGGTGTATCTTACTGTCCAGGTTTCGAGAGGGTGCGTTTCTGGATGAGGTATCGAATATATTGCTTCGTCCTACTTATACCTCCCGAGGAGGTCACGAATGTAAAACTAGAGAGATTCGAGCGCGCACGGAGGCTTTCAGACAGTCGTTCTTCCCGCGAACCATACGCGAGTGGAACAGGAAAGGGAGGTAATGACAGTGGCACGTAAAGTGCCCTACGCCACACACCGTTGGGTGGCTTTCGGAGTATAAATGTAGATGTAGATGTACGAAAAGCGACGAGGCCTGGATTTGGGTATCTGGCAGCCGACGTGATTGGTGATGGGAACGCAGGTCGCGGTGAAGTGCACGGGAAGAGACAGTTTGAATTCGGAGTGCGCGCTGCTCGTGGTGATCCGTGTTTCGGATTCCATGGTTCGTGGCCGATCTTTCTCCTGTAAATGCTGGGCCTGTTTCCGAGAAGGGTGTCGGGGGGGGGGGGGGGGCGGCAACTCAGCGTGTCGACACGGGCACACTGCGAGAGGAGCAAGAGGGAGGTAGCTGTCTGCTGCACTGTCCGACCTTTGGAAAACGCCTTGAGTTATTCTTCACCTGACACCTCTCAAGATCTTCCCCGTGAGCGCGTTTGGGAACGCTCGTATTTCTCGGGGTTAACTTAAATCGAGGAAGAGCCATTTCTCAGCGGTGAAAGCTTCCCATTGTTTGGCCTTTTTAGTGTCCCTGCTGTTGTGGTAGTAGCCTGTGACAACTTAGCCAGGTACATTGCCTCATGGTTCGTTCTTCAGCTCAGCCTCCTGTTTTAGAATTTCGTGGCTGCCGCCTATATACTGTCTCCAAATTGGAATGTAACGGCTGGCTGCAGCGCGCCCACCGCTTCGAACCGCCTCAAAGTGTAATAATTTATTGTGGCGATATTTGTTAAAGTTTATTCTTTCCCTGTTACTTATCTTTTATGTATTATTATGAAGAGTTATGCCGATTCCCTCCGGGATTGACTTGTGTTTTGAAACTTACGTCCCGGCGTATTCTATGGTAATTTTCGTGAACCAATAATTACTACCTTCCGAGAGTAAAAGCTTTCTGGCTCAGTCTGGATGAAGTCCTCTAGCAATACTTTCTGTAGTATTTACGTACGCGAATGAAATTCTGTCCCGCTGTCTCGCCTCCATCACAGGGACGTAATATTTGAATTTGTTTAACGGTTTTCGTTTGAACTTATTCACGTCTACGGGGCCCAAGTGGATGGGGTCCTGTCCAATCTACTGAATTTGTCACCTCGTTTTGACAGATTTTGAAACTTTCTGGTCCGCAGCTCGTGGTCTTGCAGTAGAGGTCTCGCTTCCCGCGCACGGGGTCCCGGGTTCGATTCCTAGTGGGGTCTGGGAATTTTCTCTGCCTTGCGATGACTGGGTGTTGTGTGTCCTTCGCCATATCATCATCATTGACTCGCAAGTCACAAAAGTGGCGTCAGCTAAAAAGGACTTGCACTTTCGGCGGCCGAACACCCCGAATGGTGTCTCTCGGCCAACAATGCCGTACGATTATTTCATTTCATTGAGATTTTCTTATTGGAAATTACTCTTAGTATATCTTTGTCAAATTATGTAATATTATTATTCCGTTGGTGGCGTTTACCGGCTGTAGAGTAGATGAGTAGTTTCTTGCAATTTTCTATAATAGGTATGCAAATTTTGCAATTACCTTGCCAGTCTCCCTATACAAATGCCTTGGGTATTACTGTGCTGCCTGACGCAGCCTATTCTAACTTCCCCCTGATTTCAATTTGTCTAGTTGTTAAGTTCATTACACAGCTGCATCTATTTACACGTGACTGCAACGTGTGTTCTTGAAGGTGATTGCCAGAATTTTGAGCCGTTAGATCTGTTAACTGTCCTGATTTCCGGCCAGTGGCGGCAGGCATTGCGGATCAATTACCTATATATTATTATTTTAACAGAATTTGGTAAAATTTCTGATGATCGACGCTTGGTTAAAATGCGCTCTGGAGACCTTTACAAACATTAAAACCTGGGAATCAATGCCAAAGCTGTAAATCAAAATAGAACTTGTGATTTACTGCTTTGGTATTGATGATAATTTCCAGGTTTTAATGCCTGTAAATGTTCTTTTTGGGCTTCCTACTGAATTTAGTGGCTCTCAGGTTTTCATATTATTAAATGTCATTAATGTTGCCAAATCAATATCATGTTTTAATAGGCAATGAACTGGCTTAAGCAGTTTAATTAATTTACTTGCCTAGTTCAACATTGCCAATTGTTTAACGGTTTTATTCAACTTTTATACTCTCAGCATTAACGTTGGTATCTGTGTCACCATTTGTCTTTGGACGATAATACGAGGGTCACTCCAAAAGAAATGCACACTATTTTTGTAAAAATACAGTTTTCATTCTGTATGTGTGAAAGTTTTACAGTGTGAAGATACATCATTCCCGTTTGTTTTCAAACTTAGTTCAATCTGTTCCCGTGAGTGGCGCCGTCACAGCATGTCTTCTAGATGGCTGCTACACTTGACGTTCGTCAGAAGCAACGTGCTGTCATTGAATTCCTGCGCTGTGAAAAAGAGACAGTGGGAAACATCCACAAGAGGTTGAAAAAGGTGTATGGAGATGCTGCTGTCGATCGCAGTACAGTTAGTCGGTGGGCAAGCAGGTTACGTGATGAAAGCGGGCACGGCAATATTGAGGATTGTTCTCACAGCGGCAGGCCTCGTACTACACGCACTCCAGACGAGTTGGTGACTGCTGACAGACACATCACAGTGAACGAATTGTCAGGCTACGTTGGGATAGGGGAAGAAAGTGTTTGCAGAATACTGAAAGCGTTGGCGTTAAAAATGGTTTGTGCCAGGTGGGTTCCCAGGATGTTGACAGTGGCTCACAAAGAAACAAGAAAAACGGTATGCAGCGTACTTTTGGAGCAGTACAAGAATGGTGGAGTTGAATTTCTTGGAAGAATTGTGACAGGTGATGAAACATGGCTCTATCATTTTTTACCAGAGACGAAGAGGCAATCAATGGAGTGGCATCATACAAATTCACCCAAGAAAAAAATTCAAAACCACACCTTCTGCTGGAAAAGTTATGGCTACAGTGTTTTTCGATTGCGAAGGACTCTTGCCTGTGGACATCATGCCAAATGGAACCACCATAAATTCTGATGCATGTGTGACGACGACACTGAAGAAACATCAAGCTCGACTGAGTCGAGTTCCACCACATCGGCAAAAGTAGGATGTTTTGCTGTTGCACGACAATGCACGGCCACATGTCAGTCAAAAAACTATGGAAGCGATCACAAAACTCGGATGGACAACACTGAAACACCCGTCTTACAGCACTGACCTGGCTCCATGTGACTATCATCTCTTTGCGAAACTGAAAGACTAACTTCCTGGAACAAGGTTTGAAGATGATGACTCCCTTGTGCACGCTGCCAGACAGTGTGTAAGTAGGCTGTTTAGGTTTTTTATTGGTAACGCCCCCTCTGTATAAAAATCACTGGCTGTGCTGTGTGCAGTCTGTGTCTAGTTTGCATTGTTGTCTGCCATTGTAGTGTTTGGCAGCTGGCTGTGAACAGCGCGTAGCGTTGCGCAGTTGGAGGTGAGCCGCCAGCAGTGGTGGATGTGGGGAGAGAGATGGCGGAGTTTTGAAATTTGTCATGAACTGCTATATATATTATGACTATTGAGGTAAATACATTGGTTGTTCTCTATCAAAATCTTTCATTTGCTAACTATGCCTATGAGTAGTTAGTGCCTTCAGTACTTTGAATCTTTTATTTAGCTGGCAGTAGTGGCGCTCGCTGTATTGCAGTAGCTTGAGTAGCGAAAACTTTTCACTTTACATTACTAGTATGCTTGTCAGACTTAGAATCTGTTAACATGCAACAATGTTTGAAGTTAAATAGCCAGTCAAGAACCAAGAGAACTTATTGAAACAGAAATTACGAATGCATTGTTATTGTGAACAGACGACACAGTGTTATTGTTTGTGTACATTCTTGCTTGTTAGCTGCACGATTACGTAACGACTATAAGGCTCACAAACTTAGAGTATTTACCAGTACTGCTAATGAGATTTTAATGCAACATTTTGGTTTACTTGAAAATACATTCGGGATTTAAAGTACTTTCTCTGAGATACCAGATGACACAGTGGCTAGTTTATGTGACAGCTACACGATTTTATCACGACGCTACTAATGAGTGACAATTTACAATGTTGCTTTTGCAGTGTTTCTGTTTTATATCTGCACAGTTTTTCTGCATTATTCTGGAAAGAAAAACATGTTTTAGTAGTAACTTTTGTGGTATAGCAACAATGAGACAGCCTTTTTCGTGGCACAACAATACGTTACTGTACAGTACTTTGTTCATCACGCCAATAAGCATAATAACTACGATATCTATACACAAAGCATTTCCCTTTTGTTTATCATGAGGTAAGTACATTGACTTCTGCAGAACTTAGCTTTCGGAGGACAATAACTACGACACTTCCACAGAGATTATGTTACAAGACGCACAGTTTAGCGCTACAGTACACGTATTTGAGTGATTAATTTTATACTTAAAACATTTATTTTTAAAGATTTTTGAATTACAAAGAAAGTTTTCCGTGATACATTTCATTCTATTGGTGTAATCTGTAACACCTGAGGGTATAATTACATTAATCCTCAGGGGGGTACACGCTTACTTTGTGTACCATGTGTTTGGCAAGCACAAGGAGCCCTAGCTAATATGGTATTTGCTTATACAACTTTACACATCGGTACCATATTTCTCCAAGACAGAATTACACAGCTACCTGATTATTTAACAGAAAAACAAACATTTTTTTTTACTACATCAGTGACACATGTTTACGCAATTACACAGTTGGATAATTTCATACATACGAAATTGTATTTTGTCTGTACTTTGTGAACTGTTCGTATTTTTTCGGAACCATTGTGATACTATGAGAGCTCTGAATAATATATTTGGTATGGGATCACGATTTTTAAAGTACGTTTGAGGCAGATGACACTTTTGACATGAGCAGAGAATTTTTTTTTTTAGGTTTTGAAATTATTGGAGGAAGCTACGACGATTTTGAGAGTTGACTGAGGTGTTATGATATTACTACGATGACTATGTGTATTATGCTGTTGCGGTATGTTTATGATGCTGATGCTATATGAGTTATTTGAGTATGCTACGTATCTGTTCTCATAAAATATTGAAGTGTCGACGAATAAGGTAAGGAATAGTGAGTAGTGGTTAGGGACTCACTCTGGTTTGTGAAACAGGTTGTTGGAAACCAAGAATCGTACTTTAAGAGTTATGAAATGTATGTAAATGCGTGAATGTATTACAATGCCGACGAAAACTTTTTGGACACTGTTATATCAATAGGATTTTGTTTCTACAGATTTGTAACGCAAATTCTTGACCTGTGAAATATTTTTATACGAGACTGCCACTGTAGCGGAAATTGTTGTCGTAAATATTTCGGTAAGAAAGGTAAGTGACCTTCACGTAATGCGTTGTGGCGCCCAGCTGGGCCAGCCGCCTGGAGAAAAAGCCATTAGGAAAAAAAAAGAGGCCATTAACCTTGCTTCTGACATTCCTTTGTAGAAAGCATCGCAAATACGACACGCTCATCACCTGGAAACATATCGTACTTTCTGATATTTACTGAAATGCCTAATGAAATGACAAGAAATAGTTTGTCTACACACCTGATTATGACTACTGTCTTTCTAGATGAGAGACTTTTTTACTACTTATGAAATGCCACATGGCTATTGAACGATGTTCTTATGCTTTGCTTTGTACATAGTTGCTTATTTCATTTGATATGTTTTCCAGCAATGTTGCAGCATTGTTTTTATAAAATAAAATTAAATGCATTTGCTAATGTGAACACTTTCTGTCAACAGATCTATAAAATAATTATTTTATGACCCACATTCTTCGAAAAAGGAGCTCTTGGAATGGAAAGAACTATAAGAAGGGACTAATAACAGTAACTGCATACATAATATTCTTTTCCAGTACATGGTAATATTTTTTTACAATAAGTTGTTGTGGTGCACCACTTGAATTACATAGACATTAAGATGTGATTATAAATTTCCCTTGTCTGCATTGTTATCTTTAGTGTACTATTTTTTCTGCTTGAGCTTTGTCATGCTTAGGTATACGTTATAGCATTTACTGCTGCTGTTTGCCAGGCATAGTGCTACTGAATTTTAATTTGTGTTACTCTGCTAAGCCAGATTTATTTTTCTTGTTTGCTGCGCATTGCCTCATATTAGTTGTAATGTTGAATTGCTTGGTAATTTAGATTTACTGTAGCTTGCTTTGCAAATTTCCATTTTTTTCTTGCTGTTTGTGTTAATTGTTCTGTGCTGCTGCATTGCCTCGTCCCTTAGTTTAGCATCTGAGCTCAGTAGATTTAAGTTAGCTTAAGAGGGGGTAGACTAAAGAAGAGAATGAGTTGCGATGAATTGGAAGAAATGCATTGAGAAGTTATACGAAAAACGTAAAGAAAGCAGGTATGGGTAGGATTTTCTTGAAAATAAATAATGAGGTAAGAAATATGTGAACATATAAATACAGAAAGCATGCTTGGATAGGATTTTTTTGGTGGAAACAAATGTTGAAATAAGACGAAAGATCTATGGAATGAAGTTTTGGGTTGGACTGCAGTACCAAATGTTACACTGAAAACAAACCGTGTCCTTTCCTTTTGTGTTATCCCCCTATGTGTTTGTGTACCCTTGTGTATTTGTTTTCTTCCTGTCTCTGTGTACTGTTTCATAGAATTTTTTTCTCTTTTAATACTAAGCTACATTCACTATGATGAGGAGTACTGTTATCCTCAAATATAATTTGCATTAATAATATGTTATTTACTTTGTAAAGATGTTTAGACATTATTTATTCTGTTTTGTTTTAATGCTCATGTGTGAAGTTGATGTTTCAATAATTATTCTGATCTTTTATGTATTTACTTATGTCATAATTCCTGTAACACTGATGTATATGTTATTTCGATTCTTTTGTAAAGCCCCTATTACTACAAATGTTATCTGTATTGTTATGTTCTTTAATGATGTATTTTGTACCTTTGTAATTGTATTCTTATGTTATAAAATTGTAATTGACACCAGTTCATCATATTATTAACTTGTAAGTTCCATTTCACTGCACACATTTCTGTTGGTCATAGTATATGGACAATATGTGAGAAGTATGGACTGTTAGTGTTTGCACGTGTGTTAATAATTCAGCAAGGGACTGGATAACAGCTATGCTGGTTCTAAGGACAATTCCAAAAACTTTGTGAGTGCACAAGTGGTGGTTTATGGACTTGCTATATTGTCCGCAAGACTCTTCAATGGTGATTGTGCACCTGCACAGTCACAACAGATGGCTGATGGCCATTTCTACAAGGACTACAGTGGGTCTACACCTTTGCGGACTCACCAGTACCATTATTTCTACAAGGACTGCAGTGGGTCTGCACCTCTGGTAGCCCACCAGTACCGTAATCTCTACCAGGACTACAGTGGGTCTGCTCTGTGATGACCTACCTACCAATACTCTTCAAAACTTCGACTGACTCTGCTGTGGGTTTGCTCTGTTGTGGCCCATTACCTGTCAGCATGTCAAATTTTAGCTTTTGACCAACATTGTATCAATAAGTGTGTGCATTTGATTTCTTTGTTATTGTAATTACGATTATGAAAAATTTTAACAAATATGTATTGCCCAGTGCCCAAAACAATTTGTAAAATTTTTTGTGGGGAGCATTGGGGCTATGTAAGTAGGCTGTTTAGGTTTTTTATTGGTAACGCCACCTCTGTATAAAAATCACTGGCTGTGCTGTGTGCAGTCTGTGTCTAGTTTGCATTGTTGTCTGCCATTGTAGTGTTTGGCAGCTGGCTGTGAACAGCGCGTAGCGTTGCGCAGTTGGAGGTGAGCCGCCAGCAGTGGTGGATATGGGGAGAGAGATGGCGGAGTTTTGAAATTTGTCATGAACTGCTATATATATTATGACTATTGAGGTAAATACATTGGTTGTTCTCTATCAAAATCTTTCATTTGCTAACTATGCCTATGAGTAGTTAGTGCCTTCAGTACTTTGAATCTTTTATTTAGCTGGCAGTAGTGGCGCTCGCTGTATTGCAGTAGCTTGAGGTAAGTGATTTGTGAAAGGTATAGTTTAATGTTAGTCAGGGCCCATTCTTTTGTAGGGATTATTGAAAGTCAGATTGCGTTGCTCTAACAAAATATTGTGTGTCAGTTTAAGCACAGTCCTGTATAATTGTTCTAAGGGGAAGTTTCAAGTGGCTCCAACAGGTTGGTCCAGAATTTTACTGTGCGGGTTTACAGGCGCTGTTTCCAAGATGGCGTAAGGCAGTTGAGAGAGATGGAAATTATGTGGAGAAATGAAAATATTGTTCCTAAAGGATGTATCTACACACTGTAAAACTTTCAAACATGTAGAACAAAAGATGAATTTAAAAAAAAAATAGTGTGCATTTCTTTTGAAGTGACCCTCGTAAATGCTGTCTTAGGAACTTGCAAGTGCTGCGGGTAGTGTTCAATCGCACGTTTTCCTAGTCTTCCCAAATGCAAGCAACCAGGCGCAAAACCTAGCGTAACGATGCTGACGTGCGCTGTTTCCATGCGATCTCTCGGAGTAGCGTTACTAGCATCAGGGGCACGCCCTACACGCGATGTGCGTCTTTAAACGCGTAGGCCGCTTTGCATGGTCCCAGCAGACGAACACAGCATTATCGACATTGTCCAGTCATCAGTCAAAACCGGAATAACCACCTTTTGCAGCGCCGACTGCTGTTGACGTGCAGGAAGAGAGTTAGTGATGTTTTGCAAGGTACATATAGGGACCTAGAGCTGCGGCTACTACTGTATCGTGGCTAACTGCGCTAGGTTTCTCGGTGGAGGACCCATGACGAAAACAGCCTGATCGAGGCAGTCCACAGAGTGTCCGCAGGTTTTAAATCAGGGACGTTTGGTGGCCACGGAAGTGTGGTAAACTCATCCTGGTGCTTTTCTAGGCTCCCACGTACACTGCGAGCTGTGAGACACATAGTATCGTTCTGCTGGTGGCTGCCATAGTGCCGACGTGAAACAAACTGATGGTAGGGGTGGACGTACTGCTCAAGGATAGATGAATACTTGTGTCGATCCGTTGTGCCTTCCAGGCTGACTCTATCGCCCAGGGATTGCCAAGGAAACATACCCCAGACCGTAGCGCTTCCCACTCGGGCGTGGATTTCAGATATTTCGTGCGTTACACGCCACGGCCATCTGTCCAACGGAACATAAAACGTGATTCACTTGAAAAAACCACCTTTCAGCATTCAGTGAACGTCCATTTGCGGTATTGGCTTGCAAACTCGAGCCATCGTAGCCAATGACCAGCAGTTAGTATGGGTGCATGAACCAGCGCCTACTGTGGAGGCCCATATGTGGCAACGTTCGCTGAACAGTCGTTGAGGAGACGCTGTTGGTAGCGGGGGGTCCGACAGCCGATTACTTTGTGCCAGGAAGGGCTCTCAACCAGGAAAGTGTCCAGACGTCTCGGAGTGAACCAAAGCGATGTTGTTCGGACG
This sequence comes from Schistocerca nitens, assembly GCF_023898315.1. Lineage (NCBI taxonomy): Eukaryota > Metazoa > Arthropoda > Insecta > Orthoptera > Acrididae > Schistocerca > Schistocerca nitens. Next base: position 102,536,669 of record NC_064614.1, on the reverse strand, counting down.
TGGAGGAGATGCAGAGAGATTGGAACTGTCGATGACATGCCTCTCTCAGGCCGCCCAAGTGATACTACTGCAGTGGATGACCGCCACCTACGTGTTATGGCACGGAGGAACCCTGGCAGCAACGCCACCATGTTGAATAATGCTTTTCGTGCAACCACAGGACGTCGTGTTACGACTCTAACTGTGCGCAATAGGCTGCATCATGCCCAACTTCACTCCCGACATCCATGGCAAGGTCCATCTTTGCAACTACGACACCATGCAGCGCAGTACAGATGGGCCGAACAACATGCCGAATGGACCACTCAGCATTGGAACCAGATTCTCTTCACCGATTAGTGTCGCATATGCATTCAACCAGACAATCGTTAGAGATGTGTTTGGAGGAAACTCAGTCAGGCTGAACGCCTTAGACACCCTGTTCAGCGAGTGCAGCGAGGTGGAGGTTCCCCGTTGTTTTGGGATGGTAGTATGTGCGGCCGACGTACGTCGCTGGTCGACATGGAAGGCACCGTAACAGCTGTATGACACGTGAATGCCATTCTCCGACCGATAGCGCAACTATATCGGCAGAATATTGGCGAGGAACTCGCGCCCCCATCGTGCACATCTTGTGAATTACTTCCTTCAGGATTACGACATCGCTCGACTAGAGTGACCAGCATGTTCTCCAGGCATGAATCCTATATAACATGCCTGGGATTGAGTGAACAGGGCTGTTTGTGGACGACACGATCCACCAACCACCCCGAAGGATCTACGCCGAATCGCCGTTGAGGAGTGAGACAATCTGGACGAACAATGCCTTGATGGACTTGTGGATAGTATGCCACGACGAAAACAGGCATACATCAATGCATGAGGACATGCTACTGGGTATTAGAGGTACCGGTGTGTAGAGCAAATTGGACCACCACGCCTGAAGCTCTCGCTGTAAGGTGGTACAACATGCAATGCCTGGTTTTCATAAGCAATAAAAATGGTGGAAATTATGTTTATGTTGTTCTCTATTCCAATTTTCTGTACAGGTTCCGGAACTCTCGGATGTAAGACTTTTTTTGATGTATGTATTAGACCCTTCTTGATTATTGTGAAGGTAGAGATGTAAAATGCCGAGCAGGCCACCAGAAGGTGGATATGTAGGCGATGAAGTACTGAATAGAACTGGGGAGTAGAAATCTTTGTCACAACCTGACTAGAAGAAGGAATCAGTTGGTAGGAGACATTCTGAGGCATCAAGGTATCACCAGTTCAGTTCTGGAGAGTTGCACATTAAGAAGGATGTAGCTTGCAGTAGTTACTCGGAGATGAAGAGCCTTAGACAGGATAGAGTAGTATGGAGAGCTGGATAAAACCAGTATTTGGAGTGCCATCAAGCCGCTCGTAAACAGATTATATGGAGTAAATGGGTTATTAACGTTTGCTGACGACCTCCTGGATATGGTATCCGGGAACTACAGAGAGCAATCAGAGAGTAACCGTAGGTAACTTCTCGTGAGTGTGAGTGACTAGTGCAGAAACTAGTGAAAAAATAGATACGGTGTACTTCTAACTTAACGGTGTACTCAAACGAAACCCCATCAATAAACTTGATAACATCAGCACATAAAGACAAGCAGTGACAAGGTACCTGGGTATACACATTAAAGCCGGCCGTTGTGGCCGAGCGGTTCTAGGCGCTTCAGTCCGGAACCGCGCTGGTGCTACGGTCGCAGGTTCGAATCCTGCCTCGGGCACGGATGTGTGTGATGTCCTTAGGTTAGTTAGGTTTAACTAGTTCTAAGTCTAGGGGACTGATGACCTCAGATGTTAAGACCCAGAGTGCTCAGAGCCATGTGAACCATACACATTAAAGAAAAACTAGTATTACACTAGCACACAACACTTACGATCGGAAAAGGAACGAAATTAATGCATAAATTGTCAAGACTGAATACTAAGCAGTACAGACCAATTCTAAAGTCAATACGCACATATCCCATTACCCTGTTCGAGTGTACTGTATGTTACGCGGCGGGCGCCTGGACGCATCGTCTCTCTCTTGAGACCTACAAAAATAGTGCGAAGTGTGGACAGAGAGGTAAACTCCTGAAGATATAAAGGACTTTTGGCAGATCTTCGATAGATTCAACGCAAGTGGTGTTGGCAGTGTGCCCACTGACTTCACCATCGATCAAAGAGAAGTAGCAGAATAGCTGAGAAGGGGCAGGCGCGACAAGTTACTGGAAATAAAGATAACCCAGAAAATCACTAACTAAAGCGTGCGGGGGCGAATGAAACCGGGCAAAGAGAATGGGATGCAACTGATAAACCACGTTGCGTCTACTCCTTCTTCCCCTCACGCGGGGACGAACGACGCTAAAGTACGTACGGGTATGCTTCAATCTCTCACGGGAAATGATCCATACCCAACACATCTACACCGTGTTGGTCTAAGCCAAACAGACCCATACACATGTGGAGGACTTGGATATCTCAAAATGTAACAGTATACTGCAACACACTTACATACCACAACACATCTCAACATGTAACGTTGTACTGCGACACGTGTACACACCTACGACCGGGAACAGAGTATGACGAAATTGGACAAATAATACGACAGTCGGAGGAACAGCGTGCAGGTTGGTTTGATTCAGTATTCCAGTGTACCATATTATGCCAACACACCATCTCATTCCCGTACTGGGAGAGCCTGTGTGCCTGCATGGTACCACTCTGCTGGTCGACGTCGGAGACTACGTCAACGACCACACCATCACCCACCTACTGCTTCCCGCAGAATGGGCCAAGCAGATGGACGTTGGAAGGTGCAAGATGCGGGCTGTAGGGTGGATAAGGAGGAACAATCCGTTGAAATACTGTGTCTTCTCAAGAGCGCAGAGTTGTGGGAGTCCTTGCGTTGTCATGGAGAAGGAGAAGTTGAGCAGCGAAGTGGTTCATTGAGATCCGTGGATCGCCTCGAATGAGTGTGTCCGCACGTTGCATCACTGCAGGAGTCACAACTGAGTGCGTCCGGGCAGCTCGTGGGAGATCGGACAGGTTTGTGTGACGTTGTTGACATGGTGAATGACGGCTCGCTCACTGACTCACCGTGCTTTTGTTCACTGCCCGGTCTCCGTAGACATCCTACAAGCACCTATAAACATCTGCGATGCTCTGATTTTTCGTCTGAAGCCAAAGACTCTAAGTATTGCTGAGGTCCTCAAACTCGGATGACGAGTTGTATTAGATCGGACGGTTGCTGCCCAGGAGCGAGAGGCTCAGTGTTCTTCTGAGGTTCTTCCTCCAGGAAAACACTCGTTGTGGCACATTCTAAATCTACACTCTTAGTATAAATATAATTATGTTTACGCATTTCTGTTTCATAATTAATTTTAAGTTTAGCTACATTTCAATTTACATCTCTTTTCAAAACTATAAACTAAAAAAAATTAAGAACATATTTTAAACATATGCACAATTTAATATTATAAAAACATGACCTTTCTCAGTCTCTAGGTGGAAGGTTATTTGCAAATGGTAGCAAATAAAATAAAAGTACAAAAATATACTCCCGACGTTCCACACACCAACAAGAGTGGACAATACAAATTTCAAAAAATCTTTCTCTTCATTTAAAAAAAAGTGGTTTATGTAATCACCATTCATTATTAGGTCTAATACCACTATGTACTATCGTATAAACGCATCAGTGTAACGAGCTAATTACTCTCAATCCGAAATTTATATCATTTTTTGGGCATTGTACATTTGTGAGATGGCTTTCGTTCGTTTGTATTGCTGACCTAGTGGGGACGACATGTGATGTTCCTCAATTTTTTCGTTACAAAATACGATTAAAGGTTGAACGTACTTCAGTTTATTTTCTGCTTTAGAGTAAGGGAGAAGCAACTGTGAAACCTCGCTAATAAACCAAGCGGGACTTGCTTTCAGTGAATGTTGCGGCAGAGCGAAACCGGATGTGGCACTCACAATCTCGAAGCGATCTATGAGCAGTATTACGTCCTTCACTTACTCCAAGAGAACGAGATTCGGACACTGGAGGAAAATTAAGACTGGCTTCAAGATCACCGACTCGTGAGATCGAATCTTACAAAAGGTTTTTTTTTTAGTTGCGATAATGGCTCCAAATTTCCATGAAGCAGGTATCGGACGACACATGGAAGAGCGATATTTTTTTTCAAACTTGATATTTTCATAGCGAAGTGACTTAGAGCTAATAAAAATCACATATTGATCTTACTAAAATCATTTGGAAAAAATTTCTGGAAATTTGTATCGGTTAACGAAGTCAACTAATCATGGTTTTACTCAAATATTTTTGTCAGCAATATACAAAATGGTTCAAATGGGTCTGATCACTATGCGACTTAACTAATGAGTTCATCAGTCGCCTAGAACTTAGAACTAATTAAACCTAACTAACCTAAGGACATCACACACATCCATGCCCGAGGCAGGATTCGAACCTGAGACCGTAGCGGTCGCTCGGCTCCAGACTGAAGCGCCAGAACCGCACGGCCACTCCGGCCGGCTAACAATATACACTGCAGTTAAAAAGAGTGCTACAGCCTCAAGAACGAAGTCATTTTATTGACAATTAATGTTGTAAGTAGGCTGTTTATGTTTTCTTATTGGCAACGTTACGTAGCGCTCTGTATGAAAATCACTGGCTGTGCTGTATGCAGTCTGTGGTTAGTTTGCATTGTTGTCTGTCATTGTAGTGTTTGGCAGCGGCAGCTGGATGCGAACAGCGCGTAGCGTTGCGCAGTTGGAGGTGAGCCGCCAGCAGTGGTGGATGTGGGGAGAGAAATGGCGGAGTTTCGATATTTGTAAGAATGGATGTTATGAACTCCTATATATATTATGACTTTTGATGACTGTTAAGGTAAATACATTGTTTGTTCTCTATTAAAATCTTTCATTTGCTAACTATACCTATCAGTAGTTAGTAGTTTGAATCTTTTATTTAGCTGGCTCTAGTGGCGCTCGCTGTATTGCAGTAGTTCGAGTAACGAAGATTTTTGTGAGGTAAGTGATTTGTGAAAGGTATAGGTTAATGTTATAGTCAGGGCCATTCTTTTGTAGGGATTTTTGAAAGTCAGATTGCGTTGCGCTAAAAAATATTGTGTGTCAGTTTAAGCACAGTCATGTATAATTTTTCTAAGGGGACGTTTCATATGTCGACCCTTAGCTGAGGATACCTCACTGGAATCTTCTGATTTTTTCTTGTAGTTTGTGTAATTAGTGTAGCTTTTGTTTATTACTAGCGCGTAATTATTGAGAGAATTTCCTTTGTAGTTGTAGTTTTTCATTGTTGTACAGTAAAACAGTTGTGGCATGCATGTAGATTTGCAGCAAGTATTTCGCAGCTGCGCTTGCAGTTAACTAGATATTATTTTCAGTGCTATGTTAATGTGTTCCCCTATTTTTGCTCTTCAACTTGTGTTTTTCTGTGTTATCGTGTGAAATATTGTGACAATAATGGCGTGTGAAAAACGTAACACTAGGCTCCAAAGTAAACTGAGAAATGACAGCGAAGACGAAAGCAGTGTGTTAGCGCCACCGTGTAATGAATTAACTAATATTCAAAGTAGTAATTTGGTAATTGTGAATAGGGAAATGGAGCGGGTGGCAAATAATAGTGTAGACAGTGAAACAAGTATTGAACAGGGAAGCATTATCGATCTATCGGTCGGCAACAGCTCGCCTTAGGAATACGAAATGACAGGACACAATCTTGCAAATACTGCAGATTCAGGTTTTGGGTCCTCACCGTTCTCTCAAATAAGTCAAGACACATTTTCTGCTCGTCAAAATGTAAATGTTGCCGGTGCAAATGCAGTGCCGAAAAGCATAGAGGAACCGATTCCAGACACTAACACATTATTATTGCAATTAATGCAGCATATGAAACAAAATCAGAGACAAACACAGCAACAGTTAGACACAATGGAACAAAATCTTCGAAAGTTAGACTCAATGGAACAAAATCTTCAAAAGTTAGACACAATGGAACAAAATCTTCAAAAGTTAGACTCAATGGAACAACACCAGAGACAAACACAGCAACAGTTAGACGCAATGGAACAAAATCTTCAAAAGTTAGACGCCACACTTGAACAAACACGTGAAGATTTAACTACTGAATTACATAAAATCGAATCGAAAAGTCAAAAAGTCTGTAATGACGTAAAAACACAAACGTGTGAGCATTTCCAACCTATTTTTTCGCGTCATGAAAATGCATTACAGAATCACGAAGCAGCCATAAAAGAACTGCAAACTATTGTTCATGAAAATCACGACACTCTGCAAGCTAAAATTGACTCAGTTGCATCTAACGATTCGGTTATGCAACTTGCAAAAACTCAGGAAAACTTAAAGGACACAGTAGATACGATTTCAACACAAATGGACACTCTGAAACTTGGTTCAGAAAAACACACAGAGGAAATAATTACACTAACGGATAAAGTAGCCGAACTTTCAGATCAGTTCACTAACTTATCTACAAAGGTAGATGATGATCTGAATGACACAAGACCTGTAGCCATCACTGACACAGAAGAGTATGAACAAATTAAGAAATTCAAACAAAATCAGAATCAAATTAATACGCAACACAAAAGAGAAATCCGGGAAGTACAAGATCAGTTGGCACAAGTAATACAAAAATTACATATTTCAGAGGACACTCGCGCTCCAACACGGGAAGAGGGACTTAGAAATACAGAACAAGCACAAAATAATAACACAGGACACTTCAGAAATTATGAAAGAAATTGGCAAGGCACACCGAATTTTGAGATGCAACCGCCGAAACAACGTAACAATGACCGACATGTGACTCGCCGACATGATGATTTTGACTATAAGCTGTTCATTACTACACGTAAATTTAAAACATTTAAGAATTCTGGCAACGACATTCATCCACAAGCATGGCTCCATCAATTCTCTCATTGTTTTCCTCCCAACTGGTCCTTAGAGCACAGATTAGAATTTATGTGTGGCTACTTAGAGAATGAACCAGGTGAAAGAATGCGATCGGTCATTCACGATTGTCACAGTGAAGGAGAATTTTACCATGCGTTCCTCTCAGCATATTGGTCTCAAGCCACACAAGACCGAGTAAAACATAGCATGATGGTGATGATACACTTTGAACAATCTGAATTTTCCAGTCTTATCAAATATTTTGAAGACATGTTGCACAAGAACTCATCCGCATTTGCTTAATCAAATTACCTGAACATTTACGACACATTATTTTGGCAGGACGTTGCAAAGACGACACTGAAGCTTTTCAGGGGCTCTTACAAGAACTGGAAATTGACAATGACAATCGCGGAACGCGAAAACAGGAACACAACAATTACAGGTCACATCTGTCGCAATTCCGCGATGAAAGAAATAATAACTGGACACAACAAGGCTATTCTTACAACGCAAATCGTGAGCAAAACAGACACCACCCATATGACAACCACTGGCAGAGTAATAGTTACAGAGAAAGATCGCATTTACGTAGTAATGAATATGACAGAGAGAATGATAGAAACAGACAATTTGGCAACCAGAACTACTATTATCAAGAGAGACAGAATAACTTCAGACGCAACGGTCCAGGCAGTTACGATTCCGGGAGAAATTCTCCACCACATGACCGACAAACAAGAAACTATGTAAACTACCGAAAAAATGACAGACCTGAATTCCATCAGAAATGGCGAGCTTCAAACAGGGCAGGGCCTTCTCGTCAAGGTGAATTTGTAGAAGTTAGGTCTCCTAATCCCAATAACGACACGCGCCAACAAAGAAACAGACAATGACCCCCACCGCAGGCAGACACGTGCGCCGGCTGGCTTGAGAAAAATAACATAAACTAACCTTGAGAAAAATTCCAGTGTTCCTTACCGACGTAACCACATGATAATTGCGTTGAAACTGGAACTCTGCGTTCTAGGAAGAGTAAAAGATTGCACCACATTTCACATGTAAAACCGTTTATTTAGAGATAATCTGCTTTTTAACTTAGTCTTTACTATAAAATCTTTCACTCTACGTTACCAGTATGCTTTGTCAGACTTAGAATCTGTTAACATGCAACAATGTTTGAAGTTAAATATCCGATCAAGAACCAAGAGAACTTATTTAAACAGAAATTACGAATGCATTGTTTGGGTGAACAGACGACACAGTGGTTAGTTTATGTGACAGCTACACGATTTTTTCACGACGCTACTAATGAGTGACAATTTACAATGTTGCTTTTGCGGTGTATCTGTTTTATATCTGCACAGTTCTTCTGAATTATTCTGGAAAGTAAAACATGTTTTAGTAGCAACTTTTGTGGTATAGCTACAAAGAGACACCCTTTTTCATATCACAGCAATACGTTACATTATAGTACTTTCTTGATCACGGTAAGGTACGTAATAACTACGATATCTATACGCAAAGAATTTCACTTTCGTTTATGATGACGTAAATACATTGATTTCAGCAGAACTTAGCTTTCCGAGGACGATAACTACGAGACTTCCACAGAGATTATCTTACAACATGACGCACAGTTTAGCGCTACAGTACACGTATTTGAGTGATTAATTTCGCACTTAAAAGATTTTTTTTTAAGATATTTGAAGTGCAATGATACAAGGGTTTTCCGTGATACATTTCATTCCATTGCTGTAATCTGTAACACCTGAGGGTATAATTACATTAATCCTCAGGGGGGTACACGCTTACTTTGTGTACCATGTGTGTGGCAAGCACAAGGAGCCCTAGCTAATATGGTATTTGCTTATACAACTTTACTCATCGGTACCATATTTCTCCAACACAGAATTACACAGCTACCTGATTATTTAACAGAGAAACAAACATTTTTTTATTACATCAGTGACACATGTTTACGCAATTACACAGTTGGATAACTTCACACTTATGAAATTGTATTTTGTCTGTACTTTGTGCAATGTTCATATTTTTTCGGGACCATTGTGATACTATGAGAGCTTTGAATGATGTATTTGGTACGGGATCATGATTGTTAAAGTACGTTTGAGGTAGATGACACTTTTGAAATGAGCAGAGAATTTTTTTTAGGTTTTAAAATATTCAGAAAGCTACGACGATTTTGAGATGTGATTGATCTGTTATGATGTTATTATTACGACGACGATGTGTATTATGCTGTTGAGGTATGTTTATGATCAATAAGCTGAAGCTATATGAGGAATTTGATTATGCTATGTATTTATTATGATGAAATATTGAAGTATCGTCGCAAGATTGACGTGTCGACGACTATATATGTGTAATAAGGTAAGGAATAATGAGTAGTGGTTAGGGACTCTGCTTTGTGAAAAAGGTTGTTGGAAACCAAGAATCGTACTTTAAGAGTTATGAAATGAATGTAAATGCGTGAATGTATTACAATGCCAACGAAAATTATTTGGACACTGTTATATTTAAAGGATTTTATTTTCTACACATTTGTAACGCAAATTCTCAACCTGTGAAAATATTTTTATATGAGACTGTCATTGTAGCGGAAACTGCTGTTGTAAATATTTCAGTTAGAAAGGTAAGTGACCTTGACGTAATGCGTTTTGGGCGCCCAGCTGAGAGGTAGTCGTCTGACAAAAGAAAGCCATTAGGTGGAGAGAAAAAAACGGCCATTATCCTCGCTATTGACATTCCTTTGTAGAAAGCACTGCACATACGACATGGTCATTACTTGGAGAGATACTTACATCTGCACACCTGATTATGACAAGCGTCTTTCTCGAGAATTGAGAGAATTTTTACTGCCTTATGAAATGCCATATGGCTAATGAATGATATTTCATGCCGTCCTTTGTACATATTTGCTCATTTTCTTTAATATCTAGTTTCTAGCTGCACTGCAGCATTGGTTAAAATAAAATTTAATATATGTACTAATATAGTTATTTTATGCCTACAGATCCAGTCAATAAGAAATTTATGATCTACTTCCAAGAAAACGAGAGCACATAAATAGACATTTCCCTTCACAGGAATTGCATAAATAATTTCTTTACGATTTGGTAACTTATCTGCTAGTGTAAGTTCTCATGATGCATCACTCTAGTGTTAAGATGTGACATAGGTATTAGACATGGGCATTTTTAGCGTAATATTTTTTCTGCTTGAAATGTTTAGGTATAAGTTATTTCATTTGCTGCTGCTGTTTGCCAGGCACAGTGCTACTGAATTTTAATTTGTGTTACTCTGCTAAGCCAGTTTACTACTGATTTATTTTTCTTGTTTGCTGCTCATTGCCTTACATTAGTTGTAATTTATGCTGCTTGCTTCGCCATTTGTATTTTTGATCATTGCTGTTTGTGTTAATTGTTTTGTGCTGCTGCATTGCCTCGTCCTTTAGTTTAGCATCTGAGCTCAGTAGATTTAAGTTAGCTTAAGAGGGGGTAGACTATATAAGAGAATGAGTTGCGATGATTTGGATGAAATGCATTGAGAAGCTATAAGAAAATGGTTTGGCCAAAAAAAAAAAGTATTTTGAAAGAGGATATGAACAAAAAAAGGTAGGTTTTAGGGACAACAGGTTTAGGTAGGATTTTCTTGGAAATAAATGATGAGGTAAGATAATGGAAAATAAATAATGAGGTAAGAAATATGTGAACATATAAATACAGAAAGCATGCTTTGACAGGATTTTTTTGGTGGAAACAAATGTTGAAATAAGACGAAAGATCTACAGAATGAAGGTTTGGGTTGGACTGCAGTACTAAATGTTACACTGAAAACAAACCTTGCCCTTTCCTCTTGTGATTTTCTGCTATGTGTTTGTGTATCCTTGTGTATTTGTTTTCTTCCTGCCTCTGTGTACTGTTTCATAGAATTTTTTTGTCTTCTAATACTAAGCTACATTCACTATGATGAGGAATACTGTTATCCTCAAATATAATTTGCATTAATAATATGTTATTTACTTTGTAAAGATGTTTAGACATTATTTATCTGTTCTGTTTTGTTGCTCATGTGTGAAGTTGATGTTTCAAAACTTATTCTGATCTTTTATGTAAGTACTTATAATTCAAATGGTTCAAATGGCTCTGAGCACTATGGGACTCAACATCTTAGGTCATAAGTCCCCTAGAACTTAGAACTACTTAAACCTAACTAACCTAAGGACATCACACACACCCATGCCCGAGGCAGGATTCGAACCTGCGACCGTAGCAGTCCCGCGGCTCCGGACTGCAGCGCCAGAACTGCTAGACCACCGCAGCCGGCTACTTATAATTCCTGTCACACTGATGTATATGTCTATTTCTATTCTTTTGTAAAGCCTGTTTTACTACAAATGTTATCTGTATTGTTATGTTATTTAATGATGTATTTTGTACCTTTGTAATTGTATTCTCATGTTATAAAATTGTAATTGACACCAGTTCATCAAATTAAGTAACTTGTAAGTTACATTTCACTGCATACGTTTCTGTTGGTCATAGTATATGGACAATATGTGAGAAGTAGGGACTGATAGTGTTTGCACGTGTGTTAATAATTCAGCAAGGGACTCGTTAACAGCATTGCTGGTTCTAAGGACAATTAGAAAAAACTTTGTGAGTGCACAAATGGTGGTTTATGGACTTGCTATATTCTCCGCAAGACTCTTTGATGGTGATTGTGCACCTGCACATTCGCAACAGATGGCTGCTGGCCGTCTCTACAAGGACTACAGTGGGTCTGCATCTTTGATGGCCCACCAATACCATTATCTCTACGAGGACTATAGTGGGTCTGCATCTTTGATGGCCCACCAATACCGTAATCTCTACCAGGACTACAGTGGGTCTACTCTGTGATGACCTACCTACCAATATTCTTCAAAACTTCGAATGACTCTGCTGTGGGTTTGCTCTGTTGTGACCCATAACCTGGCTGCATGTCAAGAGTCAGCACTGTCTTTCTGTTGGAAATCCACTACTTCCTTGTGCATTGTCTTTTACTGCTCAGACTTTGAGAAAAGAAACGGCAGTTTTACTGTCATGAATGATCAGGACTGTCTTTATGGACTGTGAGAAAATTTTAGCTTTTGACCAACATTGTATTAATAAGTGTGTGAATTTGATATCTTTCTTACTGTAATTATGAAAATTTTTTTCAAATCTGTATTGGCCAGTGCACAAAACAATTTGTAAAATTTTTTGTGGGGAACATGGGGGCTATGTAAGTAGGCTGTTTATGTTTTCTTATTGGCAACGTTACGTAGCGCTCTGTATGAAAATCACTGGCTGTGCTGTGTGCAGCCTGTGGCTAGTTTGCATTGTTGTCTGCCATTGTAGTGTTTGGCAGCGGCAGCTGGATGCGAACAGCGCGTAGCTTTGCGCAGTTGGAGGTGAGCCGCCAGCAGTGGTGGATGTGGGGAGAGAAATGGCGGAGTTTCGATATTTGTAAGAATGGATGTTATGAACTCCTATATATATTATGACTTTTGATGACTGTTAAGGTAAATACATTGTTTGTTCTCTATTAAAATCTTTCATTTGCTAACTATACCTGTCAGTAGTTAGTAGTTTGAATCTTTTATTTAGCTGGCTGTAGTGGCGCTCGCTGTATTGCAGTAGTTCGAGTAACGAAGATTTTTGTGAGGTAAGTGATTTGTGAAAGGTATAGGTTAATGTTATAGTCAGGGCCATTCTTTTGTAGGGATTTTTGAAAGTCAGATTGCGTTGCGCAAAAAAATATTGTGTGTCAGTTTAAGCACAGTCATGTATAATTTTTCTAAGGGGACGTTTCAATGTGACAGGTTATACATCATTGTAGGGGGATACGAAAGCAAACACAGACTAAATTAGACCCCCGTGTCACAGCAAGAGGTGTCCAAACACTCACACCAATACACACTGTACTCTTATCTGGCGGCAAAGCAGGTGAGTGCACAATATCATAAAGGTACCGAGTGGCATCCTCCGATAGACTTTCGCAAGCATCTTGTGCCCTTTGTTGAAATTCTGCAGTGGTTCTTGCTGGCTCCAGAGAACGAATACGTTCCCGCTTCATAACGTCCCTTGCGTGTTGAATTGGCGAAAGATTTGGTGATTTTGCTTTACTTGTCAATTGTTTTACATCACAAAGAGCACATTCTATCGCAGCAGCCGTATGAGGACGTGTATTTTTCTGCTAACACACACACACACACACACACACACACACACACACACACACACACACACACACACTACTGTCGAAAATGACAATAGCACAGGACCACAGGGGTAAATGTGGGTGCGATGTAGCGGGGACTGGTTGCTTTACCCTGCAGGGACACCACATGTGACCGCGAGTTGTAACTGATGGCGCCGACGCCATGATGGTGTACAGGCTGGCGTTAACTGTGTACAGGAAACCCATACGTGCGGCTGTAGAATATCTCGTTTCCAAAGACACTATATGATATTCACAGGGGTAAAACATATAAAAACAGCAATCGTGGCAGCAAACACAGGCACAACGGTGACACACATTACACAACTCTGCACAGAATGCACTGCAGCAGCTAAAATCACAATAGGTAGCGGAAACATGGGCTGTTTCATCAATATACCCACAGCACTCATATGTCATAGAAACTTTGCAAACCTGATAAGCGAGGCAGCAAGTTTCTCGACGGGCAAAAAATTATTCATTCTCTCGGACTCCAAGGATCGCTCAACAGTTTGGCAAGCTGACAGGGCTGAAGCCAGAGCATAAACGACTGCAGACTCAACAGATACGTGTAGCTGTTCTGTGCTAAACTAGGCAGTAAAGCACCTTACTCTTGTGGATATACGAGAGATACCAGCAAACATAGATATCTCTCTAGGTAAGGGAATATCTGCGACTCATGCGTAAGTTTTCGATAATGCGACACACTGCAATCACAATGCAATAGACGTAAAAACAGCCACACACCGAAGCACACATACACACACTCAACCTTAACCTCTCAGTGCGCACATACTATACCCAGGTGCCACTGAACATAGTACTCGAGCATTCTGCATTTTATTCCGGCAGTATAAACCAGAAGGCATGACAATAAATTTATTTGTCTTATTCGGAAAATCTGTTTTCAGCTGTTGAACAAATCAGCACCAGCCTGTTCAGTATGTTGGTGCTACACTGAGCACGTTTTGATCGCTTTGACAGTTTTTCTTACACTGCGCCACTGTTATTTAGTCAAAATGTGCTTTATGATTCTAGTTGCATTAAGAGTTATAAAAGTCGGTTATTCAACGACTGTAAATGGTTGTTCAACTGCAACGTGCCTTGACGTTATCGTAATAATTCTGTCTCACTTTTTTTCTGTAAATGTTCAACATGTCAGCGATCGATCAAACGCTCAGACATAGTTTTTATAGTAAAGTTTCAACAGTTATGGAATTGTTTCTTTACTTACTGGAGCCTAAATCAAACGGCGGCTTTATTACCTTAAATCTCGTTTCTTTCTTCTGAGATCTGCTGGTGTCATTAAAAGGAGAGTAATGAGTGTCACGATGGCTTGGTGCGGGCGATTAGTTGTCGAGGGAGATGGGGAGATGGATGTGGATGGAGCAGAAGAAGGCAGCTTGAGGATACAAATTCGGTGAGGGACTGGATATACCGTTAGGAATGCTTGGATGGCTTCACGCTGCGCTATTCTGGGGAGCATTGTGAAATCTCTTTCTCCATGCTGGACAGCACTGCACCTATGCATCATTGCGCTAGCATCTGTGCCTAGATGACATCTAAATCGGATGAGCTTTTATAGTTCGTAATTTTTCTATGATGGGGGGTAGAGAACAACGATGATAGCATGTTGGACTGAATGATTTGAATGGACGCGGCTCTGCTTTGGGCTGCAGTATCTGTATCTATTTTGGAGACGTACCACATTGCACGCATTTCCACCGAATGGTCAAAACACGGTCCTGTTGCAGCAACTCAGGTCGTTCTGTTTTTGCATGGGTTGCAGAAGGTGGTGGTGATGCCTGTCTCCGACTTCTGCTCAGTTCCGACTTAAATTGAAACGATCACACGCGGAAAGCTGTAGAAATGAGAGCACTTGCAAGATGCGTAGGGGGTGACTAAAACCACGTTGGAATTGTACTTTAGCAGCTATGTTCGGGAAAGGTGGCTCGTTTCGAGATATGAGAGTGCCAGAAATATGACTGAGTAGTGGCTGTAATCATTAAAGGAATTGTCAATAGGATCCAATGCAGGTATGTGCTTGAATGGAAAGATCCGATTCCAAATCATGGACATCATTTCTAGCGGATAGCGTAACACCAGAGATATGAGAAGCTACTACTATTGTTTGTGTTCCTTCTCAAGCAGTCATCGCCTATAACTCAGTGGATATATCGCGGAACCTCTCATACGGTCTCGAGACAGAATGCACTACAAATACAATTAACAAGCTGGGACGGTGTGAGGGAGTCGCAAATAGCGCTTACATACCACGTTCCATAGCCGAATCACTTTCAAAATGGGGTAATTCAATCACGAGGTTCCATCGTGGGCTACGTATTGATCTTACGAGGGGCGTTCAGAAAGTAAGCTCCGATCGGTCGCGAAATGGAAACGACTATGAAAATCCGATAAAGCTTTGCACAGATGTGTTGGGTAGTGTCTCTAGTATAACCCCAGTTAGCATCACGTCGCTCTTCTCATTTCTGAGCTCGCAGTGAGTGCGTAAAGATGTCTAGAAAATAGTGTCTGCCGCCAAGTACGAGGGCCTGGTGAGAAATTTCGCCTGAAGCTATGCAGCTAACATTACATAACTGTCGTGCTGTTTCTTCTTCAAGACAATTCTCAGCCGCATTCTGCAGGGGCAATGAAGATGCTCCTGCATCGTTTTCAAATGGAAATGTGAGATTACCCACAATACAGTCCGCAATTGTCTCCCCCTGAGTTTCATCTCTGGTCACATGAACCGCTGTCTTTGAAGACAACATTTTGACACAGACAACGAGGTGTAGGCCAGCGTGGAGAATTGGCGGAAAGCACTGGCGGCTGCTTTCTATGATGAGGCTACTGAAAAGTTGGTACAACGCTATGACAAAAGTCTAAGTCAGAACGGCGACTACATAGAGAAGTAGCTGAAAGGTGTAGCTAATTGTTACAAGTAAAACATTTCTTATGTTCACTGTGGTTTCAATTTGGCAATCAATCGGAGCTTACTTTCTGAACAGGCCTCGTATAATACACATTCCTACGATCACCGTCACGGTATTTGTCCAGAAAAAAACCACCTCGTTCAGAGGTAATGTCATACCTCGATTCGTAAAGCGGGTATAGCTTTTAACATGGATAATTGTGTGCACCAGTAGAACCAAGATCGCTTGTGACAGTAACATGTAGTAGTTGTTGGGATCGCTTTTTTAACATCTGGTCGATTACGTCTCTCTTTGTAAGACACAGTAGTAGAACTTGCAAGAAGAAACCTAAGAGACACGTCCACCCATCGTTGATTTTCGGTCAACATTATTTCGTATCATAGGCTATCAGCTATTGACGAACTATTGTACTTAGTAGTAGGGGATGCGTCATATGTTTGCACTTGATCATCAGGTTTATAACGTATGTGTTTGTGGAAAGGAAATAACTATGTCCAGTCGTAAGGAGGGTATGGATTTGACTTGGAGTGCTGTGATAGCTTATGTCAAGTCATAAGAAAGATAGCAGGGTGTATTTCCGATACTTCGCTCATTGCCGAATGCCATTCAATTGAGACCGCGATCATAACAATTAATTGTAAGTATAGTGATAAAACATATATGTGACCGGTTTTCTAGAATGATTCCCTGTATGCATGGCCTGTGGTGGGAATGATTCACGTTTTCCGTTAAAGGCAGCAGCCATCCGAATGCAGAGGCCTGTTCGAGTGTAGGATTGTATCTGAGTTAACTTTGCCGTCCACTAGATGGCTGAATGGCGAACTAATACTTAGTATGTGTTGGGCAGCTTTCGTGATCAAGTGGAAATCTGAGAAGATTGTGTATGGAAGTGCGTTTGCACTGGATCGTTATTCCCTCCCATGAAAATTGTTCCGTTAACTGCGTCTCAACATTTCGCGCCTTTATTTAGTTGAGAGAAGATCGATGGTGGTGTGTGCATCTACCACGTGGATGACACGTTTGCCTGTTCTCTAGACCTCGGAATGACCTTACTTGGCTTATAAATTACAGGAATGATTTGGAATCTGTTACATCACCGACATCTGTATTCGAGTGTGGAAATATGAGTTTCCTCGATTTGTTTTTAGTCACTCAGTGGTTTACATCACACTGCACCTCGCTATAGTTTGGGCTTTGTAGAGAAATAATTTCCAGTCTATATCTTGGGATTTATGTTGTGCTAGCGATAGGTAGGATGCTGCCTACTGCTTGATATCGAGAAGTACTGCGAAAATGGTATAATATTATGGCGACCCATGCGAAAATATGTGGTTTCTTGTAATCCCCATGTCTGGAGATGTGCATAGAAAAGCTAGCAAGCAAGGAAGCAGGTTCAGAGCAGAAACAGTAACGCGGTTGTGCCAGGGGGAAACGATCCCAAATTTGTAGACCAGTTCTGAGAGCTACTTTGGTCCGCTGAGGTGCTGTGGGCACTCATTGGGTGTAGATGCGCTAGTGCTGAGAGGAGTATATATACGGTACTGTCCGTCTTCGCGGTATATGTATGAATGATTTAAAAGAGTTGATTTTGTATGGCAGAGGATATGAATTGTGTGTTTACTACATCGACATGGTACACGGTGCTACACTGCTGGGTTGTAGATCGGTTTTGCGGACTAATATTCAAGCTCCTGTCCTTGGTGCGGAAGCAGTGTAATAGTCTTTCCATATTTGACGATATGTTTGGCACTTTTCAAGGTTTAGTTGTCGGTGTAGTATTTTGATTAGTGTAAAATAGTTTACTGCCACTGAAAGTCTCGTCTGCAGAATGAAAGGAAAGGCTGACGATGCTTTGATACTGGTGGCATCAGTAATTTCGCAGGTAAATTCGATAAGAGTAAATCATAATGCTAGATTCTTTCAAATCATTTGTGCTGGGATATAGGAGCCTCTACATAGCAGTGGGAACGTTTGAGTGTGTTGAAAGTGGGAAGGGTAACGCTTGATGGACTGGGTACCACGTTAGGTCCACGAGGAAGACTGAATTCGGCGCTATTTTCGTAAACAGTTTCTGCTAGGGCAAGAATTTCCGTGCAAACAAGCTGAGACATCAAGAAAGCGAGTATTAACTATTTCTGGGACACTACACAATTCCCAAGAAGTTGACTTGACTGTTATTTTTTACAGAGCTATGTGATGTAAGAATAACATTGAGAACCTTTTAGATGGCGAGTCACCACGTGGATGTTTTGCAGCAAGGTGTTAGTGATGCTGGGGCTGGTATGCACAGCTGGACACAGCTCGTATGTTCCGTTAGGGGGAAAGCAGCCTGTGCTGTTCTGTCATCAGCAGTAAAGACAAGTGCTGCCCTGAGGTGTTTCACACCTTGGAGTTCAATGACATCGGTATAACAGAGAATGTATACTCGAAAATAGAGGCAACTTTCAACTACACTCAGTGGCGGCTCATGGCTGTGTGCGCTCCTGGAGCATCTGCGCTCCTGCCCGATCATCTCAGCACCAGTGTCTAGCTGAACACGTGTTTAGATACGAATTTTTCTGATGGCAAGTATGAAAGGGATGTCGCTGCTTTATGCCTGATTGCACCTGTGTGCGGTATGACAGCTGTTGGCTGCATCACTTCACGGGGGTTGCCGCTAACCTCCTGTGCGGCCCAGTGGACAGGGTGTGGGGGGGCACTGACTCTGTGGCTAGTGCATTATTTTCTGAGCAGACCTCTAGGCTGTGATATGCGCTATTTGGACAGTTTACAAGTTGATTTCATGTCTGCATATCTATGTACTGCATTATTTAGAAGCAGTTTGCAGGTCTGTACTGAAATTATTTCCGAAAATTAGGAGTTGTTTGCGTGTCTGGAGAGCTTTATTTAGAAGTAGCTTACAGGTCTGCAGACGTGTATTGTGACCCCAGGCACATCAGGGCTAGTGTTTTGTGTGAGTGTGATAAATATACTCCATCCCTAAACAAAATGTTCCAAAATAAATAGAGTGCACTCCGTCCTGACTCTCAACAGCAGCCAAGTGCACACTGAGTCATTTTCGCGCCATTTGCCCCTACAGACCACCATCTTGGATTATTTGACATGAGGGATGACAGCAGACTCTGGTGGCAGTACTGTGTATTAGGTCAGTTGGACTCTAGATCTCGTGGTGGAGAGGCTGCCTGCAAAATAAACACTCATATCTAGCACACATTTGAGTGTGTCGATTTCCTGCCATTTCCCCCCACCATCTAGGATTACATCATGAAACGGATGACAGCGCTCTCTGGTGGTGGTACTGAGTACCAGGTCCAGAACTCATGGTGAACACACGGTTTGACGCCATTTTGGATGATGGTGCATGCTTCATTACCTGATGTCATGGCCACCATCTTGGTCGACAGTGCCCTGTGGTGGTGGCGCTGTGTACTGGGTCAGTTGGAGTGCAGATCTCATGCTGAACACATTGGATGGTGGAGCTGCCTATAATTGTTTAAATAAAGACTGGTGCATGATTTGGATAGTTGATGATTAGCAAGAATGTTTGCAGAGTCTTTTAGATGGATTATTATTTTGATAACTGAGGAGTTGTTTGGCTTTCTGGACGTAAATGCATTGTATTATTTACGAGTGGTTTGCATGTCTGTAGGCTGTGCAATAAGTTTACAATTAGCAAGCACTTGTGTAGAGCATTGTATAAGAGCTATGTTGGAGTAGTTTGCAGGTCTGTAGGCTGTGGGGCGTATCAGAGCACGTGTTCTGTATCACTGTGACAAATATACTCCATCCCTAAATAAATTGCTCCAAAATAAATAAAGCAGACTCCTTCTCTCCATCAGGCTAGTGCAGGCTGAGTACTTTTCCCACCAACCCCTAGGAAGAGGTGGCGGCCAGGTGACTTAGGTTAATGGAGCTGAGCTTTGTTTCCTGCAATTTTCTAAGGTTAGTACCGAAACCACAAGTGACCTTTCTTTACTGCCAAAACTCAAACCTGGCGCCAGTTCCTAGGAGGAGGTGGTAGTCGGGTGACGGAGGTTTGTCCAAGTGTCCTTCCTTTCGCACCATTTTCTTTGCTTTGTAGAGATATGCGAATTGACCTTTATTTAGAGCCAAAATTCAAACTTGGCGCCAGTTCATAGGAAGATGTGGTGGTTGGATAACTGAGTTTAGTTCAAGTGACCTCACTTCCCATGATTTTCTTAGCTTAGGAGAGACAACCGTGGTGTGATGCATTATCCTGTTGGAATTTGAACTTCCTGCCATTTTTCTGGGTTGGGGGTTGGATTAGTAGAGGTAGCCTAATTGACCTATCTTCCCACCAAAATTCAAACTTCGTGCCAGGGGGTGTGGCACTTGTGTAATCAGTGACATCATGGCCGCCATCTTGGATGACGTCAGGCGCTGTTGCCTAATCTACACGCCACCATCTTGGATGACGTCATCGCCGCCATCTTGAATACATCTGGCAACAATGCAGACTGGCATGGTGTCCCCCTTGCCCCAATACTTACAGAAACTATCTGTATCAGGAATTGAAAGTGTAACAGCTGTGAGTGGATCTTGTGAATAGCAGAACAACCTTTTTGGGACTGGTACTTCGAAGTCTAGCCCCGAAATCTTCACCTGTCAGACTCACCTGATCATACCTGTAGGACAGTCAACAACATGTTGCACTCCAGCAAATATACTTTGAGAACGAATATGCCGGATCGTAACACTCTAGGGGGATTTCACAGTCCATAAATGAATCACAGAGAAATCTGGTAAGATATTAAAATATTTTATTGGCCCAGTTTCTGCAATTTTGTAGGTGTACATTCGTTACAGTTGTTGAGCGAAGTTACAGGTACTTCTATCAGAATTTACAGACCTCACGCGCAACTACCTTCTTACGCTCAGGCACTGCCTTTATGCAAAAGGAAGTCATTTGTGCAAGAATGCACAATACGAACCTGGCACATCTCTACCATACTCTGAAGCAAATAATTATTAATAAACTTGCCACGTGGTTCCTGCTACCACCCCATCAGGATAGGAGACTCCCCTTGTCGCAACCAAATAGTCATCAGCGACGATAAAATCACAACACTGAGGCAGTACACACTGGAACAGTCAAAGCACTCAACTTCCCTACATGAATTTCAGTAATGGAATCGTAAATGGCATAAGCCTTGCGTAGTGTAGACATCATATAAGTATGCGGATTTATCACAAATCAAAATATACAGGATGTCAAGAAATAAAGTTCCAAATGCTGCAGAAAGAGAATCACTGCTCAGAATGACGTCACATCTGAACAACATATTATTCATGCAGGGCGAAACGTCATGGAAAAAAAATTTGACCAATAAATGGTCATAAGCGTCAAACAATGCACGACGCTGTTCCTCAGTTTTCGTTCGAGACACCCAACGTAACTCTTTCCATGAAGGATCGTGCGCTGCTGGTAAAAGCCCTTTTACAAGAGCGGCGACTATGCGTTACTTGTCCTGCAGAAGTTCCCAACACTCAACGATATGAAAAAGGCGTTGGTCCTATGCTTGCGAGGAATCTTGGGAAAATGATTACAAAATTAGAAGAGACAGGTTCTTTTGAAGCTCAATGTGGCAGAGGGAGGAAAGCAGTTGATCTGACGTCTGTCGAAGATGTGTCCACTGCATTAAAGGCTGATTCGTGCACATGCAGTGCACGGGGAATTGCCCGAACGTTGGCATGCCTGCGAACACAGTGTGTAAAATCCTACGAAACATCCTGCATTGCTATCTACACAAAATCACCCAAGTTCAGCAGTTGCTTTCTGGGGACCTGCCTGCAAGAAAATCGATCACTGTGGAATTTCTTGGTTGCTTGGATGTGGACATGACTGGCCATGCAACATTCTGTGGCCAGACGAAGCCCGTTTCCGTCTCGAAGGACACGGCAAAACGCATAATAGCAAAATACGGACAACGGAAAATCCGTACGCACATCAACCGGTACCACTTCTTTCTGCAAATGTGACGGTATGGGACAGGTTGGCGGCGTCGTTTACCGGACGGCCGTATTTTTTTGAGGAGGCGAGTCTTGTGGGTTATGTTACCTGTACTGTTACTGGAAAACGCTTTGAGAGTCTTTTGTGCACCGACGTCATTCCATCCACTCAACAGCGAGAATGAGTGGGTAGGATCATTTTTATGCAAGACGGCGCTTCTCCGCACGTTGCACAAATGCTAGAATTATTACCTGTCACTTACCTACAGTCTAGCGGTCCAGATCATCTGATCTTAATCCGAGTGACTTCTGACTGTGAGGTTATCTCAAAGATCTTGTGTTCAGTGCTCCAATTAGCTGAAGTGGGGGCACGCATTGCTCAGCGCATTCCGGACGTGACCACCGAGAGCTTATGATCTGTTGTGGAATATGCAGTTTCTCGATTTCAACTTGTGGCAGAAAATTGTGTACGGCGTACTGAACCTGTTTCGTGCCAGTGTCGCGACATTTAGAAACCGATGTAATTTTCCTGGCCTTAGGACAGATAAAAATCGGTTTTTCCCGTCTGGTGTGGTACGACCTTGCCGTGATGGATACGCTTACCTAACTAACAGTGTCACAACTGCTTACCGCTCAGCAGGCGCAGTCACGCACATTGAATGGCATGGATGGTGTAATGTGCTACTCAGACCACAGCCGTCATATAGCGATTCATCTCTTATTTATAGCCGACCCCTTTCACATTAAGACTCCTACAGCGCCATAGATGGGCAATTTTTTTTGTTTTTGAATGACGTATCCCCCCGCGTCAGTGACATGCCGTTCAAATTTGACGACATTCTATGCAGCGCTTCTCTTTCTGCAGCGTTTTGAAACTGGAGCTCTAATTATGGACATCCTGTACTTACAGTCATCAAACAAATTCACTTCCTATGCAACTTGACTGGCAAAGACGTTATTTATTTACTCTGCACCGTGAAGAAGCTGATCGTACCATAACTGTGGAGGTCCCTCTATCACCATGTCTACCAGTTCCATGCTCCAAACGAGTCCTCCCTGAACAGTGGTATATCCTCCCCACTGCAGCCTGGCGTAGGTGGCAATGGCGTCACACCGCCAACTTTAACAATCGTTAATGTTTCTCCCAGTAAAATAACTTCCACAGATTTTTCCATGGGATACACTTGCAGAATGAAATGTGACAGAGTTTTGCCGATCACCTAAATATTACAATACTCGTAACTTCATTATGTCCTACTTTTTCTCTTTCTACAACACTTTCGACTCTTCCCCCGTCATAATGACGGGGTGTCCGTTGCTGTAAACAACGCAACGAGTTCGTGACCATTTCGCAGTATTCGAAGCTTTCCTGACGCCTTGGCCGCGTCAGTTCAAAAATGGTTCAAATGGCTCTGAGCACTATGGGACTTAACTGCTGAGGTCATCATTCCCATAGAACTTAGAACTACTTAAAGCTAACTAACCTAAGGACATTACACACATCCATGCCCGAGACAGGATTCGAACCTGCTACCGGAGCGGTCGCGCGGTTCCAGACTGTAGCACCTAGAACCGCTCGGCCACTGTGGCCGGCGCCGCGACAGTGTTACGGTTACTTGAGTTTTTGTTGCCGTCACAGCCCTACTCTGCCACAATGGCGGACCCCACTCGCTTCCGGCACTCATGCATTCAGTCCAGTAAGCTGAATTAAAACATGAATATCTCGTTATCTGCTACTCGAAACATGATGCCGTTATTGACAATGCTGTTATTGACACCAGTTTTTCCATAATATTGTGTATACATATAGATATGCTTGTACTTAGAACGTCGTATCCTTCATTATTTTAATTCATGCATGTGAAACCTTCGGTAACCTGCGTGCCTAATTCACATACCGTCTTAGGCTCACGGGGCGCCTCGTCACGTGACGCGACAGTGGCACTCGTAGCGGATACAGTTAATACTACACCGTCTCTTACGCTAATGTTCGTGGGGTAAGTCACTGATATGAATGGCACCCCGTTCCCGACAAGCCATGTCAACCAATTATGCCCCAAAGCACGTTTTTTTGGTTACAATCGATTTTATGCTCTCTTTATCTCCAGAGTTTTATATTTACTTACTTACATTTCATAGTAGCTGTCCTAAAAACTTCCACTTCAAAATTCTGCACTGCTGTCAGTGAGGACAAATTTCATGTCAATTAAATGAACGTAAATATCAGAGAATGGGATACTGGGGATCATGAAATGTCATCATGGAAAGATAAACATCTATAAAAGCAACTGGTTGCAGCAAATTCATGATAAATTAGCTTCTGTTTGAATGGTTGCAGGGTTCTAATAAGTCCACAATGGACAAGAATTATTTAAGACGAGAAAAAGACAGAAAAACAAAAAATATGGGAATCTGATAGGCAATTGTTGTTGACAAGCAGTAGGTCCAACTTGCGGTTTTTGGGTGCAAGCAGCTTATTCGAGTGAAACTTCCGGCAGCTTAAAACTGTGTGTCGGACCGAGACTCAAATTCGAGACATTTTCCTTGCACGGGCAAGCACTTGCCCGCGAAAAGCAAAGGCTCTGAGTTCAAGTCACGGTCCAGCGCACAGTTTTAATCTACCAGGAAGTTTGATATCGGTGCACACTCCGCTGCAGACTGAAAATTTCATTTTAGAAGCTTACTGGAGTGTTCGAAGTATAATCTGTTGATATCCACAAATGCTATTAGCTAGCATTTTTAAAAGTATTTGTCGAAAATACTTACGACGACTTATTAAATAGACGTGGACTGTTTCTGTAACACTGAATAAATAAACTAAGAGTGTTTTGCTCTCCCTCCCAACCAATCGCTGGCTGAATCCGGCCCGCTGGCCGCTAGTTTCCCACCAGTGTTTTAATTAATCCAATTACTGACGAGAAGTGCGATGAGAGAAAACAGTGGGCAGCGTAAGTACGGTCTTCATCTACGCAACGGAGCACGCGTACTATTCAATCTGTGCTAGTCAGAACTGCTTTTCACAAATCAATTCCCTGGCACTTCTGAAGGCTCTGCTACTTGAGATTAGAGTCCATTAGGAAATTTTTGCAGCACGACCACACGACAAGTTTTGCAAACAAGAAAATCTCCAGCAGTTTTAGTATAAATTGGAAAGATTTTTTATCGCATATCGATTTAAGTGACCAAGTGATCATCTTCAGCGTTAAAAATAAAATAAAAATACGCAATGTCAAACCAGAGTGATTAATGCACAAACATATGTGTCAATTTGAAATAGATCACACTGAGTTTACAAACTGAAACATATACAGCACCTACATTTTAAAAGTCAGATGGCGTTTGAAAATTTGGAACAGACACTTTCATGGAAAATTTTTAATTTCCTTTACTTCACGTCTATCACAACAAATTTTTTGTCATCAGACTACCGGTTTCGGTCTATAATGATCATCTTCAGATCTGTTTTATAAAAACATGTCCTAATATACTAAAGCCGTAGTAGCATCGTCAAATGCTAGGCACAAAATCACCGCCAACATCGTCAAATATACCGGATGATCAAAAAGTCAGTATAAATTTGAAAACTTAATAAACCACGGAATAATTGAGATAGAGAGGTAAAAATTGACACACATGCTTGAAATGACATGGGGTTTTATTAGAACAAAAACAAAGTATTGTTAGACGCGTGAAAGATCTCTTGCGCGCGCCGTTTACTGATGGTCGTGTGCTCAGCCGCCACTTTCGTCATGCTTGGCCTCCCAGGTCCCCAGACCTCAGTCCGTGCGATTATTGGCTTTGGGGTTACCTGAAGTCGCAAGGGTATCGTGATCGACCGACATCTCTAGGGATGCTGAAAGACAACATCCGACGCCAATGCCTCACCATAACTCCGGACATGCTTTACAGTGCTGTTCATAACATTATTCCCCGACTACAGCTATTGTTGAGGAATGATGGTGGACATATTGAGCATTTCCTGTAAAGAACATCATCTTTGCTTTGTCTTACTTTGTTATGCTAATTATTGCTATTCTGATCAGATGAAGCGCCATCTGTCGGACATTTTTGAACTTTTGTATTTTTTTGGTTCTAATAAAACCCCATGTAATTCGAAGCATGTGTGTCAATTTGTACCTCTCTATCTACATTATTCCGTGATTTATTCAGTTTTCAAATTTATACTGACTTTTTGATCACCCGGTATACAGGGTGTTGCAAAAAGGTACGGCCAAACTTTCAGGAAACATTCCTGACACACAAAGAAAGAAAATATGTTACGTGGACATGTGTCAGGAAACGCTTACTTTCCATGTTACAGCTCATTTAATTACTTCTCTTCAAATCACATTAAACATGGAATGGAAACGCACAGCAACAGAACGAACCAGCGTGAGTTCAAACACTTTGTTACAGGAAAGGTTCAAAATCTCCGTTAGCGAGGATACATGCATCCTCCCTCCGTCGCATGGAATCCCTGATGCGCTGATGCAGCGCTGGAGGATGGCGTATTGTATCACAGCCGTCCACAATATGAGCACGAAGAGTCTCTACATTTGGTACCGGGGTTAGGTAGACAAGAGCTTTCAAATGACCCCATAAATGAAAGTCAAGAGGGTTGAGGTCAGGAGAGCGTGGAGGCCATGGAATTGGTCCGCCTCTACCAATCCATAGGTCACCGAATCTGTTGTTGAGAAGCGTACGAACACTTCGACTGAAATATGCAGGAGCTCCATCGTGTATGAACTACATGTTGTGTCGTACTTGTAACGGCACATGTTCTAGCAGCACAGGTAGAGTATCCCGTATGAAATCATGATAACGTGCTCCATTGTTACATGGGGCCCAATCAAGATATCAGCAACAATGCCTGCCCAAACGTTCACAGAAAATCTGTGTTGATGACGTGATTGCACAATTGCGTCCTTCAATTGGGCCAACTGGCAGTGAATCGAGGAAGTACAGTACATACTGACGAAACTAAAATGAGCTCAACATGGAAATTAAGCGTTTCCGGACACATGTCCACATAACATTTTTTCTTTATTTGTGTGTGAGGAATGTTTCCTGAAAGTTTGGCCGTACCTTTTTGTAACACCCTGTATATAAGTAATACCGGGTGAGTCATAAATGAGGAAAAATATGTCATTCAAATTGTCGCTCACACTGAGCTACAAACATAAATTCGTTATCCGCATATTCCTATGTCAATAAATGACAATGCAATTGAATGGTAAAAATCTGGCAATATGAAGTCGACTTTTGCGTGTTACACTGCGCAGACATTGGCCAAGGGGACAGACTGGCTACAGGGCACAACATGCGAGTGTTGTAGGCAGTCTAGCCGCTCTCGGCAAAACGCGGTACGCGGCGTCAAGCGAAGGTCTGCGTGACGCTGTGAGCAATGACAGCGCCCACATCTATCTCGTACCGGTTACGCTGGCCGGTATTGTGTATCGTGGCTAGTTGGCATAGGGAAAGGAACGTGAGGAGGGGCTGCACTACTGTACATGCATGTTTTATATTATAATTTGATTTTTGTGTCCCAGACTTAGTTTTAAGAAACGAGTACGTAGATGCAGAATACAAAATACTACTGCACAGGTATGCGGCAGTTAATACAAACGAATACATTACAGCTGTACAAATCAAAGCTAACATAGAAACACAGGACCAGAAGCTGCAGTGGCGGTTTATAAGTACTGTTCGAAATGACGGCCACGATGCGTGAGACAAAGTTGAAGTCTTCACAGGAAGGATTGCTGAACACGATCCAACATGTCTGTTCCTGTTTGCGTAATATCACAGGCATGTTGTATTCTGCGTTGAAGGGTGTTGACGTTAACAACCTCTCCTTCATAAATCACAGATTTTAGATGGCCCCACAAAGTGAAATCCAGTGGATTCAGGTCTGGCGTTCTTGCTGGCGATGCTACAGGGCCTTTGCGACCGATCCATTTCGAAGGGGATGCATTGTCCAGGTGGCGTCGCACTGTGCCGCTGAAGTGAACGGGGACACCATCATGCTTGTACCACACCAAACTAAGGTCTTCCAACAATTCCGGTAATGTTGCATCCAGAAAACGCAGATACTGCTCTCCTGTATGCGTTTGTTGTAGCACATGTGACCCTATGAGATGGTGATCAATAATATCACACCAGATATTGACACCGCATCGTTGTTGGTACCCTCGTACGCTTGTGATGTGGGGGTTTTCTTCTGCCCACTCGTGCCAATTATGCGATTTCACTATACTCTCCTTGGTGAAATAGGCTCCGTCGGTGAGCAGTATTGTTCGTGAAAAATGCTGGTCGTGGGGCTGATGCCATGGGATAAAGTTGCAGAGGTCCAGCCTCCACTGGTAGTCTTCCGCCAATAATGCCTGTACCTCCGGCGTGCGAAAGGGATGGTGTTGGTTTCTCTGGAGTACTCGCATAACAGTAGATTGTGACATTCCGACCGCAGTGGCGAGAGACCTGGTCCTTATTGTTCGGTCCTCCGCAACAGTTTGTAACACTTTTTCTTCGTTACCCGCACTGTACGTCGATGGCCGGCCACGATCACTAAATCCTGGAGGTGCTACACGTGAACCATACTCCCTCAAGCGCCTGTACACAGAGTAAAAGGTTTTCGCGGATGGAAGGCACCGGCTAGGAAACCTCTCGTGATATATTTGCCTTGCAGCGTCAACTCTTCCATCTGCAAGCCCGTAGGTGAGGTGGATGTCGGCGAATTCCTCGTTTGTGAAACTTGCCACGGTACTGTGGTAACACTGCGAAGCGGCCGTTAGCAGCTGTCGACATGGCGAGTATCGGGCAGAGTGAGCAATGCTGAGGTGTTGTAAACACGTCGTGCACCCCGCGGTTTTACTTCCGCCGTTGGCCACTCATTCCGCTTACAGGACACACATTCCCTAACATGGGACTGTACACTCCGTTACCGTCGGCAACGTGTTATCCACAAGTTCTGATACAATTTCACGTACATTACAATGGGATTTGTTCTTTCTCGTAGCTTTCCAACGCTGGCAGATACACATCAGCTCATTGGTGTGTCATGTGTTGTATATATGGGTGAATGACATGTCATGATCGTGAGGCTCGTCGGTATCTCGTTCAATGGTTAACAGGTGTTTTCGTTTTACGTATTTTTCCTCATTTATGACTCACCCTGTACATAAGGTGTAGAGGGTACATTGCTGTCAAATGTACAGTTTGGTTTTAGAAATGGTTTAACAACTGAAAATGCTATATTCTCTTTCCTCTGTGAGATTTTGGACGGATTAAATAAAAGGTTGCGACCGCTGGGTGTTTTCTTTGATTTAACGAAGGCTTTTGACTGTGTTGACCACAAGATATTACTGCAGAAGTTGGACCATTATGGAGCAAGGGGAGTAGCTTACAATTGGTTCGCCTTTTACTTCAAGAACAGAAAGCAGAAGGTAATTCTCCCCAATATTGAGAGTGGTAGTGATGTTCAGTCCCAATTGGGCACTGTTAAGTGGAGCGTTCCCAAAGGGTCGGTGCTGGGGCCACTGCTGTTTCTTATTTATTTAAACGATATGCCTTCTAGTATTACAGTTGATACAAAATATTTCTGTTTTCTAATGACACCAGCTTGGTAGTGAAGGATCTTGTATGTAATAATGAAACATTATCAAATAATGTAGTTCATGAAATAAGTTCGTGGCTTGTGGAAAATAATTTGATGCTAAATCACAGTAAGACTCAGTTTTTACAGTTTCTAACTCACAATTCAACAAGAACTGATATTTTTCAAAAGAATGGCTCGGAGCACTATGGGACTTAACAGCTATGGTCATGAGTCCCCTAGAACTTAGAACTACTTAAACCTAACTAACCTAAGGACAACACACAACACCCTGTCATCACGAGGCAGAGAAAATCCCTGCCCCCGCCGGGAATCGAACCCGGGACCCCGTGCTCGGGAAGCGAGAACGCTACCGCGAGACCACGAGCTGCGGACAACTGATATTTTTATTAGACAGAATGGGCATATTATAGGCGAGACGGAACAGTTCAAGTTTCTAAGCGTTCAGATAGATAGTAAGCTGTTGTGGAAAGCTCATGTTCAGGATCTTGTCCAGAAACTAAATGCTGCTTTATTCATCATTAGAACAGTATCTGAAATAAGTGACAGTTCAACACGAAAAGTAGTCTACTTCGCATATTTTCATACGCTTATGTCATATGGTATTATTTTTTGGGGTAATTCGTTTGATTCAAAAAGGGTATTTTTTGCTCAAAAACGGGCTGTTCGAGCTATATGTTGTGTAAGTTCGAGAACCTATTGTCGACCCCTATTCAGTAGTCTGGGAATTCTGACATTGCCCTCACAGTATATATTTTCTTTAATGTCGCTTGTTGTTAGCAATATTAGCTTATTGCCAAGAGTTAGCAGCTTTCACTAAGTTAATACTAGGCAGAAATTAAATCTGCATGTCGAATGCACTTCCTTGACTCTTGTGCAGTTAGGAGTGCACTATTCTGCTGCATCCATTTTCAATAAGCTACCACAAGAACTAAAAAATCTTAGCAGTAGCCCAAACGCTTTTAAGTCTAAACTGAAGAGTTTCCTCATGGCTCACTCCTTCTGTCGAGCAGCTCCTGGAGGAGCTGAAAAATTAAGCAAATTCCAGTGTTACATTGTTGATTTTCTTTATTTAAACTTGCGAATTGTCGCCTGAATACGTTTCTTGTATTTCATTTTATCTGTTTCTACTATTGTGTTATCATTTCATGTGATGACTCGTTCCATGGTCATGGAGACTTTTCCTTAATTTGGTCCCACGGAACAGTAAATAAATAAATAAATAAAGAGTCACCTTGTCAACAGAATTACTGTTCAAAAGTTTTACGTGACGCGGTAGGCTTTCGAAGTGTTTTTTAGAAACAGTACTCCCTTGAGAAGTGCGATTACCAGCCACTCCTGCATTGTCCTTTGACATTCCACGTACTACTGAAGTTGGGTGCTGGTACCTTACTGGATATGACAGCCGGTGTACGGCGTACCGGACCGGGGAGGGACGAATCACCGCCATGTCGGGTGAGGGAGCACGCCCGCTGCGCTGAAAGGCGCTTTGCGGCGCGGCGCGGACGTGGCGGAGGCTTTATTGCGGAACCTGGGGCGCGTGAGGCGCCTCCGAGAGGGCGCGCCGTCCCCTTATTACCACGTCATCCGGCAGAGCTGTCTGCCCAGGCATTCCGTCACCCGGCATAGGGGATTAGCGGTGCGACGGCGACCGCGCCACACCTGCGGTCGCGAGCTGTGTACAGTGGCGAACAAAGTAGACTGAGAGACAGCGCTGAGAGCAAAACATAGCCCGCTGGCTGCTGTGGACTCGGCGCTGGGTCGTTGCCGCGTGTAGACCGTGTTCCGTGACCGGCTCGGGAATTTGGTTTGGATTTTACAATTGTAGTTTTGATGTGCGCGCTCTAGCTGCACGTTTCTAACTTAGTTAAGTTTTGACAAATTACGTCCTCCAGTCTGTTTCCTTCTTGTGCCTGAACATTAATGGATGTTGAAACCACGTGATGCAACATTAATCCACGAATTTCAGTATGCAGAAGTTGACCAGGAGTTCGCAATCCAAGATATGCTCTTTGCCCTTCTTTTACCCTCGATCTTGCCCTCTGTTTTCATCTTTAGAATTACATGTTTGGTGTTCCGTGAGAGCTGGGAACCAAGTTTTTCCTCTTTTAAACGTTGTTAAGATTTCTCGCTGTTCCAGTATTCGTCGCAACACTTCGGTGTTAAATATTATTCGGTAAATCCACATTTCAAAGATCTTGATCTTCTTCGTTGCTAAACATTCTTCTATAAATTCACGTTACACAGATCTAGATCTTATCTGCTATTGGTATCTCCTGCGTTCATCTTTCAGAATTGTACAGAACTATGGTCCAGCTGCTGTACCCTACAAATCAAACTCTAAAGCATATGCCCAGGTCTGCACGTGTAACGATTTTCTCAAATTTTATAAAAGCGTTACCGGTGTTCTGTATGCGAAGCTTTATCTAAGCGTCTCATCTCAAATTTTGTATCTACATGTATAAAAAATATGTATCTATGTGTGTGTGTGTGTGTGTGTGTGTGTGTGTGTGTGTGTGTGTTTCCACTTATCTCTGGAAAGCAGAAGCCAATTAAATCAAGCTTGATAGACAGATAACGTATAAAATCTACATCTATATATGCAGGGTGCTTTTTATTAACGTTTGAAAAACCCCAAAGTAACGTAGATGACGCAGAGTCAAGTGATTTAATACTAGATACATGGTATCGCAAATGTCGGAAAATACCCCACGTGACACGTACATAGCCACCCTTTCTGATCACCTGCATCCATTCATGTCCATTGTGCATTCCGACAGACTTTGTCAGTTCCAACAGGACAGTGGGACAGCCCACATGTCCAGAATTGCTACAGAGTGGCTCCAGGACCACTCTCTTGAGTTTAAACAAGATGCTGAATGTGGGCTTTCCACGACAGTTTACTATCTGAACACCTAGAAATCTTAACTGTTCAGTTTCACTAATCACATGCCCATTCTGTGAAATTAAAGCCTCGGTTTTTGTTGAATTGTGTGTTAGAAACTATAGAAAATGAGTCTTACTGTGATTTAGCGTTAGTTTATTTTCTACAAACTATGAACTTATTCCATGAACTGCACTATTTGAAACCGAATCAGTGTTGCACATAACATACTTTATTACCAAGCTAATGTCATCAACAAACAGAAATATTTTAGAATTGCCTGTAATACTAGAAAGCATATCATTTATATAAATAAGGAAAAGGAATGGCCCCAACACTGACCTCTGGGGCGCCTCTCCCACCCCCACCCCCCATTTCACTGTACCCCACTCAGACCCTACATTACAGCCATTCTCAACAATGTGAATAATGACCTCTTGCTGTCTGTTGTTAAAGTAAGAGGTGAACCAGTTGTGAGCTACTCTTCATATTCTGTAATGGCCCAACTTCTGGAGCAATATTTTGTGATCAGCACAATCAAAGGCCTTAGTTAAATCAAAAAAGTATGTCTAGAATTCGAAAGGCTTTGTTTAATCCATCCAGTAACTCACAGAGAAACGAGAATATAGCATTTTCAGCTGTTAAATAACTTCTAAAGTCGAACTGTACATTTGATAGCAAATTATGTGATACGAAATGATCTTTTATCCTTCCATACAAAACCCTTTCAAAGACTTTAGCAAACAGTGATGGCATACAGATAGGTCTAAAACTGTATACATTACCCCTTTCTCCCTTTTTATAAAGCGACTTTACTATTGCGTACTTCAATCGTTCAGGAAACTGACCACACCTGGAGGAAAAATTACAAATATGGTTAAATACAGGGCAAACAAGTGCAGCACAGTACTTTAATATTCTGCTAGGCACACCATCATATCCATGAGAGTCCTTAGTCTTCAGTGATTTAATTATTGAGTCAATGTCCCACTTGTCTGTATCACAGAGGAGTATTTCAGGCATCAATCTCGGAGAAGCATTTGCCAAGAAAGTTATATGATTCCCCGTAGAAACTAAATTTTTATTTAATTCACCAGCAATGCTTAGAAAATGGTTGTTAAATACTGTAGATATATCGGATTTATCAGTAACAGAAATATTTTTACTGCGAACTGACTTTATGTCGTCGACCGTGTGCTGCCTACCAGACACTCCCTTCACAACTAACCATATGGTTTTAATTTAATTTTGTGAATTGTATTCTATTAGCATACCATATCCTATTTGCCTTCCTAATAGCATTTTGTAGCACCGTACTTACAGTATTGTTTACAATGGGCTACTGTAGCTTCATTGTGACTACTTCTAAAGTTTTGATATAATTCCCGCTATGTGGTACATGACATCCTTATCCCACTAGTCAGCCACCCAGGCTGCCTTTCACTGCTAGTACCCCCTAAAAACGTTCTAATAGAAAACAACTCTCAGAGAACATGACAAATGTGTTAAGGAAATCATTATATTTGTCATCTATGTTATTGGCACTATAAACATCCTGCCACTCTTGTTCCTTGACGAGGTTTAAAAAACTCTCTATTGCATAGTTCGTAATTATATGTAACATTTGTTTGGGTAAAAAGTCTCTTAGTGTTAATATTTGTGCAGCATCGTCTGAAAGGCCATTCATCATTTTACTAACAGAATGCCCATCTAGTAATGAAGAGTGAATCAAAAATATTGTCTGTGGCTGTGCTACTATTCCCCTGTACCCTAGTTGGAAAAAACAAAGTCTGCATCAGATCATATGATTTTAGGAGATCTACCAATATCGTATTTCTTACACAATCATATACAAAATTAATATTGAAGTCACCACATATAACTAATTTTTGATACTTCCTAACTCCACCCCTCATACTCTTACGAATTTATTGACAGACCCGCAGGATTCATGGTGTCAGTTACCTCCAACACTACTTCAGACTATAGACGAGTCCATTCCAAGTCGTGTTGCGGCACTTCTGCGTGCTCGGTTGAGCCCTACACGATATTAGACAGGTCTACCAGTTTCTTTGGGTCTTCTGCGTAGATGAAAACAAATCATATTATTATGTAATCGACTGTTCTCTGGATTACTAGGATGAGTGGGGACAACCTTACTGTCACTTCAAATTTGGTTGTGATCGTGGAGATGGGAGACTACATTAGGAAAATTCTGGAACTGGAACGGTGGGAAGTATTTCAGTCCTAGTTGGTATGGATAAGACGTACTGGAAAAAAAAAAAGAAATACAGATCCATGTCAACCGGTTTATGAGCGAACATTGCGAAGGGAACAACATACGTTGGACATTTTCAGTCAGCCTCTTCGCAAAATGCTGATGTTCACAGCAGCAGATAATGCTGCACGTCTTCAGCGGCCCAAAAGACTCAGAAACTCGGCAGTAACTGACTGGAGATGTGTCGTGTGGTCTGATGATTTAGGACTTTGCCTCTTTCAAAATAAGTAGACACCGGCAGCTCAACGATGCGTTTACTTCGTGGTGTGTGGAGGGTATAATACAAGTCGAAGGTGATTCAGTGTCATTTTGAGGGTCTTTTCAGCTCCTGATTTGAATCCATTCCTTCAGATAATCGTGAACAGATACCAGGACGTTTATTGCAACTTTTTTGGTGACCAAGTGTTGCCTTTTCTTTTACATCTTGAAACATGTCTCGTTCTGCTTCGGTTCGTGCTATGTTTTTCCAGATAGCCACACTTGTGACACTCAGGGATCGATGGTGTATGGCCTGGGATAGCTGTTTGCCCGTTGCAGACATGTGACATGTCTCAGGGGAAGCTCTTTGGTTTTCGAAGGCCAGTCAGAAGACTTGTCATGAGAACTTAATTTCTGAGCACGGATGGTGTGAACCTAGTTCCTCATCTGCCGTTGCCCGAGTTGCTGTTACTTCGACGTCGTGTTCTGTATTAGTTTTACTCGGTCATGCGGACGCATATTGCCGTTACAAATCATTTTAGTGCAAGTTATTGGTGAGATCTAAGCAACGAACTGTGGACATAATCGCCTGTACTCATGTAGAAACTACTAGTTTTCCGATGTTGTGGTTAAACACAATGAATTTCCTGCCGTTTCTCGGATTCGTGATTGGAAATTGGACTTTGTTTCTTGGCGTATGGTTTCGAGTCAAGTGTAAACGTGCACGAAAATATCTGTACATGCAGTTGCCATCCTTCACAATGTTGGAATCTAAAACACCTTCTTAGTCAGTACCAAGTACGGTGGAGTCTCTGATGTCATTTTACACATAACATAGTGTAATTTCGCGTTTGTTGACATTGTCTATGGAGACAAGTGATCTGCAATAATTTTTATATTATGGGCTGAAAACTCTCGAAGGCAGCATCGCAAATAGACTTTTGTTTTGATTCCTAGGTTCAGCTACTCATGACGCGTCTCCAGATCATAAAAACATTCTAAGCGGAAGAACTGGATGAAACCAGTGAAAAACAAGTATCTTAAAAATAACTGAATTACTTACTCAACCTCTGTTAATATTAGGCAATATTTCTCTCTTTTACATCCACTTCAGAATTTATTATTCTGCTACCAATTGCAGCTATCTTGACGTGAAATCAAAGCCACAGGTGCAGCGGCACAAATTTGAAAAACATTTTTTTCCGTGAGACCTGATGAGATAACGCTACATGTTTTGCGAATCCAGGTATCTTTTCTTAGTGGAAAAATTCGCAACAGATTGGAGATCGTTCACATCACTGGGAAAATTCTGCGTAAGCAGCAGAGTTGCAGCACGTCATTACGTAGCCGGAGATATGGCTCTACGTGAAAGAAATATTTACGTTTCTCATCAGAATATGTACGTCAAGGCTGTAGCTCTATTACCCACTTGATAATGATTGACTCCGGACTTTGAGCTCATATTCTGGTCACATCGCATGACGAACATCGATGTAACCTTGCCGGAATCCTGGAAATAACTACTTTTATTTGGTGTATGAATATTACATTTTAGTTGAAAAAGGAGTCACACGTGTGGTAATATTTAAAAGAAAGCGTGCTTTTCGACCATTTTGTGTCTAGTGTCATATTTGAAGAGTCGTACAAGTCAGACCGCAATTAAGAGATAAATTTTTCTTCGCAGTTGGAAGATACAACGATACTTGACTTCCAGACGAATCGTCGTTGCTTTCCAGGTAGTCATTTTGTCCTAATAATGGTGGGCTTAGATTGCTGCCATTCGCCTGATGATGATAAATATTAACAAGATGAATAATGGAAATGTAAACTCTTTTGTTGGCTTTCACAGCTGTTATTGTTTTTAAGCACGTAAATCTACATAAAACCCTAATATGAAATCTTTAATTTGTTTGCTTTCGCGTTTATACGCGTTGCGTGCTCTCGTGTATTATGTTGCCGAATCTCTGAACAGTTATTTCCACTTCATTATAGATTGTTGCAGTGTTTACACCGCGCCTTCCCGTCAGATAGAAAAAAATCCTGCTCCCATTCGTTGTTATTTATTCGTCAAAGACAGTGCTCGTAATACAATTAGTTACCTTGTACTTGTATGAAACCATCCATCGTTTATGGAGTTGTGTAAAGTATACGGTAATAAGTGCGCATGTTTACTCTGAGGCCGAAAAGGAAAAGGGCGTAAGCAGTTCCTTATCACAGCCAGTAAAGTGAAGTTCTGAATGTCTCGATACTACTGAAAGTACATTGAAGCGAGTCCCGAGAGAACATATAGAAACTTCATCTTTCACCAAAACAGAGTTCTGACAGGCAACAGACGTTTGTACTGGACGTGTGTCAGGGAATCAGAAGAATATGAACCCACAAGTTCTAAATGGAAAAGTAGCTTTCAGCCGAGCTAGGTATGTTGGAGAAGTTGAAGACTGAAGTGGAAAGTTTTCCTGATTTGAGTGAAACAATCCTTTGGCTCGCTATTCGAAAACTGGGCTTCAGATGTAGAAAGTTCAACAGAAAACTTGTGCCGATGGAAAGTAACCAAATAGCAGGAAAAAGACAACGAGTTCTTGCGGGAAATAGGACACTTGCCCAACACTGGATAGACTATTTATTACACTGATGGGAGTTGGTGTGATGTAATTCATTCTAGATTAGAAAATGTATACCATTATCATTCAGGAAGTCTTCAAGAGTGGAATGTCTGGAAAGAGGGAAGTCAAACAACCTTAGGTTCCGGAAACAGGATTATAATTTGCCACATTGGGAACGAAGATGGGTTCGTGCAACATGTTGGCTTATGTTTTATTGGGCAAGAGGCGGTGCACATTATCATTCTGAAATGAATGTCAGACGCTACGGAGAGTGGCCCAGGAGTGGTCTCGAAAAATTACCAAACAGATCTGCGTTTAGATCAGGCTGCATATCACACGATGATAAATCCGTTATCACGAAATCCATCTATGAAATTGAGACAGGATTCTTTTACTGAATGAGTGGAAAGCAATACTGCAGACCTTCCTTCTAATGCCACATTATGTGAGGAATTTTCAACAGCTGGCCTACTGGAACACCCGCGACTGCATTTCAAGGTGCAGGCATACCTTTTGGAAAGTAAACTGCGATCAGTGGACAAGGAAACTAAACTTCTGTCGTTGCCTACAGTCCATTGTGACTTGAACGCCATTTAACTTATTTGGGCATTTGTCAAGAAAAAGGTAGCAAAGGATAACAAGAATTTTAAAATAAATTATACCTTACAATTTTGTTGCTCCGCTCTGGAAAGTGTGTCCTATAGCGTCTGGAGGAATTCAGTGAGTCATATAGAGTTATGCACAAAGAGCCCACTGTCTTGACATAACAACAGAACCGTTGATGATCCAAGTAGACGACTGTAATAGCAGTAGTGAGACTTCAGTCATCAGCGAAATCGATTAAGGTAGGTTTTATTTCAGTCATCATGCTTTATTACAAAATTTATGCACTTACTATTGAAATGTATTATACAGTGAGCTGCATGCATATTGATCATTTATTTGCAATTTCCCATCCAATTTCCCTCTAATCGCAACGAAAATTGAATGCAGTAATGCTGTACTGGACTGCGACTACCAAGTTGCCGTTCTTCGCTGAAGAATAGGTGCATATGGCGCACTACGACCGTGGTGGCGTGCCGGTGTGACAACTAAGCTCCATCACAGCCTCGAAAATCTGCCGTTACTAACGCAACTACTTTCCAAACTCTTAACTAAGAAACACGACAGGTATTCATTAGTAAAGACATACGATGTAACCAAGAAAAGTTCAAGCCTAACACCACTGTCTTCTCTGTCGCAATAGCTACAACGGTAAGCTCAATCGCTGCGTCACAAAATAACGATAATACCACTACAAATAGAACAACATTGTATCTTAAAACTGTGCAAAGGAAACTTTTCTGCAAGTTACGGTCAGATTTTTATGCATCCATAAGGCTGACATTCGCCGAAAGAAAGCTAGAAAAAGCACAGTTTCTCTTAAATATTAACGCATATGTCGCCCCCATTTCAACTCACATGTAATATTCAGAAACTACACAAAAGTAGACATCCCAAGATTCCAGCAAGGTATGACATATAGCTGTTCGTAATGCAATGTGACGAGAATATGAGCTTCAAATCAGGCATCAATCATTATGAAATTAATAACAGTGATAATCTCATGAATAGTTCAAACAGAATATTGGATTAAAAATCAGGAATATAAACAAAGATCTTGATTTCGCCACATCCCTCCACCAAAAATAGATCTATACCCACAAAATGAAATTTTCATGTAACTAAAAAATAAATTATTCACGGAAGATTTTATATTCTAAGATCTAAATTTATAAATAAATATAAATTACAAAATGTATTCAAATTCAGATAGGTACAGAAACACAGTGCTTTGCTTTCTACTACCCAGTTTCCACTACTTTTTGAAAGAAAGTAAATGAATGGAAAGGAACTGAATGGAAAAGG
This sequence comes from Schistocerca nitens, assembly GCF_023898315.1. NCBI lineage: Eukaryota > Metazoa > Arthropoda > Insecta > Orthoptera > Acrididae > Schistocerca > Schistocerca nitens. The sequence goes on along the minus strand of NC_064614.1, from coordinate 102,497,071 downwards.
TAAAGTACATAAGGAAAACAAAAAGTGGACAACATATGTGAATGAAAGTAAAGGAATGAAAAATCGAAGTAAATGTAGAGTGATGAAAAATGAGGACAACAAGAACTGGACAAGACATGTATAAAAAATTAAATGAATAAAAACTCAAAGTAAATGGAGATTGATGAAAAATAAGGACAACCAAAAATGGACATCTCATTGGACAACATATTCCAAAGAAAGTAAGTGAATGAAAAAACTAAGAAAATGGAGATTGATGAAAAAGAGGACAACAAAAAATGGACAACATATGTGATAGAAAGTAAATGAATGAAAACTTGAAGTAAATGGACATTTATGTAAATGAGGACAAAAAAAGTGGTCAACATACATGAAAGATAGTAAATGATTGAAAAGTCAAAGGAAATGGAGATTGATTGAAAATGAGGGTAAAAGAAATTGACAAAAAAATGAATAACACATGTGAAAGAAAGTAAATGATTGGATAATAGAAGTAAACAGAGATTGAAGAAAAATGAGGACAACAGAAAATGAACAAAAAATGGACAACATATGTGAAAGAAAGTAAATGAATTTACAATCAGGGTAAATGGAGATTGTTGAAAAATGAAGACAACAAAAAATGGACAACATATGTGAAAGAAAGTAAATGAATTGAAAATTAGAGTAAATGGAGATTGATGAAAAATGAGGACAAGGAAAAATAGACACTGGAGACTTATGAAAAGTGAGGACCACAAAAAATGAATAGCATATGCAAAAGAATGTAAATGAATGAAAAATCGAAGTGAAATGGAGATTGGTGGAAAACGAGGTCAACAAAAAATAACTTACAAAAAACCTGTAGGTATAAATGAAGCAGACAAAATTCTCAAAATAATATTATCTATTTTACAAGAAGGAAATGCATTATCAGGAAATTAGAGAAAAATTAAATAGTTTGTTAGACAAAGAATACCAATTGGAATAGAAAGTTACATAATTACAAATTAACTACAAACAAAAATTAAATCCGTGTTCTGTAAATTTGTCCACCAGTGTGGTCTTTTACAGCTTCTTCTTGTGGAAATGGATATGGGTCTGTATAATATTTATCACTATGTGTTTCACTTTCTTCACTAGAATCCAAATCGTTTTCTTCCATACAACATTTGTTATTTTTATATATTTCTCCCTACTACATTTTTAAGTCTTTTAATTCTTCAAATGTGTTTTTCTTTATCTTAAACAATCTTTTTTTTACACAACCATTTTTAAATAAAACTGAATCCAAACATTCTACTTGGTATTCTTTGTATAATCAACTATACTGGTAATGCATTTTATTCTTGTAAAATAGTTCTATAATTTTAGCGTTCCTGTCTTCTTCCATTTATTACAAGAGATTTTTTTGTAAGTTATAAAATCTGTTTTGTTGTCCAGCTTCTTTTGTCTTCATTTTTCATCAGTCTTTATTTACTTCCATTTTTCATTCATTTACTTTCTTTTAAATATGTTCTCCATTTTTGTTGTCCTCATTTCTCATCAGTCTTCATTTACTCCCATTTTTCATTCACTTACTTTCTTTTAAATATGTTGTCCATTTTTATAGTCCTCATTTTTCATCAATCTTAATTTACTTCGGTTTTTAATTCATTTACTTTCTTTCATATATGTTGTCCAGTTTTCGTTGCCCATTTTTTGTTGGCCTCATTTTTCATTAGTCATCATTTACTTCCTTTTTTCATTGATTTACTTTCATTCATTTACTTTCTTTCACATACGTTTTCCATTTTTTTGTTAACCTCATTTTTCATTAATCTCCATTTATATCCATTTTTCATTCATTTACTTTCATTGACTTACTTTCATTCATTTTCTTTCTTTCATTCATTTCTCTCTTTAAGCATTTTAATTTTTGAAAACATAAGTTTTTTCTATGTAAACAAAACCAAAACAAAATGAACATGAATGGCAGCATTGAAAATCTATTAGCTGAGCTTAACAAACATAGTAATGGTTGTGCAGAAGTGTTCACTAAATTATCAGAGCTGAGAAAACATAAATCTTACTTCATTTCAGAAGCTGAAATTTTACCAACCAAATATGGTGAAAAAGTTTAATTACTCTTAGACAATAAATTAGAATTACTCTTCCAGATCGTTATACTAAAATCTTTACAGAAGACAATGAAAAATTAAAGAAAATTATTCGATTATATTTTATTTAGCGAGGTAAAAAACAAAATAAAGATCATCCAATTTATGTTATTGAATTTGAATGAATTTTAGAATAATTTTAATTTAATTTTTGAGCATTAAAGTTTAACCGAAAATTTCTTTTATTAATAAGTAAAATTTTCGTTTTGTGGGTATAGATAAATTTTGTTGTTGAGGGATACTGTAAAATTAGAATCTTGGTTTATATCATGGAATTTTTAATCCAGTATGCTCTTTGAGAGAGAAACTCCATAAATATACTACTCTCACATCACATTTTAGATTAATGCTGATGCTGTAAACTACTTTCACGTGTTTTGAAACTCTTTATTTTATGGTCTTGTGCAGAGATATAATCTATTTTGTACAATGTAAGTTATTATTAAGTGCGTCTGAGATGAAATATGAAACATACACATGTACAATTCACAAGCTAAGTGGAAACACATATACATCTCTTCCTTCATGATGACTCTGAAATTTACACTTGGCCTTTGGCAGAAGGTTCATACATCCACTTTCAGATTATTTCTCGATCGTTCCACTCTCGAACAGGAGGTGGAGAAAATGAAAACTTCAATCTTTTCGTTCGATCTCTGATTTTAATACGATGTTCACTTCTTCTTACATAAGTGGGAGTCAACAAAACATTTTGTTTTTCAGGAGAGAAAGCTTCTAATCGAAATGTCCTCAAAAGATGTAGCTGCAACGATAAAGCTTTTTTTTCAAATGATTTCCATCCCAAATGTCTTACCATATCCATGAGACTCTTTAGCCTATCTCGCAACAGTACAAAACGAACAGTCCTTCTTTGAACTTCTTCCATATCGTCCATCAATCGCATCAGTACTCCAGAAGCTGACGAACAGTCGTAGTGAAGGCAGTCTCTGTAGTATATTAGTTCCATCTTCTAAGTGTTCTGCCAACGAAAAATCGCCATCCCCAAAACATCGTTTCCGTGATAGTTCCATTTTAAGTTGTTCCTAATTGTAATCCCAAGGTATTTACCTGCGCCTACAAACTTTAAATTTACGTTATTGCGAAATAGAAATTTGTGGGAATTTTGTGTGTGTGTGAAGCCCCTCACACTTTTTCTTGTTTGGGATTAAATTCCACACTGGGCACAATACAGATTTAGTGCTCTTTTTGCGCAGTTTTGCCTGTTATTGCGTTCGCCGTACGAAGCTCTGCCGGTTCCCTCCCCCTACCGCCTGGCTCGTAAGAGATACGCATACACCGCCGGAAGCCCGACTCATCATGCTATTACAGACGCTAGTGGCTAACAGATGCTTGTCAGCAAGAAGCCGGTTTCGTGACGCTCATGCACAGCACGGACAAGGAAAGTATGTACACTGACGGAAAAAAATCATAATACCAAGAAGGAGCTGTGCGACATAAACGAAAGTTGGTAGGCTTGTTCTTCATTTGAAAGACAATGTCTATTCGAATTTCACCCCAGTCACAAATGTCTCGCGAGTAGCGCCACTATGAGGATGGAAATTAAGTTTGCTTTAAATATACGCTGTAACGGCCATGAACGTTAGTTACCTTTGAGACTGGACACGATGACCTTCATGGAATTAAAATCTTCTGGGTCATTAGGCCACGTCATATTTCTACTAAAATAGTCGACATTTCGACCCCTTTGCTGGGATCTTCCTCAGGATCTTATGGTGTCCACTACTGCTAGAACAAACGCCGCCTAATAACCCAGAAGATTTTAACTTAAGAGGCAACGGCCACGAAAGCCTGCAGAAGTACATACTATGAGTTCATGTTAGTCAAAAATAATAGAGAATTTTGAATGTGGTTCAATGAACCCTCTGCCAGGCACTTAAATGTCATTTGCAGGGTATCCACGTAGATGCAGATGAAAAATGCCTTTAAGGGGACAAAGACGCCATTACTTACACATCCCTGACATTGAACGAGGTCATGTAATAGGTAAACGAGAAGCTGGATGTTCCTTCTGCGATACTGCAGAAAGACTTGTCAGTAACTCAGCCACTGTACATGACTGCTGGCAGCGGTGGTCACGAGAATGTACGGTCGCAAGAAGACCGGGCTCCAGACGGCAACGTGGCACTACCGTGAGAGGAGACCAAAGTCTTCGGCGTATGGCTGTGGGGCGTCGTACTGTACCTGCAGCAGCAATTTGAGCAGCGTATGGCACCACAGTGGCACAACAAACTGTTACAAATCGTTTACTTGAAGAACAGCTCCAAGCCTGACGCCTTGTATCGCGCGTTCCACCAACACCCAAACCACCACTATTTGCGACTTCATCGGTGTCAAGCGAGAGCTTATTGTAGGGAAGGGTGGCGGTCTGTTGTGTTTTCTGATGAAAGCTGGTTCTGCCTTGGTGCCAGTATGTTAGTAAGAAGGAGGCCAATTGAGGATCTCACCCAACCTGTCAGCGTGCGGGACACACTGGACTTACCCCTGGAGTTGTGGTCTGGAGTGTGATATCGTATGATAGCAGGAGCACTCCCGTGGTTATGCCACGCAGTCTACTGCAAAACTGTACGTCTGTCAGGTGATTCGACTTGTTGTGCTGCCATTCATGAGCAGCCCTGCAGGGGTTGTTTTCCAACTGGATAACGCTCGCCCACATACCGCTGCTGTAATCCAACATGGCTAACAAAGGAACAGATTGATCGAGAGGACTAGAAGAGATTTGAAATAAAAGGGGTGGGGGGCGTTGAGGGCACTTTGCAGGTACATCCTGTATCAATACATTGTTGACATAGCGTCTTTCATTTTCCAGGAAAATAAAATTAAATCATGTGGTAAATAGTATTTAAATCTGGAGTTCATCAGTTTTATTACTAGTCTCAATTAGCCCGCCACGAATTCCTCTCCTGTGCCAACCACTTCATCTCAGAGTGGCAGTTGCACCCTACGTCCGCAATTATTTGTTGGGTGTTTTCCAGTCTCTGCCATCCCCTACACTTTTACCCACTGCGGCTCCCTCCTTACCACGGAACCTAGTCGCTGAGTTGAGACTCAGACCTGAATTTCTCCCGAAGTATACAATGTTCAAATAAGTTACGGAAATCCAGCCGGTAGACGTCGTCATAAATCACCGATGTTTCGACAGGTGACCACCATGCCATTTTCAAGGCATTCCTCGAAAATAACAGGGTAGCCAGCTATCGAAGTATCGGCGGTTGTCAACAGCGTCATCCGGGTGCATTCCCGTAAGTAGACTGAGTATTTCCTGGTGTCTCAACACATGTCTTATTATCCTGTCTCTTATTCTTGTCAGTGTTTCTCGTATGTTCCTTTCTTCGCCGATTCTACAGATAAACTCCTCATTTCTTATCTCAACAACCCACCTAATGTTCACCATCCTTCTATAGCGCCACATCACAAACGTTCGATTCCCTTCTGTTACGGTTTTCCCACAGTTGACGGTTGATTTCTAGTGCTCCAGACGAACAATCTCAAAAACTTCTTCAGCAGTTTAAGGCGTGTATTTCATGCCAGCAGACTTCATTTAGACAGGAATTCTGTCCTTGTCTGTACCAGTCTGCTTCCTATGTCCACCTTAATGCAATTTCCTCACTTCGCTTACTTCGTGGCCCCCAAAATTGATGTTAATTTTGTCGCCCACCTCATTTCCTTTGCTTAACATTACGTCAGTATTCCTTTGGATTACTCTCAGCAGATAAACTGAGCTTTTTATACTGTTCATTCTAATATACAGGTCCTACAATTTCTTATCAGTGAGCCTTATCCTAAATTTTAATCCAATCCTGAACCTTTCTTGTACTTCGCTATTACTTGTTCCACGGATAGATCGAACAGTAACCCAGAAAGACATCACAAATGTATCACTCGTCTCTCATTATGAGCACTTCGTTCCTGGTTGCCCATTCTTATTATGGTCTCTTGGTTCTTGTATGTACTGTCTATTACCCCTCTTTCCTTAGTCCATGCACGTGTTTTCTCTCAGAATTTAAAACATATTCCACTATTTTACGTTTCGGGCGCTTTTTCTGGGTCGACAATTTCTATGAGAAGCTCTCGATTTTTCTTGCACCTTTCTACCATTATAAATATCAGAGTCAGAACCATCCCTATGGTGTCTTTACCTTTCCTAATGCCAAAATGATCATCAACCAGCAGCTTCTCAATTTCTCCGTTTTAGTCTTTCATATATTATTCTTATTGGAAATTTTGATGCGTGTGCTGTTAAGCAGAATGTGTGAGAGTTCCGTTATTTTGTGCTGTATTTTTGCACTGCCAAAGATGCTACACACCGGCCTCAATAGTCATTTTTAGATACATCTCTTCATGATTTTAGAAATTTCAAAGGAATGGTATCCATAACTTCTTTCTTATTTGATGGGATGTTTTCCAAAGCTTTGCCATACCCTTACCGCAGTTTTAAATCCCCCATGTCTTCCATGTCGACTCCAATTATTTCTTACACCGTCACTATATCAGCAGACAGACATTTCTCCTCATAGACGTCTTTAATGTACTCATAATACTCACCCACACTCTCTTCGTTCAACAGTCGAATCCCTTCTGCAATTGGCTTCGTCGTTTCTTTATAAAAGACGAGCCGTCAGTAGATTTTTCAAACCGGCAACTCAGATGAATAAATATTTAATATTATCTCGTGATCGTTGGTTTGTTCAAGGTTGTTGGTTGTGGAGTCACTATTTCCGCATCTCGAACGATACGAGAACAATCACAACCCATGTGAGGCGCGTTGCCACACCTCACAGAGATTGTATTTGTTGTCGTATCGGTCGAGCAGCAGCAGCAGGTACCTCACAATTTCCACGGATTTATACAAAGTTTTATATGATTTTGATTTCCGTAATGTTTGTGTATTCTTATACCGCAAAAAACAAATACGTATTGCTTTATTTCAGTGTGGTGTTGTCGGAGTTGCTACCACACTGTTGAATACAATCGAAACATGAGAAATTTTACTCTTTCCACTCTGCTATTGACTGACTTAACTCACTGAGAACTCTGCAGGACTTTCCATTACGCCCACTAGTAGCTGAGAGGTCCGCTCCTTTATTATGGTGGCTTGTGATATCACTGTATGTCACTGTTATGGCGTCAACCAAGGCCTACGCCAGGACTGCTAAGTGCCTTAGGAATCGAATGACCATTTGCACAACTACCAACGGCATCAAAGAATAATTTTCTGTCTTATTCAATGGATCTGGGGACCTCTGTAGTATCCCTGCCTTTTCTGCCTCCAACATAGCATCAACAATGACGATGTCGAAGTATTATATAGATTTCTGTTCCTAACGGTACTTCAGGAAGGTGAAAATGTTCACATTCTTGTCTGTGTATTCTTTCGTCTCCTTCTTTTCGGGGACGTGTGCCCCTACCGCTCACGTTCGTGTACCGTCTTAAGTACACTTACGGTGTACTCAACGAATATGACGAAAAGAGTGTAAGATTTTACCACTTAACGTTACTGATATTTACGCCGGGAAAGAGCGTGAATAGAGCACTTATTTGGCGGAGCGGACACAAAAATGTCATGATAATATGTGGGACCTGAATCTATACTTTCGTAAAATAATTCTTTGAACTCTGATTATTCAACAGTGCGCGACTCACCGCCTTGTTAATATAGGATCGTGTAAGGCACTTTTAGCATTTGTTAAAACTGAGGTCTACGTGGAGCGTTCATACTGGCAAAATGGGACGTTTCATATGTCGACCCTTAGCCGAGGATACCTCACTGGAATCTTCTGATTTCTTTTTCTTGTAGTTTGTGTAATTAGTGTAGCTATTCTTTATTGCTAGCACGTAATTGTAGAGAGAATTTCCTTTGTAGTTGTAGTTTTTCATTGTTGTACACAGTTGTGGCATGCATTTAGATTTGCACCAAGTATATCGCAGCTGCAATTAACTAGATATTATTTTCAGTGTTATGTTAATGTGTTCTCTTATTTTTCTCTTCAAATTGTGCTTTTCTGTGTTATCGTGTGAAATATTGTGACTATAATGGCGTGTGAAAAACGTAACACTAGGCTCCAAAGTAAACTGAGAAATAATAGTGACGACGAGCGTAGCTTGCCAGCACCACTGTGTAATTAATTAACAGACGTTCAAAGTAGTAATTTGGTAATTGTGCATAGGGAAATGGAGCGGGCGGCAAACAATGGCGTGGACAGTGAAACAATTAGTGAAGAGGGAAGCATTATCGATCGATCGGTCAGCAACAGCTCGCCTCAGGAATCGGGAATGACAGGACACAATTTTGCAAATATTGTAGACTCAGGTTTTGGGTTCTCACCGTTTTCTCAAATGAGTCAAGACACATTTTCCGCTTGTCAAAATGTGAATGTTGCCGGTGCAAATTCACTGCCGAAAAGCACTGAGGAACATGTTTCAGACACCAGTGCATTGTTATTACAATTAATGCAACAAATGGGACAAAAGCTTGAAAAGTTAGACACAATGGAACAAAATCAGAGACAAACACAACAAAAGCTTGAAAAGTTAGACACAATGGAACAACACCAGAGACAAACACAGCAACAGTTAGACACAATGGAACAACACCAGAGACAAACACAGCAACAGTTTAAGCACAGTCATGTATAAATAGTTCTAAGGGGACGTTACATAATAAAAAGAAAACATAATGTCAGGGACTGTATGTCCTGTTATCACATTAAAATATTGCTGCAGGGTGTCTTTACTGTAGTGAAATGTAATTAAAAGAAACCTTGTCCTGAATGAAAGTATTCCCTTTTTTCCTTAACCTAATAATCTTCGTCTTGCCGAGAAGCGGTCAATATATGGATTGAATGGAATGTTCTTTGTTTTTACTTTCATACAACGTAAAATAGCATTGTCACTTTCCTTTCCTTAATAATTATGGTGCAAGTCTTTGAATACCACCGTTGATAATGGAACCCAATTAAATTTATAATGAAATTTTTCCTACGCAATATGTCTGCCGAGAATGGTCGATTGTTTGACCGTTCTTGTCGTTTATCCAGGGTCATGAAAACCTTAAAAATAATGTTTTTATTTCTTCATGAAGGTCACTCGGCATATGAATGAAAAAATACACAATCAGCATAAATTATGATATATTATTTAAAATTTACAATTTACAAAGGGTAATGGACTCCATAGAGTGTGTTAGCTTCCAGACTAGAACAGAGAGTGAGTAATGACGCTGGTCTTTTCCGTTTCTTTCGTCGGCGAGTAAAAGAATAATTAGCACAGAGATCCTATACAGTTATCCTATTATTATTTCATTTTATTATAAATTATCATTACGAGAGCTAATTGCACGCTCATTTTCAGAGTTTACTATTTTCATTTTACTTTGTTTTGTGTCTGACTTCTCGTCGCACGCTTAAATATTTTTTACAGTATATCGGTATAGACGGAAACTAGGGCGGACTAGTTAGTTCTGGTTCGTCGTTGAAAAGCGGTGGGATAGTTTCTGGAAAGTGGTCCGCCTTTATCAGATATCCGCAATTGCAAAAATGTATATGAAACCGGCGGTGTACGTAACATTACTATAAGAGGAAAAACTTGTATTTACATGCAAGTACGTATCCGAAATGTTGTTATGAACCAAGGAAAATTAAAACATTAGGATGATTTCAAATATTATTCTTTGTCTTCTGTGTGTCATTAAGAACTAGAAGGCTTGTTGCCAAAACAATAATCACGGAAGACAACCGAGAGTTTATTTTTTATAGTATTCAAGATTCCAAGCCAGAGGTGACACATATAATTAAATTGGGACAAACAAAATAAGTATTACTAATTGTTCATACGAAAGACAAAATCAACATATACATCTACACACATACACCGCAGGAAACCGTAAGTGCGTGGGAGACGGTTTCTTGTACGACATCTAGTCATTTACTTTCCTGTTTCACCATGAAATAGAACGAGGGAAAAGTGACCATCTATATACCCCCTTACGAGCTCTAATTTTTCTTATGCACGTGCTCCTTACGCGAATTGTAAGTTGGCGGCAGTTGAAAACAAAAGGCAAACGATGTTTCAAAGATATTTATTGAACCGTGTTGATATGTGGCTAAAGGGGCTGAAAAAAGAATCATTTGACGCAGTTTTAATCCTTGATTTAAAATCTAGACTTTCATATTTCCAGAGCCAAGTAGCTCGTAAGTTCTCGATGCCATCGCATGAGATGATATCTCTTCGTAAATAGTAAGATATACATTGATTACACAGAACGAACAAAACAAAACTGGACCAGAAAACAATATATTGTACCTAAACATAGACAACTAATTTCCTTCGTCCGCACCCAATGGAGGTGTTGTAAGTTGGGTTGCCTATCTTAAGGTATGTTAAATTATTTTCCGGACCAAATTTATTTTGCTCATCCTTTATAATGGATGCATAACTTGTAATTTTCCGGACCAGATTTAGTTTGCCCACCGTGTATGTTGCTCTGTGTGTGTATGTGAGGTGTGTGTGTGTGTGTGTGTGTGTGTGTGTGTGTGTGTGTGTGTGTTTGTTATGTCCTGAAAACGCCGTCACACATCCTCCCAGCTTCCCGTTCTCCCTTCTGCCTCGCCCTAATTGCCTCAGATAACGTGACATGCCACTTGGATGATAACCGAGGTAGGTACAGAGCTACAATTATTAAACTATATGAAACAAAATCATCATAACTTCCGAACGGTTTGCATTAGGACGTTCAACCTCCACGCTTGACCGCGGGGCATGATGGAAATTAGTATGCGCTGTCTGGTTTGGTTTAGTGATGAAGCTCACTGCCATTTGGATGTGTTTCTTAATAAGCAAAATTGGCTCATTTGGGGGACTGAGAATCCGCGTTCCGCGATCGAGAAGTTATAAACCTCCTACCTCTCCGGCTAATTAGGCTTTTCTATATGATTGTGTACCTGAAGTCCTAATAATGCAAAACCGAGAGAAGTAGATGAAGTTATAACCGAATCGGACTGCTCAGAACTTTGGCAATGTCGATTAGAAACAGAGTTCGATTAACTTCATGTATTTTTATTACGTAAATTAAATTTTAGCTAACAGCAGTCAGTGGAAAATTTGGAAAAAAAGTTTTCAGACTATTTCATTAATGGAAATAACCAACAGTCGCTAGTTCCTCACCGGAACAAGAATAATTGAATTGAAACTGAACTTTATACTCGTAAACAATCTTACGTAAGAATAGTTATTGGCGTCGTGACAGGAACAGAACTTAAGGCACACTTTCAAGTACTTTACACCACGCATGGCAGATAATAATGAAATAGCAAATTTTTCAAGCTCAATTAAAGTAAGATTGTTTACTGGCTGTGGACCGAAACATCTTGTTACGTTACTCAATGTAATACTGAGTGTAGTAGTTGTAGCAAGCTGAGAGATTGTTCGAATTGACTCATTCGTAAGGACTGTCATTTACCTACCAGTTATTCTGATATTACTTTGTAATAAAAGTTATCAATTATGCCACAAACTATAAATTAGATACAGTGCTTTGACAGTAAAATTTAGTGTCTAAGTTACGTAAAGTTTTACTAGCAATCTTTTTTTATGAAAATTGCTCTATTTTTAGCAAATGAGTTTATACTAGTTTTTGAATCATTGTATTTCTGACATTATTCATACTATAGCCAAAGATTTCATTATTACGTAATTGTCCGAAAGTAGGAAAAACTATATTTTGACAATACAATAGATTAATGTTCACTTCATTTCAGTTCATTCTCCGATTATCTCGGTTCGTACAAAGGGATAGGATGGACGCTACTTGGATAACGACTTAGGAAAATTATTTACGTGACAATATGCGCGAAAACAATGTTATTTAAGCAATGAAATTCCAAGTACGCTCGTCAGCCTAACAGACTTCGAGTTATAAAAAGTTTTGATCTTACTTCACTCTATGATGTCGTTGGTTTGTCGAGCGCCTTCATTTGGCGTTAAAATAGGGCACATGCTGATCTTCTTGCTATACCATAGCCAATAACAAGGGCCTACAGTGCTCTTGATGTTACGTGAACTGCTCTTGCTGCAATTGTACTGTGCCCAATATTTGCCATACACATAGCTTGCCCATATTAAGCATCCGCCAAAATAAACATTTCAGTTTTCACTGCTCCGCACTTCGGAAACAGACTTTTTTTGATCGCCGCACATTTGCATAGCCACACCGGTGAACACACACAACCAACGGCAACAACAGTCTCCTCGCGACTCTGAACTGATAATTTTTTGGCGCGCTCGCACGCCCAGCGATAATGCATTTACAATTTCTTATGCTCTTTGGCAATAGGTTTTCCCTGATTAGGCCAGCGTGTCTACTTAATATTCCATGCGTATTCTCTTTCTAAAATAACAAATAGCATTTGTAATTCGATCACATATTTACAAGAATGATATTCAGCACAACTAATAAAACAAAATTCGTAAAACACGTAGAAAATGTATGATCATCCACAGAGTTGTAGTGTTATAAAATCTCTTCAGTCTCAACGGGTGACTGTGGGATGTGCATTGTGCAGTCACGGAATAATCGGTGCGATATTCCTTGATGGCGCGGTGACTACCGAACGGTAAGGGAAGGTTTTGGAAGCTGATTTCATCTGCAGTATCCAAAGTGACCGTGATTTCGAGAAGATGTTGTTCATGCAAGACGGAGCTCGGCTCTGTCGAAGCAGGAGACTAATGTCCTGGAGATCAGCACCTTGGGAACCGCATTCTGGCTCTAGGGTACCAGGAGGCCATTGGCATGGGCCTCGATTGGCAACAATATTCTTCTGATCTGAACACATAACACTCCTTTTGCCCGGCTATATTAAAGACAAAGAGTATACCAATAACCCCGAAACCATTGGTCAACGCCGGACGGAGTGGCCGAGCGGTTCTAGGCGCTACAGTCTGGAACCGCGCGACCGCTGCGGTCGCAGGTTCTAATCCTGCCTCGGGCACGGTGTTTGTGATGTCCTTAGGTTAGTTAGGTTTAAGTAGTTCTAAGTTCTAGGGGACTGATGACCACAGCAGTTAAGTGCCATAGTGCTCAGAGCCATTGCTCAACTGAAAACAGCCATTCTGGAGATCATCGACAGCATCGATATTTCGAGACTTTAGCGGGACATGCAGAATTTCGGTATTCGTCTGCGTCACATCATCGTCAATGACGGCAGGCATGTCGAATATGTCACAAGCTAAGCCCGAATATCTGTAGTGACGTTTGTAACGTCCCCTTAGAAAAATTATAAAAATGACAGTGCTGGTAAACTTCTGCGTTATTTGAAACGAAGACAGCTGAGTAAACCTGAACGTACTCAGACAGTTCCCTCTTTACTTATTCTGATCATCACTAAACTGACACACAATATTTTGTTTAGCGCAACTCAATCAGACCTTCAATAATCCCTACAAAAGAATGGCCCTGACTAACAATAACCTATACCTTTCATGAATCACTTACCTCACAAAAATCTTCGTTACTCGAACGACTGAAATACAGTGAGCACCAATACTGCCAGCTAAATGAAAGATTCGAACTACTGAAGGCACTAACTACTGATAGGCATAGTTAGCAAATGAAAGATTTTGATAGAGAACAAACAATGCATTTACTTTAATAGTGTTCAAATGTCATACTATATTAGTTAGTACATAACATTCAGTCTTACAAATTTCCTTTTTCTGACGGACGGAAGTCCAGATCGTCCGCTCTCAAAACTCTGCCATCTCTCTTAGCACATCCACCACTCCTTGCGGCTCACCTCCAACTGCGCAAGACTACGCGCTGTTCACGTCCAACTGCCCAAAACTACGCAAGCGAATATCACAACAACGAGTCCAACCAGCCACAGACTGCACACAGCACAGACGGTGATTTTCATACAGAGTGCTTCATGGCGTTACCTACATTTACCTAAACAGCCTACTTACACGTTTATGTGTTGAATGCCGCGCGGGATTAGCCGAGCGGTCTCAGGCGCTGCTGTCACGGACTGTGCGGCTGGTCGCGGCGCAGGTCGAGTCCTCCCTCGGGCATGGCTGTATGTGTTTGTCCTTAGGATAATTTAGGTAAAGCAGTGTGTAAGCTTAGGGACTCATGACCTTAGCAGTCAAGTCCCATAAGATTTCACACACATTTTTTTTTTTACATGTTGAATAAAGTGTTTGTACGCCGTAGTTTGTATCTATTTTACATTTTTTTCATATAGTTCAATATTTGTCACCCTATATATGTGCTGCGTACTCTTTTGTTACTTGAAATACCAAACTAAAACACACACACAGTGAGTAGTTCCGGTACTAAAACACTTCTCTGATGTACGACCGAAACTGAAACCACGTTTGACGTTATGTTAATGTCGTACTGAGCTGTCTGCGAAGAGGTATTCGATGCAGTCACTATGCTCGTCTACAGAGCGAGGTTGCGAAGTAGTCGAGTCACTAGACTCATATTACGGAAGAATCGGATTCTTTCTGTTTTTCGTTGTCTCCCTATTAATCATTTAAGTTAATACAGGGATTATTCCCTTATAGCATGCAGCTCATTCGCCTCCACTATTTCTGTTTATGTTGTTGTTGTGGTCTTCAGTCCTGAGACTGGTTTCATGCAGCTCTCCATACTACTGTATTCTGTGCAAGCTTCTTCATCTCCCAGTACTTACTGCAACCTACATCCTTCTGAATCTGCTTGGGTATTCATCTCTTGGTCTCCCTCTACGATTTTTACCCTCCACGCTGCCCTCCAAATGTTAAATTTTTGTCCCCTTGATGCCTCAGAACATGTCCTACCAACCGGTCCCTTCTTCTTGTCAAGTTGTGCCACAAACTCCTCTTCTCCCCAATCCTATTCCATACCTCCTCATTAGTTACGTGATCTACCCATCGAATCTTCAGCATTCGTCTGTAGCACCACATTTCGAAAGCTTCTATTCTCTTCCTGTCAAAACTTTTATCGTCCATGTTTCGCTTCCATACATGGCTACGCTCCATACAAATACTTTCAGAAACGACTTCCTGACACTTAAATCTATACTCGATATTAACAAATTTCTCTTCTTCAGGAACGCTTTCCTTGCCATTGCCAGTCTACATTTTATATCGTTTCTACTTCGACCATTATCAGTTATTTTGCTCCCCAAATAGCAAAACTCCTTTACTACTTTAAGTGTCTCATTTCCTAATCTAATTCCCTCAGCATCACCCTAGTTAACTCGATTACATTCCATTATCCTCGTATTGCTTTTGTTGATGTTCATCTTATATCCTCCTTTCAAGACACTGTCCATTCCGTTCAACTGCTCTTCCAAGTCCTTTGCTGTCTCTGACAGCTGACAGAATTATAATGTCATCGGCGAACCTCAGAGTTTTCATTTGTTCTCCATGGATTTTAATACCTACTCCGAATTTTTCTTTTGTTTCTGTTTAAGGAAACTACAATAGTACTGTTTCTGTAACGAGCTCCATCGATGCGAAGTCAAACTTTCAGTCTTTATTTCTCGCTGTTTCTTATGCACACAAAACGGGAAACAGCCAAGAATCTCTGTAAGAGCTGAGCTACGATCTATGAAGCAGTTAGCTCCCGAAATTGTCCCTCGCGAAGACTGGCGCGCATTTAGCGGCGTGTTTCTTGCAGCCGCTCCACGGCGGCAGCCGCCGTTTACGGTAAGGTCCAAAGACCCGAACGCAAGATTAGGCCGCGTCGCGTCTCGTAGCAGCGGAACGGCCCGCTGCAGGCGCAATAACCGCGAGGATTGTTAAGAGCTCCCCCCTCCTCATTCCGGGCGGGCGAAAGTTGCAGCGCAGCGGCGAGGCCGGGCGGTCTGCGCCGTTCCACCTCGTTACCCCGGCGACGGCCGCAGCAGCGGCGGCGGCAGCAATAATCGCGCAGTCTGCTGCGACCGCAGCCCGGAGTCTCCCAGACAGTCAGTCCTCTGCAAGTCCCGGCAAGCAGCCGCAGAGGCAGCCTGGCGCGACGGAATCCCTGAGTTCCCAAACACTGAGGAGCATCCATTGCACCGCATCCTAGCCCCTCTATATTATCGCGATATACCACCACAACAGACATATTACGACAAACTAAATGCAGTTTTGAAAAGTACCTGGGCACTGTGTGTACAGGATTTCCCAAACACACGCCGACAAACTTTAGTGACAAATTCCTTATTCAGAAATAAGGACTCTAAAATACATACGTTAGGAGGTATGAGCACCTGTTCATGTTCGATACTGTGAAATAGATGTCTTCTGCTGCCAGGTCTTCGCTTTCCATGTCTTGTAAGGACGAAGTATTGACCAAAACAAGAATGTAATGCATAGCCAACGTGAAGCCTAGACAACCTTCTCTAGTGGGAAACACATCTCTTCCGCCGAACAAGTACTCATAATTGTTTGAAGGACATCATGTTTACGCCACTGCCTGTTGTGAGTTTTTATTACACTATTGCAATTTCGGCCTTAGGCCATTATCAAGTGCCGATATTATGGCAGTTGATAATGGTCTAAGGCCGAAATTGCAATAGTGTAATAAAAACTTATAACAGTCACTAGCGTAAAGATGTCCTCCAAAAATTTATTTAGTGACTCTGAATCCCAGCTACAACAAGTCTATTAAGTACTCGTAAGTCTTAAGATATCCATTGTAGAGCCCATGTTTACCAAATATTGAGGAAGTATTGACCAAAACAAGAGAGAAATGCCTAGTAAACGTGACGCCTAGCTAATCGTCGCTAGTGCGAAACACATCTCTTCCACTGAACAAGTACTCACAACTCTTAAGGTACGCATTATACAGCCCAGGTTTACCAAATACTTTTTTGTTGTTTTGATCCATAGTTCCTCCTACAAAAATGTGAAAAGCAAAGAGCCTGCAGCAGAAGAGATGTGTTTCATAGGATGGATGGTGAACAAGTGCTCCTATCTGTTAGGGTACGAGCTTTGGAGCCCCTGTTTACCAGACATTTTTTCTTGCCTTCGTGTAAGGAATCTGTCCCTAAAGTTTTTCGGTTTTTCTTTGGGAGACATCGTATATTTGGTGAACCCTAACTCATCCGGCAAGTTGAAGAGAAAATACAAAGTCGAAGAACACGTGGCATTTTCAGGTTAATTATCGCCTAGAATTGAGGGCAGGTCTGTCGGTAAACCAGCTTGAACCTTGTCGTAATTATATAAAATACAGTCGGTTAAAATGTGACGAACCCTAATCTGCACACCACATGCATCACAAACAGGTTCAAATGTTTCAAATGGCTCTGGGCACTATGGGACTTAACTTCTGAGGTCATCAGTCCCCTAGAACTTACAACTACACTACTGGCCATTAAAATTGCTACACGAAGAAGAAATGCAGAAGATAAACGGCTATTCATTAGACAAATATATTACACTAGAACTGACATGTGATTACATTTACATGCAGTTTGGGTGCATGGATCCTGAGAAATCAGTACCCAGAACAACCACCTCTGGCCGTAATAACGGCCTTGATACGCCTGGACATTGAGTCAAATAGAGCTCGAATTGCGTGTACGGGTACAGCTGCCCATGCACCTTCAACACGATTCCACAGTTCATCAAGAGTAGTGACTGGCGTATTGTGAAGAGACAGTTGCTCGACCACCATTGACCAGACGTTTTCAATTGGTGAGAGATCTGGAGAATGTGCTGGCCACGCCTGCAGTCGAACATTTTCCGTATCCAGGAAGGCCAGTACAGGACCTGCAACATGCGGTCGTGCGTTATCCTGTTGAACTGAGGGTTTCGCAGGAATCGAATGAAGGGTAGAGCCACGGGTCGTAACATATCTGAAATGTAACGTCCACTGTTCAAAGTGCCGTCAATGCGAAGAAGAGGCACCCCATACAATCACCCCGGGTGATACGCCAGTATGGCGATGACGAATACACGCTTCCAATGTGCGTTCACCGCCATGTTGCCAAACACGGATGCGACCATCATGATGCTGTAAACAGAACCTGGATTCATCCGAAAAAATGACGTTTTGCCATTCGTGCACCCAGGTTCGTCGTTGAGTACACCATCGCAGGCGCTCCTGTCTGTGATGCAGCGTCAAGGGTAACCGCAGCCGTGGTCTCCGAGCTGATAGTCCATGCTGCTGCAAACGTCGTCGAACTTTCGTGCAGATGGTTGTTGTCTCGCAAACGTCCCCACCTGTTGATTCAGGGATCGAGACGTGGCTACACGAACCGTTACAGCCATGCGGATAAGATGCCTGTCGTTTCGACTGCTAGTGGTACGAGGCCGTTGGGATCCAGCACGGCGTTCCATATTACCCTCCTGAACCCATCGATTCCATATTCTGCTAACAGTCATTGGATCTCGACCAACGCGAGAAGCAATGTCGCGATACGATAAACCGCAATCGCGATAGGCTACAATCCGACCTTTATCAAAGTCGTAAATGTGATGGTACGCATTTCTCCTCCTTACACGAGGCGTTACAACAACGTTTCACCAGGCAACGAAGGTCAACTGCTGTTAGTGTATGAGCAATCAGTTGGAAACTTTCCTCATGTCAGCACGTTGTAGGTGTCGCCACTGGGGCCAACCTTGTGTGTATGCTCTGAAAAGCTGATCATTTTCATATCACAGCAACCTCTACCTGTCGGTTAAATTTCGCGTCTGTAGCACGTCATCGTCGTGGTGTAGCAATTTTAATGGCCAGTAGAGTAGTTAAACCTAACTAACCTAAGGACATCACACACATCCATGCCCGAGGCAGGATTCGAACCTGCGACCGTAGCGATCGGGCGGTTCCAAACTGCAGCGCCTAGAACCACTCTGGCGATCTGGCCGACCACAAACAGGTTGTTCTTCACATCTGAAAAGGAACTGATGGGTCAAGGGGAAGTGTCCTATGCGAAGACACGTCAAACAGTCTTCATCAATCCGAACTGGCTGCAAGGAGGTGGATCATTGCCTCACAGTTGCTTTCATTTACCGCAACTTATTTTTTTGATCTAGACCCGTGGTCTAGGGTTAGCGTCTTTGATTCATAATCAAAACGTCTTCGGTCCCAGTTCGATCCCCGCCACTGCCTAAATTTTGATAAATAATCAGCATTGGCGGACGAAGACTTCCGGCATAAGAAATCAGGCTCATTCTGCCAACGGCCTTGTCAAAGAGGGCGGAGGAGCGGATAGAGGTTCAGGGCACTCTCTTGTCCTAGGGGTGGGAAATTGCCCCTAAAGGCGGAAGAATCAGCAATGATCAACGACATGAGGATGCAGAAGGCAATGGAAACCACTGCATTAAAGACACGTAACGTGTATCCACAGGACATGTGGCCTGTAATTGAAGAAGTGTCATGATGATCTCTCCATTGGCAAAAGATTCCGAAATAGTCCCCCATTCGGATCTCCGGGAGGGGACTGCCAAGGGGGAGGTTACCATGAGAAAAAGATTGAATAATCAACGAAAGGATAACGTTCTACGAGTCGGGGCGTGGAATGTTAGAAGCTTGAACGTGGTAGGGAAACTAGAAAATCTGAAAAGGGAAATGCAAAGGCTCAATTTAGATATATTAGGGGTCAGTGAAGTGAAGTGGAAGGAAGACAAGGAAGGATTTCTGGTCAGATGAGTATCGGGTAATATCAACAGCAGCAGAAAATGGTATAACAGTTGTAGGATTCGTTATGAATAGGAAGGTAGGGCAGAGCCTGTGTTACTGTGAACATTTCAGTGACCGGGTTGTTCTAATCAGAATCGACAGCAGACCAACACCGACAACGATAGTTCAGGTATACATGCCGACGTCGCAAGCTGAAGATGAACAGATAGAGAAAGTGTATGAGGATATTGAAAGGGTAATGCAGTATGTAAAGGGGGACGAAAATCAAATAGTCATGGGCGACTGGAATGCAGTTGTAGGGGAAGGAGTAGAAGAAAAGGTTACAGGAGAATATGGGCTTGGGACAAGGAATGAAAGAGGAGAAAGACTAATTGAGATCTGTAACAAGTTTCAGTTAGTAATAGCGAATACCCTGTTCAAGAATCACAGGAGGAGGCGGTATACTTGGAAAAGGCCGGGAGATACGGGAAGATTTCAATTAGATTACATCATGGTCAGACAGAGATTCCGAAATCAGATACTGGATTTTAAGGCGTACCCAGGAGCAGATATAGACTCAGATCACAATATAGTAGTGATGAAGAGTAGGCTGAAGTTCGAGAATCAATACGCAAAGAAGTGGGATACGGAAGTACTAAGGAATGACGAGATACGTTTGAAGTTCTCTAACGCTACAGATACAGCAATAAGGAATACCGCAGTAGGCAGTACAGTTGAAGAGGAATGGATATCTCTAAAAAGGGCCATCACAGAAGTTGGGAAGGAAAACATAGGTTAAAAGAAGGTAGCTGCGAAGAAACCATGGCTAACAGAAGAAATACTTCAGTTGATTGATGAAAGGAGGAAGTACAAACATGTTCCGGGAAAATCAGGAATTCAGAAGTACGAGTCGCTGAGGAATTAAATAAATAGGAAGTGCAGGGAATCTAAGAAGAAATGGCTGCAGGAAAAATGTGAAGATATCAAAAAAGATATGATTGTCGGAAGGACAGACTCAGCATACAGGAAAGTCAAAACAACGTTTGGTGACATTAAAAGCTACGGTGGTAACATTAAGAGTCAACGGGAATTCCACTGTTAAATGCAGAGGAGAGAGCAGATAGGTGGAAAGAATACATTGAAAGCCTCTATGAGGGTGAAGATTTGTCTGATGTTATAGAATAAGAAACAGGAGTCGATATAGAAGAGATAGGGGATCCAGTATGAGAATCGGAATTTAAAAGAGCTTTGGAGGACTTACGGTCAAATAAGGCAGAAGGGATAGATAACATTCCATCAGAATTTCAAAAATCATTGGGGAAATTGGCAACAAAACGACTATTCACGTTGGTGTGTAGAATGTATGAGTCTGGCGACATACCATCTGACTTTCGGAAAAGCATCATCCACACAATTCCGAATAGGGCAAGAGCTGACAAGTGCGAGAATTATCGCACAATCAGCTAAACAGCTCATGCATCGAAGCTGCTTACAAGAATGATATACAGAAGAATGGAAAAGAAAACTGAGAATGCGCTAGGTGACGACCAGTTTGGCTTTAGGAAAAGTAAAGGGACGAGAGAGGCAATTGTGACACTTTCATAGGATTTGTCGACCTGGAAAAAGCGTTCGACAATAAGCTGTTTGAGATTCTGAAAAAAGTAGGGGTAAGCTATAGGGAGAGACGGGTCATATACAATATGTACAACAACCAAGAGGGAATAATAAGAGTGGACGATTAAGATCGAAGTGCTCGTATTAAGAAGGGTGTAAGACAAGGCTGTAGCCTTTCGCCCCTACTCTTCAATCTGCACATCGAGGAAGCAATGATGGAAATAAAAGAAGGGTTCAGGAGTGGAATTAAAATACAAGGTGAAATGATATCAATGATACGATTCGCTGATGACATTGCTATCCTGAGTGAAAGTGAAGAAGAATTAAATGATCTGCTGAACGGAATGAACAGTCTAATGAGTACACAGTTTGGTTTGAGAGCAAATCGGAGAAAGACGAAGGTAATGAAAGGTAGTAGAAATGAGAAGAGCGAGAAACTTATCAGGATTGATGGTCACGAAGTCAATGAAGTTAAGGAATTCTGCTACCTAGGCAGTAAAATAACCAATGACGGACGGGGCAAGGAGGACATCAAAAGCAGATGCGCTATGGCAAAAAAGGCATTTCTGGCCAAAAGAAGTCTACTAATATCAAATACCGGCCTTAATTTGAGGAAGAAATTTCTGAGGATGTACGTCTGGAGTGCAGCATTGTATGGTAGTGAAACATGGACTGTGGGAAAACCGGAACAGAAGAGAATCGAAGCATTTGAGATGTGGTGCTATAGACGAATGTTGAAAATTAGGTGGACTGATAAGGTAAGGAATGAGGAGGTTCTACGCAGAATCGGAGAGGAAAGGAATATGTGGAAAACACTGATAAGGAGAAGGGACAGGATGATAGGACATCCGCTAAGACATGAGGGAATGACTTTGAAACGTACCCTTTGAAAAATTATACATGGCTGTGCTTAAACTGACGCACAATATTTTTAGCGCAACGCAATCTGACTTTCAATAATCTCTACAAGAGAACGGCCCTGACTAACATTAACCTGTACTTTTCACAAATCACTTACCTCACAAAAATCTTAGTTACTCCCCCTACTGCAATACAGCAAGTGCCACTACTGCCAGCTAAATAAAAGATTCAAACTATGGAAGACACTAACTACTGATAGGGATAGTTAGCAAATGAAATATATTAATAGAGAACAAACAATGTATTTACTTTGATATCATCATATATATATATATATATATATATATATATATATATATATATATATATATATATATATAGCAGTTCAAGACAAATTTCAAAACTCCGCCATCTCTCTCCCCACATCCACCACTGCTGGCGGCTCACCTCCAACTGCGCAACGCTACGCGTTATTCACAGCCAGCTGCCTAACACTACAATGGCGAGTATTATAACAATGCAAAGCAGCCACAGACTGCACACAGCACAGCCAGTGATTTTCATACAGAGGTGGCGTTACCAATAAAAAAACCTAAACAGCCTACTTACATAGCCCCCATGCTACTCACAAAAAATTTCACAAATTTTTTTGGGCACTGGCCAATACATATTTGTTAAAATTTTTCATAATCGTAATTACAATAACAAAGAAATCAAATGCACACACTTACTGATACAGTGTTGGTCAAAAGCTAAAATTTTCTCACTGTCCATAAAGACAGTCCCGATCGTCCATCACAGTAAAATAGCAGTGTTTTTCTCAAAGTCTGAGCAGTAAAACAAAATGCACATGGAAGTAGTGGGTTTCCATGTAGTCTTGAAGAAGTAGTGTTGTCCTTCTAACGGAAAGAGAGTGCTGACTCTTGACATGCAGACAGGTAATGGGCCACAACAGAGCAAACCCACAGCAGAGTCAGTCGAAGTTTTGAAGAATATTGGTACGTAGGTCATCAGAGAGTAGACCCACTGCAGTCCTGGTAGAGATTACGGTATTGGTGGGCCACCAGAGGCGCAGACCCACTGTAGTCCTGGTAGAGATTGTGGTATTGGTGGGCCACCAGAGGCGCAGACCCACTGTAGTCCTGGTAGAGATTGTGGTATTGGTGGGTCGTCAAAGATGCAGACCCACTGTAGTCCTCGTAGAGATGCCCAGAAGCCATCTGTTGTGACTGTGCAGGTGCACAATCACCATTGAAGAGTCTTGCGGATAATATAGCAAGTCCATAACCACCACTTGTGCACTCACAAAGTTTTTGGAATTGTCCTTAGAACCAGCAATGCTGTTATCCAGTCCCTTGCTGAATTATTAACACACGTGCAAACACTAACAGTCCCTACTTCTCACATATTGTCCATATACTATGACCAATAGAAACGTGTGCAGTGAAATGTAACTTACAAGTTACTTACTTTGATGAACTGCTGTCAATTACAATTTTATAACATAAGAATACAATAACAAGGTACAAAATACATCATTCAAGAACATAACAATACAGATAACATTTGTAGTACAGGCTTTACAACAGAATAGAAATAAACATATACATCAATGTTACAGGAATGATGAGATAAGTAGATACATAAAAGTTCAGAATAACTTTCGAAACATCAACTTCACACATGAGCATTAAAACAAAACAGAATAAATAATATCTAAGCATATTTACAAGTTAAATAACATATTATTAAAACCAATTATATTTGAGGATAACAGTATTCCTCATCATAGTGAATAGTATTAGAAAAAAAATTCTATGAAACTACACAGAGACGGGAAGAAAACAAATACACAAGGGTACACAAACACATAGGGGGATAACACAATGGAAAGGACAGGGTTCGTTTTCAGTGTAACTTTTGGTACTGCAGTATTTTGCGAACAAAACCTTTTTTTGTTCTTGGAGATCTCCCTTCGTTCATCATTATTCCCAAAAAGTCCTATCTGTACCTCTTTTCTGTATTCTAACCATATTTCTTTCAAAATAATTACGGATCATTGTACAATACTCATTTTGGCCCAAAACGTTTTCATATACCTTCAATGCATTTCTTTCCATTCATCACAACTAGTTTCTTATATAGTCTACCCCCTCTTAAGCTAACTTAAATCTACTGAGCTCAGATGCTAAACTAAGGGACGAGGCAATGCAGCAGCACATAAAACAATTAACGCAAACAGCAATGACAAAAAAGTACAGATTTGCAAAGGAAGCAACATTTTAGAATTAGCGAAGCAATTGCAATATTACGACTAATATAAGGCAATGTGCAGCAAACAAGAAAAATAAATCTGGCTTAGCAGAGTAACACAAATTAAAATTCAGTAGCACTATGCCTGGCAAACAGCATAACTTATACCTAAACATGACAAAGTTCAAGCAGAAAAAGTATTACACTAAAAATGGCCATGTCTAATACCTATGTCACATCTTAACCCTAGAGTGATGCATCACAATTTATTCTACAAAAGAAATTAACAAGTGCTTGAAAAGAAAACTATGATTGCAGTTCCTGTGAAGGTAAATGTCTTTTTGTGCTCCCTCATTTTTTTTGAAAAAATTATTATTTACTCGATCTGTAGACAGAAAATATTTATATTAGTACATCTATAAAATTTTATTTTAACCAATGCTGCAGTGCAGCTAGAAACTAGATATCAAACGAAATAAGCAATTACGCAAACCAAAGCATAAAAATATCATTCAATAGTCATGTGACATTTCATAAGTTAGTAGACATTCTCTCAACTCTCATAGAAAGACGCTTGTCATAATCAGGTGTGCAGATGTAAAAATATTTCTCGTCATTTCATTAGGCATTTCTGTAAATATCATAAATTAAGAGCTCCACAGTGTCAACATATGTTTTCAAGTTCGATCGTGTCGTTTTTGCGATGCTCTCTACAAAGGAACGTCAATAGCGAGGATAATGGCCTCTCTTTTTTTTGTACCTGTGCCGCTGGAAGGCACACGCTAATGGCTTTTTTTTCTCAGGCGGCTGTCGCCCATCTGGGTTCCCACGACGTATTACGTGCAGGTGGTCACTTAACTTTCTTACGGAAATATTTACTACAGCAGTTTCCGCTACAGTGGCAGTCTTATATAAAAATATTTCACAGGTCAAGAATTAGCGTTGCAAATCTGTAGAAACAAAATACTATAAATATAAGTGTCCAAAAAAAATATTCGTCGGCATTGTGATACAGTCACACATTTACACACATTTCATAACCTTGAAGTACAATTCTTGGTTTCCAACAACCTTTTCCACAAGTCAGAGTCCCTAATCACTTTTCATTACTCCTTACCTTGTTACACATATACATATTCGTCGACACGTCAATCTTGCGACGACACTTCACTGTTTCATCGTAATAAATACATAGCATAATCAAATTCCCCATATAGCATCAAATTGTTCATCATAAACATACCTCAACAGCATAATACACATCGTCGTCGTAAAAATAACATCATAACACCTCAGTCAACTCTCAAAATCGTCGTAGCTTCCTCCAATAATTTCAAAAACTAAAAAAAATTCTCTGCTCATGTCAAATGTGTCATCTACCTCAAATGTACTTTAAAATCATGCTCCCTTACCAAATACATCATTCAAAGCTCTCATAGTATCACAATGGTTCCGAAAAAATATGAACAGTTCACAAAGTACAGACAAAATGCAATTTCATAAGTGTGAAGTTATTCAACTGTGTAATTACGTAAACATCTGTCACTAATGCAGTAAAAAAAATGTTTATCTCTCTGTTAAATGATCAGATAGCTGTGTAATTTGTGTGTTAGAGAAATATGGTACCGATGTGTAAAGTTGTATAAGCAAACACCATATTAGCTAGGGCTCCTTGTGCGTGCAAAACACATGGTACAGAAAGTAGGCGTGTACCCTCCTGAGGATAAATGAATAATACCCTCAGGTGTTACAGATTACAGCAATGGAATGAAATGTATCACGGAA
This sequence comes from Schistocerca nitens, assembly GCF_023898315.1. Classification (NCBI taxonomy): domain Eukaryota; kingdom Metazoa; phylum Arthropoda; class Insecta; order Orthoptera; family Acrididae; genus Schistocerca; species Schistocerca nitens. Next base: position 102,470,809 of record NC_064614.1, on the reverse strand, counting down.
AACCCTTGTATCATTGCACTTCAAATATCTTTAAAAAAAAATAAATGTTTTAAGTGCGAAATTAATCACTCAAATACGTGTACTGTAGCGCTAAACTGTGCGTCATGTTGTAAGATAATCTCTGTGGAAGTCTCGTATTTATCGTCCTCCGAAAGCTAAGTTCTGCAGAAGTCAATGTACTTACCTCATGATAAACAAAAGTGAAATACTTTGTGTATAGATATCGTAGTTATTACGCTTATTGTTGTGATGAAGAAAGTACTGTACTGTAACGTATTGTTGTGCCACGAAAAAGGCTGTCTCATTGTTGATATACCACAAAAGTTACTACTAAAATATGTTTTTCTTTCCCGAAGAATTCAGAAAACTGTGCAGATATAAAACAGAAACACCGCAATAGCAACATTGTAAATTGTCACTCATTAGTAGCGTCGCGATATAATCGTGTAGCTGTCAAAGAAACCAAATGCTAAGTCATCTTTAATCCCACAGAAAGTACTTCAAATAAAGGATGTATTTTTAAGCAAACGAAAATGTTGCATTAAAATCTCATTAGCAGTACCTGTATATGCTCGAAGTATGTGAGCCTTATAGTCGTTACGTAATCGTGCAACTAACAAGCAAGAATGCACACACACAATAACACTGTGTCGTCTGTTCACAATAACAATGCATTCGTAATTTCTGTTTAAAAATGTTCCCTAGGTTCTAGACTGGATATTTGACTTCAAACATTGTTGTATGTTAACAGATTCTAAGTCTAACAAAGCTTACTAGCAATGTAAAGTGAAAAGTTATATGGCAAAGACAAAGTTAAAAAGCAGATTATCTTTCAATAAACGGTTTTACATGTGAAATGTGGTGTAAACCTTTACTCTTCCTAGTACGCAGAGTTTCAACTTCAACGCAATTATCATGCGGTATACGTCGGTAAAGAATACTGGAATTTTTCTCAAGGTTAGCGTCTTATGTTATTTTTCTCGGAGCCAGCGGGCGCACGCAGCTGCCTGCTTGTGCGAGTCATTGCCTGTCTCTTTGTTGGCGCGCGTTGTTATTGGGGTTTGGAGACCTAACTTCTACAAATTCGCCTCGCCGAGAGGGTCCAGCTCTGTTTAAATCCCGCCAGTTCTGATGCAATTCAGCTCTGTCGTTACGAATATATCGTCTGTCGTCATGTCGGTAGTTTACATAGTTTCTTGTTTGACGGTTAAGTGGTGGAGAATTTCTCCCTGAATCGTAACTGCGCGCTGGACTGTTGCGTCTGAAGTTGTTCTCTCTCCCTTGATAATAATTGTTTTGATTCCCATATTGTCTGTTTCTAAGGTAATCTCTGTCATATGCATTACTACGGAAATGCGATCTTTCTCTGTAACTATTACTCTGCCAGTGGTTGTCATATGGGTGGTGTCTGTTTTGATCACGATTTGTGTTGTGAGAATAGTCTTGTCGTGTATTATTTCTGTCATCGCGGAATTGTGACAGATGTGACCTGTAATTGTTGTGCTCCTGCTCTCGCGTTCCGCGATTGTCAGTGTCAATTTCCAGTTCTTGTAACAGTCCCTGAAAAGCTTCAATGTCGTCTTTGCAACGTCCTGCTAAAATAATATGCCGTAAATGTTGAGGTAATTTGATTAAGCAAATGCGGATGAGTTCTGAGGGGCTGTATGGGTTTGAAAGATACTGATTCTTATGCAACATGTCTTCAAAATATTTCATAAGACTGGAAAATTCAGATTGTTCGAAACGTTTCATCATTATGATGCTATGTTTTACTCGGTCTTGTGTAGCTTGAGACCAATACGCTGAGAGGAAGGCATGATAAAATTCTCCTTCACTGTGGCAATCGTGAATGACCGATCGCATTCTTACAGCTGGTTCATTCTCCAAGTAGCCACACATAAATTCTAACCTGTGCTCCAATGACCAGTTGGGGGGAAAACAATGAGAGAATTGATGGAGCCACGCTTGTGGATGAATGTCGTTGGCAGAATTCTTAAACGTTTTGAATTTACGTGTAGTAATGAACAGCTTATAGTCAAAATCATCATGTCGGCGAGTCGCATATCGGTCATTGTTAGGTCGTGTCGGCCGTTCCATCTCAAAATTCGGTGCACATTGCCAATTTCTTTCATAACTTCCGAAATGCCCTGTGTTATTATTTTGCGGCTTTTCCGTATTTCTAAGTCCCTCTTCCCGTGTTGGAGCGCGAGTGTCCTCTGAAATACGTAATTCTTGTATTACCTGTGTCAGCTGATCTTGTACTTCCCGGATTTCTCTTTGGTGTTGCGTATTAATTTGATTCAGATTTTGTTTCAGTTTCCTAATTTGTTCACTCTCTTCTGTGTCATTAAAGACTACCGGTTTTGTGTCGTTCAGATTATCATCTACCTTCGTAGATAAGTTAGTGAACTGATCCGAAAGTTCGGCTACTTTCTCCGATAGTGTACTTATTTCCTCAGTGTGTTCTTCTGAACCAAGTTTCAGAGTATTTACTGTGTCCTTTACATTTTCTTGAGTTTTTGCAAGTTGCGTAACCGAATCGGTAGATGCAACTGAGTCAAATTTAGCTTGCAAGGTCTCATGATTTTCATGAACAGTAGTTTGCAGTTCTTTTATGGCTGCTTCGTGATTCTGTACTGCATTTTCATGACGCGAAAAAATAGGTTGGAAATGCTCACAAATTTGTGTTTTTACGTCGTTACAGACTTTTTGACATTTCGATTCAATGTGATGTAACTCAGTAGTTAAATCCTCACGTGTTTGTTCAAGAGTTTGCTCCAATGAGTCTAACTTTTGAAGCTGTTGCTGTGTTTGTCTCTGATTTAGTTCCATTGTGTCTAACTTTTGCTGTGTTTGTCTCTGATTTTGTTCCATTGTGTCTAACTTTTGAAGATTTTGTTCGATTCTGTCTAACTTTTGAAGCTTTTGTTGTGTTTGTCCCATTTGTTGTATTAATTGTAATAACAATGCACTGGTGTCTGGAACATGTTCCTCAGTGCTTTTCGGCAGTGAATTTACACCGGAAACATTCACATTTTGACAAGCAGAAAATGTGTCTTGACTTATTTGAGAAAACGGTGAGGATCCAAAACCTGAATCTACAGTATTTGCGAGATCGTGTCGTGTCATTTCGGATTCCTGATCCGAGCTATTGCCGACCGATCGATCGATAATGCTTCCCTGCTCACTAATTGTTTCACTGCCTACGCCATTGTTTGCCGCCCGCTCCATTTCCTTATGCACAATTACCAAGTTACTATGTTGAACATTAGTTAATTGATTACACAGTGGCGCTAACACACTGCTTTCGTCTTCGCTGTCATTTCTCAGTTTACTTTGGAGCCTAGTGTTACGTTTTTCACACGCCATTATTGTCACAATATTTCACACGACAACACAGAAAAGCACAATTTGAAGAGCAAAAATAAGAGAACACATTAACATAACACTGAAAATAATATCTAGTTAATTGCAGCTGCGAAATACTTGGTGCGAATGTACATGCATGCCACAACTGTTTTACTGTACAACAACGAAAAACTATAACTACAAAGGAAATTCTCTCTATGATTACGCGCTAGCAATACACAATAGGTACACTAATTACACAAACTACAAGAAAAAAAAAATCAGAAGATTCCAGTGAGGTATCCTAGGCTAAGGGTCGACATATGAAACGTACCCTTTGAAAAATTATACATGACTGTGCTTAAACTGACGCACAATATTTTTTGCGCAACGCAATCTGATTTTCAATAATCTCTACAAGAGAACGGCCCTGACTAACATTAACCTGTACTTTTCACAAATCACTTACCTCACAAAAATCTTGGTTACTCCCCATACTGCAATAAAGAAAAGCGCCACTACTGCCAGCTAAATAAAAGAATCAAACTATGGAAGGCACTAACTACTGATAGGGATAGTTAGCAAATGAAATATATTAATAGAGAGCAAACAATGTATTTACCTTGATATCATCATATATATATATATATATATATATATATATATATATATATATATATATATATTCCTGGAAATTGAAATAAGAACACCGTGAATTCATTGTCCCAGGAAGGGGAAACTTTATTGACACATTCCTGGGGTCAGATACATCACATGATCACACTGACAGAACCACAGGCACATAGACACAGGCAACAGAGCATGCACAATGTCGGCACTAGTACAGTGTATATCCACCTTTCGCAGCAATGCAGGCTGCTATTCTCCCATGGAGACGATCGTAGAGATGCTGGATGTAGTCCTGTGGAACGGCTTGCCATGCCATTTCCACCTGGCGCCTCAGTTGGACCAGCGTTCGTGCTGGACGTGCAGACCGCGTGAGACGAAGCTTCTTCCAGTCCCAAACATGCTCAATGGGGGACAGATCCGGAGATCTTGCTGGCCAGGGTAGTTGACTTATACCTTCTAGAGCACGTTGGGTGGCATGGGATACATGCGGACGTGCATTGTCCTGTTGGAACAGCAAGTTCCCTTGCCGGTCTAGGAATGGTAGAACGATGGGTTCGATGACGGTTTGGATGTACCGTGCACTATTCAGTGTCCCCTCGACGATCACCAGTGGTGTACGGCCAGTGTAGGAGATCGCTCCCCACACCATGATGCCGGGTGTTGGCCCTGTGTGCCTCGGTCGTATGCAGTCCTGATTGTGGCGCTCACCTGCACGGCGCCAAACACGCATACGACCATCATTGGCACCAAGGCAGAAGCGACTCTCATCGCTGAAGACGACACGTCTCCATTCGTCCGTCCATTCACGCCTGTCGCGACACCACTGGAGGCGGGCTGCACGATGTTGGGGCGTGAGCGGAAGACGGCCTAACGGTGTGCGGGACCGTAGCCCAGCTTCATGGAGACGGTTGCGAATGGTCCTCGCCGATACCCCAGGAGCAACAGTGTCCCTAATTTGCTGGGAAGTGGCGGTGCGGTCCCCTACGGCACTGCGTAGGATCCTACGGTCTTGGCGTGCATCCGTGCGTCGCTGCGGTCCGGTCCCAGGTCGACGGGCACGTGCACCTTCCGCCGACCACTGGCGACAACATCGATGTACTGTGGAGACCTCACGCCCCACGTGTTGAGCAATTCGGCGGTACGTCCACCCGGCCTCCCGCATGCCCACTATACGCCCTCGCTCAAAGTCCGTCAACTGCACATACGGTTCACGTCCACGCTGTCGCGGCATGCTACCAGTGTTAAAGACTGCGATGGAGCTCCGTATGCCACGGCAAACTGGCTGACACTGACGGCGGCGGTGCACAAATGCTGCGCAGCTAGCGCCATTCAACGGCCAACACCGCGGTTCCTGGTGTGTCCGCTGTGCCGTGCGTGTGATCATTGCTTGTACAGCCCTCTCGCAGTGTCCGGAGCAAGTGTGGTGGGTCTGACACACCGGTGTCAATGTGTTCTTTTTTCCATTTCCAGGAGTGTATATATATAGCAGTTCAAGACAAATTTCAAAACTCCGCCATCTCTCTCCCCACATCCACCACTGCTGGCGGCTCACCTCCAACTGCGCAACGCTACGCGCTGTTCACAGCCAGCTGCCTAACACTACAATGGCGAGTATTACAACAATGCAAAGCAGCCACAGACTGCACACAGCACAGCCAGTGATTTTCATACAGAGGTGGCGTTACCAATAAAAAAACCTAAACAGCCTACTTACAACTTCCATGGTACTAGAGCGAGCTGTAGAGGGCAAAAACTGTAGAGGAAGACAGAGATTGGAATACGTCAAGCAAATGATTGAGGACGTAGGTTGCAAGTGTTACTCTGAGAAGAAGGGGTTAGCACAGGAAAGGAATTCGTGGCGGGCCGCATCAAACCAGTCAGTAGACTGAAGACAAAAATAAAAAAAAATAAAAAATCCGTCACTCCCAGCCACTCTACCTCCGTATGATGCATGACAGACCTCCGCAGCAATGACAGCGTGGTACGCGGAGAGATAGGACAGTTAGTTGCGTGGCTGCGGTATCGGCCAACTCATTCCCACGGATACCATTGTGTCCTGGAACCCAGCACAAAGAGACCTCCTTTCGTTGTCGTTGCAAGTGCGGGATGGCGTCGTGGACGTTCTGGAAGGTTCTATCTCCTGGATACGTAGATTGGATTGCCAGCACAACACAAAGCGGGTCAGAGCAGATGACGAATTCGAATCCACATTTTACCTCATGTACAGCTTTAAAAATCGCACAAAGTTTGGCATCAAAGACAGTAAACGCACAAGGCAGACGGAATCTAAAGACAGAGGCAGGAAAAATTACAGAACAACTGACAGCATTCCCTTTTTTGAACCCATCTGCGTATACCACGTGAGAGACGTGGTATTCATTTAATATGGTAATAAATTTATTCGCAAAAACGCAGTCTGTAGTGGACAACTTATTGTACTCTCCCAAATATAAAGTTATTCTAGGTTTCAACAACAAACAGGGCGAAGCTTTGCACCAACCCTAACTCTGTATATTTGGCGGAAACACTCCCAGATCCAATAAAAGCTGCTTTGTCCGTGTACCAAACGGTTTCGTCCCTCGTCGAACAAGTGTGGTAGAGACGTTCAGAGGATTCGCAGATATTAATGGCTGCAGGGAAGCCGGCCCGGTGGCCGAGCGGTTCTAGGCGCTTCAGCCCGGAACCGCGCGACTACTAGCGACTACTACGGTCGCAGGTTTGAATCCTACCTTGGGCATGGATGTGTGTGCTCTCCTTAGGTTAGTTAGGTTTAAGTAGATCTAAGTTCCAGGGGACTGATGACCTCAGATTTTAAGTCCCATAGTGCTCAGAGCCATTTGAACCATTTTTGAGCTGCAGGGAAACGACCGGAACCTGAGCGTCTATTTAGCCACGAGGAACCGCCACCGAGTGGCTAATGGTGACTCCCCTGCCACTGTACGTAAGCTCGGTATAGGGCGCGTCCTATAGGATCCTGTGGCCAGCCTGATGTCCTCTGGTGTACGGAGTGCAGCATGTTTAAATATGTTTCTCGTACAAAACTAATCAAGACGTGACCGCAGGGAACAGAACTGCAGCAAGCAGGATCTATGTGCACACCAGTTCTTCCCATTGAAGCACTTCATGACATGCAGCGCTTTAAGGGCTCGTGATTTGACCTCCTTGACAGTGGCAGCCAAGTAACTTTGCTCTCAAATAAAAGACCTAAAAGCCACACCGTCTCCTTAGAATGTAAAGTATGCCACAGCCTTAGTTCCGGAGGAGTAAAAGAATGAACACCAAACATACTGTTTTTTTCTGGGGAGAAATGAAAGCCTGTCCGAGCAGACCAATCTTCCAGTCGCTAAAGTGTCATCTGTAACTGACGAGAGTAAGATATGGTGCTAGAAGTGGAGGAGAAAATAGAAAACTCATCCACAAACAGTGAGCACTGCACAGGACTCCTCAGTGCAGACGATATGCCGTTAATCGCAACTGCGAACAAAGTCACGCTTGAAACGGTCCCCTGTGGGACAACGTGAACTTGAGGAAATCGATCACATAGTGTATTCCTGACGCTGTACCGAAAATAAAGTTCAGCAAGGAAGGACCGCAGGAAAATGGGGAGACGGCCACGATAGCCCCATTCTTGTAGCTGACTGGGTATATTGTGCCTCCATTTAGTGTCGTATGCGTTTTAAATGTCAAAGAAGATGGATACTAAATACTGCTTCCGTGGGAATGCCTTCTGTATAGCCGCCTACAATAGGGTGAGGCTATCAGAAGTGGAACGATGTCTTCTAAGTCCAAATTGGAAACGACTGAGGAGATTTCGAGATTTCAGAGTCCAGACTAGGCGGGAGTTTATCATCCGCTCTAGCGTCTTTGCTTCATAGTAGGCAAGAGCGACACTCCAATAGCTGTCTGGGAGGCTGCAGTCCTTCCCTGCTTTAAGAATGGGGACCATTGTGGATTCCCTCCAAGGAAAGGATATTCCCCATCTCTCCATATCTTATGAAAGAGACCAAGTAGGATGACTTTAGATTCAGGGTTAAGATAACGTACCATGCAATACGGCCACGCTAGCTGCAGCTAATGCAGTGTCCAATTCCCACATGCAGAACCAGCGGTTATAGGCCTCGTCATTCTTGGAAGCGAAAGCAAGACGTCTCCTCTTCTGAACTTCGCGATAGGCGTGGAAACCTGGAACTGGACTGATGGACGATTTTACCTCGTATAAGTATCGCGCCATATTGTCAGCGATATCTCCGGGCGTTACTTTCAGAACTCCATTGTCCTTTACGGCAGCTAATGGACAGGACATCCTTTTCCCAGACATCTTCCTTCCGGATTCCAATACTGCAGTCGAAGAAGCTGACCGATTAACGGACTTCAGAAGATCGTGCCATTATTGCTTCTTGCTCTCGTTCACTGTCTGTCAGGATTCGGCTCTCGCTAACCGAAAGGGTTGAAGGTTCTCTACTGTCGGACTATGCGTGAAACTGCGCAGCGCTGCCCGCGCGTCCCGTATAGCGCAACGATACTGATCGTTCCAACAAAGAAGAGATCACCCTCCGTTACGGCCTGACGGATCAGGTATAGAGGGTGGTCCATTGATAACAGAGGAAAGTCCACTGGACCTGACGGGATACCAATTCGATTCTACACAGAGTACGCGAAAGAACTTGCCCCCCTTCTAACAGCCGTGTACCGCAAGTCTCTAGAGGAACGGAGGGTTCCAAATGATTGGAAAAGAGCACAGGTAGTCCCAGTCTTCAAGAAGGGTCGTCGAGCAGATGCGCAAAACTATAGACCTATATCTCTGACTTCGATCAGTTGTAGAATTTTAGAACATGTTTTTTGCTCGAGTATCTGTCGTTTTTGGAAACCCAGAATCTACTATGTACGAATCAACATGGATTCCGGAAACAGCGATCGTGTGAGACCCAACTCGCTTTATTTGTTCATGAGACCCAAAAAATATTAGATACAGGTTCCCAGGTAGATACTATTTTTCTTGACTTCCGGAAGGCGTTCGATACAGTTCCGCACTGTCGCCTGATAAACAAAGTAAGAGCCTGCGGAATATCAGACCAGCTGTGTGGCTGGATTGAAGAGTTTTTAGCAAACAGAACACAGCATGTGGTTATCAATGGACAGACGTCTACAGACGTTAAAGTAACCTCTGGCGTGCCACAGGGGAGTGTTATGGGACCATTGCTTTTCACAATATATATAAATGACCTAGTAGATAGTGTCTGAAGTTCCATGTGGCTTTTCGCGGATGATGCTGTAGTATACAGAGAAGTTGCAGCATTAGAAAATTGTAGCGAAATGCAGGAAGATCTGCAGCGGATAGGCACTTGGTGCAGGGAGTGGCAACTGTCCCTTAACATAGACAAATGTAATGTATTGCGAATACATAGAAAAAAGGATCCTTTATTGTATGATTATATGATAACAGATCAAACACTGGTAGCAGTTACTTCTGCAAAATATCTGGGAATATGCGTGCGGAACGATTTGAAGTGGAATGATCATATAAAATTAGTTGTTGGTAACGCGGGTACCAGGTTGAGATTCATTGGGAGAGTGCTTAGAAAATGTAACAAAGGAGGTGGCTTACAAAACACTCGTTCGACCTATACTTGAGTATTGCTCATCAGTGTGGGATCCGTACCAGATCGGGTTGACGGAGGAGACAGAGAGGATCCAAAGAAGAGCAGCGCATTTCGTCACAGGGTTATTTGGTAACCGTTATAGCGTTACGGAGATGTTTAATAAACTCAAGTGGCAGACTCTGCAAGAGAGGCGCTCTGCATCGCGGTGCAGCTTGCTCGCCAGGTTTCGAGAGGGTGCGTTTCTGGATGAGGTATCGAATATATTGCTTCCCCCTACTTATACCTCGCGAGGAGATCACGAATGTAAAATTAGAGAGATTAGAGCGCGCACGGAGGCTTTCAGACAGTCGTTCTTCCCGCGAACCATACGCGACTGGAACAGGAAATGGAGGTAATGACAGTGGCACGTAAAGTGCCCTCCGCCACACACCGTTGGGTGGCTTGCGGAGTATAAATGTAGATGTAGATAATGACAGGGACAAATATCTACCGAAATAAGGGTGAAACGAAAAACCTACGAAGAACGAAACTTGTCTAGCTTGAAGAGGGAAACCAGATGGCGCTATGGTTGGCCCGGTAGATGGCGCTGCCGTAGGTCAAACGAATATCAACGGCGTTTTTTTTTTTTTTTAAATATGAACCCCCACTTTTTATTACAGATTCGTGTAGTACGTAAAGAAATATGAATGTTTTAGTTGGACCACATTTTTCGCTTCGTGATAGATGGCGCTGTAATAGTCACAAACGTGTAAGTACATGGTATCACGTAACACTCCGCCAGTGCGTGAGTGAGAATGTTTCTAAATATTTATGTAACGCTGTTCTAAGGTGGGCCACTGGAACCAGCCCATTATTTACGAGGGGCGTTCAACAACTAATGAAACAATTTCGGTTGAGAAGATGTGGAATTTTTTGTGGGATAGCGTGGAATATTCCCGCTTCAGCCCCTATAGTTTCATGATGTTCCGATAGGTGGATACGCTATACGTAACCTTCAAAACGCGGTCTCTGACGGAGGTGCGTTGTAAGCAGAGAGGTGACACTGTGGAAATTGGAAATTTGTGGTAAGTTCCTACGGGACTAAACTGCTGAGGTCATCGGTCCCTAAGCTTACACACTACTTGATCTAAGCGAAGGACAACACACACACCACACTGGACTCGAATTCGGGAGGACGACGGTTCAATCCCGCGTCCAGCCATCCTGATTGAGGTTCTCCGTGATTTCCCTAAATCGCTCCAGGTAAATGCCGGGATGGTTCCCTTGAAAGGGCACGGCCGACTTCCTTCCCCGTCCTTCCCCAGTCCGATTAGACCGATGACCCCGCTGTCTGGTCTTCTCCCCCAAACAACTCAACCCCTACCCAACACACACACCCAAGCCCGAGGGAGGACTCGAACCTCCGACTGGAGGAGCCGAGCGAACCGTCTGACATTGTGCTTTTGGTGGGAAACCAGAGGATCGCAAATATTCATAGGGGCTTTCAGATTGTCAACGGAGACCTGGCAGTGAACAGAAGTACGGTGAGTCATTGGTTGAGGCGTCTGTCATCATCGCAACAAGGTCCCGGAAACATGTCCAATCTTCCACGCACTGGCTGGCCCCGCAGCTATCACTTCCTAAATGTTTGAACGTGCGGACACTCTCATTCCAGGTGATCGACGAATCACTATCAACCACCTCGCTGTTCAAGTGGATGTCCCTGTTGGCAGTACTGAACACTCGTCCAGTAACTGGGGTACTCAAATATGTGTGCCCGCTGATTCCTCGCCGCCTTGTTTAAGAACATGAAGAGCAACGAAGGACCATCTGTGCGAAGGTGCTTGTGTGTTACGTGGCTCATTGTGGCCATCTTTTGTCAAATACCATCGCAGGCGATGAGACATTGAGTCATAACTTCGAATGGGAAACGAAATGGCAATCAATGGATTGGCGCGCCACGCCACCTCTCCTCCGAACAAAGAGTTCGGACCCGCACCCTTACACCCCCTCGGAGGTTCGAGTCCTCCCTCGGGCATGAGTGTGTATGTGTTGTCCTTAACGTAAGTTACTTTAAATTACATTAAGGGGACCCGGAACGTCCTATACCTCCAATGTTAAATGTAAGGAACATTTTCTTATGAACTATTAACACCAGAATGATGAAACTTTTACAGTATAATATTACATATATTTAATACCATGTACCATATGGATTTTGATTTATTGGTGTTTTTTGGGAAGATATTAATTATTTTGTTACTGAAAATAATTTACACATATTTTGGCATAGTATCTTTGAAGTAAAATCTGTTATCAATTATGTGTTACAAAAAGGCTAAGATACAAGGTGTATATTGGCACTGTTTATATTCCTTGAAAATTTTAAGTCTTTATCTCTAATAGTTTAGCAGAAAATGTTCCTTATATGGCAAAAAAGTGATCTTGTGAAAAACGAGTTTCAAAGTTTCACTAACATTTTAGTGGAGTCCAGCACCATAAGAGGTGTTTTCACTGTCACTAGACATCTCCCCATCTAGCCCACTTTTCACACCTTTCATTCTTTGTCTGGCTTGCCTGTCACACTCCTTTTCTTTCCTTTCAACATCCCGTTTCCTCTCATTGTCTATCGACATCATTGCACTCACCATGTACTTTCCGGGCATCAAATCCAACTTCTGCTGCACATTGCACTTTATAAGTTACCTTTGTTGTACGTAGCAATGGCATCACATACTCCAAAATGAAGAGTACGAAGATATTGGCTCCGACGCCGACCAGCAGAGTGGTCTTACGTGGGCATAAAGGCCCTCCGAGAAAGGTGGCGTAAGGCCGTCGCATTGAACGGAGATTATGCTGAAAAATAGCGTTTTGTAGCCAAAAGAGCGGGGCATAATATGGTGCACTGGAATCCTGAATAAAACCAATCTGCTTTCAGAAAAAAAATGGTGTTGCGTTACATACACAACGACACTTGTAACTTCGTTAAGGTTAGAGAAGTAGCATTATACCTGTTGAGTAGGAGTTTTTGGGTGCTTGCTTCAAGAAGAGACTTGAATAACATAATTATTACTTTATGAGTTTTGTGGTTATTGGTTAGCATGTAATATTATTCATCATTTTAGATGGTTTTACAGCATTACCTACATAGCTTTGGTTAATTAGAGTAAGGAACACTGTAAAGGACATTGATTGTAAATGGCATCAGTTATCAATATATGACTCTTAAGTGCGACACGTTAAGATGATTTTTAATACGATTAATGGAGGAGGTAGCTATGTTAAACTGACTGTTTTCAATCTACCTTTTTCTGAATAGGTACTACCAGTATAACATCGAAATTTTTCCACATACATTTACGCTATTTGCTAGCATGTTGATACTTTTTCAGGACTAATAAATTAAAACTGTATTAATTATGGGTCGCATAAAAGTGGTAATTTCTGCATACTTCACTTGCCACGCGGATTTTTAATACGACAGGCAGTGCACAAACGGTGTTAGTTCGTAACGAAAGAGGCTTTTTTAAATTTTGCAGTTCACTCGAACGTTTACTTTCAACAGTTGTATAAAATGCGTGATCTTAAAGTTTCTAGACACCACTGAAAGTGTCCGTACACTGCCTTTAAATGACTCGCGTTCCCGGTCGTAGATTATGTCACATCGCATTTCGTCGTGCAGCACGGCACTAAAGATGATGCAATGTTGACGAAAGACTTTGGGCGAATGAATCGCGAATGATTCCTTGTATACCCTCGGTGTCCACTGAACGAAACTCTAGCGCATCTGATGCAGTGCTCAAAAAGCACCCTGTCTCCATATTACATTATCTTAATTTGATTTTGCTTTCTTGTCTTATTAGTTACGACATGATTTTTTAAGTGGAATCTGAGTGGGTTCTAATATCTGAACTGTCTCTTGCATTATTGTTGTATGTTTGAGAAATCCATTAACAGTACAGTAATTTGGTACTTCGTTATTAGCTTTTATGTTGAATACAGTGCAATATTTTTGCATTCTGGCTTATACGTGATAATCTATCAAGTTTTACTGGTTTTTAGGCCAAAATTTATATTGATTTGAATATCTAGAAAATGGTGAAAGAAAATATTAGCAAACCTTCTACACCATATTTTTATGTCAAAATATGTGTATTGTTCAAATTTCAGCTCTTCATGACTTTTCCCTGCAGCCTGTAAAAATTACAAAAAATATAGATTTTTGTGGAAACCCCATATTCAGTTTTTTCAGTCTTGTATTTTTTTTTACATCTACATTATTCTGCACTATTCTGTGTACAAATTTTAAATTTTAGCTATATTTAATTTCCGTATTACATTATTGTGCAATGTTTTTTTGTCTGTCAGTGGATGACCATGTCGAGCTCAGTATGACCACGATGCGGGATAGGCAGAGTGGCTCGCCACTTTTACTATTCAGAATAACGCGCCTGGTCACAGCAAGTCGTGTCAGGAGTGGTCCAGCTGTACGACTTTATCAGAAGCTGCAGGTCTACAATACGGTGTGGTGAATGTGTAAGTAGGCTGTTTAGGTTTTTTTATTGATAACGCCACCTCAGTATGAAAATCACCGGCTGTGCCGTGTGCAGTCTGTGGCTGCTTTGCATTGTTGTAATACTCAACCATTGTAGTGTTAGGCAGCTGGCTGTGAACAGCGCGTAACGTTGTGCAGTTGGAGGTGAGCCGCCAGCAGTGGTGGATGTGGGGAGAGAGATGGCGGAGTTTTGTAATTTGTCATGATATCAAGGTAAATACATTGTTTGTTCTCTATTAATATCTTTCATTTGCTAACTATCCCTATCAGTAGTTAGTGCCTTCCATAGTTTGAATCTTTTATTTAGCTGGCAGTAGTGGCGCTTGCTGTATTGCAGTAGTGGGAGTAACCAAGATTTTTGTGAGGTAAGTGATTTCTGAAAAGTACAGGTTAATGTTAGTCAGGGCCATTCTCTTGTAGAGAATTTTGAAAGTCAGATAGCGTTGCGTTAACAAAATATTGTGTGTGGAAAGTCAGATTGCGTTGCGCTATAAATATTGTGTGTCAGGTTAAGGACAGTCGTGTATATTGTTCAAAAGGGGACGTTTCATATGGCGACCCTGCCAGGATACCTCACTGGAATCTTCTGATTTTTTCTTGTAGTTTGTATAATTAGTGTAGATTTTGTTTATTGCTAGCGCGTAATTGTAGAGAGAATCTCCATTGTAGTTGTAGTTTTTCAGTGTTGTATAGTAAAATAGTTGTGGCATGCATGTAGATTTGCACCAAGTATTTCGCAGCTGCAATTAACTAGATATTATTTTCAGTGTTATGTTAATGTGTTCTCTTATTTTTGCTCTTCAAATTGTGTTTTTTCTGTGTTGTCGTGTGAAATACTGTGACAATAATGGCGTGTGAAAAGCGTAACACTAGGCTCCAAAGTAAATTGAGAAACGACAGCGAAGACGAAAGCAGTATGTTAGCGCCGCAGAGTAATGAATTAACTAATGTTAAAAGTAGTAATTTGGTAATTGCGCATAGGGAGATGGAGCGGGTTGCAAACAATGGTGTAGACAGCGAAACAATTAGAGAACAGGGAAGCATTATCGATCGATCGGTCGGCAATAGCTCGGCTCAGGAATCCGAAATGACACGAGACGATCTCACAAATACTGTAGATTCAGGTTTTGGATCCTCACCGTTTTCTCAAATAAGTCAAGACACATTTTCTGCTTGTCAAAATGTGAATGTTGCCGGTGAAAATGCACTGCCAAAAAGCATAGAGAAACAGATTCCAGACACTAATACATTATTATTGCAATTAATGCAACAAATGGAACAAAATCAGAGAGAAATGAAACAAATGGGACAAAATCTTCAAAAGTTAGACACAATGGAACAAAATCTTCAAAAGTTAGACACAGTGGAACAAAATCTTAAAAAGTTAGATACCACACTTGAACAAACACGTGAGGATTTAACTAATGAGTTACATCACATTGAATCGAAATGTCAAAAAGTCTGTAATGACGTAAAAACACAAATTTGTGAACATTTCCAACCTATTTTTTCGCGGCATGAAAATGCACTACAGAATCACGAAGCAGCCATAAAAGAACTGCAAACTACTGTTCATGAAAATCATGAGACCTTGCAAGCTAAATTTGACTCAGTTGCATCTACCGATTCGGTTACGCAACTTGCAAAAACCCAGGAAAACTTAAAAGACACAGCAGAAAAACACACTGAGGAAATAAGTACATTATCGGATAAAGTAGCCGAACTTTCAGATCAGTTCACTAACTTATCTACGAGGGTAGATGATGATCTGAATGACACAACACCTGTAGCCTTCACTGACACAGAAGAGTATGAACAAATTAGAAAATTCAAACAAAATCAAAATCAAATTAATACGCAACACCAAAGAGAAATCCGCGAAGTACAAGATCAGCTGACACAGGTAATACAAGAATTACGTATTTCAGAGGACACTCGCGCCCCAACACGGGAAGAGGGACATAGAAATACGGAACAACCACAAAATAATAACACAAGACACTTCGGAAATTATGAAAGAAATTGGCAAGGCACACCGAATTTTGAGATGGAACCGCCGACACGACGTAACAATGACCGGTATGCTACTCGCCGACACGATGATTTTGACTAAAAGCTGTTCATTACTACACGTAAATTTAAAACATTTAAGAATTCTGCCAACGACATTCATCCACAAGCATGGCTCCATCAATTCTCTCATTGTTTTCCTCCCAACTGGTCGTTAGAACACAGATTAGAATTTATGTGTGGCTACTTAGAGAATGAACCAGCTGTAAGAATGCGATCGGTCATTCACGATTGCCACAGTGAAGGAGAATTTTACCATGCCTTCCTCTCCGCATACTGGTCTCAAGCCACACAAGACCGAGTAAAACATGGCATCATAATGATGAAACATTTCGAACAATCTGAATTCTCCAGTCTTGTGAAATATTTTGAAGACATGTTGCATAAGAATCAGTATCTTTCAAACCCATACAGCCCTTCAGAACTCATCCGCATTTGCTTAATGAAATTACCTGAACATTTACGGCATATTATTTTAGCAGGACGTTGTAAAGACGACATTGAAGCTTTTCAGGGACTGTTACAAGAACTGGAAATTGACACTGACAGTCGCGGGATGCGAAAACAGGAAAACAATCACTACAGGTCACATCCGTCACAATTCCGTGACGACAGAAATAATAAATGGACACGACAAGGCTACTCTCACAACACAAATCGTGACTAAAACAGACACCACCCTTATGACAACCGTTGGCAGAATAATAGTTACAGAGAAAGATCGCATTTCCGTAGTAATGACTATGACAGAGACAATCATAGAAACAGACAATATGGGAACCAAAACAATTATTATTATCAAGGGTGGCAGAATGACTTCAGACGCGACGGTTCGGCGCGCAGTTGCGATTCCGGGAGAGATTCTCCACCACATGACCGACAAACAAGAAACTATGTAAACTACCGACATAACGACAGACCTGAATTGCATCAGAACTGGCGGGATTCTAACAGAGCTGGGCCCTCTCGGCAAGGCGAATTTGTGGAGGTTCGGTCTCTGAATCCCATTAGCGACGCGCGCCAGTGGAGAGACAGACAATGACCCGCACCGCAGGCAGACACCTGCGCCGGCTGGCTCCGAGAAAAATAACATAGCGCTAACCTTGAGAAAAAAAATTCCAGTATTCTTTACCGACGTATACTACTTGACAATTGCGTTAAAGTTGAAACTCTGCATACTAGGAAGAGCAAAGGTTTACACCACATTTCACACGTAAAACCGTTTATTGAGAGATAATGTGCTTTTTTAACTTGAGATTTTAATGCAACATTTTGGTTTATTTGAAAATACATTCTGAAATTAAAGTGCTTTCTGTGAGATACCAGATGACACAGAGGTTAGTTTATGTGACAGCTACACGATGTTATCACGACGCTACTAATGAGTGACAGTTTACAATGTTGCTTTTGCGGTGTATCTGTTTTATATCTGCACAGTTTTTCTGAATTCTTCTGGAAAGAAAAACATGTTTTAGTAGTAACTTTTGTGGTATAGCAATAATGAGGCAGCCTTTTACGTGGCACAACAATACGTTACAGCACAGTACTTTCTTCATCACAACAATAAGCATAACTAAGATATCTATACGCAAAGCATTTCACTTTTGTGTAACATCAGGTAAGTACATTGACTTCTGCAGAACTTAGCTTTCGGAGGACGATAACTACGAGACTTCCACAGAGATTATCTTACAACATGACGCACAGTTTAGCGCTACAGGACACATATTTGAGTGATTAATTTTGTACTTAAAACATTTATTTTTAAAGATTTTTGAATTACAAAGAAAGTTTTCCGTGATATATTTAATTCCATTGCTGTAATCTGTAACACCTGAGGGTATAATTACTTTAATCCTCAGGGGGGTACACGCTTACTTTGTGTACCATGTGTGTGGCAAGCACAAGGAGCCCTAGCTAATATGGTATTTGCTTATACAACTTTACACATCAGTACCATATTTCTCTAACACATAAATTACACAGCTATCTGATCATGTAACTGAGAGATAAACATTTTTTTTACTACATCAGTGACAGATGTTTACGTAATTACACAGTTGGATAACTTCACTCTTACGAAATTGTATTTTGTATGTACCTTGTGAACTCTTCATATTTTTTTTTCAGAACCATTGTGATACTATGAGAGCTTTGAATGATGTATTTGGTAAGGGAGCATGATTTTTAAAGTACGTTTGAGGTAAATGACACTACTGACATGAGCAGAGAATTTTTTTAGGTTTTGAAATTATTGCAGAAAGCTACGACGTTTTTGAGATTTGACTGAGGTGTTATGATGTTATTTTGACGACGACGATGTGTTTTGTGCTGCTGAGGTATGTTTATGGTCAAGAAGCTGATGCTATATGAGGAATTTGATTATGCTACGTATTTCATGTAATGAAATATTAAAGAAGCGTCGACGAATATATATATGTATAATAAGGTAAGGAGTAATGAGTAACGGTTAGGAACTCTGCCTTGTGAAGACGTATGTTGGAAACCGAGAATCGTACTTTTAGAATTATGAAATGTGTGTAAATGCGTGAATGTATCACAATGCCGACGAAAATTTTTTGGACACTGTTATATTCATAGGATTTTGTTTTTACAGATTTGCAACGCTAATTCTTGACCTGTGAAATATTTAAGACTGCCATTGTAGTGGAAACTGCTGTCGTAAATATTTCCGTACGAAAGTTAAGTGACCACCTGCACGTAATACGTCGTGGGCACACAGCTGTGTCAGACACCTGGGCGACGGCCGCCCGGAAAAAAAAAAAAAAAAAAAGCCATTAGCCTTCCAGCGGCACAGAACGACACGGACGAACTTGAAAACGATGAGAAACATTTCACGGCTATTGTCGTCGTGCTAATTGAGAGAAATGCCATATGGCTAGTGAATGACGTTTCACGCCTTGCTTTGCCCATTTTGTTTAATATCTAGTTTCTAGCTGCACTGCAGCATTGGTAAAAATAAAATTTTATAGATGTATTAATGTAAATATTTTCTGTCTACAGATCGAGTAAATAAAAAAAAACGAAGGAGCATAAAAAAAATATTTCACTTCACAGGAATTGCATACGGAATTTTCTTTTCAACTACTGGGTAATTTTTTTTGGTAGAATAACTTTTTGTGGTGCACCACTTTAATTACATAGACATTAAGATGTGATTATACATTTCCCTTATCTGCATTGTTGTCTTTACTGTAATATTTTTCTGCTTGAGCGTTGTCATGTTTAGATATAATTTATTGCTTTTGCTTCTGCTGTTTGCCAGGCATAATGTTACTGAATTTGACTTTGTATTACGCTGTTAAGCCAGTTTTACTAATGATTATTTTATTGTTTGCTGCGCATTGCCTCATATTAGTTGTAATGTTGAATTGCTTGGTAATTTAGATTTACTGTAGCTTGCTTTGCCAGTTTGAAATTTTTGTCATTGATGTTGATTGTTTTATGTGATGCTGCATTGCCTCGTCCCTTGGTATATATATCTGAGCTCAGTAGATTTAAGTTAGCTTAAGAGGGGGTAGACTATATAAGAAACTAACTATGATGAATTGGAAGCAATGCATTGACAAGGTATATAAAAAAAAGATTTGGGCCTAAATGAGTATTGTACAATGAGCCATATTTATTTTGAAAGACTTATGGTTGGAATACAGAAAAGAGGTACAGATAGGACTTTTTGGGAATAATGATGAACACAGGGAGATCTCCAAGAACAAAAAAAGGTTTTGTTCGCACAATACTGCAGTACCAAAAGTTACACTGAAAACGAACCCTATCCATTCCTTTTGTGTCAGCCCTCTATGTGTTTGTGTACCCTTGTGTATTTGTGTTTTTCCTGTCTTTATGTGTTTAGCTGATTAGAGCTATGTTGTAGAATTTTTCTAATACTATGTTATTTACTTGGTAAATTCTGTTTTGTTGCTCATATGTGGAGGTGATGTTTCAAAAGTTATTCTGATCTTTATGTAAGTACTTATGTCATTATTTTTGTAACACTGATGTATATGTTTATTTCTATTCTTTTGTAAAGCCCCTATTACTACGAATGTTATCTCTACTATTATGTTTTTAATGATGTTTTCTGTACCCTTGTAATTGTATTCTTATGTTATAAAATTGTAATTGACACCAGGTCATCAAATTAAGTAACTTGTAAGTTACATTTCACTGCACACGTTTCTGTTGGTCATAGTATATGGACAATATGTGAGAAGTAGGGAGTGATAGTGTTTGCATGTGATTTAATGATTCAGCAAGGGACTGGATAACAGCATTGCTGGTTCTGAGGACAATTCCAAAAACTTTGTGAGTGCACAAGTGGTGGTTATGGACTTGCTACATTATCCGCAAGACTCTTCGATGGTGATTGTGCACCTGCACAGTCACAACAGATGGTTGCTGGCCATCTCTACAAGGACTACAGTGGGTCTGCACCTCTGGTGGCCCACCAGTACCGTCATTTCTACAAGGACTACAGTGGGTCTGCACCTCTGGTGGCCCACCAATACCATTATTTCTACAAGGACTACAGTGGGTCTACATCTTTGATGATCCATCAATACCATTATTTCTACAAGGACTGCAGTGGGTCTGCGCCTCTGGTGGCCCACCAATACCATAATCTCTACCAGGACTACAGTGGGTCTGCTCTGTGATGACCTACCAAACGATATTCTTCAAAACTTCGATAGACTACGCTGTGGGTTTGCTCTGTTGTGGCCCATTACGTGTCAGCATGTCAAGAGTCAGCACTGTCTTTCCGTTGGAAGGACAACGATACTTCTTCAAGACTGCATGGAAATCCACTACGTCTATGTGCATTTTCTTTTACTGCTCAGACTTTGAGAAAAACACTGCAATGTGATGAATGATCAGGACTGTCTTTATGGACTGTGAGAAAATTTTAGCTTTTGACCAACATTGTATCAATAAGTGTGTGCATTTGATTTCTTAGTTATTGTAATTATGAAAAATTTTTTTCAAATCTGTATTGGGCACTGCCCAACCCAATTTGTAAAATTTTTTGTGGGGAGCATGGGGGCTATGTAAGTAGGCTGTTTAGGTTTTTTTATTGATAACGCCACCTCAGTATGAAAATCACCGGCTGTGCCGTGTGCAGTCTGTGGCTGCTTTGCATTGTTGTAATACTCAACCATTGTAGTGTTAGGCAGCTGGCTGTGAACAGCGCGTAACGTTGTGCAGTTGGAGGTGAGCCGCCAGCAGTGGTGGATGTGGGGAGAGAGATGGCGGAGTTTTGTAATTTGTCATGATATCAAGGTAAATACATTGTTTGTTCTCTATTAATATCTTTCATTTGCTAACTATCCCTATCAGTAGTTAGTGCCTTCCATAGTTTGAATCTTTTATTTAGCTGGCAGTAGTGGCGCTTGCTGTATTGCAGTAGTGGGAGTAACCAAGATTTTTGTGAGGTAAGTGATTTATGAAAAGTACAGGTTAATGTTAGTCAGGGCCATTCTCTTGTAGAGAATTTTGAAAGTCAGATTGCGTTGCGTTAACAAAATATTGTGTGTGGAAAGTCAGATTGCGTTGCGCTATAAATATTGTGTGTCAGGTTAAGGACAGTCGTGTATATTGTTCAAAAGGGGATGTTTCAAATGGCTCTTTTGTTTTTGCAGTGGCCTTTTTTGTTTCTTTTGTTTACGACCATGAGGTGGCGTCAGATGAACTTGAAAGTACCATTTGTCAACCCACATGAGTCTGCCGTCTTATTCAGAGGTAATCGTGAAGCGGTCAACTAGCGTCCTATGTGTCACTTTTGTAATTTAGCTGGGCACGAGAGGTCATATATACAGGAAATGTCAGCTATACGTACCGCGTGTGAAAAGATTGGCCATGAGGCACAATGGTGTTCTAGATCGCGTTCGGCTATGGTGAGGCGCAAGGATTAATAGAGTTTGTATCTCAGTTGTGTAACTTTTTCTTATTGTATTGTTGTATGGAGTTTATAGAAATGCCGGAGACACGAGCACCGACTAGGCGGGAGACTACTGAAGCCCTGCGGAGGCAAGTAACTGAGTTGCAGAAATCTAATGATGTGTTGCACAGGCTGGTAGACGATCAGCGAACCGTGTACTGGCGTAGGTGGTAACTCCTTTTGCTGGCAAATCGACAGATGATGTATAAGTACCTGTTTGCGATCTGGCTGCTGCCGCAAAGCTCCGGAACTTGTAACATCATTATCGATTGTAAGTAGTTTATACACTGTTATTAAATGTATGTAACTATGAAGTGACTGTTCTGTATTAGTTAAGATCTTTGAATTGTCAGAGTAAAAGTGGAAGTTTATGATGTATATATTGTAAAGAATTAATAATGTTTAAAAATAATGAATCTTTATTAAATATGTGTGCTCGTAAAAGAGAAACTGTACTTTGAATACTGGTTCATACTTAGGGAAATTGTAGGGAACACCCTCCGCTGCGGAAGGGGTCTGGCGTGCGGAGAAAGGTGGATTTGGCGGTTGATCTGGGCGGCAAGAGAGAGAGCACATTACACAGTCAGTCGCCAGCAGTTATACATTGAACACCGTGGGTGCCAAGTGAGGCATTCGGAAGCCGATTTATGTTTAAATTGCCTCGGATGTGGTTCTCTTGTGTCATGAAATGGCTCTGATATGATTAATGCTTCGCAAGAAGAAATTTGAAAAGAGCCTTAAACTGCAAGAGGTGAGACCCGATAGCGGCCACGTGCTTGCCACCACTATTGTGCCACTGATCCGCTAACTATGTATTTTAGTATGAACCAGTACTTTTGTGTATGTTCTTTCAGTAATAATTTCAGTCATGAAAATATGTGTTGGAACTTTGAAATTACCCTGATCATGAAACTTATACAAGGTCCTATCCTAAACGTGCTGAAGACCGAGTATCCTGTTTCTGAATAATTTGTGATTTGTTTCTACTTTGAATGTGCCAAATTTTCAGTGCTAAAGTGTATAAATGCTACTAGTTAGTCCACTTGCTTCACTGGTAATGAAAGAGGCACATAATTTGAACTTTCATGAAACTTAACTTCGTTGTGACTATTACTAGGGACTAGTTTCTGAACTTCTATTTGAACATATTAACTGAGTAAATTGCTATATAGTGTCGAAATATAAACAAATTCAAGTGGGGCTAGAAATCCACGTTAGTGTATGAAATAGTTACAGATTAAAATTACAGAGTAAATGACAGTTTATGGATCCCCACTATATTCTTTTCCACTATGATAATGATGAGGTCCCACACTCTGAGGAGCGTAGGGGACGATGCGGAAGATCCACACAGCTAACTAGGCAAGATCCTAGTGGAGGTGGTTTTCCATTGCCTTCCTCCGACCGTAATGGGGATGAATAATGATGATGAAGACGACACAACAACACCCAGTCATCTCGAGTCAGGGAAAATCCATGACCCCGCCGGGAATCGAACCCGTTACCCCGTTCGCGGGAAGCAACAATGCTACCGCAAGACCACGAGCTGCGGACTCTTTTCCATTATGAGAAAGTCAAACTAAAGAATTTTGTTGCTGTTAAAAGAAATTTATGACAATGCTATTAATGAATGCATAATAAGTATAGGTGTAGGATTATTTAATTTCGTTTGTGGTACGTATGTGTTACCTGAAATGAGAACTCTTTCCATGACTAGTTTCAGTCCAGTGTGTCTTCAGTAATATCTTAATCTTGAATTAGTACTGAATTAATTAATGATCGCAATAGTACCTTTTATTACTTTGAGTGAAGTATTATTTAGTTCTCTATGTTTGCTGGTTTATGTAAAAAGCTATCTACTGCTAACCATTATGCAGTTCGTTCGTTAGCTGTGTGTATCTATTCCACTGTTTAAAAGCAGCATTAATGGAAGTCTCTCCAGCAATCCATGCTCATTTTTCTTTAACCTTAATGTTTCAAAGTATTCTGCCTAATTAGGCAGGCGACCGTTTAGTATTTCATTTACGTGAACTTTGTTAGTTTCATTACTTACAAAATTAAAGTCTTTCAGCTTTCTGTTAATTGACATAGTCATAAAATCTATGTTCCATACCCTCTGTCCATTGGGTTAACATACGGTCAAACAATTCTAAATTCCTCTCAGGGGGCAACGCTTAGTGTATGTTAACGTCATATTTGGCATAATGTACGCGTAGGTGTTACAAACTGGTCGGACGAAAAATATTTAAACACGACCAGGTTGTGGTTTGTTGGTGGAGCCAAGTCGTACGTCATGTACAATAATGGTTTGAGTAAGACATAGACATTTGAAAAGTTCGAGAAGGACTTGATTAGCAGTACCGTAAGAATCATAGTGCGAGACTTTTTAGGAAGCAACTGAATAATTTATTGTTGAAATACACTCCTGGAAATGGAAAAAAGAACACATTGACACCGGTGTGTCAGACCCACCATACTTGCTCCGGACACTGCGAGAGGGCTGTACAAGCAATGATCACACGCACGGCACAGCGGACACACCAGGAACCGCGGTGTTGGCCGTCGAATGGCGCTAGCTGCGCAGCATTTGTGCACCGCCGCCGTCAGTGTCAGCCAGTTTGCCGTGGCATACGGAGCTCCATCGCAGTCTTTAACACTGGTAGCATGCCGCGACAGCGTGGACGTGAACCGTATGTGCAGTTGACGGACTTTGAGCGAGGGCGTATAGTGGGCATGCGGGAGGCCGGGTGGACGTACCGCCGAATTGCTCAACACGTGGGGCGTGAGGTCTCCACAGTACATCGATGTTGTTGCCAGTGGTCGGCGGAAGGTGCACGTGCCCGTCGACCTGGGACCGGACCGCAGCGACGCACGGATGCACGCCAAGACCGTAGGATCCTACGCAGTGCCGTAGGGGACCGCACCGCCACTTCCCAGCAAATTAGGGACACTGTTGCTCCTGGGGTATCGGCGAGGACCATTCGCAACCGTCTCCATGAAGCTGGGCTACGGTCCCGCACACCGTTAGGCCGTCTTCCGCTCACGCCCCAACATCGTGCAGCCCGCCTCCAGTGGTGTCGCGACAGGCGTGAATGGACGGACGAATGGAGACGTGTCGTCTTCAGCGATGAGAGTCGCTTCTGCCTTGGTGCCAATGATGGTCGTATGCGTGTTTGGCGCCGTGCAGGTGAGCGCCACAATCAGGACTGCATACGACCGAGGCACACAGGGCCAACACCCGGCATCATGGTGTGGGGAGCGATCTCCTACACTGGCCGTACACCACTGGTGATCGTCGAGGGGACACTGAATAGTGCACGGTACATCCAAACCGTCATCGAACCCATCGTTCTACCATTCCTAGACCGGCAAGGGAACTTGCTGTTCCAACAGGACAATGCACGCCCGCATGTATCCCGTGCCACCCAACGTGCTCTAGAAGGTGTACGTCAACTACCCTGGCCAGCAAGATCTCCGGATCTGTCCCCCATTGAGCATGTTTGGGACTGGATGAAGCGTCGTCTCACGCGGTCTGCACGTCCAGCACGAACGCTGGTCCAACTGAGGCGCCAGGTGGAAATGGCATGGCAAGCCGTTCCACAGGACTACATCCAGCATCTCTACGATCGTCTCCATGGGAGAATAGCAGCCTGCATTGCTGCGAAAGGTGGATATACACTGTACTAGTGCCGACATTGTGCATGCTCTGTTGCCTGTGTCTATGTGCCTGTGGTTCTGTCAGTGTGATCATGTGATGTATCTGACCCCAGGAATGTGTCAATAAAGTTTCCCCTTCCTGGGACAATGAATTCACGGTGTTCTTATTTCAATTTCCAGGAGTGTATAATGATTCAATGGAAACATCTTGTGATGATTCCGGAAAGTCAATGAGGACATTTCCAACTGACGCAGTACGCAGATGCAGATAGTGATTTTGCAGGAGGTGGAGAACAAGGCATTATATGTAAAGAGTGTTCCTAATTAAAGCTGCAGTTTCAAAAGTCTGTAGAAAGACAACCACTGCTCATAATGACATCACATTTGAATAGCGTATTATTGAGGCCGGGGGAAACATCATGAAACAAAAAAAGAAAATTAACGAAAGTCTGACCATTAGATGACGCTATCAGCATCTTTTTTTTTTATTTTTTTTTTTAATCTCATTTTGTTCGTTAATGTTCGTTGCAATTGTTCGTGGCGGACGTCCCCAGACACCCTTTGAAGTTCGTCGTTGATTCATTCACTCAGTTTTTTTATTACAGAGGGCAGCTAACCCTCTGACCGAACACGCTGTGCTACCGTGCCGGCTATATCAGAACGTCCCACGCCAACAGAAGGGTGACACGCGGCTGTTCCTCAGTTTGAGTCCGAGACGTCCTACTTGGCTTCTCCATGAAGCCTCGCTCGGTGCTGGTAAAGCTCTCTTACAAGAATGGTGATTGTGCGCCAGTAGCCCTCCACAAATTCCGGACGCTGAAGGATATTATAATAGGCATTGGTCCGATGTCTGCTAAGAATATGGTAAAAATTATTAAAAAATTCGGAAAGGCAGGTTCTCCTAAAGTGCAGTGTGGTACAGGGAGAAAAGCAGCTGATGCGACGTCTCTTGAAGAGGTCAAATGTCGCCACGGCACAGCAGAAGGGGTCGAGCGGTGGTGTGCAAGAAAACAGGGCATGGGGAATTACCCGAACGTTGGACATGCCTGCTAGCAGAGAGCACAAAATCCTACGAAACATCCTACAGTGCTGTCCATACAAGAACACTCATGTTCAGGAGGTGCTTCCTGTTGACCTGCGAGTAACACAAACGCTCGCTCTGGAATTTCTTGCTCGCATGTAAGTGGAAAATGAATGACCATGAAACAGTCTGGGGACAGATTAAGCCAATGTCTCCAAGGACATGTTAATATGCAAATCTGCAAAAAATGGGAAACGAAGAATCTACATGTACATCAACCGTTACCACTTCAAAAAAATGGTTCAGATGGCTCTGAGCGCTATGGGACTTAACTTCTGAGGTCATCACTCCCGTGAAACTACTTAAACCTAACTAACCTAAGGACATCACACACATCCATGTCCGAGGCAGGATTCGAACCTGCGACCGTAGCGGTCGCGCGGTTCCAGACTGAAGCTCCTAGAACCGCTCGGCCACACCGGCCTGCGAACTTTAATTATGGAGAGCCTGTATTTTAAAGGGAGTGCCTGCCCCTATGTCGAGAATGGTGACAATGTGAAATCCATGAGACCTAGCTTCTGCTCTTAGCGTGGCTACACAACTGGGGGAAGTCGACATCGCCACCCGGGGACGGAATAAAAGAAATACTTTTTCTTCGGAGTTCAAATGTTATAGATGTGGGCGCATGGGCCACATTAAGAAGCGATGTCGGCAACCGCTATGTTATAAATGGGGGCTAATGGACCATCGGATGCGTGACTGTCACTGTAAGAAACACGGTAAATAATGTCAAAGTTGGAGTTCGTTATGCAGAGACGGCATACTTAACGGAACGGGATTTGGGGTTTTAGTGGACACAGGGGCACTTATGTTGGAACCTAGTCTTGACTTTCTAGATTGGTGGAGACTAAGCATTTCACGATATAAATTGCTTGGGATAGGTGGCATTGGTTTGGCGTCGTTGGGATCGGCATCACTCAATTTCAGTATTGGAGCAAGAAATTTGGGGAAGGACATAGAAACAGTATCACATGTCGCATATTGCGTAATCCTGCGACTTCACTTTCGGCATAAATATCAAGCAAAAATTGATGTTTCGGAGTCTACTATAGAGCTCAATGGGACGTTGTTTCAGCTGGGAACGATCACTATATGCGTTACATCGTCACAAGGCTCACCTATCGTGAAGATAGTACCGAATAAACTGCAGACAAGTGTACTACAGGTTTGGTCTCATGATAAAGTGCGCAGAGGCGCAGGAAAAGTAATCTACCTTAGTGTAGGTGTTGCCCTCTTGATCAAAATGCTTTATGTGTTGTTAGAGTGCAATGACGAGTTGGATGCATCACATTGATTTGTGCGTAGAAGTATTGTATGTGTGATTGAGATAGATGGAGATAAAACTGTTCTGGTGAGTATAGATAAGTTTGGCATGGTCGATGAGAGTCTGTCAAAGGGATTACTGATCGCCAGTTTGTTATGTCCTAAATGAGGATGATCTGGATCGATCTTTTGGAGACCTAGGCCACAAGCAAGTCGGCATATATTTGCATTACGCGAGAAAGAGAAACACTTACTGAAAAAAGATAGGTTTGCTATGGAAGCTTTTAAAATTTAGGCCGGCCGCGGTGGTCTCGCGGTTCTAGGCTCTCAGTCCGGAAGCGCGCGACTGCTACGGTCGCCGGTTCGAATCCTGCCTCGGGCATGGATGTGTGTGATGTCCTTAGGTTAGTTAGGTTTAAGTAGTTCTAAGTTCGAGGGGACTGATGACCACAGAAGTCCCATAGTGCTCAGAGCCATTTGAACCATTTTTTTTTTTTTTAATTTAAGGGCCCCTTGCCTGCAACACCAGTGACACAGCATAGAAAACTAACAGTGGTAATGTTCCATTGTATAGGAATGCATACAGGATCCCAAAATACTTGGAACCGATAATGGACATGTTTATTGACCACAAGTTGTCAGACGGTGTTATTGAACATAGTAACAGTCCAAGGAGTGTAAGCATCATCAGTGCTCCACAAAAATCACCCGATGGCATGATGAAATATAGATTATGCTGTGATTACTGTTATTTACATGAAAGGACTGTTACAGATTCATACTCTATACTGAATATAACGGAGACCCTGGACAATTTGTGTCAGTGTAAATATTTACCGACATGGATCAGAAAAGTGGTTATGAGCAGTTGGAAGTAGTTTTGGAGGACCAGCTGAGGAATCTTTTACTGTCCCATGGGCGTGTTATCAGCATCCTTGAATGCCAGCTACCGCCCAGAGGTTACTAGATGAAATCCCCAGAGGATTGACATCAAAGCAGTGTACGTCTTAACTTGATGACGACTTTGTATTTTCAAGGGATATGGATGAACATGAACAGTGTCTTCGAGACATTTGTTGAGATTTTATACATGGCAGCAAGAACTTTTCAAGGATAACGTACTGCACAGTTGACGCATAGTGTGGATAAATGTCAATTCAAAGTAACAGAGGCACGTTGTTTGTCATATGATTTGTCAGGAAGGTGTCAAGACTGATTCACATTTGATTTCTGCAGTTCGCGATTTTGTGCCACCAAAGACTACAAAACAGGTTCAGTCATTCCTTGCGGTCTTTAATTGTTATAGCAAATTCTTTAAAGAATAGCCAAAGTTACTGAATCACTGATCGCTAGTTAACACAGAGGATAAAATTTCAGTGGTCCACTGACTGTAAAACTGTGTTTCAGAACTTGAAAGGGGCAGCCTAGTGTTGGTATTTCCTGACCTTAGTAAGAAGTTTTGTATTTATCATGTGATGCAAGCAACTTGGTTATCGGTTTCATTCTCTGGATTTTAAAGAGCACCCGCTGGTGTATGCACGAAGACAGCTGAATAAAACAGAATAGATGTATTGTATCACAAAAAGGAATTGCTGATAGTCATTTATGGCGTGACGTATTTCCATTGTTATTTGTACGGCTAAATTTTTAAAATGGTAACCGATCACACACTATTAAAATGATTGTTGAGTTCAGAGACCCATCCAGTATGCTGACGTGATGGGTAATAAATTGGAGCGAAATTGATTGTGAAGTTGTATGTAAACCAGGGAACAAGCATAGTTATGCCAATAGTTTAAGTGGAAAGGTTGGAGGTTTGAAGGCATTGGTTAGAAGCATTGCTGAGTGGCAATGAGCTCAGACAGAGGACAATGGCTACCAACTGTCTAGGTCACAGCCGCAGTTTACAACACACTAGGCCACACACCGTCAGGTGGCCTGCGGAGTATAGATGTAGATGTAGATGTAAATGTTGTGCAGAACAACGAAAAAAACGGATCATGCATTGTAGTTAATGGAGCTTTTAGAGATGAAATATTGAAGCAAGCATATGACCATGTTCTTGTGGGCCATGATGAGTGGCGAGCAACTGGCTGCTGAGTAGCTAAGACGTCTCGGTGAACAACAAGAAAATGGGACATGGGTTAGTAAGTCACAAACTGTATACCTTGTGCACAAATACCGACATTAGCCACCAATGGATCTTATTACAAAGTTTATCAAAGGGATCAAAATCATTGTAAATGCTTGGGATGGATGATTTAAGCCCATTTAATCCAGCACCTGGAGACAATCGTTATTTATTGACCATGAGAGACCATTTTCAGCGTTTTGTCATGGTGGTTGCCATTCAACACCAACAGGTGAGTAGAGTTGTGTGAGATACAGTAAGCAACAGGTTGCATCAACTAGGCATTCCTGAGACAAAAACTTCAACAAGATACACTTAAGATGCCTTATGTGAACGACGTTAATAGATAGTGTGATAATGTGTTCAAAGGGTCCTTTTCTTGGAGAGGGAATATGTTTAGTAGTATTGTTGTTTTTAAGAGCTTGTTGTTGTTGTGAATCGTTTATTCCGGGGATTTTGTGATGCTGTTGTAGATTTTGAGAAGGTAGGTACATGTAGTGGACCTTACAAACGCGTTTTCCAAAAGAGACAGAGGAAATTATATAGATTCCTTTCTCTCACACGCGCACCACCGAGGCCATCCAGGATGAGGCTGATACATCTGGTGAACCAGAGTTGCAAGCATGAACACATGTTATCCCAGTTTTACAGTCAATACATAGCTGTGATAGGAATATCAGTGTGAGAGAGGACACAGGCAGTATTATTGTCAGAATGGGGAGAACGTAAGTGGTAATATCAAGGGAGGAACTATGAAATCGTCAAAGGGAGGGTTCTATGATCCATCCAACATTTTGGTTCATTGTGGTGACAAGACATAGGCAGAATAATTCTTCGGGGAAACAGCAGCTGATGAGTGTAGGAGGGAAGAGCTGTCACTGTGCCCTTGTGTTCAGAAAGTGGGTATTCATTAGACCTGATTTCTTTTTCTCTAGAAAAATTGTGTCAACAAGGGAAGCCAAAGTTCATGACTAGTATGGAATTTCAGACTGTGCAGTACCAATTAATCGTACAACCTGTGATATAGCGGGCATTACGTTCTGTCTCGTGGCTACATTTACTAGTACAGCTATCATTCACTTCACTCATGCAGCGTTGTATTGGGCACAGAACCCATTACAGAATTTAACCTATGTGAAGGTTATCCTGAACCCTATTCCTATGTTCAACAGGTGACTTTTTAGCACCACAGTAGGATAGGATCTCAGTGGATCAAATCAATGAGTCAGCATGTGCAAGAACATCACATTAAGCAACACCACGAGGATATGTTCATGTGCATCACAATTTCCGACACTGGATCGGTTCCAGTTGCGATCCGTGGAACCTGTTCTACGTTAGAAGAAGACCTATACATTAACATAAATTGCCTGCACATTGGGTACTAGTTAGTTGGATAACTAGCAGTTGATAAGGAATAGATAACGTGAGCAAAGATTTATTAGATGGAAGATGGGTGATATTGTAAAACAAATTGAGTATGGGCTACGTTAGGAGAAAAGATTATGCTAGCAAGTAATTAACTAGAATACGTAAATAGCAGTGGACAATGTTGCGCAGCGAGCTAAACTCTGACATTGTGAGAAAATCGACGAATGTTGGGTTCGAGTTCAACTGAAGCAAAGAGCAAAAGTAAAATGTACAATGCAAACTAGGTTGATATGTTAAAAATGGGGGATCAAAGTACCCCAGAACAATGGGCTTAAAACTGATTAAAATTTAAGATGTCATCCCACTGAGGCAAGAATTATCGCACAATCAGCTTAACAGCTCATGCATCGAAGCTCATGCAATTGAAGAAGTGCCATGATGATCTCTCCATTCGCTGGCACAAGTTTCCGGAATAGTCCCCCATTCGGATCTCCGGGAGGGGACTGCCAAGGGGGAGGTTACCATGAGAAAAAGATTGAATAATCAACGAAAGGATAACGTTCTACGAGTCGGGGCGTGGAATGTCAGAAGAATGAACGCGGTAGGGAGACTAGAAAATCTGAAAAGGGAAATGCAAAGGTTCAATCTAGATATAGTAGGGGTCAGTGAAGAGAAGTGGAAGGAAGACAAGGATTTCT
The DNA here is from genome assembly GCF_023898315.1 of Schistocerca nitens. Classification (NCBI taxonomy): domain Eukaryota; kingdom Metazoa; phylum Arthropoda; class Insecta; order Orthoptera; family Acrididae; genus Schistocerca; species Schistocerca nitens. The sequence continues at coordinate 102,438,470 of NC_064614.1, read as the reverse complement.
GGTCAGATGAGTATCGGGTAATATCAACAGCAGCAGAAAATGGTATAACAGGTGTAGGATTCGTTATGAATAGGAAGGTAGGGCAGAGGGTGTGTTACTGTGAACAGTTCAGTTGTTCTAATCAGAATCGACAGCAGACCAACACCGACAACGATAGTTCAGGTATACATGCCGACGTTGCAAGCTGAAGAACAGATAGGGAAAGTGTATGAGGATATTGAAAGGGTAATGCAGTATGTAAAGGAAGACGAAAATCTAACAGTCATGGGCGACTGGGATGCAGTTGTAGGGGAAGGAGTAGAAGAAAAGGTTACAGGAGAATATGGGCTTGGGACAAGGAATGAAAGAGGAGAAAGACTAATTGAGTTCTGTAACAAGTTTCAGCTAGTAATAGCGAATATCTTGTTTAAGAATCATAAGAGGAAGTTGCAAGAAAAATGTGAAGACATCGAAAAAGATATGATTGTCGGAAGGACAGACTCAGCATACAGGAAAGTCAAAACAACCTTTAGTGACATTAAAAGCAACGGTGGTAGCATTAAGAGTGCATCGGGAATTCCACTGTTAAATGCAGAGGAGAGAGCAGATAGGTGGAAAGAATACATTGAAAGCCTCTATGAGGGATTAGATTTTTCTGATGTCATAGAAGAAGAAACAGGAGTCGATTTTGAAGAGATAGGGGATCCAGTATTAGAATCGGAATTTAAAAGAGCTTTGCAGGACTTACGGTCAAATAAGGCAGAAGGGATAAATAACATTCCATCAGAATTTCTAAAATCATCGGGGGAAGTGGCATCAAAACGACTATTCACGTTGGTGTGTAGAATATATGAGTCTGGCGACATACCATCTGACTTTCGGAAAAGCATCATCCACACAATTCCGAAGACGGCAAGAGCTGACAAGTGCGTGAACTATCGCACAATCAGCTTAACAGCTCATGCATCGAAGCTGCTTAGAAGAATAATATACAGAAGAATGGGAAAGAAAATTGAGAATGCGCTAGGTGACGATCAGTTTGGCCTTAGGAAAAGTAAAGGGACGAGAGAGGCAATTCTGACACTTTCATAGGATTTGTCGACCTAGAAAAAGCGTTAGACAATATAAAATGGTGCAAGCTGTTTGAGATTCTGAGAAAAGTAGGGGTAAGCTATAGGGAGAGACGGGTCATATACAATATGTACAACAACCAAGAGGGAATAATAAGAGTGGACGATCAAGATCGAAGTGCTCGTTTTAAGAAGGGTGTAAGACAAGGCTGTAGCCTTTCGCCCCTACTCTTCAATCTGTACATCGAGGAAGCAATGATGGAAATAAAAGAAAGGTTCAGGAGTGGAATTAAAATACAAGGTGAAATGATATCAATGATACGATTCGCTGATGACATTGCTATCCTGCGTGAAAGTGAAGAAGAATTAAATGATCTGCTGAACGGAATGAACAGTCTAATGAGTACACAGTATGGTTTGAGAGTAAATCGGAGAAAGACGAAGGTAATGAGAAGGAGTAGAAATGAGAACAGCGACAAACTTAACATCTGGATTGATGGTCACGAAGTGAATGAAGTTAAGGAATTCTGCTACCTTGGCTGTAAAATAACCAATGACGGACGGAGCAAGGAGGACATCAAAAGCAGACTCTTTATGGCGAAAAAGGCATTCCTGGCCAAGAGAAGTCTACTAATATCAAATACCGGCCTTAATTTGAGGAAGAAATTTCTGAGGATGTACGCCTGGAGTACAGCGTTGTATGATAGTGTAACATGGACTGTGGGAAAACCGGAACAGAAGAGAATCGAAGCATTTGAGATGTGGTGCTATAGAGGAATGTTGAAAATTAGGTGGACTGATAAGGTGAGGAATGAGGAGGTTCTACGCAGAATCGGAGAGGAAAGGAATATGTGGAACACACTGATAAGGAGAAGGGACAGGATGATAAGACATCTGCTAAGACATGAGGGAATGACTTCTATGGTACAAGAGGGAGCTGTAGAGGGCAAAAACTGTAGAGGAAGACAGAGATTGGAATACGTCAAACAAATAATTGAGGACGTAGGCCGCATTAAACCAGTCAGTAGACTGATGACAAAAAAAAAAGAAAAACAGCACTGAGACAGTTTCATTTCGCAGCAGAATGACACCATATGATAAAGGGATGCTGTCACGACGTTTAACACACAGAATACGGTAAGATGATGTAAGTCGAATGTAATAACTGTTATTCAGAGTGCTAGTGTTACAGAATACATTCACCACTGTTTCAGAAAGCCTAAGCTGAGACACACTTCATCTGCAGACAGAGAGTGCAGAAAGCTGACGTATGAAGAAAAGTAGGCCCATTTCAACAAGATTCCTGTGTACGTATTAGTCCTGTCCATTGGCGTGAACTATTTGTACTCTGTTCACAGCCATCTAGCGTTTAGATAGGACCTACGTCGGTGTAACCCCTGCTCGCTGGGACTGCTGTCAGTCTCTGATCGAAAAAACAATCCTTTCTGGGGGGACATCACCACTGCAAGCTATAGTGCTGCTTCAAAAATGGTTCAAATGGCTTGGAGCACTATGGGACTTAACTGCAGTGGTCATCAGTCCCCTAGAACTTTGAACTACTTAAACCTAACTAACCCAAGGACATCACACACATCCATGCCCGAGGCAGGATTCGAACCTGCGACCGTAGCGGCCGCGAGGTTCCAGACTGTTGCGCCTAGAACCGCTTGGCCACTCCGGCCGGCTGAAGTGCTGCCCTTCGAGTCAGAGGTGTTAGAATGTTGTGAGTAGTATCAGTGTACAGATCTACTGGTGGTCTAACCAGTGGGCCCAGGGAGCAGTCAACAATCGCCATCGCAGGGGCATGCCACGGACACCAGTTGCCTGCCGTTCTTGTGGGTGCACTTCCATGCTGCAGGCCTTACTCCTGTCGGGCGCTGCAGCATGACTCAGGCCCATTTCACTCACTCCACTCAGAGCCAGTGGGTGCTGACTGATGCACTGTCCATCATGTCAACAGCCACGTGACCCGTAATGTCACTGGACACTGAGTCCATACTTCCACCACTGCTGCCACTGAGATGTCATCGCGCGTGTGTGCATCAATGCATTCGAGTGTGGGAAGTGCCACTTCTGCCTGCCGTAAGTGCTGGCACCTGTGAATGAAGTCATTTGTGTATTTTTGAGAAACAAATGTTTGTTCATTAATACAGTTTCATTAGCGCCCTTGAGCACCGAACATGCCATCTATCACAAAGCCAGTGGTCACCCACGTCCAGGGGGTGAGAGTCTGGCCAGATCCTGACAAAAGCAACACCTTCACCAGCGACCAACTCACCTGCTTACAGCAGTAGGAATCTGATAATGATGATGACATAAGCTGATGTGTAGTTTAAGGGCCTTGAAGAAATATGTGGATAATAATTATGCTTATGCTGTTAATGAGGATGCTAAAGTTAGCGTCCTTGGTGTTGAGTTCTGGACTTCCATAGTCACTTATAACATTCGCCACATACAGTGTGTGTCAGGAGTAAATTTACAGGATGAGGGATGATAGTACTGGTGATTCAGAACAGAAAACCTCAAACAGGCAATTGCCCTTTTGTTATCCATGTTATACACACAGCTGTTTGAAAATCACGGGCATCGGTCGCCTGTCTGTACTGACCATAGGTCATTCTTTTGAAATCACAGTTTTTCCCGCACGCACACACTGACTTATGTGGCCCACTGTTTCAAGCAGCATGGTTCGAAAGCGTGTTTACGACAGTTTACTCTAACACCAGTTAAGCTGATGCTTCTCCAACTATGAACATTTCGACAGAAGTAACACTCAACACATTGCTCACTGCACAGAACTTCTCGTCGTATTATATACGCCAATGCTCAGGTAAAGGACCGAATGAATGAGCTCAGATAAGCACCACAGCAGCTGTCTACAGGAGTTGTAAAATGTGTGGTGTCACCGCCAGACACCACACTTGCTAGGTGGTAGCCTTTAAATCGGCCGCGGTCCGTTAGTATACGTCGGACCTGCGTGTCGCCACTATCAGTGATTGCAGACCGAGCGCCGCCACACGGCAGGTCTAGAGAGGCTTCCTAGCACTCATCCCAGTTGTACAGCCGACTTTGCTAGCGATGGTTCACTGACAAAATACGCTCTCATTTGCCGAGACGATAGTTTTGCATAGCCTTCAGCTACGTCATTTGCTACGACCTAGCAAGGCGCCATTATCAGTTACTATTGATATTGATTCATGTACCGTCAAGACCGACGTTCACCATTAATGGATTAAAGTTAAGTATTCCACCAGCTACGTCCGTTTTTCTAAATTCTAATTTCCTTGTCCTGTTCCAGACCTCACGCCAGCCTGCGTGAGCTAAAACGCGTGCCTTTCGGCCTCCTCTAGTAACACGGTGTTGGCTCTCCTGCCAACCAAAACAAAATGCATTGCAGTTGGCGATGCACTATTTGAACATTTTTCATAATGAAAGTAAAGCAGCTGGTTTTCTTGCCTATAAAATTACATTTTGTAGTTATTGGTTTACCAGTCTGGATTATGATAGGCCTAATACAAATTGATTCTCTGAGATTTTCACTGGTATTTTGCTATATTGGTCTTTTCTTCAAGGATGTAGCCAAATTGAAGCCACAGTGTAACGTTGATCCAGATATAAGTTTTAATTGTGCTTCTCTGAGCGTGTTTCCTTGAGTACTTCAATATGCCATGTTTGGAAGGACTGTTACCCACGAGGTAATTTAGAGACTTTTATAGTGAGCAGGCATACCATTTTCCGCTCCATATGATATCAAACCCTTGCTGTAAAGGTAGATAATGAGAGAGCACATCCTTGCAAAAGGACTAAATAGTTTTGAAAATTGGACACAGCTCTGTGGGCTCATCCCGTTGTTATGTTAGGGGTAGATGCGACAGGGCTGGTGAATGGTTTGACCCCTGAGGAAGTGGGGGGGGGCGAGATGGGTACGGCTAAGTAGCTGCTGGTGTCTCACAGTGTTATCAATAGATGATGCACCCTGTGAACCTCAGTGGTTGGCGAACACTCTGAGTATGACAATTACCATCACCACAGGACAGCAGCTAACAAGTAAACGCATGCTCTGGCCACGTGTTTGTGAAAACTCAGGAATTCTGTTGGTAAGACACGTGGAAAGGGCTGCTCCAATGTCCAGGAAAAATATCAGATAAGACTCAATCCAATAGAAACTGTATCGGAACAATTACAAAGAAGCCACTAAAATGGTTCCGAAGACACAAATGGATGTGTGTTTGGGTGAAAACGCGCAATTGACCCTAAAAATAGGTTTTCAGTTATTTCATGTTAAATGTTTTATGTATAAAAAGTACTTTGAAAACCAGTATCTCGAAAACGCTTTAAGCAATTTTCGCGGACCAATTGCCTACGGATTGGTTTCATTTTACAGTATCAGACAATTATATCTGCCTTTTATAAACATTACCTATTTCAAATTACTGGCCGGAATGAGCATTCCACACGCCGAAATCTGAATTTTTACCTAAATAACAAACGAAACACGGAAAATGGGGGCAGCATTACGAAGTAGACGTAAGTAGGGACGTATGAAGGTCATTCATTTTAACTGTTTATATTTATTAGTAACAAAACAGCATAAAGAAGGGCTTACGTTGAAAAAAAATCATTATTTATGAACAAAGTATTTAATACAGAGCAAACCAAAAGTGGTAATAGAAATCAGAGGAAATTTACATGGAATTTCATCTATGACACCTGTACATAACATTAAATTTATAGTGTTTAAGCACGACGCGGAAGTCAGAAGTGTGCACATCACTCATGTCAAAGTGAGGGTCGAACTAAGTGGCAGCCACCTTACGTGTAGCTCTTGTAGGGCAGTCGACTTCTGGTTTGGTTCGACGGCAGTCCATTCTGAGACCTGAAAGCCTGAGTATCTATGGCCGATGTTTAGGACGCGTGTCGAGTGTGACAATATTTGTTTTAAGTGTTGATTTGTGGACTTGTGATACTCACGTATGTTGCTAGCGAATACCCTGAAATATTTTCAGCTTGTCGGTTTTATACATTTCGCGTTAGTGGAGATAGTCTGAACTCTGAAACTATGCTGCAGTTACCTGCAAGTGATTTGCACTCAGAATTCAGCTACCTCCCAGTTGTGGAACTTTAACTTTTATCTGGCGATAAGCCAACTTTTATTATTTTCCGAGAATTTTCGGGTAGTTTACTTGATGTTTAATGTGAAATAGTGTTCCAGTTTCGTTTAAATGTTTGCTGTAACAGTTATTGATTCAACGATAAACCATTGTTACGCTGTGATAAATATTATAGTGCACAGAATAAATATATTTTTCTTGGCTCTCAAAATGCTGTTAGTAGTGAACACTATTTTTCACCGAAAATTCCTATTTGCATTTATATGACCTTTTCATGAGTTTTCTTAGGATTAATGTGACAAATGCGTTGTTTGACGCGTAGATTGCATAGCGTGGTCAACACCTAGAAATCCAACCAAGCATTCAGATGCCCTACAAAGAGGGACTCTCTAACTTTCAACAACTCGTACAGTCGCAAGTGCAATCTCAAGAGCTGAAGGTTAGAGAGTTATTATTTTATGGGAGCAACTAGCAACAAAGCAGAATTTTAGCAAAAGACTTTTCATCCATCTGAGAACATCGCTTCATTATCTGTATCATCACACATATTGGTCCTGTCCAAGTAGCAGCCACTCACTTTATCCATCTCGTTGCAATCAGTGTAGTAACGAGCTCACAATAAGGTTTGAGTGGAAGAGTTTAGTGTTTCTCCCTATACAAAAGGCATCATATGGACTTGGGTCTATGTTCTTAGTGTTAAAAACTCGTGGTTTTTGTGTTATAGCTTTTGTGATGTCCAAATTTTGCCAACAATTCGAATATTTTGACATTAAATTGTTTTTTACTCAATCTTCAGTACTTCATGTAAATTTTTATCTTCAACTGTTGGACCAGTTTCAGTAATCAAGTGACTTTTCTATGCACCATTTGTATAATTACGGAATGTACTGATGTTAGCATTCCTCTCTAAGTGTCCATGTAGGCAAGCGTTTTGGGGTAAAGGGGTTAACATAGAGGCTAAATGTTTCAATAATAGCGTATATTATTTATAAACTGTATCTTACTTCATCCAGATGCCTAGATTTTGCTTTGTTGTGCAAGATGCTTATTTTAAATTAGCTGTCGAACATGTGTTGCTATGTCACAATTTGTGGAATTACGATGAGAAAAACAAGGTGATTACTTGAATGTATGTATGGCGTCTCTTCTTTCGGACATGTCCGGAAGTACAGAAAACATTTTTGACAGAGAAGCCATTATGAATTGAGACAGAAACTAGCTGCAGATTTTGCCTGCGAGCGGATATTGAGTGAAATGAAATGGGGAAAGTTGAAAATTTGTGCCAAAATTTGATCCCAACCACGGTTTCGTGCTTATAGGCAGATGCCCTGACACTGAGCCATCGGGACACGGTAGCCATTCCCTCTGCACGGGGTACTCTAGCACACCTCCAGTGAGATCCAAATTCTCAACTTGTCCACACATTACTAATGTAGTGCCCCTTGCCTGTTATCCTCATTACTCGCAGAATTTGCTGATCCCCCCCTAAGAGTTCGAGCCTAGAATAGAACGCGCAGTTGCACTGACCACTGTGTCCAGATAACTCCGGTGAATGCCGGCACTGTAGCTCAGCGTGTTCGGTCAGAGAGCTGGCTGGGCTCTGTAATAAATAAACTGCGTGATGCCGTCAAAAACGAACATCAACGTGTAACGCCGGAAATGCATATCCTCCTATTTCCATCTGTTGTACTATAATGTTTTTTCCTTGTTTTGTTACCTCAAGATATGACATTTCTATCTCTTTATTGTAATTGTTTTACTATATATATATATATATATATATATATATATATATATATATATATATATATATATATATATATGCATTTATGTCGATGTATAATTGATTTGTTTTGTAAATATTATTTGTATTTTACGCTGGGTCTTGCCTAGGGAAAACTATGCTATCGAACGAATACATCGATAGGTCGTGTGAAGAACGAAAGTGTGTAGGATCTTCGGGAGTGTGAACTCTGCCGCGTGGACCGCGGGCTGGCCGGAGAGAAGGAGAGTCTGGCTGGGGGAGTGCGGTTGAGCAGGTGTGTGTGTGACGCCCCCCCGCGAGTTGCCGCGCTTTCGGGGTTTGGCAGCATGTAATTGCGCTCGACTTGCGATGATAGTTTCTGACATGGTGTCACGGACGGGAAGCATTAGCTGGCGCACATCAAGAGCCCGTTTCGTCTGGTGACCGTGTCGAGAAGAAGGCGCGCCAGCATCCAGCTTCTGCAACAGCGACGGCCGACAATGAGTGACTGTCGCCACCTCCTCGATCGACGACTTCAAACCTTCAATCAACCAACAAGGAAGACTAAAAGCACGTAAAGTTTCAGAACTGTATGGCAGACCTCAGCTTTTCAAACTGTTCCATTTGCCTCGCAAAATTACAGCAACTTAGCATGAACCTTTGTTGCTCATTGTCCCAATTGCATTACCAAGCAGAGTCCCTTCCTTTTCCGAAATGAACCCGAGTGTCGTTGAAATTCAGACGCCAGCATTAAAGTACAATCATTCCATTTCACTGCTTTAATTTCAAAGTTCAGTTTAAGTATTCATAGGTGGCTACAATATTTAGATTACGCAAGCACAAATTAAGAGTGCGAGTTTTGTTACCGTATTTTAGCTTACCTGTTACTGCAGCTCAACTTGGTACGTACTAAATTTTACTATTGTTAATTGTTCAGAATCATTTAATTCAAGTTCAAAGCTAAATCTCTTATTTCTAAATTGCGTAGATTCAAGTAGCTTTTGAAATGATTGTTGAGGTAGTCCAAGACTAACCGTATTTTACTGCATTTCGATGTGCTTCAGAAAGAAAGCTCACTATTAACTTCAGTCACTAAATTAACTTTCAATTTTACGGTTTTATTAATTCTTTTGCTAAATAAAGTCAGAGTATAGCGAAATTTATTACTTCTGGCAAACTTTCAGTTTTCACACTACACGTGTCAACCTTCAGTTGCCACGCTTCTAGTGCTAATTATATGTGTAATAACCTTTCTTTTTCAGTTACTATAGTAATTGTCCTTAGGACTGGCGACCGTAATTTCCCCCAAATCTCAAATATCTAATTACCGCTAGTTAATTGTTAACGTAATGGCCGCACATTTACTTTCTTTATTAACTTTACCCCTTTTCAAAATTAATTTCCACCAGTTTCATTTGCATTTTTCCTTTCATTTAGATGTAACACTTTCCTCCCTCTTTACCGACAGATTAACTTCGGTGACGATTGCTTTTCCCAAATTTCCATTAGGTACACGCGGTTTAATTTTTCACTGTCATTAAGGTCGATAAGTGAGGGGGAGGTTACACGTGGCGACCTGGTGACAGGACAATCTTCAGATTTGAGGTTATTCTGGACACGAATTTTGCATTGTGCAAATCTCGTAACAAAGTACTGGTTACGAAATGGTCGATACGTCAGCGAGAATATTAGTGTGAGGAATCCTAATTAGATTTGAGATTTGGCATTTATATTGAAAAATATTAAAGTGAGTGAAGGCAACAATTGCCAAAATTTGGTAGACTTGGATACGGAACAATCGGTCGAACAGTGGGAAACGCGCACCGCGGTACCCATTGTTCAGGGGCAGGCGGCTAGCATGAAAGACGCGACCGCCGAAACGCAACAAAGAGCAGAAATGGAATTCCAAACTTTAGAAATTGTTTCGGAATCGGAAGTGATAATCAAATCTGAATCCCTTGATGACGAATACGGGGGGACAATTAAAGAGGAAGCCGCTGCGGAAGAAAAACCGGTAGTTTCAGGGAATTTAACTGATTTATTGAATGTTTTTATTAACGAAATCAAGAGTCAATCGGCAGAAATTAAAGCACTGTCTGCCAAGCAAGAAGATCAGGCTGCCAAGCAAGAAGCTCAGGCTGCCTAGCAAGAAGCTCAGGCTGTCAAGCAAGAAGCTCAAGCTGGCAAGCAAGAAGCTCAGGCTGCCAAGCAAGTAGCTCAGTCTGAAAAAATTGAACGATTGCTAGACAATCAGAACAAAGCTATTAATGTTGTTAACAACAATGTTGAAGTTGTTAACACAAAAGTTGATAAAATCAAAGACGATATTGTCGTGATTAATACCGAAATCGGTAATCTTAAACAGGAAATGATAGGCGTTCAGGCGGAAATTGCGAGCATAAATACTCGTTTTGATTCCGAAATTAGCAGAATCGAGAAAAGTGTGGGAAACGCAGTTGCTCCGATTATCGAGAATAAGGTGACGGAACAAATTCAATTAGTGAGAAAAGAGGATCAACAGAAGGTGGAAACTTTAAAGGCTTTAGTATCCGAAGTAGATACCAAAGTGAGGAAGCAGGCTAATACCTGCGAAGAGAAAAAGAGGGAAGTGGAAACGCTTGCGACAACCACTTGCCAAGTGATTACGAGGGTGTCGGAATTAGAAAGGAAACTTGACGAAAAACAGAGCTATGTGACAATCTGTGCACATAGTTCGGAGTTGTTGACGAAAGAGGAGCGGTTCGACCCCTTGAAAAAAGGCGGTATACACACGACGGATTTCATTAAAAATTGTGAAAGAGTTTTACCCAGATCATGGACTAATGAGAGAAAAATTAATGCGGTTATTGATGTGTTGGCTGGTGATGCCAAGCGTTGGGGCTTAAACCTCAACATTACGAACCTGACTTTTGACGGGTTTAAAAATTTGTTTCTGGCTGAATACTGATCAGAGCAGAAACAGCAAGGTTTCTGGCGCGAATTTGTCGTATCGAGGCCTTTCGATGCGAATTGGCGCGTTTCGATGAAGGAGTTTTGTGAGGGCTGGATCCGCAAGTTGGAATATTTGCGTGATCGCCGCACGGAATCCGAAATAGTCTGGGAACTCTACAAGAAGCTTCCAGATGATAAAAAACGCTACATAGGAAGCAGTTACAAGACAATCAATGATTTCCTAGAAAGAGTTGAGGACGAGGACAATTGGCGCAATAATCGCGACAATGGTAGAGGCCGTGGTAACAACAACGGGAACCACAACAACGATAACTATGAGAATAATGCATACCGCAATCTTGGCAGCAATAACAATAATGGTTTGGACCGTAATGACAATCGGTATAATGCAAATAATAACAGGAATGACGGAAACCAATATCACACTAGCGTGAAACGGACTTCACAGAATAGTAATAACGCCAGAGGGTGTGATCAGCCGCCTCAGCAGTATCCGGGGAGCGTATCTGCTGGGACGAGACAGGGAAACCATTAGCCGCGCCGGTGAGGGGCCGACCGGGCGTGGAGAAATTTTGGCGGCCCAATAACAGGAGAAAACCCAGGTGTCGTCGTTATGAAAATTCCGTATGGAATAATCAACGGCGGGAGAGTGTGCCAGTGTTAGGAGAAAGGAGTGCGCCCACAAGTAATAGATCAGCTGTAGACACGGCAGTAGAAAATACATTCACTGTCAGTGAAAACAATTTAAGCAGTGTTCCGGAAATCTATTATAAAGTGGCAGCTGTAATCCCCACAGCGTAACTGGAGATTGAGTTTAAGAATGATTCGCAAGTGTTGAGAGAAGATCAGATGTCGGATAAAACGTCCGTCATCGAGCGAGGGGATGCAGAGAGGGATGAGGTCTGGTTAAGGCAGTTCGGTCGCTTATACGACGAACTAAGAGATTATAGGGGCCTGTACGGGAGAAGTGTTTATGGGGAGCGCGGGCAGGATTTGCCGCGTCTCGTCCCGCAGGAAGATAGTGATTGTGAAGTAATAGAAAGTTCTGGCCCTAACCGGCAGACTTTACTAGAAATAGTTGATGATAATGGGAGCACGAGCAAGATGCGTCGTGTTTCGTCCCGCAGGAGTTGAATGTTGAAGTAGTAACGGAAAGTTCTGGCCCTAACCGGCAGACTTTACCGAAAGTTGTAGTGGTAGAAGTAGCCGACCCATCCGACGCGAACATCCAGTTTAAACATTGCGAGAGTATTAAGAAGAAAGATTACGAAAATTTTAGTGATAGCCGGAAACGATTGGTAGAAAAGCACGTAGATTACAACGTGTATGAGGTTAGAGCTGACGTTATACGGTCAGACGGTAGCAGTGTGGGTTGCGCAGATCCAGAGGAAGTAATTTCAGATGCTACTGGGCACATTCCTCCAGGTTGATTGGCAGATGAGATCAATCTGTCGAAAGTGGAATCAACGAAGGTGACAATTAGTGAATTGATAGCAAAGCAACATTCACTAGTTGACGAGTTACAGGAAAAGGTTTCGGTATTGGAGGCGAAGCTACAGACTAAGCCTCAGGACAAACGTGTTGAAATTAAAACTATATGTGAACAGAGGCTGAAAAAGCCGCCAGATAAGCAGGATTTAGGATAAAAGCCGCATGGTTTTTTCTGGAATTACCTGGATATAGACGAGGATTTACTGTGGGAAAATAAAGAAACAGTCGAGGACAAGTGTAGACAGATAGTAGTGTCTGTTAATATGCACGACCTACAACTAAACGTGTTGATTGACACCGGTGCAGAATTGAGTGCTGCATGTGGGAAAATATTTGAGTTACTGAAAGACAGACCCGGCATCGTAGTTATGCCAGTAACAGGAGTGAAAATTATCGGTGCTACTGGGAAGGCCAGTAAACCGGTCACAAAACAGATTTTTGTCAACTTCGAGATATGTGGGGCACGATTTCAGCAAGAGTTTGTCGTCGTGCCAGACTTAACTACGGAAGTAATTATCGGGTTAGATTGGCTAATAAAGTACCGTGCAGTGATTAATTGCGAAAGCAAAACTTTGACATGTACGTCACAAGATAAAACAATAGTAGTTAGCTTTGACGAGGCAGGAGACGGTGTGCATAGGCAATACCAGCCTATACACATTGTCAACTGGCCGGATGACATTGACGTAGGAATGAATTTGAACTGCCGTAACGTGAGGAATCTCGGCACTGACAAAAGTGTAGAAAGTGAATTGGGAGAGATAATCAAATGCCCTCCACTTATTGACATTAGTATTTGTGTGAAAAAAGATCGTTTGCGAGAAGTAATGAAGCTAAAAGCCGATGCTCGCATACGTCGTCATGACGCTAAAGCGCGTTTTGCTAAGTTTGCAATCGGAGACTTAGTACTTGTAAAAGCTCATGAGAAATCGAGCGAGATAGACAATGAAATCTCTAAATTTAAGTTTGTTTATAATGGTCCATATAAAGTCATTGGTATACCTCACACAAATGCTCATTGCTTAGAGTATCCAAGCTCTGGAAAACTATTAGGTATACGGAATAGTGTAGACTTGAAATTGTACCAACCTAGGATCGATTAATACCACAGAATGGGTAATTTGAACAGTATGTAAATATAGAGTGTAAGATTTAATGTTTGCTAGGTCGCGATGCTTTTGCCTGACCTAGAGGTCATTAAAGTTGTAATTAATAAGTAATTAATGATGATTAAATGATTTAAGAGTTAGTGAATATTAATCAATTTAAAAATCCAAGCTGCTAGATTAAGTTTTCAGCTGAGTCACAGTAGATTAAGCAATGTAAATATGATTTTGCAACAGGCTGTAAGATTTCATGAATATGTGTTTTACTAGTCATTGCCGATGTACTTAGACGCTGTTTTAAGTTTCCGGCTAGTACATGCGTGTGATGATGGACAGTGTTGAGTTATCCACTGTGATAGTATTAATGGACTCCTTGAGATTACTCGGGAGTGAGTTTTTCCGAAAGAATTGAGTGAAACGGACGTTCTGGAAATGCCGTTACACAGGCGAGTGAGATCAAGCGTGCCGCACAGGCGGGCGCAACAATACTGGCGAGGCGGACCCGCTGTCGGTTCTTGTGCCGCCGTAGGCTCTCGTGCCGCTGTCGGCATTCTTTGCACTTGCGAGTACGGAAGGCGGTATTGTTTTTCTTCCCGGACAGCTGATGTAAAGGAATTCTACTGTCAATTTTTATGTTTTTTTCGATCTGCTGTATATTATTTTCTTGTTTAGCGTTAAGTGGATTCTCATGGCGAGAGTATTAATTATGAAAAGGTTATATAAAAGGTGTATTCAATGTAATTAATTATTAATTTGCGTATTTTGATATACCTGTTTTTTATGATCATGTACTCTGGTTAATTTTGTAAATAGTATTCCATTTCTTGATAGTGTTACGAATTTTGACGATTATGGAATAGCTAAACCATTTCTATGTTTTATATGAATTTTAATATGTTGTCGACCCGTTTTATTTTCTGCAAGATGACGGAGTGGAATAAGATTAGGAGTGTCTCCGCTCAATTATTATGGTCTAAATTGATTTATGGTTAATTAGACGAATGCTAAATTTTGTAGATGTTTTGAGTATATGCATTTCCGCTGTTTCTTTTTGGGACTTTTCTGAGTCTGTTTACGTTACACTAACATCCTCAGACAATGTGGGGCACGTGTAACGCCGGAAATGCATATCCTCCTATTTCCATCTATTGTACTATGTTTCTTCCTTGTTTTGTTACCTCAAGATATGACATTTCTGTCTCTTTATTGTAATTGTTTTACTATTTATATATATATTTATGCATTTATGTCGATGTATAATTGATTTGTTTTGTAAATATTATTTGTATTTTACGCTGGGTCTTGCCTAGGGAAAACTATGCTATCGAACGAATACATCGATAGGTCGTGTGAAGAACGAAAGTGTGTAGGATCTTCGGGAGTGTGAACTCTGCCGCGTGGACCGCGGGCTGGGCGGAGAGAAGGAGAGTCTGGCTGGGGGAGTGCGGTAGAGCAGGTGTGTGTGTGACGCCCCCCCGCGAGTTGCCGCGCTTTCGGGGTTTGGCAGCATGTAATTGCGCTCGACTTGCGATGATAGTTTCTGACATGGTGTCACGGACGGGAAGCATTAGCTGGCGCACATCAAGAGCCCGTTTTGTCTGGTGACCGTGTCGAGAAGAAGGCGCGCCAGCATCCAGCTTCTGCAACAGCGACGGCCGACAATGAGTGACAGTCGCCACCTCCTCGATCGACGACTTCAAACCTTCAATCAACCAACAAGGAAGACTAAAAGCACGTAAAGTTTCAGAACTGTATGGCAGACCTCAGCTTTTCAAACTGTTCCATTTGCCTCGCAAAATTACAGCAACTTAGCATGAACCTTTGTTGCTCATTGTCCCAATTGCATTACCAAGCAGAGTCCCTTCCTTTTCCGAAATGAACCCGAGTGTCGTTGAAATTCAGACGCCAGCATTAAAGTACAATCATTCCATTTCACTGCTTTAATTTCAAAGTTCAGTTTAAGTATTCATAGCTGGTTACAATATTTAGATTACGCAAGCACAAATTAAGAGTGCGAGTTTTGTTACCGTATTTTAGCTTACCTGTTACTGCAGCTCAACTTGGTACGTACTAAATTTTACTATTGTTAATTGTTCAGAATCATTTAATTCAAGTTCAAAGCTAAATCTCTTATTTCTAAATTGCGTAGATTCAAGTAGCTTTTGAAATGATTGTTGAGGTAGTCCAAGACTAACCGTATTTTACTGCATTTCGATGTGCTTCAGAAAGAAAGCTCACCATTAACTTCAGTCACTAAATTAACTTTCAATTTTACGGTTTTATTAATTCTTTTGCTAAATTAAGTCAGAGTGTAGCGAAATTTATTACTTCTGGCAAACTTTCAGTTTTCACACTACACGTGTCAACCTTCAGTTGCCACGCTTCTAGTGCTAATTATATGTGTAATAACCTTTCTTTTTCAGTTACTATAGTAATTGTCCTTAGGACTGGCGACTGTAATTTCTCCCAAATCTCAAATATCTAATTACCGCTAGTTAATTGTTAACGTAACGGCCGCACATTTACATTCTTTATTAACTTTACCCCTTTTCAAAATTAATTTCCACCAGTTTCATTTGCATTTTTCCTTTCATTTAGATGTAACCCTTTCCTCCCTCTTTACCGACAGATTAACTTCGGTGACGATTGCTTTTCCCAAATTTCCATTAGGTACACGCGGTTTAATTTTTCACTGTCATTAAGGTCGATAAGTGAGGGGGAGGTTACAAACGGATGTCATGTGACGTCCTCTATGATAACTTCTCCCATTACTTTCAATCAGTGCCCTCTCGCAGTAAAGATCCGTAATTTTTTTGTGTCTCGATTGTTTGAATGCTATTACAAACTTGAGTTTCTTGCTCAGCACATGCCATAGTTTCTTATTATTCTGCAAATAAGGAGTATACCCCCATGAACCATGGACCTTGCCCTTGGTGGGGAAGCTTGCGCGCCTCAGTGATACAGATGGCTGTACCGTAGGTGCAACCACAACGGAGGGGTATTTGTTGAGAGGCCAGACAAATGTGTGGTTCCTGAAGAGGGGCAGCAGCCTTTTCAGTAGTTGCAGGGGCAACAGTCTGGATGATTGACTGATCAGGCCTTGCAACACTAACCAAAACGGCCTTGCTGTGCTGGTACTGCGAACGGCTGAAAGCAAGGGGAAACTACCGCCGTAATTTTTCCCGAGGGCATGCAGCTTTATGGTATGGTTAAATGATGATGGCGTCCTCTTGGGTAAAATATTCCGGAGGTAAAATAGTCCCCCATTCGGATCTCCGGGTGGGGACTACTCAAGAGGACGTCGTTATCAGGAGAAAGAAAACGCGTTCTACGGATCGGAGCGTGGAATGTCAGATTCCTTAATCGGGCAGGTAGATTAGGAAATTTAAAAAGGGAAATGGATAGGTTGAAGTTAGATATAGTGGGAATTAGTGATGTTCGGTGGCAGGAGGAACAAGACTTTTGGTCAGGTGAATACAGGTTTATAAATATAAAATCAAATAGGGGTAATGCAGGAGTAGGTTTAATAATGAATAAAAAATAGGAGTGCGTGTAAGCTACTACCAACAGCATAGTGAACGCATTATTGTGGCCAAGGTAGACACGAAGCCCATGTCTACTACAGTATTACAAGTTTATATGCCAACTAGCTCTGCATGTGATGAAGAAATTGATGAAATGTATGATGAGATAAAAGTCATGGGTGACTGGAATTCGAGAGCAGGAAAAGGGAGAGAAGGGAACATAGTGGGTGAATATGGAATGGGGAAGAGAAATGAAAGAGGAAGCCGTCTCGTAGAATTTTGCACAGAGCATAACTTAATCATAGCTAACACTTGGTTCAAGAATCATAAATGGAGGTTGCATACATGGAAGAATGCAGGATATACTAGAAGGTATCAGATAGACTATATAATGGTAAGACAGAGATTTAGAAACCAGGTTATAAATTGCATTTCAAGGGGCGGATGTGGACTCTGACCACAATCTATTGGTTATGAATTGTAGATTAAAACTGAAGAAACTGAAAAATGTGGGAATTTAAGGAGATGATACCTGGATAAACTGAAAGAACCAGAGGTTGTAGAGAGTTTCAGGGAGAGCATAAGGGAACAATTGACAGGAATGGGGGAAAGAAGTACAGTAGAAGAAGAATGGGTAGCTTCGAGGGATGAAGTAGTGAAGGCAGCAGAGGATCAAGTACGTAAAAAGATGAGGGGTAGTAGAAATCCTTGGGTAACATAAGAAATATTGAATTTAATTGATGAAAGGAGAAAATATAAAAACGCAGTAAATGAAGCAGGCAAAAGGGAATACAAATGTCTCAAAAATGAGATCGACAGGAAGCGCAAAATGGCTTAGCAGGGATGGCTAGAGGACAAATGTAAGGATGTAGAGGCTTATCTCACTAGGGGTAAGATAGATACTGCCTACATGAAAGTTAAAGAGACCTTTGGAGAAAGAGGGCCACCTGTATGAATATCAAGAGCTCAGATGGAAACCCAGTTCCAACCAAAGAAGGGAAAGCAGAAAGGTGGAAGGAGTATACAGAAGGTCTATGCAAGGGCGATGTTCTTGAAGACAATATTATGGAAATGGAAGAAGATGTAGATGAAGATGAAATGGGAGATACGATATTGCGTGAAGAGTTTGACAGAGCACTGAAAGACCTGAGTCAAAACAAGGCCCCGGGAGTAGACAACATTCCATTGGAACTACTGACGGCCTTGGGAGAACCAGTCCTGACGAAACTCTACCATCTGGTGACCAAGATGTATGAGACAGGCGAAATACCCTCAGTATATAATAATTCCAATCCCAAAGTAAGCAGGTGTTGATATGCATGTAAATTACCGAACAATCAGTTTAATAAGTCACAGCTGCAAAATACTAACGCGAATTCTTTACAGACGAATGGAAAAACTGGTAGAAGCGGACCTCGGGGAAGGTCAGTTTGGATTCTGCAGAAACGTTGGAACACGTGAGGCAATACTGACCCTACGACTTATATTAGAAAATAGATTAAGAAAAGGCAAACCTACATTTCTAGCATTTGTGGACTTAGAGAAAGCTTTTGCAAATGTTGACTGGAATACTCTCTTTCAAATTCTAAAGGTGGCAGGAGTAAAATAAAGGTAGCGAAAGGCTATTTACAATTTGTACAGAAACCAGATGGCAGTTATAAGAGTCGAGGGGTATGAAAGGGAAGCATCGGTTTGGAAGGGAGTGAGACAGGGTTGTAGCCTGTCCCCGATGTTATTCAATCTGTGTATTGAAGAAGCAGTAAAGGAAACAAAAGAAAAATTCGGAGTAGCTATTAAAATCCATGGAGAAGAAATAAAAACGTTGAGGTTCGCCGACGACATTGTCTTGAAAGGAGGATATAAGATGAACATCAACAGAAGCAAAACGAGGATAATGGAATGTAATCGAGCTAACTAGGGTGATGCTGAGGGAATTAGATTAGGAAATGAGACACTTAAAGTAGTAAAGGGGTTTTGCTATTTGGGGAGCAAAATAACTGATAATGGTCGAAGTAGAGAGGATATAAAATGTAGACTGGCAATGGCAAGGAACGCGTTCCTGAAGAAGAGTAATTTGTTAACATCGAGTATAGATTTAAGTGTCAGGAAGTCGTTTCTGAAAGTATTTGTATGGAGCGTAGCCATGTATGGAAGTGAAACATGGACGATAAATAGTTTGGACAAGAAGAGAATAGAAGCTTTCGAAATGTGGTGCTACAGAAGAATGCTGAAGATTAGATGGGTAGATCACATAACTAATGAGGGGGTATTGAATAGAATTGGAGAGAGGAGGAGTTTGCGGCACAACTTGACAAGAAGAAGGGACCGGTTGGTAGGACATGTTCCGAGGCATCAAGGGATCACAAATGTAGCATTGGAGGGCAGCGTGGAGGGTAAAAATCGTAGAGGGAGACCAAGAGATGAATACACTAAGCAGATTCAGAAGGGTGTAGGTTGCAGTAAGTACTGGGAGATGAAGAAGCTTGCACAGGATAGAGTAGCATGGAGAGCTGCATCAAACCAGTCTCAGGACTGAAGAAAACAACAACAAGGAGTATAGTGTTTCATAATTATACAAAAATATGAAGACTCTTTGTATTTGTGTGATGCAGTTCTCAATTTTAAAATCTGTTTACTGTAAGTGAAAGTCAAGACGTTGTTAGTACATAAAAATAGGAATTTTATAATTTTCTTTTGTACAAACGTACTAGGCTGGTGCATATGAGTATTTGTCTCTATGGTTCCTTCAGTACTTCCTTTGTTTCCCATGGCAGACTAGGAATAGCTCAGAGATTCTTTCAGTGGCACAGGCCCAACCACAGTCTTCTGTACTACCGATCTTCATTGTGATGTATATCGGTGGGCGACTGCCAACGGATGCCACTCAGCTATATTTTTTGCCCACTGTTATTTATTTATAACACTTCTGTTGAGTTACTGAAGCTATCGTTTGCTTCATCTTCTGTCTAAGGAGGGTAGTTCTATGGGACTGATGACCTCAGATGTTAAGTCCCATAGTGCTTAGAGCCATTTGAACCAATCTACCTCACCTTTTACATCCAAGATTATTGAGTCATCACGCATTTCATTTTGCTGTGCACTTTAGTGCCCTTTCCTGATGTTCCAACGTTGGGAGTAAGCTTTTCTTTTCTGCATAACTAATATCTGTTTTAACCCCTGCCTAATCTTATAGATTAGAATATGGAGGTATTTCACTCTACTTACACACCCTTTCTTAAGGTAGGACCTACATACTTTATCGGTAAGTTATCTTTTAAGTTTTGTTGTCTGTAAACAATGTGCCACTTGCTTTTACATTACACTGCTCACACGGAATGGTCATTAGCTTCGCGGACCTGAACTGCCTTCTCTCACACATCCCATTTCGTTTAGTTTGTCCCAACCACCTAGACAGCAGCCAGGGCCAGCCCTTTCCATATCCAGAGCATCAGAAATACGGACCTAGTTTTCTTCATTTAACTCTTTTCTTCACCACCTCGCTTCTAAGGTTCCCCCAAACCGCTCCGCATCCTATACATTATATCGGATTCATCATGATGTAATGCGGTAAGTGGAGGATACAGAAAAACCTCAAGGAAGAGGCGCTAAAGATATTTTGAGCTAACTTTACTTTAACCGTAATAAAAAATAATCAAGTTACATGCTAAGTTTAAGAACGTTTTATTTAAACTGATTATACACATTCACAAGACAATGCCATCTTATGATATAAAAAAGTTACAATTGTGGTTCTCTTCCTTAAATGATGAATTCTGTGTGCCTATTCAACCTGTCGAATTAGTTAATTACATCGTCAATAGGACAATCAATGTACGGATGAGTGTACAACAGAGGTAAGCCATTAAGTCGATCCTGCTTCATTGTCAACCTCAGCCATGATGTACGCCGCAATGTTGAAAAACTTATTTCTACTATAGCAATTTATGCAGGTAGACAAGCAAATATTTTATACAGCGTGTGCAAACTCGCTTCGTATTCGGCGAATAATCCGTATTTATAACGCTACGTATCGAACGTTCTACGTATGTACAAGAAAACAATAGAATATTCGCGACTTTTCTCGAACTAATGCCAGACAGAACAACGTATCGGTATCACTAGAATGGCCGCGACTTTTCTCGTAGTTTTGTGTTAGCCAGCTATGTGCCAGATAGAAACGTATAAAATACGATGACCCGGACGCGCGTACAACATAAGAAAGTACAATTACTCGATAACTCGATTCAGTCGTATCGACTGATAAAAGAAACGAACGAATATTGTGAGGGCTGACTGGCGGGGGCGGCGCGGGTGGCAATGTGGGTGGCCCCACAAGGGAGGGGGGAAGGGGGGAGGGTGGGGAGAGCTCCACACGTCCCCCATATGTA
Organism: Schistocerca nitens; assembly: GCF_023898315.1. NCBI lineage: Eukaryota > Metazoa > Arthropoda > Insecta > Orthoptera > Acrididae > Schistocerca > Schistocerca nitens. Next base: position 102,417,105 of record NC_064614.1, on the reverse strand, counting down.
TCTGGCACTGAATGTGGTAGTGACTACTTACTTAATTTGGTTTCAATACCAAAACCAATCACGATCGCAGAAGTTACACATCTAATGCACCTGCAACACACTGCTAGGTTCAAGCCATGGGCGGTTCTTTATATAAAACATCCTCAAGAAATCGGTGAACTGTGTCTGAAAGCTTGTAGGTGATAATCCTTCACTGGATGTATGTGTGTGAGTGTATCTATGTATATCCACTGAGGTTACAAATGGAACAGGCACATACACTACGTGATCAGAAGTATCCGGATCCCTGGCTGAAAATGATTTACAAGGTCGTGGCGCCCTGCATCGGTAATGCTTTAATTCAATATGCAGTTCGTCCACCCTTAGCCCTGATGACAGTTTCCTCTCTCGCAGGCATCCGTTCAATCAGGTGCTGGATGGTTTCTTGGGCACTGACAGCCCATTCTACACGGAGTGCTGCGCTGAGGAGAGGTATCGATGTCTTTCGGTGAGGCCTCGCACGACGTCGGCGCTCCGAAACATCCCAAAGGTGTTATATAGGTAAAGGTCAGGACTCTGCTTAGGGCAGTATATTACAGGGATGTTATTTCGTGTAACCACTACGCCACACATCGTGAATTACCAACAGGTGCTCGATCGTGCTGAAAGATGCAATCACCATCCCCGAATTGCTCTTCAACAGTGGGAAGCAAGAAGGTGCTTAAAACATCAATGTAGGCCTGTGTTGTGATAGTGCCACGCAAAACAACAAGGGCTGCAAGCTCCCTCCATGTAAATCATGACCACACCATAACACCACAACCTCCGAATTTTACTGTTGGCACTACATACTCTGGCAGATGAAGTTCACTGTGCATTTGCCATGCTTACACCCTGCCATCGGATCGCCACACTGTGTACCGTGATTCTTCACTCCACTCAACAGTTTTACACTTTTCAATCGTCCAATATTTATGCTCCTTACACCAAGCGATTCGTCGTTTGGCATTTACCGGTGTCATGTGTCGCTTATGTGCAGCCACTTGACCACGAAATCCAAGTTTTCTCACGTCCCGCCTAACTGTCATAGTACTTGCAGTGGGTCCTGATGCATTTTGGAATTCCTGTGTGATGGTCTGGATAGATGTCTGCCTATTGGACATTACGACCCTCTTCAACTGTCGGCGGCCCCTGTCAGTCAACAGACGAGGTTTCCCTGTACGCTTTTGTGCTGTACGAATCCCTTCACATTTCCACTTCACTATCACATGGGAAACAGTGGACCTAGGGATGTTTAGGACTGCGGAAATCTCGCTTACAGACGTATGACAGAAGTGACACCCAATCGCCTGACCACTTTCGAAGTCCGTGAGTTCCTTGGAGCGCCCCATTCTGCTCTCTCAAGACGTGTAATGACTACGGAGGTCGCGGATAGGGAGCATGTGGCAGTAGGCGACAGCACAATCCACCTAATATAAAAAACGGATGTTTTTGGGGGTGTCCGGAAACTTTTGATCACATAGTGTTTATAGATAGTGTAGTACACCGAACACAAAGTACAAAGGGGCAGTGCATTGGTGGAGCTGCCGTTTGTACGAAGGTGATTCATCTATAAGCATTTTCAACGTCATTATGGCCGCACGACGAGATCTAACAGACTTTAAATGCGAAATAGTAGTTGGAGCTAGACGCATAGAACATTCCACGTCAGAAGAAATCGTTAGGGAATTCAGTGTTCTCAGATCCATGTGTCAACAGTGTGCCGAGAACACCAAAATTCAAGCATTACCTCTCACCATGGACCACTCAGTGGACAGCGGCCTTAATTTAACCACCAAGAGCAGAAGCGTTTGCTTGGGGTCGTCAGTGCTAACAGACAAGCAACACTGCGTGAAGTAACCACAAAAATCAACGTAGGACGTACGACAAACGTATCCGTTAGAGCAGTGCGGCAAAATCTGACGTTAGTGGGCTCTGGCAGCAGACGAACGACTTGAATACCTTTCCGGCAGGCCAAATCTTCATTTTCGCATTCAGTATTTCCGTTGCGCACATTCATTTGACACCCGCCTGGAGTAGCATCTTGGATATGCTGTGTCTTTGACTTCCGGAAGGTGTTCTATACTGTTTTTCCCTGCAGCCTAATAAACAGAATACCAGCGTACGAAAATATTGGACCAGCTGTATTACTGCAGTGAAGAGTTTCTCTCAACGGAGAGAAATTTTCAGACGTGAAAGTAACTTCGGGAGTACACCAGGGGAGTCTTACAGGAACATTAGTTTTGACAGTATATAAAAGTGACCTAGTAGATACGTCGAAAGGTCGACGAGGCGTTTCGGGACGACATTATATACGCTAGTTCGATGTGCGCTAGTCCGTTGAGGCTCTTCGGGATGATATTATGTAAGCCAGCTGTATTGTAGCGAATTGCCGGAAGACCAGCAGGAGATCGGCACTTGGCGCAGGGATTGACAGCTGACCCTCAGCATAAACTACTGGAATGCACTGCGCATAGAAATGCGGAAAACCCATTATCACATAATTACACGACTGTTGAACAATCACGGGAAGCAGTTAAAGCCACATAACACATGCGGCGTCTCTCCTGGGCTCATGAGTCTACTGGAAAACCGTGAGCTGGTCAGATGGGCCCCGATCTCAGTTTCTAAGAGCTGATGACAGGGTTCCAGTGTGGCGCAGTCACCACAAAGCAATGGACCAAGTTGTCAACAAGGCGCTGTGCAAATTGGTGGTGGCTCCATAATGGTGTGGGTTGTCTTTACATTTAATGGACTGAGTACTCTGCTCCAAATGAACCGATCAATGACTGGAAATGGTTATGTTCGACCACTTGTTTCCAAACAACAATGGCATTTTCATGCATGGCAGTGCTCTATGTCACGGGGTACCCGTTGTTTGCGATTCGCCTGAACAACATTCTGAACAATTCGAGCAATCATTTGGCCACACAGATCGTCCGATATGCCACGGGGTACCAGTTGTTTGCGATTCGCCTGAAGAACATTCTGAACAATTCGAGCAATCATTAGGCCACACAGGTCGTCCGAAATGAATCCCATCGAACATATATGGGGCATAATCGATATGTCAGTTCGTGCACAAAATCCTGTACCGGCAATACTTTCGTTATTATGGACAGGTATAGAGGCATCATAGCTCAATATTTCTGCAGGGTACTCCGAACTACTTGTTGAGTCCATGCCACGCCGAGCTGCTGCACTATCCGGGGAAAGGGGCGTCCGACACGATATTAGGAGGCATTCCATGACTTTTGTCACTTCCCTGTATGTTCCTCGTCTTCGTCTAAACTCCTGAACCGATATCAAACAAAGTTAGTACACGTAACACCAATTGTCTAGAGAATTACTCTGGGCTACGAACCACCTAGCTCTTTCTGGAGTGGAGTGACATAGGCTGTGGATAAATAGAAGGGAGTGAATGAGGTGGTTAGAGAGAGGGGAAGAAGGTGGAAATGGACAGAAAGGACGGGTGAAATAGAGAAGGGGTAGGAGAAGAATGACAAAGGGATGGGATGTGTGTGCAATATATGTGGCATACACATGTGCAGAAGAAGCTCTGGGTGGAAGTCTAGCATATATTACAAAACAAAGACACCATACAAGATGAGTTTTTAGAAACATTTATCCATGATAAATATTTGTAACACTTACCGTGCAATCGCATCAAGCTGGCTGTACGAGTATAAACCGGCAGTTCTTTTCCTTATGACATGCGACATCACAGGTACAATCACAAGCATCATCTTTATTTGGAAATGTAATAAAATGCATTATTGACACAGAGGTAATTTGTGTGTGTCTCAGAAATTCATCCTTAAATTAACAAAATTAATATAGCAATCGGTGTTTATTGTGTAAATTTATTTCTGAAGAATTACGGTATGCCTTTTATAGCTCAGGAGATGATGGAAAGATGCGGTAGGATGACAGTCAGTGAATAATACAAGTCCTCTGTGCGTTAATAACATGTTATAATTATTTAAAACACCAGCAGCTACAACAGTTCACAGTTAGTGAATAGCACAATCAGTTGTCTGAAACAGTTAAAACAGAGATAGAAAGATCATGTTGCGTCCACTGTTCGTAGTTTTAAAATTTGCGGCTATGAAATATATGACATCATCGTTTCGGAAGTTGGGTTTCATAATAATATTTAAATTGCTACTGGTTTTTTACAGTTAGTCACACCAAACCTTGTCTTATATAGTAACTGTTTTTCATAAACTATCTTTGGCAAAAATATCAATCCCTGGTTCATTTAAACATTTATTGTTTGGTCCAGTCTCTATTAAGAGCTCCTTATCCAGTGAAGACACTACGTATGTAATATCTTGATACCACGTCAAGTACATACACGAACAAACCACACTTCGTGCTGAACGAAAACAGGCATTAGGAACCGGAGTGCAAGCCAAGGTAAGGACGGGAAACCGTGTCTACCACTCCGATTCCGTGCTTGGGCTCAATTATCACAAAACACTCATCCATGAGTCTCTGCCTCAGTCCCCCATGACTCCTGAAATTTAATTGCTGCCATGTGCCTGCAGCACAGACTTTTTAAAATTGTGAATGTGCGAGAAGTACTACTCCTGTCGAAGAGTTTCAACGAATTACACACGCCACAGTCTACACTGGTTTTCAGACATTGCAATATTTAAGAACAAACTCTCTAATTGTCGTATGTATAGTAGTATTGATATTTGGAATGTTCACCACACACAAAACTTGTCATCAGTCGACGAACCACCGAAGTGAGAGAAGAGAAATAACTTTCTTATCAAACGAAAATCACTGTTAAAATAGTTCACTTCAAGAAAGTCATAACGTTCATTCAACAGTTTTAGATCAGTTTATACCTCTAACTCGGCCACGGTATTTGTCTTTGATAGCACTATTAAACTGCACTTAAAAGTGAAATGTTGTCCGTGAGATGCTCCATAAGTTGAGGCAAACAATTCACAACACCAGTTCTAACAGCAGATGCTGCCACTTCCGGGTAAAAGAGTACCTTGCCCGGAACAGGGCATCGAACGTAGATAAGAAGAAATGTCGTAGATCTATTCATTTGATCGAGGTCTGGAAGATTTGTGAATAATAACGCTAGATATCATACGTGAAGTCTGTCTGAATGATGCCTAATTAGAATAATAAATATTCACGATATGTTCTGCTATTTACACACACATAATATTCATATGACTTTTCCCTAAAGCCCTCGCAGGAGTTCTTGCACAGGTACTACGTTAAAACAGTGCAGAAACAAAGGTGTAATTCCCTGACATATTATTAGAATAACAGCGCTGTGAAACGGTATAGACAGGAAATTTCACTGATGTGCACCTGAGAGAACAGAATGTTTTTCACATACTGGAGAGCATAACGTCGGAATAGGTCCATAGCGTCATCGTATATGCATCACCGTGAAACAATATTAGAATTCTGCTACACATGAGTTAACAGACTGAACCTTGAACCATCTAACTTCGAAAAAACTTGCCACAGTAAAGAAACACTCGGGAAAGACTCATTATATCATGCGGCCACTGAAGTGATGCTTCATGTGACAATTAATGCACCTACATCATTTCAAAATATCTTTACTTATAGCCTTTATACACATCGAATATTTAAAGGACTGAGTGCACCACACTGACCTAAGACTGTCTGTTTCCAGAGGCTAATGTAGTGCTGATTTGTATTTAATGGATTGGAAGTTAGATATTGATATTTTTTGCAAGAAGTTGACTTACAGTCTATCAGTCTATCCAATCTATTAACCATAAAACTATGATGAATGAAATCGTAATGCTGAGTTTATTGACACATATACCTATTTGAAGTTTGAATAAAAAATTTCTCTCGCCGTGTTATCTTGTTCTCTCTTCCTCAACTACAGGATACTGAAGGGCCATTGGCCGACAGTACTCGTTTTCTCTAAGAGTCTATGATCAATCCATTAAAGAATCGATCCATTTGTTATTGGAGAAATCAGTTTTTCCCAAAGCAGATTAGTTTTGGTTCAAAAAAGCACCAAATGATACACATTTACTTCAAGGAAATAAAACAACAAGAATCGTACTGATATCTGGCACTTCACTTTCAATAATATTTGTGTCTGCAGTCACGAAGAATTTATATCCCTTTCATCTTACAGAAAGGACTGAAGGAATAGTATCAGTTTCCTATTTCAGGATTGAAGTTGCTCAGTGCGTCAACATTCTACATTCACTGACCGAAACATGCACAATGTTCCCAATCTGATGATAGTGATGGTGGAAAAGAAGGCAGCTGTAAGTTCACGACAATAATTACGCACTCCAGCTATCCAGCGACATACACAACTCTCTGGCTGATACATGTGCAGTCTCTCTCAGCGATGAAACAGTGTTGTAGTTAATACTTGGAACAGAGCTGGAGGAAAAGAATCATATCCAAATTCTAGTGAACAGTTGATCTCTCCATCAATCCAGCAATTTACATAGCTCTCCAGCATAAAGAAATGCCAGACTCTAGTGTATACCTGTGAGGATCAGTGCAGCAGTATTTTCTATATATGGGGATGCAGCTCTACATTCCAGTATATGGTTGCTCACTGTGTCTGACTAACGACGTGCACCACTATCGGTCTGACCAATCTACAGGGTTTGACTGTGGACTGTGATGAAAGTAGTGTAGGCAGTCCTTTAGATGAGAATGGAAGAAAAAAGACAGCTCCACCTTTCATGGAACGAGGGTCACTGCATCTGTCTCGTGAGAGGCACCTTTCATGAGCTGACGTACATGCTGCTTCGCAAAGTGAACATGTAATGTACAGCAATCCAGTGCATCCTTATGACTGGAGAAAAAGAAGTAGGTCTACATGCCAGGAAACTGTTGCCCACTGTGTCTTCCTGGTGACACTTATCACACTTGGGCAAATATGTTGAGTCCCAATGTGGAACTGTGCGGGACAGTGATATATACTTGAAGCTGGAGGAAAAGAAGCGGCTCCACATATCAGGGAAGATGGCCGCTGTGTCTTTCTATGATGGTGACTCTTGGGTTGAGAACCGAGCTGGATCCCAATGTAGACCTGTAATGGACATCCTCGAGATGTGGCTGGAGGAAAAACTGCAGCTCAGCACTCCAGGAAATGGTTGCTCGCTGCAGTTGTCCAGCAGCTTTCACCACACTTTGGTTGACGGACGCACAGTGTCCCAGCGCGGACCCCCGACGCCCGGCGGCGCCTGCCACTCTGGTGACGGGGCTGTCGGCGGCAGCTGGGTCAGAGCCTGGCGGTGTCGAGGCGCGGCGGGCTGGTCGCGGCCACCCTCAGGCGCTCGTGGGCGCGCGCCATGGCCAGCGAGACGAGGCTGGCCGAGCAGTAGTCGTGCAGCGGGTCGGGCACGACGCAGCGGTCGGCGGCGGTGGCGGTGTCTGCCGAGCTGGCGGGCGAGGGCGGCGCCCCGGAGCCACTGTCCGCGTCCGTGCTCGCCCCCGCCGCCTCCGCCTGCCACTAGGGAGGGTCGTAGTCGGCCGCGTGGTGCCCGTGGCTGTGGCTGTGCACGTGCCCGTGGTTGTGGTTGTGGGCGTGGCTGTGCCGGTGCTGTAGGTGCAGCGGCAGCTCGATCGGGACGCCCAGGCTGCCGCGCTGCCAAACACACAGTCCAACAGTTAGTTATCACTTCATGTGGCCATTAAAATTGCTACACCAAGAAGGAATGCAGATGATAAACGGGTATTCATTGGACAAATATACTATGCTAGAACTGACATGTGGTTACGTTTTCACGCAATTTGGGTGCATGGATCCTGAGAAATCAGTACCCAGAACAACCACCTCTGGCCGTGTAATAACGGCCTTGATACGCCTGGGAATTGAGTCAGAGTTTCGATGGCGTGTACAGGTACAGCTGCCCATGTAGCTTCAACACGATACCACAGTTCATCAAGAGTAACACTGGCCAATTGTGACGAGCCAGTTGCTCGGCACCATTGACCAGACGTTTTCTATTGGTGAGAGATCTGGAGAATGTGCTGGCCAGGGCAGCAGTCGAACATTTTCTGTATCCAGAAAGGCCCATACAGGACCTGCAACATACGGTCGTGTATTATCCTGCTGAAATGTAGGGTTTCGTAGGGATCGAATGAAGGGTAGAGCCACGGGTCGTAACACATCTGAAATGTAATGTCCACTGTTCAAAGTGCCTTCAATGCGAACAAGAGGTGACCGAGACGTGTAACCAATGGCACCCCATACCATCACGCCGGATGATATGCCAGTATGGCGATAACGAATACACGCTTCCAATGTGCGTTCACCGCAGTGTCGCCAAACACGGTTACGACCATCATGATGCTGTAAACAGAACCTGGATTCTTCCGAAAAAATTACGTTTTGCCATTCGTGCACCCAGGTTCGTCGTTGAGTACACCATCGCAGGCGCTCCTGTCTGTGATGAAGCGTCAAGGGTAACCGCAGCCATGGTATCCGAGCTGATAGTCCGTGCTGCTGCAAACGTCGTCGAACTGTTCGTGCAGATGGTTGTTGTCTTGCAAACGTCCCCATCTATTGACTCAGAGATCGAGACGTGGTTGCACGATCCGTTACAGCCATGCGGATAAGATGCCTGTCATCTCGACTGCTAGTGATACGAGGCCATTGGGATCCAGCACGGCGTTCCGTATTACCCCCCTGAATCCACCGGTTCCATATTCTGCTAACAGTCATTGGATCTCGACCAACGCAAGCAGCAATGTCGCGCTATGTAAACCGCAATTGCGATCAAATTCGGAAACGTGATGGTACGCATTTCTCCTCCCTACACGAGGCATCACGACAACGTTTCACCAGGAAACGTGGGTCAACTGCTGTTTGTGTATGAGAAATCGGTTGGAAACTTTCCTCATGTCAGCACGTTTTAGGTGTCGCCACCGGCGCCAACCTTGTGTGAATGCTTTGAAAAGCTAATTATTTGCATATCACAGTAAATTTTTCCTGTTGGTTAAATTTCGCGTCTGTAACACGTGATCTTCGTGGTGTAGCAATTTTAATGGCCAGTAGTGTAAAATCCAGCACTGTATCCCTGGTATTACATGTATGAAATCAAATCACTTTCCCAAATTCCATCAATACATAATACTACGTTTCGTTTGGATTCCTGAATAGATTCACCAGTAAACTCCCGTGGTTCCTTCAAAACTGCGTCAACAACCATGAAATACCGATTAAACGAAGACACGTCTCGCTGAGGCTGTAACTTCTATATGCTGTTTGTAATTTCAAACTCACAGTCATGAGTCAGCAGATATATGTCTTCATTTCACCAATCAAATTCCACTAATCTGTTCCATATCGAACACCTACTGTTGCCCTCGTCTCTCGCAATCTACATTTCTGCTTCATCTGTACGCTAGAAACCTCGCACCAACCTAGTGAAATACTAACCAGCTCTCATTGATGGATAATAAAGTACATGCCCATACCAAATGAAACAGTCACTTCGTTGAGCCCGCCACTAGTCAGCATACAATGTTTTTTTTTTTTTTCTTTCTCTTGCAATCTTCAGGGATTATTCCGATAGTTTCCGTGTTTTATACCCCTCCAACCTCCCCCACCCCTTTCGCTGCTGACTATCATGGGCCCACAGTGCCATATGTGCGAGGTAGAGCGGAAGTACGCTGTCAGAGCCCGGGCCACTGTCCTCGGTTTGTTTACCTGTGCCACCAAGTTCATGAGGCCGAATTGGACGTGCTTCTAGGTAATATGGTTTATATGACAGTGCCCAGCTGAAGACAGGCATCATGACCAACTAAGTATGCAGCAAGTTAGCCAAAACAGAAAGCAATTTGGATGACGCCATCCAGCCGAATACCCGAGGGCATTTCAAAATAGGCCGGGAAAACGTCACTCGTCAAGACGTTCGTCGATGACCAAATAACTTTCCAATACTCAGAGGACCAGTCCCAGGTATGCTGCTAGGAGTATAAATTTAATATTTATCACAGAAAGATAAAGGTTATGGCTCGTAATGGGAAAGACTGTAAGTTCCAAAACAGCATCAAATTACCACATTTTAGAACTTTAGGTTGCGACGTAAGCCAGTTGCTGAAAATGTTTTTCTGAGTATTTATTTTGGAAACAAAATATGCCAACAGTTTAAGCTTTTGCTGACGGTTTAGTTTGTCTATGACAGGAAGTGATGCCGGATTCCTGCCTGACAGATTGGATGGAGGCAGGAATGTCCTACTGAAAATGGCGCTACGACCCTGAAACCAGTAGCAAAGCGGGAAAGGTAACTAAAAAATATCAAACCTATATAGGAATAGAACGACTCTGGTCAAAATAAATACTGTACTGCCTTACTTACTAATCCGCCAATGAATACTCTGCGAAAAGTAATGGAAAACGTCATGCGAAACACGGTATAAATTAAATAAATATTATATGATGTTTAGTATAATAGACAAACACTAGGCAACATTGTGAGGAACCAGTTGAAATTAAAATTTTATAACATAATTGCTTCACCAGTGTTGATATACATCTCAGAGTCACGGACGTCACGAAATCAAAACGAAGACGTATACAGGGCACTGAAGTGAATTGTACGAGACGAACGAAACGTTGCACTCTGAAAGAACAGATAAGACATGAGAGGTGATTTAAATATTTATTCAATTAACGAATTCACAACCTCGAAGAGAACAAAATGACAGAAACATCTCGTTATGATACCAGAAGTAAGACTAACAATACAAATACTGAACCTTTTCTTGAGAAATACGAGATCCCAGTAAACCACGAAAGAGAAAGCTAGTCCGAGATCGGAAAAGGCGAGATACGTAACAACTGAAGTGGAGAAAAAGACTATTACAAAACAATTAAGGTGAATGGTGGGAGAGTTCCTAGACATGATTCATTTCACAATCTTGTCAAATCTGTTCTTGTTCAACAACTTCAATTACCTAGTAGTGGACAGGATTTTAATCCTTAGGACTCGTCATATAGACCATGTGATCAAAAGTATCCGGACCCCTGGCTGAAAATGACTTACAAATTCGTGGCGCCCTCCATCGGTAATTCTGGAATTCAATATGGTGTAGGCCCACACTTAGCCTTGATGACAGCTTTCACTCTCGCAGGCATACGTTCAAACACGTGCTGGAAGGATTCTTGGACAATGGCAGCCCATTCTACACGGAGTGCTGCACTGAGGAGACATACCGATATTGGTCGGTGAGGCCTGCATCGAAGTCGGCGTCCCAAAACATCCCTCAGGTGCTCTATAGGATTCAGGTCATTTCTCTGTGCAGGCCAATCCATGACAGGAATGTTATTGTCGGGTAACCACTCCACCACGGGCCGTGTATTACGAACAGGTGCTCGATCATGTTGAAAGAAGCAATCGCCATCCCCGAATTGCTCTTAAACAGTGGGAAGCAAGAAGGTGCTTAAAACATCAATGTAGGTCTGTGCTGTGATAGTGGCACGCTAAACAACAAGGGGCGCAAGCCTCCTCCATGAAAAACACGACCCCACCATAAAATCACCGCCTCCGAATTTTACTGTTGGCACTACACACGCTGGCAGATGACGTGCACCGGGCATTCGCTATACCCACACCCTGCCGTCGAATGGACACATTGTGTGCCGTGATACGTCACTCCACACAACGTTTCTCCACTGTTCAATCGTCCAATTTTTACGCTCCTTACACCAAGCGAGGCGTAGTTTGGCATTTACCGGCGTGATGTGTGGCTGATGAGCAGCCGCTAGACCACTAAATCCAAGGTTTCTCACCTCCCGCCTAACTGTCATAGTACTTTCAGTTGGTCCTGAGGCTATTTGGAATTTCTGTGTGATGGTCTGGATAGATGTCTGCCTATTACACATTACGACCCTCTTCAACTGTCGGCGGTCCCAGTCAGTCAACAAACGAGGTCAGCCTGTACGCTTTTGTGCTGTACGTGTCTCTTCCCGTTTCCACTTCACTATCACATCGGAAACAGTGGACCTAGGGACGTTTAGGAGTGTGGAAATCTCGCGTACAGACGTATAACACAATCACGTGATCATGTTGAAGTCCATCTCTCATGCTGTCTAAGGACTACTGAGGTCGCTGATATGGAGTACCTGTCAGTAGGTGGCAGCAAAATGCACCTAATATGAAAAACGTATTTTTTGGGGGGGTATCCGGATACTTTTGATCACATAGGGTATCTAATTCGCATCCGTCTCCATTCAAATTAAATTGTGAGGGCTTCTATGTTTTACGTCAGACTCTACTTTGCCTAAGTACGAGGTGTCGACCACACATTGCCATGCCTTATCGCACCTGACTTCATCACATCACACGGGATGAGTTACGTAAACTGTTAATCTCCAGTTTTATCAGATCTGTATCCAAAATCGTAATTCTGTTCTCACTCACGTAAGATGCTAGGAAGTAATCCCGTTCGGATATAAAGACTTATGTTGTAGAATATTAACTACAGACATATCGGTACCAGCTTGGTATTTTGAATGGAGCAGTAGTAACTTGTGGTGTTATTGTCGTATAAATGAAATGAGAAATAACAATAATCATAAATTTGAAATTTTAACATACAACTGATTTGCTGCCTCATCCATGAATGTGTGATTTTGTATCCAAATGACATACGATTAGTCGGACAAAGAAGAGAACAGAAAGTTACACCAACGCGATATTTCGATTTTGCCAGATTGTATATCTATTTCACACCATTCGTTATAGACTGGTATCATATTCTCTGTACCTGCTAACCGAGCACAAAGAAGGGACTCTCTTCGACACCCTCAGTTAGTCCCACAAAAAGACAGAAAAATAAGCTTGGTTAACAAATCGTAGTCCAATACGTAGGCTTTTGCTTTCACAACGACATAGACGACTGGAGTGACTCTGCACTTAGGGACACATAGTTGGATGACGTGTGGCGTCTCATCACTTTCGGTGACGAATCTCAGTTTGTGCGCTGCTTCTGATGACCGTCTTTTGCGTGTTTGACGGCACGAGAGGAAAGTACAGATACTGCCTATGTATGGAGTGATGCAACTATTCCTGTAACGATGATACATTGGTGCCTACGTAGGGCTGAGCAGCCCCAAGAGGGGTTGCAGAGAGGCAGAGGCTAGAGGAGCGACTACTCGGGGCCGAGGTCTGAAGCTAAGAGAGAGCGGAGCTGTTTCCAAGCCGACCTCGCCGCTCCCGGCCGCGTCCCCACGTGATCACACGATTAGTCTCTGATTGGAGGATTGATTCCGCCAACGCGCCTTTCTAGTAGCGTACCCCCGTCAGCGCAACCAACCCGTGGGACTTGAGTCTGACCTAGGAGCACGTGGCAGGAATATGCCGATCATGGTCTTCCGGCCAGCACCTTCCACCACAGTATGCCCAAGCCGGCTACGGCCGAACATTATGCGTGGAAAATTTTATTTAATAAAATTTTGTCGGCAATGATCCCTCTTGGGGGGTCTCCTCCCTGCACACAACGGAGTTACCCCTAATGAGGACGCACCGAGCATCACTTGAATTTATCTCTAGCAGTGACTCAGGGGACTGTGAAGGTACTGTAACCTCATGACCTAGTGTGCTATTTCTCGTTTACGAAACCATAATTCTGTTCCCAATCAAGTAATTTGTTAGGAATTAATCCCGAACGTACGTAAAGACTTAAGTTGTAGAAATATTAACTGCAGACATACCGATACAACTTCGCCAAGTTTCAAACATGGCTGCTTGGTTCTTCGCTTTTTGAATGGAGCAGTGATAACTTTTTCTATTAATGTCGTAGAAATTAACTCAATAAATTCAACGGTGATTGATCTCCGAAATCCCATGAATAATTTCGGAGAATTAAAAGTAAGTAGAAATTTGGAATTGGCACTTCAACAGGAAAACGGCAACTAACGGACTTTCTGCTTGATGTTGAAGTACTTTTAAGATCAGCAAAATCTCCCGCTATGTCGCCTACAACGCACGCGTAGGACCATTGAGACATCAACTCCACCCCGGTGCCAGTATCTATATTTGTAGCCCTAACCGATCACCACAAATCAGGGGAAATTCATAGTCTGTATTACACCCTTTGAAACAGAATCTGCGCATACATCCAGCGGGGTGCTATATCTCGCTGAGGTTAGAGTCCTCCCTAGGGCTTGGGTGTGTGTGTTTCTCCCTAGGATAATTTAGGTTAAGTAGTGTGTAAGCTTAGGGACTGTTGACCTCAGCAGTTAAGTCCCATAAGATTTAACACACATTTGAAATTTTTTTTTATATCGCTGATAACCGATTAAGAGTGTGCTCGTATTTAAAATTTCTTTGTTGTTCGTTTAATTAGAATTTGTAATCACTGAAAAAAAAAAAACACATAACAGCCAACGCGTGTAGTTTTCCTTCATTTTCTTCTCTCGTAGTAGGTGCTTAACATTTTTGCCTCTGTGTACAGATGTAGATTAACTGCAGGAACAACGGCGAGATAACCACACGCTTACTGTATACAAACGTTCAATATCGTATAGAAGCATATTCGTCACCGAGCGAGGTGACGCAGTTGCCAGCACAACGGACTCGCATTCGGAGGGACGACGGTTCAAAGCCGAGTCCGGCCATTCTGATTTAGGTTTCCCGTGATTTCCCTAAATTGCTTCAGGCAAATTCGATAATGGTTCCTTTGAAAAGGCATTGCCAACTTCGTTCTCCATCTTTTCCCAATCCGATGGGACCGATGACCTCACTGTTTGGTCCACTCCCTCGAATCGAAAATGGTTCAAATGGCTCTGAGCACTATGGGACTTAACATCTGTGGTCATCTGTCCCCTAGAACTTAGAACTACTTAAACCTAACTAACCTAAGGACATCACACACATCCATGCCCGAGGGAGGATTCGAGCCTGCGACCGTAGCAGTCGCGCGGTTCCGGACTGCGCGCCCGGAACCGCGAGACCACCGCGGCCGGCCTCGAATCGACCAACCAACCAACCAGCCAACCAAAATTCGTCATTCCCTAGATCTGGATTAAAAATGTTAACGTCGTTGTTTCCTGCCGCAAAGATTGTTGTTCTTCCGAGCGCATTGTCCCCTTTCCACGCCAATATGTGAGAATAGTGCCGTATGTGTATTTGTACACTTTAGGTGAGCATAATGGATGCTTATACAGAGTGGTTCTGTCTGTGTTGTATGATGACGACAGGAGAATGGAGGGCATGAAAGCTGGTGCCGGTACATAACCTCCTCTTCTCGAATAGTGCCAAAGAGGCCACGGAGATTAACATCCCCATCCGAAGGACGGACCTACATCAGCAGTGCATCACGTCCTCATTTCACAAGACACGGCGGAGAGGTGTGGAATTTAATCCAAGACATTGGCGCAAAGACTAGTGATCAGGTACTGTACGGCATCACCATTCCTCCCCTTGCGGTCAAACACAATTAATGAATTTTTCATTCACCACCAGGATCCGAACTGGCCAGTTCCGAGTCAAGCGCCAGGGCACAAACGTGCGTTTCCGACTTCGGCTACAATGGCAGACGTCACGAGACTTCCATTGCTTTCCAAATTCAAATCATAAAATCCTCTAGATACTTCTCCTTTCTCCATCGGAGTTTCCATGTTTCAGCACCATCAGGGCAACACTTCATGAAAAAACATTGCAGTAATAGTTTACATATATGTGTATTTAAATAACTTTCGATTTTACTGCTTCATTTCTTTGCTATAAATATTCATGTTTTTATTTCTTGATTATTTATCATGTTACTGTTACTTAGCATCCTACGAACTTAAACTTATTAATTTGTTCCACTAATTCATCACAAACGTTTAATCATACCTTATTTGCTTGACTTGTAAAAACATTGCCATAATACATTTCTTATTTATCATCATCCACTTTTAAGATGCCGACCGTTCTTTTAATTTCATTTTGACTTAGAAACACCATGTCATCAGCGGATCATAAACATTCGATTGTCCTTCTTCCTTTTACCACACGGGTCTTTTGTTGGAAGTATCTGTTAGTTAAATCACGTAAGTACTAAACAGACCAGGCAAAGTCTTTCTAACCTGTTTTAAAATCCTTCTTCCTTACTTCTTAATAACTTCAGTAAGCCATAGCGTAGGTGTTTCAGAATGACACACCCAATTTCACAAGACTATACCCTCTGCACGAATGAAGAAACCAACTTACGGTAGATTTTTAACTTACGCGAAGTTTTTAAAAGAGCCATCCCATTTTACTAGGGTATATCTTTTACGTACATACTTTTTACTGCTATGCTTAAGGATCAAAATTTTCATTTGTCTTTCACAAATGTTCAGTATGACCTCCACGCTCCTGCGTGGCAAGCACCCAAACGACAGTGAAACTCATCCCCTCCTTTTGCGAGCAGACTACAGTTACTGCATTCAGTGCCGTCCATATACGGCGTTGCATGTCAGAAAACGTTGTACTGCGATGGCTCATAAGTCTCGACTATTTTTTAATTTAACAGTTGCTTGAAAAACAACATGTTTTGGCGATCAAGATTATGTTATTCGATAAAGAATTATCATGTGCTCTGCAAAATAGTGTGTTTAGTTTTTTATACAGATATACTTTCTGTTCTTTTCAGGTCACTAAAACGAAGATGAATTGATTAAATGGAATGAACAATTTAATGAGTATAGAATACGGTTGAGATCAAATCGGAGAAAGAAGAAAGTAATAAGAAGCAACAGGAATGCGAACAGCAAGAGATTTAACATGACGGTTGGTGTTCACGAAGTACATGAAGTTAAGGAAGTCTGCCACCTAGGTAGCAAAATAACAAATGAAAGACGAAGTAAGGAGAACGAAAAAAGCAAACTAGCACTGTTAAAAAGGGCATTCTTCGCCAAGAGAAGTCTACTAATATCAAACGTAGGCCTCAATTTGAGGATAAAATTTGTGAGAATGTACGAGGGGTGTTCAGAAAGTAAGCTCCGATCGGTCGCGAAATGGAAACGACTATGAAAATCCGATAAAGCTTTGCACAGATGTGTTGGGTAGTGTCTCTAGTATAACCCCAGTTAGCATCACGTCGCTCTTCTCATTTCTGAGCTCGCAGTGAGTGCGTAAAGATGTCTAGAAAATAGTGTCTGCCGCCAAGTACGAGGGCCTGGTGAGAAATTTCGCCTGAAGCTATGCAGCTAACATTACATAACTATCGTGCTGTTTCTTCTTCAAGACAATTCTCAGCCGCATTCTGCAGGGGCAATGAAGATGCTCCTGCATCGTTTTCAAATGGAAATGTGAGATTACCCACAATACAGTCCGCAATTGTCTCCCCCTGAGTTTCATCTCTGGTCACATGAACCGCTGTCTTTGAAGACAACATTTTGACACAGACAACGAGGTGTAGGCCAGCGTGGAGACTTGGCGGAAAGCACTGGCGGCTGCCTTCTATGATGAGGCTATTGAAAAGTTGGTACAACGCTATGACAAAAGTCTAAGTCAGAACGGCGACTACGTAGAGAAGTAGCTGAAAGGTGTAGCTAATTGTTACAAGTAAAACATTTCTGATGTTCACTGTGGTTTCAATTTGGCAATCAATCGGAGCTTACTTTCTGAACAGGCCTCGTATGTTTGGAGGACAACATTATGTGGTTGTGAATCACTGACTGTGGGAAAACCGGAAAAGAAGAGAACCGAAGCATCTGAGATGTGGTGCTACAGAAGAATGTTGAAAATTGGGTGGACTTATAAGGAATGCAATGGAGAGGTTCTGTGCAGAATTGGCAAAGAAAGGAATATATTGAAAACACTGACGAGAAGAACGGAGAGGATGGTAAGACATCTGTTACGACTTTGCGATAAAATTCCATGGCACTAGAGGGAGCTGTAGAGGATCTGTAAAGGAAAATAGAGGTTGAAATACATGCGGCAAATAATTGAGGACGTAGATTGCAAGCGCTACTCTGAGATGAAGGACCGCAGCAAACCTGACAGAATACAGATGACTAAAAAAACGGAAGTGTCAACTCGACACGAAAGAGCGTTTTCGACACCTTCTGCTTTTTGCGTTGATTCGAGCTGCCAAACCGACGGAGCTGCTCGAGGCACTTGTAGTGTGTATGGCGAAAAAATAATATATCTTAGGACAGCTCAGAATTGATTTAAGCGGTTCAAAGGCGGCGGTTTTGACCTCAAAGACATACATGACCCACCATGAATTCCTTGATCGGAACCAAACAGTGAATGATGAAGTTTACGGCGAAGATTTGCAACAACTCAGCTAGGCCTGATTGGCGACACGGCGTTCTTTTGCAACACTACTTCGCCATCACATCGCCAAGGAAGTCATTCAAACGCTTGGATGGAACGAGCTGCCACATCCGCAGTGTTCTTCCGTCGTGGCGTTTTCGATCTGAATTTGTTACGATCCCTCTCGAATAAACTGTGTGGCGTTTCTTTCAATAATGACGTGGCTTGGCCTGGCGACTCGGTGATATCTACTGTCAAAATGCCGAATAGTTTGTTGAACATTGGGAAGAAACTGTAGAAAACAGTGAAGAATACATTATTTATTGATTTATGATTCATTTCCGCCGCCCGGTTTGGCCGAGCGTTTCTAGGTGCTTTAGTCTGGAACCGCGCGGCCGCTACGGTCGCAGGTTCGAATCCTGCTTCGGGCATTGATGTGTGTGATGTCCTTAGGTTAGTTAGGTTTAAGTAGTTCTAAGTTCTAGGAGACTGGTGACCTCAGATGTTAAGTCCCATAGTGCTCAGAGCCAAAGATTCACTTACTGATCATTTTTGTGGAAACTTAAAAAAAAAAAGAAAGAAAGCTGCATGCCTTCTGGGTCAAAACTATACGAAAATAACGCACAAAGACGGACTCTTTTTAGAAAGTCCTACGAAAATAAAATCATATGTCGTCAGATCTTGGAGGCAGATGGTACGACACGTGATCCGTACGCTCCTTGTGGTCGGTCCAACGATGTGGCTGTACCATGCTCATTATGGAATGAACGACCCAGAGTTATAATTAAGTTGCAAATATTGATAGAGAGAACGCAAATCTCATTTGTTGTTGCGTTTTCACCATCTCGGCTCAACGTAACTGAGTATAGGAAGAGGGAGTCAGCGAGTGAGCTAGCTCCAGCCAAAAGGAAGATTGAGGTCTGACGTCCCGTGGAGAATAAGGTCAATAGAGACGGAGCACAAGCTCGGTTTCTTTTAAGGACGTCAAAGGAAATCGACAGTGACCTTTTACAAGATCCATCCCGGCCTCAACTAATTTATAGAAATCACGGAAAACCTAAATCTGGACGGCCAGATGGGGATCCCAACCGTCACTCTCCTGAACCCGAGTTCAATGTTCTGACCACTGCGCCACCTCGCTCAGTCTAACTACACCAAGGGGATCGCTAAAGGCAACTGAGTTATTCGGCAACTGACAACAGCCGCCCAGGTACTCTCTTAGCTCTCTCATCTTTTAGAACAGAAGATGACAGAGAGAAGGACGAAGTACTGAATTCAGTATTTCGGAATTGTTTCATTGTGGAAAGTCGTGTTATGGTTCCTCTTTGCATTCAATGCACGAACGCCGAAACGACAGATACTGAGATAATAGTACGCGGACTATAAAATCAACTAAAATCGCACAATAGTGGAAAGGAATCTGGACCGGATGAGATGCCAGTAAGCTTCCACAGAGATTATGTGAAGGAACTTGCAGTAGCACATCGTAGGTCACTGGAACGGTGAAGGGCCACAGGTCATTGTTCTCAAGATGGGTCATCGAACTGATGCAAACAGTTATAGGACGACGTAGGAGAGGTATGGAATACGTTCTGCTCTCAAACGTCATGACGTTTCTGGGTACTTATAAGTCTATACTATAAACATAGATCTTGTGAGACAAAGTTCGCTCTCTGGTCCACGGAATCCAGAACGCTGTAGAGAAAAGACCTAGGTCGATATCGTGTCCTCCACTTCCAGAAGGCATTCAGTACAGTCCCACAAAATACGAGCATACCGACTGTCGGATCAGACTTCTGCATGGATTCAGGACTTTCTAACTCACAGAACTCAATGCCTTATAATAACGGGTTCAGATCGATAGATGTCAAGGTAACATCTGGAGCGCCCAAAAACCACGTAGTTTCTACAGACGCAGAATCGAAAATCTACCCCACCGTTGGCAGACTTTTGTACTTAGTGAAGGAGAACATATTACTGATGAGTGAAGCTTCTGTTATGTGTATCTGCTGTGTTCATTCATCAACGTATGAAAAAACGCTACTGGCTTACTCATCAACCTAATAAAACAGTGGTTTCCAAACCATCTGATACTGTTACTTCCAAGTACAATCAGTTACTGGCCAAAACCAACCCCACTCCCCTCCCCAACACATACCATGTCCACCATTCACCTACCACAAGCCCCGACCATGACGAAAGAGTAACAATTATTTACCTCTTGTAGGTGTTTCACTGAACAAGAAACCAATGTGCCAATGTGGCAGCCGGCCGAAGTGGCCGTGCGGTTAAAGGCGCTGCAGTCTGGAACCGCAAGACCGCTACGGTCGCAGGTTCGAATCCTGCCTCGGGCATGGATGTGTGTGATGTCCTTAGGTTAGTTAGGTTTAAGTAGTTCTAAGTTCTAGGGGACTAATGACCTCAGCAGTTGAGTCCCATAGTGCTCAGAACCATTTGAACCAATGTGGCAGTTGGTACTACTTATTGCTAACAGTTTTTGTTGCAGAATGATGTAGCAATTCTCAGGACATTACGAGTGATATCTGACTCTCTGTATGAGTCTATGTTGACCCATTGAGGACATAAGACAGCGGCTGATAAGATATTTAACAATGAAATTCGCCAAATTGCCCTGCAGTTGACATGTTATTTTATTTTATTTTTACTTTACTTTATTTTATTTTATTTTATTTTTGCTACCAGTTATGGTAGCAATGGCAAAGAAAGGGTTTCTGAAGAAGAGAAATTTGTTAACATCGAGTATAGATTTAAGTGCCAGGAAGTCGTTTCTGAAAGTACTTGTACGGAGTGTAGCCATGTATGGAAGTGAAACATGGATGATAAATAGTTTGGACAAGAAGAGAATAGAAGCTTTCGAAATATGGTCTTACAGAAGAATGCTGAAGATTAGATGGGTAGATCACGTAACTAATGAGGAGGTATTGAATAGAATTGGGGTGAAGAGCAGTTTGTGGCACAACTTGACAAGAAAATGGGACCGGTTGGGAGGACATGTTATGAGGCCTTAAGGGATCACAAATTTAGCATTGGAGGGCAGTGTGGAGGGTAAAAATCGTAGAGGGAGACCAAGAGATGAATACACCAAGCAGATTCAGAAGGATGTAAATTGCAGTAAGTACTGGGAGATGAAGAAGCTTGCACAGGATAGAGTAGCATGGAGAGCTGCATGTAACAAGTTTCACGACTGAAGACAACAACAACAACAACAACAAAAACCAGTTATGGCAATCCGTTATGCCATCTTCAGGCCCCATATGCAGTTTTCAAAAGTAATCGACATTGGTATACTGGGACTCTGTGTTTCTGGACGTCGTGAGTTCGCAGCTCGATTTCCTCCTCCGAAGACTTGACTGCAAATTGTAACTTAAGCCACAGAGTGTAACGCGTTAATGCTAGTATTTGAAAACCATGTAACCACTGGTTACTTTTGTAACCACTATTTCGGTGTTATGGAACAGTAGTGGTACTTTAAAAATACATGTTTCGTGATAAAAACACAGTCGAACCTATCTGCCACGCGGAGTGGCCGCGCTGTTAAAAGCGCCATGTCACTGACTGCGCGGCCCCTCACGGCGGAGGTTCGAGTCCTCCCTCGGGCATTTTGTGTCTGTTTTTCTTAGCAAAAGTTAGTTTTAAGTTAGTTTAAATAGTGTGTAAGTCTAGGGACCGATGACCTAAGCAGTTTGGTCGCTTAGAAATTCACACACATTTGAACACTTTTCGAACCCACCTGTTTTTACCTCTCAGAAAAATTCATTTTACCCCAGCTTGGGACCCACTGATGTAGAACAGCTTGGAACAGGCCTTCTTCATCGCGAAAGAGCGAATCGTCGTCCTTTCTTCTACAACCAACTCCTACCGTTCACATTTTTTCCTTATTGTTTATCCTAAGCCCGTTTTCAGTGAATGGAATCGAAGCTTGATTAATGTTTCAGTGCCGAAATAAAAAGAGTGCAGCCGTCAGCAAATGTATAGAGTATATCAATGGCATTTGTAGAGCAATAAATTGTGTTTTGTCTCTGGAATTTAAATTTATCAGAATTCCAGGAAATTTCTCTTTCAATAGTTGGAAAATTTGAGCAAAATATTTCTAGTGTCGCTGTATTACTGAGTTATTAGATCTGGAGAAACTTGCAATTTCATATTTGATGGAAATTATCTCTTTGAAAAGTTTCAAACACTTGACTTCATTCCACTTCAACAAGGACAACTGGCTTGTAAACCTGTTTTGGCAACTAAATGTTTTTGTGAAGTAACTTCAAACATGCTCAAATGCGTGTGAAATCTTATTGGATTTACCTGATATGGTCATCAGTCCCCAAGCATACAGACTACTTAACCTAAATTATCCTAAGAACAAACACACACATCCACGCGCGAGGGAAGACTCGAACCTCCGCCGGGACCAGCCGCTCTGTATATGACTGCAAGCCTTAGACCGCTTTTAAATCACATTTTGTTCGTTTGCGTTCGTTGTATGTGCTCGGGGCGGACGTCGAAAGACACCCATTTCAGTTCGTTGTTGATTCATTAACTCTGACCAAACACGCTGAGTTACCGTGCCGGCGAGAGCGCCCGGCTATTAATGCGCAGCGTGATCCTCAGCGGTTTAAATAGTCTCTGAAACTAGTATCTCTGTTTTCTGTGAGTATTTCAGGTATCCAACATTGCACACGAACGACACGTTGCTGATGTCGTTGCTTATATGACCAATGCGTGAAGCAAAGAAGGTACGTATGTTCAGTTCATTTGCATTGTTTTAAGTTTCATGATTATTTCAGAGGCTGATGGAGTACCACAACAACTTTCTTACCATAATTTATTTCAAAAGATCAAGTTTACAACTTCGTTTATTATTGCTTCTGTTTCGATTCTGTTTGCAGAAAGAGAAGAAATTAGAGATTCAAGTCCTGAGAATGACGAGTTTACTAGAAACGGGGCAGAGTCTGTTACGGGAAAAGATCAAGAAACGATACATGAAAGATTCGTGTCAATCGATTTAGGGGATCAACTCAAAAAAAAAAGTGATTGGTTGGAAGAAGATTTTTGCTCTAAACATCTTGAATGTTACTCCAGCGTAGTAAACGCTTGTTTTGAGAACGCCTGTTACACCTCTCACTGGTGCATTTAATAAACTAAACTTTTTTTTTTTGGTCATCAGTCTACTGACTGGTTTGATGCGGCCCGCCACGAATTCCTTTCCTGTGCTAACCTCTTCATCTCAGAGTAGCACTTGCCACCTACGTCCTCAATTATTTGCTTGACGTATTCCTCTACAGTTTTTGCCCTCTACAGCTCCCTCTAGTACCATGGAAGTCATTCCCTCATGTCTTAGCAGATGTCATATCATCGTGTCCCTTCTCCTTATCAGTGTTTTCCAAATATTCCTTTCCTCTCGGATTCTGCATAGAACCTCCTCATTCCTTACCTTATCAGTCCACCTAATATTCAACATTCGTCTATAGCACCACATCTCAAATGCTTCGATTCTCTTCTGTTCCGGTTTTCCCACAGTCCATGTTTCACTACCATACAATGCTGTACTCCAGACGTACATCCTCAGAAATTTCTTCCTCAAATTAAGGCCGGTATTTGATATTAGTAGACTTCTCTTGTCCAGAAATGCCTTTTTTTGCGAGTCTGCTTTTGATGTCCTCCTTGCTCCGTCCGTCATTGGTTATTTTACTGCCTAGGTATCAGATCTCAAATCTGATGAAAGTTTTATGAAATGCTCCGTATTTTAAACACAGTGTGTGTGTGTGTGTGTGTGTGTGTGTGTGTGTGTGTGTGGCGCGCAGCTCTGCAGACGCCGCTCGCGCGCCTCGCCGGCAGCGCAGTGCGGAGTGACGTCAGCCGGGCAGTGCAGAGCAGTGGCAGCAGCCAGCAGAGCCTCTCTATACTCACGTGCGAGCGCAGGCCGTTGGCCGGCGGCAGGTCGAGCACGGCGGGCACGTAGGGCGCGCCCGAGGCGGCCGGCGCGCACTTGGAGCACTGGCGCTTGAGCGCCGGCCGCTGGCGCGAGCCGCGGCAGCGCAGCGCGAAGCACAGCTCCTCCGCCATCTCGGCGCACAGCGACTGGTGCGGCGCCGGCGTCGCGCGCTGCAACCACGACAAACAGCAGGTCCCACCCGTTCTATCTGTTACATTGGGCTCATAGACAGCTTTCTACAGTCGACGATAAAAAATCCGAAATGAAACTGATCTCCGCAGGAATTCCGCAGGGCTCTGTCATTTCGCCTCTGCTTTTCAACTTATATATAATTGACATTCCAACAGTCACCCTTGTTACGGCGAGTTTTTAAGCGGAAGATATGGCCTTTCTGACAACTGCCCGACACTTGGACCAGCTAATCGCTAGGATGCAACGTCAAATTGCTGTAATGGAACGCTGGGCGCTGCAAAATAAGATAACAATCAACCCGACGAAGACGGTAGCTGTTCTGTTGGTAACACCCCACCCGTTACATAGCTGGTTTTGGCGTGTTCACCCCAGTTAATTGACTAACAGATCAACAGAGAGTGCAAAACTGCCGCAATATCGGATAACGCAAAAAAGTAATATGACCCTGTGACTCCTGATTGAACTGCAGTGGCAGTGTTGACATTAATTTATTCAGAATTGAACACTTTTAATTAATAAGGGGTGCACATTGATGTTATATTCAGCTATTGAACACCAGATGCATATGCTGAACATAAAATTAATTAAGAAAGTGACTTGGGATTTCAACTACTTGATTGAAAACAGATGCAGTCGATTAGCACAAATTTATTTTAACTCAAGACCTTCAATCATGACATTACAAGACTCTCCTATCAGGCAGTGGTAATAAATTGCGTTTGCATGGAGTAAA
Organism: Schistocerca nitens; assembly: GCF_023898315.1. NCBI lineage: Eukaryota > Metazoa > Arthropoda > Insecta > Orthoptera > Acrididae > Schistocerca > Schistocerca nitens. The sequence continues at coordinate 102,391,985 of NC_064614.1, read as the reverse complement.
GCGCGATACACAAAAGTAATTCCTATCGACTGATATAGGCGTAATGCGAAGTGCGAGAAGAATTCTATAATACACGGCCCATGAAACCCTCGTGGAAACTTTGCCGACGTGATCCAACAAATTAATCAGTGGCCGGAGCGGGCGCAATATCACCGAATACAGCGTGGCGGAGCAGCGTCGTTGTGTGTACGTCGACCGACCTCGTGGTGCTGCAAGGCTGCGCTCGTCTATTCACTCCTCGCTATCTTGCTCAGTACATAGCTGAACCAAAACTTCCTATCTCCAAGCTCAATCGTTCCCTTTGCTAAGTCCTAAACTGCAGAGATGCTCACTCTTTCTCAGGCAAGCTGAGTCAAGAACGCCACGTCCGCACTCTAGGCAAGCCGGGTATGGAAGACCTCTACTGAGACTTTTGCCAGTCCGCTCTTCACCTCGGTTTCCCCTCCAGCAAAATCACTTACGCCAATTGCAGCGCAAGTCGCATTAATTATGCATCACTTCCCAGTGACGACCAATGCCTGCTCTGGGAAGTGAACAAATTCCCACAAAATTTCCCTTCCTCTCAACGTCTTCTATTTAGCTCCCCCCAGGCCACCCATCAAGGTTAGCGTCTGCAAAAACACCAAGTTTTCCGGAATTCTGACTCCCAGGAGAGTACTTAGAATTCCTTGGTTCTACGTTCCCATCAGAGGCCGGCGTATTTCAATCTGTCGCTCTTCACCTCATTTACTTCAGACTCTGCGGACCATGAATTCAGCGTGAAGTTGCTATAGTCACGAACACGCATATTTTGACCTCTGTTGACCGCTCCACCATCGCTTTGCGCGGATTTCTCGCATCTTTCACAGGAAATGGGATGAAAGACATTTATCAACAGGCGTACAAGTTCTCCATCTGTTTCCTGGTACACCAGCATGGAGTTGGGGTCGAACACCCCCTCACTGTCACTCATCTTAAGGTGGCTGGAGGCCTAAGCTGCCTATTGTCGCTTCCCTTTGCCGTTCCCCAGCTGGCCACGGTCAACTCTAAATGTTTCCCTGGGGTAAACTAGCGTCCAGTAAATCGACTCATTTCCACAAAGTTTTCATGTCGTGTGAATTACTTTAAAACCATCACCCGACATTAATCATTCCAATACGTCCATACTACACCCTCTACAAGATGCAGTGTGCCTTGTCAGTCATTTTTGTTCAGCCCTACGGTTCGCGCAGTGTGACTTGGGTGATCTTTAATGACTTCATGTAAGGGTCATAGTTCTTGCCATCTTACATGTTCACATGGAGGAAACCAGTTCTGAACGACAGACTCCAAATAGCTGATCAGTTTATCCCATGGTCGCCGGGAGTAAGTATCTCGGTGTCTACCTTGACAAAAAATTACTCTTTACACAGCATATTGACGACAAGAAGATGGCAGCCCAGAAGATGGCCAGGTCATTGATTCCATTCCTGAAGAGTACGTATCTCAACCCTAAGACTAAACAATTTTATAAGGCAACGGTGGAACACACAATGTTATATGGCTCCACGTCGTGGGGAACTACGTGCGTATCCAACTACAGCAAACTCCAAGCGCTGTATTCGGGAGGACGACGGTTCAATCCCGTCTCCGGCCATCCTGATTTAGGTTTTCCGTGATTTCCCTAAATCGTTTCAGGCGAATGCCGAGATGGTTCCTTTGAAAGGGCACGGCCGATTTCCTTCCCAATCCTTCCCCAACCCGAGCTTGCGCTCCGTCTCTAATGACCTCGTTGTCGACGGGACGTTAAACACTAACCACCACCACCACTCCAAGCGCTGCAAAACATTTGCTATCGATGGATCACAGGAGCTCCATGGTGGACAAGAAACGTCGACATCCGCACCGCACTCCACGAGACCACTATACAAGAGAAGGTCCATGACAAGACGCTACGAGTTTCTGACAAGTTCGATGCCCTTAGGGACGAAGTGTGACAATTGGAATCGGTAGGAACGGTAAACCCTACAAGGTGGCACAAGTATTTGGTACCGAAGTCACTAACGTTTCACCCCCCCTAGGCGATTTGTCATAACACGAGGAAGCAGTCACACGTAACAAAATTGGTTCAAATGGCTCTGAGCACTATGGGACTCAACTGCTAAGGTCATAAGTCCCCTAGAACTTAGAACTACTTAAACCTAACTAACCTAAGGACAACACACACATCCATGCCCGAGGCAGGATTCGAACCTGCGACCGTAGCGATCGCGCGGTTCCACACTGTAGCGCCAGAATCGCTCGGCCACCAGCGGCCGGCTCACCCGTAACAGCCTAGACACATCTCACTCTCCACAGCATATAGACATCACCAAAGACAGCAGATTAAAGGACCCTTTCTGACTGAATGTGTAATAAATAAAGTGTTTTCCTTTTATCCTTAGAGCCCATCCTAGAAGAATAAATCATCAAGGATGATCTCTTCAGCCCACACTACACACAGAAAAAGAAGTTCTACTAGCTCGTCGGTCGAGCTTTCTCGTGTGGCAAAATATCGACATATTTGAGTCGCATACACCTACGACGCTAATAATATGTCAACAATGGTTCAGCTAGAAACGGACCGATCATGTCTGTACTAGGGCTGCTGACAAAATATGGGTATATAGGGATATCGACACTTTCCAAAAAATATCGATATATACAGGGTGGCCCATTGATAGTAACCAGGCCAAATATCTCACTAAATAAGCATCAAATGAAAAAGGTACAAAGAACGCAACTTGTCTAGCTTGAAGGGAGAAACCAGATTGCGCTATATTCGGCCGGCTAGATGGTGCTGCCATAGGTCAAACGGATATCAACTGCGTTTTTTAAAATAGGAGCCGTCATTTTTTTATTACATAACTTGTAGTACGTAAAGAAATATTAATTTTTTAGTTCGACCACTTTTTTCGTTTTGTGATAGATGGCGCTGTAATAGTCACAAGCGTATAAGTACGTGGTATCACGCAACATTCCGCCAGTGCGAAAGGGATTTTCTTCGTGATACATTACCTGTGTTAAAATGGACCGTTTACCAATTTCGGAAAAGGTCGATATCGTGTTGATGTATGGCTATTGCGAACAAAGTGCCCAACGGGCGCGTGCTATGTATGCTGCTCGGTACCCTTGACGACATCATCCAAGTGTCCGGACCGTTCCCCGAATAGTTTCGTTATTTAAGGAAGTGTTCAGCCATATGTGAAACGTCAATCACGACCTGCAACAAATGATGATGCACAAGTAGGTGTTTTAGCTGCTGTCGTAGCTAATCCGCACATCAGTAGCAGACAAACTGCGCGAGAATCGGGAATCTCAAAAACGTCGGTGTTGAGAATGCTACATCAACATCGATTGCACCTGTAGCATATTTCTATGCACCAGGAATTGCATGGCGACGACATTGAACGTCGTGTACAGTTCTGCCACTGGGCACAAGAGAAATCACGGAACGATGAAAGAGCTTTTGCATGCGTTCTATTTAGCGACGAAACGTCATTCACCAACAGCGGTAATGTAAACCGGCGTAATGTGCACAATTGGGCAACTGAAAATCCACGATGGCTACGACAAGTGGAACATCAGCGGTCTAGGTGGGTTAATGTATGGTGCGGCATTATGGGAGGAAGGATAATTGGCCCCCATTTTATTGATGGCAATCTAAATGGTGCAGTGTATGCTGATTTCCTACGTAATGTTCTACCGATGTTACTACAACATGTTCCACTGCATGACAGAATGGTGATGCACTTCCAACATGATGGATGTCCGGCACATAGCTCTCGTCCGGTTGAAGAGGTATTGAATAGCATATTTCATGACAGATGGATTGGTCGTCGAAGCACCATACCATGGCCCGCACGTTCACCGGATCTGACGTCCACGGATTTCTTTCTGTGGGGAAAGTTAAAGGATATTTGCTATCATGATCCACCGACAAACGCCTGACAACATGCGTCAGCGCATTGTCAATGCATGTGCGAACATTACGGAAGGCGAACTACTCGCTGTTGAGAGGAATGTCGTTACACGTATTCCCAAATGCATTTGGGATGGCGGACATCATTTTGAGCATTTATTGCATTAATGTGGTATTTACGGGCAATCACGCTGTAACAGCATGTATTCTAAGAAATAAGTTGACAAAGGTACATGAATCACACTGGAACAACCGAAATAAAATGTTCAAACGTACCTACGTTCAGTACTTTAATTTAAAAAACCTACCTGTCACCAACTGTTCGTCTAAAACTGTGAGCCATATGTTTGTGACTATTACGGCGAAAAAAGTGATCGAATTGAAACATTCATATTTCTTTACATACTACATGAATGTGTAATAAAAATGGTGGTTCCTATTTTAAGAAACGCAGTTTATATCCGGTTGACCTATGGCAACGCCATCTAGCGGGCCAACCCTAGCGCCATCACGTTTCCCCCTTCAAGCTAGACAAGTTTCGTGCTTTGCAGTTTTCTCGTTTGACGCTTATTTCGTGAGACATTTGGCCCGGTCACGATCAATGGACCACCCTGTATATCTAGGCATCTCAGAGTATGGGACCTCATTATAAATATGTTGCTATCGAAATGGTAACGTCGGGTGCCGATATGTTATTTTATATTAAATATTTTCGCAATTTTCGGTAAATACTTGAAATTGTTCTTTTCAAATTTCAGTAGCACATAATTGTACTTTCACAGTGTGAGAAAGTCTTACTACCGACCATTCTTCACCTCCTGTCTTTCTCTTTGACTGTGTGAAGCAAGTATAGGTGGCATAAAAAAAAAAAAAGTGGCTCTGAGCACTATGCGACTTAACTTCTGAGGTCATCAGTCGCCTAGAACTTAGAACTAATGAAACCTAACTAACCTAAGGACATCACACACATCCATGCCCGAGGCAGGATTCGAACCTGCGACCGTAGCGATCACGCGGTTCCAGACTGAAGCGCCTTTAACCGCACGGTCACACCGGCCGGCGCATAAAAAAAGTAGTCCGACTACACAGGGAGGTGGCGGTGTGAATGGAATAATAAGATACCAGATGTGAAGAAACACAACACCAATTGCGTTGAAAAACAATTTTTAACATACTTAGTGCACTGTTTCTTCGTATCAGCATTCTTGAAAAATTGTTACTGAAACTGAAGAACAAAAATCTAAATGAAAAGATTGGTCTTTGCAGTGTGCGGAGCCATGTGAGGGAAAATGGCGCTCGGCGCTACGAACAAAAACTGCAGTGATTAACTTCATCACACTGGTTTGACACTCCTAGGCTGCTGGCATTTGTAAGGAATAAAAAAAAAAAGAAACAGGGAAGTCGACATGAAGTCTACCGGACAAACCCGATATGTGACGAAACCCACTGGACACCTTTTATTGTCCCACATCCACGCCACATAGCGGCCATTATTAGCAAAGTTACTATCGCCAAGCGTTAATATGCATTGTATTCCTTTCAGTTATTGATCAAATGGAGACAAGCAGACTGCAAGTTTGTTGATTTACAGAATTTCTAATAACACACACATCAAATAAAAGTTTTGCATCACCTCGGTTCCGAGAGTTCCGGAACCTGTACAGAAAATTGAAATAGAGATCAACATAAACATCATTTCGGCCATTTTAATTTCTCATGAAAACCACACAATTGCATCTTGTACCACCGTCCAGAGAGACCTTCAGAGGTGGTGGTCTAGACTGCTGTACACGCCAGTACCTCTAACACCCAGCACCACGTCGTCTTGCATTGATGTATGCCTGTATTCATAGTGGCATAATATCCACACGTTCATCAAGGCACTGTTGGTTCAGATTGACCCACTCGGCGTAGATCCCTCTGAGTGGTTGGTGGGTCACGTCGTCCGTAAACAGCCATTTCAATCTACCCAGGCATGTTCGATAGGGTTCATGTCTCGAGAACACGCTGGCCACTCTACTCGAGCGATGTAGTTATCCTAAAGGAAGCCAATCACAAGATATGCACGATGGGGGATGCGAATTGTAGTCCATGAAGTCGAATGCCTCGCCAGTATGCTGGCGATATGGTTGCACTACCGGTCGGAGGATGCCGTTACGGTGCCTTCCATGACCACCAGCAGCGTACATCGGCCCCACATAATGTCACCCCAAAACAGCAGGGAACATCCACCTTGCTGCACTCTCTGAAGATTGTGTCTAAGGCATGCCTCCAAACACGTCTCCGACAATTGTCTGGTAGAAGGCATATGCGTGATGCCAAACCTGAGCGGTCCTTTCGGCATGTTGTTGGGTCCATCCGCACCGCGCTGTATGGTGTCGTGGCTGCAAAGATGGATCTCGCCATGGATGTCGGGAGTGAAGTTGCGCGTCACACACCCTACTGAGCACAGTTTTAGTCGCAACACGACGTCCTGTGGCTGCACGAAAAGCAATATTCAGCATGGTTGCGTTGCTGTCAGAGTTCCTCTGAGTCACAATCCGTATGTTGCGCTCTTCTACTGCTGTGGTAGCCCATGGGCGGCCTGAGCGAGGCATGTCATCGACAGTTTCTGTCTCTATGTATCTCCTCCATGTCCGAACAACATCACTTTGGTTCACTCCGAAACGCCTGGACACTTTGCTTGTTGAAAGCCGTTCCTGGCACAAAGTAACAATGCGGACGCTATCGAACCGCGGTATTCACCGTCTAGGTCTTGTTGAACTACAAACAACAAGAGCCGTGTACCTCCTTTCTGGTCGAATGACTGGAATTGATCGGTTGTCGGACCCCCTCCGTCTAATAGGCGCTGCTCATGCATGGTTGTATTGATCTTTGGGCGGGTTTAGTGACATCTCTGAACAGTCAAAGGGACTGCCTGTGGCCGGCCACTGTGGCCGAGCGGTTCGAGGCGCTTCAGTCCGGAACCACGCTGCTGCTACGGTCGCAGGTTCGAATCCTGCCTCGGGCATGGATGTGTGCGATGTACTTTGGTTAGGTTTAAGTAGTTATAAGTCCTGGGGACCTCAGATGTTAAGTCCCATAGTGCTCAGAGCCATTTGAACCACTTTTTGGCTGTGTCTGTGATACAATATCCACAGTCAACGTGTATCTTCAGGAGTTCTGGGAAGCGAGGTGATGCGAAACTTTTTTATGATGTGTGTATATCAATACTGAAATACAGAGCTCTAAAGCAGCAGTATATTATTGTTCAGCCGATATTTCTGTAGTCCAGTAGGTCGAAATTTTTTCCTTCACCATCTGTAAATCGATGGAGAGCTGCATGAAACCAGTCTCGGGACTGAAGACCACAACAACAACAACATCTGTAAATCGATACTTTTTCGGTGTATCGAGGACTGATGGTGATATTCTTTTATATATCGTTTGTCGTTTCCCCGATATTTTTAAAGATATCAACAATCCTAGTTATGTGTTATCCGATCCGATGGCGATTGTCTTCAACTCGTTGCAACAGTTCGTGCATGTGATCTGTCTCTAATTACGTCGATGTCGCTGGGACGTTAAATTCTAATCTTCATTCCTTCTTTCAGTAAATGTGTATATCACGTAATGGAGTTCATTGCAGATCAATCAAGCTCACGTGCTCTTTCACAACATATTTCGAGGGCAATGGTGCACAGGTACGTCGTTCAAATGGTTCAAATGGTTCTGAGCACTATGGGACTTAAGATCTGAGGTAATCAGTCACGTAGACCTAGAACTACTTAAACATAATTAACCTAAGGACATCACACACATCCATGCCCAAGGCATGATTCGAACGTGCGACCGTAGCAGCAGCGTGGTTCCGGGCTGAAGATCCTAGAACCGCTCGGCCACAGCGGCCGGCAGGTACGTCGTTCATTAGTTTTGCTAAAATTTATCTGGTCATGGACGGCAGAAGAACAAATCGTGTGTCTTTTGAAACCAGACAATGAAAAAGAAAAATACGGGAAACACTGTGCGTAACGTCAGATAGCTGAGCGAGAATAGAGAGAAGGAGCAAGGGAACGCGTTTCACATTAGGAAAAAGAAATCTTAGGTTTAATTAGAAGTTAAGGCGAGCACTCACCAGTTCTGACTGCGTGTTTCTCTTGGAGTTGTAGCAGAACTCGAATATCGCTACGATTACAGCGATGGCGAGACCACACAGCAGAACTACGAAGACGCCACCTGTAATGACGGATCACTGTTAGTGCAGTTTTCTAACTCAAAAACAGATGATGAATTATTGTAAAAGGTAGTAAACAAGCGACGCTGTAGCTGTGTATAACGTTATAATATGCATGTACAGACAAATAAAGGACTACAGTTTTAGGAAAATTGGATGATTTATTCAAGAGAAAGAGCTTCGCAAAGTGAACACGTTAGTAACGCATTGGCCCACCTCTGGCCCTTACGCAAGTCGTGACTCATGTTAGCTTTGACAGAGTTACTGGATGTTCTTCTGAGTGACATCGTGCCATATCCTCTCCAGTTGACGTGTTAGATCGTCAAAATACCTAGCTGGTTGAAGGACACTGCCTATAATCCTGCAAACATTCTCAGTTGGGGAGACTTCTGGCGACCTTGCTGGCGAAGGTAGGGTTTGGTAAGCGCGGAGATGAGCAGTAGAAACTCTCGCCGACTGTTGGACATTATCCTGCTGAAATGTAAGCCTAGGATGGCAACAAGACAGGGAGACAGGGCGTAGAATATCGCCAACGTACGGCTGTTTAATAAGAGTGACGGGGATGACAACAAAGGAGTCCTGCTATGAAAAGGAATGGTACTCCTGGTTGTCAGGCCATATCGTCGGCGACAGTCGGTTTTGCACCCCACTACTGTTTGGGGCGTCCTCAGACACGTCTTTGGTCTGGAATATCAGAGATTGGGGTAGAATAGCCTGCAGTCATGAGCCCTGCTTCGAACTGAGCCCGATATCTACCGAAGACCTGCTGGACACGCAACAGACGGCAGTTGGATTCCAATCTGAATGTCGCCACCCAGACGGCCAGATAACCAGGCGTGATGGTCTGGGCTACCATTTCTTTTCATGGTAGATCGCATTTGGTTGTTAACTGCTGCACACTTACAGCACAACAGGACTTCGGCAATATTCTTGCACTTCGTGCTAAACAATCCTCGGCTTACACGCATCACCATCATCATCATCATGTTCTTCCAAGGATTAAGTGCTATAATCACTTGTTCCGGTCTCTAACGTCCATCCATTGAGACATCTCTTACGAGGTCTACATACATCTCTCTTTGCTATCGACCGATAATTTGTTATCCTTTTTAGCGTTACATTTTCTGTCATTCTATCAACATGATACATCCGCTTCATTCCATTGTCTTCTGTCTTGTTATTAACTGAGAAGATTTTTTAATCTGATCATGTCGTTTCAGCCTTTGTTTTATCCATTTCATTATTACAGCGCTACTGTATTTGTGATTTCCTGTTAGAAAGGTTACAGTTCGTAATAATAAACGGAAAGTCATCGAGTAAAACAGAAGTAATATCCGGCGTCCCCCAAGGAAGTGTTATAGACCCTCTATTGTTCCTGATCTATATTAACGACATAGGAGACAATCTGAGTAGCCGCCTTAGATTGTTTGCAGATGATACTGTCATTTACCGTCTTGTAAAATCATCAGATGATCAATCCTACTTGCAAAATGATTTAGATAAGATATCTGTATGGTGCGAAAAAGTGTCAATTGACCCTGAATAAAGAAAAGTGTGAAGTACTAAAAGAAATCAGCTAACTTTCGATTAGGCGATAAGTCTCAAAAATCTGAGGGCTGTAAATTCAACTAAATACTTAGGGATTACAATTACAAATAACCTAAATTGGATCGATCACATAGATAATACTGTGGGTAGAGCAAACCAAAGACTGCGATTCACTGGCAGAACACTCAGAAGGTGCAACAGGTCTACCGAAGAGACTGCTCACACTACGCTTGTCCGCCCTATTCTGGAGTATTGCTGTGCGGTGTGGAATCCGCATCAGGTGGGACTGACGGATGGCATCGAAAAAGTACAAAGAAGGGCAGCTCGCTTTGTATTATCGCGAAATAGGGGAGATAGTGTCACAGACATGATACGTGAACTGGAGTAGCAACCATTTAAACAAAGGCGTTTTTCGTTGCGATGGGATCTTCTCATGTAATTTCAATCACCAGTTTTCTCCTCCGATTGCGAAAACATTCTGTTGGCACCCACCTACATAGGGAGAAATTATAATCACAATAAAATAAGAGAAATCAGGGATCGTACAGAAAATTTTATGTGCTCGTTTTCCCACGTGCCGTTCGAGAGTGGAACGGTAGAGGGACAGCTTGAAGTTGGCTCATTGAACCCTCTGCGAAGCACTTTATTGTGAATGGCAGAGTAGCCACGTAGGTGTAGATTTAGATGTCTCTTAAATCTCCCCTGAACTTCATCTCTGCTGCTTATATATGTAACTTTTCTTGTTTTGTTTACTGTCCACGATTTGGAACACTGTACAACACTAGACGCAGCAGTAACTTTATAGAATTTCACTTCTTTCCTTTCTTGATTTTTTCCTAAAGTTCTTCTAATTATTCCACAGATTGTTGCTCTATATTTATTAACCTTCTTCTCAATACCTTTGCCATAGTTAAAAGCAGTATCACATCCTAGGTAACTGAAGTCGTTACTTTTTCTAAAGCTTTCTCATTTAAAATTATTTTAGATCTGACTGGATTCATTCCTTTGAGAGCAGGTATCTTCGTCTTCTTTGAAGATATAGTTAAGTTATACTGCTATTTATAAATTATCTTTTTGTTCTTGTATAATTATCTGCTCATCAGCATATAACAGAGTATTTAATGGTACACTAGATTCTGTTTTAATCCCTAACAGTATTTCATCTTTCCACTTCATAACTAGGTCGGCAGAATATAAATTAAATGAAGCGGTGATAGACTGCGCCCTTGTCGAACACCCTGATTTATTAAAATTTCACCTGACGTTTTCGAACCTAAACTTATTACTAATATTGTATCTACAGTACCCTCGATACTTTATGGTATTAATAATGTATTTAGGAAAAATCTTTCCTATATTTACCACAAACACGGTCTGTTGACCTTATCAAATGCTTTTTCATAATTATAAATCCTTAAAGCTTTTCTAAGCCAAATTCCTGACGTTTCTCAGCAATTCCATTCATACAAATATATTATCACAACACGAACGCCGCTTCCTAAAGCCTGATTGTTCCTCTGAGATTACTACATCAGCGGTAGTTTGTAATCTTTGTTGAAGAACCATCCGATAAATTTTATATCCTGCATTTAGTAGATTTATTCCTCTATAATTTCCTGTCTTACAAAATATATAGAAATAACTTTAGCTGTGTTCCATTTTTCAGGTACAGAACAGTTGTTCCAATACATATTTAAAAAACTGAGGAAGCAAAATTCGAGACTAATCTCTCTATACTTGATTAATTCAGCATGAATGCTATCTAGGCCAGTAAATTTTCCATTTTAGTTACGTTTCGGGCAGCTTTTAATTCTTCTATGTCTATTTCATCTACAGAGTTGTTACAATTTCTTATAGAATAACTTTCTTCAGTATCTTCATCATACCATAAATTTCTGTAATGGTGTATCCATTGATTTTCTGTTGTTATATTAACGTTTGCAGTAACTTTATCTGTTTTATTCTCATGCTTAATAGGTTTAAACTATATAATCCGTCTTGTGTGAAAGTCATGTTCAACATTAGCTTTCCCAGGTTTCACTATGATATCTTTTTATCAAATTCTCTATTGTATTTCTTTTCTGCTTATATATTTCGCAGATTTCGCTTGTTCTGAATGTAAATAGGTATTGTAACCATTTTTCTGTAATATTGTTGGCTATTCCTTTTTCTATACTTATAGACCCCTTTTCCCATTTGATACTTTAATTTTCTCTAGTACATCATTAGCTGTTTTCAACATAGCTGGTTTTAATCGTTACCATTCATCTTCAATATTGTCTTTAGTTTCAACTATGTGGAATTCGTGTGTGAGTTTTGATAGAAATTCTTTGCGCTTCCCTCGTGAAAAAGATGAACTTAATATTTCAAGTTCTGGTTTAGATTTTATTTAGCTTTGTGTGTGTATCCTTCATCTTGCTTGTATTTCAACCTTTGAAATGACTAGGAAGTTATCATATCTTATATACACACCTTTAAATACATGAGTATCTTGAACTTGAAAGCTTATTTTTTTTTATTAGGTGTTACATAGTCAGTTACTGAAAGTGAATCTCTTCCGTTCCATTTCAGCAAGATAATGCCAACCCGCACACAACAAGACTTTCTGATGTGTTGGCAGAAGAGCCAACACCGTGTTGCTAGAGGAGGCGTGGGGTATGACAGTGGCGACACGCGGGTCCGACGTATACTAACGGACCGCGGCCGATTTAAAGGCTACCACCTAGCAAGTGTGGTGTCTGGCGGTGACACCACACTTTCTATTACTTTTTTTCGTGTTTGTCAAACCCTAGGTTGGCCAGCAAGGTCGCTGGATCTCTCCCCAATTAAGAACGTTTGGAGCGTTGTGGGCAGAGCACTCCAACCAGTTCCGGATTTTGACGATCTAACGCGTTAACTAGACAGAATTAGGCGCAATATCCCTCTGGAGAACACGCAAAAAATTCTGTCAATCAATGTCAAGCCGAAAAAGTGCTTGCATAAGGGACAGAGCTGGACCATCGCCTTATCGACCTCCTCAATTTACGAAACATTTTCTCTTGAATAAATAATCCATTTTCTCTGTAACTCTAATGAGTTGCCTGTCTGTACCTGTAAATCACATCTACCGTTTTCCGTCCGAGTTGGCTAAGTCCTTCGTGGTGGGTCGCTGCTTCTTTTTCTTTTTGTCTTAGTGTATGTATGCTTACTGCTGAAAGAGCAGAAAACATCTGGCTAAAATATTTACTGCCTGTGCACAGAAAGGCAGCATCCTCGACTCCTGGTTCAAAGCAAAGATGATGCTTCTATACAAAAAGTATTCACGATCTGAAGAATTACCGTCCCATCAGTTTACTCCCTGTTACCTACAAAGTTTTCAGTAAAGTCTTGACCAATCGTATCAATGCAGTTGTATTAAACGCACAATTTCATAGAACAAGCTACAATGTGCAGTGGTTGTAGGAAAATTGGCCATATACACCCCTTGTGTGAAGTAAATAGTCGAGCCACTGAATATGGAATGTGATTGTGCATAGCTTTTATAGACTTTGGAAAGGCTTTTGATTCTGTCAGCCAGACTGCAGTCTTACGGATACTGGCCAAACGGAGTCTGGGAACAAAAGTACATACACATATTATGTGATAATATGTTTATGTGCCCCGATGACTTCTGTCTGCATAGAAAATCACATGAGGGTATATTCCATTGGAAGAGGATTAAAGCAAGGTGACTATATCCCTGAAACTGCTTATAGCAGCTCCTGAGGTGGCTAAGCCCAAAATCATTTGGAAAGAAAGAGGAATTACAGTAAATAGGAAAGGATTCTCTATCTTGAGGTTAACAAACAAGGTAGTAGTACTATCCAACAACATGATGGAATTGCAATCCTCTATAAAGGATTTATCAGAGAATTGCGAAAAGGGCGATCTAATGATAAATCTGTCCAAAACAAGTAGTAATGCACAAGAAGTGGATAACTGCAAGAAAAATAATACTGAACAACAACTATCGAAACAACGTTAACGAATATGTTTGTCTGGGACAGTTTATTGAAATAAAGGACAAATAAAACCTGAAATTTTGGCCGATTGAAGATAGGCTGGCGGGTTTATGGAAGAAACACCACGGCTTTTAGATCTCATACACCATCGACTTTACTAAAGTTTCTTCTGAAACAACATATTCTTCCCGTATTAACATATGGGTGTGAAACTTGGATTTCAAATGAGTTTGTCATGGAAACTACGAACGTCTCAGAGAGCTATGGGGGGATCACTGCTAGGGATCACTAAGACAGACCGGAGAAGATGTGAAGACATAAGAGCAAGAAGAGGCATTCCGGAGGTTATGGAAAGGTTAAAGGCTGTAAAGTGGAAACGGGCAGCATATATCACACGAAAACACGGCCGAAGATGGACGAAGGCAGTACTAGACTGTTGTCGCAGAAAAAGACGAAGACCACGCCGCAGATAACCCAACCGCTGGGATGAACAACTGAAGAAACTTGCAGGCTTCATCGGGCAGTGGACAACAGCAGGGAATAGAAGTGTATGTAAACAGCTCGCTGAACAACAAACAAATAAGCCGTAGGAGTACGTCAAGTAGAATGACCATACACACCAAATTGTAGGAAAAGCTTCTACTTCTACCTCTATAATCTTCGAACACCTCTGAAGTGCATGGCAAAGGGTACGTCCCACTTTACCACTTATTGGGTCTTTACATCATTCTACTCACGTATGGAGCTCAGGAAGAATGATTGTTTAAATGCCTCTCTACGCGCTGTTATAGAGCTAAACTTGTCGTCACGATCCCCTTCTCTTTCGTGAGTCATCAAAAAATGTTCAAATGTGTGTGAAATCTTATGGGACTTAACTGCTAAGGTCATCAGTCCCTAAACTTACACACTACGTAACCTAAATTAACCTAAGGACAAACACATCTCCGAGTAGCAATTGAAACATACATTATTCCCTGGTGTCTTAAGAGATATCCTATTTATAGAATGAAGCCTTTCACGGCGGAATGACATAGCTGCTGGTAAACTTTCCGGTACCTGAGGTCGTGGACCAAGAAACTCTCCGAATCCTTTTATAGACCACCTGGGTCAGCATTTGTAGTTGTACAGCGCTTCAGACAAAACTTGTAAAATATCATTAGCAATTTTCCTGATCATGCCGTTGTAATATGGAGTGACTTCAACTTCCCAGGTATAGATTAGGAGTGTTACGTCATCAAAACTGCTGCCAGAGACAGGGACTCGTGTGGCATTGTTCTGGATGTCCTGTTTGAAAATTACCTTGAGCAGATACGAGGGTTGGAACTTAAATAGTGGCAACTGTTTATTCATAACCGATACAAAAGAGTTATATGTTTTCACCTGTTACTGTCATTCAAAGCAGTCACCAGCGTTGTGTAGAACTCGTTGCCAGCGATGTGGAAGGTGTAGTATACCGTTAGCAGAGCCTGTACTGTTGATGGTGCGAATGGAGCGGTCTACTGCCTGTCGAATCTCTGGAACAGTTCTGAAGCGAATGCCACGAAGTGTTTCTTTCATCTCGGAATCACATAAAAGTCACAAGGACTTAAGTCCGGGGAGTATGGTGGATGGTACGGTACTTCACACTACCATCTACCGAACAGAGCAGCAACAGCTTGCGCTGTATGCGTCCGCGCATTGTCATGGAAAATGAAGGGTGGGATGCGCAGAAAGTGTCGCCGCTGCTTTCGCAAAGCTGGTCGCAAGTGATGCTCCAAAAACGAACAGTAATACTGTGTATTGACGGTCTGCCGTGGAGGTACGTAATGTGTTAGTATAACACCATCACAGTCGTACATGTGAATCACCATAACTTTCACCATACTGGGGCTCTGACGCACTTTCGATTTTCGCGGCTACCCATTATGACACCATTCGTTGGATTGACGTTTCAGGTTTGGCTCGTACGATGTGTCCCATGTCTCCTCCACTATTACTATACGGCGTAAGAAAGCCTCTCTTTCGCGCTCCAAGTGCGTCTGAGCAACGTCGTAACGCTTCCATTTCTGCATTTCCGTCAAGTCATGCGGAACCCATCGTGATGCAGTTCTTCGCATGACCAGGCATTCCTTCAGGATGCGAATCACAGTCGTGTGTGCTAATCCGGTTTCGTGGGCGAGCTCATGAATCATATGGCGTCGATCCATTAACGCGGCAACAGCATGCACTTTTTTGGTTCAAATGGCTCTGAGCAATATGGGACTCAACTGCTGAGGTCATTAGTCCCCTAGAACTTAGAACTAGTTAAACCTAACTAACCTAAGGACATCACAAACATCCATGCCCGAGGCAGGATTCGAACCTGCGACCGTAGCGGTCTCGCGGTTCCAGACTGCAGCGCCTAGAACCGCTCGGCCACTCCGGCCGGCTGCACTTTTTTTCAGAGAGGCTAGGACGACGTGCCCGATGCATGTCTGCCACAGTTTGTCCACCTTCGTTGAAGGCTTTGACCCAACGTGCCACTGTTCTGTACGGCAATGCCGATTCCCCGCACGCCTCTTGAAGGCCTTGATGACATTGTCGTGCTGTACGACCTCTGGCACATTCAATCTTGGCCCAACTCCGTTGCTCCTGTTTCGAAAACATAGTGACACCGTTACGTTAGACCCCTCGCTCATAAGTGACTGTGTTTCCCTCGAATGTGCGCTGGTGACGTGGGACGGACGAGTTCATTTGCTCGGAGGTAAGGTAGGTATGGCAACAAAACGTGTGTGCTATCAGCGACAATAGCAGATTCCCTTGCATAGTGTCTCCACAGCAGTGTTACCACAATTTAAGTTCCATCGCCGGCCGCGGTGGTCTAGCGGTTCTGGCGCTGCAGTCCGGAACCGCAGGACTGCTACGGTCGCAGGTTCGAATCCTGTCTCGGGCATGGGTGTGTGTGATGTCCTTAGGTTAGTTAGGTTTAAGTAGTTCTAAGTTCTAGGGGACTTATGACCTAAGATGTTGAGTCCCATAGTGCTCAGAGCCATTTGAACCATTTTAAGTTCCATCCTACGTAGTTAGAGAACCAGATCGTGAAGGTTACGTCTTAGACCTCCTGGAAACAACTGAACTTATCGAATCAGTTAACGTAGAGGAAGGTATCAGTGATGACAGCATCTATGACGACGGGTCCTACGAGGAATGTTAGGAAAGGTAGGAAGATATACTAGCTCAGCAAGGGTGACAGGATACAACTTTCAGAATAACTCAGCAGCCAGCATCAAATATTCTGCGATGAGGACGAAGATGTGGAGAACAAAGGAAAAAATTCAAAAGCATCGTTCAATATGCCCAAGACAAGTATGTTCCGAGTAAGGTTTTAAGGGACGGGAAAGACGCACCATGGTTCAATAGCCGTGCTAGAAAAGCACTACGTAAACAAAGAGCACTTCGTCTCAGATTCAAGAGGAGTAAAAACCTAGCTGACAAATAAGAGCTGAACGGAGCAAAATGAGCGTAAGGAGAGCAATAACAGAAGCGTTCATTGATTTTGAAAGTAAGACTTTGCCAACCGACCCGAGAAAAAACACTAAGAGATTTTGGTAGTATGTAAAATCAGTAAGTGGGTCAAAAACGTGCGTTCATTCTCTCAGATACCACACCGGCACCGAAACTGAAGATAACAGAGAGAACGCCGAAATACTGATTTCGGTCTTCCGAAGTTGTTTCACCGCGGAAGATCGTAACACTGTCCCTCCCTTCAATCATCGTAGGAACATCGACATGGCAGATATTGAGATAACCGATCGCGGAATTCTAAAGCAGCTACAATCGCTAAGTGGTTGAAAGGCTTCAGGACCAGATGAGATACCTATAAGATTCTATAAAGATTATGCAAAAGATCTTGGTCCCCATCTAGCAGTAATTTATCGTAGATTGTTTGAGCAACTAAAGGTACCTGGGAGGTTCGGAGTGCCAGCAGCAAGGGCATCCGGCCAACCCCTGTGACTAACACTGCCAACTCAATAGTAACCAGGCTGACACCGACTGGAAAAAAGCGCAGGTCCTTACTGTTTTTAAGAAAGGCTGTAAGACAAATCCACACAATTATAGACCTGTATCGTTTACGTCAATCTGTTGTAGAATTATGGAACATGTTTTACGCTCAAGAATTATGACGTTCTCGTAAAATGAACATCTGCTCTAAAAAAATCAACATAGATTCCGCAAACAGAGATCTTACGAAACTCAGCTCGCTCTGTTCCTCCATGAGATCCAAAGCGCAGTGGACAACGGCGCTCAGGTTGATACCGTGTTCCTTGATTTCAGTTGGGTATTTGACACCGTCTCGCATTACCGTTTAATGAAATAAATAAGTATCGGAGCAGACCTGCGATTGGATTCAAGACTTTGCAGACAGAACTCAACACGTCGCTCTTAACGGAACTAAATCGACAGATGTAAAGGTAATATCCGAGTACCACAGTGACGTGTGATATGACCGTTGCTGTTTACAATATATATAAATGTTTGAGTAGAAAGCGCCGGATGCTCTTTAAGGCTATTTGCAGATGATGCAGTTGTCTATACCAAAGTAGCAACGCCAGAAGATAGTAATAATCTGCAGAACGACCTGTAGAGAATGGATGAATGGTGCAGTATCTGGCAGTTGAACCTGAAAGTAAATAAATGTAACATATTGCGCATACATAGGAAAAGAAATCCACTACTGTACAGCTACGCTATTGATGAGAAACAGCTGGAGTCAGCGTCTGCAGTAAAATATCTAGGCGTAACTACCCAGAGCGACCTTAAGTGGAATGACCATATAAAACAGATAGTGGGAAAAGCAAACACCAGACTCAGATTCATCGGAAGAATGTTAAGGAAATGTAACTCATCCGCGAAAGAAGTGGCTTATAAGGCTCTTGGTCGTTCGATTCTTGAGTATTGTTCATCTTGCTGGGATCCCTATCAGGTAGGACTGATAGAGGAAGTAGAGAAGATCCAACGAAGAGCGGCGCGTTTCGTCGTGGTATCATTTAGCTGGCGAGAGAGCGTTACGGAGATGCTAAACAAACTCCACTGGCAGACGTTACAAGAGAGGCGTTATGCATCACGGAGAGATTTACTATTGAAATTTTGGGACAGCACTTTTCAGGAAGAGTCAGACAACATATTAGTTTCCCCCGAATAAATCTCGCGTATTGACCACGAGGAGAAAATTCGAGAAATTAGAGCCTATAGGGAGGCTTACTGACAATCACTTTTCCCACGCACGATTCGCGAGTAGAACAGGGTTGGAGGGATGAGATAGTGGTACCGAGTGTACCCTCCGCCACACACCATTATTCGGCTTGCAGAGTATGATGTAGACGTAGGTGTTCTGTTCCTGACGTTTCATGCAAGAATGCGCTGGATATCCTCACAGGCACTCTTCCGCTGAGTCTTGCCGACTGACCTGTCGGAAATCCGAGAGCGGCATGAATACTGTAGGAAAGGGGATGTGGTCAAAGTAACACGTGATGATCAGAGATAATCCTTGTCAGAGATGAAACTTAACTATCCATTGTCGTCTTGCCAAAGATAAAACTGTGTAGCGATTCTCCAGAGCTACTGTCCATATTTCGCTAAGTTTCATTGCCTCCTCTCACCCATTAAAATAATCCTAATGCTTGTAAATTTCAATAGATTCTCTACATAGTCGTGTATAATAATTTGACGTTGTAAACAAAAAGAAAACGTCAAATTCTTATCCACGGCTATTTTTTTTATTCAATCTTGCTTCAGTTATCAACTCCAACGTCATACCTTCCTTTCTGGTGCCTTTACCTCTCCTAAAGCCAAATTGATCGTCATCTAACATCCTCAGTTTTCTTCTTCAATCTTCTGTACAGTATTCTTGTCAGTAAAATGGGTGCATAAATGGAGTTTCCCGAAAGTCTGACGGTATGTCGCCAGTCTCACACATTCTAGCCACCAACGTGAACAGTCTTTTTGTTGCCATTTACACCAACGATTTTAGAAATTCTGATGGAATGTTATCCATCCCTTCAGCCTTATTTGATCTTAAGTCTCGCTAAGATATTTTAAATTCTGATTCTAATGCCGGAGTCCGTATGTCTTCCCTGTCGGCTCCCATTTCATATTCTGTCTCGTCATCAGTCAAGTCCTTTAATGTATTCTTTCCACTTACCCTTTCCACTCTCTGCAATTTCTATTGCACTCTTCATGTTTCCACCCTTGCTTTTAATTTCACCGACGGGCGTTTGAACTTTTCTATAAACATGCTGAGTGACTTCTTTCCACAATCATTTCTTTTTCGATTTCTTCATATTTTTAATGCGGCCATTTCGCCTTGGCTTCCTTGTACTTGCTATTTATTTCATTCCTAAGCGACTTGTTGGTGGATATCCCTCAACACTTTGTACTTCCTTCTTTCGCTGATCAACTGAAGTATTTCATCTACTAGTCATAGTTTCTTCTCAGTTACCCTCCTTGTACCTGCTTTTTTCTTTCCAATTTCTGTGATTACCCTCTTTAGAGATGTCTATTCGTTTCAGCTGAACTGGCTACTGAGATATTCATTATCTCAGTATCTATAGCCACAGAGAACTTCAGACGTACCTCTTCATTGCTTAGTACCGTCGTACCCCACTTCTTTTCTCACTGATTCTTCCTGACTAGTCTGTTAAACCTCAGCCTACTCTTCATCATTACTAAATTGTATTTTGAGTCTATATCTGCGCCCCACATTCTAATATCTGGTTACGGACTCACTGCCACACTATGACGTAATATAACTGGAATCTTCCCGTATCACCCGGCCTTTTCCCAGTATTCCTCCTCCTCTTGAGATATTTGAACAGATTATTCACTACTTATGATATTTATTGCATAACTCAATAGCCCCTCTCCTCCCTCGTTCCTAGCACCAAACCCACATTCTCCTATAACCACCTCTTCTACTCCCTCCCCTATAACCGCATTCCAGTCCCCAAGACTATTAGATTTTCATCTCCCTCTGCGTACTGAACCACCAGTTCACTATCCTCATACACTTTCTGTACCTCTTCATTCTCGGTTTGGGACGTCATCATGCGTACCTGAACTACTGTTGTCGTTATTGGTTTGCTGTAGTTTCTGATGAGAATAACCCTATCACTTACTTGTTCACAATATCTCACTCTCTGTCCTACCTTCCTATTCATAACGAATACTTATTTCACCACAACATTTTCTGTTGCTGTTGATATTATCCTACACTTGTCTGACCAGAAATCCTTCTCTACATTCCACTGCGCTTCACTAGCCCGAACTATATCTATATTTAGGCTTAGCTTGACCCTTCCAGATCTTCTAGCTTCCGTACCACGTTCGAACTTCTGACGTTCCACGCCCCCACTCATACAATGTGACCTTTCTGTTGGTTATTCAATTTTTTTCTCATTGACTCCACCCCGTTGGCAGTCTGCTACCTCAGATCCGAATGGGGGACCTAGTCCGGAATCTTCTGCCACTGGAGAAACCACATGACACTTTTTCAGTTACAGGCGACAAGCCCAGTGGAGACACATTATGTGCCTATAATTCAGTTTCTTTCCATTGGCTTTTACATCATCATACCGTTGATTATTATTGATTTCGCGCCTTTTAGGGGCAGTTTCCCAACCCAAGGGCAATAGAGTGTTCTGAACCTCTGTGCGCTCCGTCTCCTTCTTCGAAAAGGCTGTTGGCATGCCGAAGATGGCTAGTTAAGCTTAAGTCTTCGGCCGCCATTGCCGATGATTTTTATTCAAACTTTAAGCAGTGACGGGTCTCAAACCTGGGACCGTGAATGTTTTGATTATCAGTTAAAGACATTATCCCTCGACCACGAGTGCTTCCTTTATTTGCAAACGTCTTCCAGTTCAGTTCTTTAAATATCTCTGTGACACTCTCCCTCGGGCCAAACAAACATTTGATCATTTTTGCTGCCCATCTCTGTATATATTCAGCAGCCGTCGTTAGTCCGATGTGATATGAGTCTCACACACTTGAGCAATATTCTAAGATGGGTTGCACGAATGATTTGTAAGCAATCTCCTTTGTAGACTGATTGCGTTTCCGTAGTCCTATACAAATAAACCGAGGTCTGGTACCTGATTAACCCACGAAGGAGTGTATGTAACCCACTTCATGACCCTACTATGTGTTATACCCAGGTATTTGTATGAGTTTGCCAATTCCAACTGTTACTGATATTACACTGATCAACCAGAACATTATGACCACCCATCAAATGTCGATATAAACCCGTCCATGCGACAGAAGCCTCAGCTGGCGAGGAATGACCGACATGGTGCGTGTAGTATCAGTGAGCGTGTTGCCCGTCTGTAGAACAGTGAAGGCGGGCGATCTATCTGAGTTTCACCGGGGGCAGATTGTATGACCCGGAGTCTCGCCACGAGCATTTCGGAAACCGCACGCCTTGTCGGGCTTTCGAGGAGTGTAGTGGTGAGTGTCTTCAACACGTGGTGAAACCAAGGTGAAACAACGTCCAAACGTCTTGGGGTTTGGCGGCCACCCCTCATTATAGATGTCGGACGTCGTGAGCTGGGCAGACTGTTAAAACAGGACAGGCGGCGAACTGTGGCAGAACTAACATCAGACTTTAATGCTAGGCAGAGTACAAGTGTGTCTGAACATACAGTGACGACCCATGCATGTGCCGACGTTAACACCTCGGCATCGGCAACTACGACTGAAATGGGAACTTGACCACCAACGCTGGATGTTGGTGCCTTCGCAGAGCGTTGCATGGTCTGACGAATCCCGACACCTTCTTCATCATGCCGGTGGGAGGGCGCGAATCCTTCGTTTTCCAGACACCTTTACTACGTGACGGAGACGGCTGGCGGTGGCTCCATTATGCTCTGGGGAACATTCACGTGGGCATCTACATGTCAGTGGAGCTCGTGAAGGGACCATCACGACCTGTGAGTATCGTACGTTGGTTGAAGACAACATACACCTCTTCATGACGATCATGTTTCCGACGGCAATAACATTTTAATCAAGATGATATTCCATTTCATAAGGCCAGGAGTATGATGGAGTGGCTGGAGGAACACAGTGGCGAACTCCAATTGATTTTTCGGCACACCTCCCAACTCGCCGGACCTGACTCAACTGAACACATCTAGGATGTGATTGTACGGCCCCCTCCCCTCCGCCCCCGGAATTAGGGGAATTAGTGACTTGTGTGTGCAGATATTGCGCCAGCTCACTCCAGCAACCTACCAATGCCTCTCTGCTTCCATACCACGACGCGTCGCCGCATTTATCCGTGCCAAGGGTGGACATACCGGCTGTTAGGTATGTGGTCAGTGTATATTCAGAAGATACTATGATTTTTCGGTTCGTGAAATGCGCTATTTTATATTTAAACAAGTGTCAGAATTCATTAGTAAAATCTTAAGCGAAGGCCATCACCCACGGAAAATGTGAAATAAGAAACACTTGTCAGACTGTTTCCTCTCTGATACTCAGCAGTACGGCATCGTTACCTATTAGATTAATAGACGACACAAAGAAAATGTACCGAAGAGAGGAACAATTGACCAGGGCATCGTTTATCAAGCGCCATATGTTATGGAGGCGTTCTTCCAACTGCAGCAGTAAATGCAGGAAGAGAGCTGTCGTGCATCAGAGAGACGTTTCCTGTTGAATTACCGAGAACGTATGCTTAAAGAGTGTGTGGTCAATATTTGCTTTCTTCCAGATGTATCTCGCGAGATGACCACGACGCGAACGTCGAATATATTAAAGCTCATACGGAAGATTACCGGCAATTGCTGCTCTCTCGCACGTTTGCGAATGGAAAACGGAAGGGCGGAAATGATCGTGGTACCTGAGTTACCACCAACCACGTGTTGTAAGATGATTCGCATAGCATTAATGTAATCGTAGACGTAGAGAGTCACTAGTAAACTCGAACTGGGCCACTAGAGGGCGAATACCCGACAGAGACAACGGGCTTCACGGATAATTGTCCAAGAGTGTATCCGGGCTTCGTCTTTTTTTTCCGAGTCATCAGTCATGTTTCCTCTCCTGTGACATCTTCTTCTCAGAGTAGCACTTGAGCAACATACGTCCTCATTTACTTGCTGGATGTATTCCAATCTCTTCCTTCCTCTACAGTTTTCGCTCTCTTCAGCTCCGTCTAGTATCATGGAAGTTATTCCCTGATGTCTTAACAGATATCCTATCATAGTGTCCCTTCTTCCTGTCAGTGTTTTCCACATTTTCATTTCCTCTCCGATTCTCCGCAAAACCTTCTCATTCCTGACCTTATAAGACCACCTAATTTTCAACATTCGTATGCTGCACCCCATCTCAAATGCTTCGATTCGCTTCTGTTCTGGTTTTCACACAGTCTGTGTGTCACTACCATACAATGCTGTGTTTCAAACGTACGCTTTCAGAAATTTCTTCCTCAAATTTATCCCTATGTTTGATACTAATAGAATTCTCTTGGCCAGGAATGTCCTTTTTGCCAGTGTCAGTCTGCTTTTGAAGTTCTCCTTGCTACGTCCGTCATTGGTTATTTTGCTGCCAAGTTATTAGAATTCCTTAACTTCGTCCATTCGTGACGATCTGTCCTGGTGTTAAGTTTCTCCCTGTTCTCATTCCTGCTACTTCTCATTACTTTCGTCTTCTTCGATGTATTTCGGGTTCTTATTCTGTTTTCATTAGATTGTTCATTCCCTTCAGCTGATCGTGTAAATATTCTTCCGTTTCACTGAGAATAGCAGAAGTATAGACAGAACAGTAAGGGCGAAAATTTACATCAGTCTTACACACTTTTCAATCCGAACACTTTGTTCTTGGTATTCCACTCTTAATATACCTTTTTGGCTGTGGTGCATGTTCTGCATTACCCGTCTCTCCCTTTTTGCTCTTGTACATGTTGTACGAGAGTAATCCCAAAAGTAAGATCTCCTATTTTTTTATAAGTATATAGGCCTGTTTATTACTACAATGGTTTACATTAGTTTACAGCTTGAATATTTAGCTATTTTTCGACATAATCACCATTTCTGCATTTTCGTACACGCTGTGCCATTTTTTGTATGCCCGTGTCATACCAGCTCACCGACAGCTCCGCGGCTTTGGCGAGTAAGGATGCCGCCACTGGCGTGATTGTTGCTTAGTCTCAGGTGTAAAGTGGTATGCCCAGGTTTTTGTAACCCGTGACAATTGAGTCCAGAAAGTTGTCCTGCTCGGCTGCAA
The DNA here is from genome assembly GCF_023898315.1 of Schistocerca nitens. Classification (NCBI taxonomy): domain Eukaryota; kingdom Metazoa; phylum Arthropoda; class Insecta; order Orthoptera; family Acrididae; genus Schistocerca; species Schistocerca nitens. Next base: position 102,367,087 of record NC_064614.1, on the reverse strand, counting down.
GGCGATGAAGAAATCCGCGGGAAGCATCAACTCGTTGTCGCATGTGGTCCTCAGTCAACATGCGTGGCACCCATCTTGCGCACACCTTCCGGTAGTTCAATGTTTCCGTTAACATTCTGTGAACGGTGCTTTGGGAAAACTCAGGAACCAACGTGCAGAGATCATCCAGGGTGACCCGCCGATCTTCACACATGCTTTGCTCAACCTTCAACACTGTCTCCTCAGCAACTGATGGTCTCCCGCTCCTTTGTTCGTCGTGAATTTAGGTCCGACCACATTCAAACTCTCTACACAACTTACGAACATTTTTGACATCCATGCACCACTCACCATACACTTCCGTCAATTGGCCATGGATTTCAATCGGCGCAGCGCCCTTTGCGTTCAAAAACCGAATAACTGCGTGCAATTCGCACTTGGCGGGAACATCCAACTGGAGCTCCATTCTCAACGGCTGCCGAGCCAAGACTGAGCGCCTCAGCACGGCGTGCGCAGGTTTACACACAGCGCGTGAAGCACTCTTCGTAACAGTGGGACCAACTGTACCAAAAGAGAATTCTGTACTTATAAAACAATATCCTCAGAATTCCGGACGTCTTTCACCGTTTCATGTTGTCGAACACTTTGTCCCGGTCGACAAACCCTATGAAAGTGTCTTGATTTTTCTTTAGTCTTGCTTCCAATATCAAGCGCAACGTCAGAGTTGATTCGCCGGTGCCTCTACCTTTCCTAAAGACAAACTGATCGTCATCTCACACGTCGTCAAATTTCTTTTTGGTTATATCCGGTACATCTTAATGATGCGACATATCGTACCCAGTCAAGGCATGTAGTCGAAATACGATCGATGTACGACTCCCAAGACGGTACTACAGTTCGTCTGAGAGTTTTTTGATTTTTAAGTTCAAAGCATCTGTGCATTACATACATAACCCTCTAGACCAGGGGCGGGCAGGAATCCTGCACATGTGCGGTGCACTTGCAGGCGTGCAGTTAACAGGTGTTCTGCGTGCACACAGGGGCAAGCTGGCCACCCGCTTATCCCCATCCCCTCCGTACCTTCTGTCCGCTCCTTCCTGTGCAATGCATTTTGTTTCCTAGCTTGCTTTATTGAATGAAGGAATAAGGTTAGTAGGAGTGCTTGAAATATATCGTGGTTTGAAAGAGTATCTATTACCTACGATACGTTTTATTTAATTATCACAGGTGGAGTGGAACAAAATTTCTACATACAGACAAACGCAAACAGTTACTTAAATTTTCATCTCTGATGTTTGCTCTTAACCGACACTTACTAATTCAGCAAATGGTTTTCCAGCTCTCGCTATATTAAGCGCAATCTTATAACTGTACGTACCGCTGGGCTATTATTGTTGTCGTCCTGAAAAACTGAAAACAGTGCTCCATAAAATGTTGAATCAGTTAGATGAGAGACATGGGGAAAGAAAGTCGCAGATCTTTCGTGTATATTCAGAAGATACTATGATTTTTCGGTTCGTGAAATGCGCTATTTTATATTTAAACAAGTGTCAGAATTCATTAGTAAAATCTTAAGCGAAGGCCATCACCCACGGAAAATGTGAAATAAGAAACACATGTCAGACTGTTTCCTCTCTGATACTCACCAGTACGGCATCGTTACCTATTAGATTAATAGAAGACACAAAGAAAATGTACGACAGATTCATCTAGTATCGTCAGATCGCTCTTCTTAAGCTCAGTCAATTTCCCCATCCGCTCAGAATCCGACAATAAATTGTACTCGTCCTTCTGAAAATTGTTATAATGGCCTTCAATACCAAACTTCCGCTGACCAGCGAGAATACTGCCACATATTAAACATTTAGAATTTTCACATTTTTGCACAAAGAAAAAATGATTCTCCCATTACTTTTTGAAAGATAGCAAATCTCCACTTCTCCGTTTCCTTGATTCACTCTGCATTTTCCGGTTCTTGAAATACAACGTTGACCACGTAGTGGTCCCTTCGCTTCAACGTCCGCGGCTTAGCCTGGCACTCGTACTACACTGCCGCCACCTGCCGGCTGTCGCCACTGCCCCAGTCGACGACTGCACGCGAGCAGCACACGTGCAGCGCTGTGCGCTCATGAGCCGCGTGCAACGTTTGCCCGCCCCTGCTCTAGACTGTTATCGTACTTCTTGGGTTTTGGTTGTGCTCGCAATACTTACCAGTTTTATAAAATAAAGCCAATTCTCTCTCCAGCTATCTCTCTGACTCACCAATCTCTCTCTCTCCCTCCCTCTCTCTCTCTCTCTATCACACACACACACACACACACACACACGCACACACACACACACACACACACACACACACACACACACACATATATATATATATATATATATATATATATATATATATATATATATATATATATACGGAATAAACAATAGTCTATAACTTGCACTGAGTGAAAAAGAAATTTTGGTAATTACAATGGGGACCCATTCATTGTAAATGAAACCCCTAACTACCTAGCAGAGGGCAATGGGGAGTACGTTAGTATTAGCGGAAACTACGTAAGGAATCATTACTTAAACAATAAATGACACCATCGCACTGAAAATAGTTCGTTACACTGGTGAAGTAAACGTAGGAAGACTCCTCAAGCCTTTCCATGACTTTTTTTTCGATTCTGCTTCTTAGCACACAAGCATACAACATTCCAAATACCTTTTGGTTTACTCTATCACATCTAAAAAATTTTATAGATGTGTTACAGTTTTAAAAGTTAGAATTTTAAAAGATTTTTCCTGGATCGAAAGGACGTACCTATGTTGTCGACACCAAGTGCGTTCGCTTTGGACTCCTTCCCCTTCTCGGTGCGAGTGCACGTGTCTCCTGGGTTCTTCCACCATTTGTCGTACAGGATCTGGATCTCACCCTTCTCCTGTAGCTCCAAGATAGCCAGCGAAATTTTGTCTCGCCATGGAGACCCTGTAACAGATACACTGGTATATTAAAGACAGAAGAAAATCCATCAAATCTAGAGATTTTTTTTAATATGTTTGACAAAGCAAACACGTGCGCTGCATCACAGTGCGGACAGTGATGATCCTCCTGTATCACCTGAAGGGGCCTTAGAGGCATGTTTTAAAAATTATAACAGCAGGTCTGGATCTTAAAAAGGAAGTTACGTCTTTCAGAATGTAAGTTGAGTGTAACGAATTGTCTAATAACTACAGATTATGGATTGAGAGAAGCTGAAAGAAAGACCACAGTAATGGGGAGTAGCAAAAATGAGTTTAGCGATAAATTTAACATCACAATTGCAGACCACGAGGTAGGAGAAGACAAAAAGTTCTACTACGTTGGGAGCAATGCAATTCATAATCGAAGAAGCAAGGAGGACGTAAAGAGCAGATTAGCACACACCCAATTTTAATTCTAAATTGTGTCCTGTCTTTAGTTTCTTGCTTATTTATACCAGTTTCTTATACATCTTTCTTATAAAACTTGATGGATTTTCCTATGTCTATTGGGTTTGCCTTTTAATATTTCAAAATGCTGTACCATTTTTCTTTTCAATCTGCTAGCACTCTTTCTATCTCAGTGTCCATAGAACGATAGTCTTCGTTTCCTAATTTCATCTCTCATTTTGCCGATACGATTATGTACATATCTGTTACAGCTTAATTTAAATTATAATTCATTGCTTTGGCTTACATCATTACCGCAGATAAACGTGAAGCTCAATATGTCTCAGGAACATCGCCTTTATATGACTCAATTCAAATCTATCTAATGCGGCTCTATTTCCAAAGAACAGCCTCACAACCTGTCCTATCTTTTTTCTTTTCTCTTTGTCATTTTTATTGGTCTTAAAATTAGTTCTTTTGATGCATATGCGCAATCTGGCCGAAATTCTGTATTGTAATGATGAATATTTCTGTTTCTACAGAATTCATTTTAATGTTAACATTTTTATTACGTGAAATGTTAAGTCCTTGTTTCTCTGCCTTGCTCTGATTGCTTCTTTTCTCCCTCCATTACCTCAATAACTTCTCCTAGATACCTAAATTTTTGTAATCTTCTGATATTTTGATACTTTGGTCATAATTTTGCTGATATTTTCATACTTCGTGCATAGTTTTGATGGTACAGACTTATTGTTTGTCATTACTCCAGTAGTAGCGATTTTCTTGCTGTTGGAATGTATCTATCCGTTTTTGTGACAGAGTTGCAGAAACATCTCATCATCTGCAAACGACAAACAATTTTCAGATCATCCATTTTCCAGCCAACTTGTAGGCCTATTCCGCTCTTGAACTTAGATTCTGCCTATTTCATCCCACGTTTAGTACAGTTTAACAAGACTGTCTAATTCCTGTCTTAATCTCAAATGTATCTGAAATATCTCTCATTACTTCTTTCAGAACAACACAAATACAGCACTAACTGCACAACCACTTGTCACATCCAGCCACAAGATTTAAAATACACATTTGACGCTGTAGGTATGTCGAAAGAAGGCAACCACTTACATATTTTTTTATGTGTTTAAACCCTGTTGTGTTTCCTTATCTATTCCAAGTTATTACAGGGCCTTAATTGAGGTCAGTCAGGCTGTACCGTCATAATCCATTTTGAAATATAGAAATGAACACCAATATTCTCTAGCTCTTTTAGTCGCTTCAGACTACTCATTTGTTCCACATTGAGTCTGCCTCTCCTAACGGTGCCCGAAATTGCCCTACGTCGGCATCCAGCCAGCCTCAATTGTGACAGATGCTGCAGCAATGATTTGTATGCTTTAGGAGTACCCTTAATCCACACTACTTGCTGACGTCTGTGTCGTAAACTTTTGTATGTAACAAGACGATTAATCCTCTTCTCCAGTCATTTGGTACCTTTCCTTCTTCAAACATTGTTTTCTCTGTTTAGTATGTCTTCTACAATTTTTAATAACTTCTGGTGTGTTATCATCTCGCGATGCTTTAATGTTGGTCGGCCGCTGTGGACAAGTGGTCCTAGGCGCTTCAGTCCGAAGCCGGGCAGCCGCTACGGTCGTAGGTTCGAATCCTGCCTCGGGCATGGATGTGTTTGATGTCCTTAGGTTAGTTTGGTTTAAGTAGTTCTAAGTCTAGGGGACTGACGACCTCAGATGTTAAGTCCCATAGTGCTTAGAGCCATTTGAACTATTTTTTATTTTAATCTTATTTAAGGAGTTCAGATACCCTCCTGTATTACTTCACGTTTGAAATATTCCAGTATACCTTTTGGCGCCTTACAATTTCAAGACCACTATCGAACTTGTTCTGTTAAGCTCTTCAATTTGGCGTTTTAGTTAATATGCTCTTGCGACAGGCACTATAACGTTTTCAACAAAACCAAGATGTTCCAAATACGTTCCATTAGCACGTATTACTTCTTAATTTTCCCAGTTAATGAACATAAAAAGTTCTTACAGAACATAAAAAGAAATCATGACCGTTCATGTTGTTATAGAGATGGAATTAGTGTCTTAAGTTATTATAAAATCAAGACGCTTTCAAAGACTGTTTAGGCGTCTTAAAATGGCAATCGTGGCATTTACGGTGTCACACGTGACAACACAATCAACAATCGTTGCTCATGATTGTCACAGCAGTGCAAATTAATTCTTTACTTGTATTTTTCTGTGTGTGAACAATAAAATTTGCAAATGCTCAGAAAATAGGCAAAAGTTAATTTTTTTATACGAATGAATAATTTTTTCTGCAGCATAGACGTCTGAAAAAAATTGCCTTTACTAACACAGGTATTCATATCGTTGCATTCTCTAGCAAATGCTTGAGTTTACATTTCACACATTCCCAAACTCAGTACGTTGATCGCTTCAGTGCTTCGATAGCCTTCTCATTTACCCTGTATTTACCGCGAATCTCTCGTCCAATGCAAATTCGCAAGCGACTAGAATAAAGCATCCTGTAGATAAGAAGGGTAAAACAACAGACCCGCAAAATTACGGTCTGTTGTCCTTAACATCGGTTTGTTGCAGAACTATTGAAGATGTTCTGAGTTCAAGTATAACAAATTTCCTTGGCGAAGAGAGACTTCTGTCCACAAGTCCGCACAGTTTTAGAACGATCGTTCAAGCGAAACTCAACTCGTTCTTTTCTCACATAATATCCTGCAAACCATCGGATGAAGGTCAACAGGCAGATTGCATATTCCTAGATTCCGGAGAAGCGTTTGACACTGAGCCCAACTGTAGACTCTTAAATAAGATCCGAACATACGGAACAGGTGCCCAGATATGTGAGTGTATCGAACATTTCTTAAGCAGCGGAACGCAGTACGCTGGCCTCGACAGAGAGCGTTCGTCAGAGACAAAGGAATCGTGAGGAGAGCTCCAGGTAAGTTGGATAGGAACTCTCTTGTTCTCTATACAGGGTGTATCATAATTAATAGCGTAAACGCCTACAGTTCGAAGTACACGAGACTAGAAGTAAAAAATCTCAGTAAACATGGTCTATAAAAGATATACCTTAAGAGCTATGATCACTTCTTCATCTTCAATATTCGATACTGTGTTAAAAATCTTTTCTACTGCAAGCTCATTGCTTTCCATATTTTGTGAGGAGATAGCATGGACCAAAACAATAAAAAACATTGCCGATAAACACGTGCTCTGAAGTGCATACCTAGCACACTAACAAAGATGAAGAAGTGCTCACAGCTCTTAAGACATGCATTTTAAAGCCCATATTTACTGGATATCTTTTTGTTGTTTTGGTCCATTCTACCACATCTCAAAATATGAGAATCAGAGAGCTTTCAGTAGAGGAGATTTGTTTCACAGTATCTAGGATGAAGAAATGGTCACCGCTCTTAAGGTACACGCTTTAGAGCCCATGTTTCCTGAGATATTTTTGTTTCTAGTATCGTGTACTTTAAACGTATGCTTTTACGCCTTTAATTACGATACACCCCGTATACATAAACGATCTGACGGATAGGGTAAGGATCAATATGCTACTGTTTAGTAATGGCGTTATAATGTGCAGCATATTGTCGTCGTTAACTAACAGTAGGTGAATACAGGCTGCTTGAAACAGTCACGGCGATTAAATGTGTAGGCGCAACATTGCAAATCAATACGAAACGGAACGTGCATGTATGGTCGATAGTAGGGAAGGCGAAAGATCGATTTCGGTTTATTTGGAGAATTCTAGGAAACTGATCTCATCAATAAAGGAGACAGCGTATAGAACGCTAATGCGACCTCCTCTTGAGAGTTTCAGATCCCCAACAGGTAGGTTTAAAGGAAGACGTCAAAGCAATTTAGAGGTGCGCTGTTAGATTTGTTACCGGTAGATTCTATCAACACCCGAATATTGCGGAGATACTCAAATGGGATGTCTGGAGAGAACACGAAGTTCTTTTCGCGAAACACTGTTGAGAAAAATTTAAACATCGGCATTTGCTACTGACTGCAGATCGGTTCCCCTGCCAACAATGTACATTTCGCGTGAGGGCCACGAAGACAAGATAAGAGAAGGGAAATCAGTGCTCCTACGGAGGCGTATAGATAGTCTTTTTCGCTTGCTCCACTTGTGAGTGGAACAGGAAAGAGAATGACTGATAGTGGTACAAGGTACCCTCTGCACTGCATCGTATGGTAGTTTGCGCATTACGAATGTATTTTTGTATGTGTGTAAATGGTCGTCCATCGCGTCAGTATATCCCGGGAAGATTACGTTCCCGGTTTCAGTCATGGTCCGACACACAATTTTAAACTGCCGGAGAGTTTGTCAAGAGCACTCATTCCGCTGCAAGGTGAAAGTTTCATTGTTGTAACTATACGATATTTCGACGAAAAAAGCTCCCCTGTTATTTCTTTGAAACCGATGGGTGGAGGTTTGTAGCTCTGTGGCTGGTTGGGGTGTGTTTTTCTGACAGTTTCCCAAAGAGGTCTGATGAATTCTAGGCTATTTATCCAGCCCTCTATTGCTTAAATATTCCGCAGGCTTAAACTGTGAGTGGCTTATGTTATACTATTTATTTCCAGCACGGACACGCACTCACAAATAGTATAAATGCATCCGGGTAAAGACTGACCCTGAAGACATAATTATACCTGTATGAAAAATGAAATGAAGGTGATCGGAACCTATAACCATTCGAAAGGCTGTTGGTCGACGTTCTTTGCTGCAGTGCATAGTTAAGACTAAAACGAGTACAAAATACAGGGTAGAAGATGTTAACAACGTAAATGAGTGTGGATTAGCGCCACGTTACATGTAGAACTCTGGAGGCCACCAGTATCAAGGAGTAGATTTCATCTCGCTGCTGGTCCTGCTGATGAGTAGGAGGAAGAATGGTTTTCCACATGGTGGTTTTGCTAACTTTACACGTTGAAAATGCCGTCACGTACCAAGAACAATTTTACTGACTATGACAACGACCGAGGAACTCTACGCTTACATTTTCTGAGACATTTTCCAGCTGGATGTTTCAGTATCTACAGGGTGTGCGTAACTATGTCCCAGGGAAAATTCTGCTCCAGTGTACGAAATTATATATATTTCGACAGTTACAGAGACACTTCTTCAGAGAATATACAGTAGATAATCTGTTAGTAATATGTGGAACATCAGGAATAACTCGACAAAGTAATGTGGAAAATAGCTGCTAAGTGGAGAAACCGAGCTCGGGACAGCCACTGAGGTGCATGATCGATCGCCTCCGTGTCTCCTCTGGCGGCGAGGCGTGAATGGGCCGCTAAAAGAGAGCAGACCGCAAGAAAGGAAACATTCATTTCCACTTCTCACTGTTAGAAATAAATTTTAAGAGCCTGCTTCTGCGGCAGACTTTTCGGGTATAACATTAAGCACAGCTCGAAACTGGTTCTTTCACTATTTCCACAGTGAGCCTCATGATTAACTGTACTGACAAATACCAAGTGAGGCGGTCCAATGGTTCGACACTGGACTTCCATTCGAGAGGACAGACGTTCAAACTCCAGGCTGGCTATCCAGATTACATTTACATCTACATCTAGATGGATACTCTGCAAATTACATTCAAGTGCGTGGCAGAGAATCCATCGAACCACCTTCACAATTCTCTATTATTCCAATCTCGTATAGCGCGCAGCTCTGATTTCCCCTATTTTATCGTGGTGATCGTTCCTCCCTATGTAGGTCGGCCGGCCGCGGTGGTCTAGCGGTTCTAGGCGCGCAGTCCGGAACCGTGGGACTGCTACGGTCGCAGGTTCGAATCCTGCCTCGGGCATGGATGTGTGTGATGTCCTTAGGTTAGTTAGGTTTAAGTAGTTCTAAGTTCTAGGGGACTGATAACCACAGCAGTTGAGTCCCATAGTGCTCAGAGCCATTTGAACCATTATGTAGGTCGCTGTCAACAAAATATTTTCGCATTCAGAGGAAAAAGTTGGGGATTAGAATTTTGTGAGAACATTCCGTCGCAACGAAAAACGCGTTTCTTTTATGATTTCCGGCTCAAATCCTGTATCATTTCTGTGACACTCTCTCCCATATTTCGCGATAATACAAAACTTGCTGCCTTTCTTTGAACTTTTTCGATGCACTCCCGTCAGTCCTGTCTGGTAAGGATCCCACACCCCGCAGCAGTATTCTAAAAGAGGACGGACAAGCGTAGTGTAGGCAGTCTCCTTAGTAGGTCTGTTACATTTTCTATGCGTCCTGCCAAAAAAACGCAGTCTTTTGTTAGCCTTCCCCACAACATTTTCTAAGTGTTCCCTTCCTTCCAATTTGAGTTGCTCGTAATTGTAATTCCTAGGTATTTAGTTGAATTTAGGGCCTTTAGATTTGACTGTTTTGTCGCGTAATCAAAGTTTTAGGAATTCCTATTAGTACTCATGTGGATGACCTTACACTTTTCGTTATTTAGGGTCAATTTTCACACCATTCAGATATCTTTTCTAAATCGTTTTGCAGTTATTTTTGATCTTCTGATGACTTTATTAGTCGATAAACGACAACGTCATCTACAAACAACCGAAGACGGCAGCTCAGACCGTCTTCAAAATCGTTTATATAGCTCAGGAACAGCAAAGGGCCTATAACACTCCCTTGGGGAACGCCAGAAATCACTTCTGTTTTACTCGATGAGTTTCCGTCAATTACTTCGAACTGTGACCTCTCTGACAGGAAATCACAAATCCGGTCACATATCTGAGCCGATATTCCATAAGCACGCAATTTCACTACGAGCCGCTTGTGTGGTAAAGTGTCAAAAGCCTTCCGCAAATCCAGAAATACGGAATCGATCTGAAATCCCTTGTCAGTAACACTCAACACTTCATGTGAATAAAGAGCTAGTTGCGTTTCACAGGAACGACGTCCGCCCCCGGTAGCTGAGTGGTCAGCGCAACAGAATGTGAATCCTACGGGCGTGGTTTCGATTCCCGGCTGGGTCGGAGATTTTCTCCGCTCAGGGACTGGGTGTTGTGTTGTCCTAATCATCATCATTTCATCCCCATCGACGAGCAAGTCGCCGAAGTGGCGTCAAATCGAAAGACTTGCACCCGGCGAACGGTCTACCCGACGGGAGGCCCTGGTCATACGACATTATTATTACAGGAAGGACGTTTTCTAAACCTATGTTGACTGTGTGCGAATAGACCTTTTCGTTCGAGGTAATTAATAATGCTCAAACACAATATATGTTCTAAAACCCTAATGCATATCGACTTTAACGATTTGGGCCTGTAATTTAGTGGATTACTCCTACTACCTTTCTTGAATATTGGTGTGACCTGCGCAACTTTCCAGTCTTTGGGTACGGATCTTTCGTCGAGCGAAAGAGGTTTTCTTAATCCATTAAGGCAAAATACACTATTTGCTCAAAGGTCGACTCCTCGTTTTATGACGGTTTCAACTCCGCTGGAGACATTTGTAACGCCGGAAATGCATATCCTCCTATTTCCATATATTGTACTATAATTTTTTTCCTTGGTTTGTTCCCTCAAGATATGACGTTTCTGTCTCTTTATATATTGTAATTGTTTTACTGTTTGTATATACATATTTATGCATTTATGTTGGTTTGTTTTGTGAATATTATTTGTATTTATACGCTGGGTCTGGCCTAGGGAAAACTAGGCTATCGAACGAATACATCGATAGGTCGTGTGGAGAACAAAAGTGTTTAGGATCTTTGGTAGTGTTAACTCTCCCGCGTTGAGCGCGGGGAGAGCAAGAGAGAGTCTGGTTGGTGTAGTGCGGTTGAGCAGGTGTGTTGTGTGACGCTCCCGCAAGTTGCCGGGCTTTCGGGGTTTGGCAGCATGTAATTGCGATCGACTGGCTATGGTAGTTTCTAGCACGGTGTCGCGGACGGGAAGCATTAGCTGGCACACATCAAGAGCCCGTTTCGCCTGGTGACCGTGTCGAGAAGAAGGCGCGCCAGCATCCAGCTTCTGCAACAGCGACGGCCGACAATGAGTGACTGTCGCCACCTCCTCGATCGGCGACTTCAAACCTTTAATCAACCAACAAGGAAGACTAAAAAAGCACGTAAAGTTTCAGAACTGTATGGCAGACCTCAGCTTTTCAAACTGTTCAAATCACAAAATTACAGCAACGTAGCATGAACCTTTGTTGCTCATTGTCCCAATTGCATTGGTAAGCAGGGTCCCTTCCTTTTCCGAAATGAATCCAAGTGTCGTTGAAATTCAAACGCCAGCATTAAAATAATATAATTAGATTTCACTACTTTAATTTCAAAGTTCAGTTAAAGTATTCATAGCTGGCTACAATATTTAGATTACACGAGCACAAGTTAAGAGTGCGAGTTTTGTTAGCATATTTTAGCTTACCTGTAACTGCAGCTCAGCTTGGTACGTACAAAATTTTACTATTGTTAATTGTTGAGAATCATTTAATTCAAGTTCAAAGTTAAATCTCTTATTTCTAAATTGCGTAGAGTCAAGTTGCTTTTGAAATGATTGTTGAGGTAGTCCAAGACTAACCGTATTTTACTGAATTTCGATGTGCTTCAGAAAGAAAGCTCACTATTAACTTCAGTCACTAAATTAACTTTCAATTTTCCGGTTTTATTAATTCTTTTGCTAAATTAAGTCAGAGTGTAGCGAAATTTATTACTTCTGACAAACTTTCAGTTTTCACACTACACGTGTCAACCTTCAGTTGCCACGCTTCTAGTGCTAATTATATGTGTAATAACCTTTCTTTTTCAGTTACTATAGTAATTGTCCTTAGGACTGGCGACCGTAATTTCCCCCAAATCTCAAATATCTAATTACCGCTAGTTAATTGTTAACGTAACGGCCGCACATTTACTTTCTTTATTAACTTTACCCCTTTCCAAACTTAATTTCCACCAGTTTCATTTGCATTTTTCCTTTCATTTAGATGTAACCCTTTCCTCCCTCTTTACCGACAGATTAGCTTCGGTGACGATTGCTTTTCCCAAATTTCCATTAGGTACACGCGGTTTAATTTTTCACTGTCATTAAGGTCGATAAGTGAGGGGGAGGTTACACATTTTCAATGAGGTGTCTGAATGCCTGTGTGGGGAAATGGCACCTCATTCTTCCTCATAACCCTAGACCACTAAAGGTAGTATGGTCAGAAGTGAAGTCCGGAGAATTGGCCATACTAAAACCCCTTTATCGGATTGCCACAGGGTGTATCATCATTTATTTCCCCAAGTCATTCGTTTCCAGCGATCCATTGAACTGTGGCGTCGCCCTGTATACCTCCTCAGTCGTCGATTACCAACGTCTACAGAAATGTAGGGTTTGTGAGGAGCTACTCGATATTGTACTCAATTCATTTTAACTTCCTACACACAGGCATTTTGCTAGCTGTACTGCTGGTACTTTGCAGCTCATGAGTGATTTCTATTGTTGATTTAATGCTGTGTTTTACAAGCACCCTTCGCAATGCCCGACAGTCCATGTCCGTCACTACATGAGATTTACTTAGCTGCCGGCCAGAGTGGCCGAGCGGTTCTAGTCGCTTCAGTCTGGAACCGCGCTACCGCTACGGTCGCAGGTTCAAATCCTGCCTCGGGGATGGATGTGTGTGATGTTCTTAGGTTAGCTAGAGTTTAAGTAGCTCTAAGTTCTAGGGGACTGATGCCCTCTCAGATGTTACGTCCCATAGTGCTCAGAGCCATTTGAACAATTTACTTAGCTGTGGTTGTTCTTTCGCATTTTCACCTCACATCCAGGTCATCAACCGGCATCTTGGGTACCTTTATAAGGGTTGAAATGTCCACTGAGAATCTGTTCCTCAGGTGACATCCAATGGCTGGTCCACGATCGAAGTCAATGAGCTCTACAGACCGACCTGTTCTGCTGTTTACTGCTTTTCTGTTGACAACTCAATACTCACGGCATCCTTTTATAATGGTAGGTTCACCTCTCGTGGCACCTAGTGGTCAATTCCGCATTACATGGAGGTATCCGTATACTTCTGATAAGACAGGTGTATCGTTACAATTGATTCTAAAAGAACACGGTGTATTTCCCTTCCCAACCTTGTCCAACGATGTTTGGGATCCGTGCTTAATGACATCTTAATTAGTGGGACGTTAAATCATAATCATCCTTATTTTATTTCCCTGACACGTAAAAGCTGAATTTCGGACTCTGACTCGGTTCCCAGTTACTTCAGCATATTTCAATGTTCGATGTCCATGGTTCTTAGTGGCAGAAATCTGACATTATATGTCACTGGAGATCCGCTGCGTCGCAGGCAGATGGTAACGTTGCGGTGGCAACTACACTCGACAAGAATCTCTTGCCACATTTACATGAATGAGTACCCCTTAAGCTGGTAACTGATATTAATTTAGATGTGAGGTGTGCAATCTCTCATTTTCTGTATCTTCAGACTAATTGCTCTTCGGGTCAGTAGTGACTTTTTTCTGTTTCCGACTCTGCAGCATTTCTTTCATGTTTCATTACTTATGAACTAAATCACTGGTGTCCTGTAATTATGAAAAAAGAGATATTTTAAACGACAGTGGTGTCACAGTTCCTTGCTGTATGTTTGCACTGTCACTGGGTGTTAACAGAATACAGCAAATAAATGAAAATGTTACAGCTAGAGGGGTGCTTCTCAACAAAGTGAAAACTGGATTGGAAGAATAAGGTATCAATAACACCGATCAAAATTTCAGTAAGCAGTTCATCTTTAATGTACAACGATTATGCAATCTGGTGTTTTAGTAACCTCTCTTCTTATCCAGTTCCACTAAACTGCTAACAAATATGATCGCATACAAGCTGGAGAGTTACCTGCCAAAGCCCTATGATAATCCGTCATCCCCACATTAAATCGTTAGAGTCGTATCTCGATGTATGTGCGATCTATAGGGCGGATTTAGTACACTTGTTACAATTTCCATTTAGAAGACGCCCTCATGCAAGAACTATGCCCATTGAATCGAGCTTGAGACTTGTACTGGAACTGGCTGTATGATCTCAGCTTACAAGCACAGAAAGTGATACCATGTTTTTGATACACAGAATTACAGTCCACACTGTGATTCAAGTCCTAAGGGTGGTTTGTGTTTGGACAGCAAGCCTTATTACTTCTGTTGAACAAGCGCTGGGGTTGTACACAAGATATCATGCAACGAAACCGTACCAACAGCTGGTTGGAAATTGTGGACTGTTTAAGGAGAGTTGTCGTTAAAATGGATGTGAAATTTAACCCTCGCTCTACGGACGTCCGGGGGAATTGTCGCTATAAACCATACGTTCAACTGCCCTCTGAATATGCTAAATCGAATATAACGTCTAATTCACAGTTACTGGCCCTATCTTGCTACGGTGTGTGTCTTCCAGAATATTCCTGTATACGGCGCTTCTCATCAAATGGTTCAAATGGCTCTGAGCACTATGGGACTTAACATCTGAGGTCATCTGTCCCCTAGAACTACTTAAACCTAACTAACCTAAGGACATCACACACATCCATGCCCGAGTCAGGATTCGAACCTGCGACCGTAGCGGTCGCGCGGTTCCAGACTGTAGCGCCTAAAACCGCTCGGCCACTCCGGCCGGTGCTTCTCATCCAATGAAACCATTTTCATACAGTGATCCCACATGCTTGGCAGATGTTTTCTACAAGATCATCGGAAGTCAATCTAGTTTCATGTGGGTCCTCGACCATTCCCCACTAATACTATGTGTGAACGTCTTCGGAGACAAAATATACTTCCACAGCATATAAAGGACTCGCTGAGAATATTGGACAGATTTTTCCGACTGAACATTTCGCAGTACTGATCAAACATAGTGAAGAACACGCCCTCTGTTGTTATAAGATATACTGCAAAATTTTGTGATGAAATGGTTAAAATCTCTTCCTGCTAGGAAGCTTTGAAACAGTTCCCTCGACACTCAGGTATGACGTGTGGTAAAGCAAGGTATGTTTCAGTGATTTACCCATCGGCGTGGCGATGCCGTAGCCCTTGGAATCCAGGAGGCCTCCGATCTGGGTGAGGTTGCAGTCCCTCTGTACGATGTAGTCCAGCATGGTGGACTCCATGAGGAAGGCGTAGTTGCCCTCCAGCACACGCTGGATACCTTCCTCGTACGTCGAGACGAACACCGATGGCTTCTTGTTCTCCATGAAGCGCCACATTTTCTTGTACGTTTCGATCATCGAATCCTGTAGACACAGTGCAAAATACACTGCTCAAAGGAATTAGGGGAACATGATTGGGGCGTCTGCCATACCCCATTGAGCAATAATTAAATACTGGGTAGGTTACATAATTATACCTTTATCATTCAGAAATTAAGAACACAAGAAACCATCATTACATCCTCAATCGTTCAAATAAAAAGAACTGAAATGTCCGTGAGGTTTCTAAAACAAAGTGGAAACACTAATTCTGGGTGTGAGCGTTAATCACTATCTGACACCTATGTAACAAACTCCAAATAAATCTGCAGGGGTCACACTATGGTATTCGTTCCCATTCTTCAGTGAGAGCCATGAGAGTTCTTGGATAATGTGTAGTGGGACAGGGCGATTACGAACACGTCTGTCGAGCATGTCCCACATAATCATGATGGGTTTTACGCCGGGACACACCACAGGCCATTCGACTACTTTAATGTCCAGGTTTCGCGAAGACGTCCTTGCTGACGACCGCCACGTAAGCATTAACTGTAAACTTTCGTTACTAACTCGAAAATGAAGGATTTTAAGACACGTGTTGATACGAACTTTTTTCTGGTTTTTGTGTGAGGAACCTGCACCAAAGTTTGTATAAGTACTTACGAAGCACCCTGCATATTTCACAAGCATTTAACATATTTTCCCACATATGTACATATATTTCGTCAGTATCTGTAGTGAATTTACTGCAGTTCCGTCTGAATTCTGAGGAAAGTTTTAATTCCGCCAGGAATCTCATTTCGAGACTGAGAGATGAATTTGAATGTGCATGACGTTTGGTGGCTAAACACGATGGCAGAAGGATGAACTTGCTCCAGTGTTCAATTTCACAATGTGGTTGATGCACTGAACAATTAAAAAAAAAGAGACAGATTACGCGCTATACTTTTTCCTCAATCTTCTGACTGGTTTGATCTCGCCTGCCACGAATTCCTTTTGCGTGACAATCTTTTCATTTCAGAGTATCGCTTGCTACTTACGTCCTCAGTTATTTGCTGGATTTATTACAATATCTGTCTTCAACTACAGTTTTTTACCCTTTAAACTCCCTACAGTACCACTGAAGTGGTTCCTTGATGTCTTAACAGATGTCTTATCATCTTGTACCTTCTTCTTGTTAGTGTTCTCCACATTTTCTCCGATTCTGCGGAGAACTCCCTCATTCCTTACCTTATCAGCCCACCTATCTTTCAACACACTTCTGTAGCACCACATCTCAAATGCTTCTATTTTGTTGTCTCCAGCAACCAACGTCTCACTGTCATAACGATGCTGTGATCAAAATACATTTTCAGATTTTTTCCCAAATGAAGACCAATGTTTGTCACTAGTAGAATTCTCTTAAGGAGATAAATACCATCACGTCTTTTGCCGACGTTTCTACGTACCAACTCTTCTCATCGTGTTCCACACTCCCGTCGGCAGTAAGGGTATCTTACCTCCAAAGTATTATTTACACTAATATGAGTGATAAATGCGCCATATTTTGACGAAATTGCTCCAGGCGATCCTGATTTATCGTTTTACGTCATACTTTTTCACCCCAAACCCTCAAACAGTGCGGTGCTCTGTGTGTCTTACTGTCCCAGTAAATTTTGGAGCATATAAAGTGATACGGTAGGAGTACCATTAGGCGTTACAGGGATATGCTTATATGTACCCCGTACCCTTCTCCCCCCCCCCCCACCCCCTCAACCCCTGGACCGAAATCTAGGAGTCAAACGTCATCGTGACTGTCTCCTAGAAGCCTAGCGACCTCGAAAACTATTTTCGTCTACAGCCGTTTGCAATCCGAAGTTGAACTGTGTGTGTTACCATGATACACTTTTGTAGGTGCATTAATGACATATGTGGATAATGTCTGAGAAATTTATTACGAACAGAGTTAGTAGCACTGACATAATAAATTTAAATGTAATGCACGAAGCGGTAGTTTTTTAAGCATTTCATTGGCTGCCTAATAGTAAGGGATGCGTGTACCCAGTTTGGTTGAAATCGGTCCAGTGGTTTAGGAGGAGATTTGGAACTTACACCTACACAGACACGCACGCACACACGCACACACACACACACACACACACACACACATACATTAACCTTTGCAGCTTTGTGCACGACAACTGACGAAAGTTTCATCCTAATCTGATGAATGGTATAAGAACGCATGGAAGATGAATAATCAAATAATCAGGACACAAAGGAAGTAATGACATTAGCTACTAGCGGGACTAAATTAAATCAATGGGGAAAGGTGAAAATTTATGCTGGATAAGAATTTGAACCCGGTCTCCTGCTTAACGGGCAGATGCGCTGACAATTTGACTAAACGCACACAGTGGTTGTCACAATTGCACGAACTACCATAGCACGCTTTCCGTCAGACCCACATTCTCAACTCATCCACACACTACTGACGTAGTGCTGTCCCTTGCCCATTATCCTCGTTACTCGCAGCATTTCGCCGATTCTTGTAAGATTTCGAGCGTGGTGTGCATCTGAACTGAAGTGGTCAATTGGTCATCGTCACCTTAATTATACATGTGTGCTGCCTATTCTTTCGGACGTGTTCGAAGGAAGAGACACCACGTATAAAACATATATTCATTTTCGTGTATTACATTTATTGGCGCACTCATTTTGAGATGGCACTAATTATTATAACGATTTACGCAAAATTTTATAAGTTTGTCAATTGTAACGTCCGAGAACTTGACTAGATACGCTGCAGGTGTTCTGTTCAATTACTACTGCACTCACCAACAGAAAGCAGTTTGCTTTCAGACAACTCCTACTCTTTGACATTATTAATAGGGATATTTGCATAAACGTCGGCTTCCATATCGCTTATGCTTCATCTGACGGATACCTGCTTTTGGCAACCACTTCATTGCACATTGTTAGGAAATTGGGCGAAATTTCTCACTCTGTATACACTCACGTCAACTAAAAATGTAATCTTGTAGTCCTTCTAATATATTGTATACGCATCATGAGTGAAACTTTGTATTTGCTAACCTTCTCAATTCTGCAATTTTAATAGCTACCAATGTTATAAATCCGTTTCCAGTTTATCTGGTATGGTTTAAACATCCTGCATGTAATGATATCTATTAATAGAGACACGTAACTGTTATAGAAGCCTGTTTAGTATCTATCTGTACAAAACTAAGAACGAGAAGCATACACCGTGGTTCCGTGATGGGGTTACAGACTACAGGATGATCGAGAGGTATCAATTAGAAGCAACGGACCCTGCTCCGGAAACGACAGTGTCAAAAGTTATAATAGTATTTTCGCTTAAAAATTATACGCTTGTATGCATCCATGTACACAGTGTTTATCAGAGACGTCCTACACAGTTTCGTGGAATATATACGACTTCTATTCGTCGACGGGTGTGGTTTCAACATGATGGAATCCGACCCACCTTTGGATTGGGGGTTCGTGAACACCTGGATCAGACATTTCCCGAAATGTGGATAAGCAGATGTCATCGTGTACAGGCAAGTGAAAAGTCTTGTGTACGAAACGCCTGTCGAGATTGAAGAGGATCTCCTGGCAAGGGATTCACGGTTCCCACGACACTGTTCAGACGACACCGGAGATGTTAGAGCGGGTTCGACAGAACTTTGTGCGACAATGCCACGCCTGCATTGACGCTTGAGGAGACTATTTTGAACAACTTTTGCAAATGTAGCAGCTTGTGAAACGGAATTTATTATTTCTGTACCGTAGACTTAGGATTTTCGGTCTCTCTGTCATCAACTAACGTACTCCATTAATAGTCTACCTACAGGGGAAACTATCTGATGGTACCTGGCTCAGGCGGAACGTGAATATATTTTACCTTATACTTTTCGATTCGCTCTATTCTCGACTAGCGTCACTCGGATGAAACTGATACATTTGCTCTGTCTCCGTAATCCCTGAATGTTTGTGACGTCATCACGGAATCATTTGAGTTGAAGACGGACTCGTCGCTTAATTCTCGCATTATATTAGTTTTTCTGATTGCAGGTTGTTTTATTTCTTAAAACATTTCAAGAGAGTGGTACGTCACTATAGATCTTCGGATTTAGATTATGACTTTGCGGCGGCGCGGTTCTTTCCGATCCTTTTCGACGAGCCTTCACCTACCTGTGAACAATGTCTCAGCAGATCATCAGTAGGGAAGCCGAGTGAAACCTACTGTACTTCGACGTGAACCAGGCTGCAATTAAAGTCACTACGTTTCGGGAGAAAGTTTTCACACTAAATGAAAGGTTGGAAATTTTTTCTTAATTAATATATTCTGAACGTTAGGTGAACAAGTATCACTGCCACGCCCGTGCTAGTCTTAACGCAGTCACTCACTATCCCTTTCACTCACGTTAGCAAGTTTATAGTGTTGCATTTCCCGAAAACGTACGCGCAGTCCGGAACCGTGCGACTGCTACGGCCGCAGGTTCGAATCCTGCCTCGGGCATGTATGTTTGTGCTGTCCTTAGGTTAGTTAGGTTTAAGTATTTCTAAGTTCTAGGGGACTAATGACCACAGCAGTTGAGTCCCATAGTGCTCAGAGCCATTTGAACCATTTGAACCCGAAAACGTAATAGCTACAAAAATACGTATTGTTTTTGTTGAGAATGCTCGCCAAATATTAATTCTGTCGGTACCTAATGCAGTCACAGTTTTTAGCCACCGACCTGCTCAATACGCCACGCGGAATATATGTCTTTTCTCGTCACACTGTTCACTTAAAAATTCCGAAATTTCTACACACCCATAGGAATAATTATGCCGTCACATTACCACACTTTTGGTTTATGAAACACTGCTAGATCAGGCAACTTATCATTTCCATCGGAACTACTACTACTACTACACTGTTGCATGGCTTGGCTCCCTCTCCTCTCTAGAATACTCCAAGTCCTCTCTACCTGCAGAGAAAGGCGCGCGAAGAATATTGCTTTACCATTGGTCAGTTTACTCAACAGCCAATAGCAAAACAACATTCTCCCGCGTCAACCCGTGCTTTTCATCTATAACCAATCGAAAAATAGTAAACCTAATGACTGCACTTTTTACCGACGTAATTTGCCAATATTCTGAAGTTTTGTTTATGCATAAAGTTGTTTACTATTGTTATTTATACCTTCACCATCAACGTACTTTACAAATTTATTCTACAAAAATTCTCTTTGTCCACATCCATACTTATTCGAAATGTTCCCACACTAAATCCCACTACATAACTCGTTAAACAATCATCTTCATATTAACCTTAAACTACACTCACGCATTATTCATACTGCCAAAACACATTTATAACATTTTACCTACACAAAAAGACATAATAACACTTTATGAAAACACTAGAACAGTTTATGAAAAACATTCAATTACTTTAGTGCACTTTAGTGGGCACAATCGAAACTAAAATCACAGTCCCCCTATCCAATACTGTCCTCTATCGGCTGATACATAAACTACGTGCGCGTCCAGTCTCGCGTCACCATCTGTCACTATCCAGCTCTGAGACACATCTCCCGCTTAACCGCCTCCAAGGCAGGATCGGTATACGGCGCTACGCCTCAACTTGTTCCATACGTATGCGATCATTGGCGATGTGGTGCAGACGAATAGCCAAGTTGTGCATGACCCGCTGAAGTATCGGAACATTGATGCTGCCGATGACCTCCTGAATGGCTGTTTTCAACTCGGCAATGGTTGTGGGATAATTTCTGTACATCTTGTCTCTAATATAGCCCCACGAAAAGGAGTCGCATATCCGGAGAATATGGCGGCCAATCGGGGCACACGCCAGTGGCCTCTGGGTGCCCCACAGCCAGAATGCGGTCCCCACATACTAATTCACATCATGCCTGCGGCCAGTGCTGCAGTTGGAACGTACTACCACAAGCCGTTCAGAAATTATGACGATTTTATTTCATGCACTTCAATAACTGTCACCCTATAATATATATTTTCGATAAAAAAATTTCATGTACCCAGTGTTATAAGCTAACTGTGTTGCATCACTCCTCCTGTGCGTTTCTCAGAAGATTGTCGAACGTTCCCGTTTACCTTCATTTATTCTTGTACTGTACTTCTCACACGACTTTCTTGTGTTAACTACTGTCCTTTATTCTGTTGCTGATCCCTGCCCAAGGAAGTACAAGCAAAGGGGTTTTTACTTCATCAAAATGCTGAGCTCGTGCGATAGCAAAGCGAAAGTTGGTCTGTAAGCAAAAGTGATCATTTCCGGCGACCACCAGCTAGGAAGCTGTAATGCAATTCATACCAATTACCCCGGAAGTCACGATGCGCGGAGGCACGTGACCGGAAAGCGCAAGGTTCGCAGCTACGCGGAATCCTGCGTCTGGCCTGAAACGCTGCATTCTTCTTTTTCTGAGAAAGATTCGAGTTGCTTTTATCTCGCGAACGCTGGGATGCTCCTGATCTGGCTAGTTACAGTAGGTTGTTCTCTTTCATTTGGGTCAAGACAGCGTATGTCGTAGTTCTTTAGAAGCTGACGGTTATTTTGTCAGGTGGAACGACAAGTGTGAAACGAATTTTAAGATTTCGATTATCAACAGCGGCTGCGGATGTTCTTGACAGTATTTGAAGTTCCGCGTGACGTTTCCTCCGCTTGTAAAGGTTGACTAACGACGAGAACACGGCAAATGCAATCAGCAGATTTACCAGGAACTTTATTCCTTGTAAGAGGAGTAAAAATTAGCAGAGACGTGTCTCAGATTACCGGTAGATACTCAGTCGCTTCTGAAAAAACTACTGTCAAAGTTTTCACGGTGTTTTCGAGGTGCTTTATGCGCCTTTTATCGCGCGATATCCTCAGGCGAAATGATGACTCAGTAGTTCAGTCATCCGCCGGCAGAGGTTACGCACAGAGTTCCGCTATCGAGGCTTGTGTCGCATGTTGTGTTTACTTTGGCCGCTGCCAACGAGGGAAAGTCCCCATCACAGCCCCCTGAGAGATAATGGTAAAATGGCCCAGTGGATAGCTCATGAAAAGCTGAACATAGATCATGCATGAACACAGTAAGAAGGTGTACTGAACCGTGAAAAAGAAAGAAAATCGAAACAGTGAATAGTCGTAAGGTCAAGAGGTCTAACATCGAGCGAATTGCAAGAGTCATGGCGTCGTCGTTGGTTGATCACGGTGGTGGACTGTAGGGAGGGAACTCAAGTTTCAGTCTTGCTCGTGCCCCATTTCTTTTCCGCGACATTATCAACTTTCTGTACGGTCACTGACGTGTCTCCTCCTTTTGTAGTCTTGGCAATTGTCATACTATACATTGGTTATAGAATATGAGTCATCCAGTAAGAATATATTCCCATCGCAAGTAAATGAGATGAAAAGTGAGAGCAGGCGAGAGGTAGCATAGATCTCTCACAACAGTGAAAACAATAAAGAAATGGATATGAATTACGTTACAACAATGGAAAACAAGAGTCAAAACTTCTAATACGGAACGCAAGAGCCATAGCATATGGTACTTGTGTAGCACAAATAGGAGGTACGTACGTCTGGAGGTCTCTTTCTTGTAAGTTGCTGTCGCAAGCGCTCATTACAACACGACACCGACACAAATTTCAATACAGTGAACAGACACGTCAATAGGACGGACAGTGCGTAATTTTGCGAAAAAAAGAGGGGGGCACGAGGGAGGTTTTGAAGCCTGACGTCTGCTTTCGCGTTCCAACACCGTGACCATATAACCACGACGCCGTGGATACTCAAGTTAAATCGTTATGCAAATCTTGAGCTTGAACCGTTCACTGTTTCGATTTTGCTTCTTTATCTACAGTTCAATTCACTTTCTTCCTGCTTTCATGCTTGATCTTCATTCAGATTTTCACGGGCTATCCAGTGCATCATCTTACCACTAAATCTGAATGGTTCAAATGGCGACTTAACTTCTGAGGTCATCAGTCGCCTAGAACTTAGAACTAATTAAACCGAACTAACCTAAGGACAACACACACATCCATGCCCGAGGCAGGATTCGAACCTGCGACCGTAGCGGTCGCTCGGTTCCAGACTGTAGCGCCCAGAACCGCACGGCCACTCCGGCCGGCTCACTAAATCTGACGGGGTTGCGATGGAGATTTCCCCTTGTAAGTGAGGTCTTCTTTACAGACCAACAACGAGCTCAGCTATTACAAAACGACTTAACGTTTCAACTTTTGTTCAGACTTCGCCCCTTCAAAGGCGCTGCACACTGAATAATCTCTTGGTGACAACCTTAAAATAGCACCACAAGATCTAATCGGAATCCACCTGTCCATAGTTAGTAGTACAGTACACGCCAGAATGATTAACGACACGATGTGCGACAGGGTGCTGTAGGAGGCCAAACGAGGACTACGTTTCTGTTCATTCCGACTACAACCGTCGATCATGTCGGCCTTTTCGTACAAAAGATACGGATATTCGAATTGCGGTTCGAACTACCCGCAGACGCTGTAATTGAGGTGCTATGATCCTATGGGAACGTCCTGGAACATTATATTGATTACATGGATATGGTGTCTGTTCTCTCGGACATGTTGATGACCTGCAGCCGTCTAGAACGAAATTAGAATTATGTTAGTACCTTCAGCTGCTAACGGGCGTTGATATATATCAACTTGGACAGGTGAAAATGTGTGCCCCGACCGGGACTCGAACCCGGGATCTACTGCTTACATGGCAAATGCTCTATCCATCTTTTTCTTTTGCTTAATCTCATTTTGTTCGCTTTCGTTCGTTGCATCTGCTCGGGGCGTACGTCGTAAGACACCAGTTTTAGTTCGTTGTTGGTCTGTGAACTCAGTTTTTTTTATCACCCTCTGACCGAACAAGCTGAGCTACCGTGCCGGCGTCCATCTGATCCACCGAGGGCACAGAGGATAGTGCGACTGCAGGGGCTATCTCGCGCACGCCTCTCGCGAGGCCCACATTCTCACCTTGTACGTCCACACACTATATTCGTAGTGTCCCACACCAAAAAACTCATTACTCGTGGAAGACATTCTTACCAAGTCTTGTAAGAGTTCGGGGAATATGTGTGAATCCGCACAGAAGACGGAGGTCATCGCCAGTGTTGCCAGAACTATATGCATTATATGGATATGGTGTCTGTTCTTTCGGACATGTATTTGTAAGAGGAAAAAGTTAGAAAGTTATAGAACATAAACACTATGTAAATGATTCAGTTGGTACCAACAACAGAGTACATCAGCTGTGGGATTTTTCTTTGCGCACATTTGTAAGTCACATGATACGAGAAGGCCGAGTAATAAGTTGTTAATGGCAAACAGAACTGTCAGTGGTGAAGTGGTGCACGTAAATTTGCATTTCACGGGGGATCTCTTTATACAAGACCAAAGAGAAATATGTGTTACCAAGAGACGTTATATGCGTGATAATACAATTTCGCCTGGTGAAATAAATACAAAACTTTTGCACTAATATGTAATACGGACGGCGCTCTTAGTGGCAAGTGAGCTTAATTTGTGTACTCAGCCAGACGACAGCATAGAAGTGATGTGATGATCCGCTGAAGTGGAAGACTGTGTAGTGTTATTACTTGAACTCAGATAGTGTGTATCGCGCGTTAACTGTGGAACAGTTCACTGCAACGTTATGAATGTGACGTCACGTGTGACTATTACACGCCGACGAGAAGCTAAGTGCTTAAGAAACGAAAACTTTGATAAACACTTTGCAAACATGTGTAATTTACGGTATTCTGAGGACATTAATGAATTTGCGGAAGCTGAAACTAACATGAACGTGTTTGTGCAGGAACGGTGTTGGTGTCAACTGACAGTAGAGTGCATGAACAAAAACCATACACTAGACATTTTGTGGCGCTGTAGTCATGGACTGTGCTGCTGGTCCCGGTGGAGGTTCGAGTCCTCCCTCGGGCATGGGTGTGTGTGTTTGTCCTTAGGATAATTTAGGTTAAGTAGTGTGTAAGCTTAGGGACTGATGACCTTAGGAGTCAACTCCCATAAGATTTCACACACATTTTCAGACCTTTTGTATCACAACGCAAACATGTATACTATGTAACCCACAGCTGTCACCGAACAAACTAATGTAAGTTAGTGTTGCAAGTGATTACAACTACCTACTAATAAAATTCGTCTTAGGGAGTGTGCATTAAAAATTGTGTTACTGGCCCCAATCTACGAATGTTTCATGTAACCCCGTATCTTGAGCTGACTGGATCCTGTCGAACACAACCGGCCCAGAACTCTGCAATCTTCTTGCTCCATCGCATATCGTCGTGGCTCACACGTATGTAGATTTGTCAACATCGCGAGCACGCCGCCGTGACTGCTCTTCATACACCACACCAACGGCGAATGCTGCAGCACTACTGACTTCGCCTATAATGCGTCGCCTTTACAACTCTCGAGCAAGAATGAATAATGTTCGCCCGCATCTCGTGGTCGTGCGGTAGCATTCTCGCTTCCCACGCCCGGGTTCCCGGGTTCGATTCCCGGCGGGGTCAGGGATTTTCTCTGCCTCGTGATGGCTGGGTGTTGTGTGCTGTCCTTAGGTTAGTTAGGTTTAAGTAGTTCTAAGTTCTAGGGGACTGATGACCATAGATGTTAAGTCCCATAGTGCTCAGAGCCATTTGAACCATTTTTTTGAATAATGTTCAACTGAGTGACTATTGTAAACTGTTTCAGAAACGACACGTATTTCTGTAACGAAAACCCATACGATGATTCCTAAGTGTTTAATATGAAAATTTAAAAACGCAAAATAAAATCACAAGGACAAATAACTGTCAAAAATGTAAATTACTACCTTCATATTTTTTTCTAACCCCTGTAATTTGTTCATCCTAATTAATTGTAATAAGTGATCTGATTTTGTCAACGTGTAATGTTTTGAAATTCAATGAGAAAGGAAATGGATGCCTATGCCTTTCCAGTCATTTCGCCAGGTTCCGGCAGGATCGCACCCGAATGGGAAGGCAAATTACATTCCTGCCAAAGGCTCCAGCTCAAACGAAGGAAGCGATAGGAAAAAAAGGACAATCTAAAGACTAAAACTTAATGACGCGCTGTAAATTTGTAAAACATTTTACAAAGATTTGACTAACTTTTAAAAATTTAGGGGGCTGTGTAATGTTCCCCAAGTGTTAGAGGATTTCGTGAATGTGTTTTCGCGCTGTAGCGCTGAGACGATTTTATCGCTCCTTAATAGACACAGCGATTACAATAAACCTCTATGTAATTATATTATCTATGTAATTTTAAATGAACCGGACCGGCAACCTTTTGTTTTCTCTCTTCCTTTTCAGCCATTGGCCGGTACAGTCGCAATAATCTGTGTTACGTGGAAATTCTGTTTCTTTTTGTGCTCATTTTGAGTAACAATAAATATTTAATTTCATTTTGTTTATCATTACGACTAATCATACCTTTTTTCCTCAGCTTTTCTCATGATTTTGATAAGTAAATGTGGTTTACTTTGTGTGGGGATGTCTGTTGGTGAATGACCGCATATTAACGTCACCAGTCAGTTTAATACGTTTGGTTTACTTTAAAAATACAATCTGCATCTAGAATTTCACTTTTTGCGAAACGAAGTCCGATAGCTGTTAAGCGTAAATCACGTCGCAAATTTATACTCGCCAACAGACAATCCCGGTAGAGAATCTTAGGTAAAGAAATATGAATCATGATGTTGGTAATTAAATTCCAAAAATAAAATAAAAAAATAACAATAATAAAAACCACCACCATAGAGAGACGCTGAGTGAAATGCGTTTTGATATCAAGAGAGCAATTGGTGATGCCTTGAATGACTACCATAGCAGAATGTTGTCGAATAATACTTCACACACTCAAAGAGATTCTGGTCATATGAAAAGGCTATTAGTGGCACCAAAGTTAGTCTCCAGACTTCGCGAATGACACAGGAACTGAAACTGGGGGTAGCAAATGCTTAACTTAAATTTCAAATGTTCCTTTACAAAGAAACACCCAGGAGAACTGACCCAATTTAATCCTTGTGGCAATGAAAAGATGAATGGCAGTGGTGTTGAGAAGTAGCCGAAATGTTTAAAATGGAACAAAGCTCCAGAGCCCGATGTAAATACTCTCAGATCCTACACTGAATTTGCGGCTGAGTTAGCTCCCCCTCTAACTACAATCTGTCATGGATCCCTTGAACAAAAAACAGTGCTCAGTTCTTGGAAAAAAGCTCGGGTTACGCTCACCTACAAGAAGGGTAGGATAAATGATCCTTGACATCGGTTTATTGTAGATTCTTAGAAAATATTCTGAGCTTAAACATAAGAGGTATCTTGAACAGAATGACCTCCTCATTACCAACCAGAATGGATTCCGAGGACATCTATCATGTGAAACCCAGTTCACAGTTTCTCACGTGACTCACTGGAAGCTCGGGAACACGGCAGTGAGGTAGATGCTGCATCTCTTGATTTCCGAAAAGCATTTGACTCAGTACCACATGTTGGTTATTGTGAAGAGTACTATCATATGGGGTATCAAGTGACATTTGTGACTGGAATAAGGACCTTTTGGTAGTGCGCACGCAGCATGCTTTTTGGATGGAGAATCATGGTCAGATGTAGAAATCACTTCACATATATCCCACGGCAGTGTTTTGGGACCCTTCCTGTTCATATTGCACGTAATATCCTATTACTAGACCTCGTAGTTTTGGGTTCTAAAAATCTTAAATTAGGTACCTAAAATGGGTTCTACCACTTACAAAAATAGGTCATAAAAATCAGAAAACAGGTGACCAAAATTTGACATTTTATTGTCTAGAAAGGTAAATACAGGGTGATTCAAAAAGAATACCACAACTTTAAATATGTGTATTTAATGAAAGAAACATAATATAACCTTCTGTTATACATCATTAGAAAGAGTATTTAAAAAGGTTTTTTTTCACTCAAAAACAAGTTCAGAGATGTTCAATATGGCCCACTCCAGACACACGAGCAATATCAACCCGATACTCCAACTCGTTCCACACTCTTTGTAGCATATCAGGCGTAACAGTTTGGATAGCTGCTGTTATTTCTCGTTTCAAATCATCAATGGTGGCTGGGAGAGGTGGCCGAAACACCATATCCTTAACATACCCCCATAAGAAAAAATCGCAGGGGGTAAGATCAGGGCTTCTTGGAGGCCAGTGATGAAGTGCTCTGTCACGGGCTGCCTGGCGGCCGATCCATCGCCTCGGGTAGTTGAACCAATTTCAGACGATAAGGTTTCATAACTAACCTTTTTCGTAGGACTCTCCATACAGTTGATTGTGGAATTTGCAGCTCTCTGCTAGCTCTGCGAGTCGATTTTCCTGGGCTGCGAACAAATGCTTGCTGGATGCGTGCTACATTTTCATCACTCGTTCTCGGCCGTCCAGAACTTTTCCCTTTGCACAAACACCCATTCTCTGTAAACTGTTTATACCAACGTTTAATACACCACCTATCAGGAGGTTTAACACCATACTTCGTTCGAAATGCACGCTGAACAACTGTCGTCGATTCACTTCTGCCGTACTCAATAACACAAAAAGCTTTCTGTTGAGCGGTCGCCATTTTAGCATCAACTGACGCTGACGCCTAGTGAACAGCGCCTCAAGTGAACAAATGTACAACTAAATGAAACTTTATAGCTCCCTTAATTCGCCGACAGATAGTGCTTAGCTCTGCCTTTTGTCGTTGCAGAGTTTTAAATTCCTAAAGTTGTGGTATTCTTTTTGAATCACCCTGTAGATTGACAAAAATCCACATTATATTATTGTCCATGTCCATAATTACAGTCACAGTAAATAACTAACACTTTCTCCAGATTTTCCGTCGAGAAACTGCATCTCTTGTCTGTTAATAGCATCTTATATGCCGAGAATGAGCGTTCCATGTCAACAGATGTCACTGGAGCATATTTAAATGACGTTATTAGGCGCAATGGGACCGCACACGCGTGTTCTGTTGATTTACCAGCCACTGTACAGAGGGTGGTCAGTCATGGATGTTTTTTTTTTTTTTTTTTTTTTTTTGTAGCACTGTCTTTAGTTTCTCACTAACGTTCATCCCAACAGAACCGGGGACCAAGTTGATTTTTCTGTAACCTCTTCTATCAATAGCAGTTGCTTTTAGCCTGTTTTCCTGAACACTCTAGAGCTTTAATAGCAGGGACAAAAATTGCATAATGAGATTTTATGTATGCAGTGTCGTTAGTAATTGTTGAGTTCTTTAGGAGGTCTTTAGCTGAAGTATTGCTCGCTGCCTCCTCACGCAATTTAAGAACATGTGCTCGCTGTAATATTCCGCGACCTATAGCCACGTTACCCAGCGAGTAAGTATGGGCTCCGTTGGAATTGGTACGTTGGGAAGTACCTCTCGAAATAACTGGATTCTTGTAGTTGCTTTAATAAAAACCATTTTGATGGTTGAACTAGCTTATTTAAGTGTGGAAATTCGAGACGTATAGTCTCAGCTACACGATTCGTGGCATGGGCAACACATGTGATATGGAGCGAGGCTGGGTGAAATACTTTCAACAATTTAACAGCAGCAATCATGCATGCAGCTGCATCAGTGTGGATTGCAAGTACTTTATTTTCCTGTAGACTGTTGGTGAAAAGTAATTTGAAAGCTTTATTAACGAAGTGAGCAATTGTTTCTGGTTAGTCTTTCTCAGCTCCTTGCTGCAGATCAGATGAGGTACAGGGCGAGTGTTGGGATCTAACTTCCCAACAACCAAGTAAGCCACATGTCGACCTTGTCTGTCAGTTGTCTCATCGACAGAGACCCACATGTATGAATCGCCTATATCTAGCCTGATCCTGCTGAATGTATTTTCATATAAAGTATCTAAATAGTTCTTTTTGTGTGTGAATTCTGATGGAATGCTGCGGTGACAGTATTTCTAAAAAAAAACTGCATTGAATGCTATGTTTGCTGCAACAATGACTCGACACAGGCCAAGATGAAATTCCTTTTTGTCTGTTGCATTTGGCTTAGTTATAAACTTTTGTTTCGATTTATTCCTTAAGTTGGCCTGGTGCTTAATACCTGCAACATGCTGACTAAAATGCTACGTCTGCTCAGAACATCCTAAAAACAAAAAGAATTGAGAAATATTTTCTCGAAGAATTTATGTACGAGATCTACTTAGCAAAATTAACCTACATTAAAGTTTTAGAAACAATATTTTTGCATTCTGCGGAGCAGGGCGGGCTGGAACAGCCTGTCTTATGCGTTTTCGTCTGACTCACGATTGGCGTTCACGCACGCAAACAAACCAGTTATCATTCCATTACTGTTTGCCGAGAAGACCAGAAGAGTAGTTTTAGTCATTTTTTATTTGACTGTATTTTTAAAAATTAGATATTGTCAGGTTCTAACATGAAATTAGGTATTTTTAGGATTTTCTAAAATGGGTTACAGTCAGGTTCTAACATGAAATTATGTATTTTAGGTACTACAAAATTACAATTTTCGATAAAATATTTGCGTAATTCTTAGCTGGGAAGACCACGAGAGAAAGTTAGTCATAAAAATTTTTATCTAATTGGATTTTTGAAATTTAGGTGCAATCAGGTAATTACCTGAAATTAGGTATTTTTAGGTACTATAAAACTAGTTTTTTCGATCATAAATTGGCGTAATTTGTGTATCTACAACTTTTCTTGCCCCAATTTAATGAGAAACAGAATAGGTTTTTACCTAAAGTCCGAGGTCTACCTATGAATACAATGTCAATGAGGCACTGTTTGAAGCGACCAACTCATACACTTACCTGGGTGTAACACTTTGTAGGGATATGAAATGGAATGACCACATAGCCTCAGTCGTAGATAAAGGAGGAGGTAGACTTCTGTTTATTGGCAGAGTACTGTGGAAGTGTATTCAGTCCGCAAAGTAGATTGCTTGCAAATCACTCGTGTGGCCGTTTCTAGAATATTGGTCAACGAAACAGGGCTAATAGGGGATATTGAACGTATACTGAGAAGGGCATCAGGGTTGATCACACGTTTGATTGATCGTGGGAAAGTATCACAACGATACTGAAGGAACTGAATACTCTTGAAGATAAACATAACCTGTCCCGAGATAGTCTGTTAACATATTTTTAAGAACCGGCTTTAAATGATGATTCTAGTAATATACTACACTTCCTTACTTTTCGCTTACATAGGGATCATGAGTATAAGATTTGAATAATTATTGCACAAACGGAGGTATACAAACCATCACTCTTCCCGTGCTCCATACGTCATTGGAAATGGAAGAAACCCCAATAAGTGGATCAGCGGGATGTACCCTCTGCTATGCAACTCACGGTGGTTTGCAGTATGTAGATGTAGCTGTAGATGATGCCCCACGACTATGATTGATCGGGGATTTGCATCTTCCCAGGCATGCGCATTGTGGTAATTTGCTATGAGATCTTACGGTATATTGATAATTTTTACTTTTGGACCGTCTGACTACAACTGAATGAAACACAATTTTCGTGCCATACGCGTTTCACCTTTATTCTCTGTGAGGCATCTTCAGTGGCTAATTGTGTGGCCGATTTTCTATATGTTATGTTTAAGTTCCATTGTATCAAAACGAGTGTTCAGTTCCAAGTGCTGTGAAATGTGGAAAAAGCCCTAAGTGACAATTATAAGAAGAGGAACGGTACCAAAAATGGAACAGAAACATAATATGTAGAAAATCGTCCACGCAACCTGGCACTGACGATGTCTTGCAGAGAATAAATGTGAAACGCGTATTGCACGAAAATTGTGCTTCATTCAGTTGTAGTCAGACGGTCCAAACAGTAAAAATTATCAATATACCGTAATATTACACGCAACTGAGGAAGACAGGATTACAGAAGTTCGAGATGCTATGAGATCTCTTGTGGATCCTGCTTACGCCACCGAATGCTACATATCACTCGTCATAGTTGAAACAGTTCGTATTTCATCAGGTATTGTTTCACGGATATATAATTAGCAGAACGTTCCCTCCAATTTTGATGAATACTGGCTCCTGTAGGAATTTGTGACGCTTTTTTTTACAACCTATATTCATGAATACTCCCTAGCTGTATCTGTTCCTCTTCACCCACGAAAAATAAGAAAACCGACCGCGAAAGTGTCACACAGACATTTTTAATTTCCCTCTGCACTGGATACCTGACTACGCGCTTTCCCTATATTTGCCATTTAGTCTTCGTTGAACTAAGAGCCGCTGAGAGTGTAGTAACGTCCATTTCAAGGTCGCAGGGTACTTGTTGGTATGCATTAGTTGACACTTTTTTGAACAGGAGGATTTACCAGTAAACTGTCAGACTTAAAAAAGATATCTATTTAAAGTCCTGAAGCATTTCATACTTGGTAGCATACGACTAGAAGACTTCCAGAAAACATAATGGTATTAATTAACATTAATAGTAATAGAGCTAATTTCAGTAAGCTGCGTGAGGCAACTAAAACACGACACCCAAAAAACTTTCAGAACGAGCTAAAATATCGAGGATTGTCTTTGCTACGTTATGTTGGCCAATGTGTTGCAATCATTAGTATGCCAGTAATTTTTACTTTTACAGCTGCAAAATTATAATATTGAGTTTTTATGGAACTTTTAACATTTCGGCTATACGCTTAGATATTATTTTTCTTTGTTCTGTTTCCTCCGCTGGTCGTTAGCCTGACTGTGAGTAAATGCGAGTGCCATCTGTTGGATGTCTAGCTAACTTTAATAGTTTGCCATGGTAACTGTCTATAAATATGAGTTTTCCGGTACATTGTGACATCTGTTGGCTGCTGACGTAACTATCTGAAGTACGTAAATTTAAGATCTATAGACTGTCAAGTTTTTCAGATCATTTGTCATAAAAATGCTATAGTGCAATGCTAATGCTTGTGTAGAAATCCTTGGAAAAACCATATACTTTCGTGAGTGGTCAGTACCACATGATAACATCTTTGGTAATATCTGTTTGTTACATCTGAGACAAAGGCAGCGCGGGAAGTAAATAACGATTTTGGTTCGGCTCTAGTTAACAGATTTCAACGACGATGTGTGCTAAGCATTTTGGTGAATGAGCAATACTGACTAGGCTATTTGTAGATACCAACAGTATTATTCAACGAGTTGCAGTAAGTTTAACCAGAAGTGGATTGGCTCATTCATGAAGCTGCAGACGTCGGCAATATCTTATTGCGTATCAGCTAGGACGGTAAAGTGCTGATATACAGTTATATTTCCGATACACCTTATTTAGACTTAGTAAATTCATAACTATACAATGGACAATACATTGTATCTATATGACATTAAAATGCTTTCTCTGCTCGTGTAGAATACTGATTCTCGAACACAGAATTTGTTTCTCTGTTCTGAATTATAGTTATGACTCATTGCCACATCAGCAATTAATAGCTTGAAAAATCGATCTAAAAGATTTTCACTTAACTATTTACTTTAAATCAAATACCGAAAATTATGTTGCATCGTATTTGGAAAATGATATAGTGAACTTAAGAACAACTAGCCGCCATACTGCACTTATAAAGATTGCGTGATACTGCTTTCAGACGCGTGAATAGCGTGTGTTCGTACCGATATGCGTGTCAAATTGAATGTTTTTTGTAATTTTGGTTTGGTTGTGGTGTTTAAAGTGCTGAGAGGTGGTTGCATTGTGACTGAATGTGCGTTGATGAACTGCTTTGCACTCTGGCGTCGGTAGCGGTGGTACCTATTTAAACTGCAGCTTTCTTTGATTTGTTTTTACAACTTTGTGTGTGAGTTATTTTGGAGAGGGTATTATTGTAATTTGTTTATGGTTACGAGACAAAGTCAGGTCCACAAACAATCAACATTATAACGTAGTTACATTCAATGATCGATCTTTGGCGGAGGAAAAGAAAAAAATGTCTGGCGTTGCACTGCAGCAATATTAATTTCCGACATATAGAAGTAGTCGAGATCATAGGGTTGAAAGTCAAACAAGGATTTCCGCTAACATGACCTTGGTTCAATGCCAGGCCACATGGCACGCTGTAGGTTTATCAATCCATAATCTCGGTTTTTTATTGGTCGATTTAAAGTCGCCCATGTTTGTTTTCATTTCGTAGTTTATTATTTCATATCTACTTCTACACATTGATCTTGCCAAAAGCCGAGAAGCGATTCTTCTTAGCGATTTGTTTTATTAATTTATTATTTCATATCTACTTCTACACATTGATCTTGCCAAAAGCCGAGAAGCGATTCTTCTTAGTGTTTTAGCTCACTGGGGCACTCTGGGATGCTCTTTGGGGCACTAAGTGATGCTCCCTAGTGGACTCTGGGAACCTCTCTGGTGCACTCTGGAATTCACTCTGGCTCACTCTTTGATGGTCTTAGTCTCTTTATTTCATTTACTTTTCAGTTTAAAGTTGCGAAGCATCCTTATCTATCTCGTGAGATTTTTTTTAAAGAAGCTTACTTATTAGTTTACTAAAAAAGCTTATCTTTTAGATCTATTAATTAATTGATTAATGATTATAATAATCTGTGGGTTGCAAGGGTTCCGACCCCTGGGGAGCTGGGTGGGTGTTATTGCATGGCTGTGTTCACTTAGCCGCAGCAGCTACGTCAGGCGGATGACCTTGAACGAGGTTCGCTTGGCTGCCGCTAGAGCCCGCAGGACCGTGCTATAGTTTACTTTTTCTGCTTTCATCGCACTGCGTTCCTGATTACGAATTATCGTGTGTATTTCACTGCATTGTGAATATGTTGCTTGTATGCTGCAGGACTTCGACGTCTGTTATCGTCCATAATATTGGGACTCCATATATTTGTTTCATACAAAACAGAAGCTGAATTTGTCAGATATTGTTCTGAGGACATTTATCCTTGCCTACGAATCCTTACGTAAACTTTTCAGATTTAAATGCATTTAAGTTTATTGTTCATTACGCTACTTCATTTTTGTTAACATATGTTTTTTCTACTTTCAAGCATTTAATGGAGAACTCCAGGTCAGCAGCTTCTGACATATTTGATATTCAATTTTAATACGTATTATCACGGAATGAGTACTTATACATGCTTTGAATGGAGTATTCCTGCAAATGAGTGATATCCTGCAAATGAGTATTTTTCCAGTTATCATTATGTAGCAAAAGTATTCTACATCATAGTACATATTCATACATTGGACTGTGCGGTATCGTGTGAATGTGCTTCCACTGTACTGAATGCTACTCCATTTAGTTAACTTAAGTGGTTCATAATTCATTAGTAGAGCCAATGCCGAAAGTATGACAATGTGTATTATTCGCTTTTAGTTTTTTACTGCAGTGGAAGAACAATTTTAATACTATGTTTGCTGTTAAAGTGTATTGTTTTTAGCACCTCTTAATAACGTGTGACCACATTTAGGTAACTAATGTTGCACTTTTAGCGTTTGTAAGAAGAAGGCCTTAGCCACTAATTGCGAGACTAAAACGTACTTTCAGTTGCAAGAAACAACACCATTTCAAACAGAAATACATAGGCCCTACACATTCCGTAACGAGATGATATATAGTTGAATGCCAGTTTTATCAAAAGCTGCTGACACACAGTTATCCATTTCATACGGAAAAGTACGAAAAACGGATGCGAACTAAAATAAATTATAACAGGAACGATATACTTACAACATACGTAAATCGAACAATTCACTCGTGGATTCGTAGGCAGGAACAAATGTTCACAGGAGACTATAATCTGCGACAAAACCAAACTTCGCTTCACGTGACAAAAACAAAATGGAATCATTTACTCCATCCCATATTTCGGATGCATGCAGAAACAAAGTATAATACGGGCAACATATTCAAAATAAAATTCAAAGATTACTGTATACATTAGGTAAGCTAATCAGAAACAAAATGCAGTTAAACCAGCTTCTATGACATGTCAAATAATAATGCTTATCTCTTCACATGTGCTAAGGTGCTATTACTTCTTCTTGATAAGTCTTACGGTCGAAATTGCAGTACTGGATTTTACACATAAATAATTTTAAAGTCAAAAGGCGATCACAGTGTCATGTATAAAATTTTACATGACCGTCAACACCAGCTGCGAGAAGTTAATCATAGTTTTCGATTGAGGTTTCTCGAAGATATTACTTTGCAGCGTCACAGAAACCATTTGGTCTCAAGGCACGCAATTTACTACTAGACTATGTGGCCCATCCACAAAGTATAATGAAAAATAATTTCATCTAAGTCACGTATTTCGATTTTAAAATGCGAATTTTTGCGCCATATTTTCTCATAATCAAAGTTCATTGTCTGGCTACTAGGAGTGCTGCTGTCTGTTTCCACATCGTAGCATGGACTTACGGTATTTTGGTGTTCTGTGTTGGAGAAAATACTTGATCATAAATTTGATGTGGTTAGCGATATACAGGGTGATTATAGCCTAACTAAAGTTGAACTTTCGAAACGCTGTAGAAATAACACTACTGGTCATAATGAGGTGAAATTGCAAAGGAATATTATCCGGGAAGGGGGAAACGTATGGCAGAAGAAAAAGATGGTGTGAAAATTGATAAGTAGATGGTGCTGTATGTGTCAGAATACGTAAATCAAAACACCTATAATGCGCACGACCCATTGAAGTTGGTATAAACATTCCGAGTACAAGGCTTTTCCCCCATTCGCGTCTGCGACGTTCACCATGACTGTCTCAATGCACGATCACGCTCTGCTTGTAAAGCTGTGTTACAAGTGTGATGACTGTGCACACGTCGCTCTGCAGAAGTTCCGGACACTGAAGGGTTTGAAAAAAGACGTAGGTCGGACGACTGCCATGGGTCTGGAGAATATGATTCTTAAATTCGAAAAGACGGTTTCTGTTGGTGTGTAACCTGGTGGAGGGAGGAAACGAATTGATTCGACGTCACTGGAAGCAATGGCCACAGCTATGGCCGGCCGGGGTGGCCGTGCGGTTCTAGGCGCTACAGTCTGGAGCCGAGCGACCGCTACGGTCGCAGGTTCGACTCCTGCCTCGGGCATGGATGTGTGTGATGTCCTTAGGTTAGTTAGGTTTAATTAGTTCTAAGTTCTAGACGACTGATGACCTCAGAAGTTAAGTCGCATAGTGCTCGGAACCATTTGAATTTGAAGCCACAGCTATGAAGGAGGAGATGAGTAGTGATGTGCAAACGTGTAGTGCACGGAGAATTGCCCGAATATTGGCCTTCTTTGCTATCCATTCAAAATTACCCACATGCACAAGTTACTTCCTGTTGACCTGCCAGCAGGAGAGACCTTTGCTTTAGAATTTCTTGCTCGCATGGAAGTGGACAATCATTGGCCATGGAAGATTTTGTGGACAGTCGAAGCCCACTTACATGTGACTGCGTGTGTCAACACACAGAATTGTCGAAGATGGGCAACGGAAAATCCACACGCCAATCAAACAGTACCACTTCATCCTGAAAAGGTCACTATGTGATGCGGTTTTACGGCACCATTTATCATAGGGCCGTGCTTCCGTTCCTGTTACCTGTACCGTCACTGGTAAGCGCTATGAGTGGCTTTTGCGCAACCACGTCATTCCAGCTCTCCAACTGCGTGCATGTGTGGATGCAAGATGGCGCACCTCCGCACATAGCAAGTCCAGTTAAGCAGCTGCTAAAGCGCCATTTCGGAAATGCTAGAAGTATCAGCTGCCATTTCCCTACAGCCTGGCCGTCCCGATAACGAGATCTTACTCCGTGTGACTTCTGGCTATGGGGCTATCTGAAAGACGTAGTGTTCAGTGTCCCGATAGCAAACTTAGCTGCACTGGAGGCACGCATTCCGCAAGTCTGAACGTGAGTCCGGAAACACTTCGATCAGTTATGGAACATGCTGTTTCTCGATTTCAACTTGTTGCAGGAAACGGTGGGCAACATACTGAACATTTTTTGCGCCAGTACCACGGAAATTAATAATACGTTTCGATTTTGACTGATGCTTTTTGTGCGGTTTTGCCCGCAGGACAATTAAAAACCGATGATTGATGATTTTTATGTGATTTTTGGCCTCAGGACAATTAAAAACCGATGTGCGTGACGCTTTTTGTGCGGGTTTTGGCCTCAGGACAATTAAAATTCGATTTTTCTCATCCGATGTTATATGATGTTGCCATGGCGGATGGGCTTACGCAACTAACAGTATCACACCTGTTTGCACACTGAGTTGTACAGTTTGTTTTACGTCAAACGTACACCTTAGGCATTGTTGTATGATTCATTTGTCATTTTTATTCGACCACTACTAAATTATGATGCTTACAGCGCCATCTTTTGCTACATTTTGTAACTATTTATTTTTCTTCAGCCATAAGTTTTCCTCCATCTCCGATAATATTCTGTTGCAATTTGATATCATTCTGACCAGTGGTGTTATTTCCACAGCGGTTTGAAAGTTTAACATTAATTATAATCGCCCCATTAACAAACTCATACTTTACCTACGCAAATTATTTTGAAAAAAGGAGTTCGCCATTAAATACTGGGTCTGGAAGCTATACCCTCTACATGGTATGGAACCGGAGACCTAGAAACGGCGGAGAGCCTTTCGTCCCCGCCGTAGCCCTCAGCGGTTCACAATCCCACAACAGGCTCCAGCAGTCTACTCACCCCGCCGCCGCCCCACACCGAACCCAGGGCTATTTTGCGGTTCGGCCCCCAGTGGAGCCCCCCAGGAACGTCTTACACCAGACTAGTGTAACCCCAACGTTGGCGTAGTAGAGTAATTATGGTGTAGCGTTCGTGAAGAAAGTGTTTGCGCAGCAGTCGCCGACATAGTGTTACTGAGGCGGAATAAGGGGAACCAGCATTCGCCGAAGCAGATGGAAAACCGCCTTAAAAACCGTCCACAGACTGGCCGGCACACCGGACCTCGACAGTAATCCTCCGGGCGGGTTCGTGCCAGGGACCAGCACGCCTTCCCGCCCGGAAAGCAGAACGTTAGACCGCACGGCTAACCGGGCGGGCTCCTCTCTACATACTTTTGGAAATAGCCTTCGATGAGGATTTCAACAACATAAAGTTCGCGTGACTTGATCAAATTCTAAAAATGCAGTGGCGTCGCAACCCGCTGTCTCCACAAACCTCTGCCATACTTGAACATATGTAAGCAAACACGTAACACATATACGACAGGCCAGAACTATGATTACTAAGCCACTGATATATCTCAGTTTCATTTAATGCCGCATAATAAAGAGTGTTAATATCGCCTGTGCTAGATGTCACATAAATATGACTGCAAATAACATGATATACGACCATAAAAAGCGTTTTGTATCATAAAGTGAAACACTCTACATAAAAATGCGTTTCAAATATTAGCCTCAAAACAGCCCATAACAGATGCTGTACTGTAGTTACAAATACTAATGAAATAATTCTTAGATTTCTCTTTAATTGTTCAGTAATTTCAAGTGAGTCCTTGATACAGTGCGTGGTAAAATAAATTTTATGTTAATGGCGAAAAATTATCTTTTTCATAATGACAACGCAATGTGATTGCCGTTGTAGCACGTAAAGTGACCTCAGGTGCGAAATGTTTTCCATTATAAAATCTTCTCTGTAAATTCACCAAACCGTAATTGTAGCTCTCAAAGTTATTTGAAAGTACGTTCAGTGCAGATTTAAACGTATCTTTCAAAACAACAACAGAATTATCATTATCAATATCCAATTATTCCTATTACATTGTCTACGCAAAGATTGTACTTCTCTAGTTCTTTGGCTTTTATTCCGACCCAATAGTTTTCTTTTCCGAAGCATGCTTCCCCCCATGAACCATGGACCTTGCCGTTGGTGGGGAGGCTTGCATGCCTCAACGATACAGATAGCCGTACCGTAGGTGCAGCCACAACGGAGGGGTATCTGTTGAGAGGCCAGACAAACGTGTGGTTCCTGAATAGGGGCAGCAGCCTTTTCAGTAGTTGCTGAGGCAACAGTCTGGATGATTGACTGATCTGGCCTTGTAACATTAACCAAAACGGACTTGCTGTTGTGGTGCTGCGAACGGCTCAAAGCAAGGGGAAACTACAGCCGTAATTTTTCCCGAGGGCATGCAGCTTTACTGTATGGTTAAATGATGATTGCGTCCTTTTGGGTAAAATATTCCGGAGGTAAAATAGTCCCCCATTCGGATCTCCGGGCGGAGACTACTCAAGAGGACAACGTTATCAGGAGAAAGAAAACTGGCGTTCTACGGATCGGAGCGTGGAATGTCAGATCCCTTAATCGGACAGGTAGGTTAGAAAATTTAAAAAGGGAAATGGATAGGTTGAAGTTAGATATAGTGAGTATTAGTGAAGTTCGGTGGCAGGAGGAACAAGACTTTTGGTCAGGTGAATACAGGGTTACAAATACAAAATCAAATAGGGGTAATGCAGGAGTAGGTTTAATAATGAATAAAAAAATAGGAGTGCCGGTAAGTTACTACAAACAGCATAGTGAACGTATTATAGTGGCCTAGACAGACACGAAGCCCATGCCTACTACAGTAGTACAAGTTTATATGCCAACTAGCTCTGCAGATGACGAAGAAATTGAAGAAATGTATGATGAGATAAAAGAAATTATTCAGGTAGTGAAGGGAGACGAAAATTTAATAGTCATGGGTGACTGGAATTGTAGAGTAGGAAAAGGGAGAGAAGGAAACATAGTAGGTGAATATGGATTGGGGCTAAGAAATGAAAGAGGAAGCCGTCTGCTGGAATTTTCCACAGAGCATAACTTAATCATAGCTAACACTTGGTTCAAGAATCATAAAAGAAGGTTGTATACATGGAAGAATCCTGGAGATACTAAAAGGTATCAGATAGATTATATAATGGTAAGAGAGAGATCTAGGAACCAGGTTTTAAATTGTAGGACATTTCCAGGGGCAGATGTGGACTCTGACCACAATCTATTGGTTCATACCGTAGATTAAAACTGAAGAAACTGAAAAATGTGGGAATTT
Source organism: Schistocerca nitens (assembly GCF_023898315.1). Taxonomy (NCBI): domain Eukaryota; kingdom Metazoa; phylum Arthropoda; class Insecta; order Orthoptera; family Acrididae; genus Schistocerca; species Schistocerca nitens. The sequence continues at coordinate 102,325,431 of NC_064614.1, read as the reverse complement.
AAGGAGATGGGACCTGGATAAACTGACTAAACCAGAGGTTGTACAAAGTTTCAGGGCCAGCATAAGGGAACAATGGGGAAAGAAATACAGTAGAAGACGAATGGGTAACTCTGAGGGATGAAGTAGCGAAGGCAGCAGAGGATCAAGTAGGTAAAAAGACGAGGGCTAGTAGAAATCCTTGGGTAACAGAAGAAATATTGAATTTAATTGATGAAAGAAGAAAATATAAAAAAGCAATAAATGAAGCAGGCAAAAAGGAATACAAACGTCTCATAAATGAGATCGACAGGAAGTGCAAAATGGCTAAGCAGGGATGGCTAGAGGACAAATGTAAGGATGTAGAGGCTTGTCTCACTAGGGGTAAGATAGATACAGCCTACAGGAAAATTAAATAGACCTTTGGAGAAAAGAGAGCCACTTGTATGAATATCAAGAGCTCAGATGGAAACCCAGTTCTAAGCAAAGAAGGGAAAGCAGAAAGGTGGAAGGAGTATATAGAGGGTCTATACAAGGGAGATGTACTTGAGGACAATATTATGGAAATGGAAGAGGATGTAGATGAAGATGAAATGGGAGATACGATACTGCGTGAAGAGTTTGACAGAGCACTGAAAGACCTGAGTCGAAACAAGGCCCCGGGAGTAGACAACATTCCATTAGAACTATTGACGGCCTTGGGAGAACCAGTCTTGACGAAACTCTACCATGTGGTGAGCAAATGTATGAGACAGGCGAAATACCCTCAGACTTCAAGAAGAATATAATAATTCCAATCCCAAAGAAAGCAGGTGTTGACAGATGTGAAAATTACCGAACTATCAGTTTAATAAGTCACAGCTGCAAAATACTAACGCGAATTCTTTACAGGCGAATGGAAAAACTGGTAGAAGTCGACCTCGGGGAAGATCAGTTTGGATTCCGTAGAAATGTTGGAACACGTGAGGCAATACTGACCTTACGACTTATCTTAGTAGAAAGATTAAGGAAAGGCAATTCCACATTTCTAGCATTTGTAGACTTAGAGAAAGCTTTTGACAATGTTGACTGGAGTACTCTCTATCAAATTCTAAAGGTGGCAGGGGTAAAATACAGGGAGCGAAAGGCTATTTATAATTTGTACAGAAACCAGATGACAGTTATAAGAGTCGAGGTCCATGAAATGGAAGCAGTGGTTGAGAAGGGAGTGAGGCAGGGTTGTAGCCTCTCCCCGATGTTATTCAATCTGTATATTGAGCAAGCAGTAAAGGAAACAAAAGAAAAGTTCGGAGTAGGTATTAAAATCCTTTGAGAAGAAATGAAAACTTTGAGGTTCGCCGATGACATTGTAATTCTGTCACAGACAGAAAAGGATTTGGAAGAGCAGTTGAACGGAATGGACAGTGTCTTGAAAGGAGGATATAAGATGAACATCAAGAAAAGCAAAACGAGGATAATGGAATATAGTCGAATTAAGTCGGGTGATGCTGAGGGAATTAGATTAGGAAATGAGACACTTAAAATAGTAAAGGAGTTTTGCTATTTGGGGAGCAAAATAACTGATGATGGTCGAAGTAGAGAGGATATAAAATGTAGACCGGAAATGGCAAGGAAAGCGTTTCTGATGAAGAGTAATTTGTTAACATCGAGTATAGATTTAAGTGTCAGGAAGCCGTTTGTGAAAGTATTTGTATGGAGTGTAGCCATGTACGGAAGTGAAACATGGACGATAAATAGTTTGGACAAGAAGAGAATAGAAGCTTTCGAAATGTGGTGCTACAGAAGAATCTTGAAGATTAGGTGGGTAGATCACTAATGAGGAGGTATTGAATAGGATTGGGGAGAAGTTTGTGGCACAACTTGACCAGAAGAATGTATCGGTTGGTAGGACATATCCTGAGGCATCAATGGATCACAAATTAACATTGGAGGGCAGCGTGGAGGGTAAAAATCGTAGAGGGAGACCAAGAGATGAATACACTAAGCAGATTCAGAAGGATGTAGGTTGCAGTAGGTTCTGGGAGGTGAAGGAGCTTGCACAGGATAGATTAGCATGGAGAGCTGCATCAAACCAGTCTCAGGACTGAAGACCACAACATCAACAACCTAAAACAAATCTAATTTTCGTGTAACAAACGATGTCGTAACTATTCAGAATGAAGAAATTGAAAATTTTGAATTACTTGAGATTTCGTGGTAAACGTGTCAGATGAGCACAATGATAGTTTCATTTGTTCATAGGCAAAACTAAGTGAAAAAACGATGTCAATAAACAACGTCAAGGACAGTCTGTGTTTCCTCGAAAGGCTTCGTTACTTCAATGTTTCCTTTCCACAGGTGATATCATTAACGACATTGAAGTCTTAGCATTGTAGCTGCCCAGTATGCGTGTGTTACGGCAAATGAACCATCTGCAACGTTTTAACATGAAAATGCGATTACACGGAGCGTTGCTACTTTCGTGTGCCATTTCTACCATAGTACCTGATCGGAACATGTGGTATGGTTCAAATGGCTCTGAGCACTATGCGACTTAACTTCTGAGGTCATCAGTCGCCTAGAACTTAGAACTTATTGAACCTAACTATCCTAAGGACATTACACACATCCATGCCCGAGGCAGTATTCGAACCTGCGACCGTAGCGGTCGCTCGGTTCCAGACTGTAGCGCCTATAACCGCACGGCTACTCCGGCCGGCGGTACATGTGGTAGAAGTTGGTAGCAGCTTGATAGACAGAGAAACATTTTTCTCATGTGAGAGTGTCTACCTCTCTTCAGGGCACATAAAAGCGTTCTTTTATTTTTCTACGCATCTGTGACAAAGTACGTTTCGAATTACACAAGGTTCAATTGCCTTCTTGCACAATTAGTGTTAAGACACGGTACTTCAGTTTTAGATGTTCATATATTATAATTACTATTCTAGTTTGCATCTGAATGGAGTTTTAGATGTTCATATATTATAATTACGATTCTAGTTTGCATCTGAATGGAGTGTTCAAACACTCGCTAACTAGAGCCCTGCAGGTGCGAGGCCTGTTAGCGTGTCCCATAGGCGACTGATGTGCCACTGAGAGCGCTAATACGCTTCGCGAACGTTCGCGGAAGTTGCCGAACATTACCGATGCTAATGATAGCCGCGTAAGCGCATGTACACCGGCCACGCGACTGCACTCGTGTTGGGCGAAATTTGTGCTAATGACGAATAATGAATCGAGATATATTATGCGAAACATTATTCACTTACACCAATAAAAGGCTTATTCGTCATTTGTGAATAAGAAGTGTGAAGAGTAATAGATAAACCTGAAATCCAGTACCATTTATTGCTCCAATTCTTTGCCATTTATTAAACGAATGTGTTTTTGTTTCTTTTGAATTACTTTTCAGGACATCTCTTTTTTCAAACACCTCATAACAAACTCTATCTGATTTTCGAAGATTTGCCGGTGTGACACTAAAGAAAACACGTTCTACACATGCAGTGCACTCCTAAATTCGTCTTCATTTCGTGATAACGGTAAATGACTTTAATTTCACACATTCTTCCGGAAGAATTGGGAAATAATTACACTGCAGTTTTTGGTAAATAATTCATTCTGATTCCACGTTATCATTCCTTCTCAAATCACATTCCAAATAAAATCTTAGTTTTATGTCATTAATATCAGTCGAAACCGTGGCTTGATTTCTTTGACATTTCCTTGGCTATCAAACGTATGTGTTTATTGTAAACCTCCCTTGGTCATGGAGAGCAATACAGGTCGAATGTGAGAAACAATTCGCCCAATCGCAAACTTTTGTTCAGCTGCGTGCGGTGCATGCGGGAGTGCCGTGAACAACACACAATAAATAATGACCCAAATATTTTTTAAAAAGCCGTGCTCCACATTTAATGATTGTTTTGTGCGCCGCTTAAGTTTCGAACCGTTCTGGCAGGTCGCAGAGCCGCAGTACAGCGTCAAAGTGGCGTCTACATACGACACATTACAAGCAGCTTGTTATGGAATTCCTGTTTGCAGAAAAAGAATCCGTGGTGAACACCCATAACCGTTTGTGTGCAGTGTATGGCGATGCTGCAGTTGATAGGATCACAGTTGGGCCATGGGTAACGAAAGTTAGAGCCTCAGGAAATGCAGGAACAGCTCCATGATCAGCCACGCTTGGGACGTCCTGTCACAGCCACTGCACCAGACATGCTGAATCGTGCGGATGCCATCATTCGTGCCGAATAGCGCAAAACAACTCGACAATTGGCTCTACAGTTATCGGTCAGCACTGGAAGTGCGTCTGCAATGATCGAGAGTATCGGATATTCAAAGAGGTGCTCACGATGGGTTTCGCGAATGTTGAGAATTCAAAGAAAGGCCATTGTATCTGAATTGTTGGAGCGTTTTGAGACCAACGGAGAGGGCTTTCTGTCACAGATCGTTACGAAGGACGAAAGCTAGGAGCACCACTTTCCGCCGGAAACAAAAAGGCAGTCCATGGAGTGGCATCATCCTCATTCGCCACAAAAGAAGAAATTCAAGAGAAACCCCTATGCCGGAAAATTCATGGTGGCAGTCTTCTGGGATTGTGATGGCGTCATTCTCGTGGATGTGATGCCAAGAGGGTCCACCATCAATTAAAAGGCATACGTGAAGAGTATGAGTAAACTCAAGAACCGTTTTCGAAGTGTTCACTTGCACAAGTATCCAGCAGAAATCTTCCTCCGACACGATAATGCACGCCTACACAAACGTCTGAGAACCCGGGAACACATCGCCAATTGGGTTGGAAATAACTGTCGCATCCACCCTACAGTCCATATCTGGCAGCCTCGGACTTCCATCTCTCTGGGCCGCTTGAAGATTCTCTACGGGATGAAGAGAGAGCCACTCATGCAGTGAAAACATGGCTGCGCCTACAGGACAAAAGCTCTTACCAGCACGGAATACATGCTCTTCCACAAAGTTCACGTACGGCTAGAATGTAGGAAAATAGGACATGGACAAGACATGACGATGTATGTTGTCAACAAATTCTGACTATTAACAGTAAATACCTTTTGAGAAAATAGTGTGGGGCATTTCTTATTGAACGACTATCGTATTAGAAACCTTAACCGCTGAGGGCTGAGTGTGGGAGTGAGGGTGCGTTTGAAGGTCACCTTTGTAGGTTTTTCTTCAATAAACTCGGAATCTACGGCCTTTAGAGGAAACGCATCTCAGCACAAAATTTAACTATATTAAATTTCCTATAAAAAGATCCCATTCATTTTATGTAGGATTAATAGTTTACACGCAGCGAGCGGGAGAATATGGAAATCTCACTTGCGGATTTTACGGGTTGTATAAAACGGTGTAAGTAGGCTGTTTGTTTTCTTATTGGCAACGTTACGTAGCGCTCTGTATGAGAATCGCTGGCTGTGCTGTGTGCAGTCTGTGGCTAGTTTGCATTGTTGTCTGCCATTGTAGTGTTGGGCAGCTGGATGTGAACAGCGCGTAGCGTTGCGCAGTTGGAGGTGAGCCGCCAGCAGTGGTGGATGTGAGGAGAGAAATGGCGGAGTTTTGAAATTTGTAAGACTGGATGTCATGAACTGCTATATATATTATGACTTTTGATGACTATTAAGGTAAATACATTGTTTGTTCTCTATTAAAATCTTTCATTTGCTAACTATGCCTATCAGTAGTTTGAATCTTTTATTTAGCTGGCAGTAGTGGCGCTCGCTGTATTGCAGTAGTTCGAGTAACGAACATTTTTTGGTGAGGGCCATTCTTTTGTAGGGATTTTTGAAAGTCAGATTGCGTTGCGCTCAAAATATTGTGTGTCAGTTAAGTGTTGATCAGAATAGGTAAAGAGTGAAATGTCTGGGTGCGTTCAGTTCTGCTCAGCTGTTCGAAAATCTGACAGTTTAAGCACAGTCATATACAATTTTTCTAAGGGGACGTTTCAACAGCATCGGTACGAGCACGTGAATTACCCTGTATCTTAAGACATCTACATCTGGCACCTGCTAAAACGGACTTTCTTGACTAATACTGTATATCAGCTGACGTCATTTATTGTATTTATGAATTATGTCTTTCTCAGTTAATGTAAATAATTGAAGAGAATATTGATTTCAGAGTTATCTATCATATCTCAAAGAAAAATGTTTTATCCAATAATCGAATATGCAAAAACAGACTTGCCGAATCTGTAAAGTCACTAACCACCAACAGCGACATACTAGGATAGCTTCTGTAGTTGGGGTGCGTACGCCCCGGCACAAACGGGAAAAACTCGGGAATTTTCTCATTCGGGAAAAATCTGAAAAAATTCCGGAAACTTTTTTAGAATTCCAGAATGAGATTTTCACTCTGCAGCGGAGTGTGCGCTGATATGAAACTTCCTGGCAGATTAAAACTGTGTGCCCGACCGAGACTCGAACTCGGGACCTTTGCCTTTCGCGGGCAAGTGCTCTACCAACTGAGCTACCGAAGCACGACTCACGGCCGGTACTCACAGCTTTACTTCTGCCAGTACCTCGTCTCCTACCTTCCAAACTTTACAGAAGCTCTCCTGCGAACCTGGCAGAACTAGCACTCCTGAAAGAAAGGATATTGCGGAGACATGGCTTAGCCACAGCCTGGGGGATGTTTCCAGAATGAGATTTTCACTCTGCAGCGGAGTGTGCGCTGATATGAAACTTCCTGGCAGAGAGCTTCTGTAAAGTTTGGAAGGTAGGAGACGAGGTACTGGCAGAAGTAAAGCTGTGAGTACCGGGCGTGAGTCGTGCTTCGGTAGCTCAGTTGGTAGAGCACTTGCCCGCGAAAGGCAAAGGTCCCGAGTTCGAGTCTCGGTCGGGCACACAGTTTTAATCTGCCAGGAAGTTTTTTTAGAATTCCTGGAATTTTTCATTGTTTTAGTTTTCAATTATATTTTTCTAATTTTGATTCGTAAGAACTGATTTTCTTACAAACAGTTTTACTTTCGCGCGCTGATGCAGAATAATACTGCAGCAGTCAAACATAAACGAGAGAATAACATAAAAATTAAAATAAAGTTGCAAAGAATATGCGCCATTTACAACTACAAAACACAGTGCACACCCAAGCATCTACCGACATCATAATGTATCGTACTTAGTAGCAACAAACTGCTTTCGATGCGTCTTTTTCGTGGGCCTTGTCTCGATGGGCGTGACGCCACAACTTTTGATATTTGTAATAGGTCGCGGGAAAATATTGCCCAAGGTTGTTCGAGAAGCGTTACCTTCAAAGTACTTACCCAAAATGAATTATGTTACGTGTGAGACTGTGTGGCGAATTTCTTAAATCACGGAGCGTTAGACTCTCATTCAAAGCTTAACACTGAGGATTACAGAACTTTTGGCCCAAAAGACCGGCCATTTATGCCATTGTTTAAAACTTTACTGACACATTTGTGTTCGATAAAATCTTGAAGGGTAACTCACACTAAAAAGACCTACTTTCAATTTTAGTTTTTCATATTTGTTTTAGTTGTTTCATTCATTACAAATTGTGCAATAACGATGGCAAAAAGTATAATTATCCTTCAAAAAAGTACATTGTACGTTCTTGAGCATTTTCACACGAAATTGGCTTTTCTGAGGAAAGTCGAATTGCTGGACGGAACATATATTCATCCAACTAACCTTCGAAACGTTCGGTGTTCAGCAGTGAAATTCATAACCGTACTTGTCAAAAATATTCAGTTGTAGCAGTTTATGCTGTGCTCTTAAAGTCGTGCCTAATCACATCCTCTGAAAAAATAGCAAAAAATATTTGACGGGCAATATTATATTTGAAAACTTAGCTTTTCTTGTAGCTGTGGTGTGTGTTTATTAATTTAATCCGTCAACTTTTTCTATACGTTTGTTCACGCTACTTTACAGTGATGTTGCTAGACGCTGATTACATCGCATGCCATATGTTCTGAATATCTGCTGTCGTTGGCTGGTGAGATCACGTGACTGGTTGACGAAAGAGCGCTTCTATCTCGATTCGGGAGCTCCCGTTCCGTATTTGGTGGATTTAGTGCCGCGCCTCAGAGATCTTTCCAAAACGTTGATTTTTGCCTGCTTTCGTTTCCTAAAGAACTGTGAAGTTCTGTGCTGGTGTATAAAACATTCACCGTTCAAAGGTTTGATAAGTTTTTCAGCTCCGAGGGTACGTATATTCTTACTTAACACGGTAAAAATGTGCTTTCACCCTGGAAACAGCGTATTTTCGCCAGGGAAAGATCGTATTTTCGTCCGGGAAAAAGTATCTTTAACTGGGAAGTCCGGAAATTTTCTTTCTTGTCCCCGTATACACGCTGTTAGTGAACTGTTTTGGATGCTCTGGTAGTTTTCGTGTTCCCATCTCATCAGAAAAGACTGACTGTAAGAGAATTAACAAATGATAACTTAAAATGTTATCACCGTAAAGTCGCCAGAGAACCTGGAATAGCTTACCCTGAAGAACGTCATGGTGGAACCGCTGTCCAGCGTGCCGTAGGAGATGTCCGTCTGCCCCGCCAAGTCCTCGGCGTTCTCAATGGGCGTGATCATTCTCTCCACGGTGAGGAAGGCGGCCAGGTTGGCCGTGTAGGACGAGATGATGATCAGCGTGAAGAACCACCAGATGCCGCCCACGATGCGCGTCGATGTGGCCTGTGAACCAAGCTCCCGCCTGCACCTACAAGTCTTGTACAACGACAGCATCGCCAGGGACAAGTGAATTACCTTACGGTGGTAATGCCAGCAATGGAAAACAGCAAGTAATTACACAACTGCAGTGCTCGTCAGAAAATTACTCGTCTCGGATCGGTCATTCCTTGCGACTCATTCACCGAGGGAGGTGGCGCAGTGGTTAGCACACAAGTCACACATTCTGGAGGGCGACGGTTATAACCCGCGTCCGGCCATCCTGACAGGTTTTCCGTGATTTCCTTAAAGCGCTTCAGGCAAATGCCGGGATGGTTCCTGTGAAAGTGCACGGCCGATTTCCTTCCCCATCCTTCGGTCATTTGATGGGACCGATGACCTCGCTGTTGGGTCCCCTCCCCCAAATCAACCAACCAACCTGTAACTCTATCCAAAGGATGACGAACATTTTATTTATAAATTTTACACCTTTTCTATAAAAACCGGCACAATTCTTTTGTCCATTTCCTTCACTGCTGTCAGATACGATCAGTCAAATATCTCGATAGAGTTTAGTCACAAGGGAAACGTAGTGAGGTCCCCTATTTTTGCAGGCTCTGTTCCGTAGTAAGGAAGGAAACTTTACGTAAATTCCCTAAAAGAACACTATATGAGCCGGGTACAGACTTTTAAGTCTATCACGAGCTTGGCACATTTGATGTCCTGGTTGATGAGTCTGTTTCTTTCAAAGTTAGTGTCTGTGTTTACTCGTCATGGTACGAGTTTGTCATCACGTACAACATAGTACTTTTACTTTCGATAGATATTCCAATTAACTAAAACAGAAAGTCGTTAAATAACCTCCGCAGGATGTGCAGTCATATACAGGGTGAGTCACCTAACGTTACCGCTGGATATATTTCATAAACCACATCAAATACTGACGAACCGATTCCACAGACCCAACGTGAGGAGAGGGGCTAGTGTAATAGTTTAATACAAACCATACAAAAATGCACGGAAGTATGTTTTTTAACACAAACCTACGTTTTTCTAAATGGAACCACTTTAGTTTTGTTAGCACATCTGAACATATAAACAAATACGTAATCAGTGCCGTTTGTTGCATTGAAAAATGTTAATTACATCCGGAGATATTGTAACCTAAAGTTGACGCTTGAAACCTCCGACGGTCAGTTGCGTGTTGTAACAAACACGGGCCACGGTCGACGAGCAGCATCTGCAGGGACATGTTTACGATGACGACCGTGTTTACGAGTGTGGCTGTAGTGTTCTGTTGTGGTTAGGTCTAGCTGTCGCAGTGTCCGCATGTAGCGCTTGCTGCTATTGTTATTCTGCATTTCTCTCCGCACGCAGACCAACTGTAGTACACCGTGTTACCAGACGTCTGTGATAGTTTAGTGTTGTAGGAACTGTGACCATGGTGTATTCGAACTCTGAAAAGGCGGAGATGATACTCATCTAAGGCGAGTGACGACGAAATGCAGCTGAAGCCTGCAGGGTGTATGCAGAATGGTACCCGGACAGAGAGCATCCAACGTGCCGCACATTGCAAAACATCTACCGCCAACTGTATGCAACAGGTATGGTCGTAGCACGCAAACGGGTCCGTAACAGGCCCGTCACAGGAGAAGCGGGTGCAGTTGGTGTGTTAGATGCTGTTGCCATGAACCCACACATGAGTGCACGGGACTTTGCGAGAGCCGGTGGGCTGAGTCAAAGTAGTGTCATGCGCATACTGCATCGTCACCGCTTTCACCCGTTTCATGTGTCGCTACATCAGCAATTACATGGTGATGACTTTAATCATCGAGTGCAATTCTGTTAATGGGCATTAACAGAGAATGCGTTGCAGTTCCACCTGTTTACCGATGAAGCGGGTTTCACAAACCACGGGGCAGTGAATCTACGGAACATGTATTACTGGTCGGTGGACAAACCTCGCTGGCTCAGACAGGTAGAGCGACAGCGACCGTGGACTGTAAATGTATGGTGCGGAATCATGGCGACCACCTCATTGGTCATCACTTCATTGCAGGGGCCCAAACAGCTGCGTTTCTACAGAATGATCTGTCATCGTCGCTCGAAAATGTCCCACTGGAAACGGGTCGACGTATGTGGTATCAACATGATGGTGCACCTGCACATTCCGCAATTAACACTAGGCTGACCCTTGACAGGATGTTCGACAGGCGTTTCATAGGACGTGGAGGACGCATAAATTGGCCAGCCCGTTCTCCTGATCTTACACCTCCGGACTTCTTTCTGTGGGGTACATTAAAGGAGAATGTGTACCGTGATGTGCCTACAACCCCAGAGGATATGAAACAACGTATTGTGGGAGCCTGCGGCGACATTACACCAGATGTACTGCGGCGTGTACGACATTCGTTACGCCAGAGATTGCAATTGTGTGCAGCAAATGATGGCCACCACATTGAACATCTATTGGCCTGACATGTCGGGACACACTCTACTCCACTCCGTAATTGAAAACGGAAACCACGTGTGTACGTGTACTTCACCCCTCATGGTAATGTACATGTGCGTCAGTGAAAAAGACCAATAAAAAGGTGTTAGCATGTGGACGTAATGTGCTGTTCCAGTTTCTTCTGTACCTAAGGTCCATCACCGTTCCCTTTGGATCCCTACGTAATTCGGTGCTCTCCGATACACACGATCGAACAGCGGAGGAGTGGTACTCATGCGTCAACTTTAGGTTACAATATCTCCGGATGTAATTAACATTTTACAATGCAACAAACGGCACTGATTACGTATTTGTTTATATGTTCAGATGTGCTAACAAAACTAACAGGGTTCCATTAAAAAACGTAGGTTTGTGTTAAAAAACATACTTCCGTGCATTTTTCTATGGTTTGTATTATACAATTACACTAGCCCCTCTCCTCACGTTGGGTCTGTGGAATCGGTTCGTCAGTATTTGATGATTTTTACGAAATATATCCAGCGGTAATGTTAGGTGACTCACCCTGTATATAGCGTGAGTCAGGAGGAAAGGTACGTGCTTTGAGGGGTGATAGTATTAGTGATTCTGAACACAAAGTGTCATATGAACGTACCTCCTGTTCTTAATACTTTCCAAGGAAACTAATGAGTAAGTGGCCAGAGGACCAATGCAGGTGATAGTAAGTGAAACATAGGGTTCTAACGTCGTGTCTGATTGGGTAAATTTTCTCACAAAAGATGATCAGAACGTCCATAGTCAACTGCAATGCATATTGCGGCTGTTTTAGATAACGGCCGTGTTGCTGATCTGAGCTCATTCGTACGGTCCTTTACTTGGGCACATGCTTGTAAAACAAGAGCGAGGACTTCCTCCTTTGTGTCCACCCTGCGCTTGTAGACTTCTCTCGTGAGCCAACCCCACGAACAGTAATATAATGGAGTAAGTAATCTAAAGTAAATTAATTAATGTAATGTAATGAATCTAATGTAATGTAAATAATCTAATTGAGTAGTTGAATTGCGCATTAAAATGATCAGAAAGGCAAAGCCACGTAGCCGAACGTCAATTCTTTTGTATTCGCATATGAGTGCTGGTGAAGGAGACAGGCAATTGAGGCCCGTGACTGTCAACAGCAGTATATTACATACCGTTAAGAAAATGGCTCATGTTTATTTGAAGTTTTTATTCAGCATCACCAATAATATTACCTCTCAAAGAATGTACCTTTCTCCCCAATCACCCTCTCTATGTAAAAGTATTGAAACATGTTCTTCAAGGTACGACTGTTTCATGTTTTGGCTGCTTACTGTTTCGGTTGACTACTTAGCAGTAATGGTCCAAAGGGGAGGAGACAAATCAGGATTTAAAGTTCCGTCGACGTCAAGGTTATTAGAGATGCACCACAAGCTTGGATTGTGGAAAGAGCTCACCCAATAGTTTTCAAAGGAACCGTCTTTATATTTGCCAAAGGGGATTCAGGTAAACTGCGGAAAACATAAAACTGTATAGCCAAACGGATATTTCAAACAGCGCTTTCTCGAATGTAAGGCCAGCGTATTGACATGTTGCCACCTTACTCGGTACGAATACCCATGTTGCAGAGAGCTTGGTGTGCTCTTCAATTTATACACCGGATTTCAAAGGGAAAATCTGCGTCAGATAACAAGTGTCGATGACTACCGTCATGGATATCTTCTAAACAAATTTACTTTTAATGGACCACTTGGTAATACACATCCATCCTGCGGAATGTTAATAAGACGCACGACATTTATTTCCACACCCTCTGCTACCTATGCATCTGAAAAGGATTCTCAGATATCGTGGTTGGCAGGAAGAGGGAAAGTGGTTAGCACATAGGATTCGCAGTCGAGAGAAATGGAATTCGGACGTTCTTTGCTACCATTCAGATTTAGGTTTTCCGTTGTTCCCTATTTGATGAAGCATTACGTCGATAATGACTCCACTGAATAAATAATACAACCTATTTCCTTTCCCATCCTGTCTGTACCCTAGCCTGAACACCATCCCTAATGAGCTCTTCGTGCATACGGCACATTCAGATCTAAATATTCTTCGTTCTTTTACAACATTTGTGTGTTTGAAAGTCTTTATGACGGAGAGCGCTCTTGTTTTGTTCGGCTTACACGACGTATCTTTTGGATATTGATCATGTTTATGAATTATTGAAGTTTGTTATCAGGAATGCCTTCACGAATGTTTAATTTTACTGTGCGAGCAGTCTTCATTTTGCGTTTCTCATACACTGCGCGTCCCACAGAGGTAACAAGACGAAAAATCTTCATTTAAATGTCTCATTTGCACAAGGAACAAGTTTTTTGTCGTTCCAGTTTCTCCTGAGGGGGAAGCTCTTACAGTAGTTACTTCCGTCACCAAGGCAGGAATTTTTAATTCCCCACATCTTAATAAGAACCGTGTTATTATAGTTATTACAATTATCATATTCATGGATTATGCCCTTTAATTTAACAGCCCATCTCTTCCTGTAACACCCTATAACACGTTTTCCTTGCTGCACAGTTTACTTTTATTACCCTATTTTCATTAACTCCTTAAAAGTTTGGTAAATTTCATTTGATGTTCATCATTTCTTTTTATTTTATGCCTGCTGTCTTGACTTACTACGTTGTACGTTTTGGTGTAGCCGTTTACCATAAGTAGTAGAAAACATGTTTCTATGGCTTGTATCAGAGCTCGAATATCAACCTCTATCTCATATTTATACAGTGCTTTAGTTCAGCACTGTCTTCTCAGGATTTTATGTGTTGTGCAACAAATGAAAAAGAACGTATCATACAAATATTATTGGTGACAGGCTGGACTTAGTTATTTAGTTAGTTGGTTGCGTGTTCCTTTGATCAGTTGCACGGTACGGTAGCCATTAGGATGTGGAACGTGTCAAGTGCACAAGAGATGCACATATGAAACAAGATTTTTTAATATTTATATTACAGAGTTAAAGATTAATACTTCTATTATTTACCCCACTCCCTAAAATGGCACAAAATGCGTATACTATATTTATAGATTTATTTATTCCTATTCAAGAATTCATCTGTGGTATAGAAGGAGTTGTCAAGGAGATATGATTTCAATTTATTTTTGAAGCTATTCCTGCTGTCTGTCAGACTTTTTATTTTATAGAGTAATATGTCGATAATTTTTACAGCAGCATATTTTACCCTTTATGTGCTAAAGGAAGGTTGAGTAAAGGATAGTGTAAGTCTTTCTTTTTCTGGTATTATAATCATGAATGTCTCTGTTGTTTTTAAACTGGTCCATGTTGTTGAGAACAAATTTCATTAGTGCGTAAAAGTACTGTGAGGCCGTTGTAAGAATTCTCAATCTTTTAAAAAGATGCTTACAAATTGTGCAACTATGAACACCACACATTATTCTAACCACTTTCTTTTGAGCAGTGAATACTTTTTGTCTAAATGTTGAGTTACCCCAAAATATTATTCTATATGACATCAGAGAGTGAAAGTATGCAAAGTATGTTAGCTTACTAATTTCTATGTCCTCAAAATGGTCAATTATTCTGATTGCAAACGTTGCTGAAACTAGTTGCTTTAGAAGATCCAAATAATGAATTTTCAAATTAAGATTCTCATCTAAATGTACACCTAAAAACTTAGTATGCTCTACCCTGTCTACTGACTGTTGATGTGTTATATTTATTGAAGGAACTGTACTTTTTGCAGCAGAGAATTGGAAGTACTGTGTGTTATTTGTATCATTTTCAATTGGAGTTTCTTTTACTGGATTAATAATGATGCTTGTATCATCAGCAAACAGTGTCAGTTCAGCTTCCTGTTTCAGATAGGAGGGGAGGTCATTCACATATATCAAGAACAGAAGGGGACCATGATTGAACCCTGTGAAACACCTGATGTAATTTCATCCCAGTTAGATGAAGTGGGAAACTTATTTAAATCACTTGACCCATATAAGGAAACTTTTTGCTTCCTGTTCTGTAGGTATGACTTAAACCACTCATATGCTATTCCATTTATAGCATAGAATTGTAATTTATGTTACATAATGTCATGGTTCACACAATCGAATGCTTTGGACAAGTCACAGAAAATTCCTATAGGTGAGATTTTACTACTTAAAGACTCTGTTATGTGGACAGTGAAATTGTATATTGCCGTCTCAGTGGAACAGGACTTCTGATATCCGAACTGTGATTTACTAAGTATCCTACTGTTGAGATGGCTAACCACTCTTGAGTACATTACTTTCTCGAAGATCTTGGAAGATGCTGTAAGCAAGGATACTGGCCGATAATTATTGACATCTGTGGTGTCCCTAGTTTACTTATTTCACAAGAGGTTGTTAGGTGAAACTTAATCTGACAAATTTTGTTCGAAACAGACTCTTCCACGTACTGCCTGGCTTTTTCTTTTAAACTGTCCTCACCAATTTTTTTCTCCTACACTTAAGAAATGATTGTTAAATATATTAGCTACTTGTGTACTGTTAGTTAGGTTGGTCTCATTCTCTTTAATAATAATACTACCTACCCCAGTTGTTACATTTCCTGTCTTCCTTCTAACAACATTCCACACTGATTTTATTTTATTGCCAGAGTTGTTAATTTCTTCTTTAACATACATTTTTCTTGATTTCCTTACAACATTTGCCAGTATGTTACAATAATTTTTATAGTGTCAAACTATTTCCGGATCTTTACTAGTTCTTGCTGTCTCATACCGTTTTCTTTTTCTTTATGAAGACACTTTAATGCCTGTAGCAATCCAAGGTCCTTTGAAAATTGTGTGGTGTTACATTTAGTAATTTTCTTTGGGAAAAAATGTTCAGAAAGGGATATAAGTTTATCAAGAAATATGTTGCATTTATCATTAGCATTTGGCTCATTATATACATCTCCCCAATTAACATTTGTGCTGTGGAGGCTGTTGATGTTGGACATTCCGTCGTTTTGTTGGAGTTATTTTGTGATTGATGATAACCTTGGATAACTGGTTGGATGCAATGGGATTGTTATACGGAAAAATGTAGGTAGGATACGGGTGGGAAGTTAATGACGAGAGTCTGGACAGAAAATCGAAATTTCGAGCGATTATTACGAGGGTTGGGGCAATATAATTCAATGTGGCTGTCTTATGGGTGCAATGAGGAAGCAGTAGTGTAAGAAATGTGGTGAAGGTGTCCTGGGATTGCTATTAGACAAGAGTATTTACGTTGGAGAAAGTGAATTTGGAGTGGTTCTGCAAGTATGTGTTGGTGGCGCCAAATAGAAATACTGAAAGGTGGCATGTGCGATTGGATGAAAAATGTGGCGCCGCTCGAAAGATCACATATTTTGGATAACGGTTGTGAGGAAACACACTGTATGATCGGTGGTGGGGGCAGGATATTGTTAGGAGTGGGAGAAAGCATTGCCTTATACACTGACGGGCAAAAATCACAACACATGTTTTTACGTCTGAAACAGAATGTCTATTCTAGTTGCGCCACTATGAAGATGCAAATCAGGTTTGCTTTAAATACGTCCTGTAACGGCCGTGAGCGTTAGTTACCTTTGTGCCTGGACGTGGTGAGTTGATGTTAGTCAAGAATGTCTTTAAGGCGACAAAGACGCCAGTATCAACAGCTCACTGAGTTTGAACAAGGTCGTGTGATAGCGCTATGAGAAGCTGGATGTTCCTTCTGCGATCTTATAGAAAGACTTGGCAAGAATATAGCCGTTGTACATGATTGCTGGCAGCGGTGGTCACGATAATCAGGATTGCAAGAAGACCAGACTCCTGACAGCTATGTGGTACTACCGGGAGGAAAGACCATCATGTTCAGCGTTTGGCTCTGGGGCATCGTCCTGCATCTGCAGCACCAATTTAAACAGCATATAACACAGTATTAAGTAATGCTCTTGAGTGTAGCTGTCATTATTATGAGCTTGGTGCAAAATTACTTAGTATAATTTACTGGTGTGTGCGTTATTGGTAACTGCTGCTACACACAGTTCAGACTGCACTGTGTCAGTTTGTATTCTGTTTGCTATTCAAAGGGAAATCTCAACGAAAATAACTCTAATAACCAATATTCAATTTTCTTAAACATATATTTCCAAATTAATGTGCCTAATTAGGCGACTGTTCATTTTTTCATTAATTTATGATTTTACCACTTTCATTAACTTCCAACGTTAAAGACCGTTTGGTTTTTCTGTTAATTTCACCAAATTCACAATTATAGTATGATACCTTTGTCCATTAGACACATGCGTGGTCAATCTTCGAAACCCTCACAGAGGGTAATATTAGCGTGTTTCACTTTACGGTGAGATACGTGAGTATTATATGTGGCTTTTCCCGTGACGGAACTAAAGGTTCGGCTGTTAGGGAAGAGCGACGTATACGCTAGTGTTATAAGCACCGTCATCACAGTGATATCATGAACTCTTGCAAATTGGTTATTTCAAGGTCAGGCTCGAGACAGACGACCTGTAGCGTGCATTCCACTGACTCCAAATCACCCCCGTTAGCGACTTCAATGGTGTCAAGCGAGAAGTAAATAGATGGCAGGGTGGAGGACTGCTGTATTTTCTGACGGAAGCTGGCTCTGCCTGGGTCCCAATGATGGTCGAGTTTTGGTTAAGAGGAAACCAGGTGAGGGCCTGCAATCAAACTGTCTGCGCTCCAGACACACTAGACCTACACCTGGAGTTGTGATCGGGAGTGCTCTTTCGTATGACAGTTGGAGAACTCTCATGGTTATCCCACGGACTCTGACTGCAAACTTGTGTGTCAGTGTGGTGATTCGACATGTTGTGCTGCCATTCATGAATACAGTCTTGATGTCAGGAGTTGGTGGTCTTGTCGGTAGCGTTGCTGGCGCTACATCACAGGGCCCCGGGGTTGATTCCCGTCCGTGTCGTGGATTTTCCCCACTCGTGAATGGGTGTGTGTGTTGTCCACATTATCACATTATCTTCGTTGCTCAAGTCCCCGAAATAAAGATAAATAAAAAGACTAGTACCAGGCGGCTGAACTCCCCTAAGGGGGATTTCAGGCCAAAAAGCTGCCATACGCACATTTCATTACAGCCTCGGTACACACAGCAACGCCCGGGCCTTAGTGCCCGAGCACGCCGCTAAGGAGCCAAAACAAGATGGCGCACACGACTTATAAAGTGCAAAATCAAGCGGTAATTCGTACCCTACATTTAACAGAGACCATCGTGGCAAAAATTCACCCTGGGGCAGTAGAAGTGTATGGCAACAATGCGCTATCACATGTCACGCTGGTTAGGTGGCGCATACGGTTCCACTGTGGTCAGCCTAGTGCTAATGACGAAGAACAGGGAATCTCAAGAGGAGTGGAGGCCCTGGTGCTTGGACACCATCCATCGCAATCGAGGTGACAGCGGAAGAAGTTAAAACTAGTTACGTACCGTTGGTCAACATCTTGCAGGACATTTTGCACGTGAGAAATGTCGGCGGTTGCTGGGTTACACGACTGCTCACACCCGTTCCAAAAGCCGCAATTGAACGAAGTAGAGCCGTGGTTAGCACACTAGACTAGCATTCGGGAGGACGACGGTTGAAACCAACGTCCAGGCATCCTCATTTAGGTTTTCCATGACTTCCCTACATCGCTTAAGGCAATGTTGCGATGGTTCCTTTGAAAAGTCGCAGCCGATTTTATTTTCCATACTTCCGTAATCCCAGCTTGTGCTCGTTCTCTAGTGACCTAGTCGTCGATGGGGCATTAAAACTAATCTCCTCCTCGTCCTCCAAAAGCCCGCGAGCCAGAGGCAACAACAGATATGTTTCAGCCAGTCTCAGACCTGTACGAGTGACTTTTTTAGTCGTCTGATTACAATAGATGTGTGCTGGGGGGTATCACTATGAGTATCATTATGACAAGTTGCACGTCGGATAGATAATGATGATGATTCCGTGGCTTTGAGTGCCTCCCCAATGACAGCTCCGTCCTCACTTTCTATGGTCTCTGAAGGTCGACCACTTACTTCTTGATGCCGTGTTCGGCCATGGTTCACCCATTCTTATCAACATCGTCAAATAGTGGCAGCCCTCCTATCCAGATGTCGAGCGATTCACTAATTAATCCAACTGGCTTGTGTCAGACCAACTACACGTTCTCTCTCAAATGCTAACGTATGCGTATATGATCACACACCTGTCTGCAAGGTATAGTTACTAACCAGCTGAGAACACGGAAAGAAATTCGTAAAGACTTCATTCCGTGGTATCTATATGTAGGCTACTCTGTTTACTATCCCTGCCAGCTGCGAGGAGAAACTGCATTATGGCGTCACAATTCATCCGTCGGCAGCAAAAGTCTGAAGTTTTATATTTTCAGTTGATACCTGTATCAATATCAGTCTGTGACCTATATGCTTAACTACTTCATGATTCGCCATTTCTTTCTTTCCTTTTTTTTAGGCGTACTTCTGAAATGCTCCTATCCGCTTCCTCCCTTGTTTATCAATTATATTCTGTGCTGATCTGATAAATTTATTTTTTGATTTCAAATATATTCAACGTTTGTAAAGGAAATGTTTATCTGGAACAGTTTCCCATCGTTTTGTTTATGCAATGTTATGTGTTATACGTCTCGGTATGATATTCCATATTCCAGTCAGGAAACTTCCTATTACCGTTATTCTGTGTTTTTTTTTTTCGTGATTTAAAAATGTAAATGACAAATCGGAGTAAGTTACACGTTGCCATATGCCGACAGAAATTAAGCGATAAAATAGGCAAACTGTTCAGTTAGTGGAGTAGCGATAATTTTGTTTGCACCTGGGTACACAGGCTCGATATTCTTCTCAAAAGAAAATATCATTCGTTAGGGGCTGTACAAGTTTTGTTTAATTTTCTGTTGATCGGTTTCGACTCTGTAGTTACTATCAAGCAACACTGACGTAGGCTCTATGCAGCATATCTTGATGTTGACTGATAATGACTATAAAGTCGAAATTTGCCAATAGCTAATAAAATGAAAATTGTACAGCCAATAGTGGCCAGTCTTCCTTTTTGTGAAGCAGTAATATTCTACAATAAATTTTACGTAACATGTAATTAAAATCTTTACTCAATACAAGAGACGTTTTCCTCGAAGAAATTGAGTAGGGAATGCACAACTGCCTTTAAAATGTATTAGACTGACGAGCAGTACTTTCTGACAAGTCTGCACCGTGTTTATTCCATGGAATTGTACTGTTACAGTATCAAAATCAATGGCACCGAATCTCTAAGATCTGTCCATCAAAAAAATACTATACCGTGAAATGCCTAAAGTCATGAGCTACATTTCCCAGTTGCACCCATGTTATATGTTATATACATACTACAAGGCGGCTCTCGGTAAGTGAGAGATATAGGAGATGGAACCAACATTATACAATCGTATTTCTTTCGGCCTTGAATGATTGTTACATCGTATTACTTCTTTCTAGCAGTTCACGTAAGGACGAGTAGACTCGCACTGCAAGACCTCAGTAAGGTGCTAACTAATGTCGGTAAAAGGAATGCGCAGACAAAAATATAAGATCTCTAGAACTGGCACCTGAACTAACGTGCTCTGTTGTAAGGTGTGTTATCAAATATCGGAATTAATACCATTAGTGTTCCTGCGGCTCCATTTTAGTAGTACCGCTGGTGGTCGGAAATCCGGCAGCATTTTCTCCTCCGTTTCAAGAGTGTACCAACAGTCCTTCATGAATTACACCGTGCAGTAACCGAGGACATCTGTTTATGAGACTTACCGCCGATGACAGAGACATATTGTGCGAAGGTGCACAATTCGATAGATGACACAAGAATAGCGAAAATCGATGCTGATGTCATTAGGTGTCTGAAGGAAAAGAATGGTACTTATACAGTAGTAAACTGCTCTCGGAACTAGGGCCTCGTTTTACTCTCAAAACAAGTACTTTCGGTCATAGATGAATAAAATAATGTCATTGAATAGATCGAAACTCCATTTTGCACCATGAAATGCGACAATGAAAGTATCCTATGACGCCGAAATAAGTATTACATTGGGAAGCTTACGCTACGATACTAGAACGGGACAATACTATTCGAGCCTGGTCTGAATGTTTGGTGATGTAAAACATAAAGAATCATTATGCCACCTACATCATAAGGACGGAAACCTATCGCACGTCGGTAGGATACAACCGGAGGAAACATTCAAAGCGAGTTCCATTACCTGCAAGAATCAAACAATTACGGAGGCCGTATACAGTGTGTCTCTCTTAAGAGTTTTCAGGCTTGTTTTCCGTCGTGTTTCGGCAGATATTTGCAATTTCGTTTCTGCATTGTGTAGCTAGAGTCAGCCCCAACAATTATTACTCATCATGTTTTTCATGCGACGCCCAGTGTAAACATAAGGCACAGGTTTGTTTCGCATTACAAACAAAATTATTTTTAAACCGGTACATTACGTGACAATTCGACATACCGTTCCAAAATTAGTGTAGTCTGATTTTTGTTTCTTAGATATGTATTAACAAGGATCGTAAAACACGAAGAAAAACAGAAGTCCACCAGCGACTCTGCAGCGCTGCATGCTTGGCTTTAAATTGACGTTTTCTGTCGACTTTGGGCGTCGCATGAAATACGTGACGAACACTGTCTGTTTGGGTTGATTTCTCCTACACAGTGCAGAAACTAAATTGCAAATGTCTGCTGAAACGTCATTCAAAATTCACCTGACGATTCTTCGGAAGGACACCTCGTATATGACATCGCAGAGGAAATCTTCCGAGAACAGTTGAAGGCTTGAAATGTCCTATCACTGGCTTGGTTTAGAAAGTCAGTTACCACATGACTGTAGGCACTTCATTATACAATGCACAAATTTATTTCGAGTATTTCAATATAAATCATATTTAGTATTACAGTTAAAAGAGAAGTGACTATATCTAGGGGTTAGTAGAGTATTACACGATATGAAGTGGGTTGAATAAGCAGGAAAACGTTTGGTAATATGGCCTTCCACAAACGCAAACTGTAGCTTTTCTGGGACCAGCAGGCGCAGCTACTGTGCATTAGAGATTACGAGTCTGTCCGTCGTTTATGGACGTAGCACTTCCAAGACGTCAGTAAACTGGAAGGGCCGGAATGCACAGTTGTGGACCTTTTGGAAAGAAAAGCAAAACTGATTTTCATTCAGGCTATTACCCCAGATTTCTGAAATGAAGATTATTGCTCGAAAAGCTTCACAACCGTATTTTCTCCGAGAATATTAAAGAAGTGCGTTTAAAACATTGGTTTTGGCTTTCTCCCGTTTACGCTTTCGTGATTTTTATAAATCCACCACCAGAGACAACCCTGGAAGTCTTCGAAAATAAGCACCCACAGATAGACAGATAAGAAAAATTCATTCCAAAACAAATAACAATGTAGCGTTTTGCGAAAAATTATTATAAAATCCGAAAAAATAAGAAATTAATATTTAAGCTCTTCATGCACATTCCATAGACAAACATAACACAAATTAAGAAACATACAGAGCGACATAATTTATATTCTAATTTTAAAATAAACACAGAAATTGAAACATAGGGTGCTTATTTTACAACTGAAGACATGCAGGGTCTGTGAAAGGCCATTGGTTACGTGGGTGACTGCGAACTACTTTGGGGAGAGAAATAGACTACTTAGGGTTTGTGCGTACCGATAAAATGCAGTTAAATAAACAAGCCATGCTTCCAGCTAGCTGAGAATGACATGGGTGCTTATTTTACGTTAGGTAAGCTAGGTGTGCTCTGAATTATTAAATATATCTGATCGGAGTTTTATGGGTAACCGACTCAGCAAAGAGGGATATCGCTACAATGTTATAACTTTACTGATGCAGAGGTCGAAAATACTGCTTCAGTTGTAAATTTCTTTATTTTCACACGATCGGTTTCGGACTGTTATAGTCCCATCCTGAGGTGTCGTAGCTGTGCTGTGGTCCCCGAGCGCCGCGTGTACCAGGCGCGGTGTGCTGCCTGTGAGGATGGGCTTATAACAGTCCGAAAACGGTCGTGTGAAAAAAAAGAAATTTATAACTGAAGCGGTATTTTCAACCTCTGCTATAATGTTCAGTTGCAGATGTTCTTCTATCAGGATTGTTTGTTTACTGATGCAGGTAAATAGATGGCAAATGGAGTGCTGACACCTGAAGAAAAACTTGGCCATAGAGCATCCCATGACGAAAAGAAGGAACCCATGGGTCTTAAGTAATGAGTGATGTGAGTGACTTTTAAATAATGAGTAAAAATTTATAACCTCCTGCCACGACATACAAAACGATTACTACTGATATGCTCGGTACCATTATATCACTTGTGTAAACACGCCACTCTCTCCTAATCGATTTCGTATTACGTGAAAAGGAACATGCGAAATGTGTGATGAATGAAACTACACTGTGTTCCAGAAGTTTAGAATAGATGTTACTGTCATACTTCAGCTGAAAAGTTGTATGACTATGCAACAGTCTAGGTTTCAGAGTAATGCATACTATCAGCTTCATTGTTGATAGATATCATCTTTCCTTAGGAAAGATGACTTAGTAAGCCATAAATGAAGTAATCACTGTTGTTTATTAACTGCAGGAAGCATACATACAGTACCATGTCTTGATAAAAGACTAAAGTACTGGAAGACTAAGGCTTTTTTTTTTTTAATTTGTGCTGATCAGTGAAAATGTTCAACGTATTCGATGAAGAAACAACTAAAGATTTGCTACAGGACATCCGTCATAAATTTAAGATATTCATCTCATGTTTGCTTACAATGGGAAATCCAGTGTCCCGCAATGGTTTTGCAGACATCGCATAGTTCCGTATGCATATTTGCAGATAGTCGTATCATAATTTCCAGCGATTCTGATGAAGCTTACTGTACTGCATAATGCGGAAACTCGAAGACGAACATTGGGAACAGGGTATGGAAATATTCTAAGAAAGGAAGCAAAGTTAAGGAAGCTAACATAAATTCCTGGGATATATTTATTGTGGCCGGTTTGATAGGACGCTCCGAAATTTCTTTTTTGTGCCAACCTCCTCATCAGATACTAGGACTTCCACCTCACGTCTTCAGTTTTGGTAGATGTATTCAAATCTCTGTCTCCTGCCACAGTCTTAATCCTCCAGTACCATGGAAATTGCTCCCTGATGACTTAACACGTCTGGTGTCATCCAGCCCCATCTTCTTGATAGTGGTTTCCACATGTTCCCTTCTTCGACAGTTCGGCAGGGAACCTCTTCGTTCCTTATCAGACAAACTAAATTTCAACACCTTTCTACAACATCAAGTCTCAAACGCTTCGAGTCTCTTTTCTCCCTGTTTTCTCACTGAACATTATTCACTGCCATATGTTGCAGTGTTCCGAACGTGCGTTCTAAGAAATTTCGCAGGAAAATTAAGACCAATTTTTATACTATTAGAATTCTTTTGGCCAGGAATGGCCTCTTTGCTTACCCTAGTCGCTTTTTGTCTACTTTTGCTTCATCCGTCATATTTCATTTAGCTTCCAAGTCAGCAGAATTCCTTAATTTTGTCTACTTCGTAGTCAGCGTTTTGAAGTAACGTTTATGGCTAATCTGATTCCTGGTAATCCCAATTTCTTTCGTTTTCTTTCGGTTTACTATCAAACCATATTCTGCAGTCATTAGACTGTACACTCAATTTAACAGACCAGGTAATTCTTCTTTACCTTCACTGAGGGTACCAATGTCATCCACGAATCTTATCACTGATATCCTTTCACCATGAACTTCAAGCCCACTCTTCATCCTTTCTTATGTTTCTTCGATGTACACCCTTTTTAATCCGAGCACTTCGTTGTTGTCTCTTGGTTCTTGTACATATTCTACGCTACCCATGCAGCTTACACCTACTTTTCTCTGAATTTTGAACATCTTGCAAGAACTGACGTGTCGAACAGTGTTTCAATATTATAAACGTGTCTCCATTTTTGTGAAGTCTTGCGTCCATAAGCAAAGCACCACGTTAGAACTGCCACTCTCGAACGTTACGTTTGCGAGCACCAAATATCACCTAACAGATCCTCAGTTTTCTTTTCCATTCTTCGGTATACCATTCTTGTCAGCAACTTGGACGTATGAGGTGTTTAGCTGATAAGGCGATAGTTCTCTATCTGCCCCTCTTAGCTGCGAAAACATGTTTTATGAAAGTTATCTGAAAAGTGTAAAGAATGTAGAGTACCGTGACGTTTTCACTCTACATCGAAGGTGTCAGATTAAAACAATTTGACTCATGGAAATTCGAGCCGTGCTATCGAGGAGCATGAGTCGAACCTGCATAGCTCGGCATGTAAGACATGATGCCGCGTTCTAGTACCAGTCTGCAAGTAGTTTTATAGGGCTGCAATTTAAGAGATTATTTGTACAGTGATAAAGAACTGGTAAAAAACAATGTAGTAGTAGTATGGTATTTAGCCTTACGGCAGGTCTTCTCATGGTTTAAGCCTCTTCCACTTTTATCTGTCCATAGCCAGTCTTTTCATTTCTGAATATTTGTCTCCTTTGAAATTGCTCAGCATTTGATAGCTTCTTTTTCCTCTTCCCCATTTTTCCTCAATGGTAGCCATTAGAAAACCATCAGTTGCATGTGAGTTGTAGAAGTACAGGGTGACAATTATTGAACTCTATATAAAAAAAAACAAAAAAGAAACGGAAAATAGTTACAAACTACGGCGTGTATACACTTTGTTCAACTTGTAAACGTCAGTACAGATATTTGGGTTTAGGTTATAACATGTTCGATATGCCTACCATCCTTGGCGATGATGTGGTGCAAACGAATAGCGAAATTCTGCATGACCCGCTGAAGTGTCGGAACGTTGATGCTGTTTATGACTTCTTGAATTGCTGTTTTCAGCCCAGCAATGGTTTTGGGCTTATTGTTTCTAAAATAGCCTCACAAAAAGGAGTCGGATGTGTTCAGAACCGGATAATATGGCGTCCAATCGAGGCCGATGCAAGTGGGTTCTGGGTACCCCAGAGCCAGAATGCGGTCCCCAAAGTGTCCCTCCAGAACATAAAACGCTTTCCTGCTTCAATGGGGTGGAGCTGCATCTGGCATGAACCACATCTTGTCGAAATCAAGTCACGTACCGTTCGGTAGTAACCGTACGATCAAGGATTATCGCACCGATTATTCCGTGACTGGACATCGCACACCACACAGTCATCCGTTGAGGGCGGAGAGACTTCTCGATCACGTCAAGCGGATTCTCAGTCCCCCAAAGGCGCCACTTTTGCTTATTGACGAACCCATCCAAATGAAAGTTGGCTTCGTCGCCAAACCAAATCGTAAATGCGCATACTAATTCCCAACATTCCCCGCGGCCAACCGTGCATTTCGAAACTCCTAACGCAAACCGTTCAGAGGTTATGACGATTTTATTTCATATTGTTCAACAATTGTCACCCTGTAAAAAGTTCAGCAAACCTAACATTTACCTGTTACGAATTTAAATGAAATAATCAAGGTGACTGACGATACCTTTCACAGCAGGAAGTTACAAATTGATGCATAGCAATCGTCTAGAGAGTGCTGATTCGCAATAGGAAATTGTTAAAGACACGGAAGTGGTACACACAGTACAACGAATAACAATAAGAAGGAGAATAAACATAGAAGAAGCTCAAAAATAACATGGGGACAAGTCGTACAGAAAGGAACTTGCAGGTGATACTGCGCACTACATAGCTTTTGACGCGGTGATGGGGAAAACGGGTAGTGCTGAAAAAATTTATCATCGCCTCAAAAAGTGTAGCTGTGAAGATTACCGACGGAAGCGTCTTTATATGCTTTCATCGTTTAAATGGCTTCATTGATGAAACATAAAGTTTACTCTAATGTGGGAACAAGATATAAGAATAAGAAGAATTTTCAGTTTACTTGTGTTCACAATTCTGCAGTATTTTAGAAATGACATGTTCCGCCAGGACTGTTATTAAATGTATTTATTTATTTTGCCTGTCGAGCCATTCTCAAGTAATAGCTGTAAAAACATGACTTGTTAAAAAAATTCAGTTTTTAGAGATACATGCTATTCTCAGTCTTTTATTGCTGGCAAAGGCCAATTATTTTTAAAGTTAGACAACTTCCTACCTCGCGATGGAGTGCGTCGATGAATATTCGTTCTTCTTCGTAGCACTTCACTAAAAACGAAAATATTATGCACTTAAAGTATTGCAGACATCTTACTACGACAATTCCTACCAAATTCACGCCCTATTGCTCTCCTATTTATCACTTTGCGTGTGCCCTATGCGACGTTTAACAAATAAAGCTCTCAGAACGTGGTGGCTACAAGTGACCAAAGATAATATGAGCATTGTCAGGGAAACAGTTCTACCTACATTCCACTGCCATATGTTACATTACCTAATTACAAACGTAACTCTTCTTTAAGACGGTCGTAGTTCTAATGGAAAACTTACTACAAGAATTCATCTACTGTCGTTTCAAAGCGGCAGTATTCACTATCTTATAAAAATTATTCGGTCACTCCTGTGTAATGCGGAACTGACCTCTAGTCGTCACGAAAGGAGGTAGGGGGTATTATGTTGTCAGTAGAGAAGCAGAATGGGTTGGTCGGGGAAGATCAATGACATTGTACGTGGACTGGTCATTGGATTTGGGCTGAGTAAGAAATCTGTCACGGGAATTTGAACCTTTCCAGAGTTGCCGCGGACGGCTGTTGTTGTTGTGACAGTGAAGTGGAAATGCAAAGGAATGCTAAAGCTAAATCAATATCAGGCAGACTTCGGGTGTTGACGGATAGGGACATTTGAGCATTGCGGAGGGTGATTGTAAGAAATCGCATGAAATCAGCTGAGGCAGTCACTCGTGACTTCCAGAGTGCTACCAGTGGTCGAGCTAGGCGCAATGGCTGTACGTAGGGAGTTATAAAGAACGAAGTACAGTGGTCGACCAATTCCTGATAAGCTAAACACTTCTGTACTCAGTGGTAAGCGACGCTCGAAACTGCATTAAGAGCGACGCCAATGGACAATGGAAGAAGAGAAGCGAGTGATTTGGAGTGATGAATCATGCTGTACTCTGAAACAATCCGTTGGAAGGGTTTGGGTTTGGCGAGTAACTAGAGAATGTTACCTACCTTCATGAGTATTGCCAACAGTGCGAAAAGTAGCAGGTGGCGTGACAGTTTGGGAGTGCTTTATTTAGTTAAGTTATGGTCATTAGTCATCTTGTCCGCTGCTCATGGTCTCGTGGTAGTGTTCTCGCTTCCCGAGCACGGGGTCCCGGGTTCGGTTCCAGGAGGGGTCAGGGATTCTTCCTGCCTCGAGATGACTGGGTGTTGTCTTCATCATCATCATTCGTCCCCATCACGGTCAGAGCAAGGCAATGGCAACCCACCTCCACTAGGACCTTGCCTAGTAAAGCGGTACGGGTCTCCCGCATCGTTCCCCTACGCTCTGTAAAGAAGCATGGGACTTCATTTCCATTTCCATTTGTAGTCATCTTAGTGCTCTTCAGAAACGGTTAAGTGCGGAAGGATATGGACACATTGTACACCATTGCAGACTGCCTACAGAACAGGTACAATTCGGAGACGATAACTGTATGTACCAGCAAGACAATGCGCCATATCTTACAGTAACATCTGCGAGGCAATGGTTTCCGAACAATAAAATTCCTGAAAAAAGACTGGGCTTCTCATTGTCCCGAGCTGAATCAAATGGAACAGCTTTGTGATGAGTTAGAACATCGACTTCCCTGGTTTCGGCTCATGCGGGAGAATGGACGGCCGTTCCTACACAGTTATTTGGATACCTCATCGAAAGTGTCTCAAGCAAACTGACAGCCATCATAAAGATGCCGGGTGGAAAAATCCCATACGAATGACCACTAATATGTGTCCAGATGCTTTTGAAAATATAGTGCATAGGTTGATCACCAGGGCTTGAGCTGTTATATAAGAGTGCGATGTCGACACGCAAGGAGAACATCAGCGGATTTTGTTTACGTTTCTATAGAACGTCGCAATGAAGTAACTCCTACATATTAATTTACCGAAAACTTTGTGTGTTGATCATATGGAAATACTCCATTGTGATGTAATATATAAAAAATTTAAGAAATCGGATGTACGCGTTTCTGGCGATTTGCCATTGTAATGGAGGTCCTTACTGACGCTAACATAATTAAGCTGTGACTTTTAAATATGTATCTGTGTTGTTGTGGTCTTCAGTCCTGAGACTGGTTTGATGCAGCTCTCCATGCTACTCTATCCTGTGCAAGCTGCTTCATCTCCCAGTACCTACTGCAACCTACATCTCTCTGAATCTGTTTAGTGTATTCATCTCTTGGTCTCCCTCTACGATTTTTACCCACCACGCTGCCCTCCAATACTAAACTGGTGATCTCTTGATGCCTCAAAACATGTCCTACCAACCGATCCCTTCTTCTAGTCAAGTTGTGCCACAAACTCCTCATCTCCCCAATTCTATTCAATACCTCCTCATTAGTTATGCGATCTACCCATCTAATCTTTAGCATTCTTCTGTAGCACCACATTTCGAAAGCTCCTATTCTCTTCTTGTCCAAACTATTTATCGTCCATGTTTCACTTCCATTCATGGCTACACTCCATACAAATACTTTCAGAAACGATTTCCTGACACTTAAGTCTATACTCGATGTTAACAAATTTCTCTTCTTCAGAAACGCTTTCATTGCCATTGCCAGTCTACATTTTATATCCTTTCTACTTCGACCATCATCAGTTACTCTGTTCCCCAAATAGCAAAACTCCTTTACTACTTTAAGTGTCTCATTTCCTAACCTAATTCCCTCAGCATCACCCGAATTAATTCGACTACATTCCATTATCCTCGTTTTGCTTTTGTTGATGTTCATCTTATATCCTCCTTTCAAGACGCTATCCATTCCGTTCAACTGCTCTTCCAAGTCCTTTGCTGTCACTGACAGAATTACAGTGTCATCGGCGAACCTCAAAGTTTTTATTTATTCTCCATGGATTTTAATGTATCTAAATACTAAAAATGGTGCGAAAAGACAGAAGAAGGATTTAATTACTAAGGTTTTCATTTCTTTGTGTCGGCTTACCATTAATAGCCACTATGACGCTCATCATACTTCTGACGTACATGTCTTTAAAATTTAGTTGGTTCCTTCAGAAATTTATGTTGTTACTGCTATTACTTGAGGAATTCCTACTATAAATAATTAATTTTAATAATAGTCCAGACAGAAAATGTTATCATTTCCAAAACAAGGAAAACAATGAACTTTGACTCTTATGTTATCAAAGTGCTGCGTTTGGGCAGTCAACTCTACGGAGCTACTAGCGGGAAGTTACCGGCAGAGCACACCTAGCACGTACCCCCAGCGTTGTACCTTGGGGTTGAGATCGGAGCCCTGCTGCATGAGCGTGCCGATGGTGAACCAGAAGCTGTTGGCGAGCGAGAACTGGTTCTCGATGAGGTCGTTCTCCGTGTCGCAGGGGTGCGGGTTGTGCCACTCGTAGGGCGAGAACCGGGCCACCACGAACATGGTGATGGAGACGAGAACGTAGGCGGCCAGCACGTACAGCCAGATCTCGACGGCCAGCGGGTTCATGAACGAGAAGAGGCGCGTCGGCGCGCTCGTGGGGACCTGCCGGGAACCGCAAGCTACACGCCGTCAGTAGTGCCTCCCGGCCCCGCCAGGGTCGCGCGCTACGCTCCACAGAGTGGAGGTGTGGCAACAGCAAGCAGATTAGTCGAGCACGTACTGCTCCCATCAGTGTAACAACACAAGGTGCGAAAAAAAAAAGCTGTGGAAAAATTCCGTTAAGTCACACAACACATCCAACACTCTTATTCAACGTGGTTCTTTCAGGAAAAGGAGCAACAGGAAACCACGAATCAAACAGTTACAACAATTGTAAACAGTTTCTTCACCAAATAAGAAGGCTTTTAGTTGTTCACTAGCCTGAGTTTGTCACAGCTGAGATCTGTATTTCAACGTATAGAACTCGAAAAGCTATGTGAATCACGTTTTTTGATTCATAGTTGTTATTTACCTTCCCTGAAGATTCATTTGAATTACAGACAAGAGAGATCGTTTTTTCAAGGTAATCTACGGCCCTTTAATAATATTTTCAAATTAATTACGTGTTTAGTGAAACATATTTCATCGGTGCACAAATTTAGGAATTTGTATTGGAATCGTGAACTACATAGATGTCTCAACAGATATGTTGAGGTCCGCACAAATCCCCCTGTCGGAGGTTCGAGTCCTGCCTCGGGCATGGGTGTGTATGTTGTCCTTAGCGTAAGTTACAGAAAGTTAGATTAAGTAGTGGGCAAGGTTAGGGACCGATTACCTCAGCAGTTTGGTCCCTATAAGATCTCACCACAAATTTCCAAATTTCCAGATCTGTTGAGTGGCCGTATCTATAACAGCTATATCATTTATTTTAAACTAAATAAGAACACAAAAACTGCCGTGTTTCATGTTTCAAATAGTAAATTTCTACAATACAATAAGTACCACTATTACATTATTACATACATATAGTAACAGCTTAAATCAAAACCATCTGAAATGAGCAGGTCACTAACAGAAAATATCATAGGTAAACAACCTAATAAATGTTCACTGAGTATTGACCTACTGTCTCCGATACAGTTTACCTGCCCATGTGACATCTCATTCCCCTTTTACTCCATATCAGCATCTCGAGCAAACCCATCCGTAGTCTACTATAAACGCAAACACGTCCGACGTGAGCGACTGTCAACCGAGAAACATGAACAACTTCGCGGCCTAGGACAATACCTGCCATCACATAGAAAAACTAATGCGATAACTGCTAATACAAAAGGTTATTTGGTGCAGTGTTTGTGAAATGAAACTTCTCGAGAAACGTGAGGAAAATGAGCCCACCCAAGAGAGTAAAAAATTCATTGCAAGTCCAACCAAGAATGTTAACATGAACCGAAACTGGTAAAGCCAATGAGAAAAGAAAGGGAAACATAAGAAGCAAGTTCATTATACAGGGTGTTTCGAAATTTATACCGAACGTCTTGGAGGGTGTGTAGAAAGTGGTGTGTAAGAAAATGAGGAGAGGAACCCACTTCGGAAACGTCATCTAACGACGCTATAGTGGGTTGAAGTTACAGGCGCTGGCACCTGTACATGTCTCTACATGCAGGGGATGATGGAGAAGGATAAATGCATCAGTTTGAGGTAAGGTCCCTGTACCGGAAACGAACTAGTTGAAAGCTTGAAGCGAAAATCTTTTTGATACCTATGACAAGTAATATATGTGCCGGTAGTGTTGTTTTTAAGATTGTAGGGTAGCCAAGTTTCAGAGTTGATAGTATGGACCAAAAAAGAAAAAAATGTCTATTAAACATAAGCTTTAAAACGTATATCTTAAGAGCTATGGGCACTTGCTCCATAGAGTAGAAGTGTGGCACAATAACGAAGATGAACAAGTACCTCATTTTAGAGCCTACCTTTAATAGACATTTTTTCCTTCTTTCGGCCCTACAATCTTAGCAACACGACCACTGGTATTTGTATTCCATTTTGTGAGGTAACAGAACGATTTTCACTATTAATTTTCTAGTCATTAGTTTCTGCACGAGAGTTCCTTTACTGGAATTTATACATTTACCCTTCTTCATCATCCCCAAAAGTTTCTAACATCTTGATGGACTCACCCTGTGTATACAGTACGTATACACGTGCCAGCACCTATAACTTCGATGTACAATAGCTTCGTTGGATGACGTTTCCGGACACGGGTTCCTATCCTTATTCTGTTCCGCAAGAAACCTTCTACATCACCTCGAAGTTTGTTTGTGTAATTTTGTAATACCCTCTGTATAGTTTATATTTTCGTGAAATCCAAAGGATCTCTTGCAGTATTATACGCCCACGAAAGATAACTGCGAAAGTTATCTGTTTTCACAAGTATGTATCGTATTACAGATGGCGAAGAGGCAGTTCATTTAATGGAAAAAAAGTATAATCCGTCTATTTATGTCTATGGAAGTATCGATACCGTATCAGTGACATCAACTGGTATCAGTGAAATCAGTGACTGGGATATTGGCAAAGATTTGTTAAGTTTTTCAATCGTCGTGACAAATGAAGACTAACTGATCATATGAAACTTCACTGGAAAATTCATCTGAGTTTGTATTGTCATATTACGTAAAGTGTGTGCAAACAATCAGTATCACCGACCGATATAGTGGAGAGATTTTCAACATACATGTGAGGTGTTTTATTTTCAGTTTTGTTACCCTGTGGCATTATATTCGAAAGCCAAAAAATGATTCGTCGCTAATGTTGCTATATTCCTTCCGGGAAGATATTCAGGTTCACCTTTCATTGAATTTCTGTCTAAATGAGTTTGAATCGGATAAATCTCGGTTTTCAAGCACCGTCATCTGAGACAAAATTCTCGAACATTCGACAATTGTCACCACCATCGTTAATAGGGATTAAAACTTCTCCCTTTCGATTTAGGAAAGATGTTTCCACCTCACTGGCAGTGACAGTTATCTCGATTCTCCCGGTCTGAAAACAGATAACGTTTTACTCAGTTATTCAGCTGCGCAAGACTGCGAGGACCGAATAATTTTGAACGTAATGCAGATTTGCCTTCAGCGAGAGTACTAGGCTAGAACTGTCTTATTTGTAACTGTGAAACTCGTGGAGGTCGAGAGGTAGTGAGACAGGCAGGGCGCGGACAGTGG
This sequence comes from Schistocerca nitens, assembly GCF_023898315.1. NCBI lineage: Eukaryota > Metazoa > Arthropoda > Insecta > Orthoptera > Acrididae > Schistocerca > Schistocerca nitens. Next base: position 102,291,552 of record NC_064614.1, on the reverse strand, counting down.
TTGGGGCGCTACCTTGGGGTTGACTCCGGAGCCCTGTCGCAGCAGAGTTCCCGTGACGAACCAGAGGCTGTTGGAGAGCGAGAACTGGTTGACGAGGAAGTCGGGGGTGCGCCACGGCCGGGGGTTGCGCCACTCGTAGGGCGAGAAGCGGGCGAGCGCGAACAGCGACAGGCAGGCGAGCAGGAAGGCCCCCACCACCAGGCACCAGATGTCCAGCGCCAGCGGGTCCAGGAACGTGAAGAACGTCGACTCCTTGTCCGTCGGCACCTGCGCACACGCCCTGCCACAGCCTGCTCCGCTGCTGCACTGCCACCGCCCCCGCTGGTGAGCGCCCCAGCTGCTCAAGTGTCACGTGTCCAGGGCAGCACCTATGGGAGGCTGCGCCCCTGGCAACTGTGCGAAAACATCCTCTTCCCTACCCCTGCGTAAAACAGGCTGTTACAACTCGAGAGCCAGAGGTCCGCAGCCGAGCACCCGCAAGCACAGGTGGCCAGGGGTGGCCAACGACTGGCATGTGAGCAAGTTATGCAGCCGAGCGTTAAGCCGTCGGCACACGTTGAGCGTTGAGCGTTGAGCGTGCCGAGTTTCTGACGTCATAGCGTGGAATAGCACGTTCGGGAGTCTTTCCGAACGGACAGAGCAATATCTGGCATGTCATATATTCTGAGCGTGCGCCTGACCGTTGACCGATGAGATGGCACATCGCCACCTACGTCACACGCACGCCGTCTCCCTTCAGTACAGAGCTGTGAGGCGCCATATTGGCATTCATTTCAAGCCTATATGTATATATGCCGTTTCTGAGAACCAGCAAATTGAGAATCACTGGAAAACCCGTTGGTAGTCGTGTGATGCGTTCCAATAAAATAATGAGAAACATCATATTCGTGGAAAAAGAATTATTGTAACTTGCGTATTATGAGAGTAGGCTGTTTGAAGCCAACGACACACTGAAGATCTACCCAAAACGCATTGTTTTGGTACAATTTGTTATAATAAAACTTCAGTTAGTAACGTATCTACAATTAAGGTTTTCTGCAGGAACTAACATACTATGATTAGACATCTGCAGCGTGTTATTGCTGAATCGTAATGACTAGCGTTACTGCCCCCCCCCCCCCCCCCCGCCCTTGTAGGTTAGTTTGATTGGGCGGAGGTTCGTGTCTTGCCACTTCCAAAATTTTTTTCCTAACATTCGCGTTTTTATTGGGTTCTGATACTTTATTATTAGTTTAATAGAACTATATACTATAATATTTGATGTTATGTACATATAAGTTGACCTTTTTTTGAGGGGTGACTTAGTCCGATTGGCTTAATCTACAGGACAGCTTGAGCTACTTGTATAAAAATATTTTGCTCCTTTTTCTTTTACGCTTCGTTATTCACATGTTGCAAAGATTCTCCTCCTGGGTAGGAACACTGATCAAGTAAGACTGACCTTGGGGTTTCACTAAAATGTGGGAATGATGAAATAATGTTTATCTTATGCAGAGAAGTATTCCAAATTTGTACCGCACTGTTTGTAATGGAACTTTTATAAACCTGTGTCCTTATTGATTGGACATGGTACTTTCTTTTTCGTGGACGATGGAGGAAATGTGCATTTTAATAGAGCTAATGTGGGATGAGTATACAATGTGATTTACGAACTAGAAACATCCCTCAACTGCCGCTGGAGTGCGTTGCGATCGCGTATACCACGTTGGGGCCCACGTATCGTATGCACAAGTCGCATCGTTCCTGAGAGTTCAGCAGCACGTTGAACTCGGCACGCTAAACGTTAACGTTCGACAGCATGGTGAGTTTGCCGACGGCTTTAGCGTACGCGACTAAACTGCACCGATCGGGAGCATGCAGCCAGGCGTGGCCAAGTGCACAGGATGGGTGGAACAGGACCACCTGCCGGATAGCCTATACTGGCTGCACCTGCCCCAGGCTAGGGTGAGGGGTGATCAGGATGTCGGCAGCCTATAGCGTAGCGTTGGAACAGCCTGCCCTGAACCTAGCTCCCTCCAAAACATTTCCACACAGTTTTAGCAAACTTTTACATATAACATATAAAAGTGAAACATTATTGAAAAATACACATTGTATGAACTAAATTGTTAAAATCTGCTACACTAAACAATAAATACATTACTGCAACACATGAAAAAAATTTGAAAGTATATTTTTTTTCTTAAGTTTGGAAGTATAGAGAAACCTATACCTTAATGTTAATGGTACTTACTGAACATTATTACCTGGCTGAAACCATATTCAGACCTGTTGACGTCCTGAGTTGTTTCAACGATGTGATTTTTTTGTTACTCGTTATTATTGTTCAATCAATTGGAAGCAAATTACAGCACCATCTGCAAATTATGTATCTGACACAGACTATTTTCAAGTGGTTATGAGCCTGGCATTGCGGCGTCTGCATCTTTGCACCTAGACATCACTAGGCTCATAGCCAATTGAAAATGCCCCGTTATGGCTGAAGCTGGGAGTGGTGTTAGGAAATAAAGTTGCAACTAAGAACCTTCAACATCGCAGCGCTTCAGCAATCGTTGGTTAATATATTAAAAAACCAAAAACCCGCCTCCATTGCGAGAAAGGTTCCAAGCGTTAACCCAGGTTTCGGCATAGATAACTACACCTTCTTTAGAACAATAATAAAACCCACAAGTGCCTAAGAACACCTTTGTCAATGATTAAAACAACACCATAGCTATACATCTATAACCGAAAAAGAAATTACCACGACGTCCTTAGATTACGTTCCCTCAGCCCCCCCCCCCCCCCCCCCCAGGCTAACTACTGGCTTTAAGTATAGTTTTTAGAGTTCCTCCCGTTGTCATAGGTAGCTTCATATATAAGTTTCTTTACTAGCATAAGCAACCGTGTGCGGTTATTTTTAGGTCTCATTTCCTATTTAGCTCGTCACTTATTCTATCCATTTCATTTTTGATATACGTTGATCCACAGTTGGGAATATATGGTCTATTTAGCCCCGACCCATGTATAAACTTTCTCGTATTCGAATGCGCATGCGCATTCAACTAACTTCCATTGTCTTGCGCATGTGCATAGATAGCCGGTCAGGCGTGTAAGTGAGCGACCATTTGTAGCTACAGTTTATGGCGGGTCATGGCCCATCGAACATAGGCCGGTGTGAGGTGCAGCGTACACCATTAAGTTAGGTAGTGGTTTTGACTTTGTACATGTGTACTGTTTGTGTTTTCCTTTTCTTCTTCGTTTATAGATTTATAGCTATGGTGTTCTTTTAATCATTGACAAAGGTCTTCTTAGGCACTTGTGGGTTTTATTGTTGTTCTGAAGAATGTGTAGCTATCTACGCCGAAACCTGGGTTAACACTTAACACAAGGTGCTTTTTTCGCAATCGAGGCGGGTTTTTAGTTTTTTAAAATCGCAACTGGTAATTTTTTTCTAATAACTTACTACAGCTGCGAACACCCTTGACTACCATGTTCAACATGTCAGACAGAAAGAAAATTATATCATCTGCTCCTTTTAATATTGAGCATTACAGCTCTCCTTCTGCTGATTGTTCAAAGCAAGTATTTACGAAAAGATGTCACCGAGATAATGTACGGTCTCACACATTTTTTATCATGATGACTGCTGAAAACAGAATTTAGTCGGAAACACATCGAGCGTGAGAAAAAAAAAAGTTTTCGTGGCAGCCACCGAAGTTTGATTTTATCAGTTGCATGCGCCGTACAAATACCGAACATGACGTTTTAAATGCATTACATGCAATGTTGTACTTAACTTAAGAAATAGAAATAAGAGAGAATTAAACCTGTAACTGAATGGTGGTGCATGGGTAAATGAGAAGTATTGAAGCTACAATAGGCTGGATAAGAAATAAGACACCCGTCACAATAGCAGTGCGGTGTTTCCAACATAGACGATCCTTGCCTTGATCAATATCATGCAAAACAGCAGTTATTATCGGCAGGAACATCAATGAACAACTATTATAGTATCTTTAATCAGTCAGAGAATACTTATTGTTAGATTTTATTTATTTGCACTGCAAAATATATCCGTCTAACTCTTATACACCCAGGTTTCTAGTCTCGTTATGGTGATTTTTTGTGTGTCTTTTGTGCCTGAGACCATCTCGCTACTTAGTCGCCACAGCTCTGTGCGGATCACCAGTCTATTCATAGCTGAATCAGATACCACGTGCCATTGATTAGTCACTGAAATCTGTATGTCGTCCCTCACAACATGCCGGAAGCAGTGTAGTGAGCAGAATACGAAGGTTGGATTTTTCGTTTGCGACTCCCTGCCTACTTCCTTGCCTTCGTGGGCAAGTACTCTATCGCATGCCGGTGTAAGGCACAGATATGGAAAGCGAGTCCAGGTCGGGAACACAGTTTCAACCTGCGATGAAGTTTAATACGTACGTCATAATGACAACGCACGACCTCAGACGATGCATACGGTGCGTCACAAGTTGAAAATAAGGTTACTGTTCCTTCTACTTACCGCTACTTTCCAAATGTGCCGCTTAAGAGCGAAATAAAGATTCTAGGGTGAATACTTGGCCCACTTCGGTAAATTCAATTAACAATACAGACAGCTGTACTCACAGTACATCTCAAACCTGGAGGGAACACTTGGGTATTGACCAGCGGTGAACTATCTTCGAGATTTTGGAACTGAATACGACCCACTTAGTTTAAAAGTGCTATTAGAATGAACCGAAAAGCGGGTTCATTGGGTTCACTTTAGAGGAAGAAAATATACATCAAAAGTATATTCTACAATTTGAAACATAGGTTGTACCGAAATTCTCTGTTGCACTTCTTCTTAGGCTCATACTTCTAGGTCAAATACTTCTGCTTATGCAATAGTCAAGGGGAAATCATACCACTCCATGCTGCAATAGTTAAATATAGTGATAAATCACATGGAAAGTTTTACTAATCACACCAATACACAAGACAGGAAGTATAGACTGGTCAGCCAGAACGTTATGACGACTACCGAATAACCAGTATGCCTATCCTGGCACGGTAAGCGCAGCGACGCGACGTGGAATGTAAACAAGTGAGATAATGGTAGGCCGCTGGAGGGAGTTGGCACCAAAACTACACGCACAATTCCCGAAAATTCCGCGGAAGGGGGCCGATGAGCTCGGACGCCACGTTCAGTTACATCCCAGATGTATTAAAAAACTATAAACCCGCCTCGATTGCGAAAAAAGCACCTAGTGTTAACCTAGGTTTCGGCGTAGACAACTACACCTTATTCAGAACAATAAAACCCACAAGTGCCTAAGAAGACCTTTGTCAATGATTGAAAGAACACCATAGCTATAAATCTATAAACGAAAAAGCAAAGGAAAACACAAACAGTACATATGTACAAAGTCCAAACCACTAGTTAACTTAATGGTGTGACCTCCACCTCACACCGGCCTATGCTCGATGGGCCATGACCCGCCATAAACTGCAGCTACAAACGATCGCTCACTTACACGCCCGACCCGCTACCTAAGCACATGCGCAAGACAAGGGAAGTTACTTGAATGCGCATCCGCATACGAAAATGTGAAAGTTTATACATGGGTCGTGGCTAAATAGCCCTTATATTCCCACCGTGGATCAACGTATTTCAAAAAATAGAATGGATAGAATAAGTGACGAGCTAAATAGGAGATGAAGCCTAAAAATAGCCGCACACGGTTGTTTATGCTAGGAAAGAATCATATATGGAGCTACCTATGACAACAGGAGGAACTCTTAAAAACTATTCCTAAAGCCAATAGTTAGCCGGGGGGGGGGGGGGGTGGCTGAGGGAACGTAATCTAAAGACGTCTTGCTAATAAAGACATAGGGATAAAACGTGAGGTGTTCAACGGGCTAAATCACCTTTATTGTAAAAGGAAATGAGGAAGAAAGAAAGAAGATGAACAGCTTGACCAACCGCGCTGGCCAATCAGCGCGCGCATGTGAAAATCACCAGATCATTAGATTTACAAGTATGAAGAACAAATTAAAGGTGCGAAAGCTTCAAAAAAGTTTCTGTTTCTTAGTAGGAGTTGGTCGTTAAGGATATTGTCTTTATGATGTTGCAAATGCTTAAAGATCTGCATTTCTTCCAAAACATCCAGTTTTTAGCCCTTAACCTCGGCATGAAGTAACTCGATTTTAAGTGGAGGGCTCGGCGCATGAACCGTTTGCACAAGGTGTTCCGCATAAGTAGAGCCCTTAGTACCGTCACCGCTTCCAGTAGGAATATGCTCTTCATACCTGAGACCCAGAGCTCGTCCCGTTTGCCCGATGTAAAATTTTGGACAATCCCCGCATGTAATTTTATATACTCCTGATTGGGAAAGTTTCTCGCTCTTATTGTGCAAGGAGTGGATTAAAAAATTCCTATGGAAACTATTTACTCAGAGCCCATAATTTCAGAGTCACCTATTCGACGTCTTTAGATTACGTTCCCTCCCTCACCGCCCCCCCCCCCCCCCAGGCTAACTATTGGCTTTAGGAATAGTTTTTAAGAGGTCCTCCTGTTGTCATAGGTAGCTTCATATATGTTTCTTTCCTAGCATAAACAACCGTGTGCGGCTATTTTTAGGCTTCATCTCCTATTTAGCTCGTCACTTATTCTATCCATTCTATTTTTTTGATATACGTTGATCCACGGTTGGGAATATAATGGTTATTTAGCCACGACTCATGTATAAACATTCACGTATTCGTATGCACATGCGCATTCAAGTAACTGCCCTTGTCTTGCGCATGTGCATAGGTAGCGGGTCGGGCGTGTAAGTGAGCGACCATTTGTAGCTGCAGTTTATGGCGGGTTATGGCCCATCGAACATAGGCCGGTGTGAGGTGGAGGTTACACCATAAGTTAAGTAGTGGTTTAGATTTTGTACATATGTACTGTTTGTGTTTTCCTTTTCTTTTTCGTTTATAGATTTATAGCTATGGTGTTCTTTTAATCATTGACAAAGGTCTTCTTAGGCACTTGTGGGTTTTATTGTTCTGAAGAAGGTGTAGTTATCTACGCCGAAACCTAGGTTAACACTAGGTGCTTTTCTCGCAATCGAGGCGGGTTTCTAGTTTTTTAATATATTTAGCAACGATTGCTGACGCGCTGCGATATTGAAGGTTCTTACATCCCAAATGTGTTCGATCGGGCTCAGATGTGCCGAGGTGGGGCCCAGCGTATCAACTGGAACTCGCCACTTTTTCTTCGAACAACTCCATTATACTTCTGGCCTTTTGACATGGCGCATTATCTTGTTGAAAAATGCCACTACCGTCGGGAAACATGATCTCATGAAGGGGTGTACGAGGTCTGCAACCAGTGAGCTGTATTCCTTGGCAGTCAAACTGCCTTGCACGAGCTCCGCTGGACTTATGGACACCAACGCAAAAGTTTCCCAGAGCGTAATGGAGACCCCGCCAGCATGTCTCCACCCTGCAGTATGAGTGTCAAGGAGCTTCTTCCCTGGAAGTCATGGTATCATGAAGAAGGTAACGGGATTAATGAGACCATGCAACGCTCTGCCACTGTGCCAGCGTCCAGTGCCGATGGTGACGTGCCAATTTCTGTCGTAGTTGCCGAAGTCTTGGCGTGAATATTGTGACATGCATGTGTCGTCGGCTGCGGAGGCCCATCATTAGGAGTGTTCGGTGCAGCTGCCCAGCTGTATAGTCTGAATTTACTCCCGCCATAGTTCGTTGCCTGTCCTGTTCTGCCAGTCTGCCCAGCCTACGTCGTCTGACATTTGTAATGACCGGAGGCCTCCCAAGCCCACGACATCTGGACGCGGTTTCGCCATGTGTTGAAGACACTCACCACAGCTCTCATCGAACACCCGACAAGTCGTGCAGTTTCCAAAATGCTCGTGCCGAGGCTCCCGGCCATCACAGTCTGGCCTCAGTCAAACTCATATAAATCGCGCGCTTTCTCTATTTTACACATGGACAGCGCTCACACTGATAGTACATGCGCCGTGCGTGTGTTTGACTGGCAGTCATTCCTCGCCAGGTGACGCTGTTATCGCCTGGACTGCTTTATGGCTATAGTAGTTTGGTGGTCATAATGTCCTGGTTGATCAGTGTAACTAAATGAATGACCCACATCACTGAGGTCGGTTTGGAGCTGGATTTACAGGTAGGAATATATTCATCGGTGGAACGTTTGAGCTGCATCGAAGGAAACGTAATATTGACTCACACAGCATGGGATCAGACAATTTTGTTTTTGTGAAACACAACTGGGTGTTTATTCACCTTAAGTATTGAGTGCTAACAACGGAGGATATGAAACTGAGTACTTATTTATGGATATCCAGGAGGCTTTTGACACAGTTCTTAGTAACTGAAGGAAAGTCATAGAGTGAAAAAGAAGCCGTATCTACGAAAGTGTTATAGACACTCTGCTGTTCCCAATTTATGTAAACGATTAATGAGACAATCAGAACAGAAATCTTAAATTGTTTGCAGATGACTAGTCTTCTACTGTCTAGTAAAATCATCAGAAGATGAAAATCAATTGCGAGATGATTTAGACACATTATCTGTATGGTGAGATATGTGGCAATTGACTCTAACAAAGCATAAAAAGTTTTAGGTCATCCACATGTGTAGTAAAACTGATTGGTCAAATTTCAGTTATATATTCTGTAACACAAATTTAAGGCCTGTAGGTTCAACTAAATACCGAGATGTTACAATTACAAGCATTTTAAATTGAAATGGTCACAAGGAAACTGTGCTGGAGAACGTGAAAGAGAACTGGGTTCTACTGCCAAAACACTTAGATGATGAACGAATTTACTAAAGATATTGCCTACATTGCTTTATTTTCCGTTTTCTATAGTACTGCTGTGGGGTATGAGATCCTTACCAGATAGGACAGACGGATGACATCAAAAAGTTCAAAGAGAGGCGGCTCGTTTTGTATTATCACGAAAAGCAGCAGAGAGTGTCACGGATATGATAGGCGAATTTGGGCGCAATCGTTAAAGCAGAGGCGTTTTCGTTGCGGCGATATCCTTCAATCTCCAAAGTTCTCCTCCGAATGATAAAATATTTCCTTTACTCCCCCCCTGCAACGGCCACCTACTAAAGGACGAACGGCCATTATCAAAAAAGAAAGGAATCACAGCTCGCACGGAAAGTGTTAAGTGTTCGTTTTTCTCACGTGCCACTGGAGAGAGAAACGGTAGAGAAATATTCGAAACGGTAGAGAAATATTCCGAAAGTGCAGAATTGTTAACGCTTTCGTGGCCACTTACTTGTTGACAAATTGCCTGTTGGCTTCTACCTTGGATTCTTTGGCCGATGTTTGTTTGGTGATTTTTGAGATTTTTCGCCAGAACGAGTGGCTGTCACTGTCAAAACTTCACCCTCTATTGGCCGAAGAACCCGAGGCAGTAGCCAACAGGCAATTTGCCTGTCTGAAAGTGGTTAGATGTACCCTTTGCGAAGCAATAAAGTGTGAATTGCAGAATAGTCTTCTAGGTTTTTATGAAGACATGAAAGATAACGTAGACACTAGCATTACGTATCGAATATCTGATTATTTCACGGAACCGGTGGCATGCTTCACATAAAAATCTAAGGAATACGTTTTCCTCGGAAATAAACTAAGCGAAACAAAATTAAAAAGCTTCTGGGTTAGCAGCGCTATAAAAATATGCCGTAATGCCATCTTATGTTCCATGCTTCGCAGCGTTTGAATTTCACTCTCGTTTGAATTTTGAAAAGCAAGTCTGCATTTAATACATACGCTGTAAGAACGAAAAGAGTGGTTAGCTAAAAGGAAAGCAAAGGAACGCATTTACGCGGAATGATAGACTCTGCATTTCGATTTAGGAGCGACGTAGTTGCGTAACAGTTGAGTGCCTGCCAAGAATGGAGCACCGCTGGGGAGAGAAGAATGGTTCCCGCGGTCCACTGCTCAGCCGGCCGCTGTTACCTTGACCCATCGGGGGTGTGGTTGCGACAAAGGTGGAGGGGGGGGGGAGTAGAGGTTAGAGCAAAGGTGACTGCACGCCGCGGATCCAAATGACTTCCGATCTGTTCCGCACGGGAAGTGGCTGCCGTGAAGTTGTAGCACGCGAACCGCACTTCTCTCTCCGCCGCCCATTTACTATTGACGGCCTCACGTAACACATAGTGACTTCGACAGAACTCGTGTTTTATTCCCTCCTCTTCAGTATACGTTATAATTCATTTAAAAAAATTGCTACAACCCCTGTCGATTGCTTTTTTATGCAAGATGGGTAGGGGATGGTACCGTTTTAAGAAACGGTAGAAGAAATATAAAAGCACAGCTTTCGGTGCGACGCCGGACCATGTTCGGTAAATACCGGGTGATCAAAAAGTCAGTATAAATTTGAAAACTTAATAAACCACGGAATAATGTAGATAGAGAGGTAAAAATTTACATACATGCTTGGAATGACATGGGGTTTTATTAGAACAAAAAAAAAAAAAAACAACACCCCGTATTGCTAGACGCGTGAAAGATCTCTTGAGCGCGTCGTTTGGTGATGATCGTGTGCTCAGCAGCCACTTTGGTCATGCTTGGCCTCCCAGGTCCCCAGACCTCAGTCCGTGCTATTATTGGCTTTGGGGTTAAATGAAGTCGCAAGTGTATCGTGATCGACCGACATCCCTAGGGATGCTGAAAGACAACATCCAACGCCAATGCCTCACCATAACCCCTGACATGCTTTACAGTGCTGTTCACAACATTATTCCTCGACTACAGCTATTGATGAGGAAAGATAGTGAACATATTGTGCATTTCCTGTAAACAACATGATCTTTGCTTTATCTTACTTTGTTATGCTAATTATTGCTATTCTGGTCAGATGAAGCGCCATCTGTCGGACATTTTTCGAACGTTTGTATTTTTTCGGTTCTAATGAAACCCCATATTATTCCTAGCATGTGTGTCAATTTGTACCTCTCTATCTACATCATTCCGTGACTTATTCAGTTTTCAAATTTATACTGACTTTTTGATCACCCGGTACTACATTTCCTCGCTTCGAACTGCTCGACATATATCATATGGTGGCTACTGATACACGGCAATGGCCACTGTCCACATTATCATGGAGGCCACGTCAAGATGTCGTAAATGTGCGACAGAATTGTTCCAGGATAGACAACGGCAGCATTTCATGGACCAAGGTGAAACCTTCCACACATTCGTGGTGCCATAGGTGTAGATTCCGAGTGTCGTCATGAAGAGAAATCGAACCAAATTTGGTTGCTGTGAGTGTCGGGCCCTATGCTGTGACGGCTCAGCCATCGGGAAAAAGTATACTACCGCCGCAATCAGCGCAGAGTGCCAAAGTAATCCAACAAGGGAAGTACCACTGTACCGACAGCTGAAAACACACAAAAACTATTTTAAATACGGAGATGTGTCTGTTCTACCACACGTGAAAGTAATTCATCCGCAAATTGCATTTGCGACAGAAGTGCAAGTCTTTCAGAAAACGACACATTGTAGCAGACAATTACGACCAGCAGAATCACAAAGTATATTATATGACTTAACTGTTTGGCACAATTTGCTTAAAGCAGTATATGTTAACACATGTAGAGGGGACTATTCTACCTGGATGATAGTGTACCTCGGAAAACATGATACTTCCTACTCTGTGTTTCAGTCTCGTGATTGATTTTAGAACCAAATGAAGGAATGCGCGCTAGAAATCGCCATAAGCAGTTTTCGATATTTTGTAATGTTTTTGTTGTTGTGAGACATGAAGCTATGTTTTATGTAGCGTTTCTTAGTTGGGTTGGGTTGTTTTGGGGGAATAGACTAAACTGCTAGGTCATCGGTCTGATCGGATTAGGGAAGGATGAGGAGGAGGAGGAGATTACTGTTTAACGTCCCGTCGACAACGAGGTCATTAGAGACGGAGCACAAGCTCGGTTTAGAGAAGGATGGGGAAGGAAATCGGCCGTGCCCTTTCTAAGGAACCATCCCGGCATTTGCCTCAAGCGATTTAGGGAAATCACGGAAAACCTAAATCAGGATGGCCGGACGCGGGATTGAACCGTCGTCCTCCCGAATGCGAGTCCAGTGCGCTTACGACTGGGCCACCTCGCTCGGTGTTTCTTAGTACTACGAGTTGTACATATTTAAATGCTGTATAATATACTAAAGCTATTGTGAGAAAATTGTTTATTCTTAATGTACAGATTTAACGATGAGTTTGATATTTGCAAATGAGCTTAGTTTTGTTTACGTCCTAACTGTTTTCTCTCTTTTCAATAGGGAAATTTGTATTAGTTGCTAATACCTTCTATTTGAAAATGTTTTTTAACTGCTACTTTTTTGTATAAGATTTCCTCTTAATTGGTCTGCATTTGCTGAGTATTGGTTTGTGGTAGAGCAATAATGTAAAACACAGAATATTAATTTCAGTATTAGAAATATTTTCTCAATTAAAACACTTTTAAATCAGAATATAAATTTTGTTCCTAGGTACATGACCGTGTTGTACCTTGGAATAGTTTTTCACGTTTGGAAAAACCTTACTTTACCGGAGTAGTTTTTGTAATTTCAGAAAAACGCTGCAGCAGAAATACTGAGTGTTACTATTTCAAAACAGAGTAAGAAACTGTATTAACCTACTATTAAAGAGCTGGCTGGAGGTGGAAATTTGAAAAGTGTTCCAAGATACGACATTCTCCCTTACAACGTACAGCAACTTACAGAGTCATATGGGCCAAAACAGAAGTTGCAGTGTTGATGCACATTCGTCCCTTATCGAACTGCAAACACCATTTTCAATGAAATAATTAAAACACTTTGGCATGTACCTGTTTGCGCACCTGACTATGCCAATATGTGGACACGCTAATCATTTTCGATGTATCTGTACTGGAATAACATAAACAGTTGTGTTTTAATCACTTCATTCAGACTCCGCATATGCTCTTCAATGACTAACAAACATCTACATCTACAAGATTACTCCGCAGTTCACATTTAAGTGCCTGGGAGAGAGTTCATGGAGCCACCTTCAAGCTTTTTCTCTTCATTCCCAGTCTCGAACACCGTGCGGAAGAAACGATCTCTTAAATTTTTCTGTGCGAGCTCTGATTTCTTTTATTTTATTATGATGATCGTTCCTCACAAGTAGGTGGGTGCCAACAAAATATTTCCATACTCTGAGGAGAAAGATGGTGCATTCCATCCAGATGACATTGACAGGATCACACTGATTGCCTATTCTGGTCGCATGTTTTTAATGTTGAGGTTTGAACTGGGTCGAAAGGGGTCGGAACGGCAAAAAATTTATAAAACCAGAAATCATAAGAAAAATACCAAAACAAAAATCAAAGAGAATGCTACTGAGATACATACCCGGTGAGTCAACTGCCCCTACCGACGTCGTTTTGCGCACCCCACAATGTTGTATCTGGCCATGAAAAACTGCAAGCGAGATTCTCATATTCTTTCGCTCACTGTGCGCAAAGTATTAACTCTACATAAAGAAATAACGGAACCTTTCTGCAGGAAACTTAATGTAGTTTAATTTTATACTGGGAGGCCACAGTTTTTGGGTTGTTCAAGAAAATCGTACAAAAACGGCTGTCAGCCGCACCTCTAACGCCACTCTCATCCCTCACCAGCTAGGATTTCTAGTATAGCGTTTGTTCGCGACACTACCTACCATTGTACAAAAGTTTCCAACTACACGACCTGTTTCTGATATTCGACCTTTTTTGGTCTCTATTGAATTGGCTATTACGCCGCCGGAATAGCAGGGTGTTTCCTTAACATTATTAAGTTAAAAGTGCATGTAAGGGTAATAAAGGAAAAAAAAAACTTTTGTTACCCTAAAACTGATTGCGTTGACAATTACATCCAAGATTAACCCTTACAAGGACAGCAGTTTCGTACTTAGAAGGCCTGACGAACACAACGATGTAACTGTTCATTTTAAGCTATTTAAATTCACGAAATTGTTAGGTGAAATTTTCGCAAACACCAAATTTACAATTTCTAAGGGCTCGGCTAAGCTTGTGATGGAATTAGGTCAGTCAGTGACGGCAAAAAAGTTTTATTCTAGGAAACAATTTGTGCAGTCGCAAATTTTTGTTAAGTAGTAGAAGGGAGTGCCATGAACAACATAGTAGAAATCCTGAATGGTGAGGATTGAGTGTGGGAGTGGGGAGGCGTTTGAAGGACGCTTTTGCAAGTTTTCCCTTAATAACTCGAAAACAACTGCCCCTAGCGAAAACGCGTCTCATTACAAAATGTAGCTACATAAAATTTCCTACAAAACGATTCTGTTCATTTTTTCTGTAACCCCCCCCCCTAAAAAAATACCATTATGCTACTGCGAATCTGATGTGGTTTGGTTCTCACTTCCAGTACATGTTAGTGAAGCTGGGGAAAACTTCTAAAAGAGAAATCAGATACGAAAACTAGGACCAGACGAAGAAACGTTAAAAATAAGTATAAGTAAATGGATCGATATGTAAAGGGATGAATCATTTCATACAGTTTTGTGTTGTGGCCGGAAGTGTCTGTTATGTTAGATGTTATTACATGTGGTTTAGGTTGTGGCGACGAATAACGCAGTTTTAGTCTAAAGTAACCGATTTATTAGATAGATTCATCGCAACCGAGCTCATATTTTAAGAAAAGTGCGGGGAGCTGAAGAGAATTATATCATGCTCACGATTTAATGATTTGAGACGTGCATTGTATGTTGTGCTGATCAAAGAATACTGTTTGTGGGTGGATATGGCCACACAGTACTTTGCATTTCTTTTTATTGTTTTCTATATTACACAAATTTTAATTTCAACTGCAAAACGGCCATCCAGGAATGCAGCACCAGTTGTGAGCCGAGGTTACCTGTTTCTTAATCAAGAATATATGAAAAACATATGAAACTCTGTTCTGGGTTTCGTATCACTTTTTGCACTGGATCTGCATTTTCACTCACATTGAAGCCTAATCACACACTGTTGCAACATTTTCTCTGCAGTGGTTTTCTTGGTTTAGATACAAGCATAAGACATACCTTGAAAAGGATGCTGATGCCAAGGTTCATGAACGGCTTCGTGAAGTCTATGACGCTTTCCCTGGCGTAGTTGATGGTCATCGAGCCAACTGCCAGATCTGCTTTCTGCAAAGATTTTTCGTCGTTTAGTTCAACATAGTTATCACATCACTTCGACACTACTTGTATAATTGTCTATCTTGTGTGTATAGTGTGAAATTTCGGCAGTGTTATGGGGCTTTTCATACAATATGGAATTTTTTTATTCACAGCTTATCTTAGAAACGTTGTAACTATTTCACCCATGGTCACGTTTAACACGATATCAACGGCACTGAGGTCTGATACTGATATTAAAAGACAGACGTACCGAATCTGCTTCTGTCAATCAGGGATGAAACTTCTGGTTTTGTCAGTGTATAACCAGTAAAAATTACATGGATCTTTTTGCCACTTGTAGATTGTTTAGTTGGTAATCACCGTGGAGAAAATTGCGCATTATACTCGTATGCATTGGATTTCACTGAACGATTGCCATTCTGCAGTCCGCCAGCATATCAGAGCTAACGTAGACAATTCCATAGATGGAAACTGTAAGTTAAAAAACAAAGAAAAATTTATACATTTTAAGTTCTTTTTTTCTTCATCGTGTATTTGGCGTCGCTTATGTTCGAAGTAATTTATTTTTGTTAATGCAGTTTAAAGTTCGTGAGCGTAAAATAAGATCGCTACCTTGCAGCGATGATATTACCATTGTAACGGATCGGCGCACATGTGCAGTAATAGTTTTAGTTGAGTAGGTGTGTGGCGGCAGTTGAGTGTGTCTTTGGACAGTGATAGTACCAGTCTAGTCTAGACTAGATGACGATAGACCGAGACGCTTATAACGCTGTTGAGACATCGTATAAATTTGTGGTGAAGCTGTGAGTGAAGTGTAAGTTCGGTATCGATCCTATGTTCTAAAAATCACTCAATCGCAAAACTACACACATCAAAAAAAGTTTTACGTCACCCCGGTTCCGAGAACACCTGAAGATAGATATTGACCGTAGATATTGTATCACAGACACAGTCTCTTTCACTGTTCAAATATGTCACTAAACCCGCCCAAACATGTAACAACCATGCTTGAGTAGCGCCTATTACACGGAGGGGGTCCTACAGCCGATCAGTTCCAGTCATTCCACCAGGAAGGAGATATGCGGCTCGTGTTGTCTGTAGCTCAACCATGCCCAGACGGTCAATACTGCGGTTTCGTTGCGTCCGCATTGTGACTTTGTGCTAGGAAGAGTTCTCAACAAGGGAAGTGTCCAGGCGTCTCAGAGTGAACTAAAGAGATATTGTTCGGACGTGGAGGAGATACAGAGAGACAGGAACTGTCGATGACGTACCTCGCTCATGCCGTCCAAGGGCTGTAGTGGATTACCGCTACTTACGGATTATGGCTCGGAGGAACCCTGACAGCAATGCCGCCATGCTGAATAATGCTTTTAGTGCAGCCACAGGACGTAGCTTACGACTCAAATTGTGCTCAATAGGCTACATGATGCGCAACTTCACTCCCGACGTCCCATCTTTGGAACAACGACACCAGGAAGCGCAGTACAGATGGGCCCAACAACATACCGAATGGACCGCTCGGGATTGGCATCACTTTGTCCTCACCGATGAGTGCCGCATATGCCTTCAACCAGACATTCGTCGGAGACGTGATTGGAGGCAACCCGGTCAGGCTGAACGCGAGTCCGAATGGACTGCTCTTCACCGATGAGTATCGCATATGCCTCCAACCAGATATTCGTCGGAGACGTGTTTGGAGGCAATACGGTCAGGTTGAAAGCCTTAGACACAATGTCCAGCGAGTGCATCAAGGTAAATGTTTTCTGCTGTTTTGGGGTAGTATGATGTGGGGCCGACGTACACCGCTGGTGGTCATGGAAGGCACCGTAACGGCTTTACGATACGTGAATGCCATCCTCTGACCGATAGTACAACCATATCGGCAGCATATTGCGGAGGCACTCACCTTCGTGGACGACAATTTGCACCCCCATCGTGCATATCTTGTGAATGACTTCCTTCAGCATAGCGACTAGAGTGACCAGCATGTTCTCCAGACATGAACCCTATCAAACATGCCTGGGATAGATTGAAAAAGGGCTTTTTATGGACGACGTGACCCACCAACCATTCTGAGAGATCTACGCCCAGTCGCCTTTGAGGAGTGGGACAGTCAGGACCAACAATGCCTTCATGAAGTTGTGGATAGTATGCGACGACGAATACAGGCATGCATCAATACAAGAGGACGTGCTGCTGGGTGTTAGAGGTACTGGTGTGTACAGCAATCTGGACACCACCTCTGAAGGTCTCGCTGTATGGTGGTACAACATGTAATGTGTGGTTGTCATGAGCAATAAAAAGGGCGGAAATGATGTTTATGTTGATCTCTATTTCAATTTTCTGTGCAGGTTCCGGAACCCTAGGAACCGAGGTGATCAAAACTTTTTTTTGATGTGTGTATTAATTGTAATTTAACAGTTTAATGCTCAGTTTCAAGGAAGTGCAGTTATGTTTGTCAGTGGAAGTCAATCCACAGACACATCCGCTCGAGTATTCACAGCATTCGGAAAATTAGAGGGTATGAAACATGTGACAACAGACTGCAGACCGGCTGCATTGTGTGAACTAACATATACTGTGAACAGAGCAATTACAACAATGTAATACGTCCCTCAGCAAATTCGTACAGTATTTCTCGGAATTAGTGAATGTAAATGAATATTGCACCCCACCTTGCGCTGAAAGGGCAATTGCAGAAACAATAGTGCAGTTTACATTCGATTGTCAGTGAGTCTTAAGGCATGGTTAGAGCAGAAGTAGCACAATAACGTCACGAGCGCTCAACAGGTATGTGGAGCCTGAAAAACACGGTGAGTTGAATGGTGAAGTATCAGAATTAGGCACATTATAATTATTGTAATACGTTCTTTTTCAGGCCTGTTTCAGTTAGAGCAAAGTTGTGGCCTCCAATTTTAGTAATTTTTCACGTAAATTCCATGGTTCGGACCCTCAAACTCACTTCAGACCTACCAGGTGTCCCCAGTTGAGAGATGCCTTCAATACAGTTAGTGTACGCCGAACTTTACATCACTGTGTGCTTTTGCCTATGCATTTTTTTTTAAGTTTTTTGGTAAATTGTGCTATCATTTTCTTTGTGAATAAGGTCTTATGGTCTTACCCACTATTCGGTCGCAACCACTCCAACAAAGAGCAGGTACCTTCAAATAATTATTTCAGCTCACGTTTCCATGCATGTGGACAGTGTTTTACATATAAGTATTCTTGAGTGTCGCGTTGATTGATTTTGTTTCCTAAATTTTGTATGGTTTTTATTTTCATGCGTCCTTGTGGGCTTGAGTGATCGGAAAACGAACTATACCCATTCTCAATAATTTAAGGCAAGGTATTGCGTGGTGCAATTTTGATTACAATCAAGAACAGCCACATGTGGCAAGTACACAATTTGCCATTGATTTCCATTCACCCACGAAGTGAGAGCTGCTCAGTCATTGAGCCCTGACCTTACTTGTAGATTTTCGTGTTGGGCATAGCGTGCGTTACGTGTGTAATTTTAATTACAATCCAAAAACGATCCCACATGTTAAGTACAGGTTTTTCCACTGACTTCTATTCACCCACGTGGTGGCCGATGCACCGTCAATAAGCCCTGATCGTTGTTCAAGATTATCATGTTAGGCAATGCATGTGATCGTGTGAAGTCTTATTTGGATGCAATTGTGATTTATATGCCGTTCTGTATTGTGTATTTTTTTCTACGTTGCTTCCTCGTGTTACAATAATATAGTATGAGATTACATGATCACTCTTCCCGCCAAACCCAACCTAGCCCATTACTTGCCTTGTCTGCCACTAGTTTCCAAATACATTACCAGACCTCTTACGAGTAGGCATTGAGCGTCATCAGTGCCTGAAATGTGTATTTTTTCCACCAAGAATTGGGCTGTGTCCCTTAGCAGACAGCATATTTGAACTAGTAATTCCAGCCCGTTGTTCACGCTAGTAATTTCTCACCTCACCATGCCTGATAATTCAGTCCTTCACAAATTTACCCTTATCATGCGATCATGTTTGAGTTAATAGCTTTTTACGTTGCAGTAATTAAGTCATGTCACACTGAGATGTATTCGCTCGCGATGCATTATTTCATTTGCTTGCTCGTTTTTCTATCGCGTTCTCCGTTGTACCAGTTACTGTCATTCGTGTCCAGTGTAGTTAAATGGTTTAGTAACTATTCGGGCCAACCCTTGTTGTTCTCTAACAAACATTGAATCAGACAAGAAAATAACGTGATCGGAAGCAATTTCGCAAATATTAATTCACTCCCTCATGCTATTGCTCCTGGTACTCACAAGAATAATAGTGTTTTCCGCTATATAACAACAAGACAACACACCCCCCCCCCCCGCCCTTAGAGTGTGTGAGAAGAGCAAAAAATAATATTAATATTTTGTGCAGCCAAGCAAGATGCAGGAAGAGATCTTCATGAGACATGTGCTCGAAGAGAAAAGCGAGAACTGGGAGCCACGAAATATGCACAAAGGAGATCGTTTGTATAGATACTCCGAGAAAAATGTACGAAATGATAAAATTCCTTTGTTTCTAACGCGATAATATAATTTGTATAAGTAAGCCCTGAAAATTATGTTTCAAGGAAATTACAATTCGGGTGCAACGTAAGTCGTAAAGCGGCTACAAGACAAGAATTTGATTACGTATTGTTATTCTGTTCTGAATACTGTCCAGTATTACACTTTCTCCAGACGAGTCAACGCAAGTGGTTTATGGAAACGATTGTACTGGTTATGGATTGAGTAACGATTAGTAAATGGTTCAGAGATAAAGCAGATAATCCTATGAATATTCGAAAGTTAAACAAGCGTGTTAATGTAGTCTTTGGAGTGTCTTCTCCGCATTTCTAGGATACATATAAATAATGAAGACCCGAATGTGAACATGACTGTATGATATCGTGAAAATTGTTCCACATTTGTTACTTACCTGTAACACGTGCACACGTTTGTAATTCATCGCCGTTTCATGTAGTGTTTTCGTACTATTACGAAGCTACTATGCGATGCAAATAAAAACACTTATTCAGTTTTATATTATCTGTTACATGCCTTGTAACTATGTGGTTAGAAACCAGTTTACATGGTACTTTTACTGAGGTACTCCAAAAGAAGAAATTTGTTCGATGAGTAAAAAAAAATATTGACGTTTTGAGAGTTTTACTATTCCACTCATCCGTTGTTGAAACTAAATATGTTTGCTGCATCAAGACAAGTTTTTAAGTGTCATTGGCAAATTAGGGAACGTAATTCTCATTGCTCTGAATTAATACCTGGAGATTTCCCCATGAACTGCTGATCATTGTGTAAACAAAAATATCGTTAGAAAAGTCCGAGATCGTTGTGGAAGCACAGTAAAAGTTCCATAAAAAGTAACTTATGGTAAATGGGCCATATGTAGCTAGTGCTGCTGCGATATATAGGCTGTTTGACTTTTATAGCTACAAAAGAAACAAACAAAAATTCTTAGTAAACTTAGGTCCAGAAATAGTTTCCCAGATAGCACGTTTCACGACAGTATATGAACACCTTATAAACAGAGTCGCCCTGGATCCAAAATGCAGATGCGCACTCGATGACAATCATTGCAAGTGTTTCTCATGAAGTCGTTCATATGGAGGCAGGCTTCAGAACGTCTCCTCATTGACTTCCGCACTGTTGAAGAACCCCAGGCGAGTTCCGAAAGCCGTGACAACCACCAACAACGCGTTCCCGGAGTTCATAGACACCATCAGTACGCCTGGAGTACGAAAAGCCTTTTATATATCCCCACATAAAAATATCTGTCTGGTTTAAGTTGGGAGACCACGATCACCATGGTATTGGCCAGCCACGACCGATATACTTGTCAAAGATTCGTGCAACGTATTTAGCAATAGCTACACGAAAGTGTGCCGCTGCACCATCACCCTTGTACCACATACGCATGCTTCCACATTAAGGAGCAGACCTATGTTTATTTTATATAGTGGTTCATTTCGTTTGTACCCATAACGATCAAATACACAACGTTAGAAATGTCGTATCATTTGTCGACCATTTTCTTGCAGGTTCTGTACAATCTGGCAAAAAATACTGTTAATGATGTTCTTAGTTTCTCAAAGTTCTTACATTTAAACAATTCACAATTATTATGAAAAATCTTCATAATTATTATGCTCTTAGATTATAATGGGAAAACCCAAACGAGAAATGATGACAAAGTATAACAGCACCATGATTTAACACATACAATATTTAGTCTGCCATGCAACCAATTAAAGAGACGTGTAGTTTGTGTTAGTTTTAAATGCGTCTGAATACTTCATGCATCTGAACTTTCAAAGCATCCATGTAATATCACAGTATTATGATCATTTGAATGACAGGTGAATGAAATTCCTTCCGTGGATAGTCATATGTTACGAATGTGTTAAGTGTTAGTATGACTGAAGTTCGTCTTTAGTGGAGAGCGTCGTTCTCGGTAGAAAGACCTTCCACACATTGCGATAGATATTTACATTTCGCCCCTCCTGAAACATGGTGGCAGTAAGGAAGCCATTATTAAGAAGTACGGGCGGGTGTTATTCGACGTTATAGCTTGCGGCGAAGCGTAAAGGGGTTGAGTACAAATCTCGTGTCGGCCGCTACATTTTATACTGGAAGGTGGTGTGTGTTCTTACGGACATGTGGAACATAAGACAGTCCGCAGCTCGTGGTCGTGCGGTAGCGTTCTCGCTTCCCGCGCCCGGGTTCCCGGGTTCGATTCCCGGCGGGGTCAGGGATTTTCTCTGCCTCGTGATGAATGGGTGTTGTGTGATGTCCTTAGGTTAGTTAGGTTTAAGTAGTTCTAAGTTCTAGGGGACTGATGACCATAGATGTTAAGTCCCATAGTTCTCAGAGCCATTTGACCCATTTGAACATAAGACACCACTGGTGGTACAGCGGCCATAAAGGAACTAGATTACGAGAAATCAGGACTTCAGGGGCGAATCAGGACTTCAGGAGCCTACAGGTATTGAAATAAATCAGTGGCGAAAGTTCAATACTTGTTCCGGACTGGGTATCAAACCCGGATGCTCCTTTTCTAAAGAACGGTTGTCTTAACCGCCAGATGCGCTACCCGGCCAATCCAAAATCACAACCCTCCACATGCAATTAGCGCTCCCTTTCGCTAGCCTCACTATTCGCAGTATTGTCTAAGTCCCGCAGGTGTACGGAAGATGTTGTGCTTCCACACTGAAAGTACCCAGAGCCATCCTCAAAAATGGTTCAAATGGCTGTGAGCACTATGGGACTTAGCTTCTGAGGCCATCAGTCTCCTAGAACGTAGAACTACTTAAACCTAACTAACCTAAGGACATCACACACATCCATTCCCGAGGCAGGATTCGATCCTGCGACCGTAGCGGTCGCTCGGCTTCAGACTGTAGCGCCTAGTGAGTGATACAGACGAGAACCTACGTAATAGGGAAACCCCATAGAAGCCGTGTATGGCCAGGGATACATTTATGAAAGGTTTTTAAATATGTGGTAATTCAGGAAATGAGGCCACAGTAATTTTAATCTACCATCCTTCATAAATATTCATGGTAAGCCCAGTAGAACTTGAATATTGTTCATATCTATAATAGTTTAGGTTTTACTGTTGAAGTGAAATTAACAAGTTTTGTAACAAAGACCTGAATGCTAAAATCTGAACGCTTAGGTCCAGCTTAACGATCTACATTTCATATAGAAGTGCATCATTAAAATGACAAACTTTGTAAATAACTACTCTGTAACTTTATTTGCTTATGAGTATTTTCAGTTAAGCACCAGAACCTCATTTCCTCCGCACAAAACACATTGAAGGGTGACAGCGTGACACCTTATTGAATAATTAGGTAATAGCATATTTGTTGTAAAGTTTAGTGCAAATAGTCATATTTGTTCTTTATATATCAGAAAGCACATTGGTGCAAGCTACTGGCCATGACATTCAAAGTTAAGAAGGAACTTGTATTGTTTTTATGTAAAAGAATTTAATGTTTATTAAGTAATGGATATTACTGTTACTTTATTCAGAACGTGAACGTGGCCAAGTTCTGATTAATTATGTATGTTACAATGTAAAATAATGTAGAATAAGCTATTGCCAATCAGATGGAATTCTTCAGGAAAGGGAACTGCCCTAGTCAGTTAAGCGAGGACGTTCGGCGAGCGGGAAAACGCGGCCGGAGACGGGCAGAAAGGGACAGTTCGGATGGAGACGCGAAAGCGGACGGTCGGTCTTTAGGTATCTAGGAAGTGAAACGACATAGAACATTTCGCGTTGTGTGGTATCGCGGAACTTAGTCTCTGAGCGGTGAGCAGGCGCGCGCCTGGTGTGAACTTTAACTTTTCGCGAAGATAACGAGGTGGAATATTGGACTTGTATTTCACGATGAGATTGTGAATGATCGAACTGTGTCAAATGGAGTGTAACAGTAACTCTAAATACGACCACTTTCGCTATTAGTCTGCTTTTTAAATAAACATTATCCTAACCAAATCGCAACTGTGTGGCCTACATCATTTACAGGTCGTTAATTTAGTTCCCCATA
Organism: Schistocerca nitens; assembly: GCF_023898315.1. NCBI lineage: Eukaryota > Metazoa > Arthropoda > Insecta > Orthoptera > Acrididae > Schistocerca > Schistocerca nitens. The sequence continues at coordinate 102,267,801 of NC_064614.1, read as the reverse complement.
TTATTATTACTGTTACTATATGTGTATGTTATATTAACTTTGTATTTCGAAAACTTGCCATCAGCCACACAATTTAACCAAAGGGTCAAAAGTGTCTAAAAACACTAGACGAGTTTGAGCCAAGACATTTCGACGAAGGGTAACCGCATGTGAGCCCGAACATCTTTGGGACGTTAGCTTGCAGGCATATCAGTGCACACTCCGCTGCAGAGTGAAAGTTCCATTCCGCAACCATCCCCCAGGCTGTCGCTTAGCCATGTCTCCGCAATATCCTTTCTACCAGGAGTGCTAGTCCAGGGAGGTTCGCAAGAGAGCTTCAGTGAAGTTTGGAAAGTAGGTGCTGAGGTCGGGAATACAGCTGTGAGTAGAGGTCTTCAATCATGCCTGGGTTGCCCCCGAAAGGCAAAGGTGCCGAGTTCGAGTCTCATTCCGGTACTCAGTTTTCATCTAGTACGGGTATGCTCGAGAATGGCAGATCGCAGAACAATGATTTTAATTTTTTCTTTAGCTCCAAAGATGATCATAATACTGTGACACAGTTATACGTGGTCATTTTACGAGGTGCATTCAAGTTCTATGGCCTCCGATTTTTTTTCTCCGGACTGGAAAGAGATAGAAACATGCGCATTGTTTTAAAATGAGGCCGCGTTCATTGTCAATACGTCCCATAGATGGCAGCACCGTACGGCAGATGGAATTTTACCGCCAGCGGCGAGAATGAGAACTGTTTTAAATACTTAAAATGTCGAAGTTTTCCTTACTTGAACAGCGTGCAATCATTTGTTTTCTGAATTTGCGTGGTGTGAAACCAATTGAAATTCATCAACAGTTGAAGGAGACATGTGGTGATGGAGTTATAGATGTGTCGAAAGTGCGTTCGTGGGTGGGACAGTTTAATGAAGGCAGAACATCGTGTGACAACAAACCGAAACAACCTTGGGCTCGCACAAGCCGGTCTGACAACATGATCGAGAAAGTGGAGAGAATTGTTGTGGGGGATCACCGAATGACTGTTGAACAGATCGCCTCCAGAGTTAGCATTTCTGTGGGTTCTGTGCACACAATCCTGCATGACGACCTGAAAATGCGAAAAGTGTCATCCAGGTGGGTGCCACGAATGCTAACGGACAACCACATGGCTGCCCGTGTGGCATGTTGCCAAGCAATGTTGACGCGCAACGACAGCATGAATGGGACACTCTTTTCGTCGGTTGTGACAATGGATGAGACGTGGATGCCATTTCTCAATCCAGAAACAAAGCGCCAGTCAGCTCAAACGAAGTACACAGATTCACCGCCTACCAAAAAAATTTCGGGTAACCGCCAGTGCTGAAAAAATGATGGTGTCCATGTTCTGGTTGGTTCAAATGGCTCTGAGCACTATGGGACTCAACATCTTAGGTCATAAGTCCCCTAGAACTTAGAACTACTTAAACCTAACTAACCTAAGGACATCACACACACCCATGCCCGAGGCAGGATTCGAACCTGCGACCGTAGCAGTCCCGCGGTTCCGGACTGCAGCGCCAGAACCGCTAGACCACCGCGGCCGGCGGCCATGTTCTGGGACAGCGAGGGTGTAATCCTTACCCATTGCGTTCCAAAGGGCACTACAGTAACAGGTGCATCCTACGAAAATGTTTTGAAGAACAAATTCCTTCCTGCACTGCAACAAAAACGTCCAGGACGGGTTGCGCGTGTGCTGTTTCACGAAGACAACGCACCCGCACATCGAGCTAACGGTTCGCAACAGTTTCTTCGTGATAACAACTTTGAAGTGATTCCTCATGCTCCCTACTCACCTGACCTGGCTCCTAGTGACTTTTGGCTTGTTCCAACAATGAAAGACACTCTCCGTGGCCGCACATTCACCAGCCGTGCTGCTATGGCCTCAGCGATTTTCCAGTGGTCAAAACAGACTCCTAAAGAAGCCTTCGCCGCTGCCATGGAAAAATGTGTACGTCTGCAGGGCGATTACGTCGAGAAGTAACGCCAGTTTCATCGATTTCGGGTGAGTAGTTAATTAGAAAAAAAAATCGGAGGCCTTAGAACTTCAATGCACCTCGTAAAATATAGAATGATACAGGGTGCACAAAAGAGAACTGGTCTGGAAAAATATATCATGAGCCTTTAAGTTAGACAATGCTACTTACATCGTGTGCTCCGCCGGTGGATGATGTAAGTCAGTTCGCCTATCTTAAAGTGTGTGAAATATTTCCTGGGCCAGTTTTATTTTGCCTACTGTGTTTATAACATGTCTGCAGTAGCATACGTTACAGAGTGCGTTATAGCTTAGCTGTGCGCTACTGTGCCGAGTGAGTGGGCGTCGTGCCAGGTAGTGCGACTGGGTAGCGCGCGCAAGCGGCGGGGCGGCGCCACACAGACCTTGTCCATGAGCTGGCGCACGATGCCGTTCCACTCGCCCGTCTCCAGGTCGTAGACGCCGTACTTGCCGTCCGGCACCAGCTCGATGCGGTACTCGAAGCCGACCATGGCGGCGATCTCTCGCAGCAGGTCGATGCAGAAGCCCTCGTAGCGCGCGTTCCCCGTCAGGTTGGGCTGCGGCCGCAGCATCACGTACGGCGTCTCCTGTGGACGCCGCCCGCTCTAGCCGGTGCCGCTACGATCTATCGTTACTCTACGGGTCCGTGTCGTCACAACGGGGGAAGCACCGTTGCGGCAGTGCGGGACTAGAATCGGTTCTACGGGCAGTGCTGTGCGCTGCGAGTGGACTCGCTTCGGAGTGTGTCAACAGTGGAAGGAAACGGAACGGGGTCTTCGCCGAACCCCGAGGGAATACTGTCATAGCAGTCGGCGCGTACAACGTTGCCGTAGAAAGCTGTTGCCGGACGTTGTGATACGCATTACAAGCCTTCATGTGACTCATCCAAAATCTGGGGCAAATAGGTGATTAAATACGTAAATGTGGGTTGTTTCGGAGGGTATAACATTATACACAAGGTGTCATAAGAACATACAGGGTGAAAAGTATTTAAACCGACAAACTCTGGGAGTTTGTAGGGGACATCGAAACAAATATTTTTCCCTAATGTCATTCTTTCCTATGAGGCGTATTTAAACCGGTAGAGGAAGATTTCTCTGACGGCAAATTAATTAAACCAACAAACACTTTTCCATTTTTTTATGACCAAGAGACAACACAATCACACAACCCAATTTGAATTACAGTAGATTTTCAAAAATGCCTTCATTGACATGGAAACAAAGTTTACACCGTCGGATCATGTTCTGCCTGACACAGGCAAAAACCCCAGGAGTATCTTGAATTGTTCCTGCTGCTGCTACTATCCGGGGTACCAGATCCTCTTCTGATACAACAGGAGTTGTGTAAACAAGGTTGCGCATTTCTCCCCACACAAAAAAGTCCAGAGGGGACGTATCTGGGGATCGAGCAGGTCATAGTACAGGACCACCTTTGCCAATCCACGTTTTTGGGAACCGTCGGTCCAGGAATCGACGCACACGACGAATGAAGTGTGCTGGCGCCCGGTCACGTTGGAACCACATGCGTTGTCTTATAGGGAGCGGGACGTCTTCCTGCAAGTCTGGATATGCTCTGGCAGGAAAATTATAATAGTGCCTGCCATTTAATGGCCTAGGTAACAGATACGGCCCAATTAACCAGTCCCCAACAACACCGACTAACACATTAACGAAGAACCGCACTTCTACATCTACATCTACATCCATTCTCCGCAAGCCACCTGACGGTGTGTGGCGGAGGGTACCTTGAGTACCTCTATCGGTTCTCCCTTCTATTCATGTCTCGTGTTGTTCGTGGAAAGAAGGATAGTCGGTATGCCTCTGTGTGGGCTCTAATCTCTTTGATTTTATCCTCATGGTCTCTTCGCGAGATATACGTAGGAGGTAGCAATATACTGCTTGACTCTTCGGTGAAGGTATGTTCTCGAAACTTTGACAAAAGCCCATACCGAGCTACTGAGCGTCTCTCCTGCAGAGTCTTCCACTGGAGTTTATCTATCATCTCCGTAACGCTTTCGCGATTACTAAATGATCCTGTAACGAAGCGCGCTGCTCTCCGTTGGATCTTCTCTATATCTTCTATCAACCCTATCTGGTACGGATCCCACACTGATGAGCAGTATTCAAGCAGTGGGCGAACAAGCGTACTGTAACCTACTTCCTTTGTTTTCGAATTGCATTTCCTTAGGATTCTTCCAATGAATTTCAGTCTGGCATCTGCTTTACCGACGATCAACATTATATGATCATCCCATTTTAAATCACTCCTACTGCGTACTCCCAGATAATTTATGGTATTAACTGCTTCCAGTTGCTGACCTGCTATTTTGTAGCAAAATGATAAAGGATCTATCTTCCTGTGTATTCGCAGCACATTACACTTGTCTACATTGAGATTCAATCGCCATTCCCTGCACCACGCGTCAATTCGCTGCAGATCCTCCAGCATTTCAGTACAATTTTCCATTGTTACAACCTCTCGATACACCACAGCATCATCTGCAAAAAGCCTCAGTGAACTTCGGATGTCATCCACCAGGTCATTTATGTATATTGTGAATAGCAACGGTCCTACGACACTCCCCTGCGGCACACCTGAAATCACTCTTACTTCGGAAGACTTCTCTCCATTACATGCTGCGTCCTGTTATCTAGGAACTCCTCAATCCAATCACACAATTGTTCTGATAGTCCATATGCTCTTACTTTGTTCATTAAACGACTGTGGGGAACTGTATCGAACGCCTTGCGGAAGTCAAGAAACACGGCATCTACCTGTGAAACCGTGTCTATGGCCCTCTGAGTCTCGTGGACGAATAGCGCGAGCTGGGTTTCACATGACCGTCTTTTTCGAAACCCATGCTGATTCCTACAGAGTAGATTCCTAGTCTCCAGAAAAGTCATTATACTCGAACACAATACGTGTTCCAAAATTCTACAACTGATCTACGTTAGAGATATAGGTCTATAGTTCTGCACACCTGTTCGACGTCCCTTCTTGAAAAAGGGGATGACCTGTGCCCTTTCCCAATCCTTTGGAACGCTACGCTCTTCTAGAGACCTACGGTACACCGCTGCAAGAAGGGGGGCAAGTTCCTTCGCGTACTCTGTGTAAAATCGAACTGGTATTCCATCAGGTCCCGAGGCCTTTCCTCTTTTGAGCGATTTTAATTGTTTCTCTATCCCTCTGTCGTCTATTTCGATATCTACCATTTTGTCATCTGTGCGACAATCTAAAGAAGGAACTACAGTGCAGTCTTCCTCTGTGAAACTTGTTGTTGATCAATCCGCTGTGCGGCTCGTCCGTAGTGGTGCGCTACGTAGTACGCACCAACCGCATCAGTGTACTCACTGCATGTGTATCGCTCCATTAGTAAACAGAGACAATACACTACTACACTGGTGGACAGCAGTTGCCTACAACTGAAGAGCGTAATACGCCCTCTAACAACTGAAGATCGTAATACGGCCTCTAACAACTGAAGAGCGTAATACACACTCCACCATTTAAATAATCCTCATAGGAAAAAATGACATTAGGGAAAAATATTTGTTTTGATGTCCCCTACAGCCTCCCTGAGTTTGTCGGTTTAAATACTTTTTACCCTGTACACGGTTTTTACTCCAGCAAAAATTATTAATTAAACACAGAGGAATGAAGATATTGGCTGCAAGTGGGCATTGATGTAAATCAATGGGGAAAGTTGAAAACTTGTGCCGGAGCGGAAATTCGAACGCGGGTCTGCTGCTTACTTGGCAGATCCTCTGACCACTATGTCATCCGGCCACAGTGGTTATGAGAACTGCACGGGCAACCCTAGTACGCATCCCGTCAGCTCTAAATTCTCAACTTGTCCACACACTACGAATGTAAATGGCGCTTGCCCATATCCTCAATATTCGCGGCATTTCGCCGATTCCCGAAAGCGTTCGAGTCCGGTGTTCATCCGCACGGAATAGCTGACTGGCCGTGTTACGGGAATCGGCGAAATGCCGCGAGCAATGAGGATCCTGGGCCAGGGCAACTACATCCCTAGTGTATGGATAAGTTGAGAATTCGGGTCTGACGGGAGGCGTTCTAGGTTGCCATTGCAGTTCTTACAACCACTGTGGCCGGATGGCGTAGTGGTCACAGCGTCTGCCTAGCAAGCAGCAAACCGGCATTCGAATCCCGCTCCGGCACAAGTCCTCAACTTTCCTCATTGATTTACGTCAATCCCTACTTGCAGCCAATGTCTTTTAGTCCTTTGTGCTAAGGAAGATAAGGCTGATGTAGACGAATAAATAAAAATATTAAAAAATTCCTGTTATTTTTTCAACACACTTCGTATGAGCGTGTGTATGTGTGTCGTGTGGAATGGTAAGCATTTTCCAATAGTAAACGGTAAACACGTAAGCACGTAATTTTGTATTATTAATATGAATCGAATGACACCATTCTGATTCATCGATCAATTACATTCCTTTGTGATACATCCAGGGTATTCAGCGACTTATTCACAAGAAAATTATTGGTTCTTTTAGCAATAGTGGTAGGTTGTTATCAAAAATTTAAATTTGAAACAGAAAGAAAACTCAGAACAAGTAAGAAAATGCTGCTTGATAGCTACCAAAAATAATAAATGTATAGTCCTGAAAGTGAAAGAATAGGAGAAAACTAACTAAAAACAAAAAAAAAAAAGCAGAAAACGACACTACTTCCCATTGAGTTCGGCAATAGTAAATCGGCGGTTTAGTATAGACGCAGACAATTTTCGCTAGAAATGAGAAATTTTGTAATAAACATGAAGTCCATAGTCCAAATTCCAGTAGTGGAAAAGTTCCCGTAATTGGTCTCTGCCTGAAACCCTTACAGACGCCTATGTATGGCTAACCGTGGAAGTGAAAACAGGTGCCTGCAGATGACCTAATTGCCTGGAATATCAACAGGGTGTCACCTGATCCTATTGTGCGTAGCCAACACACACGCATCAACCGTGCAGTAAATCTTCACCTACCTATAAACTACGTGTCGCAATTCGGTGCATGTCGAGGGGTCTTCAAACCTACATAAGCGAAATCCTGTTCCGTTCAATTTGCGTAATGAGTGAGCGGCGAATAACAGCCTACTTGCCCATGTACGTGCCCTAATCTCGCGTATTGTATTCTGATGATCCCTAAGCGAGGTGTACAATGACTGAAAGACATTAGTCCTATTCTCCAAATATAGTTTCTCTAAATTTACAAAACAAGGTTTCTAGAAATCCGTATATTTGTCCGCCCCCTACTGTCGTGCGTAACTGCTAACCACTCAGAATTCTGGAACAGTACTCTGCAATTCCTCGCACTAGCATCTTACATGGAACTACCATTACAGAAGATCTATAATTTCTGCTAACCCTTCCAACGAATATAATGTGTTTCATTCACCTTCCCTCATACTGATTTCGCATTATTGTTCCTTTCCATATCTAGCCCCGCACTTTGACCAATCAAATCCGTCATTGGTGTCATCTACACCGGCCGTTGTTCGCTTTCTACAAATTGCAGCCGCGTCTTCTCATTCACGTAACCCATCAGTTGAAATCATGCGGTTGAGTACATAGCGTTCCGAATCACCCAATAAAGAAAAATCCCTGGTACTACCGGGAATCAAACCTGGTTCCCACAAATAGCAACCAAACGCGCTGACCATTAAGCAACAGAGGTAGACCCATTTCACATCGATTCTTAATATTGCTGAGAATGCGCTACGTAACAAAGAGAGCTAAGCATCTAGAATGGGAGGAGGTAACGAAGTGAAACTTCACCGGTTCAGGGGACCTGTGATGCTATTTCAGTTATTTCAAAATCGAGTCAAATTTCCTAAGAACTTGGTAGTACGAGCCCATTTATCAGTATGAGCAGCTTCCCCCTCTGGCGAGGTTGCATGCACTGATTCTGTTCGGAAGGGTCTCATAAAGCCATTGTGTCTTCTCCTGTGACAAGCTGGCCAACTGTAACTCTTCCTCGATATCATGGGTGCTGACGTCCGAAGTGATCTCACACGTGTTCTACTGGGGACGGGTCTGGAGTTCTTGTTGGACGTGGGAGTAGTCCAACATTAGGTAGTCAGTTGACAGATACACGTGCCATTTCTGGACGAGCATTGACCTGTTGAAAAGTGGCACCACGATACCGTCGCTTGAGAGGTAAAATATGAGGACTCAGGTTGACTATAACGTACTGTTGTGCGTTAAAGGTGCCTCAATCACTACCATTCGTGACACGAAGTCATACCCGACGGATTCCCACAGCATGACGCCAGGAATAACACTGCTGTGTCTCTCCAAAGCACTGGAGGGAATCATTCTAGCAAAGATATAACACAAGCGACTCTGGCAAAGGGCGGATTTTTATGGCGCGCGGTGTACCTGTCCAGCCATTCTACATCTACATCTACATCCATACTCCGCAAGCCACGTGGCGGAGGGTACCTTGAGTAACTCTATCGGTTCTCCCTTCTATTCCAGTCTCGTATTGTTCGTGGAAAGAAGGATTGTCGGTATGCCTCTCTGTGGGCTCTAATATCTCTGATTTTATCCTCATGGTCTCTTCGCGAGATATACGTAGGAGGGAGCAATATACTGCTTCACTCCTCGGTGAAGGTATGTTCTTGAAACTTCAACAAAAGCCCGTACCTAGCTACTGAGCATCTCTCCTGCAGGGTATTCCACTGGAGTGTATCTCTCATCTCCGTAACGCTTTCGCGACTACTAAACGATCGCGTAACTAAGCGCCCCGCTCTCCGTTGGATCCTCCCCATCTCCTCTATCAACCCTATCTGGTACGGACCCTACACTGCTGAGCAGCATCCAAGCAGTGGGCGAACAAGCGTACTGTAACCTACTTCCTTTGTTTTCGGATTGCATTTCCTTAGGATTCTTCCAATGAATCTCAGTCTGGCATCTGCTTTACCGACGATCAACTTTATATGATCATTTCATTTTAAATCACTCCTAATGCGTACTCCCAGATAATTTATGGAATTAAGTGCTTCCAGTTGCTGACCTGCTATACTTGTAGCTAAATGATAAGGGATCTTTCTTTCTATGTATTCGCAGCACATTACACTTGTCTACATTGAGATTCAATTGCCATTCCCTGCACCATGCGTCAATTCGCTGCAGATCCTCCTGCATTTCAGTACAATTTTCCATTGTTACAACCTCTCGATATACCACAGCATCATCCGCAAAAAGCCTCAGTGAACTTCCGGTGTCATCCACAAGGTCATTTACGTATATTGTGAATAGCAACGGTCCTACGACACTCCCCTGCGGCACACCTGAAATCACTCTTACTTCGGAAGACTTCTCTCCATTGAGAATGACATGCTGCGTTCTGTTATCTAAGAACTCTTCAATCCAATCACACAATTGGTCTGATAGTCCATATGCTCTTACTTTGTTCATTAAACGACTGTGGGGAACTGCATCGAACGCCTTGTGGAAGTCAAGAAACACGGCATCTACCTGTGAACCCGTGTCTATGGCCTTCTGAGTCTCGTGGACGAATAGCGCGAGCTCGGTTTCACACGATCATCTTTTTCGAAACCCGTGCTGATTCCTACAGAGTAGATTTCTAGTCTCCAGAAAAGTCATTATACTCGAACAAAAATCGTGTTCAAAAATTCTACAACTGATAGACGTTAGAGATATAGGTCTATAGTTCTGCACATCTGTTCGACGTCCCTTCTTGAAAACGGGGATGACCTATGCCCTTTTCCAATCCTTTGGAACGCTACGCTCTTCTAGAGACCTACGGTACATCGCTGCAAGAAGGGGGGCAAGTTCCTTCTCGTACTCTGTGTAAAATCGAACTGGTATCCCATCAGGTCCAGCGGCCTTAGCTCTTTTGAGCGATTTTAATTGTTTCTCTATCCCTCTGTCGTCTGTTTCGATATCTACCATTTTGTCATCTGCGCGACAATCTAGAGAAGGAACTACAGTGCAGTCTTCCTCTGTGAAACAGCTTTGGAAAAAGACATTTAGTATTTCGGCCTTCAGTCTGTCATCCTCTGTTTCAGTACAATTTTTGGTCGCAGAGTGTCTGGACATTTTGTTTTGATCCACCTACCGCTTTTGACATATACTGTTTCAGTACCATTTTGGTCGCAGAGTTTCTGGACATTTTGTTTTGATCCACCTACCGCTTTGACATAAGACCAAAATTTCTTAGGATTTTCTGCCAAGTCAGTACATAGAACTTTACTTTCGAATTCATTGAACTCCTCTCGCATAGCCCTCCTCACACTACATTTCGCTTCGCCTAGTTTTTGTTTGTCTGCAAGGCTTTGGCTATGTTTATGTTTGCTGTAAAGTTTCCTTTACTTCCGTAGTAGTTTCCTAACTCGGTTGTCGTACCACGGTGGCTCTTTTCCATCTCTTACGATCTTGCTTGGCACATACTCATCTAACACATATTGTACGATGGTTTTGAACTTTGTCCACTAATCCTCAACACTATCTGTACTCGAGACAAAACTATTGTGTTCAGCCATACGGTACTCTGAAATCTGCTTTTTGTCACTTTTGCGAAACGGAAAAATATTCCTACCTTTTTTAATATGTCTATTTACGGCTCAAATCATCGATGCAGTAACCGCTTTATGTTCGCTGATTCCCTGTTCTACGTTAACTGTTTCAAATAGTTCGGGTCTCTTTGTCACCAGAAGGTCTAATATGTTATCGCCACGAGTCGGTTCTCTGTTTAACTGCTCAAGGTAGTTTTCAGATAAAGCACTTAAAAAAATTTCACTGGATTCTTTAAAATGCTCGTGTCTTAAGCGCCTACGGATAGTGTTTGAATACAGTGAAACTATGAATGTCGACAACCTGTGGAACATCGATATCCGTCGCAGAGCGTAGAGTTCAGAGGCTTGCCGACTCGGTAAAAAAAGAAAGGCGACTACTTGTGGCAGATCCGGTGAGAAAGTGCATTGCTGTTGCTGGCACAAGGGATTCGAAGCACATCGTTCTGTGGACATTGTTAAATATGTCGCTTTGCAGTAGATGACGCGTGTTCCCCTGCCGACACAACGGCGTCGTCGATTACGAATGCAGCCAGTATGGAATCGTCTAATTTGGACCATGCACCAATGGAAACATGTTACATGGTGAGATGAATCCCGTTTCTTGTTACAGCAGGTCGATGGTGGTGTCCGGATACCTCATATCGAGACAATGGCTGCTCGAAAGATGTACCACACCATGAACGCAGGCCCTTGCCACAGTATTAAGCCACGGAGGACATTCACATGAGCTGCCATGGAACCTGTGGTAGTAATCGAAGGCACTATGGTAACTATGGGCTAAATAAACATTATTGCTGATTACCTGTATCCCTTAATTCTTCCCCGATGTCGATGGCACCTGCAGCAGGATAAGTGACCATATCACAAAGCGAGAATCATGCCAGTGTAGTCTGAAGAGCAAAACTGACATCATGTTAATATCTTGGGCAACAAATTCACCGCATCTGAATACGATGGAGCAAATTTGGGTCGCTATAGCGTGCCAGCTCCACGGCTACACACCACGGCCTCTTAAATTATGGGAAGCGTTTGGCCTGTGCATAGACTTGTGGTGCATTACACCTCCAGAATCCTACCAAATATATGTCGAATCCATGCCATAATTTGGAATGACACTAACTCTTCACTAAACAGTCTCTTATTTTTATACTGTAGGTGTTTTTCTTGTCACAGTTATTAGCTAACCTAAAGCAAGGAGATCAAGCATGTTGTCTGTCTGTGGATAGTGTAAAATTTGTTCTGTACTTGATGGTATTATAAAAGTTTCTGTTTCGTAGTTTATGAAGCAGAGATTGTCGACCAGCACAGCAGCTGTCTAAAGGACCCTAGAAAACCTCCCAAAAACCACAGTCGGTCTGACTGGTGTACCAGACCAACGGTCGTTAAATCGTCACGCAGCTCCATTCTGTGTTAGACTCACCTCTTCGCCCAGACAGCTAGCACGGTGCGTGGTGAACTATATTACAGGTGCGTTATTTCTGTACTGGAACTATAGAGGAGCGAACTGTGTGGGCGTTATTTACAGTCACGCCGTGAAACGTGAGAGTGGTTGGGGACACAGAACAGTTCTACAGCAATACCACAACTGTTGGCTATGTAGGTTTACGATGTATAGCACTACCAGGTAAGTACCGTTTGTTCACACCTGCTCTACGGGTCCAGGTGAACACTAAGGTGCTAGCGGAACCTGGGGAGTGCACATAATGGTCCAGTGCTGGGACGCAGCGCCGAAAGGAACCCACGTACGTGCTTCATGAGGTGCAGCACCATGCCGTTCCACTCGCCAGTGATGGGATCCTGGGCGCCGTACTTGCGATCGGGCACCAGATCCAGGATGTAGTCGAAGCCCACGTCGCGAGCGATGCGCTCCAACAGGTCCACGCAGAATCCGTAGAAACGATCGTTCCCCGTGTAGTTCTTGCCGTAGTGCATCATCACGTACGGGATCTCCTGCATCCCCACATCCATTACAAGGGACATTTCACACAGAAAAATTAGGATAAACTTCTTGACATGAGACTCCTGTACTTCCTCGGTGTTTAGCAGGATTCTGAATAAAAAAGTTCGTCGCCTACGATCTGATACTGTGTCTAATTAAACTGTATCGAACTAGCCTGACGTTTGCAGCTGTACGTCTGTTGCTTCCAAGAAAACGTTATGATCTTCAGGAGAAAGGGCCAAGAAAGAGGAAGCGAAAGAAAGATATCAAGTTGAAACAGTAGCTGATGAAGCAGAGTTGGAAAGAATATTCTCAAGCAAAAGAAATAAAGATAGTAACAAACAAACACAGCAATAAAACATCTTAACATTCAGATAAATATAAAAGTAAAGGAATTGTTCATCTCTGATCTTCTACAGCTATATTCTGGATGAAACCGTAAGAATCTAGAACGAAATAATATCTGAACATAGAATTTCACAAGTAATGCTAGAGGAAAAGAACGCAACTATTAATGTAAATTTCTAAGTTAAGACTGCAGAATCTCCCAGTGGTATCACTGGATAAAAAGTTCTGGCGTTTCCAGCCGCGTCAAGTGATTAAAATTAAATACAGACACTTGACGCGGCTGTATAACCCAAGAACATTTTAAATTACTCAGCATTAGCTGATGATGTCGTTGTACTCCTGGTAAGCTTAAAGACTGCGTAGATCGTAGTTAGTCTCTTGGTGGAGGTAGCCAACAAAACAAATCCAGGTAAATCTGTATGGAAAAAATTGAAACCATGAAAATTCTCGAAATTTTTAATAACAGGGTTTGGTCAAAACGGTGTACAAGGATACACTAAAATCTTTGCCGAAATGGTTCAAGAAAATGGTTTTGAAATCTCTTTCTCGGACAAAACAATACGTGTGTAAATGCCAAGCACTGAGTTACAAGTTAAATGATCTAAAAATACTGTATTTTAAAAAGAGAATTAAATTCTAAACGCTGCGTTCAATACAAACGATAACTCAAGGAAATTGAGAGTTAATGTTGAGATATGTCACAAGAAGGGATACTTATATTATTCAGTCATATGCATAAAATGGGTGACAAGAAGGGAACGAAAAAGATGTTCCGAAACATTTGTCGATTGAAGTTAACAACAAGCTATATCAACAAAATAACGAAGAAACACATAACAAGAGGAAATAGTAGATGGAGAAGTTCTTAGTATAAAAGGGTGCTACATGGAATATACGAAGGAAGGAATGAAGGGATAAAAACTAAATCGAAGCTACCTGAGAAGAGTAAAATGAAACACAGTGAAAATATAACGAATGTGTGAGAGAAACGTTGAAATAACGACGTAATGTGATGAACTACACTGAAGCGCCAAATAAACTGGTATAGGCATGCGTATTCAAATAAAGAGATATGTAAACAGGCAGAATACGGCGTTGCCGACAGCAACGCCCGTATATAAGACTGTGTCTAGGGCAGTTGTTAGATCACTTACTGCTGCTACAACGGCAGGTAATCAAGTTCTAAGTGAGTTTGAACGTGGTGTTATACACTCCTGGAAATTGAAATAAGAACACCGTGAATTCATTGTCCCAGGAAGGGGAAACTTTATTGACACATTCCTGGGGTCAGATACATCACATGATCACACTGACAGAACCACAGGCACATAGACACAGGCAACAGAGCATGCACAATGTCGGCACTAGTACAGTGTATATCCACCTTTCGCAGCAATGCAGGCTGCTATTCTCCCATGGAGACGATCGTAGAGATGCTGGATGTAGTCCTGTGGAACGGCTTGCCATGCCATTTCCACCTGGCGCCTCAGTTGGACCAGCGTTCGTGCTGGACGTGCAGACCGCGTGAGACGACGCTTCATCCAGTCCCAAACATGCTCAATGGGAGACAGATCCGGAGATCTTGCTGGCCAGGGTAGTTGACTTACACCTTCTAGAGCACGTTGGGTGGCACGGGATACATGCGGACGTGCATTGTCCTGTTGGAACAGCAAGTTCCCTTGCCGGTCTAGGAATGGTAGAACGATGGGTTCGATGACGGTTTGGATGTACCGTGCACTATTCAGTGTCCCCTCGACGATCACCAGTGGTGTACGGCGAGTGTAGGAGATCGCTCCCCACACCATGATGCCGGGTGTTGGCCCTGTGTGCCTCGGTCGTATGCAGTCCTGATTGTGGCGCTCACCTGCACGGCGCCAAACACGCATACGACCATCATTGGCACCAAGGCAGAAGCGACTCTCATCGCTGAAGACGACACGTCTCCATTCGTCCCTCCATTCACGCCTGCCGCGACACCACTGGAGGCGGGCTGCACGATGTTGGGGCGTGAGCGGAAGACGGCCTAACGGTGTGCGGGACCGTAGCCCAGCTTCATGGAGACGGTTGCGAATGGTCCTCGCCGATACCCCAGGAACAATAGTGTCCCTAATTTGCTGGGAGGTGGCGGTGCGGTCCCCTACGGCACTGCGTAGGATCCTACGGTCTTGGCGTGCATCCGTGCGTCGCTGCGGTCCGGTCCCAGGTCGACGGGCACGTGCACCTTCCGCCGACCACTGGCGACAACATCGATGTACTGTGGAGACCTCACGCCCCACGTGTTGAGCAATTCGGCGGTACGTCCACCCGGCCTCCCGCATGCCCACTATACGCCCTCGCTCAAAGTCCGTCAACTGCACATACGGTTCACGTCCACGCTGTCGCGGCATGCTACCAGTGTTAAAGACTGCGATGGAGCTCCGTATGCCACGGCAAACTGGCTGACACTGACGGCGGCGGTGCACAAATGCTGCGCAGCTAGCGCCATTCGACGGCCAACACCGCTGTTCCTGGTGTGTCCGCTGTGCCGTGCGTGTGATCATTGCTTGTACAGCCCTCTCGCAGTGTCCGGAGCAAGTATGGTGGGTCTGACACACCGGTGTCAATGTGTTCTTTTTTCCATTTCCAGGAGTGTAGTTGGCGCACTAGCGATGGAACACAGCATCTCCGAGGTAGCGATGAAGTGGTGATTTTCCAGTACTACCGTTTGACTAGTGTACCGTGAATGTCAGGAATCCAGTAAAACATCAAGTCTCCGATATCGCAGCGGCCAGAAAAAGATGCTGCAAGAAAGAGACCAACGACGACTGAAGAGAATCGTTCAACGTGACAGAAATGCAACCCTTCAGAAAACTGCTGTAGATTTCAAATCCGGGCCATCAACAAGTGTCAGCCTGGCAACCATTCAACAAAACGTCATCAATACTGGCTTTCAGAGCCGAAGGCCCACTCGTGTACCCTTCATGACTACACGGCACACGCACTTTACGCCTCTCCTGAGCCCGTAAACATTGACATTGGACTGTTTATGACTGGAAACATGTTTCCTGGTCGGACGAGTCTCATTTCGAATTGTATCCAGCTGATGGACGTGTACGGGTACGGAGAAAACCACATGAATCCACGGACCCTGCATGTCAGAAGGGGACTGCTAAAGCTCGTGGAGTCTCTGTAATGGTGTGGAGCGAGTTCAGTTGGAGTGATATGGGATCTCTGGTACGCCTAGATACGACTCTAACAGGTGTCACGTACGTAATCAGCGTTCAGAATTGCTACAGAGTGGCTCCAGGAACACTCTTCTGAGTTGAAAACCTTCCGTTGGCCACCAAACTCCTCAGACATGAACAGCATTGCCCATATCTGGGATTCCTTGAAACGAGCTGTTAAAAAGAGCTCTCCACCCTCTTGTACTCTTACAGATTTATGAACAGTCCTGTCGGACTCTTGGTGTCATTTCACTCAAGCACTACTTCAGACATTAGTGGAGCCCATGCCACGTCGTGTTGCGGCACTTCTGCGTGTTCGTGGGGGCCCTGCACGATATTAGGTATGTGTACCAGTTTCTTTGGCTCTTCAGTGTATATTTGGAGCGTTCAATGCACAAGGCATTATCATGAGAATAAGAAATAAATTAACACTGCCTCTTCTGATGTCGTGTACGACAGTAGCAGTGTTAAGTTATCGGATAGTGAACAAAAGGCAAAGCATGTGGTTCAGAAGGAGATGATGATATAATGGGTTGACACATCGCCGAAGGATGTTGACAACTTGCGTCATATTCAAAAAAATGAATCTCGATGACACTGAGAACATTAACACATAACGGAAGAAAACGTCCATTAATACGCACATGGTAGAAATAGGAATCAACAAAAAATTCCGTGAGACATCCACGATGGAGAAATTAATTTCCACACTCATGCACCGTCGCGGACTGTTTGTTTACACATACTCTGTGGCATCAATGTCAACAAGGAATGCACTTTGAACTATTGAAATGAAGCAATAATATTTCAGTGGAAAGTTCCTGCAGTGATACAGGCGTTATTTCTGTTGAATAGGTTTAGTAAATAGATCCCCTGCGTGATATGTAGATTGATGAAAAAAACTACTCTACTGATACAATCGAAGAATGTTACTAGGCTGATGATTTCTAAAATAATAGCTCTACAGTTTCTTGATGAAGCTTATAACAAAATACTTTCATCAGAATTGATCATCAGTGTTTACGTGTTCTAAAAGTGACATAAAATCAGGAGCAAGTTGCTGTAAAGTTTTCTCTACAAACGTATATTCTCAGTTGAGGCTGTGTTTTGCTGCAGTTAATCACTTTTGGTCCCATAAATAAATAAAAATTAATTTCCATCCCCTGTTTCCGATTAAAGTTTACAGGAGGTTCTGCAAGCTAAGTGCTGGGATCGGCAATGATAATGAAACAATAAATAAATGTTTAAATAAACGCAGACTGAAGATCATGGCCACAACACTCGTAAAAACTTCACAATATTTCAACATCGTTGTCCAACTAGAACCCAAAGTGTTTTTCCTTGTTATTAGGACAATAGAGTGAAAACAAGTAGCGTACCAAGCAAAAGATTGCACAAGAATCCCAAGCTGTTGGAAAGATTGCAATATAATAAAGGGATAGAAGGTATTTGAAGATGTCAAATAGGGGGAGGAACATTACGAAAAATTAAAACAATGATGAGAGAACTGCAGTGTTATACTGAACGTCATTAACTTCAATAATGAAGATTAAATTTTCGTGACTGTATATTATACTTTCCGTTAGCTCTCGATGTGCAAGTACGGCAAATTGTGTGAGCAAAACTGGATAAGGCAGGTCAGAAACTCACCAGTATTGTGATGACGACCAGTGTGACGTTCATGGTGCCCGGGTCGAAGAAGGCGGCGCGGTCGGTGATGTTGACCCCGGAGCCGGGGCTCCACTCGCCGACCTTGACGAGCGCGTGCTGCTTCAGCTTCAGCAGGTCCAGCTTGAACTGGATGCGTCGGCCTTCTTTGAACTCGATCGGCCCGCTGAGCCCTTTCAGCTCCACCTGTACACATGGGAGCAGCTTTACTTTTTAACAGCGACGTAGCAATATGCATTCTTGATGATTCCTTGTACTTCAGTTACTGAAGTGATAATGATTATGATGATGAATATGGTTTGTGGGACGCTCAACAGCGCGGTTATCAGCGCCCGTACAAATTGATAATCTTTTCACGTCCCACTCTCACCGTTTTCCTGAATGATGATGATATGATGAGGACAACACGTACACTCACTCCTCGGGCTGAAAAAATCAGCGACCCGGCCGGGAATCGAACCTGAGATCCCGTACTCTAAGGGCAGCAACGCTAACCACCAGACATGAACTGCCAACATTACTCAAGTGTGATCGAAACCTATAAATACTGATGGTTCCGCCTTAAAATCGAGGATCACTAGAGCAAGTTTACAGTATGAAGCCCAGTTTCGGGTCCATCTTTGTGTGTGTCTTAAAGGTCCTAATCCCTCCCCCACCGCTTCCCAGCCCGCCTCCATCCCCCCTTCCCTATCATTCCCCAAATCACACTTGTGTAGTGCACCTCACTTGTGTTACTGTGTAGCACGACTTTAATTGCATTATTTAAGGGGAGGTTTGCTATCTTTTTGGTTCAAAAAATCGATTTATTTTAAATTGCATTATTGGATCCATAAAACTGTTTACAATCCACCCCTGAAACGGTTTTTCCGAATACGGAAAGGAAATGTTTGTTATTCTCGGATGAACAAAAAAATGCACCTGCCTGAAATCGGCCTTTTTCATGCACTAGTTTGTTTCGGGAATTTCGACTTTGTAGCCGCGAAAAATTATTCTATGTTCTTGCCCATGACTAAAAGTGATAAAGTGATCAAGGAGTTTACGACGTGCTACGGCTTGGCAATCCAACGGCATTCCAATTCAGTGGAACAGATGAAGAAGGCAATATGCGCAACGTATTTCCACAAGTGATCGACGGATGGACACCCACAACACCAAAATTGTTCGGCTGGGGAAACTAGTTGGTGCAAGTGGCGCATTGCAGAGGCTACCGAACATCTGGACGAATATCTACACGACCAGCCGTTCTCCAAAGAAGTTAAAAAAGTGATTCATCCGATCTACGAGGCCCTTTCGGAGGACAAGTTATTGTACCGGTGCTTGGGAGGAAACACACAAAATTCAAATGAAAGTCTGAACGCGTGTGTTTGGAAGCAGCATTGCGCACATCTGATAATGTAATGTAAATTAACTGTAACTAATCTGTTCAAGAATCCCCCCAATAATAATTTTTGTTTTCAAACCAAGCATTTTAACAAAACAAACATTTTATTGAAAGAAATATTTCCCTTGGTATTCCTTAAAGAAAAGTCTCCCTTAAATTCAAAATTTTTGCAATGCATTTCCTTCGAGCTATGGCGAAAAATAAGAGCAGATGCAGCTTTACTGAGGTAAGAATTTGAGTTTCATTATTGCACAGGGCCTAAGATCGACATGGCGGCGATGGCGAGGCATTGCAGAGTCTCTGACCAGAGAGCTATTTGTCGTTCCTAGTCTGCGCTTGACTGCGCGAGAGTTCAGTTCAGTTGCGAGGCAGTTGCGCTCGAGTCGCAGTAGTGGCAGTTGCGGTCGAGTCGCAATAGAGTTCAGTTGCATGTAGGGAGTTAGCTGTTGTGTGTGAGGAGTCGGCGGGCGTCGACATGGCACTCTGGTCAAGATTCAGGACTAGGTATATTTTTTAAATAAGGTAATGAAGCAGCATTGCGCACATTTGATAATGTAATGTAAATTAACTGTAACTAATTTGTTCAAGAATCGCCCCAATAATAATTTGTTTTCAAACCAAGCACTTCAACAAAACAAACATTTTATTGAAAGAATATTTGCCTTCCATTTCCTTTAAAGAAAAATTTACTTAAGTTCATACAATGTTTGCGATGCATTTCCTCCAAGCTATGGCGAAAAATAAGAGCAGATACAGTTTTACTGAGGTAAGAATTTGAGTTTAATTATTGCACAGGGCCTAAGATCGACATTTCGGTCAATTTGCGTTTTCATTGTCACTGAGATTTCATTTTCATTGAATTGTGTTTCATTTTGTGGGCAGCTTACACTTGGGTCAGATTGCTAATTTTTATTTAATTGTCATTGTCATTAAATTTATTTGCTGGGAGGTTACATTAGGTTCTATTCTCGTTAACATTCAATTATTGTCTTTCAAAATTCTCTGGGCAGGTTACACTATTGTCTTTTGAAATTTCTCATGGGAGGTTACAAAGTTGCATAATATTGCATTTATAAGTAGCCAAAACTTTAAACGCGTTTTTCTCGAAATGACTTTTTTTATCACGCGGTATGGTAACTTCAAATCTACTGAACCTATTGGCATGGTTCTTTGTTTCCGACGAAGCTAACTAAATTGTGTGGGAGTTTTACCACTTTTATTCCAATCCATCAACTATAAATATTTTTTACTTGGCTGACGAAGTGGAAAAATCGATGAAAAAACCCTATTTTTTCCAGTGGCCGCCATTTTGTTTCCCATGCTCGAAATAACACAAACGAGGTACAACTCCTAAAAAATCTTAAATGCTTCGCTAACGCCAACTCAATTTTGATTTGAGACGAGCCGGCTCAGCTGTGACTTACCTCGCGTGGAGGTCTACATCGAAATTTTGTTTCGTTCCGACGGCACTTCCGCCTTTGCTCTTCAACATTTCCGATCCAAAAAATTCCAGTTTGTAGAGGAAATATCAATAAACATTTTGACGAAATTTGACATTGATATCTATAACACATTCATAGAACAAAGTTCTCAAAGACCATGTTTTTTTTCGGGCCAAAGATGGTCAACCTCCCCTTAATCAGTTTACAGAACGGTATTCCTATCAGCAGCGCCTATCATTTTCGTATTAATGAGTCTAGTCATAGAGTTGAAACTCTCACAGAATAACACTAAACGTTGCTCCAAACCCATCGTTCCGACAAAAGTTTTTGGAAGGTCGGTCTAGATCGAAAGACAACGGCCGGAACTGGACATCTCTTCTCAAATTTACCTAATTGTGAAATGGTTTGGTGAGTTACAAGAGTTCACGCATCCCTCATGAGTAGCTAATAAACGAAGATACAAATAGCAAGTTACACACATAACTGAACTAGAGACAGGTCCGTGCAGGAGAGAAAACGATTCTACAGGGCTCTGTAGGAGAGGGAACGATTCTATACCCATCACGAATTGAATAGTTCAAATTTATACGAGACCTGGATGTCGTCAGATCTTGTGTTACATGTCGGCGTGATAATCAAGCGTAGGGGAGGCAACATCAGCGCATCATCTCCGAGGTCTGGTAACCTGTTCGCTTTTCACAAGCCAGCTTATCAAGTGTATTCAGCTTCGAGTGTAATACTGTAGAAAAGTGATTAACAGAAATTGCATACTCTCTACTATATGTTGTATAGTGACTTGCAGAGTCTCTGTTATGCTGAAAGAAAATGATGAACATTATGACCAACTCTTAGAGTTTGGGTGTAAAATCTCTGCTGTGATAAAGCAAAATATTATTACCATTATGACCAACTGTTTAGCAGCGTTTTGGTCTATCTTTGGAAAGCAATACACTAGAGATTCTTCAGTGCGTAGATTCGATAAGTCCTTTGTAGTTATTCTGAGAGATGTGGCACAAAAAGTGTAAAGACAAGGCTTGCAATTGTCTAAAAAATCGGGCCCGTCGACCGCCTGAGAGCAACCGGCAACCGATTGGGTCCTGATTTGTACATCGGGTTCCGATCATACCAGCGTAGTGGCCACGACATAAAGTCGAGTTCACTATCATGATCCTCAACCCATTGCAAGGCGGGTTTGGCCTGTCGCATAATCAGTTATGTAGCTAGAAGATATCAGGCATGAAGAGATACTGGCACTCCGCAATAATGGTCACGCTGTCCGCAGCTGCATCGTACATTCGACTACTACCAAAGTTTCCGTGGAAGCCTAGGTAATGAACCCCCCCTGCCCTCCCCTCCCACGCCCAGATCGCGAAACAGTCAACATCGGCCTGCGTCCCTGGCGAGGTGCATGTTTCGGGCAACCTTTCGCCTGAATTACGCCATAGCCGGATACGACCTTCTACGTCACCAAACAAGAAAGGTGATTCACCTGACTGGGCGACATGTTGCAACTGATTCACGATTCAATCTCGATGATCCCGCGACAATTGCAATCGTAACTGGGTCAGCAAGGGAACACGATGATGTCAGCTGCTGGGGAACTCCATGTTCATCAATATAGGCAGAACTGTGGGCTGCAAAACATTTTGGCAAGCACGTGCATTGTATTCGGTCGTCAGATATGCCGCAGGATCGCTGCCTATTCTTATTTACATAGCGAGCAAGTCTACGACCAACACACTGCATGATGCTTAGTTCAAAATGTTCAGATGTGTGTGAAATCTTATGGGACTTAACTGCTAAGGTCATCAGTCCCTAAGCTTACACACTACGTAACCTAATTTATCCTAAGGACAAACACACACACCCATGCCCGAGGGAGGACTCGAACCTCCGCCGGGACCAGCCGCACAGTCCATGATTGCAGTGCCGTAGACCGCTCGGCTAATCCCGCGCGGCATGATGCTTAGTCACTGCCCTTAAATCGATCTAGTGGCATTCAATTTCGTGGTGGGCGGTGGTCGCAGTTTGAGGCTCATCAGCGTATAAATATGCAGTACATCGATTTCGTATATAAACCGTCGTCACCAAACTGTCATTGAGGACAAAGCGTTAGTATTAAGGTGTCTCCGCCGAATGCCATGTTTTATAATAGCGAGCAGACAGGTAACAGCGTAACAAATCAACCTTCAACTTAGTTCTCCACAACAAGAAGCGAAGAACAGTCACAAGAGCCGATCCCCAGAACGTGGTACATAAGTAATCAAAGGTACCTCGTCATGTTTGACGTCTTCACCGACGGCAACGACATTATACACAGGATAACCGTGTTACGAAGCCAGACATGTGATTTGACGTGCATGATGGTGAACTCATGATCATGTCTTGGACTCCAAATTCGCCTGCTCTGACGAACGCATACGAACACATATGGATGTAGTAACTCAGTAACTGTTTGTACGGATAAGCTCACTACACTACAGCTCTGCAGCGTAACGAGCGACCGGAGGTCACGGTTCCCTTGTACCAAAATACTCGCAAAATAATTTCGAAATAACTCCGAAATTTTGGCGGTGGACTTCAGTTCATCGCGTGAATATTGTCAACCGGGTCATTAACGTGCAACACCAACAGCAAGTGTGACTACGAAGAATGACGTGTACTCACCGAGTTGATGTAGTTGATGAGACTGAGGCCGCCGTCCCACGGCACCTCCTCCTCGCAGGAGACGTTGGACAGCCGCAGGGTGTGGCTCTGGTCCAGCGTCTGCAGACCGATGGCGAACACGTACACCGAGTCGTACATCAGCGCCGGCTCCGCCTGAAAGCCGGACAAGTACGGGGGAAGCGGCGTCCTCAAAAGTTATGATCGTGTGTAAACACAGTGTATTAAGTAATGATTACACTTAGTTTACGGTGGGGGAAGTGAAGAAAGGCTATGCAAACGCGAAGCTGTTAGATATTCAGTGCGTTGAAACTGTTTATACTAAGTATAGAAATACTATAGCTTTTAAGGTGTACTCAGACCGTGTCCAGGAAACAATGATTCCGGAATGTCGTACTTGTATCGGTTTCTAAAGTTACGATAAGATGAAGGTGAGATTTTTTAAATATACTTTTCATTCTACACCTCTAGAGGTAGAGCAGGCTGTTAGTGATCTGATCCACTGTTGAGTCAAGGTGTTTTTTAAAGTCAAGGTGTTTTTTAACCAAATACCTGGTGCGCTGGGAGTGAAGTTGAGAGAATTTATATTGATACTGTTTGGGATGGGATAACCAGTTCTGATATTTACCTTACTTCGAAGGAAAACCTCTCAAGCACAGTGTTCGGTTCCCAGGGATAAGACTAGTTTTTAACTGTGGCACAATATGTCCTAGACAAAAATATGAAATCATAGGCTATGGGCAGGCTAAGTTTATTTCATTCTGTGTTTAAAAAGAAAAGGCTACACTTGCTCGACTTGTGCAATACACAGCAGGCAAAACGAACAAGTGACCTGTTCAAAGTGGCAGACAAACCGCCTTTACAGTTAATTATTAAGGAAGAAGCGTACATGCAACTGTTTTTACAAGTGAACCATTGTCAGACTCTTCGCGTCTGTACGCCAATGACCTGCATAGTGGAGAAGGTGGAGTTTAGTATTTAGCGTCCCATCGACAACAAGGTCATTAGAGACGGAACACAAGCCCGAATTAGGGAAGGATGGAGAAGGAAAGCAGCCTTGCCCTTTCGAAGGAGGCATCCCGGCATTTTCCTTAAACGATATACGGAAATCACGGCAACTGAAATCAGGGTGGCCGGACGTGGATTTGATCAGTCGTGTTCCGCGATGCGAGTCCAGTGTGCTAACCTCTGCGCTACCCCGCTCGGAGTAGCTATCTGGCTATTGCCAGCGATTCGAAAGATACTTAATAATTGAGGTGGAAGGAAGTTACTTCTGTCTTCGTGGTGTTGGGCCTAAGCGTCCATTTACGGAAGTATGCTTCCAGGGCAGACAAATCCGATGTCAAGGTTTCTTCCATTGTATCAAAATCGGTGTGCCTTGTTGCAATGGCCCAGTCATCAGCGTAGCGAAACATCCTACAAGCTGTTTCTGGCATGTCAGCGATGTATAAGTTTAAAAGCATTAGGGCTAATACCGAGCCTTGAGGTAAGCCATTTTGAAGGAATTTCTGGCTGCTGGACATAATGTATTTGATTACCGGTCAGCCAGAAAGTGTTTCACTTTCGGACGAATTAGAGCAAGTTGAGATAGCTTATGATCCAACTTGTTCTGATATGGAGCGTTATTAAAAATTACTATGTTTTTAAAATGTAATCCTGGATAAGTTGTGTCTCTACATGCTTTTTTAACTTTTTGCTGTTTATTACTGATTGATTGACAACGCTTTGCTCTTTTAGCCACCTACATTACCAACCGGCTACAATGGGCATAACGTTCCACCAACATCTACATCTACATGATTACTTCGCAATTCACATTTAAGTGCCTATCAGAAGGGTTCTTAGAATCAGTTCCAATTTATTTCTCCACAGTTCCAATCTCAAACAGCGCGTGGGACAAACGAACACTTAAATCATTCTGCGAGAGCTCTGATTTCTCTTATATTATTATAATGATCATTTCTCCCTATGTAGGTTTGTGTCGACAAAATGTATTCGCAATCGGAAGAAAAAGTTGTAGATTGAAATTTCTTACAAAGATCCGGCCACAACGAAAAATGCCTTTGTTTTAATGATTGCCACCCGACCTCGCGTATCATTTCCGGGGCGTATTCTCTTTATTAATTCGCGATAATACGAGGAGCGTACAACAAGCAATGCAACACTTTTTTCTGAAACCAGGTTGTTTTTATTCACGTTTCCAATGCACCGTATTATTCCCCACACTTTTGGCCACTAACCCCTATTTCTCAACACAATCTCCTTTCAACGCGACAACCTTACGCCACCTTATTGGAAGCGCCTTCATGCCCACAAGGTTTCACTGTGTTGATCGATGTCGGAGCCAACGTCTTACCTGTGACGAAGTTCGCAAAAAAAAAAAAAAAAAAAAAAAAAAAAAAAAAAAAAAAAAAAGTCGAGATCAGCTCGTAAAGCGCAAGTAATTCCACGCAGATGGTCTTTCGTCGTTCTTTATGGTCATCTGTTTGGCGGAAAGGAACCCAGGGGGCACACAACTTTGAGAACCGCAACTGGTGGACGAATGTGCCACCACTGCCAACTGGGACGTCCAGCTGTGCATCGAGGTGTTTGATTGTGATTCGTCGATCGCCTAGAATGAGTGTGTCCACACGTTCCCACATTGCAGGAATCACAGCTGTATGCACGCGCGAGATCGGATGGGTTTGCAAGACTTTGTTGCAACGATGAGAGACGCCTTGCCCAAAGAATCACCGTACTTTAGTTCCCTCCCAGGTCTCCGTAAATTTTCTGCAAGAGCCTATGAATATCTGCGATCCTCTGGTTTTCCTCTAAAAGAAACTCAATAACAGCTCTCTGCTTGGAACACACCTTGGAAACAGGCGCCATTTCGAAGAATACGTATAGCGCCGCACCGATCGGAACTTCACTAAACTATAAGGGCTGAAGCGGGAATATTCCACGAAGTCCCACAAAAAATTACCCATTTTTTCAACTGAAACTTTCCGAGAAAGAAAATGTGTGCATTACTTACCCAACACCCCTTACATAAAACGAGCTGCCTAGTTGCAAGTTGCAGCATTTCATACAATTATTGATCGAATTTAAAAATTTAAAATGATATCACAATCTTTTCATTGAGAGAGATAATCTTACGTTAGTAACTTAGGTGTTAAAGTTAGAAATTGTGTACACATTTTGAGCCAGCGCTCTCACGGTGATAAAATTACCAATATTATATTACACTCATCAAGTATTTCAAAATGAGAGCGCTGAGCGACTTCCAAGTAACTTATCACGTCAAACATTTTCGAAACTTTTTCTCGCTGATACCCTCCATAAAATAATAACAGGGAAACGGTTAATCGTTTAACACATTATAATGTCATATCATCCGCGAATTCGGAGATTTGCACGCATGCAGCGCTGGGAATGACGTCGATAAAAATATATTGTGAGTAAAATAGGGGACGTCACGAGCCCGTGGAACAGAGGACCATTTGGATTTTTGAACTTTGAACGTTGTCTTTCAACATACACCGGAAAACATCCGCTGTGGAGACAGTTGCCAATTTGTCGGGTATAACAGTTCGGTATACTCGTGGTCGCCTGAATTTTCCAGAGTAGATTCTCCTAATAAACTTTATCACATGTGCGTGTAATATCCAGGAAGAAGGTGGCAACTTCAATGTGATATGCTCAGTAGCAGCAGTTGAAGTTCTTGATAAACGTTCGAGAGGAATCCGAATTATTCTGACCGTATTGTTTTGTTTAGTGTGTGTGAGTGTGTGTGTGTGAGGATGGGTTGGTATTGGTAGGTGGGTGGGGAGGGTTGGGGTTTTTGAGAGAGAAAATGGGTGGGGAGGGTCCTCAATCTTCTGTTTCACTACTTGTTCAAATATCTTACTGAGGCTACTACGAAGACCTACAGGGTGACAGGGTAGTGGATTGTAGCGTTCGTTAAATGTCTGACTCTCTTTGGCGTTGGGATTACCTTAGCTTCTTTTCATTTGTCTCGGAAATAGTCACACACCAAATATGCGTTGTAAATGCGAGGCATTAGTTCCAGTGGTTTCCTTGGGTTCTTAAAATACGTGTTTGAGGTTCCATCGAGACCTGTCCACTTGGCATTGTTCAGTTTTTTGAGGCTGCTTATCACTTTGGACAGTGCAGTGAGACGTGAAGGTGCAACCGTTTCCTCGGTGCGGATTACTCAGCCATTTGATTTTTGGTGTATCCCTGTTCCCTGTCCATAAAGTCCGCTGGTTCCTGCAGGGAAGTTGATTGTTCCTCCAGTGTTGTCGCCGACCCCTCTGGTTTGCACAAAGCGTCTGCTTACAGATCTTGTGGTGAGAGCATTGTTGACTTGGTATCCTATCGTCCTTTATCAGTCGCCTTTCATCTCTTGTCTGTAGTAGGAAGCTGGACATCTTGTCCTCCTATGCGTCAACTTTTCTTCCGCAGACACGTTCCTAAATCCCACTGGAGGCGGTGCATCTTCCTGAGGTGCCGTGGGTTTCTGCTTCTAAGCGAAAGTTTATGATGACGATATTTCTGGTACTTTACTTCTTCTATCAAAAGCGGCGATTGATAGTAGTAGATTTTGTTCTAGGTAATTATTATTGAGGCTAGCATATCCTCGTTTTGTATCTTGTTGGTTATGTACTCAACTGATATTCCAATCACTTCAGTCGTGATAACGGCAACTGCAGGACAATATATCGTCCGTACTCATCCCGATCTGTCTCGTGCGCCTAGTTCCTTGGTATCGTGCTGGCTTGATGGAGTATGTCTAGGACCAGTTTTGATGAGACTTGAGTTTATTTATCTTTAATTCAGGATCTTTTTCTATATTTTTTGCAATTGCGTTGTCCAGGGCATCAGGACGGTGATAAGCCCTCGTTAGTACTTACGTTGGTTCTTCAGGGCCGAAAACTGCTATGCCCAGTTGCCTTTCACGGGCAGCAAGAAGTAGGTAGTCATTTTGGATTCACACTCCGCGTATTCGAGGATTGCTACTTTGCTTTTACATCTCCTCCAATAAAACCCTAGTCACAGTTGGTGATGATTTGTCTACAATCTTAGTTTTCCATGTGGGCTACTGGTCTTTCGTAGGCACCAATGAAGGTTACAAAGTATTTTCCACATGTTCGACAAGCCGAAAACTGCTATGCCCAGTTGCCTTTCAACGGCAGCAAGAAATAGGTAGTCATTTTGGATTCACACTCCGCGTGTTCGAGGATTGCTACTTTGCGTTTACATCTCCTCCAATAAAACCCTTGTCACAGTTGGTGATGATTTGTCTACAATCTTAGTTTTCCATGTGGGCTACTGGTCTTTCGTAGGCACCAATGAAGGTTACAAAGTATTTTCCACATGTTCGACAAGTTGTATCTGTTGTAGGTTCTAGTTGTTGCATTGGATACTGATGTTCGGCTTTGTGGGATATACTTCGTCGGAGGATGATGGTAATTCCGCCTTCACGTCTGTTTCTCTGGCTGATCTGTAACCAATCGTATTTTGCAGATGGAGCTGTACTTTGTGCAGCGATGCGGTTTGGTGAATAGGAGGAGTCTGCTTAATGATGGGTAATGAAGCGTTGGACTTCATCTTTATTATTTCTCATTCCATATGTGTTCCAGATACAAATTACGATGCCTTTTCTAGAATGGTTTGTCACTGTACGCTTAATTTGCTACTGACACGAATGGTTCCATTACGCGTATTATTTTTGTCAATGAATATTTTGCTTCCTCGTTTCTTTTCCCCGAGTAGCCAGAACGAATCCTTTTTTATTATTAGTGAAGTAATTTCTCCAAAGTTTTCACTCACTGCTATGTCCTTAGAAACTAACTGTGTATCTCGGTCTGGCCGGTTTTCTGTTGTGCTGACGTGCGATCTTCTTTTTTTTGTTGTGTCTCAATGTTGGCGTGTGCTTATCTAGTATTACTTGGGAGCCGACTGTACCGAATGACTTCCGGAAGTGTCGCCCACTTCTGGCCGCCCGTGCGGCCGAGCGGTTCTAGGCACTGCAGTCCGGAACCGCGCGACTGCTACGGTCGCAGGTTTGAATCCTGCCTCGGGAGTTGATGTGTGTGATGTCCTTAGGTTAGTTAGGTTTAAGTAGTTCTAAGTTCTAGGGGACTGATGACCTCAGGTGGTAAGTCCCATAGTGCTCAGTTGGGTCGTTGCCTTAGTTTTTATTTCCGGTGCTGAAATCAATTCTCGCCTGATAGTACTCCTCGGAAGATTTATAGTTTTCGGTACCTTCTGAAAGTGCTCGCAGCCTCCATATGAAGAAGGGTAATTTTGTAACAGCTGGAACATTATGCCGGAGCCTCTCTCAAAAATAGTCTTCCTTCCTTCGTTTGACGCACCATGACGGAATCAAGAATTAGTTGTGTGGGTCTGTAGCTCACATTTACATTGTACTGGTTCAATTCTTGACCAACAGTCTTTAACCCGCACTTTATCGTAAAGACGTAACGTATATCTTAATGGCATTCAACGTAGAGGAGATTGGTATCGTTACTTCGAAAACAGTGGGATTAGTTTTCCAGCTTCCGCGTCTTTTCGTTTGTATCTGTGGACTTCACTACATCATGGCCTTTCTCTGTCCAGTCCTTTCAACTTCTTTTCCGTCTCATCGGGCGGTAGATCACTGACCACCCCCTTCTTTAGTTTCTTTAATGAGTGCTGGCAGGTGCGAAAAGTCAGTTGCATGTGCTGACAGAATATGAAAATTTTGCCGAAGTCTTCCTTAGAGTCGACACAATACACTGACGAGCCAAAGGAACTCGTACACCTGCCTAATATCGTATAGGGCCCACGCTAGGACGTAGAAGTGCCGAAACACGACGTGGCATGGACTAGACTAACGTCTGAAGTAGGGCTGGAGGGAACTGACACCTAGAATCCTGCAGGGCTGTCCATAAATCCGTAAGAGTACGATGGGGTGGAGATCTCTTCTGAACAGCACGTTGCAAGACATCCCAGATACGTTCAATAATGTTCATGTCTGGGGAGTTTGTGGCCATCGGAGGTGTTAAAGCTCAGAAGATGTTCTTGGAACCACTCTGTAGCAATTGCGGACGTGTCGCGTGTCGCATTGTCCTGCTGAAATTGCCCAAGTCCGTCGGACTGCACAATGGACGTGAATGCATGCACATGATCAGACAGGATGGTTACGTACGTGTCACATGTCACAGTCGTATTTACACATATTAGTGGCCCCATATCACTCCAACAGCACTCACCCCACACCATTACAGAGCCTCCACCAGTTTGAACAGTCCCCTGCTGATATGCAGGGTCCATGGATTTATGAGGTTGTCTCCATACCCGTACACGTCCATCCGCTCGATACAATTTGAAACGAGACTCGTCCGACCAGGAAACATGTTTCCAGTCATAAACAGTCCAATGTCAATGTTGACGGGCCCAGGCGAGGCGTAAAGTGCGTGTGTCGTGTAGTCATGAAGGGTACACGAGTGGGCCTTCGGCTCCGACAGCCCGTATCAATGATGTTCCGTTGAATGGTTCGCACGCTGACACTTGTTGATGGCCCAGCATTGAAAACTGCAGCCATTTGCGGAAGGGTTGAACTTCTGCCACGTTGAACGATTCTCTTCAGTCGTCGTTGGTCCGGTCTTTCAGGAGTTTTTTCCGACCGCAGCGATGTCGAAGATGTGATGTTTTATCGGATTCCTGATATTCACGGTACACTCGTGAAATGGTCGTAAAGGAAAATCACCACTTCATCACTACCTCTGAGATACTGTGTCCCATCGCTCGTGCACCAACTATAACAACACGTTTAAACTCACATCTTGATAACCTGCTATTGCAGCAGCAATAACCCATCTTACAATTGCGCCAGAGGTTTGTTATCCTATATAGGGGTTGTCGATCGTGTAACGGCTCCATGTGAGCTGCTACATGGTTCTGTGAATGTGTAGAGGCAGTTTAGCCAATCGTTGTATTGTATGCGACAACACAGGACTAGAGAGATAAAAGATCCTCGCGCATTAATAGGTCTTGTTAGGTTGGCAAATAGCCGCTGTGTGTACTCTCTGAGCCGTTCCGGCCACCGTGTGTGGACCGCGGAAGAGGAAAGACGATGAGGCATTGTCTTCCCTAGGACGCAAGTGAGTACGGATGCTCTGAGTAGCATCTCTGTTTGCAAGTTGAAATGTTTGAAAGCTTTGTTTGAGTTTCCGATAGTCACTCTGGTGCGTGGCATTCATAATCGTGCCGCACCAACTATTTCGATCAGGGAATGGTGTTAATTCAGTAGTATTCAGTTTATTCCATGAGATCTTTTGTGCAACTGTAACTTGGCGTTGCCACCACCACGTGATATATAGCTTTGGTCACTTTAGCGTATTATGTGTGAATATATCGCGTGCTTTGTGGAATGCTTGTGTTAAATTTTATTTAATTTACTGTCCAGGTTGTGTTTCATTCTCACGGACTTAGCTGTCCGTACTGTGGTGCACCACGTGTGTTTCTCTGTACACCATGAGGCTCCAGTTCGACGTAAACACCTCTCGTATTCGAATTGAAACTACAGTTTCATGACGGATTAGATGTGTTCTTGTTTGGTTAATTTAATTACAAAATTAATATGTTGTACGGAATTTTAGAAGTGGACTTTGTTCTCTGAAACTGACCGTTAAAGGCAGTCGCGCTATGACCCAGTGAGCTTACATGTGGAATAGGGAAGCTTTCTTCTAAATTATGTCTTTGTGAGTGATCAATGTGATCATGGTGTGTGTGATCTCGATAAATCGTCTCCAGTAATGTAGCAGTCTTGCCCCATATGTGTCGGTCCCGATGCTGCTCTGTTTAATGTACCATGTGTCGATCGATATTCACGCGGTAGCATTCCAAGTAACTGTGTGTTAACTTCCATGTGTGTGCTACTGTTAATGAGTAAATTATTGCTAAATTCTTTGTTATTTCACCCCGCAGCGCCATTCCGCTCCCTAGTCAGGAAACTTAAAATCAGTCAGTGTGCACCTCCTCTTAGCAATGTTTCAATGAAATTTATCCTGATTATTGTATATCGAATATAAGGATTGGTATTTTATTAAGTCATCAAATTATCTGTGAGGTGGCGCCTTTTTATCAGTTTAATTAATTAATATTTAAATAAATTTGTCCAACTAATCAGAAATTTTGTGTTTGGTGCTTGTTGCAGACAAGCAAGCGTAGCCTCTACTTGCAGAGTCGTTCTTGGGATTTAGGAAATCAGAAAAGAGATATTTTGCGCAGCTGATCTTACGAGCACCTTGCAGTAGTAAAAGACGACAGGCATCATTCAACCACAGTGCCGTATTCTGCCTGTATACATTTTATTTGAATACGCATGCCTATTCTTTTGCACTTCTAGTGTATTTAATGCAGTCGCCTTAATAGATAGCCCTAAACCTGCTGTAGACCACAGTTTCAGGCGTGAAATAGAGTTTGCGACGATATAAAATAAATTTTGGAGATAATTTTATCAGCTGCGTGTCTTATATTTGTATGTACGTATTTCCCCACTATAATACGTATGGAGTCGCCACTGAGGAGGTTGAAGAAGGAGAGATGGCGCTACCGATTTACGTTGTATATTGTTTTGAAACCGATGTCGTCATATTGAACGCCCCAGACATTAGCAGAGTACTGTTTACGACTTCTTCTCGTTCCTAATTTCTTTAGTGTGCACGCAAAAGTTGTGTTAAATAGAAATTGCTACAGTCGTTCCGTGAGTAACACGCTGACAGGAAGGCATTTTCAGACTTTTCTCTGGTCTTAAATGCATACTTGATCCACTAATACGACGCATTACGCCTCATTAATGTAATTTGCTATGTTATATGAAAAGATTGCATTCATAATACAGCATCTTCGTTAATAAGGAGAGATGAAACGTTGTTCGATACTGTTCTCTTCTTGAAAATGGTAACAACTTGTGCTGCTTTGTTTGGTTGAGTTCCTATCTCCCCTTTTCACAGTGTTCATTAGAGACCTTGTCAGATTGGACTGATAGGAAACATGAAGTCTACTGACAGAAGTACAACCACTGCAGTAAAAGTAAACAGCACAACCAAACTTCACAAATATACAGGGTGATTCAAAAAGAATACCACAACTTTAAAAATGTGTATTTAATGAAAGAAACATAATATAACCTTCTGTTATACATCATTACAAAGAGTATTTAAAAAGGTTTTTTTTTCACTCAAAAACAAGCTCAGAGATGTTCAATATGGCCCCCTCCAGACACTCGAGCAATATCAATCCGATACTCCAACTCGTTCCACACTCTCTGTAGCATATCAGGCGTAACAGTTTGGATAGCTGCTGTTATTTCTCGTTTCAAATCATCAATGGTGGCTGGGAGAGGTGGCCAAAACACCATATCCTTAACATACCCCATAAGAAAAAATCGCAGGGGGTAAGATCAGGGCTTCTTGGAGGCCAGTGATGAAGTGCTCTGTCACAGGCTGCCTGGCGGCCGATCCATCGCCTCGGGTAGTTGACGTTCATGTAGTTACGGACAGATAAGTGCCAATGTGGTGGCGCTCCATCCTGCTGAAATATGCATTGTTGTGCTTCTTGTTCGAGCTGAGGGAACAGCCAATTCTCTAACATCTCCAGATACTGTAGTCCAGTTACAGTAGCACCTTCGAAGAAAAAGGGACCAAAAACTTTATTGGCTGAAATGGCACAGAAAACGTTCACCTTAGGCGAGTCACGTTCATACTGAGTTGTTTCCCGCGGATTCTCAGTGCCCCATATACAGACATTGTGACGGTTGACTTTCCCGTTAGTGTGGAAAGTTGCTTCATCACTAAACACAATCTTTGAAACGAAAGATTCATCTGTTTCCATTAGAGCAAGGATAAAATCACAGAAATCGATTCTTTTAATCTTATCAGCTGCAGACAGTGCTTGAACCAATTTCAGACGATAAGGTTTCATAACTAACCTTTTTCGTAGGACTCTCCATACAGTTGATTGTGGAATTTGCAGCTCTCTGCTAGCTCTGCGAGTAGATTTTCCTGGGCTGCGAACAAATGCTTGCTGGATGCGTGCTACATTTTCATCACTCTTTCTCGGCCGTCCAGAACTTTTCCCTTTGCACAAACACCCATTCTCTGTAAACTGTTTATACCAACGTTTAATACACCACCTATCAGGAGGTTTAACACCATACTTCGTTCGAAATGCACGCTGAACAACTGTCGTCGATTCACTTCTGCCGTACTCAATAACACAAAAAGCTTTCTGTTGAGCGGTCGCCATCTTAGCATCAACTGACGCTGACGCCTAGTCAACAGCGCCTCAAGCGAACAAATGTACAACTAAATGAAACTTTATAGCTCCCTTAATTCGCCGACAGATAGTGCTTAGCTCTGCCTTTTGTCGTTGCAGAGTTTTAAATTCCTAAAGTCGTCGTATTCTTTTTGAATCACCCTGTATATATATATAAAAATCACTCCAATGACTCCACTTACGAGCGATAGATGAATGCTTTGAACTTTAGACTTTTATCAGAATGATGGGTACATTTCTAAATGCAGAAAGCAGATAATTTTGGACGAAACCCTTCCACCAGAAGCCAATACTTTGATCAACTAACATGGCGGATAACGGCTTCGGCAAGTTTGTGATGTCATATCAATTCCTCTTAGAGGCAAAGGTGGAAAAATGGGCCCCTGCTGGTATTATGGGCCCCCTACATATTTGGAAGTACAGGCCATGAATTCTAGCGGAGTGCACATGAGCTACTAGGGCTAGTTGCCTAACTTCACTGTAGAGTGTGCAGACGTAGTAGCTGTGATGGTTTGTGAGTAGTTGTGCTGTGAATTTTTTCGCTGTCATCAAAAGTTTTAAAGGTTAGTGGTTCAAATGGTTCAAATGGCTCTGAGCACTATGGGACTTAACATCTGAGGTCATCAGTCCCCTAGAACTACTTAAACCTAACTAACCTAGGACATCACACACATCCATGCCCGAGGCAGGATTCGAACCTGCGACCGTAGCAGTCGCGCGGTTCCGGACTGCGTGCCTAGAACCGCTAGACCACCGCGGCCGGCACATGAGTCAGGTCTTAGTGTCGTTCAAAGAAAAATTTCTCGTGTCATCGGCCTGCAGGGAAAAAGGCAAGTTGGTGCATTATCTGCAGCTGTAACAGGATCACTTGATACTTATGTGTGTGACTTTTGTGAATAGAGTAGGCGTAGGCTGTGAAAATCATCCCACCAGTAAACTCAATTAACAATGTTCAGAGTGAATCTTTCTTTCATTATACACAAAAATTAAATAAAATTATTTTTTCAAATTTTTGTTTCTTTTTATTTCAAACTACATCGGGTCCATTTTACCAGCACAAATTCTTGACGCAACAAAATGCAGACTATCAGGAAAAATAAAAGTTTGTTTTAACTATTAAAAAGTTGAACCAAAACATGTCGTAACTATTTGCAGGACATACTAGAGAAATGCTTTATGTTAATTTCAGGTGATTATACTAAAAATAAAAGGTGTTATATAAAAAAAAATTAGGGGCCCATTTATCCACCTTTACCTATATACATAGTCGCCATGTAGCAGAAATATGATACCTTTGCCTACAAAGTCAACAACGTTCATAACTCACGTCACGCCGTATAATATTAATTAATTTGTACTTGCTTGCTAATAATTAAACAATAACATTTTTCTTATCACATTTCCGGTTTCTTCTGATAGTGGAAACTTAGAGTAGTGTAACATTAGTTGTGTCCGGAGGCTGTTTGTCATCCGATTCACACGGAGGGCTGCACGGCAGTATGAATAAATAACAAGAAAAGAGATGCTGACAAGAATTGCAGCAGTTGGTGGAACTGTGGCAGCAGCCGCAAGTACAATGAATGCAACAACAGAACTAAATATAAACTATCAGCTGCTGATGGATGAGGATATAATGGATGTAGCAAATGATCGCAAACGCCCAGTCGATGGAGGTGCAGATGTCAAGCACGACAAGGAGCAGCTGTTCGTTTCTAATATCCCAAGAATGGTCTCAGAAATTGCAGATTGTTCTGAAAATATACATAATGTGGAAAAAGTGTGTGGGTCATCTGTCAGTACCCTAAATAACAATAACGCTGAAAAACGTATCAGTAGTGCCTCAAGCCTACCAAGGCTTTACTGACATGCTGTATCAGGACTTGATTATGAGCAATGATATCAATTCCAACGAACGTTCTCTTAGTAGAACCACTCGAAATCCCCACTTCATCTACGAAGGCAGTTACTCGGAGATAAATTCTATTTAAAAACTGACTGATGAGCATCCAGTAATTACTCGTTCTCTATTTTGGTCGAAGATAACTGTAGAAGAACTGTCACCCGAGACTTACTCCTTGGTCACAAGTTACGTAATTATTTAAAGATGATAATTATAGTCACAAATAATCCTCCAATAAACTGCTGCGTATTTCTGAGTAATTATACCATCAATATAATAGTGCATGCATTCAGTGTAATGGAAAGGGAAACTCATAGAAATGGAATGGGTGAATGTACAACGTGGAGTCAGATGAAATGAAAAAGTGGTTGAACTTGCTTTTTTAATATAGAATTACCACGTACAGAAGTTAATAACAAAAATCCAACATTAATTTCCTTTGACTACAAGACAGGAAACCATCAAGGCAATTACAGTGCAGTCACTATGCAGCATTTCAAGACAGGGTCCCACTGAAACCTTGGTTCCAAAGAACAAGCTTCAGCAGAAGATGAATCTCCAGTTTAATAAGGGCGAGGCTAATCCCTGGGAATTTTCCAAGACATGTATGCCGCCTGGGTAGTCGTGAGACACCCAATTGCGAGTGCAGAAATGAAGAAGTTACTGATGTGAACCACCTCCTATTTGTTTTCCCCTATTAAGCGTGGGTTGGGTTGGGTTGTTTGGGGAAGGAGGCCAGACAGCGAGGTCATCGGTCTCATCGGATTAGGGAAGGATGGGGAAGGAAGTCGGCCGTGCCCTTTCAAAGGAACCATCCCAGCATTTGCCTGGAGCGATTTAGGGAAATTACGGAAAACCTAAACCAGGATGGCCGGACGCAGGATTGAACCGTCTTCCCGAATGCGAGTCCAGTGTCTAACCACTGCGCCACCACGCTCGGTTCCCTGTTAAGCATTCAGCAAGAAGATCTAAGAAAGAATCTTTCACGAAAATATTTTGCTCTTTCTGTCTCCTGTAGCACTCTTGGGAGCTTGACTACTTGCTATATATTGCATAGCGATAAAATATCTCAACAAAAATAATTATAATGTATGTAGTGCACGCTCACATTAGGAAAAGTAACTATATAAATTCAAAGAAAAAACGTAACATCAATGAA
This sequence comes from Schistocerca nitens, assembly GCF_023898315.1. Lineage (NCBI taxonomy): Eukaryota > Metazoa > Arthropoda > Insecta > Orthoptera > Acrididae > Schistocerca > Schistocerca nitens. The sequence goes on along the minus strand of NC_064614.1, from coordinate 102,230,235 downwards.
TGGAAAACTGCATTTGCTGTATTTATGATATTTTAACAATTATTATTCTATTATTATTTATAAATCTGTAATCCATACACTCAATTTTATTTTATGACCTGTTCAGCACCATAATTATCCTTAATATTCTCGGTACATATTTCATGTAGATGTGTGCAAGCAAGGTGTCTGTGTGGCAGAAAGTCCGAAAACCAATAAAGAAACATCGATAATAAAACAAGCATCTGTGGAGTGAGGATAGCATACTGCGCATGTTGCCATCAAATATAAATTCTCAAGTGCTGTTGTTCACATTTTTAGCAAACACTGAAACTTAAATATAGTATTTATTTCCCCTGCTTTTCCGCATTCATTTATTATTAACAGCAATGATGAATAGTTGTTTCCAAGGATCAAATCTAAATACCTCAAAGGAGGAAAAGTTTGTACCACAAAGTTTTAAATTATCATACCAAGAAAGCGTTGCTTTCTGTGTTGAAAATGTTGAGTTTAACGGTACTAATGTGGTAAAGGTAATTTGTATGGCAAGTGCATAATAAATTTCGTATTGTGGATGTGTGCTGCCAGTAACTCCTTTGCATGTGAGCTATTTTCAGCTGTTTTCAGCTGAATATAAGTTTTATATCTGACAATTTCAGTCAATAACTCCAGATTCTATAGATATTCTGATCATTGTGGTTGTTTTAAAGGAGTCACAGTAAGAGCCTGTAGTACTAATATCTCTGTTATAGCGAATGAGTATGTAGTTCATGAATCGCTAACATTCTTGAAATCATGACTCGAAATGTAGTTTTTTCCGGAACACATTCGTTGTGGCCTACAAGGAAGCCGCTTCGCTATGTTGCGGCAGAAAGCATTATTGAATCAGAAACTTGGCAATGCGATGAAGTATCATACAAAACGTAAAACTATCCGATCTTTTTCAACAAAACAATAGAGAGGCATCGGAGCTGTGACTCTTGTGGCAAATAAGTTCAATGCCCTTGCATTTTCCTCTTCAAAGCTTCAAGCCGAGATCGCTCCACATATCACGTTAATATGACTGTTAAACGTATCTACAAAATCCACGATACATTTAAACGACATCTGCTTGTGCTAGCAATGAGAGGACATTCAAAATCTGCTTAGCGCTTAAGGCAAAACCTTACGCCACACTTCCGTCACGTCATTTTTGGAGACAGTGTACTTTGACGACAAAATTTGCATTCTTCGCGTCTGAAGGCTCAGTCCATTCATATTTCTGCCCAGTGGGAGTCGTTGCAGTAGTGAAAATAATGAAGCTATTGCATTTTACGTAGAAATGGGCGTCACTCCTAATTATGACCATTGAGATAGAAATAAACAAAACTCTCTCATTTATATACAGTATGATATGTGCCTGAAGATATAAAGCAGCGCATCCAAAAGTCAGGCACCGATATGCTTTCAGAGGTGCCTCTAATCTATTGCTTTAAGTTCGGTTTAGCTTGTACGTAATCAATGCGGCGATCGATGTAATATTTTAACAATCCGCAGAGCAATATTAGTCCGACAGCCACTTGGTTTAGTACCTGATCTATATATACGACAACGTTAGCTCACATTGACCGTTCGAGTTTGCAGAAGCAGAAGAAAATTTGTTTCGAGACGTCTGCGAAAGGTACTACCTCCACAAATTGGTGGCAAGTAAAAAAATAATTCCACTAATGGTGATATTGTTTAGTTTTAATCTTTTCGAAACACTGAAATATAATTGCCAGAAAACAGATAACCAGTAAATTATTTTGTTGTTGAGCTTCATTCATGGAGTCATGGTCAACACCTTTTTTGTATCTTTATAAACTATATCTGATATTACTAAAAGCTAGAGCAGCCTGGCTTGTGAAAATATAGTAACAGTTTTGGACCCTAATCTGTCTGGCTATAGTTTTAGTAACGTGTTTCACTCATTTCTCATTGCTGTCTCCTTTCGCGCTTTGTAAATTTCAGGAATCATAATAACAAAGTTAAATGGAAAAGAGTTGGAGCTGCAGTATCAAGTAGTGAAACAAAAACGTTTTATTTCACTTCACTGTCGATATCTCCATTCATCAAAATGTAACACTCCTGTACATCAATGACTTACTTTCAGTCAACTATTAACTTATTTAGCAAGGTTCGATTAGTTTTCACATCGTCTAAACCATAAATGTCGGCTCATTATACTGCCCTGCACCACACGCGCCTCCATCTTCGTTGCTGAACACCCAAACCTCCCAATGTCAGACACTCAGATCGGTCGTGTGTCGATAGAGTATCAACCAAAACAACGATTTTCTTTGTGCTGTGTGCTGTCGTCCAGTAGAACATGCGTACGCGATAGTTAAAAGAATCGTTAGAACGACGAAGTATAGCAAAAGCGTGACTGTGAGCTGTTCATTTCAAGGTCAAGAACGACGATCTGACGCTCTACCAACTCACCTACCATAAATCTTCACATTCAGATCTCACAGACACAGTTTGCCTATAAAAAAAGAAAGTAGGTGAGTTGGTAGAGCGTCAGATCGCCAAACAAAATGTCCAGTTTCCTTTTCAGTTTACGCGTGAAGTTGTTATATGGGAGGACATTTTTCTGACATGTAAAAGGACGTTTCTGAGTTTGTAGTAATGTTCTTTTGACTACCTGCTTTCGCTTCGTTAGCTGAAAGTAGCAAACCTATAGAGTACATTTGTGTAGATATCTAAGTTGTTACCTATACAAATGTACGCAATAGATTCGGTACTTTCTACTAACGAAGCGAAAGCAGGCTGCCAGAAGAACATTGCTACAAATTCCGAAACGTCATTTTACATGTAGAAAAATGTCCTCCTGTAAAACAATTTCACGCGTAAACTGTAAAAAAAAAGATATGGCTATACTTGAATTTCGAAATGAGACATTTTGTTTGACGATCTGACGCTCTACCAACTAACATACAAGAGATCTTGAAATGTGGAGGCCACAGATACTTTTTTGCTGTACTCCGTAGTTCTGGTCTTATTTTTAATTACCGTTTACCCATCTTCTACTCGACGACAGCACACAGCACGAACTAATTCGGTGTTTTGCTTGATACTCTATTGACACACTACATTTGGTACCGATCAGTGTGTCTCACATCTGGTGGTTTGGGTGTAAGCATTCAGGAATAAAATTACCACCACTCCCCCCCTCCACAAAACCGAGCGAGGTGGCGCAGTGGTTAGCACACTGGACTCGCATTCGGGAGGACGACGGTTCAATCCCGTCTCTGGCCATCCTGATTTAGGTTTTCCGTGATTTCCCTAAATCATTTCAGGCAAATGCCGGGATGGCTCCTTTGAAAGGGCACGTCCGATTTCCTTCCCAATCCTTCCCTAACCCGAGCTTGCGCTCCGTATCTAATGACCTCGTTGTCGACGGGACGTTAAACACTAACCACCACCACCACCCCCTCCACAAAGACCCGCCCAACCACCTACCCATCCAGGAACGCACGCAAAAACACACACACACACACACACACACACACACACACACGTACACATACACTCGCACACATCTTACCAGAAATATGTACTCGCGTTTGCTGTTATTTTACATTCCAAGTTCATAGAAAGTTTTTACAGAGGCTAAAGACATATAATCGTAGATGTCGCTCTCATCACATATACTGAAACTTTTAACTCACCTGAATAATATTTGACCTGTTTAAAATGCTATGACCTACAGGCTGGAAGCGTTCCATGTCCTTCAGTATCTCTTTGACGCCGACGTCCTCAGCGTCCACTATTCGGAACGCTGTCATGTTAACGAAATTATATTTAAAATCTTCCAAGTCAAACGTCTCGATATCCTGTAATATAAAAATGTTATTTATTCGAAGTATCGTCACTTGCAAACATTGCAAAATACAAATAGCTAATATTGTTTAATCTAGTACAAAATAAATGAAAATAACCAGTTTCACTCTCCTATGTGACTAATGGCAAAATTTCCTCCATTTTGTGGATAAATAAGTCACATTATGCAAAATATTTCACATGCGTGAATGCACAAGTCTTCCCTGTGAGACAAAAACAATTAGTAAATTTAAAGTAGGAATGACCAGTAGTAACAGTTGTGTCATGAATTAAGCATAATAAAAAACTGTTCAACATCTGTATCGACTCATAAGATCAAACAAAATTATTACGTTCCGGGAGAAGGAGCCATATTTTTAGTATTCATACGCCTTAATTTCGTTACGAAGATTTAATGTAGTGTTTCACAAGGGTTGTAGCTATGCCATACGTTAACATTCATTTGTTAATTAGTTCAAAAAAATTTATACTGCTATGACGGGAAAATAGATGATCTATGTATTTCCCTTCTCACTTGAAAGTCAAGTCTTTTATTTCGGTTGTTGCTGTTATTACGGAGAGTATTTTAGCTCATAAAACACGATTTTTCACTGCCATATGCAATAAGGGAATGGTCTTCCTATGAACTTTTGGTGTCCTGAAACCTAGTCACTTTCGGCTGAGCCGGCCGGAGTGGCCGAGCGGCTCTAGACGTTATAGTCTGGAACCGCGCGACCGCTACGCTCGCAGGTTCGAATCCTGCCTCGGGAATGAATGTGTGTGATGTCCTTAGGTTAGTTAGGTTTAATTCTAAGTTCTAGGGGACTGATGACCTCAGACGTTAAGTCCCATAGTGCTCAGAGCCTTTTGAACCATTTGAACTTTCGGCTGCCATAGTCAGTATTCACATTCGCTGTTGACTGGTACCAGTCATTATTAGCGTCAGGCCACATTTGTCTAGCTTCTAATAATGGAATAGTGGTAATTCCCAAAGGATGAGTTACTATTTGTTAAATGTTGCAATTACATTGAAATTATATCAGTCTCAGTGTTGAGTAACAAAAATTATCATCTTCTGATGGTTACGCCAGCTTTTATCCTAGTAGATTAAAACTAGGTGCTGGCTGGAGTCCCGGACCGGCATACAGTTTTAATCTCTCACTAAGTTTCAAATTAGCGCGCACTCCACTGCGGAGGTAAAGTTCATTCTGTACTGCAAACGTTGTACTCCCAAGGGCTAACCGTGTATATCTTCTTCCGAAATTTTAGCACTTAAGTAAAAAGTGCATTGTCGTCAGCAAAGTCTTACACCAGGTAAATTAAATTGTTTGCTCGAAAGGTATTCCTTAACCAGTTACTTAAAACTATATGTTGCTGCCTAATGTCTGTTTTGTTGCTATGGCCTCTCTACAGAAGGCAGCTGAGAAAAGTGCCTGTGAGTGGCGTGGAGGTATTGAGAAAACACTTCTTCCCCTAGATCCCTTGCACCTCGTATCTGCCCAATGTGTATGTTATTCACCGTCCGAAAAATATTGCCTTGTCAGTGGGCTATGTTGTCATCATCTCATTTTTCGGGATCGAGGCCCGTATTTTGTCGGAAATATCAGTTCACTGAAGAGGTGAGATGATGTAATATATTTGCATCTCTCGAACCACTCCAGTTCCGACACAGTTACAATGTTAACGCAACTGCCTTAACTGAAATGTTTTAGAAAAGGCCGTACTATTCTGTGTACATCACCTCACCACACTCTCTACTGCGTTCCTGTAGTACACATTGTTCTCAGCTATGAATAACTCTCAACTGGTAGAAGTCAAAAGATATCGAAAAACTAGTTTTTTCAACGTTCTCTGCCAGCTTTAGTCATTGGCAACACTGTAACCAGTAGCACTGAATTAGACATCGATGATGCCATGTTGCGTTATCTACGCCTCTATCACTGAGTGCGTGGAAAGGAAATGAGAAATTTATGGCCGACTGAACACCCTCATATTTGTGGAATGCTCAGCAACCATTCTGAGTAGATTAGCGAGCTGGTAGGTTGTCTTACTGTAGGTGCAGGTAACGTGTAAGTGGCTTTAGGTGAACAGATGGCTGTAAATTACGAGACGAGACGATTGCAGACTTGTCGGGGTCGTAAATTTACTCCATGTTAGGTTCTTCACAGAAGATTCCTACAATCTCTGCTCGAACGGTATCCCGTTCAAATTGATATGCACTCTTTCGCGTGGTTTCTGAAGTGCTCGTTACTTTCTTGTTAGGTCAACGTGTGGTACTCCCACCATATGCCGGTGTTTCTGCGTTTGCGCTCGCCCAGCCTGCACTCGACAGTAGCACTGACAGTCTGCAGATCTGATAACATTCCAGTTACTTGTCAAGCCCAACTATTCAATTCGCGGCGGGTACTGACGACCTTTCTCTTCAACACACAATTTATTTTTTCAGTTGCTACTTTCTATGTGAATGGAACTTCCATCATCCTTGTCTGCTATATCTCAAAAAAATGTAAATATAGTAATATCCAGCGCAGAACATCCTTTGCGTCCGGATGTTTCATTATCGTCTGATCGTCGTATCGCAAGAGGTACAAGTTGTACCTGTAGTGGACTGACAAGGCAGCCAGTCCACAGTGACGGGTAGCCCAAAGGGCACACGTACACACACGCCGACTGGCGCGAAGTCTGGAACAGGATTCGTAATGAATGTGATAAAGAAAAGAACGTAGCTACTAGAACACTTAACTTTTATATCGTCCTTTGGTATACAGCATTCTTGATGATACAAGTGAGACTATCTTGAGATACATGCAATGGGACAAATGGCGCCTTGCTAGGTCGTAGCCATTAACTTAGCTGAAGGCTATTCTGTCTCTCGGCAAATGAGAGAAAGGCTTCGTCAGTGTAGTCGCTAGCAACGTCGTCGTACAACTGGGCCGAGTGCTAGTCCGTTCTCGAGACCTGCCGTGTGGTGGCGCTCTATCTGCGATCCTGACAGTGGCGACACGCGGGTCCGACATGTACTAATGGACCGCGGCCGATTTAAGCTACCACCTAGCAAGTGTGGTGTCTGGCGGTGACACCACAGTACCGGTCTCCGTAAACCATCAGAAAGAAGGACGTTATAATACGAGCGTGAGTCAAATGAAAACCTTAAATCTGTAATAACAAATCGAAATTTCGCGCCGTTATCCTGTAAGTTGGTAAGCGTGCTACAAACAGCGTGCAGAATGGCCTGTGGGTAGCATCATAGTGCAGATGCACACATACCGTCATAGTATCAGTATAAAGATGGCCGCCTCACTTGCGACTTTCACCAGGGAAGAACAGCGTTCTGTTATTCGGTCTTTGCGTAGTGAAGGTGTACACTACAAACATTATATTTCAAACGTATCATGCTGTTATAGTGATATGGGGAGACGAAAATGCAGGAAGTGTGATGATCGTTACTTAAATTTTTGTTTTATGTATATTGCTTTTGAAAATTAAGAACGACCACAGTATTCCATTTGTTTCAAAGTCCTAGCTACTGAAACCACACTTCAAGATAAAATGACAGTATATCTGGAGAAAAATCACGGTAGTTGGCTAAGCAAACCACGAGAATACTACTCCCTCAAGTTAAAAGAAATGACTGAATCAATAAACAAGCGATGGTTCCATCGAGACTCCCCATTCATCCTACGTTGCCTAGCTTGTTGCACAGAGCACGAAACCTCACATCACAGCGGAAGATACCGAGCGAGGTGGCGCTGTGGTTAGCACACTGGACTCGCATTCGGGAGGACGACGGTTCAATCCCGCGTCCGGCCATCCTGATTTAGGTCTTCCGTGATTTCCCTAAATCGCTCCAGGCAAATGCCGGGATGGTTCCTTTGAAAAGGGCACGGCCGACTTCCTTCCCCATCCTTCCCTAATACGCTGAGACCGACAACCTCGCTGTTTGGTCTCTTCCCCCAAAAAATAAACAATAACGGAAGACCGTTCTTTACTATCTGCTTTGGACGTGGTATTTATTATGACAGGTGAATCAGCGGCCAAGCGATTGCCAAGTGCGCCTGTATCAGACAGCAGAGCTCATCTAATACTCGATAGGGGTGACGCTATTGATGATCAGCTGGTTGAAAAAACACGTGTAGTGGTGGTTTCATTATGCAGTTGGATGAACCTACAGACAACAACGGTGATGAGAATCTAATTTATTCCATGTAGTGTATACACAAAAACAAATTTCGTGGAGATCTTCTTTTCTGCAGAAAAATAACGCATGGAGCGAATGAAACAGTTATCTCTGCAATATTTCATTCTTTTATGGAGGAAAACAACATTAATTTGGAAAATTTTGTAGATGTTTGTACGAACAGAGGTCGTATTAAGGCTTACTGTTACGCCAGATTGCAAGCTCTAATCTATAAAGAGCTCACGCTATTTGGAACCACTGTTGTATTAAGCGAGAAACACTAGTATCAAAAACCGTTAAGTGCTGTCCTTTATGAGGTTCATCAATCAGTGATTCAAATGGTAAACTTCATTAAAATTCGGTCACTTACTTACAGATGCCGGCCGCGGTGGTCTCGCGGTTCTAGGCGCGCAGTCCGGAACCGTGCGACTGCTACGGTCGCAGGTTCGAATCCTGCCTTGGGCATGGCTGTGTGTGACGTCCTTAGGTTAGTTAGGTTTAAGTAGTTCTAAGTTCTAGGGGACTGATGACCACAGCAGTTGAGTCCCATAGTGCTCAGAGCCATTTGGACCATTTTGGACTTACAGATGTTTTCAACAAATGTGCACGCTTCCCCAGTTCATCACAGTAACTGTCGCTGGATGTCACGTGTGAATTTCTTGAAATGGATGTATGAACTCAGGAATTAACCTTACTATTACCTTGTTCTAGAGAAACGTTTGAGTTCCGTGACGTTCGTAGACACTGATTGCTTTGAAGCTGGCGTATCTGTGTGATTTCTTTGAAACACTCAGTTCTTTGAACGTGAGAAGGGGGAAATTATGGTTTAACGTTCTGTCAGCAGCGAGGTAGTTAAAGACTGAACAGAAGCTCGGACCACGGAAGTACGGGGGAAGAAATCGGCCGTGCAGCTTTCCAAGGAACCATCCCCGCGTTTGCCCGTAGCGAGTTAGTGAAATCACGGAAAATCTGAATTTGAATGGCCAGACTGGAATCTGAACCGTCCTTGAAGTATCCGTTCAAGTTATGGAGACCAACAGCATTGAGGCCTTCAGAAAGCACCTCCTGTTATTGAAGTAAAAGTAGGGTGATAAAGATATATACCAGGTTCCCCCATATTCTTCGGACGGGTTTAGCAGACAATGACTTATTCAGTCAGGGGAGGAATTGAAGTCAAACGAATTTTATGAAACATTCTTTCAGTGCAGAACTCACATCAACGCTTACCACCAAGAACAAATGAAATATATTGATATTTCTTCAGAAACGATGTTGACATCGACGTTCACTCCCTCATCACTGTTTGCATTTTGGACCTTGGTGAAGCAGGCCCTACGAGTTTTGATACCTTATGCAACGTTGTATGTGTGTGAGACAGATTTTTCGGCATTGTCAGTCATCAACACGAAATCTAGATAGCGAAAGAGAGTGCAGAAAGGGATGTAAGTTTCCATTTCGAATCTTGTCCCGAGATCTGAAGAACTGATGAAGAAGAAGCAAGCTGATCCTTCCCACTGATTTCACTGCAACATTAAGATGTAACATCATTAAAAGCAGATGAGGTTGTGTTACGTCAACAGTCAATAAAGGAATAACTACTCCTATTTATTTGGTTTTCTAAACTTAAGTTTATGCGCACTACATTGAGTTGGAAGAAGGATGCGCTACTTCACTCGATCGAGTTTGATTTCGTGTTCGAAAGGAGTCATGGGTTTCTCTGATCAGGCCAAGGGAGTCGTGGCCTCAGCAAGTCTCAAAACCAGTGCGCTATAGTGTTTCCGCTATCTCTACATGCTTCCCACATCATACTGTAACTCTAATTAAAACTTGACTAAAACTGCAAAAATGCAGCTGAGTATACGATTCTCGGTAATGACAAATCCCTTACAAAACTTCATACTAAGGAGCCATAAGTGTTGTCATAACAGGTTACATTTCATACTATATTCGCTCCAGATGAAAATGGATGACAGATTATATAGCCGCAAGCAAAAGAACGTAATAGATGTACTGACTGGATTTGGTTATTTTTCGATTCAGTTCGTGGTATAGCCGTTACAGTTATCTTAACTATGAATAAAGGAAAAACGTCGAAAAATTCCAGTCGTTATGAAGAAATACTGTACATGATAAAATAAGCAGATTCTACATTATGACGAACTTGAAAGTTTTAGTACAGCCGGGCATTGTACTGCGTGGAGTCAAATATTACAGTGAAGCATATTAGCCAGTTCGGAGCTCACACTAATGTTTTGAGTGTGGATCTTACATGCATTGAATTTCATATTAAATGTCACCTTATGATATAGATGATTAGTTCCCTGTTTGTGTCATAAGCTTGGCGAATAGTAGACTAAATAACAGTTACGATAAGACAGTCAGAAAAATTGAAAGCACTTTATTTGCATGCACTTAACAACAGAATGAGCTAAGGTATAAAGATTTGAAGGACACTTACAAAAGTTGTGAAGAGGTAGTGGTATTTGTAGTCGTTCATCTGCAGTTGTAGTATCTGAAAGGTGAAACAAAGTAGATGATAAATAAAATGCAATGGTCAAATTAAAGTTAGACCACAGCTTATTTCGAGCAGTTAGTTCATGACCCCACGCGAATAGTAAACGATTGTGAAAACACACTTGACCTCTTAGCAAAAAATAATCCTGTGTTAATAACGAGTCAAATCCGATTCAGGTGTTAGTGAACACAGGGTTGTTGTAACGAGATTGAATATTGGAATCCCCAAATCCTCGAAAAATAATCGAAAAATATACCTACTCAAAAAAGCAGATAAAAATTCACTTGACGCCTTCCTGAGAGAGAATCTCCACTCATTCCAATTAATAACATAGTTGTAGACCATAGGTGGCTTAAATTCAAAGAAATAGTATCGGCAGCAATTGAGAGATTTATACTAAATAAATTAACAAACGACGGAGTTCATCCTCCTTGGTACACAAAACAGGTTAGTACACTGTCGCAGAAACAACGAAACAAACATGCCAAATTTAAACAGACGCAAAACCCCCAAGATTGGCGATCTTCTACAGAAGCTCGAAATTTAGCGCGGACTTCAATGCGAGATGCTTATAACAGTTTCTCCAAAGAAACTTTGTCTCTAAACCTGGCAGAAAACCCAAAGAGATTCTGGTCGTATGTGAAGTATGTTAGCGGCAACAAACAATCAATGCCTTCTGTGCGCGATAGCAATGGAGATACTATCGAAGACAGTGCTGCCAAAGCAGAGTTACTAAACACAGCCTTCCGAAATGCCTTCACAAAAGAAGACGAAGTAAATCATCCAGAATTCGAATCGAGAACAGCTGCCAACATGACTAACGTAGAAGTAAATATCCTCGGAGTAGTGAAGCAACTCAAATCACTTAACAAAAGCAAGTCTTCTGCTCCCGACTTTATACCAATTAGGTTCCTTTCGGATTATGCTGATGCGTTAGCTCCATACTTAACAATTATACACAACCGCTCGCTCAACGATAGATTCGTATCCAAAGACTGGAAAATAGCACAGGTCACACCAATATTCAAGAAAGGTAGTAGAAGTAATCCACGAAATTACAGGCCCATATCGTTAACGTCGATATGCAGCAGGATTTTGGAATATATATTGTGTTCGAACATTATGAATTACCTCGAGGAAAACGGTCTATTGACACACAGTCGACATCGATTTAGAAAGCTTCGTTCCTGTGAAACACAACTAGCTCTTTATTCACATGAAGTGTTGAGTCCTATTGACAAGGGATTTCAGATCAATTCCGTATTTCTGGATTTCCGGCAGGCTTTTGACATGTACCACACAAGCGGCTCGTAGTGAAATTGCGTGTTTACGGAATATCGTGTCTGTTATGTGACTTTCCTGTCAGAAATGTCACAGTTCGTAGTAATTGACGGAAAGTCATCGAGTAAAACAGAAGTGATTTCTGGCGTTCCCTAGGGTAGTGTTGGACGCACTTCGCTGTTCCGTATCTGTACAAACCATTTGGGAGAAAATCTGAGCAGTCGTCTTAGGTTGTTTGCAGATGATGCTGTCGTTTATTGACTAATAATGTCATCAGAAGATCAAAACAAAATGATAAATAATTTAGAAAAAATATCTGAATGGTGCTAAAAGTGGCAGTTGACACTAAATAACGAAAAGTGTGAGGTCATCCACATGAATGCTAAAAGGAACTCGTTAAACTTCGGTTACGCTATAAATCAGTCTGATCTAACAGCCGTAAATTCAGCTAAGTACCTAGGTATTACAATTACGAACAACTTAAATTGGAAGGAACATATAGAAAATGTTGTGGGGAAGGCTCAGGATACTCAGAAAATGTAACAGACCTACTAAGGAGACTGCCTACACTACGTTTGTCCGTCCTCTTTTAGAATACTGCTGCGTGGTGTGGAACCCATACCAGATAGGTCTGACGGATTACATCGAAAAAGTTCAAAGAAAGGCAGCACGTTTTGTATTATCACGAAATATGGGAGAGAGAGTCATAGAAATGATACAGGATTTGGGCTGGACATCATTAATAGAAAGGCGTTTTTCGTTGCGACGGAATCTTCTCACGAAATTCCAATCACCGACTTTCTCCTCCGAACGCGAAAATATTTTGTTGACACCGACCTACATAGCGAGGAACGATCGCCACGATAAAATAAGGGAAATCTGAGCTCGTACGGAAAGATATAGGTTTTCATTTTTTCCGCGCCCTATACGAGATTGGAATAATAGAGAATTGTGATGGTGGTTCAGTAAACCCTCCGCCAGGCACTTAAATGTGATTTGCAGAGGATCCATGTACATGTAGATGTAGATTATTTTTACTTGACATATTTATCAATATGCCGATGAGAAAGTAAAATCGAAATATGTGTGTCTATTTATACCATCTGAATGCGAATAGTATGTATCTCTGCTTAAATTTTCTGAGTAACGACTGTGCAGAATAAGTATGTGTTTGAACTACTTGTTTACGTACTATTGCAGTATGTTTCTAGTACCTCTGAACTCCCTTGTCCTGCGTTCGTGGAAATCTAAAGTCTTCAGGCAAAGAGCCTATCAGCATGAGCAACCGATATGTTTTGACTTTTTCTACATCTACATCTACATAATTACTCTGCCATTCACATTTAAGTGTGTGGTAGAGGGTTCATCGAACCACAATCATACTAACTCCTTCCATTCCACTCCCGAACAGCGCGCGGGAAAAACGAACACCTAAACCTTTCTGTTCGAGCTCTTATTTCTCTTATTTTATTTTGATGATCATTTCTACCTATGTAGGCTGGGCTCAACAAAATATTTTCGCATTCGGAAGAGAAAGTTGGTAACTGATATTTCGTAAATAGATCTCGCCGTGACGAAAAACGTCCTTGCTTTAATGACTTCCATCCCAACTCGCGTATCATATCTGCCACATTCTCTCCCCTATTACGTGATAATAGAAAACGAGCTGTCCTTTTTTGCACCCTCTCGATGTCCTCCGTCAATCCCACCTAGTAAGGGTCCCACACCGCGCAGCAATATTCTAAACAGAGGACGAACGAGTGTAGTGTAAGCTGTCTCATTAGTGGACTTTTTGCATCTTCTAAGTGTCCTGCCAATGAAACGCAACCTTTGGCTCGCCTTCCCCACAATCTTATCTATGTGGCCTTTCCAACAGAAGTTGTTCGTAATTTTTACACCCAGGTACTTAGTTGAATTGTACTATTTATCGAGTAATCGAATTCCAACGGATTTCTTTTGGAACTCATGTGGATCACCTCACACTTTTCGTTATTTAGCGTCAACTGCCACCTGTCACACCATACAGCAATGGTTCAAATGGTTCAAATGGCTCTGAGCACTATGGGACTCAACTGCTGAGGTCATTAGTCCCCTAGAACTTAGAACTAGTTAAACCTAACTAACCTAAGGACATCACAAACATCCATGCCCGAGGCAGGATTCGAACCTGCGACCGTAGCGGTCTTGCGGTTCCAGACTGCAGCGCCTTTAACCGCACGGCCACTTCGGCCGGCCCATACAGCAATATTTCTAAATCGCTTTGCAACTGATACTGGTCTTCGGATGACCTTACTAGACGGTAAATTACAGCATCATCTGCGAACAACCTAAGAGAACTGCTCAGATTGTCATCCAGGTCATTTATATAGATCAGGAACAGCAGAGGTCCCAGGACGCTTCCCTGGGGAACACCTGATATCAATTCAGTTTTACTCGATAATTTACCATCTATTACTACGAACTGCGACCGTCCTGACAGGAAATTACGAATCCAGTCGCACAACTGTGGTGATTCCCCATAGATCCGCAGCTTGATTAGAAGTCGCTTCTGAGGAACGGTGTCAAAAGCTTTCCGGAAATCTAGAAATACGGAATCAACTTGAGATCCCCTGTCGATAGCGGCCATTACTTGGTGCGAATAAAGAGCCAGCTGCGTTGATCAAGAACGATGTTTCCTGAAACCATGGTGATTACGTATCAATAGATCGTTCCCTTCGAGGTGATTCATAATGTTTGAATACAGTATATGCTCCAAAACCCTACTGCAAACCGACGTCAATCAATGATATAGGTCTGCAGTTCGATGGATTACTCCTACTACCCTTCTTAAACACTGGTGCGGCCTGCGCAATTTTCCAGTCTGTAGGTATAGATCTATCGGTGAGCGAGCGGTTGTATATGATTGCTAAGTAGGGAGCTAATGTATCAGCGTAATCTGGTAGGAATCTAATCGGTATACAATCTGGACCTGAAGACTTGCCTGTATCAAGTGATTTGAGTTGCTTCGCAACCCCTAAGGTATCTACTTCTAAGAAACTGATGCTAGCAGCTGTTCGTGTTTCAAGTTCTGGAATATTCCATACGTCTACTCTGGTGAAGGAATTTCGGAAAACTGCGTTCAATAACTCCGCTTTAGCGGCACTGCACAGCGAAGGTATTGACTGCGTCTTACCGTTTGTGTACTTTACATTTTTTTTTTTTTTCATCAGTCTACTGACTGGTTTGATGCGGCCCGCCACGAATTCCTTTCCTGCGCTAACCTCTTCATCTCAGAGTAGCACTTGCAACCTACGTCCTCAATTATTTGCTTGACGTATTCCAATCTCTGTCTTCGTCTACAGTTTTTGCCCTCTACAGCTCCCTCTAGTAACATGGAAGTCATTCCCTCATGTCTTAGCAGATGTCCTATCATCCTGTCTCTTGTCCTTATCAGTGTTTTCCACATATTCCTTTCCTCTCCGATTCTGCGTAGAACCTCCTCATTCCTTACCTTATCAGTCCACCTAACTTTCAACATTCGTCTATAGCACCACATCTCAAATGCTTCGATTCTCTTCTCTTCCGGTTTCCCCACAGTCCATGTTTCACTACCATACAATGCTGTACTCCAGACGTACATCCACAGAAATTTCTTCCTCAAATTAAGGCCGGTATTTGATATTAGTAGACTTCTGTTGGCCAGAAATGCCTTTTTTGCCATAGCGAGTATGCTTTTGATGTCCTCCTTGCTCCGTCCGTCATTGGTTATTTTACTGCCTAGGTAGCAGAATTCCTAAACTTCATTGACTTCGTGACCATCAATCCTGATGTTAATTTTCCCGCTGTTCTCATTTCTACTACTTCTCAATACCTTCGTCTTTCCCCGATTTACTCTCAAACTATATTGTGTACTCATTAGACTGTTCATTCCGTTCAGCAGATCATTTAATACTTCTTCACTTTCACTCAGGATAGCAATGTCATTAGCGAATCGCATCATTGATATCCTTTCACCTTGTATTTTTATTCCACGCCCGAACCTTTCTTTTGTTTCCATCATTGCTTCCTCGATGTACAGATTGAAGAGTAGGGGCGAAAGGCTACAGCCTTGTCTTACACCCTTCTTAATACGAGCACTTCGTTCTTGATTGTCCAGTCTTATTATTCCCTCTTGGTTGTTGTACATATTGTATATGACCCGTCTCTCCCTATAGCTTACCCCTACTTTTTTCAGAATCTCGAACAGCTTGCACCATTTTATATTGTCGAACGCTTTTTCCAGGTCGACAAATCCTGTGAAAGTGTCTTGATTTTTCTTTAGCATTGCTTCCATTATTAGCCGTAACGTCAGAATTGCCTCTCTCGTCCCTTTACTTTTCCTAAAGCCAAACTGATCGTCACCTAGCGCATTCTCAATTCTCTTTTCCATTCTTCTGTATATTATTCTTGTAAGCAGCTTCGATGCATGAGCTGTTAAGGTGATTGTGCGATAATTCTCGCACTTGTCAGCTCTTGCCGTCTTCGGAATTGTGTGGATGATGCTTTTCCGAAAGTCAGATGGTATGTCGCCATACTCATATATTCTACACACCAACGTGAATAGTCGTTTTGTTGCCACTTCCCCCAATGATTTTAGAAATTCTGATGGAATGTTATCTATCCTTTCTGCCTTATTTGACCGTAAGTCCTCCAAAGCTCTTTTAAATTCCGATTCTAATACTGGATTCCCTATCTCTTCTAAATCGACTCCTGTTTCTTCTTCTATCACATCAGACAAATCTTCACCCTCATAGAGGCTTTCAATGTATTCTTTCCACCTATCTGCTCTCTCCTCTGCATTTAACAGTGGAATTCCCGTTGCACTCTTAATGTCACCACCGTTGCTTTCAATGTCACCAAAGGCTGTTTTGACTTTCCTGTATGCTGAGTCTGTCCTTCCGACAATCATATCTTTTTCGATGTCTCCACATTTTTCCTGCAGCCATTTCGTCTTAGCTTCCCTGCAATTCCTATTTATTTCATTCCTCAGCGTCTTGTGTTTCTGTATTCCTGATTTTCCCGGAACATGTCTTTACTTCCTCCTTTCATCAATCAGCTGAAGTATTACTTCTGTTACCCATGGTTTCTTCGCAGCTACCTTCTTTGTACCTATGTTTTCCTTCCCAACTTCTGTGATGGTCCTTTTTAGAGATGTCCATTCCTCTTCAACTGTACTGCCTACTGCACTATTCCTTATTGCTGTATCTATAGCGTTAGAGAACTTCAAACGTATCTCGTCATTCCTTAGTACTTCCGTATCCCACTTCTTTGTGTATTGATTCTTCCTGACTAATGTCTTGAACTTCAGCCTACTCTTCACCACTACTATATTGTGATCTGAGTCCATATCTGCTCCTGGGTACGCCTTACAATACAGTATCTGATTTCGGAATCTCTGTCTGACCATGATGCAATCTAATTGAAATCTTCCCGTATCTCCCGGCCTTTTCCAAGTATACCTCCCCCTCTTGTGATTCTTGAACAGGGTATTCGCTATTACTAGCTGAAACTTGTTACAGAACTTTATTAGTCTTTCTCCTCTTTCATTCCTTGTCCCAAGCCCATATTCTCCTGTAACCTTTTCTTCTACTCCTTCCCCTACAACTGCATTCCAGTCGCCCATGACTATTAGATTTTCGTCCCCCTTTACATACTGCATTACCCTTTCAATATCCTCATACACTTTCTCTATCTGTTTATCTTCAACTTGCGACGTCGGCATGTATACCTGAACTATCGTTGTCGGTGTTGGTCTGTTGTCGATTCTGATTAGAACAACCCGGGCATTGAACTGTTCACAGTAACGCACCCTCTGCCCTACCTTCCTATTCATAACGAATCCTACACCTGTTATACCATTTTCTGCTTTTGTTGATATTACCCGATACTCATCTGACCAGAAATCCTTGTCTTCCTTCTACTTCACTTCACTGACCCCTACTATATTGGTCTGTTGTCGATTCTGATTAGAACAACCCGGGCATTGAACTGTTCACAGTAACGCACCCTCTGCCCTACCTTCCTATTCATAACGAATCCTACACCTGTTATACCATTTTCTGCTTTTGTTGATATTACCCGATACTCATCTGACCAGAAATCCTTGTCTTCCTTCTACTTCACTTCACTGACCCCTACTATATCTAGATTGAGCCTTTGCATTTCCCTTTTCAGATTTTCTAGTTTCCCTACCACGTTCAAACTTCTGACATTCCACGCCCCGACTCGTAGAACGTTATCCTTTCGTCGATTATTCAATCTTTTTGTCATGGTAACCTCCCCGTTGGCAGTCCCCTCCCGGAGATCCGAATGGGGGACAATTCCGGAATCTTTTGCCAATGGAGAGATCATCATGACACTTCTTCAATTACAGGCCACATGTCCTGTGGATACACGTTACGTGTCTTTAATGCAGTGGATTCCATTGCCTTCTGCATCTTCATGTCGTTGATCATTGCTGATTCTTCCGCCTTTAGGGGCAATTTCCCACCCCTAGGACAAGAGAGTGCCCTGAACCTCTATCCGCTCCTCCGCCCTCTTTGACAAGGGTGTTGGCAGAATGAGGCTGACTTGTTGAGCCGGAAGTCTTCGGCCGCCAATACTGATTATTTATCAAAATTTAGACAGTGGCGGGGATCGAACCCGGGACCGAAGACATTTTGATTATGAATCAACGACGCTACCCCTAGACCAGAATTTCTCCGGATTTTCTACAAAATTTCGAGACAATGTTTCATTGTGGAACCTATTAAAGGCATCTCGCATTGAAGTCCGTGCCAAATTTCGCGCGTCTGTAAATTTTAGCCAATCTTCGGGATTTCGCGTTCTTCTGAACTTCGCATGCTTTTTCCGTTGCCTCTGCAACAGCGTTCGGTCCTGTTTTGTGTACCATGGGGGATCAGTTCCATCTCTTACCTATTTATGAGGTATGAATCTCTCAATTGCTGTTGAGACTGTATCTTTGAATTTGAGCCACATCTCGTCTACATTTGCATAGTCAGTTCGGAAGGAATGGAGATTGTCTCTTGGGAAGACTTCTAGTGACACTTTATCCGCTTTTTTAAATAAAATTATTTTGCGTTTGTTTCTGGTGGGTTTGGAAGAAACGGAATTGAGCCTAGCTATAACGACCTTGTGATCACTAATCCCTGTATCAGTCATGATGCTCTCTATTACATCTGGATTGTTTGTGGCCAAGAGGTCAAGTGTGTTTTCGCAACCATTTACAATTCGCGTGGGTTCGTGGACTAACTGCTCGAAATAATTTTCGGAGAAAGCATTTAGGACAATCTCGGAAGATGTTTTCTGCCTACCACCGGTTTTGAACAAGTATTTTTGCCAACATATCGAGGGAAGGTTGAAGTCCCCACCAACTATAACGGTATGAGTGGGGTATTTATTTGTTAAGAGACTCAAATTTTCCCTGAACTGTTCAGCAACTATATCATCGGAGTCTGGGGGTCGGTAGAAGGAGCCAATTATTATCTTAGTTCGGCTGTTAAGTATAACCTCGACCCATACCAATTCGCACGGAGTATGTACTTCGACTTCACTACAAGATAAACCACTACTGACAGACACAAACACTCCACCACCAATTCTGCTTAATCTATCTTTCCTGAACACCGTCTGAGACTTTGTATAAATTTCCGCAGAATTTATTTCAGGCTTTAGCCAGCTAACTACTGGCAGTATCCACATTGTTCAAGGGCCCTATTTCGCTATTTAACAGAACTAGAATTTTTACATCGCCCATAATCGAGTGACAAGTTCCTTAGTATATCTTGCTTCGCTGCCGTTGTATTCTTGTTGGACTTTTGTGCAGTGAATACAATATTGAGAGTAACTTCATTTTTCTCTTTGCATCTTATTAACCGTTATCGGCAGAATGGCTTGTGTATGCCGCCTCTAATGTTTTTGTTCTCCTTAGATAGCTGAATCGGTTTTAATCAGTGTAGTCTGGTGGCTAATTGCTGATGGGGACGGCAGTCAATTTATTGCCTTCCGAGGGTAAATTTTCACTTAAGTATTGCTCTTTGATACTGACGAATTTTAAGTTTCATCGTCGTACGCCTAGTAACCAGCACATACGTCGAAATATTCACATTATGTATACTGTGGAAGGTCTGACACTTAAAAATTGATTCATACTGTTAATTGACAACACTACATGTTGTCGATTTGTCAGAACTGAGCCATAGTATAATGTGTGAAAACACACTGCATCTAAAGTAATCAAGTGCCGACTGGACTATTTCCTCGTAGAAATTCAGAGTGGTAGCTGTGTCATGATGGTTGCAGTTGGACATTGTTCTGGCTTGTCACCATAGGCGTCTGCCATAGGTGGGGGGGGGGGGAAGAGCAGGTTATTATCTCCATCCCAATGCCCCCCCCCCCACCCCCACTACGGAGTGTAGAGTACTGAGTTTTTATTTATTACAGAATTCTCGTACACTTCTAAAAGTGATTTCCGGTGATTCAGTTGCACCTCTAGTTTAGACAGTTGTAGCATTAAGGGGCGCATTGCAGTGAGCCAATACTACATGCCAAGAGGAGTTGCTGTTTAACTTAGGTTTGTTTGAAAATTTTAGAGTCATGCCCCTCTCCACCTCCTGGATATATTTCGGTGTACGTCCATGCTTGGCATCATTTAATGGTTGTCAAATTGGCCAAATAATACTTCCATTCGTTTCTTTATCCACTTTCAAGTCAAGACCCGCAGTAAATTATACAGTTACAAACAACATGTCCATCATCATCACCATCTTCATTGTCTTCCAGAATTAGACTTTTTAGTTTGTTTGCTTCATAATTGTACACACCATCTCTTTAAAACCGACATCTAACGTTTCTCTTTCCTGTTGGTTTGTATGGTATTGCAACTTTAGTTACCGTGTTATTAGACATATACTGGACATGGTCCTTCCAGTTCAGTCAGTATTATTCAGTTACAGATGTACTGGGTTCAGTATTTAGTTCTGTTGAATTACCAGTCTATCTTTCATGTTCCAGTAATGAATATCCTGCTACAAAGCGGAAGAACTTCCATCCCTCATGAATCAATTCGTCGTAGGTGATCAAATGTTTGGGGTTTCAACATTCGCTACTACCCCGCAGCAAAGGAAACGCTATTATTTTGTAACGTTTAATTAATATTTCCTTCCGTATGTTATGTTTTAATGTACTTTGTGTGGTTCCACAGCAATGTCTGAATCTGTCCAATTTTAGCTCTACATCATCTGACTTGCGAAATTTAAAACTGCACCCTAAATATTCAAAATCTCTTACTTGTTCAATTGTTTGCCCTTCTACAGTAACTTTTGGCTTTTATTGTGTCTAGTCTTTCAAATGGCATCACTCTGGTTTTTATCTGGAAATATTTAGCGGCATTTCGGCTTAACATCTGTTCTCAGATTTTAATCTTTTCTTTAGATTTTCCTATTATAAACTGAGCATCAGCAAATAGCAGCGCTATGAAATTAGAAGCATCACTTCTTGAGGGAAATTTAATATAATCAAACAATTATGAATAATATCAACAATGTAAACACTGAAAAGGCTGAGGGACAGTTGGCAGCCATATGGAACGAAATGATTAATACCAGCAGATTCCGTCTCATTCCCTACAGTAAATGTCCCTATAATTTCCACAACGAAACTCTGTCTCAGAATCTGGTAGAAAACCCAAAGAGATTCTGGTCATACATAAAGCACACCAGTGGCAAGACGCAATCAGTATCTTCACTGCGCGATAGCAACGGTGAAGTCACTGACAGTGCCACAAAAGCAAAGTTATTATAAAAGGTTTTCCGAAACTCCTTCGTCCCTTGAATGTAGGAACCAAGTATTTGCCATCATATTTAATGTGTAGTTTGCTTAGGTATACCCGATTTGTAATATTTTGTGTGTTTTGTAATCCTAATACAGACAAGTTAAATTTTGGAATCTATTTTGTGAAACGACGTTAGACTTTGTCATATAACAATCCAAATACGTTTAATTACGTCAATAAGTGAGAATTGTAGAAGAATAGAGAAGTTCACTGATTTTGAAGTTAATGTAAAATGTTTTATACTAGATTTAGTGAAGGAGAAACTTTATTTTGAATACAATTTTTCGAACTAAAGAATTCGGTCAAAGCATATCCCGTTATCAGTACCTCATCCTCTTCCATGTAGTGTTTGTTTAAATCCAATGAGTATTTTTTAAAAGAAACGATTTTTCAATCAGAGTCAGAAAAAATATTAATATTCCAGAGCCAGAAAAGTATTAACGTTTGTAACAGCCTTAATTCGGGCAGCATTGCACAGCGCTGAGCCAATATCCAAAATAATCACTCATCATTTGCGTGGTTATTCATTTAACAACTAATCTACTGACATTATTTGTATGAAGCTATTTTACCGCCGACATTGCACTTTGCTGTCCCAAGATTGGATATTTTGTATACCTATTGTGGGGAGAACAGAAACCCAAAATTAAATCCGTTGCGAATCGCGAGATAAGAAAAATGTGTTTCATTGTTTATTTGCGAAGGGAATTTTGTCAGTTTACTGCATAGGGCCATAGAACTCGGTACTCACGACACTGAGTGAACTTCAGAGGGATTGATTTCATTATAGTCATCACATACTTGTTTTCCAGATTAAATTGTTTAATTTTTCTTTGGATTACACTAAAACTGATTAAGCACGCCATTTTCTCTACAAGACATTATTAAAAGAACGTTACACTCTCTTAGATTGTTTGCAGATGATGCTGTCATTTACCGTCTTGTAAAGGCATCAGCTGACCAAATGAATTGCAGATGATTTAGAGACGATATCTGTAATTTGCGAAATGTGGCAATTGACCATGAATAAAGATGTGTGGAAGTTATTCACTTGAGTACTAAAAGAAACCCGCTAAATTTCGATTACGCGATAAGTCACACAAATCTGAAGGCTGTGAATTCAACTAAATACTTAGGGATTACAGTTACAAGTAAGGTAAATTGGAACGATCAAATAGATAATGTTGTGGGAGGAAACCAAAAACTGCGATTCATTGGCAGGACACTTAAAAGATGCAACAGGTCTACTAAAGAGACTCCGTACACCACGCTTGTCCGCCCTATTCTGGAGTATTGCTGTGCGGTGTGGGACCCACATCAGGTGGGACTGACGGATGACATTGAGAAAGTTCAAAGAAGGGCAGCTCGTTTTGTATTATTGTGAAATAGGAGAGGTAGTGCCACATACATGATACATGAATTGGAGTGCCAATCATTAAAACAAAGGCGTTTTTCGTTGCGACGGGATCTTCTCATGAAAATTCAATCACCAGTTTTCTCCTCCGATGGCGAAAACATTCTTTTGGCACCCACCTACATAGGGAGAAATGATCATGGCGATAAAATAAGAGAAATCAGTGCTCGCACAGAAAAATTTAAGTGCTTGTTTTTCCCGCGCGCCTTTCGAGAGTGGAACAGTAGAGAGACAGCTTGAAGGTGATTCATTGAACCCTCTGCCAGGCACTTTCTTGTAAATAGCAGAGTAATCACGTAGACGTAGACGTATTATTTTTGTGGAATGACTATATTTCCGTAATCAGATGTGCTGAAACTACTTTTCTAGAACCATGTAGTACCTCTAACATACGTTTATCTACTATTTGTTTTAATCTATTGTTTATAATTTTAGCATACAATTTCTAACGAATTTAGCAAACTTATTCCACATTTATTTGCCCATTGTGATTTACCACCTTTCTTGTAAATAGGTCATACCAAAGATTCATACCATTCGGCGGGCACATGTCCGCTCAACCAGCAGACAGTACTAAAATAACATTTAAACGCCTGTACTTCAGTAGATTTGATACATATTTAAACAGCTCCTTGTTTGTATTCGCAATCCCTGGCGAATTTTTCGGTTTTGTTTCTCGGTTAACTTTTTGCAGTTCTCCCAAAAAAATGGTTCAAATGGCTCTGAGCACTATGGGACTCAACTGCTGTGGTTATCAGTCCCCTAGAACTTAGAACTACTTAAACCTAACTAACCTAAGGACATCACACACATCTATGCCCGAGGCAGGATTCGAACCTGCGACCGTAGCAGTCCCACGGTTCCGGACTGCGCGCCTAGAACCGCGAGACCACCGCGGCCGGCAGTTCTCCCATTATCTGAACTACAGAGTAATAGGTATCGTGTTTGATTCTGGTTTTTCTTTATCACCAGTCCTAAAACACCATTTCTTTTCGGATATTATAGGCAATTATAATGTATCTCGTCCTTGTTTACTCAAGTGCTTCACAATTTTGTATGCTTTATTTTACCTTCCATGGACATCACGTTCTATTTCACTCACATATCAGTCCCAAATTTCCTGTATATTTTTCGTATTTAATTCCTTACTAAAGTTGATTTACTTTTATACTCCTCTCTATAATTCACACTATTACATAATGTCAAGGGTTTTAGATGCGCTTACTTGTTGTCTTTTATGAGTTTGGTAATATGATGGTTCGATGTTATTATTAATGTACTTTTAGAATATTTCTTTTTCCTTGTTCCTAATGCCTTAGCGGCTGCTTGCGTTATAATTTCTTTTAATAGTATTGTATTCTGTATTTATGTTGTTACATGCTGGTTTCATTCGAAATTTCTCGTTCATCTGTTTTTCTATAATAGTTTGATACTTTATTCTTGGTGTAGCTGCCACTTACAGATTCTTACATCTGACCGAGTGTTTGTGTGTGCTTTCGTACAAGTTAAAAAATTTACATTAACTCTTACTAAAATATGACATGATGGTACATCAAAGCTTCTTTAGACTCTTGTGTCCTTTAGTCTCACCAATACCTTAAATATTTGTAAGAATATTCGCTGTTATTGAAACTGTACATCCAGCTGCCCACGAGAATTTATGACTATGTTTAAAAAAGATGCTTGTTTTTCTTAATTCATTATGTGTGCGAACTCCATTAGCTTCTTTTCGCTTGTGTTCAGTGTATTTTTACTCCATGTACTTACTGTATGCCTAATAGCTCTGTTATCCAACGGCTCTTTCAAGTCTCCAGTGACAAGTATTTTACTTATTTTTCCTGCAGTCATCTGATGCAGGTCATAAGATTAATTAATATTATCAGATTTTTCCATCTTCCGGCTGATACAGGGAAAATGTGGAGACGTCTCCTCTCGCAGCTTGAAGATGTACGACTATTAGCCTTTCATGTAGAAAAGTATATGAATGTACTCTGTTTCTTAAAGCTTTCCGCACCCAGCTGGAGACTCCAGCAGCAGCTCTTCGTTTTTGTGAGCCTCCGCAATAGACCACGAGATAATTGTGAAATTCCGAGTGATTTCTGTTTAGTTTCAGTGGTGACAGTAATATCGATTTTAGTTTTGTCTATTTCTTGTTCCAGTTCTGTTTCGTTATGTCAGACCTCGTACATTCCATGTTGCTATTTTAGACATTTCTCATGTACTTCATTTGTCCTTACTCTTTTTGTTCTTACTCTTTACCTTACTTCTTTCGTGAGTCGGCATATAACTGATACTCAGGCTTCAACTTTTCTTTGGATTTTTAGCAGTCTGGGTGTCCCCTACCTTTAAGAATGCCCTTTATTACTGTAAAACACTTATAGGTGTCGATGGTCCAGCAATTAAATAAAATATAAGTTGAATAACAGGGAATCAATAGATTCCTACTTCACGTAAATAGTTATGAACAACAACATAGCTCCCGAGATATTCACTTCTAAATGCATACTACGTCTTCACTGCAGAAGCCACCGAAATCTCACAAGTACACAAGTCGGCACCACTAAATATTTCCATCTCCCGTGACCATGCGTCCGTCGCTCCGTACTGTCCAGGACTCTCTCTTGTACTCTGCCATACTGTCCAGAGCTCTCCGTGTCCTGTGCGACTGTCCCTTGCGCCGCCCTGTTCAGAACTATCTCTCCATTCACTTTGATAGTCGCCTCCATTAGTAACGAGCGCTGTGATTGGCTATAGCGCTCCCATCATGTCTGCAAGCCAGCGTACACTCACAAACATTTTGAAACACGTTTGAAATACTGGATTTACATTTGAATAACTTGAAATTAAATAATTATTCCTATGGATGGACCATAAACACGCTCTACCATACATTACTAAAAACATAAACAAATCAAATAAACATATTTCAAAGGAACAGAAGCAAAAGGTGGGGCAGTAGCCTAATGTCTCTTTCATTTCCAAAACACAGTAAATAATTATCAAAATATCCACGGGTGTACTGCCGGTCTACAGTGTCCAACGGGCACAATATTTCGGCGATCATACATGTCGCCATCATCAGGTGAACTGACGGACTGAGCTCCTGTGAACGTGCCGGCACGGAGATCCGTACACTATGGCTGCTCAGGTGGAACTGGGTTCGGTCGCGGCGGCGGCAGATTTAAATACCCTCCGCCCGCGGCGCGCTCACTCCGCCGTCCGCGCCCCGCGCCACGGTCGCGCGGTGGAACAGATTGCGACGGCGTCTGAGATGACGTCGGTGTGATGGCTCCGTCCGCCGTGGTCGTCACAACTATACATTTGCTCGATTTACTCTTGATTAACCCAATCGCTGGTTCCCAAGCCTTGCTAAGATTATAGCCACAGTCACGATTTATGAGGTCGTCATTGGTGCGAATTTCGATGGCCTCTCTAACAACGCTGTCCCAGTATCTCGACGTCTGTACCAGAATCCTACTGCGTTCATACTCCATAGCGTGATTTTCCGACAAACAATGTTCAGCGACCGCCGACTTGCTCGGATACATCAGTCGAGTGTGCCTCTGGTGTTCACGGCATCGATCCTCGACGGTACGCATCGTCTGACCAATATACGACTTGCCACATTGACACGGAATCTGGTACACGCCGGCCTTCCTCAAACCGAGGTCATCTTTGGCGCTCCCCACCAGTGCACGAGTTTTATTCGGAGGACAAAACACCGTTCCGACCCGGTGTTTCTTCAAAATGCGGGCGATCTTTCCCGAGAGTGCGCCTGTATATGGGATAAACGCAGTGCCTACCTCCTCTCTCGTGATTTCATCCATATCCACAGGTTGTGCTGTAGTGGTTGGGCGGAGAGCACGTTGAATCTGCCACTGTGAGTACCCATTTTTTCGAAATACAGTTCTCAGATGTTCCAATTCATGCGGTAGACTCTCTGCGTCAGAGATAGTGCGCGCCCTATGTACTAGAGTTTTAAGTACCCCATTCCTCTGTGAAGGGTGGTGGCAGCTGTCTGCGTGCAAATACAGATCTCGCACACTGATCTGTATTTGCACGCAGACAGCTGCCACCACCCTTCACAGAGGAATGGGGTACTTAAAACTCTAGTACATAGGGCGCGCACTATCTCTGACGCAGAGAGTCTACCGCATGAATTGGAACATCTGAGAACTGTATTTCGAAAAAATGGGTACTCACAGTGGCAGATTCAACGTGCTCTCCGCCCAACCACTACAGCACAACCTGTGGATATGGATGAAATCACGAGGGAGGAGGTAGGCACTGCGTTTATCCCATATACAGGCGCACTCTCGGGAAAGATCGCCCGCATTTTGAAGAAACACCGGGTCGGAACGGTGTTTTGTCCTCCGAATAAAACTCGTGCACTGGTGGGGAGCGCCAAAGATGACCTCGGTTTGAGGAAGGCCGGCGTGTACCAGATTCCGTGTCAATGTGGCAAGTCGTATATTGGTCAGACGATGCGTACCGTCGAGGATCGATGCCGTGAACACCAGAGGCACACTCGACTGATGTATCCGAGCAAGTCGGCGGTCGCTGAACATTGTTTGTCGGAAAATCACGCTATGGAGTATGAACGCAGTAGGATTCTGGTACAGACGTCGAGATACTGGGACAGCGTTGTTAGAGAGGCCATCGAAATTCGCACCAATGACGACCTCATAAATCGTGACTGTGGCTATAATCTTAGCAAGGCTTGGGAACCAGCGATTGGGTTAATCAAGAGTAAATCGAGCAAATGTATAGTTGTGACGACCACGGCGGACGGAGCCATCACACCGACGTCATCTCAGACGCCGTCGCAATCTGTTCCACCGCGCGACCGTGGCGCGGGGCGCGGACGGCGGAGTGAGCGCGCCGCGGGCGGAGGGTATTTAAATCTGCCGCCGCCGCGACCGAACCCAGTTCCACCTGAGCAGCCATAGTGTACGGATCTCCGTGCCGGCACGTTCACAGGAGCTCAGTCCGTCAGTTCACCTGATGATGGCGACATGTATGATCGCCGAAATATTGTGCCCGTTGGACACTGTAGACCGGCAGTACACCCGTGGATATTTTGATTATCAAATACGCCGGGAGAAACTCAAGAATCACACAGTAAATAATTGACCAATTTCTTCATGAATAGTATATATCGGATATAAACAAAGACATAGATGAATAAATATATTTATAAGCATTCTGTTACCGTTTTTTGATATCCGTTTGTCCTATGGCAGCTCAAGGGAATTAGTTGTTTTGGTTGTGAGGTTAAATAGGAGATTTAGTTTCCTGACCAATCGCACATGTTCAGTCTGGTTTCCCTATGTATTAATGTTGTTTTATGCATACGTATTTAATCAGATTCTACCGATGGTTATTATTTACCACTGCTTCGTTTTAGGTTTATGAAGCCTGGTGACCGTTATGAGGATACGAAAAAGGACCAGCGTTGTTACCTTTTTCTGCTGTTTTCACAACGTTTGCAAAAATAAGCCGTAAATAAATTATTATAATTGGTACAATACGCACTCACCGGATGCCTTAGTCAACAGTTCGGCTTGGCTGGTCGCTTATAACGCTACTGTAGCTGTGGATGTGTTAGGCTGTGATATTACGCTGCAGACCTCCTCACGAGACAACATTCTCTTTAACAACAAAAACGTAAATATAACCTGGATATTATCGATGCAACGCTCTGATATTAACAGAGATTGCTACTAATGATGGCACTGACAGATGGGGGAAGATTCAGCAGTTGGAGTTGCCATCAACGTTTCCCAGGGAACGCATGATTCTTTCACAACCTCAAGGCGGCAACTTCCTTGTTCCTAGCGAAAGAGGAGCTGAGATAAAGCTGTTATATTCAATATGGGACCCAGAAGACCCTCAAAAGGTTGAGAACAGTGTTGACAAGGTGCAACACTTATCTGAAGAAGCAAGGGATCACTGATGATGAACTTTGCGAATGTTAGGCAAGGCAGACTCTGAACACTTGTTGGTCTGTAGTAACCTGAGCGAACCCTGCAACATTCAAACTTGTTTGCAGCGGACGACTGGGCGATTCTGGTTCCTGAACATTGGAGTCATAAAGTGCCAAAATCTCCGTAATTACTATTAGCGTTTAGTTTCTGTTCTATTGTGTTTTACTCTTCCTCGGAGTTGGGTAAATAAAAAGGTATTAATTTTTGTTACGTCGGGATCAGATTCATCTACGTCTACATCTACATGATTACTCTGCAATTCACGTTTAACAGCTTGGCAGAGGGTTAATCGAACCACAATCATACTATCTCTCTACCATTCCACTCCCGAACAGCGCGCTGGAAAAACGAACACCTAAACCTTTCTGTTCGAGCTCTGATTTCTCTTATTTTACTTTGATGATCATTCCTACCTATGTAGGTTGGGCTCAACAAAATATTTTCGCATTCGGAAGAGAAAGTTGGTGACTGAAATTTCGTAAATAGATCTCGCCGTGACGAAAAAAGTCTTTGCTTTAATGATTTCCATCCCAACTCGCGTATCATATCTGCCACACTCTCTCCCCTATTACGTGATAATACAAAACGAGCTGCCCTTTTTTGCACCCTCTCGATGTCCTCCGTCAATCCCACATGGTAAGGATCCCACACCGCGCAGCAATATTCTAACAGAGGTCGAACGAGTGTAGTGTAAGCTGTCTCTTTAGTGGACTTGTTCCATCTTCTAAGTGTCCTGCCAATGAAACGCAACCTTTGGCTCGCCTTCCCCACAATCTTATCTATGTGGTCTTTCCAACTGAAGTTGTTCGTAATTTTAACACCCAGGTACTTAGTTGAATTGACAGCCTTGAGAATTGTACTATTTATCGAGTAATCGAATTCCAACGGATTTCTTTTGGAACTCATGTGGATCGCCTCACACATTTCGTTATTTAGCGTCAACTGCCAACTGCCACACCATACAGAAATCTTTTCTTTGCAACTGATACTGGTCTTCGGATGACCTTACTAGACTGTAAATTACAGCATCATCTGCGAACAACCTAAGAGAACTGCTCAGATTTTCACCCAGGCCATTTATATACATCAGGAACAGCAGAGGTCCCTGCAACTGATATTGGTCTTCGGATGACCTTACTAGACAGTAAATTACAGCATCATCTGCGAACAACCTAAGAGAACTGCTCAGATTGTCATCCAGGTCATTTATATAGATGAGGAACAGCAGAGGTCCCAGGACGCTTCCCTGGGGAACACCTTATATCACTTCAATTTTACTCGATAATTTGACGTCTATTACTACGAACTGCGACCTTCCTTACAGGAAATCACGAATCCAGTAGCACAACTGAGACGATACCCCATAGGCCCGCAGCTTGATTAGAAATCGCTTGTGAGGAAAGGTGTCAAAAGCTTTCCGGAAATCTAGAAATACGGAATCAACCTGAGACCCCCTGTCGATAGCGGCCATTACTTCGTGCGAATAAAGAGCTAGCTGCGTTGCACAAGAACGATGTTTTCTGAAACCAACCTGATTACGTATCAATAGATCGTTCCCTTCGTGGTGATTTATACTGTATGAATACACTATATGCTCCAAAGCCCTACTGCAAACCGACGTCATTGATATAGGTCTGTAGTTCGATGGATTACTCCTACTACCCTTCTTAAACACTGGTGCGACCTGCGCAGTTTTCCAATCTGTAGGTACAGATCTATCGGTGTGCGAGCGGTTGTATATGATTGCTAAGTAGGGAGCTATTGTATCAGCGTAATCTGAAAGGAACCTAATCGGTATACTATCTGGACCTGAAGACTTGCCCGTATCAAGCGATCTGAGTTGCTTCGCAACCCCTGTGGTATCTACTTCTAAGAAACTGATGCTAGCAGCTGTTTGTGTTTCAAATTCTGGAATATACCATTCGTCTTCCCTGGTGAAGGAATTTCGGAGTAGAAACAACCAAAGATCGTAGAGGAATCTTGATGTTCTGTTACAGTGATTGCTCAGGGTTTATATTTCCAGCATGATGTTTCTGCCATTATGCTTAACTTATGGAACCTCCAGTAGAAACACGTGAAGAGACGTATTTAAGGGAGATACTAGAGTTACGAGCAGCTGGTGCTGGAGTTCTCTAGGTGAGTGATAAGAGATAAGCAGAAGGTACTCACGCCTCTGAGGAAGTGGTGCATGTGCTCGGGCTTGGTGTCGACGACCAGGTTGTGGATCTCCTTGCTCTTGATCTCCTTGAGCACGGAGCGGTAGGTGTCCGGGTCGGCCTGCCGCAGGTGGATCTCGACGTCGCGGTTGGTGGGCGCTCGCACCAGCTCCCGCAGCTTGATCAGGCCTGTCCGCACACCAAGGGCCGGCTGTCATCTCACCCCTATCACCGTGGCAACACTTACTGGCGGGGTCAGCTGGCTGTAGCGGTGGCGGGGTTGGGGACTGGGATGTGTCACTACAGTCTGAGAGAAAAAGCAACTAACACGAGCAACGAGTTGGTACAGGAGAACACACCTGGAAGATGGAAATATCTACGTCGTTTCGAAGTCATATGTCTCATCCACTTTAGAGGCTTAGGTGGTGCTGGGGTGCTGTCGTTTGGTTCGTAATCCTGGAATCTGCTCTTAGATAAGATATCTGTATGATACGAAAAGTGCCAATTGATCCTGAATAAAGAAAAATGCGAAGTTATTCACACGAATACTAAAAGAAATCAGCTAAATTTCGATTACGCGATAAGTCACACAAATCTGAGGGCTGTAAATTCAACTACATACTTAGGGATTACAATTACAAATAGCCTAAATTGGAACGATCACATAGGTAATATTGTGGGCAGAGCAAACCAAAGACTGCGATTCATTGGCGGAACACTTAGAAAGTACGAGGGCTATTCCGAAAGTAAGGTCCGATAGGTCGCGAAATGGAAACCACGGTAAAAATCAAAAATGTTTTATTTGCAACAGTTAGATACACCTTGCAGCTACTTATCTCCATAGTCGCCGACCCGACTTAGACGTGTATCGTAGCGTTGTACCAACTTTCCCATACCCTCGCTATAGAAGGCAGCCGCCAGTGCTCTCCGCCAATTCTCTACGCTGGCCTACGGCTCGTTGTCTTGTGCCGAAATGTTGTCTTCATAACCAGCGGTTCATGTGACCTGAGCTGAAACTCAGAGGGAGACAATTACGGGCTGTATTGTGGGTAATCTCACATTTCCATTTGAAAACGATGCAGGAGCATCTTCATTGCCCCTGCAGAATGCGGCTGAGAATTGTCTTGAAGACGAAACAGCACGACAGTTATGTAATGTTAGCTGCATAGCTTCAGGGGAAATTTCTCACCAGGCCCCCGTACTTGGCGGCAGACACTATTTTCTAGACATCTTTACGCACTCACTGCGAGCTCAGAAATGAGAAGAGCGACGTGATGCTAACTGGGGTTATACTAGAGACACTACCCAACACATCTGTGCAAAGCTTTATCGGATTTTCATAGTAGTTTCCATTTCGTGACCGATCGGACCTTACTTTCGGAATAGCCCTCGTACAACAGGTCTACCAAAGAGACTGGTTACACCACGCTTGTCCGCCCTATTCCGGAGTAATGCTGTGCGGTGTTTGATCCGCATCAGGTGGGACTGACAGATGATATCGACAAAGTACAAAGAAGGGCAGCTCGTTTTGTGTTATCGCGAAATAGCGAAGATAGTGTCACAGACATGAAACGTGAATTGGAGTGGCAATCATTAAAACAAAGGCTTTTTTCGTTGCGACGGGATCTTCTCATGAAATTTCAGTCACACGTTTTCTCCTCCGATTGCGAAAACATTCTGTTGGCACCCACCTACATAGGGAGAAATGATCATCAGGATAAAATAAGAGAAATCAGGGCTCGCACGGAAAAATTTAAGTGCTCGTTTTCCCGCGTACTTTTCGAGAGTGGAACGGTAGAGAGACAGCATGAAGGTGGTTCATTGAACCCTCTGCCAGGCACTTCATTGTGAATAGCAGAGTAATCACCTAGATGTAGTTAAAGTGGCATGCTTAGTAACCTGTAACATTGCCGGACAGCTCCATTTATTCCTTAACCATTTTATTTTGTTGAGGGTAAACATAAATGTGTGGTTATTTTCCTTGATCTCTTAATTTGAAGTAACAATATGAAAAAACTGATTCCTTCCATTTTGATTTGTAATGCGTGGAGGGGTGGGATGTACAGAATTACGCATAAGAACCTCCAGTGATTCAAAGACGGCTACGCAATAACTACAAGACACACAGAAGACAGACGCACATCTGTGGACAGAGCAGCTCTCCCAGTTTGGAGCTCATATAACAGGTGCTCAGTATAGGCACCGAAGGTGAGGAGGCAAATGGCAAATCTTACATGCAATTCATTTACACGAATTGTCTGGGAAGACGCGACAGCAGCCTGTTTTGCATATCTATTCATTGGGTTGCCTGGCTGCAGGTGCGAACTTATTCGATGTGACAAGACGGAGCGGAGCACAGGGTTGACAAAGAAGCCTGAAGACAGCTATAATTAAATGAGTTCTGCAAGCCATTATCAGGCTTTCGTGTACCACTGGGACATACATACGTATCAGTAACACACAGAAAATTACCACTGGCGCTCGGGTAACCTATCGTGGGACACCTACAGGGTTTGGACAAAAATACGGAAACACCAAAAACACTAAATATTACCATTGGTGATACGGTGTAGGAAACCCATTAGCATTCGAAATAGCTTCGTGTCGCTTCAGAATGGATAAACGTCGAAGTACAGCAAGATTTTGGAACATATATTGTGTTCAAAGATTATGAATTACCTCGAAGAAAACTGTCTATTGACACACCGTCAATATGGGTTTAGAAAACATCGTCCCTGTTAAACACAACTAGCTCTTTATTCACATGATGTGTTGAGTGCTGTTGACAAGGGATTCCAGATCTAATCCGTATTTATGGATTTCCGGAAGACTTTTGACACTGTACCACACAAGCACCTTGCAGTGAAATTGCGTGCTTATGGAATATCGTCTCAGTTATGTGACTGGATTTGTGTAGTAGTAATTGACGGAAAGTCATCGAGTAAAACAGAAGTGATTTCTGGCGTTCCCCAAGGTAGTATTATAGACCCTTTGCTGTTCCTTATCTACATAAACGATTTGGGAGATAATCTGAGCAGTCGTCTTAGGTTGTCTGCAGATGACGCTGTCGTTTATCGGCTAATAAAGTCATCAAAACATCAAAACAAATTGTAAAACGATTTAGAAAGATATCTGAATGGTGCGAAAATTGCAGGTGATCCTAAATAACGAAAAGTGTGAGATCATCCACCTGAGTGCTAAAAGGAATTCGTTAAACTTCGGTTACACGATAAATCAGTCTAATCTAAAAGCCGTAAATTCAACTAAATACCTAGGTATTATAATTACGAACAACTTAAATTGGAAAGAACACATAGAAAATGATGTGGGCAATGCTAACCAAAGACTGCGTTTTATTGGCAGGACACTAGGAAAATCTAACAGATCTACTAAGGAGACTGCCTACACTACGCTTGTCCGTCCTCTTTTAGAATACTGCTGCACGGTACGGGATCCTTACCAGATAGGACTGACGTAGTACATCGAAAAAGTTCAAAGAAGGGCAGCACGTTTTCTATTATCACTAAATATGGGAGAGAGTGTCATAGAAATGATACAGGATTTCGGCTGGACATCATTAAAAGAAAGGCGTTTTTCGTTGCGACGGAATCTTCTCACAAAATTCCAAACACCAACTTTCTCCTCCGAATGCGAAAATATTGTGTTGACACCGACCTACATAGGGAGGAACGATCACCACGATAAAATAAGGGAAATAAGAGCTCGTACGGAAAGATATAGGTGTTCGTTCTTTCCGCGCGCTATGCGTGAATGGAATAATAGAGAATTTTGAATGTGGTTCGATAAACTCTCTGCCAGGCACTTAAATGTGATTTGCAGAGCATCCATGTATATGTAGAAGTCCTGTGTGGTTTTCAAGGGAATCAAGTTCAGATAACGATGGCGACGGTGAAATGCGATCGCAATCTTTACTCCAAACCAAGCAACATGGGTTCAATAATATTGAGATATGGTGTTTGCGGTAGCCACGTAAGATACTGTAATTCATCCTCGTGCTCATAAGAACAGTCTTGGACGATGGGAGTGTGTGAATATGTGCACTGTCGTCTTGGGACACAGCACTACCATGGGGAACAAACACTGTGGAATGGGATGGACCTGATCAGCCAAAATGGTCATAAAAACCTTGGCACTAATGTGAAAGAGCAGAATAACCGTGGGGCTAGTGGAATACAAGAATACGGCTGCCCAGATCATCACCGAATCATCGCCATGTTTCAATCGTGGGACGTAAACTCGGCCGTTAGTTGGATCATCTGATCAAATGACTTTCTTCCGCTGATGGCTTTGGCGCTACGATTTCATGATACAGATATGTGCATCACTAATGGGTGGTTTTGGAATTCCATCTCGTCTGTCAGTCCGTTGTTTACGGAAAGCTTGTCGTGTAGTTTTTGTGCTGACAAGTTTCACGAGTGCGAAATTCAGTTTTGTAGTATCTTTTGCAGCTCCCGTCGTCTTACTTTTCGTCACAATCGTCTTCAGTGGCCGTCTGTCACGATCCCTATACATTCACTTTCGTTCGCGTTGTAATTTAAAGGATGATGTTTTTGTGCTTTCCCTGTTTGCGCAATAAATATTTGATACGGTGCCACTTGAGACACCAAACATTTCGGCCCCCTTGGGTACGGAAGCACTGACAATACGAGCGTCAACAACTTGCCCAGGCTCGAATTCACTTAGCTCGGACGTTCACCACCCCACAGCTACACAGAACACTGTTCTGACCGCGACTGACTCTTGCAGTGTATTTAGCGTTTACGTAGGAGCCGTCCGCAATCGAATATAACAGAGAAACCTGCAGACTGGGCTACCATATGCATTTACGTTCAGGCAAGCCATTCTCCCGGTGCTCCCATATTTTTGTAAAATCGCTAACGACCCAGTGTGAGTGAAAGCTGTAAGTCTTTCAGTGCTTCTTTATCTGTCTGCTACATACAAATCAAGTCGTCCTGAATACCTTGTATTATCTCTTGTGGAAGTTTGTGTCGGAGACTGGGTTAGCTACGATCATTGGGTAGTGCTGTCTTTTCTTTTTTTTTAATAATGAAAAGAAGTGAGCCGGGTAAAAGGTTTTAACTGATGACACATTGGCTACGCTTTCATTTTATCTCTCAATTTGTGGGTTTCTCTGTTGTATTTGGGAGTGATTCAGATTTCGTAATTTAGCCAGGTGGAAATAACCGAACGCTGACACGCGATGACACAAGTAGAAATCTTTGTATTTTGCGTTGTTTGTAACAGAGAATAAATGGAAAATTGCGGCAAACTGAAACATGTGATGAAACTAATCCAGTCTACTGTCTGGAAATGAGCAACCTAGGAGCGTGTTAAGAAACGTCCAATCATGCAAAAGTTTTCATATAACCACATGTCGTAATTTCACCGGTATGGATTTAATTACTGTTGTACTAAATAGCGTAGTCACAGGATGACAGTTATTGAACTATACTAAAGAAAAATAAGTTAGTTACAAATACGGCGTGCGCACGCTTTATTCTACACGTGAACGTCACTGCAGATATTCGGATGTAGGTCATGGCATGTTCGATATGCCTGCCATCATTGGCGATGATGTGGCGCAGACGAATAGCGAAATTCCGCATGACCCCTGAAGTATCGTAACATCGATGCTGTCGACGACCTCCTGAATGACTGTTTTCAGCTCAGCAATGGTTTTAGTGTTATTGCTGTACACCCTGTCTTTAATATAGCCCCATAAAAACGAGTCGCCTATGTTTAGCTTCGGAGAATGTGGCGGCCAATCGAGGACCATGCCAGTGGCCTCTAGGTACCACACAGCGGGAATGAGGTCCCCAAAATGATCCTCCAGGATATGAAACACCCTCCTGCTTCGACGGGGTCGAGTTCCGTATTGCATGGACCACATATTGTCGAAATCACGGTCATTTTGGATAATGGGAATAAAATCGTCTTCCAAAACCTTCACGTACCGTTCGGCAGCCACTGTGCCATCAAGTAATATCGCACTGATTATTCCGTGAGTGGACATTGCACATCATACAGTCACCCATTGAGGTTGAAGAGACATCTCGGTCGCGAAATGCGGATTCTCAGTCTCCCAAAGGCGCCAAATTTGATTATTGACTAACTCAACCAAATGAAAGTGAGCTTCATCGCTAAACCAAACCATACAGCGCATATTAATTCTCATCATGCCCCGCGGCCAACCGCGCAGTTTGAACATCCTAACGCAAGCCGTTCAGACGATATGACGATTTCATTTCATATTTTTCAATAATTGTCATCCTGTATTTATTAATTTAGCTAAAGGTAAGTCAAAGACAGAGAAAACTTACAATCCTGTCGGTGGCTGGTTACATGAGACGCGAAATGTCTGTATAGCTTACTAAATAAACTTTGATTGTGAAATAAGCTGTGCTAAAATTACCGCCATGCCTTTAATTTGCCGGCCGAAGTGGCCGTGCGGTTAAAGGAGCTGCAGTCTGGAACCGCAAGACCGCTACGGTCGCAGGTTCGAATCCTGCCTCGGGCATGGATGTTTGTGATGTCCTTAGGTTAGTTAGGTTTAACTAGTTCTAAGTTCTAGTGGACTAATGACCTCAGAAGTTGAGTCCCATAGTGCTCAGAGCCATTTGAACCATTTGTCTTTAATTTGGTCAAGACAATACACTGTAGTGCGGAAACATGGAACCCAAAGATTACATGTTTTAATTTCTTCTTGTGTACGGAGGGCTTGCTTGAACTTTTATTCTAACAAGTTTAGTAGATCAAATACTGATAAGTCAATGGTGACAAAGCAGCACTGCTAGACACACGCTGTACTCACACAAAAATGTTCACTTGCCACGCAAACTTCCGTGTGCTTGTCGCTGCCTTGCTGGCTGTCGTGTTATGGCCGTAGGGACACAACCCTGCCCTGTTCTGACATTATCAGCTTGTTTTGACCAAGTGTGCAACAAGGTTGATATGTCAATTATTTTATGACTCGAAGACCATACTGCAATGTTGAAGAAGACCACAGGCAACAATACACGTCGTCAGGAACAACAAACAGACGCATTTACTCGAAGATACGTCAATGGTAAGCTGCTGATGTTTCTTGAACTAATTTTGTAAACTTACATATACAATGAAATTCAAAGCCGGAGTAGGAACATCGCTATTCTACCAAGATTTACGTTGTACATATATTCAGCGTTCGCAGTAGTAAATTCAATAATAAATAAACGATACTTAAACCTCAGTTTTAAAAAAATTAAAAGTAATCGTAGTCGCAGAGGTAGTAGCTTCCAGCTAGTAAGCAAGCACATTAAGGTTTACCATTCTGCCCACGGTTAGATCCTGAGAGACGGAGCGAAGTCTGGGTTTGAGTGGGAAATGAAATCAGCATTCTCTTTTTGAAAGGAACTGTTCTGGCATTTGCCGGATCCCCGACGGATATTTGTATCGCACTTTTCCCGAATACAAAATATGCAGTGTACTGTTTCTGTGTCACCTCATTCGGCTTAAACGGCTCTATGACGAAAGCAGTTATCAAAGAACGTTCTTACAAGACAGCTCTATTCGCCACGTTCTCATTATTATGCACTCTTATACTCTGTCTTCCTCGCTCTGTGTTCGACATTATTCGAGAAAACTATTAGCTAACGAAGATACTTGTTGAACCTAGTTTCACAACCTTAAACTGATAAAAAGTATCATTTTCTTCATATCGGAAACAGCCGAGATCGAACTATTATAATGTTTTCAATCTTACAGGAAACACAGAAGCTTCTCATTAATTGCAAAATAATTATAAATAATGGAGACTATATTACTAGTAACTTTTGTATACTACGGAAATGCCACAAAAAGTCTATCATAACAACAAGAAATTGTAATAGCTCTCCCATCAACTCAGTAAAATTCTGCTGGAATCTAGAAAGGAGATAGTCTGATGTATGTCTGTGAATGCCAAAACAACTGTACGAGTACATTTTCCTGGTGGTTCAGGCAGTCAGTCTCTAATTAATTTACGTAGTAGTTAAGTACTACATAATTTACTACATGCTAATGCGCCACAGGCCAGGGTATATACCGTAATACCGGCCTTTGATTCCGCAAATGCTTATTGGATGCTAATTAGTGTCAACTGGCGGCTGTGATAATCCAGCTTGATCGATGGGATAATGTGATCGTATTAGCTAAATCGGTGACACGTGTACCCTGTGCATTCATCTAACGTATGATACATTTGTAGTACTTAATTTTTATTTTAGAGCTTATTTTCAGTCGAATTTATCGCGTTAAGTATTACCACAACGAGATGTGGAACAAGTATTCGTCACAGCAAAAGCATCGAGTCAGCTGCGAAACCGTACAATAATCCGAAATGCCACTGCCTGCTATTGTTTGCGAAGCAGCCCGCCCGCTTCAGTGACAAAACTGTGGCAGAAATATTGAGAATGTTGCCGGTGCAGGTGAATGGTAACAAACGTTTGTAAGGATGTCATCTTAATCGTACGTAAAAAGTAGACATCTCTGTTAGTTCTTTCTTTCTTCCTGGAGTGAAGATGATTAGAAGTACAAAGAGAAGAAGCAGCATGAGCAGGTAAAATTCTGATGTACTTGTATTCAGACGTATCTGCCTCAGTGCATTAGTCTTTGGACTGATAACTACGATATTAGCCTGGAATGCGCGTGGATACGTATGGCTCAGCTATCTGCGGCACGATGATAATTTTCTGAAAAAGGATTTTCGTCTTTTGTTGCACGTTGATGTATATTCGTACGTACTCCAGAAGCTTAAGTGCTGTCGTAGTGGTGAGAGCTATGAATCATTGTCTCGCATGTAATTCTCCTGTGGACCGACACAGGTCCTACATCTTTGTTGGCCATCAGAGTTTCATTCGTGTATGACTTCAAGACCCATTATTGTTAACAGAGCACCGAGCGACGTTTACGTTGCCTCTGTTTTACAGAGATATATGACAAAGGGGAATTGCCTGAAGACTTCCTTGCCACATTTATGACACCAATAGAGAAAAAGAGAATCACTAAAATACGTGAAGAGCATAGGACCATCAGTCGAATTTCTCATGCAGCTAAAGTGTTGCTGAAAGTGTTGAATAGAAGGCTATATGGCAAGCTGGACAGATTGATTGCAGAGGAGCATTTCGGATTTAAAATAGGAAAAGGGACAAGAGATGCTATTGGCCTGTTAAGAGCTACAGGGGAAAGATATATGGAGAAAGGTAGAGAAATCTTTGCAGTTTTTATAGATTTAGAAAATGCTTTTGACAGGGTTCAGTGGAACAAGCTGATGGGTGTTTTGAAGAGGAAAGGAGTGGATTGGAAAGAGGGACGATTGATGCAGAATCTATATTTACACCAGAAAGTAAGAATAAGGATTATAAATGATATTGGCAGAAGGAAGCA
The DNA here is from genome assembly GCF_023898315.1 of Schistocerca nitens. NCBI lineage: Eukaryota > Metazoa > Arthropoda > Insecta > Orthoptera > Acrididae > Schistocerca > Schistocerca nitens. The sequence goes on along the minus strand of NC_064614.1, from coordinate 102,189,613 downwards.
GCAGTGAACGAGGTGTTAAACAAGGATGTTGCCTTTCCACACTGTTGTTTAACGCATACCTTGAAGAGATTATTGCAAAAGGCTTAGATGGGAAAAGAAGAATATGTATTGGTGGAAAGAGAATAGAATGTATAAGATTTGCTGATGACGTGGTATTAGTGGCAGAAAGTGAGCGTACAGTGAATAAGATGCTGAAAGATCTGAATGAAGCTTGTGTGGAATATGGGATGCAAATAAACACATAAAAAAGAGTATGGTCATCAGTACAAGACGCAGTCTGCCCAATACTAAAATAGGACAATCTACCATTAGCCAAGTAAGTGCATATAAATATCTTGGAAGCAGAATTACTAAAGACTTGAGATGTCACCAGGAGGTGAAAACTCGAATTGCCATAGCGAAGGAGGCATTCAATAGGAAGAGGAGAATCTTATGTGGCAAATTAGATAAAGGTCTAAGGAAAAGGCTTGGAAAATGTTTTGTCTGGAGTGTGGCACTATATGAGGCAGAAACATGGACGCTGAGACGAGAGGATATAAAAAGGTTAGAAGCATTTGAGATGTGGATGTGAATGGAGAGACTAAGCTGGATGGAAAGAGTGAGTAATGAATGAGTATTGGAAAGGGTTGGTGAGAGAAGGTATGTGCTGAAGGTTGTAAGAGAAAGGAAAAAGAACTGGTTGGGACATTCATTGAGAAGGGAGTGCTTGCTAGACTCAGAGGAAGAAGGAGATACAAGATGAGAGACGACATAAAGGGAAGAGGAAATTATGCAAACCTGAAGAGGATCGATGGAGATCGGACAACCTAGAGAACTACCATGTGAAACCATGCCTTTTTGCAGAACATTTTCGATGATGATAATGATGATGATGATGATGTTTTACAGAGAAATATTTCCGGTAATCGCTTGAATCTTAACTAACAGATTAAATGTTCGCCTTGACTGCATTAATGTTTCAAATGACCAGTTTCGTTTCAACATGAACCATCCTCAGATCTGTAGTCAACCGTAAAATAATTAGTAACTACTCTACGAAATAAAAAAATATGCCTACCTCAAACATCAAATGCGCCAGAACGTACCTGAATGGATCGTTTACAATAGGAACTTCCCCACTATCAGTAAACTTACACACTAAGTCACTTAATAAAATAGGGGTTTCGTAGAATCCACATTATTAATGTCGTCCATAAGGCCATATAAAAATACATAATATTTCCTGCACCAGTTTCAGGTGTGGCTAGTTTTCGGCCGCTCACTGTCAAATTTAGTAAAGCACTGAATCGCATTGACAGTGACAGCACTTCACACATAAGAAGGAATCTGGGAAATGACGCCAATCCTCGAAATCTTTTGTGTTGAAGGTGGCCACATCGGAATAGTAAATAAGGGCACCTGAAGAATTCTCTGGTTGACCTTCGAAATGAAAGAGCCTAAAGGGACCAGCTGTTTATTTAATGTGATCACTTAAAATGGCATTCTCAGCAGAGTACAGGCATCTGTGAGACGAGGCCTGTGTAGCGCAAAAACGATAGGGAAAGCAGTAAGATTCCCGTTGTGGCTAGACAATTATGGAGTGTGAGTCACAATAATACCGAAAGAAACCTTACTGTTCAGCATGCAAGAGGTACCTGAGTGTGAAGAATTTTGTCCCAGATAAAGTTAAGGAAGGAGGTATGTTATTACCAGTCAGAGAATATACAATCACGCCTCTCCCGAAGTAGCAATTGCAGAAGAAGTCGTCATATTGGACTAATATGGAGCAGAGGTTGCTATACCAGGTTTTACAGGAGTAATCGTCGTTATTTGAAGAGATGTGATAGTGACATTGTGTATGATGAAATTCCTACCAGAAATGCAAGACCAGTTGCCCATAAACTGTACCGAATTCCGTATCAATTACAGTCCGCTGTAGAGGAAACACTCGAGCGACAACTTGACGCAGGAAGTTTTGAACCATCAGCTAGCCCCTGGGAGTGTCAGACAGCAGTTGTACCTACGAAATCAACTAATGGTGAGAAGACCTATTGCCTATGTGTAGATATGAGAGCAGGATATAAGGTTACAAACCATGACACGTACGCCTTGACACGTATAAAGGAACTTTGGGCAGATTAGTAAACTGTAGGTTTTCACAATTCTTGATATGCACTTAGGCTGCCATCAGATCTCAATAGCTCCCAAGGACCGTCCAGAAACCGATTTAATTTTACCATGTAGCTTGTACATACCTTTACAGATGCCTTTTCACTTAAGAAACAGATCTGCCACATTTCAAAGATTTGCTGATTTCTTGTTATGAGTCCTGACACCCAACACCTGCCTGACACACTAAAAGCTTATCAGGGGAACGCTGTGACACCCCTGCCTGCTGCTTTGATAGAACTTCACAGAGGCAACCTGCCTGCTGTGAGAAGAGCATCGTAGAAGGCGATACCGCTGCCTCATTCAGGACGTAGATATGCTCTCCATTCTACGTATCCATTTCCACTACAGTCAGGTGACTACAAATGACTTGATTAATAATGTGGAAAATTAAAGTGGTTCTGGTGGCTTAGTCAAGTGTCGCTTATTATATACGTTTAGTTTTTGTACTGCAAGAGCCAAGGCCTTCTGGAGCCTTTACCCGCCCTTCTCCTCTCCAGAATGAGGCTGTGTTACTTAATCAAATGTTTTGCCGTGCTGTGTTGCACTGCGGTACTCAGTTGTAGCATATGAGCTGTTTCTGTATACTTTTAGCGTTTATGTAATTTTACGAGAGTTTACTGAAAAGTAATGCTCCATCTTCAACAGTTGGCAGCATTGGTATGCGGCAGTTACTGACTTGTTCCGTAGCCTCTTCTCTACATCTCCAGTTGGCGGGAATCCTTAGCATTGAACGGTTGTGTTGTTACAGTGTAAAGTATGGAACCCTGCGCAGACGGTCGGTCATTGCGATTTAAGCAACGTGCAGTCGTTGAATTCTTAACAGCAGAAGGCGTCACCCCAAAGGAGATTCATCAGAGAACGAAAGCAGTTTATGTTGATTGTGTTGATGTGAGTGCTGTGCGTCATTGGGCGAGTACGTTTAAAGATGCTGAGGCGGGAACATTTGACCTGACCTGCGTGACAAACAGAGTCGGACGTCCTCTGACAGCAACCACCGAGTTTCACAAGCAAAATGTTGAGGGACTGTTTGAGGAAGATCGTCGTATCACTCAGAGAGGAACTACAAGCACAATCGGCGTTTCACAAGAACGTGTGGGTCACCTTATTGCTTTGCTTGGCTATCGGAAGATCTGTGCACTATGGGCACCGCCGGTGCTGATTCCTGAAATGAAATCGCAGAGACTTGAAATTCGCCAGGAACTCCTCTCGCGGTACGAGAATGGAGGTGACGCCTTTCTCCTTTCAATTGTGACAGGAGACGAAACGTCGGTACACCATTGCTTCGAGACTGTGACTGCTGAAACGGAGTGTCGACTTCTTCCGTGACGGCTTCAGAAAACTTGTTGACCGTTGGCAGAAATGTATCCAGTTGGCTGGCGATTATGTGGAAAAGTAAATATTGATAATTAAAGATCACATTCTAAGGATTATTTCTGCGTTTGATTTATTAAAATATTTCTATCCAAACCCAATTAACGAAGGTGGAGGCATTGCTTTTCATTCAACCCTCGTATATGGGTATTGTATACACAGAGGAACTGTGAGTGGAGGGCACCCCCTTACAGTGAAACCATTAGTAACTTCAAGACACACAGTGCAAGCATTTTTGTGTTTCCTGTCAGTGACTCTTGGTTAGTTCCTGAATGAAAACATCGCCTTCTGACTTTTTTTTGCCTAGAACCCATTCATGTGCGCGCACAGCATGTTGAGTATATGTTCTCCTATATTTTTGATGCGTTTTGTAATTCCTCCCACATTGACTGTGTGTGTGGTTCAGCCCACCGACCTATTGGTTATTCCCTTCTGTTAAGTAATACCAAGTGATTTATTTGTTTCTGATAAATTCGCACAGGATCAGTTACACATTTCTTGAGTAATGGAATTGTCTGTGGTAAATAATGCGAATGAAGTGGATTGTTGTGATGGCAAGCTTTAGGTGGATGGCGTGCCACTCGCCGTTATCAGCCATGACCCACCTGTCAGAGTTACCCCAAATGCTTGTGTTTACTATCTGTATGCACAAAATATTACACGCTGCTGCCAGAGCAACCATTTTCAAGGTGCTGTAGATCCCCCCCCCCCCCCCCCCCCCGCGCGGAGTCTTCCCTGCGAACCCACGCCGCTCTCCATGACCACTGCTGCTTTTGCCAGCTATCTGTTAACTCTCTGCTGTCGCCTGTATTCTGCGAACTCCAGTCTGGCTGGGAACAAAATCGGCCCATAGCGTGGTTCACCGTAATTGCGGTGGTGATACCAATGAGACGAGTTTCCATGTTTAGCATTGGAGTCCTTTTCCCTTGTCAGGGTTGTAATCGCTGATAATGCATCATAATGACTTATACTTGATGTTTAATGATACCATAGCTACGAGTTAATGATATACACAAAACGTGTACCCTACCACACAGAGGCTTGCTAGCAGTAATAGGAGCAGATCTTTATTTAGTACTTAACCTTCGTCATATTTTACTTGCCACATATTCTGTAACAGCTTTACACTATTTCTGACGGTTTACGTTTCCCCTTCTACAGCAAACACAGTACCCTTAGAATCAGCCATAGCGACTAAAGCAACAATAACTATTCTTAGTACATCACCCTCATTTGCAACTTCACTAATCTGCCCATATAACCCTGAACTCTGTACCCTTGGAACGGCCTAAAGGAAACCAAATGAACGTCTTTTTAATGCTAGTAGAGTTTTGTTGATTACACGAGCAAAACATTCTGTATTATATTGGCTGTTTGCAGGTGGGGGCTTTTGGCAGCTCTTCGGTTCAATATGGAGGTAATAGTTTTGCCTTAGAACACACCTAATGCTGTGACGTTAAGTGGTGTTCAAGGACACAAAACCTGTTTTTATACTGAAAGAGCTATTCCGCAGTAACATGTCCGGGAAAGCCGTATAGTGGACTACACTATGAACCGTAGACCTTTTGGCTACTTGCTTTTTATATTTGATCACTGGAACAAACTAAAATACAACCAAGAAAGTCTATGCCCCGTTCGGCCGTAACTCTAACATGAAGCCGAGAGAACAAATGCTCCATCATCCGTTACACTGGTACAGTTTTGTACACTGACTTGATTAGCTGTTCCAAAACTTACATGTCAAAATGAGGAAATCCTAAAATGCTGTTGACTTCAAAGGTTTCGATTTAGTGACGTAAATTTTGTTACTTTTATGCTGTGTTCAGTTAATCTATCCCATATCTTTACGCAGACCAAATCTACCACTCTTACAATCATGATACGAAACCACTGCAGTCATACATATAACATCATACATTTAGCTTTAATTTGTTTCTTTGTACATTTAGCTTTAATTTGTTTCTTTGTATTTACCAAGTACGAATTACTGGTATGACCCTATTAGTCATTGTACTCCCACCTTTCGGTAAGAGAACCACACCAGCCAGACATTACGCCAAAGCTTGGAATCTCACATCAGCTGCTGAGTCTCGCACGGCTGCATGCAGTGCTGTCTGTCACTATGGTCCTTAATGCCGCACAGCAGTAGATGAAGAAAAATCACTACATTCTGCCCTCCAGATTTTTACCTTTGCACGATTGACTTGGGATAGCATTACACCCTATAAGTGTCCAAAATCTTGAATCTTCAATAATAGGGGCCTGTCGTAATATTTTAAATACGCTATGAGTCACAAATAGGTTGATTAATTCAGAATGAAATTTTCAGTTTGCAGCAGAGTGTGCGCTGATATGAAACTTCTGTAACGACTAGAACGGCTTCTGACATCAAATGTACCAATTGTGTTACTAAATGTGACACTTCTGTCACTAAATGTAACTGGGTTTTCTCTTTTGATGCTGTAAATTGTCAGGATGAGCATTCTAAAGCATTCTGTCAGGGTGAAAATATTAAATAAATTAACTTTTCTCACTTAACAACATGTGGGCAGGGTGGGTTCTTCCTTGGCTCGGGTATGAGGTCGAATGAAACATCATTATTACCTAAGAATAATTTTTATTGAAGATTTGTACAACTGTATCTTACGGAATATTCTGGTTCGGAGAGCGGCAGCTGTGTCGTTTGTGAAGTCTTCTGCTGCGGCAGCGGCAGCGGCGGCGGCGGCGGCGGCGGCGGCGGCGTCTGATTACGCGTAGCGGTGTGTATCTCGTGTCCCCGTCTCGCCCAGCTGACGGGAGACGCTCGGCGCGAGGTGGCCGGTTTAATTATTGCGAGCGAAGTCGTGCATCGGCTGGTGATACCTTGGATGTGGCGTCCCAGCGTTTTTCTTCTCTAAGCGGCCGCGTGTGTTGTGCGTCGACCAGCGGAGCGGCGCGGCGGGGCAAGGCCAGTGTCCCGGACTCGAACCACGGACTCCCGCTTGCCAGTCTTCGGCTGTCAGGTCTTCATCCCAGCTCACAGGTGACTGCTGATGTGAGGCCGTCTCCTTCCCGTCCTCACGAGTCACCCGGGTACGTAAAAGTCAGACTTCAAATACCTTTTAACTTCTGTCTTCTGGCGCTGCGGCTTCTGCTCGCTATTCCATTACAGCGGCGGACTTGGTTCGTCTGTGCATGATGCAGACTCTTCTTACATGACAGTCTTCAGCACCGAAACTGACTGAAAACTTCTTCGTCTTCTTCGTCTTCGTCTCCGCCCCCGTCTCTGTCTTCGTATGTCTCCGGCTTCATCTGCATCTGTCTGGCCCACTGCGTCTTGCGTATTTATTCACTTCAGTTTACTCGAGGTGAACGACTTCACGGTCATTGCCTCGTCTGTCACGTTGAAAAGCTTCTCGAAGAATCTTCTTAACGTCGGTCATTGGTTCTTGGAATGTAGGCGAGGGCCTGTGATCACACGTAATGGCTGAGAAACACGTGAGCCGGTCATTGCCTCTTCTGTCACGTTGAAAAGCTTCTCGAAGAATCTTCTTAACGTCGGTCATTGGCTCTTGGGATGTAGGCGAGGGCCTTTGCTCGCATACGACAACTGAGAAACACGTGAGCCGGTCGGGCGATGCCCTGACGGCTGAATCGACAGCGCCCGCTTATGTGGAAGTTGCTGACTTCATGGTCATTGTGTCCTCTGTTCCGCCGTTCGGCCCGCTGTTTGCGAGTATGTAACTCTCTAAACTAAACCAAGTTTTTCATTTATATCCTAATTTCTAGTTCACTTTTATTTCACTAATTTATTTACTTAAGTACCACTCAACATTCCTCCACCCTTCGGAGAAATTCGCCCTCGAATTTACCACTCAACATTCCTCCACTCTTCACACGGCAAAAGCACAAGCAATGAAAACTCTCGACTTAGCATATTGCACACGCTTCACATTAAGTATGTTGAAAATACTTTAGCACTTTACTAAAGCACTGTACGGTCATGAATCACATAGTTCACACATAAATGGTTGTAATAAGTGTAACAAATCTTTATGACAATGAATGAACAAAAATAGATTATTCACTTAGAAAGTAACATAGCAACACCTGTTTAATGTACCCTCTATGAATGCAAGAATATTTATTCTACAGTATTGTTTACTTTAACATAAGACTGTTTAATAAAGAATGAAGTACAATAAACAAAATTAATACACTAATGCTCAAAAGTAACCACTGAAGTACACCAGTTAAGAATGTGGTATCCAGTTAACAGGGATTTGATGAAGTGGTATATTATGATTTGGCTTATTTTTCGTCTTAGATAAAAGAAAACTGTACAAAGTAGATACACCAACACAAAGGTTCCAGATATACCCGTTCCTAGCATTATAATTTTAGTTTTGTGTTCACATTTTCTTTTTAAAACATGTTGCATCATAACATTGGCATCAATTTTGCCTTGCTGTGAGTTTATGAACATATCTAATGACTTCAGAAGGGAACTGTCAAGGGAGTCATTGCGGTAGGACAGGTTTTGTGTAGGAAATGCTTGCATGGCGTTTTCTGAAAAAAGCAAACAACATGGTTATGAACCTACCAACCTAGTAAACACAAAAACAAAGGAAAGAATGAATATATTGTTAACTACAAGATCTACATCAATCTACGTTCAACCTCTTTTTTTTCTTAAAAAATAAACCATTATCATTTATTAATTATTTACATTTGTACATTATCCACAGTCTACTAAGATTCAACTAGGACATTCGCACTCTTGGTCGAAGATTGTATGGTGCCATGTCTGTATGTTGTGCTGGCGTGGCCACTCTTTTTTCTTTACGGGAACTTCCTCCACCCTTCGGAAAAGCAGACACTATTGTTGAAGGAATTACATCTGGAGCGCCCTTAAAAGGTTTTAAACGACTTGCATGGACAATGGTAGTTCGGGTGGGCAGTTGCAATTTAACGTTGACTGGTGACGTGATCTCAATAATTTGATAAGGACCTCTGTAGTTTGTTACAAATTTCTTCGTTTTTCCTTTAGCAACGTAAGGAGTTGAAAGCATAACCCACTGACCGATTTTGTAATTTGGATATTTAGCGTGGGTATTACCTAATCTTTCCTGTCGTTCCAAAGCCTTTGTATTAGATTTTTGAACCTTTTTCCATACATCCTTCATCATTCGGCTGAAATCTCTTACTGTTTCTCCGACTTTTCCGTTTTTCTGCCTGATTACATCAAAAGGGGACGGCATTTTTCTCCCATAGACCACTTCATAAGGTGACATGCCAGTTGCTTCATGCGTTTTGGCGTTGTATACCGACACGATTATTGGTAAATACGTATCCCAATTAGAATGTTGTTCGTTAATATAATAACTAAGCATCTTGCCAATTGTCCGATGAACTCTTTCTGTGCGCCCGTTGCACTGAGGGTGTAACGGAGTTGTGCGTAATTTACGTATTTTTAGTAAGTGGCATAGCTGTTTCATTAGTTCAGACATAAAATTAGATCCCTGATCTGTGATAATAACTTCAGGTACGCCAAATTTAAGTATCCAGTTGTTAACTAAAGCTTGGGCAACTGTATTTGCTTGCTGATCTGGGAGACTCACCATAGCTAGATAGCGTGAAAAATGATCTATAATTGTAAGGACATACTTATTACCAGCAGGTGTTTTATGAAATGGCCCGTAGAGATCGATTCCACAGATTTGATATGGACATGAAGCCTCAGGGAGCCTCTGTAAGGGCATTTTTGAACGAGAAAGTTCAGCTCGTTGTGCGCACGCAATGCAATTACGAACGTACTGCGCAACATCCTGCTTTCTGGTTTGCCACCAAAATCGCTCTGCTACACGTCTTTCGGTTGTCCGCTGTCCACCGTGTCCTGCAAGGATATGATCGTGGGCCTCTGCCATTATTTCTTGTCTAAGGTGTTGGGGAACAACAATTCGCGGTCCAAGTTTTGTTTTACGGCATAACACACCATCTTCAAAGCAAAATTGTTTTTGAGTTGCGAATTTTTTGCATTCTGTATCCTCATCTTGTGCCTTTCTCCAGTCCTCAGTATCTCGGCCTGTTGCTTCCAAAAGTGCTATTTTCCGACTTAGGCAATCTGCATTCGTGTGTTTTTTGCCTGGTTTATGAATAACTTCGAAATCCATTTCGGAAAGACATAGGGCCCAACGCGTGAGACGACTAGACGGATCCTTTAATCCAAGCAACCATTTTAAAGCTGCGTGGTCTGTAATGACCTTGAATTTCCTACCATACAAGTAGCATTTAAAGTATTTGATACCATAAATAACACTTAACAATTCTTTCTCCGTTGTGGAATAATTTCTTTCTGCTGTTGTTAGTTGTCTCGAAGCGTAGGCTATGGGGTGTTCCGCGCCATTAATATTCTGACTCAAAACAACTCCTACTGAATGACCACTTGCGTCACAGGATAAAATAAATTCTTTATTATAATCTGGGTAGGCTAATACTGGACTGTGTGTTAACTTATCTTTAAGGGTTTGAAATGCTGATTCACAATCTTCAGACCAATGAAATTTTGCACCCTTTTTCAATAATTGGGTTAAGGGTCGGGCAATTTCAGCGAAATTTTGAACATATTTCCGGTAGTACGATGCGAGACCAATGAAACTTTGTACTTCCTTAACGCGTTGTGGTGTTGGGAAGTCCTTAACTGCCGAAATTAATCGAGGATCTGTTTTAATTCCTTTTTCACTAATGACATGCCCTAGGTATGTAACCTCTGTCAATGCAAAAGTACATTTTTCCATATTTAATGTTAATTTAGCTTTTCTAAGTCTCTGAAAAACATTACGCAGACGCACAGCATGTTCATTAATGTCTTTGGAGAATACAATAATATCGTCTAGATATACACAACATTGCTGAGTTTTGAGTCCTCGCAATACTCCATCGAGTAGTCTTTGAAAAGTTGCTGGTGCATTTTTCAAACCGAAAGGCATTCTTTTAAATTGCCAGTGGCCTCCAGGGGTAGAAAATGCTGTTTTATGCCTATCTTCAGGAGCAACTTCCAATTGATGATATCCGCTACGTAGATCGATTGTTGAAAAGTATTTACTGTTACCCAAACTGTCAATGATGTCTGTAATGTTTGGAAGAGGATAAACATCTGAGATAGTTTGTTTGTTAAGGTGTCTGTAGTCACAACAAAACCTATATCGTTTCGTACCGTCGGGAGACTTCTTTGGAATAATTACAATATTTGAATTATAAGGAGAATCAGAATATTCTATAATTCCATCTTTTAGATGCTGTTCTAAAAATTCATCCAGTACTGGCTGTAAGTGATGCGCAACTCTATAAGGCTTCCTATAAACTGGGGGGTTATTTCCTGTTGGGATCCTATGCTGTGTGATATCTGTTGCTGGCAGTGGACCTTCTGCATTAAATAAATCTTGAAACTCAACTAAAACTGCTTCTATCGTGTCTCTATCCTTTCCTTGCAAATGCTCAATCTTCTGGCGTAATGCGGTTTTATAGGCGTCTGGTTTCTGACCATCATTAATATCTGACCAAATGAAATCTTCTTCTTCAAAAGTACTCACTGTAGCTACTAATATTCCCTTATGCAACTCTTTGTCCTCCACTCCGAAGTTGTCAATATGTACCGGTACTTTTCTTTCTCCCTCAACGTCTTGAACCCGTACAACACTTCTACGTACAAAACAATGTGATACATCTAATTCCTCATTTTCCTCTAAAGGCTCTATTAGACATACTGTATCTGTAGGTACTTCGGGGTCAACGGTCATCCAGAAAAGTTTTCCTGAGCCAGACGGTATCTGATCCCGCGAATCAACCTTCAAGGACGTTGCACGCAGTATAGTTGATTTCGCCTTCCGGTTAGGGAAATCTTGCGGCAGAGGGCCCTTTGCAGCGGTGTCACCTAGCTGAAACACTATTCCGCTAAATTCGACAGTTTGCTGTCTGAGGTCGATTTTAGCGTGATGTTTATTCAGGAAATCCAGTCCTAGGATCGCGTCGTACCCGTCAGTTACTTTTGTTACCACTTCTACATCTTCTTGAAATTGTACACCGTGAATATAGAAAATCAGTGATGTACATCCTAATGACTTCACTGTACCTCCTCCTACTCCACTCAATCTATACCTTGGAGGGTCATATTTCTTTTCTCCAATACATTCATTACTTACTATTGATACGTTTGCGCCTGTATCCACCAGTATCCTTGCCTCTTTATCCTGTATGGTAGCAGATAACCAGCATTCCGCCTTCACATTCGCCTTAATGGTATGAAATTTTATTGGGAACGCCTGGCGGCGGCTCCGGCATTCCCGTTTGAGTTTAACTGATTTCCATTTCCAAAAACTTTCTTAGACCAGCATTCCTTGAATGTATGACCTATTCTTTGACAATTGGTGCATTGAGGTTGTCTGCAGTTTTTTGCTATATGGCCCTGTCGATCGCACCTAAAACATCGTACTCCTGCTGAAAATACATTTCGCTTCTCCTTGTATCTGGTGGCAATGTCTATTTCTTCGAAAGCTGTCGCCACAGATACAGCTTCCGCTAAATTTTTAGGAAACTCTGCCCTGACACGACGGGACGTTTCAGGAGGTAACCCACGTAAAAATGTATCCAGAGCTCTATTTTCTGCCTCTTGTAAAATAACTTTATTTGCTTCATCACTAGTTGTCAACTGATAGGTGTTAATATTAACTTTTCTAATCCTATCTACAAAACTTTCTAACGACTCGTTTTGCCTCTGAGTGATAATGTTTAACTGTTCCCTATAAAATCTACAGCTGTTCTGTTTTTGAAAACGTGTAAGCAATCCTTTCTTCAATTCCTCAAATGTTGGAGCATTCCTTAATTCTTCATGGTATAAGACGTGTGCTTTAGCCTCTCCTGTCAATCTTAACTTTGTCATTTGTAAGAGCTGTTCATCTGACCATGATCCTAATTTTGCAGCTGCTACTAAATCATCAAAAAAGGCTGTTATGTCCTCGCCAGGTTTACCTGAAAAAGGAGTTACTAAGGCTGCTGCTGAGGAATCTAGGGTGGGAGGGATTGAACTGGTTTGCCTAACCTCACTCAACTGTTTAAATAATGCATTATTATCACTTTTAAGCTGTGCTATTTGATTAACTAAACTCTGAATAGCTTCATCAGTAGAAACCGCTTGTGGTGCTGACTCTGACTTTGTACGATTTCGTGTCATCATTTTACAACTATTAGTTACACAATCTTACCACACTGAATAAAAAAGATGTTTAAATATTTTCGACAAACCCTTAAAATCATGAGAGAAAATACACTTCTAAATAAAGAAAATATTACGACTGCTATGCAAACCTCTATCCTTTCACACATTAAACAATACTAACTGTGGACCTTTAGTGACTGTCATTCACACCTCATGTTGAGCCAAGGGTTTTTTCTCTGACACCAAATGTAACGACTGTAACGGCTTCTGACATCAAATGTACCAATTGTGTTACTAAATGTGACACTTCTGTCACTAAATGTAACTGGGTTTTCTCTTTTGATGCTGTAAATTGTCAGGATGAGCATTCTAAAGCATTCTGTCAGGGTGAAAATATTAAATAAATTAACTTTTCTCACTTAACAACATGTGGGCAGGGTGGGTTCTTCCTTGGCTCGGGTATGAGGTCGAATGAAACATCATTATTACCTAAGAATAATTTTTATTGAAGATTTGTACAACTGTATCTTACGGAATATTCTGGTTCGGAGAGCGGCAGCTGTGTCGTTTGTGAAGTCTTCTGCTGCGGCAGCGGCAGCGGCGGCGGCGGCGGCGGCGGCGGCGGCGTCTGATTACGCGTAGCGGTGTGTATCTCGTGTCCCCGTCTCGCCCAGCTGACGGGAGACGCTCGGCGCGAGGTGGCCGGTTTAATTATTGCGAGCGAAGTCGTGCATCGGCTGGTGATACCTTGGATGTGGCGTCCCAGCGTTTTTCTTCTCTAAGCGGCCGCGTGTGTTGTGCGTCGACCAGCGGAGCGGCGCGGCGGGGCAAGGCCAGTGTCCCGGACTCGAACCACGGACTCCCGCTTGCCAGTCTTCGGCTGTCAGGTCTTCATCCCAGCTCACAGGTGACTGCTGATGTGAGGCCGTCTCCTTCCCGTCCTCACGAGTCACCCGGGTACGTAAAAGTCAGACTTCAAATACCTTTTAACTTCTGTCTTCTGGCGCTGCGGCTTCTGCTCGCTATTCCATTACAGCGGCGGACTTGGTTCGTCTGTGCATGATGCAGACTCTTCTTACATGACAGTCTTCAGCACCGAAACTGACTGAAAACTTCTTCGTCTTCTTCGTCTTCGTCTCCGCCCCCGTCTCTGTCTTCGTATGTCTCCGGCTTCATCTGCATCTGTCTGGCCCACTGCGTCTTGCGTATTTATTCACTTCAGTTTACTCGAGGTGAACGACTTCACGGTCATTGCCTCGTCTGTCACGTTGAAAAGCTTCTCGAAGAATCTTCTTAACGTCGGTCATTGGTTCTTGGAATGTAGGCGAGGGCCTGTGATCACACGTAATGGCTGAGAAACACGTGAGCCGGTCATTGCCTCTTCTGTCACGTTGAAAAGCTTCTCGAAGAATCTTCTTAACGTCGGTCATTGGCTCTTGGGATGTAGGCGAGGGCCTTTGCTCGCATACGACAACTGAGAAACACGTGAGCCGGTCGGGCGATGCCCTGACGGCTGAATCGACAGCGCCCGCTTATGTGGAAGTTGCTGACTTCATGGTCATTGTGTCCTCTGTTCCGCCGTTCGGCCCGCTGTTTGCGAGTATGTAACTCTCTAAACTAAACCAAGTTTTTCATTTATATCCTAATTTCTAGTTCACTTTTATTTCACTAATTTATTTACTTAAGTACCACTCAACACTTCATGGCAGATTAAAACTGTGTGCGGACCAAGTTCGAGTCCCTGTCCGGCACACAGTTTAATCAGCCATGAAGTTTCATATCAGCGCACACTCCGCTGCAGAGTGACAATCTGGAAACATCCCCCAGGCTGTGGCTAAGCCATGTCTCAGTAATATCCTCTCTTCCAGGAGTGTTAGTTCTGCAAGGTTCGCAGGAGAGCTTCTGTGAAGTTTGGAAGGTGGGAGACGAGGTACGAGGTACTGGCGGAAGTAAAGCTGTGAGGACGGGGCATGAGTCGTGCTTGGATAGCTCAGTTGGCAGAGCACTTGCCCGCGAAAGGCAAAGTCCCGAGTTCGAGTCTCGCTCCGGCACACAGTTTTAATCTCTAAGGAAGTTTCAAGTTGGTTAGTTGCACATTTCTTCCAATTAAGAAAGAAAACCGAAAAAATACGATGCGAATTTGATCCTGTTCAGAATATAGGAATTAAAAGTTTAGAATCAGTAGGTGAAATTTACACAAACTTTCGTCACAGTGTGAGTCATGAGTGGTTGCATGGTGCAAATAACATCGTTTTGTTAGTATTCCAGTTCCTGGGTAGACGAAACTACGTGTTCCAACAGCCCTCCCACAGTCTATATTTCATTTGCTTGTTAGTAGATACGGGTGGCCGAGAGGTTCTAGGCGCTACAGTCAGGAACAGCGCGACCGCTACGGTCGCAAGTTGGAATCCTGCCACGGGCATGGATGTGCGTGATGTCCTTAGGTTAGTTAAGCTTAAGTAGTTCTACGTTCTTGGGGACTGATGACCTCAGAAGTTAAGTCCCATAGTGCTCAGAGCCATTTGAACCTTGTTAGTAAGATACTGCGGTACAGTTATGGTATTTTTCTCTCAATCATTCGTTTTTCATGATTTTACTATATTTATCAACTGATTGACATTGAAATTTTTCAGAACATCTTCATTTCTAACTTGGACCATTCTTCTACAACCGATTATCGTTCTCACATATTTCATTTCAGAGGCCTGTATTTCTTTTTCTTTTCTCTTACCAATAACATACCAGGTTCCCCCTCCTAAGAGCCGTCAGGCGCATTTCCTCTGACGTTGTGGCAGATACTTACCGTTCCGATTTTGCATCGTGGAGCTGAAGTCAGTCCAGACAATTACTGCTCGTCTCTTCTTTCACGAGACACCGCGTGTCAATAAAAAGCGTAGGCTTGTTTCCCATTGCAAGCAAAATTATTTTTAAATCGGAAAGTTACGCTCCCATCGGATAGAGCGATCCCAAATTAGTTTAGTACCATAGTCTTCCTATCGATATCTATTAACACGGATAGTAAAACACAAGGAGTAAACACGAATCCTGAGGCTTACTGCTGCTGCCAAGCATTCAGTGCTACTGAAGTACTGGTTACACTTCCAGTTTTACTGTCCCTTTTAACACACATGGATGAAACCAATATCGCACTACAGTAATGTGCGACCATTCTATTAACCTGCATGTAAAATCCAGCTTTAAAAATCATTTTGTTTGTAACGGGAAACAAACCGACGCCTTCCGTCGACACAGTGCGTCGCCAAGAGGTGATCAGTACTACTTGTTTCAATGAGTCCAACTACACAGTGCAAAAACAAAATTGTAAATATGTGCTGAAACACCAGGAAAAATGTGCCTGACGGCTCTTAGGATTACTGTTCTTGGGACATTATGTTTCTGGTTTACTTCTGTCGAGTCACATATTGATCTTAATTTGTTGGCTGTAGACACTGAATCGCTAACTGCTAGCTGAGCTGTTCTCTCTTTTTCTCTTTAACTTGATGGAGCCACGATAGCTGAAAAAAAAAAAAAAAAAAAAAAGACCTTTCTCTTTTGTCGTTGTCGTGCAAGTTGAAGGCAAGGCAGTGAGTTTTTCTCAAGTACTAATTTAGTTTTACTTTATTGGTTTTGATTATTAATACAAACTGTTACGTAGCCTTGCTGTTCCAGTTTTCTGTTAAACATTCTTCCTGTTTACTCCGTTTATGTTTATTTAATGTTCAGCTTTTTACGTTTTACGTTGTATTACCACCTCGCTGTCAAAGATATTATTTACTGCACTTTTATGCTTCAACCTAGACGTGTAACTTCTTTTCCTGTATCGTTTACAGGCATTGTAACTTCTTTGATGACTAGTCATTAAATGTCTCAAGATGGCCTTGGAAGCCGTAAACGGGTTAACACAGTAAAAATAATACTGTACAACTAAAGCAAACTAGCGCTTTTGATTTATTTAGCACTCCAGTAATATTATCATACTACAATTTTCTAATCTACTAAGTCATAGAAACCGCTCGTGCTGAGAGTGAACTGGTGGTATGACACACGGGCTTTTTTTTATTAATTTGTTGCCGCTCATCTGGTTTTACCCCTATTTTTAGTACACTTCTTGCATTAGATTCACATGAGGTATTCATTGATCGGTTACCGGCCGGTCTCATGAACAACACGCAGCTCAATGCGCCAACGGTGTTTCTTCGCATCTTCGTGGTCCTGCTGAAGAAGTCCTGGGTCCGTAGCAGCGAGGCGCCACATCCTTCCTGCTCTCTGCTTCCTCTTTCAGACTCTTACACCGTAGCAAAGTATT
This sequence comes from Schistocerca nitens, assembly GCF_023898315.1. Classification (NCBI taxonomy): domain Eukaryota; kingdom Metazoa; phylum Arthropoda; class Insecta; order Orthoptera; family Acrididae; genus Schistocerca; species Schistocerca nitens. The sequence goes on along the minus strand of NC_064614.1, from coordinate 102,172,592 downwards.
ACCCGGAAACTGCACATCTAGGGCGCCTCTGAGGGGGGGGGGGGGGGGGGGGGGACTTGCGGTCGAATCAGCGGAAGAAAGAGATACAGGCGCTTCTCCGGAATTTATCGCTTTGGAGCTTTGGCCGGGAGAGACGGATTGGCGCTTCCAGCTTTCCTGGTGCAGTTTAAGAGCGGGGAAAAATTTAATATGCGCCAGACGCAGATATGTATTGACACATATTGTCTGTAGGCTTTTACATATACGTGTTGAAGACGACCCAGAAATTGCAGAATGCATTTCCAAACCGAACAAGCCTCCTCCACACAAGGGCAAGACGATTAAACGCATATTTGGCAACACTGTGCTGGCGTAAAGGACCAACAATTATGCTTTGTTATTTATCTAGTTTCCTCAGAAATACCAATGGAGGTGAGAAGGGGGGGGGGTTACTTATTCTAATCTATTCATGTACCTCATATTTTAAAATTTCGAAAAAAATATGGATTCTTTCTAATGATCTGTTTTACCAGATTTTGTAATTGTATAAAGTTTCTCAATTAAAATTAACAAAAACGTTTGAGTAACAGTAGTGGATGTGTCTTCACAGCACACGCCATATTCATTACTTCATTTTCGAGACCCTTCTTGGATACAAATACAACATTGAAAAGTGTGTTGCGAATAAAAGACAACGACAGTTAAGGATATTTATACTTTTTATATTTTTTGCGCTGCTCATAACGTCATAGAGTATGCCCACTCCACCAGTAGCACACGTTATGGCACATGCGTTGGTATTGCTTGCTAAGACTGTTCTAAAAGATATTTTCATGTTCTGGACCACACTTATAGATCAGTACTTACGTAAAATCATGTTGTTATTAAAAGTTAACAACAAATAACGAATTTTTTAAAAATTTATTGGTGATAGGCATAAAGTAACCATTCCCAGTGGTAGTATATGTTATGGAAAATGCGATGGTATTGCTAGGGTTAATGGTGACTGGTTTTGAGCGAGTCCGTTCATTTTCGAACTGTTTCCTGCTCCATTATTACACAACAACGAAATAACTCCTGTGTGATATACACATAAAATTATGCTCCGTTCCTACAGTCAACATTCGAACTGTCTGTCCTTTGTACAACTAACTTCCATATTCAGTTTCTTCTCCATAGGTTGGCAGCACTGATTCTACAACGGCACTTCTTAAACTCAATGTTGTTCTTGTCTGGTGACTGTGTCGGTTCAGTTGATTTTCTGAGTCGTAGCTATTTCGCATCATTCTATGACGACTACTCCGTTGTCCGTACACACCAGGGGAGAAACAAGAGGAATTAGAAGCGACTAAATACTGCGTAAATTATTCGCGGAAAGTAGCTGCAGTACGGTGATAGCTGTGCTGTGAGCAAAACATTTACATTAGAATAAATCGCTTTAAAAGTAGACTTGTATCTGCCTGCAACGAAGAGAGTTCCAGTAGATATTCCACTTTGAAAATAGACAGGAAGACTGAGACGGCTGAGTGAATGGTTCGTGTTGACTGCCTTGCCAGAATTTATGGTACTGCTCATACATTGAAAATTAGACACGGTTCAGAATTTGAAATTGTACATGAATGGTTCAAATGTCTCTGAGCACTATGGGACATAACATCTATGGTCATCAGTCCCCTAGAACTTAGAACTACTTAAACCTAACTAACCTAAGGACAGCACACAACACCCAGTCATCACGAGGCAGAGAAAATCCCTGACCCAGCCGGGAATCGAACCCGGGAACCCGGGAGCGGGAAGCGAGAACGCTACCGCACGACCACGAGCTGCGGACAAATTGCACATGAATCTGTAGCTGTCATAATGTTTGTGTTCGGTGCGTATCATGTCAACTGACATGGGAAAAAATGGAAATGTCGACATTATTTTTAAGGTTTTTTAAAATGAAGGAAAATACTTTCCTATTCACGTATTAATCTTTGACGAGGCGCAGGTCCAAATACAACGAACCGTAGGATAAGCGGCAAAACTTGGCGTGGAAATGTTTATCTCTACTCATAGCGAAAAAGCCAAGGTTCTGCAGGAAAGTTGATAATAACAGTGTTTTGGGTTATGGAAGCCCCACGGTGAACCGTCCTAGCTACTGCGAGATCTGAAATGAAAAACACATACGCTACGCAAGCAATGTATGACACAATAGTCATAGTTCACGAAATAAATGCACCAATCTGGCCGACCGAGCTTAACCTCTCGGTGCCTCCACCCCCCCCCCTCAATCCTATAATGCCATACGACATAAATCCACTGCTCGATAATGGGCTACCCAGCCTTATTTCCTCTAGTTATACGCATCCATGTGGCTCTTCATATTTTCTAAACTCATCTACCCTTCTTCCTTTAAGCCTTCTCGGCCTTTTCGTAGCCCTTGCAGACCAGCAAAGTAATTTCTTGGCCCTCATACACTTCAGTCGCGCGGTTATGTGTCCACTAACCTCCATTTCTTTTTGATTATGGTTACAATTACGACTTCCACTTCAATCTGCTTGCTGATACATTTGTTTGTTTTGTTCTCTCTCCTAGTAATTTTCTGCTGAAATAAGAACGCAGGAAGATTAGGGCTTAAAGTCCCGTCAACAACGAGATCATTAGAGACGGAGCACAAGCTAGTATTGTTTCGAGGATGGGGAAGGAAATCGGTTGCACCCTTTACCTCGATCAACATTGCATCGTGTAGTTCACCAGTATCTTCGTATGTGTAGTTACAAAGTTCTGCAACATCCAACGCCAAACGAGTAACCATGCCGACAACAATCCCAGCATTCGCCGGGGTCGATTTGGGGGAATTGCGGAAAACCTAAATACAGGGTGTCCCACTCAACTCTCCCTGATTTCAAGGACCCAGGAGAGAAAAACCGCAGTAGATACGACAGTGAAACACGCACCATATTGTAGCGCATCTCAAATAGTTTATATTGCCGCGTCAGAAGTGCCAAGTATGGTCGCCAGAGAGCAACATGGTCGCATGAAGTGAAAATGGCGACTCCAAAGCAGCGCGTGCGAGCATTAGTGTGATTTTCAGAAGTAAAAACGCCGATTACTGCGCAGAGAAATTATCATCGTGTGTATGAATGTGATCCACCTGATGTGAAAACAATTAAGGAATAGTATAGGAAGTTTCTGGCAACAGGGAGTGTTATGAAAGATTCTGTTGGTGCACGTTACGGAGTTTCAGAAGAGACTGTGGAGGACATCAGACAAACGTTTCTCAGAAGCCCACGTAAGTCAATTCGTCAAGCATCTAGGCATCCTGACGTACCTCGATTAACATTGCATCGTGTACTTCACCAGCATCTTCATATGTGTACTTACAAAGTGCAAATTCTGCAACATCTGACGCCAAGCGACAAACCATGCCGTCAACAATTTGCTGCATATATGCTGCAGCGTATTTATATCGATGCCAGCTTCCTGGAAAGATGTTTATTCTCGGATGAGGCAGCCTTTCATCTTTCAGGAAGGCTTAATAGGCATAATGTTCGGATTTGGGGTTTGCAAAATCCGCACGTTGTCATTGAACGTGTTCATGACAGTCCTGATCTACACATCTGGTGCGGGCTAATGCACGACAGGATTGTTGGACCGTTCTTCTTTTTGCGGAAAAAACAGTGAATGGGTCAGTGTATCTGGACATGTTTTGGAGCAGTTTGTCTACCCTCGGATACAAGAATTGCAACCCAACATCACTTTTCAACAATATGGAGCTTCGCCGCATTGGTCAACGGCTATTCGCAAGTTCCTGTGTAGGTAATTTCCAATCGTTGGATCGAACGCGGAGGACCCATTGCCTGGCCACCAGGTTCACCCGACATTACGCCTCTAGAGTTTTTCATATGGGGATTCCTGAAGGACCGCTTGTATGCGACCGAAGTGGATGATATTCTTATGTTGAGACATCGTATCACTAATTCGATTGCAACAATAATAGGGGAAATGTTACAAAGAACTTGGCAAGAAATTGAGTATAGCCTCGATATTCTACGTGCTACGAATAGTTCACATGTAGAGGTGTATTGACGATAAATAAATAAATTCTTTGAGATGCTCTACAATGTGGTGCATTTTTCAGTGTCGTAAATACTGTGGCTTTTTTTTCCCTGGGTCTTTGAAATCAGGGATGTTTGAGTGGGACTCCCCGTAAGGACGATCGGACGCGGATATAAAGGTGCGTTTTCCGGAAGGCGAAACTATTGTGCTAACCACTACGCCACCTTTCTCGATAATTTTCTACTGAGCGAGGCGGTGGAGCAGTGAATGCAGTGGATTCCATTTTCAGATGACTGTCCATTCAGATTTAATTTTTCTAGGGTTTTCATAAATAATTTAACGCAAACGTTTGGATGATTCCTGATAGTAACGTTATTTCATTATCCTAATCCGTCAAAGCCATTGGTCTAATTATCTCGTCGTCGGTAGGATGTTAAATCCAAATACATCTGTGCATTGGTCGCTGAACAATCCTTAATATTTGAATTGCAGCGGCATTAAAAGTACGTATCTCCCTTCTGGTAATACACAAGCAAAGGCTTTTCAAGGTTACTTCTGAAAACTCTTTATAGTATTCTAAAAGTGCAGCAAGCCATTTTTACTTTTTGTGTTGTTTCCCACCCAGTTCTTCGTTTAGGTAACGTAGCCCAAACATGAAAGCTCATCAATTGGTTCTGTTTCAAATTATGAAATTCTCACTGACCTGAAGGAAACTATAGCACAGAGGTAAGTATTCTCCAATAAACTAACATAGATTACAAGAATGCCTTACGTCTTATTTAATGCCAGGAGAGATTCTGTTGATTCAAAAACTCCCTAAAAATTTATTAGTCCCAAAAATACTAGTAATTAGTACTTTTTGTTCAGGTCTGTCACTTTAGACGCGACGTTCAATTGGACTGTTGCGCTACATTCGCTTCTGCTGCCAACTAGTTTCTTTGCGTGATTGAAATACAATTTTATTTCTGTTCGTAGGTGATAATAATGACTAGAGACCTATCAGCCCAAACTATATAACGTAAAATGTGAAACCGTCTGTGTATTACATTACTTTCGTTCTAAGTGTATTTCTTTGAGAAAAATATGAGAAGGATTCAACGTTCCATCGACGATAAAATCGTTAGAAACGGAACCGCTTTAGTTGAGAAACGCTAGTCAAGGAAGATGGCGGTTTCCTGCAAGGAATCATCCCACCATTCGTATTAAAAGTTTTACAGAAACCATGGGAATCCTAAGTATAGAGGCGGAGACCAGAGTTAACGATAGCTATGTACTGAAATTGTTCTTAAAAAGCTTTATGTGCTGTAAGTGCTACATAATAATAAAATCAAATGCGTCATGGATGTCACAATTAGGGCGTCACATGTGGTGTCTACATGCCGTCCTCGTTCCTTTCCTTTTCATTTGAGACAACTATCAAGGCAGCAACCAGAATCTAGTGGATACTAGTTACCAAAAAGCTGTTTCACTTTTATATACCATTTTCTCTAGGTGAATCAAACGAAAAAATAGAGAATCTAAAATTTCATGTGGAATAACTAGGTCCTATGGACTGTCACGTATTGGAACAACGCTGAAAAGGCTAACGATAGATGTGACTCGATTTGGGGAAGCGAAATACGGGTGCTAAATTCGTAAAAGTCAACCAACATACCTTTATCTCTGCCATTAACATAGAGATTTAGACTGGAATCGCTAAATCTGCTACGAAAAGTTCCTCAGTTGGCTGCATGAAGCTGCTTGGATGCCGTTTTCGTCTCCCGATCAGTGTCAATGCAGAAATGAGTAGTGTAATGTGTCAATGCAGAAATGAGTAGTGTAATGTAAAGTCAAAGAAATCTTATGCAAACTATTATGACCTCAGGACCTTTCACGGCAGCACTATTTCTTCGTTTTGCATATGAATTTACTTACCTTCATTGGTTAAAAACTACTAATGTCTGATACTATAATATTACCTCATTATGTTATCAGCTGTCCTCAGATTAGGTTTTATGAATGAAGAGATTATGTTGGTGATCAAGTGTCGGAAGTGTTGTTAGGAGACAGAACGAGATTAAAATACTAAATTTATCAAATTTGTGTATTTCACCAAAATTTTAGAACATATGCAAAGTGAAAACTATTTGTTTTAGAAAATAACTGAAATATGTGTAATACGCAGCAAAAGCAATATTAAACACCAAAGATTTGCTTATTCGATAGTATACTAGCATACTATATACAGTATAGTAGCGTATTACGACATGTTCGAAACACAAGCTAGCCCAAAGTACTGAGAACAAATAGGAATTACGAGGGTTGCCCAGAAAGTAATGCACCGCATTTTTTGCTACAACAATTCTTTATTAAACATAACCAGAATTACACACACGAAAAAATAGTATTTTATCTACGCACCCTATTTTTCTACGTAATCTCCATCCCTTTCTATGGCCTTGCTGCAGCGCAAAACAAGAGCGTGTATGCCCTTTCGGTACCAATCCTTGTCCTGGTGGCGGCGCCAGTGCTTCATTGTGTGAATCACCTCCTCACGGTCGTCATAACGTCTTCCACGAATGGCATCCTCGCGAATGACAACATCAGCTCGCTGCAACATGTCAGGTATGACAGCCGTGGATGGTCTCACAGACCGCTGCAAATATAGGAGCTCCGCGGAACCGTCTTCTGATGACCTCACCCTCCGTGCCCAGCGACTAACTGTGCTTCTATCGACAGCAGATGCTCCATAGACTTCGTAGAAGCATTTGTGAATATTTCCCACAGTTTTTTCTCTGCAGTGAGAAATTCGTAGCATTTTTTCGGCTGAGCACAAAAATGCGGTCCATTACTTTCTGGGCAACCTTCGTACCTTTATTTCTCTAAGACATGTTGACACTGCGACAAACGACTTTCTTTAAGCAGATGCCACAACCTACAGGGAACAGGCAGAAACGAAAATAAACGTGGCACTGAAAGCAGTTGGTGCATAGTATATGATACATCAGGCACAGAGAATGTAGTTTACCACCTGAGCTAGGAAACAAAATTTGGATGTGGAATATATGCTACATAAGCACTGAGGAGGGTGTGCTGTGGACTATGCTCCTTCATGCGCATAAGACATGCATAATCCATTTCCTGTGCAGGCAGAAAACAATGGCGATAACAGCCATCATCAAATACACTACTGGCCATTAAAATTGCTACACCAAGAAGAAATGCAGATGATAAACGGGTATTCATTGGACAAATATATTATACCAGAACTGACATGTGATTACATTTTCACGCAGTTTGGGTGCATAGATCCTGAGAAATCAGTACCCAGAACAACCACCTATTGCCGTAATAACGGCCTTGATACGCTTGGGCATTGAGTCAGAGCTTGGATGGCGTGTACAGGTACAGCTGCCCATGCAGCTTCAACACGATACCACAGTTCATCAAGAGTAGTGACTGGCGTATTGTTACGAGCCAGTTGCTCGGCTACCATTTACCAGACGTTTTCAATTGGTGAGAGATCTGGAGACTGTGCTGGCCAGGGTAGCAGTGGAACGTTTTCTGTATCCAGAAAGGCCCGTACGGGACCTGCGACATGCGGTAGTGTATTATCCAGCTGAAATGTAGGGTTTTGCAGGGATCGAGTGAAGACACGGGTCGTAACACATCTGAAATGTAACGTCCACTGTTCAAAGTAACCGCAGCCATGGTCTCCGTGCTGATAGTCCATGCTGCTGCAAACGTCGTCGAACTGTTCGTGCAGATGGTTGTTGTCTTGCAAACGTCCCCATCTGCTGACTCAGAGATCGAGACGCAGCTGCACGATCCGTTACAGCCATGCGGAGAAGACTGTCATATCGACTGCTAGTGATACGAGGCCGCTGACAGTCATTGGATCTCGACCAACGCGAGCAGCAGTGTCGTGATACGATAAACCGCAATCGCGATAGGCTACAATCCGACCTTTATCAAAGTCAGAAACGTGATGGCACGCATTTCTCCTCCTTACACGAGGCATCTCAACGTTTCACCAGGCAACGCCGGTCAACTGCTGTTTGTGTATGAGAAATCGGTTGGAAACTTTCCTCATGTCAGCACGTTTTGGGTGTCGCCACCGGCGCCAACCTTGTGTGAATGCTCTGAAAAGCTAATCATTTGCATATCACAGCATCTTCTTCCTGTCGGTTAAATTTCGCGTCTGTAGCACGTCATCTTCGTGGTGTAGCAATTTTAATGGCCAGTAGTGTAGATAATTGTTGTCCTAGGTATATCAATTATAAAGTAGCCTAATGCTGGTAGAAAATAATTTGATCCAGAATATATACAACTTCTTGTTACATAGCATAAAATCGTGTATCATGACAAATGTGTTTTATGAGAGCCTCTAGGTACGAGTTAGTTTAGTTTACGTGCATGTCTGAAAGAACATACACTATTGACGATCCAAAACTGTCGAAAGAGTCCGAAATTAATTCCCTGAATACGAATTCCTTGACATTAGCTGTACCAGTTATGGATCTACTGCCGGATCGAGACTCGAAACCGGATATCCCATTTATCGATAGTGGTCGTCTTTAGTCGATGATTTCAGTGGCCTATGCTGTAACGATGTAGACAGTGCGATACAGGTAAATTTTGGTCGGTTTAGGGAGAGTGTACACACAGGCGAAGTGGTTAAGACAATCAGTCGCTATAAGCGAATTCCGCATTCGAATCCCGGCCTGGCATAAATTTTCATTTTTCACTGTTGGTTAGTAGATCTATACCTAGTACAGCTACTATCAAGGAGAATGAGATTTTCACTCCGCAGCGGAGTCAGCGCTGATATGAAACTTCCTGTCAGGTTAAAACTGTGTGCCGGAACGAGACACGAACTCGGGACCTTTGCCTTTCGCGGGCAAGTGCTCTACCATCTGAGCTACCCAAGCACGACTCACGCCCCGTCCTCACAGCTTTACTTCTGCCAGTACCTCGTCTCCTACCTTCCAAACTTTACAGAAGCTCTCCTGCGAAAGGCAAAGGTCCAGAGTTCGAGTCTCGGTCCGGCACACAGTTTTAATCTGCCTGGTAGTTTCTTACTATCAAGGAATTCGCATTCATGAAATTACTTTCGAATTATTTTGTAGAGCTGTGAATAGCCAAGAGTGTCTGTTGTTTCAGACATGCATGTAAGTATTACAAACTAAGGCGGGCACACAACAGTAACCACGTTAGTCACGGTTTCTTGTTGTCTCATTCATCCCATTGCAAGAATTCAGGTACTACTGCGAGTATTAGGTGATGAATTCAGTGGAATACGATACGAAGATGTAGACAGTTTGGGTTGGCCTGGGAAGTGGGCACAGGTAGCCGAAGTGGTTAAGGCGACCGCTCACATTAAGTGGGAAATTCGAATTCGAGTCCCGGTCCAGCACAAATTTTAATTTACATTATTGGCTAGTAGAACTGTACGTAATACAGCAGATGTCAAGGAATTCTAGTTCAGAAAATTGATTTGGAAGAGTCAGTGTGGGGCGTAGCGCCGTATACCGATCCTGCCTTGGAGGCGGTTAAGTGGGAGATGTGTCTCAGAGCGGGATAGTGACAGATGGTGACGCGGAGACTGGACGCACACGTAGTTTATGTATCAGCCGATAAAGGACAATATTGGATAGGGGGACTGTGATTTTAGTTCCGATTGTGACCACTAGAGTGCACTAAAGTAATTGAATGTTTTTCATAAACTGTTATAGTATTTTCATAAAGTGTTATTATGTCTTTTTGTGTATGTAAAATGTTATAAATGTGCTATAGCAGTATGAATGATGCGTGAGTGTGGTTTAAGGTTAATATGAAAATAATTGTTTAACGAGTTCTGTAGTGGGATTTAGTGTGGGAACCTTTCGAAGAAGTATGGATTTGGACAAAGGGGATTTTTGTGGAATGGGTTTGTAAAGTAAGTTTATGGTAAAGGGAAAGTTAATTCAGGTATTAAAGACAATAGTAAATAACTTTATGCCGAAACAAAGCTTCAGCATATTAGATAATTACGTCGGTAAAAATTGCAGTCGTTAGGTTTACTATTTTGCGATTAGTTACTGATAAAAAGCGCGGACTGACGCGGGAGAATGTCGTTTTGCTATTGGCTGTTGTGTAAACTGACCAATGGTGAGGCAATATTCTTCGCGCGCCTTTCTCTGCTGATAGAGAAGACTTAGAGTATTCTAGGGAAGAGTCGGAGCCTAGCCATGAAACAGTTCAGACGTGTGTAGTAGTAGTTCCGATGGAAATAATAAGTTGCCGGATCTAGCAATGATTCATACATAAAAAGTGTGGTACAGTGACGGCATAATTATTCCGATGGGTGTGTAGAAATTTCGGAATTTTTAAGTGAATTCTGTGACGAGAAAAGACATAAATTCCGTGTGGCGTATTGAGCAGGCCGGTGGCTAGAAACTGTGACTGCATTAGGTACCGACAGACTTAATATTTGGAGAACATTCTCAATCAAAAACACTCCGTATTTTTGTAGCTAATACGTTTTCGGGAAATGCAAGACCATAAACTTGCTAACGTGAGTCAAAGGGATTGTGAGTGACTGAGTCAAGACTAGCACGGGCTTGTTAGTGATACTTGTTCACCTAAGTTTCAGGATATATTAATTAAGCACAAAATTTCCAACCTTTCATTTTATGTGAAAACTTTCTCCCGAAACGTAGATTAGTGACTTTAATTGCAGCCTGGTTAACGTCGAAGTACAGTAGGTTTCACTCGGCTGCCCTACTGATGATATGCTGAGACAATGTTCACAAGTAGGTGCAGGTACGTCATAAAGGGACGGAAAGAACCGCGCCGCCGCAAGTGCAGATCAGCCAGCGAATGGAACAAGGCAGGTTGGTAAATATTAGCCTGATGCAGAGCAAAAATCTCCAGATGGGTTTATTTTAAAGGATGTTGGCAATATGATTAATATGACCATAAGTTAGAGTAAAATCAGTGGGTTGTGTAAAAAGTTACAGAAAACGTCTGGATGCAAGGGGTGTTGTTGGAAAGCTCACCGTAATCTTCTTCGTAGACGATGGCGACTCGCGTCCAGTTGAGGAAGGCCATGACGTCCTGGAAAGCATTGTTGAGCAGCGACTGCGAGGGGTAGAGGTTGATGGAGAACTCTTTGTACTCGGTGTCGAGGTCGAGGCGCGCCTCCAGGTGGGGGATGTCGAGCGCGTCGCAGATGGAGTGGATGTGTGCGCCCAGCAGCGGGTCCGACGGCCCGAACACCGCCTGGACGCCGAACCTCACCTGCTGGCAAGCTGAGGCACACACAGGCCCAGTATCACAACTGCAGGTCACACGAAAAACACGTGCTGATGAGAGGTTTATCACTACTCCTCATTTGCCTCGTCTTTCCATCCAAAGCTGGTGACGTAGTGATAAACCTCTCATCAGAATTGGGGAACATGCAGTGACAGGCTCAGTATTAGAACTGTTGATCTCACGATACAGAAAAGGCTAGAAAGACGAAGATAATGACGAGTAGTGATACCTTGTTTACTGCGTGTTCCCCCTTCTCAATGTGAGGTTTATCACTAGTCATCACTAGCGACGTTGTTCAGTAGTTGTTGTTGTTGTTGTGGCCTTCAGTCCTGAGACTGGTCTGACGCAGCTCTCCATGCTACTCTGTCCTGTGCAAGCTTCTTCATCTCCCAGTACTTAATGCAACTTACATCCTTCTGAATCTGCTTAGTGTATTCATCTCTTGGTCTCCCTCTACGATTTTTACCCTCCACACTGCCCCCCAATACCAAATTGGTGATCCCTTGATGCCTCAGAACATGTCGTACCAACCGATCCCTTCTTCTTGTCAAGTTGTGCCACAAACTCCTCCTCTCCCCAATCATATTCAATACTTCCTCATTAGTTACGTAATCTACCCATCTAATCTTCAGCATTCTTCTGTAGCACCACATTTCAAAGGTTTCTATTCTCTTCTTGTCCAAACTATTTATCGTCCATGTTTCACATCCACACATGGCTACACTCCATACAAATACTTTCAGAATCGACTTCCTGACACTTAAATCTATACTCGATGTTAAAAAATTTTCACTTCTTCAGAAACCCTTTCCTTGCCATTGCCAGTCTACATTTTATATCCTACTTCGACAATCATCAGTAATTTTGCTCCCCAAATAGCAAAACATGTTTACTACTTTAAGTGTCTCATTTCCTAATCTCATTTCCTCAGCATCACCCGACTTAATTCGACTACATTCCATTATCCTCGTTTTGCTTTTGTTGATGTTCATCTTGTATCCTCCTTTCAAGACACTGTCCATTCCGCTCAACTACTCTTTGTCCTTTGCTGTCTCTGACAGAATTACAATGTCATCGGCGAACCTCGAAGTTTTTATTTCTTCTCCATGGATAATAATACCTACTCCGAATTTTTCTTTTGTTTCCTTTACTGCTTCCTCAATATACAGATCGAATAAGATCGGGGAGAGGCTACAACCCTGTCTCACTCCCTTCCCAACCACCGTTTCCCTTTCGTGCCCCTCGACTCTTATAACTGCTATCTGGTTTCTGTACAAATTGTAAATAGCCTTACGCTCCCTGTATTTTACCCCTGCCACCTTTAGAATTTGAATGTGAGTATTCCAATCCGTTGTTCTAGCCGAAGCTAATGAGAGTGATAAACCTCACATCAACACTGGGAACATGCAGTAAACAAAGTGAAGATCTTCTGCCACTTTTGAAGGAAAACAACGCTTGGTGGTTCAAGTAAGGATCTAATAAGCAGAGTAACACATGTGAATGGGGTACTCCTCGCTAAAAAAAGTCGACTAGTATGAAACGTAGGTCTGAATTTTTAGGAAGAAATTTCTGAGAACGATAGTCTGGAGCCTACCATTGTATGAAAGTAATAAAAAAATCCACTATGAATTACTCAGCATTAGTGTCCACACGCACGGATCACTGGTGCGTATAAATATGGATTATCTAGGTCGAAGCACCGAGAGTGCTATATGTACTTGTTGCTCAGTTGTTGAAATCACGGGCGAAAGAGCGGATGGGGCTGTCGGCCTTCCAACACCCAACAACTGTGATGAGATTACGTATACTCTTCCGGCGTAATGAATCTTGATGTTCTTCAAGGGTACGGAGGCGGAGCTCATGGTCCTGACGGTAAGATATTTCGACAGTCCGACTGGCCGCCATCTTTCGGTGAGTTTGCAAGTGCACAACCTCGCCGGAACTGAGGTAACATCAGATACGGCGGCCCCCTTATACACCGGGAACAGGCAGCTCCTCTTACGAAAGAAGGAAACGCGCTGCCCTCTTCTAAGCGAAGAGATGCGGCGCCGCCGGCTTAGAAACTATCGAAAGCGATAAATTACAAATTGAGAGGCAGCCGGTAGAAAACCAGGCCGATGTTGTTTTATATATGATAAAACGAGATTCCTCATTTTACTTAAAGGAAATCTTTAATCTCTACTAATAATGTCACCGGAAAATCGAATTTCGATGGATTCATTAAACATAAACTTTTAATAACGGGAAGCCAGAGCAACGATTTGCCTAACTTTAAAAAACATATTATGCCCTTTGTTGAGACAGTGTTCAGCGACGACAGATTTTTCGGGGTGGAGAAAACGTATGTGATGTTCCACACATCGCTCATGAACCGTACGAATGTTGTTGTTGTGGTCTTCAGTCCTGAGACTGGTTTGATGCAGCTCTCCGTGCAAGCCTCTTCATCTCCCAGTACCTACTGCAGCCTACATCCTTCTGAATCTGCTTAGTGTATTCATCTCTTGGTCTCCCTCTACGATTTTTACCCTCCACGCTGCCCTCCAGTACTAAATTGGTGATTCCTTCACGCCTCAGAACATGTCCTACCAACCGATCCCTTCTTCTAGTCAAGTTGTGCCACAAACTCCTCCTCTCCCCAATACTATTCAATACCTCCTCATTAATGTGATCTACCTATCTAATCTTCAGCATTCTTCTGTAGCACCACATTTCGAAAGCTTCTATTCTCTTCTTGTCTAAACTATTTATCGTCCACGTTTCACTTCCATACATGGCTACACTCCATACAAATACTTTCAGAAACGACTTCCTGACATTTAAATCTATACACGATGTTAACAAATTTTTCTTCTTCAGAAATGCTTTCCTTGCCATTGCCAGTCCACATTTTATATCCTCTCTACTACGACCATCATCAGTTATTTTGCTCCCCAAAAAGCAAAACTCCTTTACTACTTTAAGCGTCTCATTTCCTAATCTAAAACCCGCAGCATAGCCCGACTTAATTCGACTGAATTCGATTATCCTCGTTTTGCTTTTGTTCATGTTCATCTTATACCCTCCTTTGAAGACACTGTCCATTCCGTACGAATAGTCTATCCAATTCCGTAATGACAGATGATTTTATATATATTGCAGGCGTCCTCAGTTCCAAATCATCTTTAACAGATCCGAGAAGGGCTCTCGTTTTGGCCATAGGCCGAAGCACACCTTCATTATCGTATTTTCTGAAGATTCTTGAAATTAATATAGCATTTTCCGAGGATTCTTACGCCAGACACCACACTTGCTAGGTGGTAGCCTTTAAATCGGCCGCGGTCCGTTAGTATACGTCGGACCCGCGTGTCGCCACTATCAGTGATTGCAGACCGAGCGCCGCCACACGGCAGGTCTAGAGAGACTTCCTAGCACTCGCCGCAGTTGTACAGCCGACTTTGCTAGCGATGATTCACTGACAAAATACGTTCTCATTTGCCGAGACGATAGTTAGCATAGCCTTCAGCTACGTCATTTGCTACGACCTAGCAAGGCGCCATTATCAGTTGCTATTGATGTTGTAAATAATGTACAGACAAGAGCTACATTCAACATTAATGGATTAAAAGTTAAGTATTCCACCAAGTACCACCTTTTTTCTGGAGTCTAAATACCTTGTCATGTTCCAGATCTCACGCCAGCCTGCGTGAGATTAAAAGCGTGCCTTTCGGATTCCTCTCAATTTAGTGGGTTGGTCTCCTGCCAATCCACAACAAATACACCCCGCAAAGGGTAAAACAACACCTGATTTACAAGCGTCCATTGTTAGTTCACGTGGTGATCAAAACTGAAAAGCAGGAACATTTTTACGTTCAGCATATCCGTTTTGCCTGAAAACAACCTTAGGGTAATCCAGCTCCTGCGTCAAATTATCAGAATCCGAAGTAGCATAAGTTCTCTTTACCAGTGTACCCTAAAACTCCCATGCGTTGTTGTGGTAGATGGCAACTAGTCGCATAGAGGCGTCGGTCTGTATGCGTTGGTTTACGGTATACACTGAGTCCCAAGTTCCATTTTATTTTTTGTGTACCAAAACATCCAAAAAAGATAATTCGCAATATTTTTCAATTTCCATCGAAAATTTGATGCGTGGAGGGTAGCCCTTTCGCTTCTCGCATACGCGCAGCGGCCTGTTCCGCCGTATCTGATGTCACCTCAGTTCCGGCGTGATTGTGCACCTGCAGTCGCAACTGAAGGTGGCGGGCTCTTAGACAGTCGAAATGTCGTGTCGTCAGATCGATGAACTCCGGTTCCATACCTATGAAGAACATCAGCAAACTGCTGTAATTACACATATTGCCGCAAAAGTGTATTATATAAAAGGGAATTGTGTAAATAGAATATAAATGGATGTTGCGGCCGTGGTGGCACCAGCCGCATCGGCCAGTATTACATTTCAGTATTGATTTCATCACAGTGTTGGGCACGCATGTATATCATCAGAGTGGCGTGTGGCAATCGATATCTTAATCTGATTGGCCTGTATCGAGATTAAACGGTTGCAGCTTGTAAGGGGAAGAGAAATATACGCTTGTATATTGCAGCCACTAAGGGAATTTTCTATGTGAGAACGTAACGAAACATCATATCGCAACTTTAGGTAACTGTTTTCCAGTTTGTACATGACTGCAAAGTTTCAGGCGGCGTGGAAATCCATTTGCGTTTTGAAATGCAATCAAAACCCGTAATCACTGCAGACCCAATGAATTTTAAGGAGCCAATAAACGAGAGAAAATGAAAATATCCGTTATTCTGCTGAAATCAGGGATATTTCCATGTCTCAAATGCTTTAGGGTCAATGTGAGCCTAATGCTGGCGTATTTGTCATGTAGGTAAATTTGTCGGCGATGTTGACTATGCATATTCCACAAAAATTCTACCAATCCTCTTTTTACTCTCTGATTTTCTAGTGGAAAGCTGAATCTTCATCACGCTGGAATATGAAATCCGCTTCATTCAACTCCTTTCCTCAAGTAATTCTCTGGCACTGTGCCATCCCCTGAGAATTGCAACCCCCCACTGTTTCATCAGGAAGTCATTACCGGTAAATGCACGATATTGCTTCCCGCTATTATAAAACTTAATTCTCTAGGGAAATGCTAGTACGGACTAGACTTACCTTAATAATTGTAGAGGAATAATGCACCTCGTAAGAGAATATAGAGCGAATCTCACTACAAGGTTGCATTGTGAATTGTTCTGTTTTGTTTAAAGAGTAGTTTTACACTCACAGCTGTCTTTCTTTCCGAATAAAAATTTAACCACAACAGAAATTCATATAAAAGATTATAAATTTAAGCGTCAAATATCCTGGATGACATTTGACAGTATTGTGATTTAATGCACGAAATTTAAAAGCTAGGCTGTATATTAAACAGGAAACACTTTCCTAATGTTGTGGAAAACTGTACTTATTTTGTGGTGTCACCGCCAGACACCACACTTGCTAGGTGGTAGCTTTAAATCGGCCGCGGTCCATTAGTACATGTCGGACCCGCGTGTCGCCACTGTCAGTGATCGCAGACCGAGCGCCACCACACGGCAGGTCTCGAGAGACTTACTAGCACTCGCCCCAGTTGTACGGACGACGTAGCTAGCGATGCACACTGACGAAGCCTCGCTCATTTGCAGAGCAGATAGTCAGAATAGCCTTCAGCTAAGTCCATGGCTACGACCTAGCAAGGCCCCATTATTATTAAATAGCATGTATCTACAGAGTCTCACTTGTATCGTCAAGAGCGATGTACAACAATGATGGATTAAAGTTAAGTATTCCAGTAGCTACGTACTTTTCTTTATAGCATTCATTACGTATCCTGTTTCAGACCTCTCTAGCCTGCGTGAGTTTAAGCGCGTGCCTTTCGGTTACCCGTCACTGTGGACTGGCTGTCTTGTCAGTCCACAACATATTTGGTCATGAACTGGCTTTTTATATCAAGGGACAACTAAGAAGCAGAGAGCATGATGAAATAAATAATATTTCGCACAATCAGCGGAAATGTGTGTTGCTATTTGGTATTATTTTCGTTTCCTGTCAAGAAGTGGTGGAAAATGCAGTTAATGTTAAAAGTTATATTTTTGGTGATATGATTCTGATGCACCATTTATGAAAATCAAGACTTGTAAAAGAGTGATCTTCTGAAGTGAAACTAATGTAAAGACGGAAAATAATTTCTATTGCTAACATGAAGAGCATACTTATAATTATTTAAGTACTTTAAGTTCCTTGCGGAGGAATATGTTCATATTTCGGAAGAAATTTTGTTTATTAAAAAAGTTAAAATCGATAATCCTTTTCACATTACGCAGTACTTCGTGTTATTAACTAATATTATATAAAATAAGGTGGAGTTAGTCGAACAAAACAAGTCTGTTACGAAAGAAAACACACAGAAAACTGGTGTAATATTCTACAATATTTATTACTTGTTTCACAAAACGGTTTCCAGCTGTTACAGCATTACGGGTTACAAAGACACCTATCCCAAAGCTGAAGTGCTGTCTTTACCAATGGGCAGAAAGTATCTCACAGTGTTGTCCACAGGAAAAGGATTTAAGATTTCTGGCTACATTCAGTGAGACTTTTCCTAAATACGGAATTGTGTACAATTTATTGGTTTCTTGAGTTGGTGGATCGACAACGGGGTAAAGAAATGCTTACATGTTGTTCCTTCTTTTCTGTGTATCACTGAGTCCCCCAATGCAGGAAGGTAATCATTGTTTTATGATATTTCTCTGACTGCATTTAATTCAGCCTGGAAGTTGTCTTCACACATGGAGACGGATGTATCGTTGAATGATAATAAGCATATTTAGCGGCCATAGGATGTTTTGGAAATTGGCAGGTATTCTAATACCAGTGATGGTAGGTCTCTTATAAATCTTGAAACTATGAATATGATAACGGATGACTCTGGTTAGGTGTAAATAATTTATGCTGATACAGTATTTTATACATAGCTGCACAACAGCAACGGTTCCACGTATTAAAATTATTTAAAGCCGACCAGTTGCAATGGATAAAGAATTCTTTACCTAGGTTTCAACAAATTTCAATTTGTCTTCTTCAGAAGGTGGCAATTTTACATTAGTATGGACTGATGCATCATCGCCGTTTTTACAAATATCGGCATAAATCCATTTGTGAAAATTAAAATATAGCCCTAGAAATAGGGTTTGTCACGTAAATATAAATTAGTACATGGATGTTGCAGAGCTCACAACCGATTTTACTAATGTAAAATTGCCACCTTCTGAAGAAGACAAATTTAAATTTGTTGAAACCTAGGTAAAGAATTCTTTATCCATTGCAACTGGTCGGCTGTTAATAATTTTAATTATACTGATACCCCTAAAACCCCATTTTGAATTATATATATTGCTGTATTTTAAAAATGAGCACAAACAGTCTCGACCGCAAGTAACATTTATTTTGTGGTAACCGGTTTTGATCATCTTCAGATTTCATTCTAAAATATGAACACTGAATTGATTTAAAGGTATATCTGGAAATAGTAGTGATATATAAAATACATCTTCTATAACAAATACTAAAAGAGGAAATTAGGCAACGGCCTTGCCGCAGTGAATACATCGGTTTCCGTGAGATCACCAAAGTTAAGAGCTGTTGGGCGTATCCTGCACTTGGATGGGTGACCATCCAGCCGCCATGCGCTGTTGCCATTTTTCGGGGTGCTCTCAGCCTCGTGATGCCAATTGAGGAGCTACTCAGCCGAACAGTACTGGCTTCGGTCAAGAATACCATCATACCGACCGGGGGAGCGGTGTGCTGATCCCACGCCCCTCTTATCCGCATCCCCCTCGTAATATGACACGGCAGTCGGATGGTCCCGGTAGGTCACTCATGGCCTGAAGACGGAGTGCTTTTAAAAGAAAAAATTATACCCATGATGGTAGGCCGAAGCGGTGAATGAAGTCGCTGTTATAACTCTACGAACGTGAGCTGCTAAGGAGACCAATGGGGCTGTTGCTTGTATACGCGATGATTCGCCCACTGCACAATGAATTACATCAGCGAGATCACTGTCACTACAATAAGGTATATACAGAATGGTTACGCGAAAGTTAGTAACAAATATAGAAATAGGTGCATTACATTTTGTAGAGTAATTTCTATAAACAGCATTTCGTCAATCTATGATAAAACTATATACAAAAGAGATAACCAATCATAATCGGTTGTGAGAACACCGATAGCCATCTGTGGGTATTTATAGCAATGATATAAATTGTAAGGCAGCAAATATTGTGGTTCAGCAACGCAAGTGGTTCGCATGGAGCCGATGTGGCCATAACTATAAGCGCCATCCAGCAGAAGAGGATTTCAGAATTGCGACAGCGGCTGGATGTTAAATACGTACTGGCTTGCAGGCAGACATGTAGAAACGCATGCCATTGCTTACTGCTTCTACATCGTAGTGTCAATGAAAATCCTGCTTGAGTGACGTCGTTGTTTATAGTCGAAGTGCGTGTGCGTGCGTGAGTCGTGACTCACGTGCAGTCCTTGCACGGTAGATGCAGCTTAGGCAGGGCCTGCTGTTCCTGTCTCGGGAATCTTAGTGGATGTGTTGTCATCTCAGTTTGGTTCGTTTTCTCGGTTGTCACAGGGGTGCTTTCTTCTTCTCTTACTGCCAGGTGATCATTCTAGGAGGAGGTCTGATGGGTGGGCGCCAGTGGAGTAGGTTGGCCAGTCCACTGACCAGCGGGTTTCCCGATGTCCTCGCCGACGCGCAGAATCTCGTCGCGAGCACACGGAAGCGGCGCTGCAGCATCGGGGTTCCCGCGATGTCGTGTAGCTGCCTTGTGTCGTAGTCTCTTCGCCGATTGAGCACCAGCCGGAGGGCTTTATTCTGCACTAGTTGCAGTGTCTTCGAATGGGTGTCTGCCGTGTTTCCCCACACCGCGGCTGGTCACTCAGGCACCGGCCTGATAAGTGTTAGGTAGAGCGAGAGACCGCCGTGGAGGGCAGTGTAGTCGTGAGGATCAGTAGAGGATACAGCAAGCGCATTCTTCCGAGCGTCCGGCCTCTCAACTACCGGACGTGTGGTCCCCAGATCAGGCGCTGGTCTAAGGTGACGCCGAAGTATCTTCTAGGGCGAGACCACGGAATGGGCTTTCCATGATCCGCACTTTCGGCAGCGCATCGGGAAATCACCGGCGCGAGAACAGCACCGCCTGGCTCTTCTCGGCATTGAACTTGAGCCGCCATTTGGAAGGCCAAGCTCCAAGCTCGTTGCAGGCGAGTTACAGGCGGCGGCGCGTCACCTGAGCGCTCGTGGCTACGCGAGTAGAGCGCCATGTGATCGGCGTAGAGCGCCAGACGTCTTTAGTACGTCGGCGGTGTAAAGAGAGTACAGCAGTGGGCCAAGCACGGACCCTTGCGGTACACCAGTTGGGATGTGGCGCGCCGTTGACACACCACTATCAGCACATACATGGAATGTACGCCCGCGCCAGTAGGACTGAAGCAGGTGGGAATGCGACAGGGGTACTCCCAATACCAGCAGCTGACCGTCGAAGCGGCGTGGAGACGTCGTTGTACACGTTTCAACAGAAAACGATTTGAAAGTTGCGACAGCGGCTAGTGGTTACAAAATACTGACGTGCAAGTAAGGCAACTGTCGCAATATGTGCCACATGACGGTGACAAAGTAATCAACAAGATAGCAAGTAAAGTATGGTACATAATATATAATGCATGGGACTGTGTAAGCTAATTTTTAAATACTTTTTCTCAGATCGCTGTTCTCCACGAGAACTGTTATCAAAAATTACATACACCGTTGTCTCTGGAAATAAGTTTCTTGATGAATTTTGTAAGTTATCGGTGGTACATGTTCAAAGCACAACACATCATCAATGCACCTAAATCAGTATCTAACCTTGGAGAATGTGGGTCTGTCTGGCTGGACAATGTACGCCCGCTTGAAGAAACTCCACAGAAGTTAGCAGCTTAGAAAACGAGACTTAACTTTTGCAGATCACCAGCTTAAAGGAGACCATAGTTACAAGGTGCAACATGAAGTATCAGATCACGTCCGCAAAAGAAGAAAGAAGAACGACCTTGAAATAATGAAAACTAATAAATATATGAATAAACTTTCGTTATATACGCTCGCCCCATGAACAACGGACCTTGCCATTGGTGGAGTGGCTTGTGTGTGTCAGCGATACAGACAGCCGTAGCATAGGTGCAACCACAGCAGAGGGGTATCTTTTGAGAGGCGAGTCAAACGTGTGGTTCCTGAAGAGGGACAGTAGCCTTCTGAGCATTTGCAGGGGCAACAGTCTGTTGATGACTGACTGTTCCGGCGTTGTAACATCAACCAAAAATGCTTTGTTGTGCTGGTCTTGCAAACTGCTGAAAGCAAGGGTGAACTACAACCTTAATTTTTCCCAAGGACGTGCAGCTCTACTGTATGGTTAAAAGATATGGCATCGTCTGGGGTAAAATATTCCGGAGGTAAAATAAGCCCCCTTTCGGATCTCTGGGAAGGGGGGGGGGGGACTTCTCAGGAGTGTGCATTACCAGGAGAAACAAAACTCGTCTTCTACGAATCGGAGCATTAGGGAGGGGGGGGGGGGAGGGTGCCGGACGTCGGTACATCCCTGATGCGGTATATCTGCAGTTCGTAGATTCTTTGCATGCGACAGAGTCGCCACCGACAGGCCTGCGGGGGGTACGCGGGAGCCTGTTAGGAGCAGTCGGGCCCTGAACGGGAACGAGAGACACAAATGTTTGATTGACGCGTGATGTGTCTGAAACCGGCGTAGTAACGATAGACGACGTGTTCGGTGCGAGCTAGAGTACTGCTGTTTGCACGAAAAATCCTGTTTGATGGGCGTTGGTTTAGCGTGCGTAATATGGATGGAATTGGAACGACTACCAAGCGGTGGTGAATCAAATCTGCAGCTGAAACTCCTGGCAATGGAGCGGTATTTCTGTCTGATTACATCTGGATCAGCAACTGTTTTACGCTACGTTCTTGTGTGTAAAAGTGTTGTGTGTTTAACTCTACAACATGTTTCAAGAATGAGATTTTCACTCTGCAGCGGAGTATGTGCTGATACGAACAGGGGCGATTCTGGAAGTCGATCAAAGGGTGGGGCTAATGGCGGGGGGGGGGGGAGGGAGGGGAGGGTTGGGAGATTGGAATATCGCTTAACAAAAGGAGAGATGGGGTCCTCCACCGACAAATTGGTAAAATTTGATGTTGCTCAAAGTGGTTTTTGGTAACTGTTTTGCAGTTCCGGGTAAAAACGTATCTACAGAATGTGTGTGGCCGGGAAAATAATACGCTTTGACCCAGATGTCCCCGATTTCCAAGTTTTTATCTGGGGTTAGCAGTTTTAGTGTTGGTAAGCATACCCGGCATATTTAGCTTCCTTGATTATTGTAAGTGGTATTCGTACATTAATACACATCCAGTGTATGTTAATAAATATAAAGACGCCCATTTAAGTTAATCGATATTTATTGGTTTATATAGTAAGCTATTTGAAACTCTAATTCTTTTGTTAAAATGTGTTTGAAATACATTGCAACCTATATTGCTACATAATTATAAAAATAAAAGATTGAATATGTTGAAGTAATATATTCGCAGATTTCTGAAGTCATTTTATCCACTGTAATATCATACTCAATTGGGGGGAGGGGGGGGGCAATAGCCCCATAGCCCTCCCCCTTTGTCTTGCTACCGTCCCTGGATATGAAATTCCTGGCAGATTGTGTGCCGGACCGAGACTCGAACTCGGAACCTTTGCCTTCCACGGGAAAGTGCTCCACCAGGTACTGCCAGAATTGAAGTTGGGAGAACAGGTCGTCAGTCGTGATTGGGTACCTCAGTCGGTGGAACAGTTGCCCACGGAAGGCAAAGGTCTCGAGTTCCAGTCTCGGTCCGGCACATAGATTTAATCTACCAGGAATTTTTTTCCACCTGTTATTCACACGATGCGTTCCCGTCGTAAGCGTCCGTCTTAATTGTGGAAACTCGACCGTTATTTCAAATAACTTAGTAACGGTGCTCGCGAGCAGAGCCTCCGTTGCGTGTGTCATTCCGTAATAACTGTTGCCGCTTGTATTGTGCGGGCATTTTCTACGAAGGCCTAAGACTATTTAGTCTTACACTGTAAGTGGGCAGGGACTAACTACACTCACGGAAAATAAATCACAACACCAAGAAGGAGTTGTGTGACACAAACGAAAGATTGTAGGAATCGCTCCTGCATCTGAAAGATGACGTCCATTAAAATTTCACGCCAGTTACATAAGAGTGGCGGTAGTAGCGCCACCAGGAGGGTGCAAATCAGATTTGTTAGAAATACGTGCTGTAACGGTAGTGAGCGTTAGTTACCTTTGAGGTTTGTCGTAGTGAGTTGATGTTAGTCAAGAATGCCTCTAGGGCGACAAAGATGCGATTATCAATACTTCACTGAGTTTGAATCGGGTGGTGTAACAGGGCTACGAGAAGCTGGATGTTCCTTCTCCGGTATATGTAGCCACTGCACATGACCACAGCGGTGGTCACGAGAATGAACGGTCGTAAGGAGACCGGACTCGGACGGCCACGTGGCACTGTCGAGAGAGAAGACCATCGTGTTCCTCGTCGGGCTGTGGCGCATCGCACTGCATATGCAGCAGTGGGCACAACAGTGACACAACAACTGTAACGAATTGGTTACTTCAAGGACATCACCGAGGCAGACGCTCTGTAGTGATAATTCCACCGTTCCCAAACCACCATTCGTGACTTCAGTGCTGCCAGTGATGGCCGTGTGCTGGTTAGGACGAGTCCAGTTGAAGGCGTGGAACCAACTTGTCTGCGAGCTACACACGCTGAACTCACAACTGGAGTTATGGTCTGCGGTGGGAATTCGTATAACGTCAAGAGCACTCTCGTGGCTATCCCATGCACCCTTACTGCAAATCGCAAATCCGTATGACAATCTCCTGATACGACTTCTTGTGCTGTCATTCACGAAAGGCACACAGCGCTGTTGTGACACGACAGGTTCTACTGTGTTGACATGTTGCTATGACCTGCTCGATTGCCTGAATTCTCTCCAATTGATGACATGTGGGACATCAGTCGAGGACAACTTCAGCGTCATCGACAAAAACAGCATTAACTGACCCTGTATTGACCTAACAAGTGCTACAGGTATGGAGTTCCATCCCACAAACTGACATCCAGCGCATGTACAGCACACTGCTTGCAAGTTGGCAAAATTTGCTTCCAACATTCTAGCAGTTACGCTGGTTATTCATGTACCAGCATTTCACATTTGCAGTGGCTTACCTCGCGGTTACACTAACCTCTGGCCTTGCGGTGTTAATCACTTACGTACAGTACTGGGCATAAAAATTGCTACAAGAAGAAGAAATGCAGATGATAAACGGGTATACATTGGACAAATATATTATACTTGAACTAACATGTGATTACATTTTCACGCAATTTCGGTGCATGGATCCTGAGAAATCAGTACCCAGAACAACCATCTCTGGTCGTAATAACGGCCTTGATACACCTGGGCATTCAGTCAAACAGAGCTTGGCTGGCGTGCATAGGTACAGCTGCCCATGCAGCTTCAACACGATACCACAGTTCATCAAGAATAGTGACAGGCGCATTGTGACGAGCCAGTTGCTCTGCCACCGTTGACCAGAAGTTTTCAATTGGTGAGAGATCTGGAGAATGTGCTGGCAAGGGCAGCAGTCGAACATTTTCTCTACCTGGCAACGCCCGTACAGGACCTCCAACATGCGGTCGTGCATTATCCTGCTGAAATGTAGGGTTTCGGAGGGATCTAATGAAGGGTAGAGCCACGGGTCGTAACACATATGAAATGTAACGTCCACTGTTCAAAGTGCCGTCAATGCGAACAAGAAGTGACCGGGACGTGTAACCAATGGCACCTCATACCAGTATGGCGAGGACGAATACACGCTTCCAACGTGTGTTCACCACGACGTCGCCAAACACGGATGCGACCATCATGATGCTGTAAACAGAACCTGGATTCATCCGAGAAAATGACGTTTTGCCATTCGTGCACCCAGGTTCGTCGTTGAGTACATCATCGCAGGCGCTCCTGTCTATGACGCAGCGTCAAGGGTGGCCGCAGCCATGGTCTCCGAGATGATAGTCCATGCTGCTGCAAACGTCGTCGAACTGTTCGTGCAGATGGTTGCCTTGCAAACGTCCCCATCTGTTGCTTTAGGGATCGAGACGTGGCTGCACGATCCATTGCAGCCATGCGGATAAGATGCCTGTCATCTCGACTGCTAGTGATACGAGGCCGTTGGTATCCAACAAGGCGTTCCGTATTACCCTCCTGAATCCACCGATTCCATATTCTGCTAACAGTCATTGGATCTAGACCAACGCGAGCAGCAATTTTGCGATACGATAAACCGCTATCGCGATAGGCTACAATCCGACCTTTATCAAAGTCGGAAACGTGATGGTACGCATTTATCCTCCTTACACGAGGCATCACAACAACGTTTCACCAGGCAACGCCGGTCAACTGCTGTTTGTGTATGAGAAATCGGTTGGAAACTTTCCTCATGTCAGCACGTTGTAGGTGTCACCACCGGCGCCAACCTTGTGTGAATGCTCTGAAAAGCTAATCATTTGCATATCACAGCATCTTCTTCCTGTCGGTTAAATTTCGCGTCTGTAGCACGTCATCTTCGTGGTGTAACAATTTTAATCACCAGTAGTGTATATCACTTAGACATATGTACCAACGAAATTTCATTACTTTACATTAATTATTCTTTGGCAGTGCGATTTTTTCCGTCATTGTATTTCAGCTGTGTTAGTTCCTTTGAGAAAAATAGTATTGGCTAAATCTTGAGTCGTTTTAAACAAACACAAATTCTGTTAAATATAAATTTAATACGTTTGGACAGTGGCCGCTCAGAGATAACAGACACCTAGTCTGGCTCTCTTGTAACTGTGAAACCTAAGATCATTGTGTGTCTCACTAATGTGCAACTATTTCCAAAACCAAAGTAATTTATTTACAGGTTGTCTGAGCCCTTATCGCGTACTATACAAGTTACCGCGCCCATCTGAATTGTAAACGGTGTCATAGTCGCGTAGTCCAGTTGAATATTGCGCCGTCCTGTAACGGGTACTAGACGTACACGGGAACCCCGGATGGACGGTCTCAAAGCTGGAGTAGTTAATGAATATACTGTTTGCTGTTATTATATTAATCTTTGTTGCTGGATTATGCTTTTGCCAGTTACTTAATTTGATGCTCAATGACCACTCAATTAGTAATTATCGGTGTATGGTCTTCCATGTATTGGTTTTGGAGTTGTTTTTCCGTTAAAGCAAATCATTGTCTGAGTTGGGCTTCTATCCTTAAACATTTCTAAATTTGGACTGTGCTGCTAAATTAATTTATGTACAGCCACGGTTAAATTTAATTGGTATATGTGGACGCTGATCAACATTTAATCTTTTCATTAGTTCGATTTTGTAATTTTGATTAAAATATGTTATGTGTTGGCTATTCAATTAAGTAGAAGCTAAATTACGGCTCTGTTAAATTCAGTGGCCGTTAAGTGCCTAAATCTTGAATTAACTTTCATCATTTATGGTTTATTCTTATTAATCTGCTGCAAATATTTGTGTGTTTTTACCTTTTCTTAAAATTCAGAAAACGAAAGAAAAATTTGGCGTAGGAATTAAAGTTCAGGGGGTAGAAATAAAAACTCTGACGTTTGCCAATGACATTTCTAAAATGGTAGAGGCAGCAAAGGACAGAGAATCGACAATGTTTGAAAGCAGGATATACGAGGACTTCAGCAAAAGCAAGTCAAGGATAATGGACTGCAGTCGCATTAAATAAGGTGATCTTGAGGGAATTAGTTTAGGAAACGAGGCACTTAAAATAGTAGATTTCTTATTTGGGCAGCAAAATAACTGATGACGGCCGTAATAGAGAGGATATGAAATGTGGACTATCAATGGCAAAAAAAGCGTTTCAGAAGAAGAGAAATTTTTTAACATCGAATGCAGACTGTAGTGTTATGAAGTCTTTTTTGTAGTTATATGTATGGAGTGTAGCCATGGACGAAAAGGAAATATGGACGATAAACAATTTAGGCGAGAATAGAATTTAAGCCTTTGAAATATGGTGCTATGGAAGAAGGCTAAAAGTAGAAGGAAAGATCATGTAATCAAAGAGGAGATACTGCATGGAACTGGGGAGAAAAAAATTGTGGCGCAACCTGACTACAAAAAGGGACTGGTTGGTAGGACATATTCTGAGACATCAAGTGATCACCAATTTGGATTGGAGGGAAGTGTGCAGGGTAAAAATCGTATGTGGAGACCTAGAGATGGATACAGTAAGCATATTCAGAAGGACGTAGGTTGCATTAGTTATTCAGAGATAAAGAGACTTGCATGGGATATAGTAGAATGGATTGTCTTAGGACTGAAGACCACAACAACAAGATGTCCACTTACCCAAATTTTGGGGCTGAATGACGGAGCACAGTTCACTTACGCCCCACTTCTGACTGCAGATACCATTCACAATCCAACACAGGCCATGTTGTAAATTATCCCTGTTGCTCAAATCCCCATTATTTTCTTTATTTCAATTACTGTAATATCTCTTGTCATATTAAGAAATATTACTTTGGATAATTACAGTTGCTTCAGTTACTTACTGATCTATGTAGCATTTCTTATGCATTTGTAGTGCAGGACCTGCTGAAGACAAGATCATTTGTTCAGCCACACGTGACCTAAGTTTATTGCTCAATTTGTTTTCTCCTAAGAATGACTGTGTTATTTGTTATATACTACATTAGTTAATGCGTTACATATTTTTTATTTGTTAGTTCATCTTACATCGCGTTTTCACTGAAATCTTTTTTCTCGTTTTCCTCCTAAATCTAAAACCACCAATTTCTCCCTAGAAACGGAGATACTCTGTAGATGCACGAGTTGAAGTATGTAACCCTACAAAAATTTCACTGCACCACTGAGCCGTGCTTCGGCTCATGTTTGTGCCGTTGACAGGTTGGCGTCGTGTATTCGGTTTGTGACCTCTCGTTTTCTTAGTCCTTTCACTTGCGCCACTACGTTTGCTCGCTTTGTCTGTCCGTGAGTGACAGCAGCGGCGTTTATCGATAGCGAGTACTGTGGTACTATCTTTGGATTGACCTCTAGTATTTCCGGTTCATCGTGTGTCGGAGTTCAGTTGGGGCGGAGCAGCTGTGAGGTCCGACAGCGCCAGGACTCGCCGAGGGAGCTGGCGATATGTGCACTGCCCGATGGAAGGATGTGGTCGCGAGTGTGCACGACCACGTCGAGGTACGGATTCAGCGATTTTAAGTTAAACGGATGGTTATATTCGAGTAGTGCAACTTTCACTTGTGCGTGTGTCCGTCCGTCCGTCGAAGTGACCTCATGCAATCAAGCTGTCAGTTGGCGGTTTTATACTCTGACGTTTCCCTTTCCTGACTTAATTGGCAACGACCGATGGTTGATCGTTCCGTCGGTCGTCTCAGTGGACGACGTGTATCTGGTCTTTCGACCGTTTCTGTGTTATCTACAATCAAGACCGCATTAACGATAATAGGCGTAGAATTCGAAGACTTCTGTAAAAGTTTGTATAATCCGAGAGATAAGTCATAAAACCAGATAATTAGGAATTAAAATGAAATTTCAGAAGTCGTTTCACATGAAGTATATTGAGTTATTGTATGTAGCATAAAATAAAGGCGATTTGAGTGATGGTGTTAAAAACAATTGTTTTAACAGGATGCAGAGCAATCCAAAATGAACATTTAAGGTAACATTTTCGTCTATACTCTGCAAGCCAGTGCACGGTGTGTGGCGGAGGCAATGTCTGGTACCGCTATCACGTTCCCCTGTCCTGTTGCATTCGCAAATATTTCGATTTCTCTAGCTTTTCCGCCGTTATCAGATTCTGAGATGTTTATTGGAGCATGTCTCAATCGCCCTCGCGGCTACCAAACGAGTCCGTGGGTAAATGTACTGCTCTTAGTTGGATTTTCTCTGTCTGTTTGTGTCTCTCTCTCTTGTATTGATCCCAGATTGACGAGTACTCAAGAATCGGGCGAAGGAGTGTTTCGTTATGCACATCTTTCGTGGATGATGTTTAAAATTTTCACGTTTCCTTTTGTTGGGGAACGTTGACTTCATATCGTGTCGACTATAGCTCTTCTTTCGGAACACATACTTCAGATAATTAATTTCGGAAACAGAAATAGTTTTTCTCTATGTTCCAATGTATTTAAAACTGCTCACTTACGGACTGGATGGCGTTGTCTCCATGAGTGGGCAACTTTTTTATGGAACAATTCGAGGATCGTGCATTAATTTGGTTCCCCTCGCCCACAATCATTTTGTCGTTCTGTTGACGACACGTTTATGGTTTGGCCACACGGCGTAGGGGCTCCTGAACATTTTCTTAAAAATTTGGCCAGTATGCACCCAAACATCTAGTTCACTTTTGAGACAGAGAAAGAAGGATGGCTGCTATGTTTAGATGGTTTAACGAAAGTCGGATGGACGTCTCGGCCACTCAGTGTACCACAAGCCGATGCGCATTAATTTATATATTAGCGCCCAGAGTTTTCATCATCCAGTCCAGAAGAGAGTAGTTTTAAACACATACTCAGACGGAGCAAAAACTGTTTCTGCCGATGACCACATATATTCCAAAAATAAACATCGGAAGTACTAATTTCGAAAGAACAGCAATGGTCTACGTCATATAAAGTCAGCGTTCTACAAGAAAAGAAAACGTGAAAACCTTAAACATTCACGTGATGAGCCACCGATTGTATTCCTTTCTTTCTGCAGGACTGTATCCAGCAAAATAGGCAGTGTCCTGGGACGATGTGGTGTGAGACCTGTTTTGCGACCGTCTAAGAAGATAGGGGCAGAAGCTACAGTATCGGCGTCAGGATCCCTGGGATTTATAGCATGCCTCGTGAGTGCGGAAGCAAATACATCGGTGAGTCCATCCGCAACGTTTCCAGCTGCATCGTTTCTGAGCACTGTGCAAAAACATAAACTGCATATTCACAATCGAGAACCGAGAAAATGTGCAGCTGCTGATCACAGCCTCTCAAACAAACACGAAATATTGTCTGACAGAAACGTTTTGTTCCAGTTTTCCACATTTACATCTACATCTACATCTATACTCCGCGAGCCACCTTACGGTGTGTGGCGGAGGGTACTTATTGTACCACTATCTGATCCCCCCTTCCCTGTTCCATTCACGAATTGTGCGTGGGAAGAACGACTGCTTGTAAGTCTCCGTATTTGCTCTAATTTCTCGGATCTTTTCGTTGTGATCATTACGCGAGATATATGTGGGCGGTAGTAATATGTTGCCCATCTCTTCCCGGAATGTGCTCTCTCGTAATTTCGATAATAAACCTCTCCGTATTGCGTAACGCCTTTCTTGAAGTGTCCGCCACTGGAGCTTGTTCAGCATCTCCGTAACGCTCTCGTGCTGACTAAATGTCCCCATGACGAATCGCGCTGCTTTTCGCTGGATCATGTCTATCTCTTCTATTAATCCAACCTGGTAAGGGTCCCATACTGATGAGCAATACTCAAGAATCGGACGAACAAGCGTTTTGTAAGCTACTTCTTTCGTCGATGAGTCACATTTTCTTAGAATTCTTCCTATGAATCTCAACCTGGCGCCTGCTTTTCCCACTATTTATGTGATCATTCCACTTCAGATCGCTCCGGATAGTAACTCCTAAGTATTTTACGGTCGTTACCGCTTCCAATGATTTACCACCTATGGCATAATCGTACTGGAATGGATTTCTGCCCCTATGTATGCGCATTATATTACATTTATCTACGTTTAGGGAAAGCTGCCAGCTGTCGCACCATTCATTAATCCTCTGCAGGTCTTCCTGGAGTACGTACGAGTCTTCTGATGTTGCTACTTTCTTGTAGACAACCGTGTCATCGGCAAATAGCCTCACGGAGCTACCGATGTTGTCAACTAAGTCATTTATGTATATTGTAAACAATAAAGGTCCTATCACACTTCCTTGCGGTACTCCCGAAATTACCTCTACATCTGCAGATTTTGAACCGTTAAGAATGACATGTTGTGTTCTTTCTTCTAGGAAATCCTGAATCCAATCACAAACCTGGTCCGATATTCCGTAAGCTCGTATTTTTTTCACTAAACGTAAGTGCGGAACCGTATCAAATGCCTTCCTGAAGTCCAGTAATACGGCATGAATCTGCTCGCCAGTGTCTACGGCACTGTGAATTTCTTGGACAAATAGGGCGAGCTGAGTTTCACATGATCTCTGTTTGCGGAATCCATGTTGGTTATGATGAAGGAGATTTGTATTATCTAAGAACGTCATAATACGAGAACATAAAACATGTTCCACTATTCTACAACAGATTGACGTAAGCGAAATAGGCCTATAATTATTCGCATCTGATTTATGACCCTTCTTGAAAATGGGAACGACCTGCGCTTTCTTCCAGTCGCTAGGTACTTTACGTTCTTCCAGAGATCTACGATAAATTGCTGATAGAAAGGGGGCAAGTTCTTTAGCATAATCACTGTAGAATCTTACGGGTATCTCGTCTGGTCCGGATGCTTTTCCGCTACTAAGTGATAGCAGTTGTTTTTCAATTCCGATATCGTTTATTTCAATATTTTCCATTTTGGCGTCCGTGCGACGGCTGAAGTCAGGGACCGTGTTACGATTTTCCGCAGTGAAACAGTTTCGGAACACTGAATTCAGTATTTCTGCCTTTCTTCGGTCGTCCTCTGTTTCGGTGCCATCGTGGTCAACGAGTGACTGAATAGGGGATTTAGATCCGCTTACCGATTTTACATATGACCAAAACTTTTTCTGGGCTTCAGTTATTAAAGAGGGTGTAGAAATAAGAACGTAATCTTAGTTACGAATGGAAGCGACCTCCAGATGTAGAGAAAGAGGCAGAGATACTCGACGCAATGTTTCTGCACCTACGGGAACGATGGCGCCACCAGCGCAAACGTTGAAGCTATCTGTGACAGCATTACGTAATTAGTGACCCATCAGAAGCCGTGTATGGGCTATATAAGGCCACCACAGCAGCAGTTTTGACAGACAGTTTCTCCCGACAAAGATAACGGAGGTAATCATAGAAAGCTCGAGGTTTTACACTTAACTGACGCGACAAGAAGTCCGAGAATGTTTTATAAGCAAGGAAATTCCTTATCACCAAATCAGTTATCGATATTCCTAGAGGAAGTATTCAGATCCTTAAATGAATGAACGAGAAAGGTTTGTGTGTTAAAGGAACGTATTAGAACCGCCTTAATTTTATTGATGACATGGTATTATTAGGTCTAACTGCCAGTACACTATCTTTTTTTTAAGCAAAATTAAGAAACCAGAATTTGGTAAACATTCGTTGTATTAGCATAATATGAAGCAGTGGGACGAAAATAGAAACCAGGAGCTATAAGCACAATTTCGGTCTATATCTGTTTCGGATTTGATTTAGCCCAAAACAAAAATGCGTTGGTGAGAAAAAAATGAATGAATTTTCGCTGACTTCTACGTAAAAAGAAACCTTCGAGTTAACATGTGTCATTATGTTGTTCCACTAAAGACCAGCTTTATATTCTTTGCAGCCTGTAACATGATTCACTATCAAGTACATTGATACTTTAAATCATAAATAACAAAACTATAACTCAATATTTAAAGAAAAGGTCTAAATACAAGGTACGAAAGGAATCGTGTATTGTTAAGTTTTACATACACTTTACGCACAGTAAGCCTGCTTGTGATTCTCTCATTTCCCAATGATGAGTGTCATGGAGAACCTCCCCACATTAATTTAGATCACAAATCTGTCAAGCGTCTGGCAATGTTTCGTGGCACTGCGACACAAATTACAGGCATCTACCGACAAAATGAGTGCCATTAAATTTGCAAGACAATGTGAAGGCCACGCATCGAAAAATAATGGACATGCATATTTTAAGTGCCTCGTTTCCACCAACGTTATAAAATTGCAATATTCAATCGGACAATCAACAGTTTCCGATTATACCAATAAAAATATTGCGTTTAAAAATACGTAATTCCATTGATTGCGAGGTATTCAAAAGCTTTTGTTTTGCAAACTTTCGTGGCTGTCGTCTTTAAACGTAAATTTCAGCAGAGGGATGGGAACTTCCAGTGTTGGTTAAGACGACTGAAGAAGAACAATATGCCTCGTAATTACTTTCAAGTTGGTGTTTACTTCATCGTCACTGTCAAGTACTTAGGTATTCTATTTTCTCTGAATATAAAAATGCGGACTTCAATGCGAGGTTCTTGTAACACCTTCCGCAACGAAACTTTGTCTCGAAACCAGGTAGAAAATCCAAAGAGATTCTGATCGTATGTCGAGTATACTAGCGGAAAGACACAGTCAATACATTCTCTCCGTGATTGCAATGGAAATACTATCGACGACTGTGTTAGCCAATGCAGACTTACTAAATATTGCCTTCCGAAATTCCTTCACCAAAGACGGCGAAGTAAATATTCCAAAATTCGAATCAAGAACAGCTGCCAACATATGTAATCCTCGGAGTGGCGATGCAACTTAAATCACTTAACACTTAATAAAAGCAAGTTTTCCGCTCCAGACTGCATACCAAATAGGGTGCTTTCAGAACATGCTCGTGTAATAGCGCCTTACTTAACAATATTACACAAACGCTTGCTTGACGGAAGTCCCGTACCCAAAGACTGGAAAGTCGCAGAGGTCGTACCAATATTCAAGAAAGATAGTGGGAGTAACCTACCAAATTAGAGGCCCATATCATTAACGTCGAGATGCAGCAGGATTTTGGAGAAAATAAAGTACCTAGAAGAGAACGGTCTATTGACAGTCAACATGGATTTAGAAAACATCGTTCATGTGAAACACAACTATCTCTTTATTCACACGAAGTCTTACGTGCTGTTGACAAGGGATTTCAAATTGATTCCAAATTTCTAGATTTCCTGAAGGCTTATGACACTGTACCACACATACGTCTTGAAGTGAAATGGCGGAACACTTATAAATTGTAACAGAACTACAAAAGAGACTGCCTCGACTACGCTCGTCCGTCCTCTTTTGGAGTACTGTTGCGCGGTCTGGGACAAAGGAGTACATCGAGAAAGTTCAAAGAAGAACAGCACTTTCATATAATCGCGAAACAGGGGAGAGAGTGTCATTGACATGATCCAGGCTTTGGTATGGACTACATTAAAACAAATGCGTTTTTGGTTGCGGTGGAATCTTCTCAAGAAATTTCTATCATCAACTTTCTTCTCCGAAAACGGAAATATTTTGATGACGGCGACCTACATAGGGAGAAACGATCATCATAATAAAATAAGAGAAATTAGAGCTCGTTTTTTCCGCGCAATTTTCTGGATAGGAATGATAGAGAATTATTTTGAAGGTTGTTCGAAGAACCCTCTGCCAGACATTTGAGTGTGATTGGCAGAGTATTCATGTAGATGTAGAAAAGACTAATATTACATTTATGGCACACCATTTCGTTGAAACGTTTATTCGTTTCATCCCACGTCTTCTGTTATTATCCGAGTAACGATTTGCAAATCTGAAATAAAGTTACTGTGTTAATGAGCATACGATATATTTCGCAAGAGTGGATCAAAAGGGAATATATTTCATCTTATTAGCACTGTTATTCATGATGATGATCAGTTGGGAAATGGAGCGACGCATTAAATTAAAATCTTAAAAATTTACCCAAGGTATTATATTTCTGTGAGATTACTGAGCAAGAACTCTGGTATATTGTCAGCATATAATTAAGTAGTTTTGCACATTTAGAAAATTATAAAGAAATACACAGCTGTCTTTTATTTATCCGTTTTCTTTTTTTCTTTTTTTTTTTTTAGTTTGTTCAAGGGATTAAAGAGCTTCCCTGGAATGTTGCTTACTGTGACAGCACATAACAATTTAACATGCTATCGAATAAATGAATATTAAATTTTGCTGGAAACAGTAGCACGCTGTACATGAAGCATGTGTGAGATTCTTTAGAGCTTTGGACTGGAGAGTATGAAGCATCGTTTTACCGTGATAAGCTAATTAACATGTGGAAAGTTCTATCACATGTTCTTGAAAACCGTAAGCATCAACTGGTTTCGGTCTTAGACAATCAACAACGGACATGAGGTTAAAAACAGTTGAAGAAAATGCAACTCTCATGTCATTGTTTGACAGTGTGTTTAATATGTGATACATTCCAGTATGGTAGGTTCCCCACAGGATATTTACCGTGGTTAAGCTAATTAACATGTAGAAAGTTCACTCACGTGTTCATGAAAACCGTAAGCATCAACTGGTTTCGGTCTTAGACCATCAACAACGGATATAAGGTTAAAAACAGTTCAAGAAAATACAACTCTCATGTCATTCTTTGACAGTGTGTTGTAATATATGATACATTCCAGTATAACAAGTTCCCCACAGGACATTTACGGGTGCACTCAATAACGACATCAGTTAACAGGTTAGCATACACTGAGTGAGTTGTGTCTTGACACACCAGCTGTAAGCACACACGTCCCTAGTCACACGACATTTACATTTAATCCAGTGCACGCACTTGCTGTGGGCAACTGAGGGATCGTTAGAAGCTCAAATTTCACATTATTCCCTACATAATCATATACAGCCTCTCCTTTGATCACTGGTTCGGTATATGGGGGACTCCGCTAGGTCATCAGACAGCGCTACTCACGGTATCACAGCAGCGTTCTACGTTGTTTTACGTTTCACGTCCACTACTTAGCGAGAAATTGCTGACTTTGAATGCTGGGTCATCCCATTCTCTTTTGTTGATCGTAACATGACTTAATTTTATTGCAGGTAAAATGCTGCGAAACATGTCATGCCTTTAAATAAAGGATTTACAGCTAAAGCGGTTTTATCTTTTCAAAATGATACATCCAGGCTGAGGCTGCCTGACTGTAAACTGTGCTTCGTAACTTCTTTTTCAGTTTGGAATTACCTGTTACGATGCTACCAGTGTTTCTCTAAGCTCTTTCGACTACCAAGCCCGCTCCATAAAGGCTGTAAGGTCACACCAGCTTATTGCATGTGGTTTCTATGGAAATCACCTGATCTGAAGTACTATACAGCCGAGACAGATCATTTTTAAGATATTAGACTTACATTCGTTACTATTGTTACTAAATGTCGACAGTTGCCATTGTGCACACACAATGAAATTCCATCATGTCTGGTTACAGTAAAAATGCATGTACCAGCAAGAGTCATTCATTGTGCACAAAAGGTAATCACAGACACAGACTGTGTACATAATATACTATCATATGTGTCATATTTAGGAATAAAAATAATTTATTGCACTGAGAAACATTTTTGTAACGAAATGCTTAAAAACACCCTGCAGCTATACTACACAACTTAGAATACAGACATTACTTGTCAAGTCAAACCAAACATTCAGAAGCAAATTATTAACACAATGAAATCTTAATATGAGTGGCAAATTGTATAGAGGATATTAAAAGATAGAGCTACTCTTTGAAATCTAAATACGTTTTCACTCTTAAGGAGTATTATTAACAAACTAATTGTTGATGATGTGTTATTCGGTACGTGTTATACATTAATTTGATTATATTGTAGACGGGTGTGGTCTACTCAGAATGAAGTCGATGTCAGGAGAAACAAAACTGGCGGTCTACGGATCGGAGTGTGGAATGTCAGATCCCTTAATCGGGCAGGTAGGTTAGAAAATTTAAAAAGAGGAATGGATAGGTTAAAGTTAGATATATTGGGAATTAGTGAAGTTCGGTGGCAGGGGGAACAAGGTTTCTGGTCAGGTGAATACAGGGGTATAAATACAAAAACAAATAGGGTAATGTAGGAGTGGGTTTAATAATGAATGAAAAAAATGGGAGCGGGGATAAGCTAATACAAACGGCATAGTGAATGCAATATTGTTGCCAAGATAGACACGAAGCCCACGCCTACCACAGCAGTTCAAGTTTATATGCCAACTAGCTCCGCAGGTGAAGAGATTGAAGGAATGTATGATGCGATAAATGAAATTATTCAGATAGTAAAGAGAGTAGAAAATTTAATTGTCATGGGGTAAAAGAAGAGAAGGAAAAGTAGTAGGTGAATATGGACGGGGGGGGGGGTAATGAATGAAAGAGGAAACTCCCTGGTAGAATTTTGTGCAGAGCATAAGTTAATCATAGCTAACGCTTGGTTTAAGAATTATGAAAGAACGTTATATACGTGCAAGAGGCCTGGAGTCAATGGAAGATTTCAGATAGATAATACAGTATAATGGTAAGACAGAGATTTGGGAACTAGGTTTTAAATTGTAAGACCTTTCCAAGGGCAGATGTGGACTCTGGCCACACTTTATTGGTTATGAACTGTAAATTAAAACTGAAGAAACTGCAAAAAAGTAGGAATTTAAGGAGATGGCATTCGGATGAAACTGAAAGAACCAGAGGTTGTAGCTAGTTCCAGAGAGATCATTAGGGAAAAATTGACAAATACAGGGAAAAGACATGCAGTAGAAGAAGAATGGGTAGCTTTGAGAGATGAAATAGTGAAGGCTGTGGAGGATCAAGGAGGTAAAAAGACGAAGGCTAGTAGAAATCCTCGGGTAGCAGAAGAGATATTGAATTTAATGGATGAAAGTAAAACATGTGAAATGCAGTAAATGAAGCAGGCGAAAAGGAATACAAACGTGTAGAAAATGAGATCGTCAGGAAGTGCAAAATCGCAATGCAAAGATGGCTAGAGGACAAATGGAAAGAGGTAGAGGGATATATCACTAGGGGTAGACAGATACTGCCTATAGAAAAATTAAAGAGCTTTAGGAGAAAAGAGAACCACTTGTATGAATATCAAAAGCTCAGATGGAAAACCCGTCTTTAGCGAAGACGTGAAAGCAGAAAGGTGGAAGGAGTATGTAGATGGTCTATACAAATATGGGCAATATTATGGAAATTGAAGATGAGAATGAGATGGGAGATATCATACTGCGTGAAAAACTTGACAGAGCACTGAAAGACCTAAGTCAAAGAAAAAAAAGGGCCCAGGAATTAAAGCTACTGATAGCCTTGGGGGAGCCAGCCATGACAAACTCTACCATCTGGTGAGCAAGATGTATGAGACAGACGAAATACCATCAGACTTTAAGAAGAATATAATAATTCCAATCCCAAAGAAATCAGGTGTCGACAGGTGTAAAAATTACCGAACTATCAGTTTAATAAGTCACAGCTGCAAAATACTAACGCGAATTCTTAACAGACGAATGGGAAAACTGGTAGAAGCCGAACTTGGGGAAGATCACTTTGACTCTACGGCTTACATGAGAAAATAGATTAGGGAAAAACAAACCTACATTTCTGGCATTTCTAGCCTTGGAAAAGCTTTTGACAATGCTGACTGGAATACGCGCTTTAAAATTCTTGAGGTGGCACAGGTAAAATACAGGGAGCGAAAGGCTACTTACAATTTGTACAGAAACCAGAAGGCAGCTATAAGAGTAGAATCAATGATTGGGAAGGGAGTGAGACAGGGTTGTAGCCTATCCCTGATGTTATTCAATCTGTGTACTGAGCAACCAGCAAAGGAAAGAAAAGAAAAATTTGGAGTAGGAATTGAAATCCATGGAGAAGAAATAAAAACGTTGAGGTTTGCTGATGACAGCAAAGGACATGGAAGAGCAGTTGAACGGAATGGACTATGTCTTGAAAGGAGGATATAAGATGAACATCAATAGAAGCAAAACGAGGATAATGGAATGTAGTCGAATGAAGTCAGGTGATGTGAGGGAATTACATTAGGAAATGAGACACTTAAAGTGGTAAAGGAGTTTTACTATTTGGGGAGCAAAATAACTGATGTTGGTCGAAGTAGAGAGCATATAAAATGACTGGCTACGGCAAGGAAAGCGTTTCATGAGAAGAGAAATTTTTTAACCACAAGCATAGATTTAAGTGTCAGGAAGTCTTTTCTGAAAGTATTTGCGTGAAGTGTAGCCATGTATGGAAGTGAAACATGGACGATAAATAGTTTAGACTAGAAGAGAATTGAAGTTTTCGAAATGTGGTGTTAAGGAAGAATACTGAAGATAAGCTGGGTAAATCACGTAACTAATGAGGAGGTACTGAATAGAATTGGGAAGAAGAGGGAATTGTGGCACAACCCGACTAAAAGAAGGGACCGGTTGCTAGGACACGTTCTGAGGCACCAAGGGATCACCAGTTTAGTATTGGAGTGAATCGTGGAGGGTAAAAGTCGTAGAGGTAGACCAAGAGATGAATATACTAAGCAGATTCACAAGGATGTAGATTGCAGTAGTTATTCGGAGATGAAGAAGCTTCCACAGAATAGAGTAGCATGGAGAGCTACATCAAACCACTCTCTGAAGACCACAACAATATAGACAATATGTTGCTATAGCCTGCAGTACCTATGCACTGTAGCTGGCATCGTAAGGAGAGTCAAGAAAGTATGGGTAACGTAACTAATTCGAATTCTGACAATGGAATTTGTGGCAGTGCCAATAGTGAATTCTTAAGAGGAAGAAAAGCTGTCCGCAGATAACAATCAGAAATAATCGCGTCTATATCGTATGCTATTACATAGTGTCATCAGTTTAGGAAGAGTAAAATATGAGGTACCGTTGGTCGTAATTGTTCCAGTTAAACGGCGATCTTAACTCTATGGCTTCATGGTACTTCATATATGTGGGGTGCTGCCCGTGTTATTTTCATTATACACATACCTGTATGAACTCACGCAAAACGTTACATTTCTGAAGGAATTAGGATAGGTACGGTGCCACTATCCTTAAGCCTCTGATATAAATGCTGATGGAAGTTGCTAGGCAGAATACCTTCACAGCTCTTTAGTCGGTATGGAACTACTTTGTGTTACCAAGTAAGAATTTCGATATAATGAGTTATCAGTCGAACACTTGTTTAGTCTCTGCTAAATATCTTCTTAGTTCTAACATACTAAATGTCTGTCAGTTAAACTCTGCAATCAAGCGCAGAGCACGGCGCGATGCCGACCGTCCGCCGTGTCACCCTCTGCCAATGGCGTCTCTCGGAAGCGGTATGGAGTGGCATGGGTTCGGCAAAACGCAGTTGTAGGGGTTCCACACGTTGTGGCCCCTGATTCTCACTCAAATAGCAGCTCGGTTGGTTTCACGACGATGAGTGGACACCCCTTCCAGTTTTCCGATCGAAAAACAATCTCTGGCAATATCGGGAATGGAATCCAGGTCCCCTGAATGGTAGTCACACGCCATAGTCGCTAAAATATGGATGCGTAATTTGTGCTCCAACAAAGAAAATAAGTGTTTACTATGCGCAAAGTAAATGTTGCCCGCCCGCTGTATAGAGCAAAAGATTTTTTTCTCAGTTACAACCCTGAGGCAAGGGATACGGTACACTTCCGTTACGTCATTAGTAATGGAAGACGTAAACGTCAAACTGGAAAATGAGAGACTTGAATATCAGATTACCACCTCGACGACTGTACAGGTGAGAATTTCAGGTAGACAACCAAGAAAGTATAGTTCGTAAGCAGAAAGATTGTGTTTCAGTCAACAAACGTTTTGGAACTTCAGTCACGAGAGCACCCACTTATCCTGGAGAAGATTCAGCATCTGATCCTTTACAACTCGTAGCTTCTCAAGAAACAATACACGTAAAACTAAGAAACCTAACTCAAAAACTTATCAAAAGCTCAAAACAGCCCGAATTGAGAGGCGAATTGAGCAAGGATTTCAACAGTAAAATAGTGACATCAGTTGACGCCTAGAGCTGACTGATTCAGAAAACTATACCAGAATAGAAAAACATTATGATAACCACTGTTCAAGATAAACTAGGATATAAAACAAGATATCCAAAAAGAAATGGATGACTGAATAAATTATTGCATTCATGAATGAACGCCGATAGAATAAAACCCACAAAACTGTAACTAATTACAGTTATATTCAGAAACTCAGAAGATCAATGTATAATCACCAAAAAGGAATGGTTAAAATGTGAATCTGGATAAATTTCAAGCTTTACATGGTTATTTTAATTTACAAGAAAAGTTAAAGGCAGCTGCTGGGATATACATAAAAAACGCCTCGATAGTCAACAAATTAGTTCGTGATTTCGAGGAGAAGAAAGAGGTACGGGAAACTACATTAAAAACTTGTTTTCAGAAGACAGACGAAATGTTGAGATTCCTAGTCACGATAGTCTAGCAGGCTCTCCATTTATGAAAGAAGAAATGAAGAAAGGCATACGAAAATGAAGAACCAATAAAACAACAAGACCAGACGAAATTCCGCTGGAACTCATTAAGCTTCTTGATAAAGAAGTCAAACGACAGCCCGATTCTTTTACAAATACAAAGCTACGATTCAGTGGCTCCATAATACAAAGAGCAGACAAGTACTGCATAGAGACAAAACGTCACGTAGACTACGGCCGTAATGTTTTCATAAAATTGAAGAAAATTCTCAACAGTTCCGATCTCGACCTAAAAACCTCAGCGTTAGATTTTCCTAGACACCAACTCTGGTCTGTATTTTTGTATGGTTCTGAAGGATGGACACGAAAGATGCCAAGAGCAAGGATGGTCGAGGTT
This sequence comes from Schistocerca nitens, assembly GCF_023898315.1. Classification (NCBI taxonomy): domain Eukaryota; kingdom Metazoa; phylum Arthropoda; class Insecta; order Orthoptera; family Acrididae; genus Schistocerca; species Schistocerca nitens. The sequence goes on along the minus strand of NC_064614.1, from coordinate 102,130,506 downwards.
TGGATTCACCACAGAATGCTTAAAATGACGTGGGCAGCAAGAATAACAACACCGAAATACTGCGAAGAATATGCAGCGAAAAATAGTACCAACGTCTGAAAAAAGAAAACTGCATTCCTAGGTTGAGCGATCTGTTCCACATTGCTTACAATGAGAAAGGTACACGGTTCCGAACCCCAGTCTGCCACACTCTTGACACTGCAATAACAGAACCTAACAGTACCACGAAGTCATACTGAAACGTATCATGAATGTTAGGTTGAATAATTTCGTCGTATTCAGCGTGTTGTATCGACTACTTCTTTACGATAAGCAGTAACACCACTGTATGGCAATGAAGTCTGGAACCTGTAGCGGATAGTTCCGTAAAATCTAATATTATTGGGTGACGACGTATGTAGCTATGTATCCTAAAGAATATTTGAAATGCCTATGTGCTCGAATGTTTTATCAATTTTTACCTTAAATGTAACAAATATTTTGAAGCCGTTATAGAAAGGCTCCACTTTTTATGTTCAGCAAACTGGTAATGGCACAAATTTTTCCCACTTTGACTTTTCTTTCGATGAATTTGTGTACATGAACGCTATCACTCTCCATTATTTACGTAATATTTGTTGCCTTCATCACGTCAGCTACAACGAATATGAGAGTGGCAAAATAGCCGTCCCCATATATGCATGGATACGAAAAACGACGCCAATGGTTTCAAGTACCCTGGAGTACACCAGAATGACGCTGTTTCTTCACCCGTGAAACTGCCTCTTGTTAACGCGCGTAGAAGGCAACATAGTTTTGGATTGTGTTACACATCCGCTGCTACAATCGCCCATAGCCAATGAGACTATTACATTCTAGGAGTCTTGTCATGTGGGAGGCTTGAAGACACTTCCTCCCCTCCAGACTGGGATTTGGGATAAAATGTATTATCCTTTACTGTAACAATATTTCTACATTGATAGGCTTCTCCCCCCCCCCACCCCCACCCCCTTTTCCCGGTGATCTTTGCCTCAGTGGGGAAACAGGCGCCATACGGTACGCATTTTCTTATCACTAATTCCCTCTCTTTCCATCAGTCTTCACGAAATGGCTTCCGATGTGATGGCTAATATAGGAGCGGAAATTTGAAAACTTAACATTTTCGTATGGATATGTGCACGACGTTATCTATCAAACTACAAATCATGTTATGTAATAATTAAAACACTAAAATGTTGCTCTGATTTTATCCGCTACGGTTATAAGTTATTGGTCGCAACAGTCACTGTTAAAATGTCGGCTGAAACACCTATTTGCCCGCATCTCGTGGTCGTGCGGTAGCGTTCTCGCTTCCCACGCCCGGGTTCCTGGGTTCGATTCCCGGCGGGGTCAGGGATTTTCTCTGCCTCGTGATGGCTGGGTGTTGTGTGATGTCCTTAGGTTAGTTAGGTTTAAGTAGTTCTAAGTTCTAGGGGACTGATGACCATAGATGTTAAGTCCCATAGTGCTCAGAGCCATTTGAACCATTTGAGCCAACACCTATTTACAGTGTGAAAAAATTAGCGTTTACGTTTATCGATGGCCAAGCCTTCATCATGAGAACTGGTACAAGAACCTCTAAAAGCTACCAATATAAAACAAACACGAACAATAAAAATAAAATACGGTGGTTATCTCCCTTGCAGCTATGCCTTCTTAAGATGTACATTCACATCAGTATCAACCGATAAAGTGGGCTAAAATGGAATGGCTATTACGTCTGTCTTTGTCTGAAGCATATGGCTTCCAGGAAGGTACACGAGCTGTGCACACTGACGATAACCGAACAAAATATTCCATTCCATTTTAGTCTGTTTTATCAGTTTACGGTGATGTGGGTGTACATCTTAAGAAGACACAGCTACAAGCCACGTTATTTTATTTTTACTGTCTTTGTTTAAGTTTTATTTTTTCCGTTTATAGAGGGTCTTGTACATCGAAACACGTAAATTCTAGTGTTTTGACATTGTGAGCAGGAGGTTGGGCTGACGTTGTAACATTGGCAAAAATGTCACTGTTGGAAAAGTTAATACACGAGCGAAATTCCAGTTACAGTGCAGGTTCCTAATACTTTTTCAGAAAAAAAGTATATCTAATATAGAGTACCACGAATATATCTTTTATTTTTTTATGGAGAGCCGCCACTTATTTATAATTGCAGATGACAAGCTGGACGCTAGAGTTTCACATTTCAGAATTCGTTTTACATTTGTCATCTCACTTTGAAAATTCTGAAATTGGCTTTAATGTTCGATAATATCGTCAGGTGAATGACTGTTGCTTCACTGAACTGCAGTCCTACGATGGAGCATGGAAATTTGAGGTTGTTATTTGTTGATACTGCTCAATACTGGAAGAAGTAGCTCCAAAAGCAATTTTTGTAATCATACTGTGTACAGATCATTACAAACTGAACTAATGGTATATTATGTAAAACTCGATCAAGAATCCGGGATAATGAAGATTCAACCAAATACTTCACTAGTCAGTCGCTTTTACCTCCACTTTAAAATAGAGATGCAACCAATTACATCAGCTGTTAAGGGATTTAGCGGCCACCTACCATTTGTTAAGACGCTCTACGCAGTCGGACCTCTAACTCATATGAACATTTTTCGACTTTTAAGACGGTAGTCTGGAGAGGCTTTCTCGCATTAACAACTGCCGGATGGCGGCGCTGTCTGCTCGACGAGTGCTGCTGACACAGCCGGGCACTCAGTGTAATCCTGGCTTACGTCTGGTGGCTGTGCCCTAATCTTGCATGCAGTTTCAGTCCACAGATTCCGACGTCACCGCTGCTGCCTCATCCCTCTCTCAGTCTGCACAAAAACTTGGAATCCTGTCATGTGTTCCGGCTTCTGCAGATTTAAGCGGAACTTGTTATCCCGGTTGGAAATCCGCTCGAAATGAATTCTGGTGGTGATGAGTGTCCACTTTACTTTAAGTGTTTCTGGAATGACTTGGACCTCCTTTTTATCGCAGAGAGTCGGAAGATGTTGTTGACGTCCAAAGTTCGGTGTGTGTGGAAATTTGAGCTTGTAACTTTAATACCATATACCACGTGTTACATAAATCAGTGCATATTGTAATCGATATGCGCTTTACTTTTTTATACTGATGACTTCTGTAAATTAATCTTTCTGCTTTATATTTTCCTGTTTTATATTCCAAATTGAGAGTTGCTGAACCTTGTATAGGAATAGACAACGGAAATTTGGAAATAGATACGGAAAAGGTAAGTCCCCCTGTAGTGCGCGGAGGCAGAAGAATGAATGGAAAAGGTGGAAGAGCGCGTGCCAATCGAGTTCCTTCCAGGAGTCGTACAAGAAGTTGAGAGCTAGCGGCAGTTCCCTCGTTGAATACACCAGTCCTCGTCAGATCCCCGAAGCTAAGCAACGCCAGCAGTGGCCAGTACTTTGTTGGCTAATTGCCTGGGTATGTCACGTACAGTTGGCTGTTTTCTTTGCCTCTGCAGTAAAAGGGAGGAGGGGTGGTACTTGGTGTAAAGTTCCCAGTCACCAGACTTTGCGCCTGTGTCCTGGTTTAAATTCCAAACCTCTCCGCCGTGAATCATGAAGTGAGTGCATACTACGTTGTTGAAGGTGACTCGTACGTGGGATGATGACGTTAAGCTCGGTGCACCCCCTCCCCCCCCCCCTTAGTGTTATTGGAGAGGAGAGGGCTGTGTCCAGGCACCAGCTTGCACCCTTTCAATTCTCTCATCCAACACATTAATGACACCATACTACACACACACACACACACACACACACACACACACACACATAACACTTACTTAGACTTACCAGATACACTTAGACACTTAACCCTCACACTTCGCCAAGGAAAGGTGGGATTGTACGCGAAGGCCAGAAAAACCTTTCCAATCGGGCGGCTTAACCTGCCCTTTTGGGTCTTCCAGCCAACAATGCTATGTACTAATTCACCTTTTTATAGGACTCTGTAAGCACCTCTTGGCGGAGAGAGTCATTAAAGGTGCTGAAACTGACGGAAAATGCCTCGGCTAATGAATGGTTGTATGTTTTGGAAGATGTAAAGGGCAATGTAACCTCCATATCGTACTGCAAATACTGAGAAGACGTCGAAGCCGTTTAGGTTCAAAAATGGTTCAGATGGCTCTGAGCACTATGGGGCTCAACATCTGAGGTCATCAGTCCCCTAGAACTTAGAACTACTTAAACCTAACTAACCTAAGGACAACACACACATCCATGCCCGAGGCAGGATTCGAACCTGCGACCGTAGCGATCGCGCGGTTGCAGAATGAAGCGCCTAGAACCGCTCGGCCACTCGGGCCGGCAAAGCCGTTTAGGTACTGGATGTTTGCGCGTGGCACAGCCTACGTCAATGACGAACCATATCAGAGGCAAAGTACTGATTTACTCTAGTGTTTCATGGACCACTCTTTAAATGTTACTTTTCTTTCATCCAGTAAACTGTGTCAACATAAATTACTGCCTTAGACAGGTTTCTTTTCCAACCCCTTCACTGAATTTTAGTCATATTGTTGAGGATGAGCTACGCACTCTGTTCATTTTTATAATTTTAGAATTGCACTTGGATGATTAAAGAAGCTATTCCATAATTTATTTTTAGATTTAATCAGTAACTTACCGTTACATGTTTGTTTATAAGAAATACGTCGTAATTGTTCGTGTTTATTGCAGCGTTGGTGCTATTCGCATTAAGTGTGGGAAATAACTGGGACATGGTATGTTGGTGTAATTGAGCGATATCTTGTGTGGGATCTGTTGCAGTGTGATGTATTTTAATACATTCATAATACAAGAACAATTTCCTTACATTGCTTTAAAAATTTACAACAGGTCAGTACGTTTTTTTAAACGTAATACTCACAGATACGTCATGCCACATCACATATCTTAAATCTCACACATCCAATGTAATGTCAAAGTGTCTGGTTGCATATTTGACTGTGACGTCATTTTTGGGTCATACCTCATAGCAATTAAGATAAGGGTTATTTGTATAAAGGATATTAGGGGTATTAGAGCAATTTCTTTCTTTTGGGTGGCTGAGGACGGTTTACTGAATATCGTCATATCAATATTTACTTTATTTGAAGACTAATAATTATATCTCTTAGGAGTAGTAGCCTGCTGCGCTGGATTAGCCGAGCGGTCTAAGGGGCTGCAGTCATAGACTGTGCAGCTGGTCCTGGTGGAGGTTCGAGTCCTCCCTCGGGCATGGGTGTGTGTGTTTGTCATTAGGCTAATTTAGGTTAAGTAGTGTGTAAGCTTAGAGACTGATGGCCTTAGCAGTTAAGTCCCATAAGATTTCACATGTTTAAAAAAAATTAAAGTAGTAACCTATGTTTTTGTTAGTGGGCTCCAAGAACATGTGGGAGGAGCAAGCCATTAATGCTTATTTTCCCCTGGACAGCAGGTCAGTTGTTGAAGTGTGAATGCATGCGCACAAAAACGGTCACTCTACAGTGACAGGCGTAGTCCATTTAGTAGTACAGTTATGACCGTGCAGATAACATCATGTAGTACATTATGTGATGTGTTTCTGGGCAGATTGCTAGATGCTGCGAAAGATCAAATAACAGAGTGACGAGGGTACATACTGAGATGCCAGTGATCACAACATATGCACTTATACCAGTTTCGTTGTATGTAAGTTTTGGTCATAAATTATGGTAATTAAGATATGAATAAATATCTGGTGTCTATTTTAGTTATATATTACAATCGTTTAGATAATAATTTGGATCTGCAACATACATAGGAAATCTGGCGACCATGCGGGATGTCCTAGTTTCCCCAGTGAATATGCTATTGCAATTTATAACTCACCCAGCTGACTTGAAGAAGGGGGCAAGGGGAGGGGATTGAGTAACCTTGAACGTGATACTAAATATTTACATAAAGAGAACCAGCAATAATGGACAGCACAGCTTGCTTCCAGCCCCACTACGTTCACTCTGGTGGGTTATTGGATTTCACCCATTCCCTAGTCCCACGTTATCGTCAACAACAAAATAAATACGCTAAACGGTTTTAGCATATTTAAAAATTGCAATGCCTGAAAGGCAGCAGGACAGCAACCAGACCGATTACGTTTTCTAGAAAGTACTCAGAGTACAAAAGAGGCGCCACGGGAAGGGTGTTAGTTTGGGCATAGACTCACATGGTATCACATGAGCTCACGTGGAGCTCTGCGAGGAGCGGCAATGTGTGGGCGGTGACCATGTATGGTCATATACGACGCCGCGCAGGGTGGTGTCTGCAATTACCAATGTGGAAGGGGCGGCGTGACCTGCCACACAGTGTTAAGGTGGAGGCGGCATAGCTCGCAAGGGAGTTCAGTACAGACAGCGGTCCACGACGGACATCTGTGGCGGTCATGCCTAGGGTCTGGACTTGTAGTTCTCGCTCTGACTCTGCTTGCGCTTATACTTAGTCATCTACCTCCTTGCATGGTATTTGGGAATCAGAAATAGTGTACTTTCATACAACTCTTTATCCATTTCTACCTCAGACGAGCAATTAATGATTTTAGTTATTTAAGTCTTGCCTTTATTGGGTTATTTCCTGGCCGTGTTACAAAACACCTTCAAACTTCCAGTGAGCGTCCAGCGAGCACTCTGGACGCTCGGTGAAACTGGAGACTTGAGAAGGTCCGTCCAGTCAGCTAACATGCAGACGTTAGCTGACTGTACGGACCTTCTCAACTCACCCGTTTCACCGACAGTCCAGAGTGCTCGCTGGACGCGACATAGGGACACCTTTTTCTTGTGCCAGGTGAGTGGTTTGTGGTGGATTAGGGTGCAGTTACCACGCTAGAGGAGTGACTGTATAGGAATAGGTCATCTTTCTTTGGAATATCGAAACTCCTCCTTCCGACGCCATGTAAAACGACGGAAGGGGGTTTGAGAACACTTTTGCATTACTTGAACAACCAATATGCAGGCCGGTGGCAGAGCCAAGGGGCAGAAGAATAAAAGAGCTCGCGAGGAGAAGAAGAAGGAAAAGGCACCTGACGAGAGAAGGAGAGGGTGGGACTAGGTGAGCAACAGACGGCGCCAGGGGCAAGGGAGGGCATCCGGAAAGGTGTCCAGTGTAATGCCACTTCTTTGGACGAGAAATAAAAATCAAAAATTAGCTCCCAATACCCCAAAGATTCCTCCCCAAGTCCCAAATTCCCACAAAAGTGAATAAGCGAACGAAGTTCCATTTATCACTATTATTAGTACAATAACAAGTAATTAAATCAGGAATGTAAGACTTGACAATTTAGCAATCTACGAAAGAAAGATTAAATTTCAGTAAAATTAAAATCAAAATCATAATAAATTGCAAAATAAGCTTAAATTAACATTCGCAAAGTATAACCAACGATCCCAAAGAATACTCTGTGTGAGTACTTTTTGGGAATTGTGAGTAATGACTAAGGATAATTCAATGCATTGTCACAACGTTACGAGAGTTCAGATCATATATCTGAATGCTCGTACATGTGGGCGCGCTTAGATTGTTTTTGAGATTCGATAATTGCGACCTATTATGACGCAGTAATATGATCTTCTGACTTCAAATATCACGGCATTAAAATTCGAACGGAGGACTCTTACCTACTAGAATAAAGTGAACCTTTAACTAGATAATTGAACTAAAAATTACTTAGACAGTGCTTAAGCAACGAACACTGACAGACAATTTTCATTCATAATAGCCAGTGGTTTATGGAACATGAGTGATAGGTCCGAAGCATATAATTTAAATCCCCCCAACACCTGGGAAAGTTTTCTTCTCAAGGCTCGGTTAGAAAGTGACTGATATTGTGCAATAAAACACCCTCTCGTGTCAAGTCGTGCATTTGTGATTTAAAATTCTATCAAATTATTGACATGAAACTCCCGAGTAATAATTATGCGCAGCGATAATATCTGACTGTAGCGCTCGGCGCTTGTGTAGAATCTTCCACTCAAATAACAAGCCCACTGTTACGATTTCTTAGATACTTCAAATTACGACCAGGTTGTGAGGAGTTTGTTGTGGATGTGACTGTATTGGTTTTATCATTAATATTTCATGAATAATCAGTTAAACATCGATTACGAACGATTAATTACGGTTCTTGATGAAGTAAATATCTCACGCACGTCGACATTTCGTAACTTGATAACGATCTCAACACGCTACCGACTGTCGCCGAGTTTTAGCCGAGACCAAGTACAAATCAAACTAAATGGCGTTATACCAGGGACTGCCGATATTGGTGCTAGGTGGCAAACAGTTTGCAGAGGCGGTGCAGGTGGCACCAACAGTTGCGGACAGCGACGCGAGGCCGCGGAATACGTCGCCAGGGACGACGGCGGCCAGCGCAGGGTCACTTGACAGCTCTCAGAGCCAGTGCAGTAGCCCTGGCCTCTGATGCCGCGAGAGTACCTAATAGCAGCGTAGCCATGGCGGGCAGCGAGATGTCGCTGTCGACGAAGGGGCGGTGCAGCAGCAGCAGAGACGACAGGAAGTGACGCGGGTAACATAGTGCGTGAGGGTAGCCAGCTGCTGCAGCAAAGACAGACGCACCAAGTCGCAGGCGGCGGCGTGGGACAGCGGAGGAGACACACCCACAGTGGCGGCGCAAGGGCAACGCTTCGCAGCAGACGGTGCACAAAAGCAACAGCGGCAGTGAGAATTCCAGCAGTGACTTAAAAGACTAGCAGGCACGTGATGCGACACAGATAATGTTTCCAGCACTGTTCTGATACGCCTGAGTCACAAAGTAGCCTATTTGTTAGTTTATCAGCTGTGCTAAAATTATTACCACAATCGTCTGGTGGCGCTAAGAACACTCTAAATGAGTTCGTCGACAACTGTGATCTTGCATTTGAACTTAGAGACCCAAAGAAGCACGAGACCATTTTCAAATTTGTTGAAACTAAAATAATGGGCTCAGCATGTAGGAAGTTTTTAGTCAGAGATCTAAGTGTCACTTGGCGAAATACGCATGCCGTATTAGTAGAAAAGTATGCTAGTAAAAAGGACACTTCTATACATGTCAAACGTTTGCAAGTCGGCAAGAAAGTGGGGAAAGTATACCTCTGAGGGCCTGGGGATTGGACACTATGCAGCACCGCTTCAGGGAATCAACCAGATGTACCGTGCCAGAACTGGACCTAGAAGGAAGTCCTGCTCCAACTTTTAAATTATGCTGAGCATTGATTATTCAATGGATCTGCTATGACGGAATTAATACAATAGTGCGTCTGGGAGGCGAGCAGCTAATGTTAGCGGAGGCTACATAGATAGCTCTCTCAGAGGAGAGAGTGCGACAGCGTTGGTCCAAGAAAAGATTATCACCCGAGGTGCTGGTCCGGTACCGTGTACCGAGAAGAAATCCACCAAGTGTTTCACATGTGGGAAACCAGGCTATATGGCGCGAGAGCGTCATCCACAGAAAAGGCTAAGAAATGTTAAAAACTAAATAATGGCGTAAGAAAGCACTCGCCTTACGCCTTACCTAGTAACATACAAAGTCTTCTCAAAAGTGAAATTGAGTTTATAAAATTGCAGTGTTAGGATGGCATTGCTAATTGAATGAGTTTTCTTGTGGATAGCGGTTTGCAAATAAGCGCAGTTAGGAGAAGCGGTTTGAGAAACGGCGGAAAGTGTAAACCAGCCGAACGCATTAGGATTTGGTGGATCGCTAATATAGTTGCAAGGACAGAGGGAACTATAATTCTTGAATTATGAATAAGTAACGGAATTCAAGTGAGGCATCGTTTCCACGCAATTGGGGAAGTTGTGGATCTTCCGTTTAATGGGCTGGTAGGCTGAGACTTTTTCAAAGAACATGGAGTCGTAATCAATTATGTCACTGGAAGCCTGTGGATCCATGGGGAACGGATCAGAACGGAGAGCGAGCAAGAGTGTGAGCTTCGCCCCGTGCAGATTGGTATCAGAAATTGAGAACTTGCTTTGCGCTGGAAAATGAAAGAGAAGGCTCTTTCGGAGAAGCCTAAGACATGGACCGAAAGGCGTATAAGGTAAGGAAGAAGAGCTTCATACACTACATTCAAAGAAAGTAGAAGGCTATTGCGAGAGACGCCTAAGCGCAATGCAAGAAATGTGTGGAAAGGCGAGAGCGAATAGTGACAGAAACTCATTAACTGTCGGAACGCTACGGATGCAGGCAACAAGTAATGCCAGAGAGAAAAAGAAGCGTATACAAATTGTTCCAGCATTAACAGTAGGACCCCAGTAGGAATAAGTGTGTCCAATAAAAATGGAGGCGAATGGTATAAGAGAGGCCACCATCCCGAAACAGGAAATCACCCAGAGCGTGTATTTACCTGAGGCATTAGTAAAAGCACAATCAGGAGAATGCCTAACAAGTGTGCTGGTAGTGTGTCAGCTGACTGTCCGATGGTGGTAGCAGAAGCTGTTCCAGATTTTGTTGCGGTAATTGTTCAGCGTGAACCATGTTCGTCAAGAACTAGTATACCAAAGGAGACCATCCAAACGAGTCATCTGAATGTGGGGTAGAAGGCAGCAATCATAGAGTTATGCGCCATATGGTGCGGCGTCTTTCATTTGTCTGGAGACTTATTATCTCACACGGAAGATAATAGTAGGGTGAATCTTTCGCGACCCTACAGAATACCGCAAGCAATACGAATAGTCAGATACTATAGGCGACATAATGAGATCTCCCTAAATTCAGTCTGTCCATTGCCAAGAATAGACGAAATTCTGGACGGTATTGGAAAGGCAAAGCACTTGTCGACCGTCTACTTAGCGAAAGGCTATTATAAAGTCTTATTAGACGAACAGGATCGAGGAAAGACGGCTTTCAGTACGTCGTATTGGCATTACGAGTACAAACGAATGCCCACGGTTCCTAAAACAGTTTCCAGCACATTTCAGAAGTTAATGAAACCCTTTTACAAGGTGACAAATTGTTCATCTATTTGGATGACGTGATTATATTTGGCTCCTCCATAGAGGAACGTAAAGTGCTGCTAATGGAGGTATTCGATAGGCTTAGACTCCAATTGAAAGCTACAAGTGGACAAGTGTGAGTTTTCGCGAAAGGAAGTGGGGTATTTGGGTCATACTTTATCGGCCCACGACTTGAGCCGATATCCACAGAAGGTCAAAATGATAATGGAGTACCCACAACCCAAACAAACGAAGCAATTAAAGGCGTATTTTTGGCCTTGTAGGATACTAATAGCATTGTATAAGCAACTGAAGCAAAACTGCGAAATCGCTACGTGAACTACTAAAGAAAGAAGTTTCTTACACCTGGAATGTCCACGAAGAAACCACTTTTCAGCATTTGAAAGAGAAGCTGGAAGAAGTTAAGGAAAATTTCATGAGTGGGACTATCAAAAGAGTATGTAAAGTACTGCGTATCGAGAAGACACAGACAGCAAGTTACCACTCTCAAACAAACGGAGCGCCAGAGAGGTCACATCGAACATTAACGTAGATGTTGAGACACTGTGTAAATAGAGCACAGAGAAATTGGACAGTTGGGTTCCATTTGCGGTTTTTGTGTATAATACAACACCACATAGTGCGACAGGCTACACGTCATATGAAATATGTTTTGGAAGAACAGGTAACATTACAGGGATAATATAGAAAGATCTGGCTGGGGTGAGGTATAATTTTTATGATTATGTAGCAGAGCTAAAAGAGCGCATGGAAGGAAGGTACTGGCTGCAAAAACACAAAATGCGCAGTGTTAGATAAAAAATAAGAAATATTATAACACACTCCTGCTGATAACTGATGACGCGAAACGTCAAATGTGAAGTTAGATAACGAGTATAAGATGGTATATCAGAGCCTCAGAATATGCAATCAGGTATTTATACCTTTTTCCACGTGTGATCATGAGAGTGTGAGGCTAAGACGCTGTAACCAGTGCGAGAAGTTCCCAACCGTTGCGTGCAGCGCCTAACAGTGTTAAACGAAAGTGTGTAGACATGATTAAGTAATAATGAACTGCTGTTTGTTGTCTCGGCAGAAGCAGCATTACCGTCATCTCTCATGACGGAAGTCCCACAGATATCATTCTCCAAGGCACAGGGAAGATAAAATTTTTAGATAAATATCAGGGGTATACGGCTCAGATGGTGATTCAGTCTGAACATTTAAATACGAACAATTATCCCCAGAACTTACGTTGAGCCGATCTTAAGCATGGAAGTAGATGGCTGTGTAATAAATAAAGAGAGGAAGAATATAACTGAAATTAGGCTGCAACTGTCAATACAACCTTCAATTAGGCAGTTAGATGGCGTAACAGTTAGAAGGCATAAGCTGGACGAGCTGCAAGGTGAGACCGAGTATCAGGAGAGAGGTGCCCCCAGCAACTTCTCTTTAAGTCATTTCTCTCTCTGCAGTTTCATGGTCTCTGGTGCAATAATTATTGTAATATTGTGTTCTCTATGAAGATATTGTAAACGTCGACAAGAGTGTTTTAAATTGGTGTCCAAAACAATGGGTAACGATTGCTATAGAGAACTATGTGTTAGAAACACTATCGTAAATCATTGCCCAGAGAGAGGGTATAGTCAGGTACCATCCTACGAGAAGCACTTCTAGAGACAGTGAAGAAATCATTTTTGACAGATCTCTAGTGCCTGCTAGACACGTTCGAAGTGAGGTTAGAAGTGGTGGTTATCAAAGCGTTATGATAAAAACGGACAAAGGCTGAAGAATGATAACGCCAGTAGAAAGTCTGAAAAAACTAGTGTGAAGTGTTTTCACTGAAATCTTAAAAATGTTATGAAGTGTAACAAGTGTAATTCATAGTGAAGTTTATAAAAGAACTTAATGATTTCTTTCAGATTGATAAACGTGTAGATAATAATTCGACTCTCATATCAAACATTAATTTGATAAGTATTTAACTCTGACGGACCAAAGAAGATTTACGCTCTTCGTTTATTGGTGTTAGTAATAGTTACCTTTATTTGTTCTCA